>NC_134005.1:0-1438578 GCF_047716275.1 Strix uralensis | reverse complement strand
GGGGGGGGGGGGGGGAGTGTAAGAGTCGGTCAGAAGATCAGCATTGTCTCAACATTGTCATCAGGGACATAGACAGCGAGATACTCGACAACGGCCTGTTTGGAGCGCAGTTGCCGACCCCTGGAACGGAAATGTGGTGCAAAGGCTCCTGAATGCAGAACTGTGTGGCACAGCCAGTGCTGTGCTGTTCTCCTGAGTACTGACCCGTGTGGTACAGGCAGTGCAGTGCTGTTCTTTGGTGCCTGAGCCGTGCAGTACAAAGAGTGTTGTGCTATTGTTCGGTACCTGGGCCTAGCCAGAGCTGTTAGAGATAATTGCATAGCCATTGTCAAAAAGATGGATCATGACTGTTGCCATAACATCGATGAAGAAATCATGAACCTTAGATGAACTTTGCTGCATTATAATACCAAAACACACCTCCTGGTTGAAGGTTACCCGCCTCCGAGACTGACCACACCTTGGACACTCCCCCTGTGCACACACGCGATGGCCTCGCTTGAGAAGGGTGGAGATATGATAATATCTGAGAAGGGCGGAGACCCCTGGGGCAGAGGAGGAGCAAGGTGTGTTACTGAGCATAAAAGATGACTTCTGGACAACAAAAATGGGAAGCTTCCCCACCAAGGACCACGACGATCGACGACGCAGCATCAGCTGGACCCGGGACTGTTAGGACGTTGTGAGATCAGCAGTGGTAGCTATAACCTCTTCTCTCCCTCCTCTCTCTAAACTTAACTTTACTTTTCTCCTTTCTCTCACCCATCTCTAACTAATCGCGTGCCGCTTCACAGGCAACACAATAAAGTTTCACTCTTTGATTACTGCTATCCCCTTTGGTGTTGGTCCCCTTAATTTTGCACTTCCAAGATCATAGCAAACGAACCATCACGTGTCCACCGAGTGGACTGTGACAAGGGGGGAGAGGGGGAACCAGGAGGCGGGGAGAGGAAAGCAAAGAGAGAGAGAGAGAAAGGGAGAACAAGGAGGGGGGGGGACATGAAAGAAGAGAGAGGGGGGGGGTGACTTGTGGAAACATGACTCCACAACCTATAAGGTTATAAAGTAGGTATGTTTATTCAGCGCTGAGGCACACGGGGGATCACTCCACCAGAAACATGTGCACCTCTCATGACACCTTGTCTTGGCTTTATGCTACAAAGCATCACATATTCATAATACGCCTATACGTATGCATGACCTATCCCTGTTTCATATTATAATGAGCCTGAAAGTCTTTCATGTGTTCCGCCCCGGTCTCCTCCTAGTTGCATCTGTGCAGCATGTCCCGGTGGTTGTGGGCTGGGATTGCAGAGATGAAGTAGCTCCTCTTCCTCACTGTTGAACTTTTTATCTCCGTTCCTTGCGCAGTCTCTGTAGCCTCCTGGACTCAGGCCGGACCATAGGGTTGGTTTTGACCAGTTTTTAGGGCTGTCTTCCTATTCCATCAGGAAGTGTTCCCTCACAGCTTCCATTAATCAAGGTTTCCATATTGTTCTGCTCTCTGGCCCATCGACTATGATCTATTATCCTATTCAATCTTAGTTATCTTTTAACTAATGGGCCTCTAGCTTGATCTCTGTCTTCCATCTTGATCTCTAAACTAAGTTACACCTTCATTTCTTGAGTGCCTAATTTCTATATCCTATTTTAATTTCCTAGCTCCTCATCTCAATTCTCCCCCTTTTCTAAGACATTAATAAATTCTTTTACTACCTTTAATAAACTGACTCCTGATCTAACACTTAGAAAAGTACTTGTTTGATTCCAGCCTATACCTAAGCTGATTCTTCTTCCATGTCACATAAGCATCTCCAGCATTCTGTCATAATTGCCATCAGGTGGTCTCCATACTCCCATCAGATCATGAGGGGTAGGTCCCCCTACCCAACCTGTCATATTTGTAAACCATGGGATGTTAAATTTGGGAATACCTAGAAAAAGGAAATTGACCTGATTTTGGTAATTCTGTGCATACCCAGCAATCTGACAAATTATTTCCTTGAGCCATCCCATGAAGAAGGCCTACAAAGAAATTCTGGTTCCATGCTACCACAACACCATAGATGTTGACCAAGATTATCGTGAAAAATACAATTTTCCTGGCCAAATTTATGTAACCTTCCATGGAGATCTATGGACCTTCTTCACTCCGGTATGATGGATCCAGGCACTCTGCTCCTTGATCTTAATTGCCGTAAAGGAGGTGAGGAGTACTTGGAATGGTCCTTCCCATTGCGGTTCCAGAGGCTTTTCTGCAAGAGACTTAACATACACGTAATCCCCAGGCTGTATATTATGCACAGGTCCATCTAACCCTCTACTTCGAGTTCCAAACACATGTTTTCCAATTTTATTGAGCTGTTTACCCAATGCCAGCAGATATGAAGTTACAGTCTCATCCCCTGCCTGCATGGATATGCCCTTTTGTATGCTATAGGGTCGTCTGTACAGAATTTCAAAAGGACTTAACCCCTCTCTTGCCCTTGGCTTAGTTCATATGCACAGAAGGGCCACAGGAAAAGACTGAAGCCAAGCCAATTAGTCTCCTGTCCAAGTTTCACAATCTGCTGTTTGACTAAATGATTCATCTTTTCTACTTGGCCACTTGACTGGGGATGATATGGGGTATGAAGCTGCCAATCTATATCTAAATGGCAGCTGATTTGTTGTACCACCTTTGAAATGAAACGTGGCCCTCTGTCAGAAGATATTGTTGCTGGAACCCCAAAGTGTAATATTATTTCTTGTATTAATATTCTGGTCACCTCCCAAGCTTTGGCGGTTCTGGTAGGGAACGCTTCCAGCCAGCCTGAAAAGGTATCTGTTAATACCAATAGGTATCTATACCCCCCTTTGATTTTTCAGAATTTCCAAGAAATCTGCCATTGTTGCCCAGGTGCATTGCCTTTCCCAATTGAGCCCATTTCCAATCTGGGGGTATTTTTAGGATTAGTTTGGAGGCAAAGATCACACTGTTGAGTCACTTGTCTTACTGTAGTATATAAATTTCTAGCTCTGATATCTTTAATTAAGTGTTTATATAGGGCCTCTGCTCCCCAGTGTCTTTCTGAGGTTCCTCCCTTACCGGGGACCATATTAAGTAAGAGGGAATGACTATCTTTCCTTGCAGGGTGAGGGCCCAACCTTCCTCATTATATGATCCTTCCAGATCTGTGATAAGTTTTTGATCTTCTTTAATATAATTAGGCTTACCCTCTAGGGAACTTTGCCCATCAGGGATTAAAGCTCCTTCTACTTTTACCTCTCCTTTGGCTGCTCGTTTTGCCTCTCTGTCGGCCAGCTCATTTCCCTTCTCCAAATCTGAGTTCACCTTTTGCTGTGCCTTGATGTGCATGATTGCTACTTTTTTAGGAAGCTGGACTGCTTCCAACAGTCTCAAAATTTCCTCTGCATGTCTGATGTTTTTATCCTGGGAGTTCAATAGTCCTCTCTCTTTCCAAATTGCTCCATGCACGTGTACGACTCCAAAGGCGTATTTTGAGTCCATATAGATATTCACAGCCTTGCCTTGGGCCAACTCCAAAGTGTGGGTCAGGGCAATTATTTCTGCCTTTTGTGCAGAGGTATTCATGGGCAAATGCCCTGATTCTATTTTTTCCTGGCTGGTAGTAACAGCATACCCAGCATATCTTTTACCGCTTAGGACATAGCTGTTTCCATCCGTGAACCAGTTCTCTGTGTTCTCCATAGGGCTGTCTCTCAAGTTGTCTAGGCCAAAGACTCCAAAGAATGCTCATGGACACAACGAAGAACTCCGGAGGAGATTTCAGAAGAGTACAGATGTCCTTGGGAGGCCTGGGACCAGATGGAGACACCCTAGACGACAGAGAGGATGACAATAAGACCGCTTCCTCCAAAACATAAACCCGCAGACAGGTTTGTGACAAAACAAGACAGGATCAACATCCCCTAGAGAGCTAAAATGGGGTGGTAGTACCCAAAGAACATCTCGGGACACACAGTGACTGGGACCACAGGGGGCACAAAATCTTCATAGGAAAAACAGATCAAAATAGACTCAACATGCTACCAAAACTCACTGGAGCACAAAGAAGTTCTCAAGATGCATCCTAGATGGCAGAGACAAAAAAAAAACAACACTCCCTTTTTGGAATGGAGATATTAACAGCACACAATTGCGACAAAGCAAACCCAAAGAGGGCTTACGTTGCTAAAAGCATGCTGCCTGAAATATCGAAGACTTCAACAAGCATCATGACATCTGCACACGTGTTCTGAGCAGCAGAACATCCAAAAGACTGCTCAAGAACATGATCAAGTCATCCAGATACAATTTGAACATACTACAGATGTCCTCACTAGATCAGGAACTGAACACATAGATGCTACCTACCATATAAAACATAAGCGTTCTGCAAATGAAATATGGCATCAGGAAATATTCCCACTGAGCAAGTAGGGTGCAAAGTGCACTACAGAACCAAAACAGGGCTTCGGAGCATTAGAAGGCCTCAGGAGGCATTATGACAACACTAGAATGATGCTGAGAGTAACACAGAGACAGAAGGCAACTCTGGGACACAATGCAAAACCCAAGCAGGTGTCACAGCAATGTACACATCTCAGAGGATGAACGACTGCATGGAGACACTTGACATGGCATTGAATACAGCAAGAGTGTTTCAGCCCACAGAAAAACCCAAGAGCAATGGTTGTCTCCGAGTACGAGTCCCACAAAGAGGGCTACAGACCACAAAGGGCACTGTGTGGCGTAACAATGGCCTCAGTAAGGGCAGTTACTGTAACAAGTGCTCTCTAAGAGTTGGAAGAAAGTTGGACTTAGAGGCAAACAAAACACTGCAAACAAAATGAGGTACTTGAGAGGGGATCTGAACAATATACAGATGTTCTCAGTTTATAGGGAAAAAAATGAAAGCACTGGCTATAGCACATGAAAAGGTAATAGTGCTCTGAGCACAGGGAAAGCCAGGCAGAGACTTGCCTCAGAACAATAAATATACAAAGCCTGCTACAGACCTAAAGGATGGCTGTTCAACACAAGGATGTTTGAATGAAATAGTGATTAAAAAAAGACAGCACAAGGAAAACAGAAATTTGAGGACTAAAAGGGGTGAGAGACATAAAAGGGATGGGTGCATAAAAAAAGGGTCATAAAGTTCAAAGACCACATAAAGGACAAAAAAAAGTAGAGGCCAAAAAGGCTACAGAAACTCAGAATGGAAGGCTAGAAGGGACATACAGACCAGAAAACTCTGGAAGCCAAAAATGGGGGCCAAAAAAGGCGAGAAAAAAAATGAAGGCACTAGGAAAATTATACACCACAAAAAAGTCAATGCAGAAAAGGGCTGTGAGAGGCATGTGAGCCGAGGAGATGGGGGCAGAGAGCAAGAGGCAAAACAATCAAGTCCTCCTTGCCGCCGCTCTCGCTGCCCTCGCCTCCCTCACCACCGCCGTGTCTCTCAGCCTCCTTGCCGCCGCCCTCGCCACCGGCCTCCTCGGCATTGTTGTCAGCCTCGCCGTCCTCCTCAAATGCGGTGGGAGGCCAGAGGTCAGTAGAGGCCACAGAAATTGAAGGCTGGAGGGCAAATCTAGGCAGAAAAGTGTAGATGTCAAAAAGGAGTGTGAGGTGTGGCAGGTATGTGAGTGTGAAAAGGGCTGGAAGCCAAAAAGGGATGGGAGGAGGTGGGTGAAGTAGAGATGGAGAAATCACTAGAAAAGGAATGAGGAGTCCTGCAGGGACAGGGCAGAAGAAAAACTGGGTCAGGGAGCGAGACCAAGGGAGAGAGATAATGATGAGTGGGGAGTAGAAAGAACAGAGAGAGAGAAATGAGATGTGGGGGGAAAGGAAGGTGGGAGGGAGAGCAAGAGACCATGAAATCCAGAGGGATTGGAGAGGATGAGAAAGGGGGAGAGGGAGAAAGGGAGAGGGAACATGACAGAGAGGGAGAAAGAAAAGACCGTGATGGGCTGGAGGGTGAAGGGGAAAGGCCATGGAGCAGCACAGAGTGTAATGATAATCATGGGACAGGGAGCTGGGCACGGGGTGATAGCGGGAAACAACGCGACAGAGAGTGGTGTGGGGCTCTAGAGGCAAAGTGTTCAGGAGAGGATGGAGGACAGAGAGAAGAAGAGAAAAGGGACAGAGAGCAAGGCAGTGATGGAGAAAGAAACAGCAGCCACCAAGAGATGAGGAGAGGGACAGAAGCAAGGCAGGGAGGTGGAGAAAGAACAGCAAGCCAGCGACGGGAAACAGGCCAGAGGGATTGGGAAAGAGAGGAGGCAGGCCAGAGGGATGTAGAAGGCAGGGGAGGGACAGGGAGCCAGAGAGCAGGAGACCACTGCGGAAGGGAGAGGGACACAGAGCAGGATGCTGGTCTGGAACCAACAAGAGCAACAGAGGGAATGACAGAGAGAAGGGACACAAGAAGAGACGGGGACAGAGAACAAGAGGCGAAGCAATCAAGAGTTGAGACAGGGAACAGCACAAAAGGTCTGAGAGAGGACAAAGTGAAGAGGGTGGAGGACAAGGACAGCGAGCAACAGGTTGGGGGGGGGGCAGCAGTCTGCGAGATTACGGGATGGAGGGAGGAAGAGAAGGAGGCAGGGAGAGAGGAAGGCCAGGACATGGAGCGGCACAGACAGGCACCGAGAGGGAAAGCGTGGCAACTGAGGCACGGACTCTCCATTGAAGTGCAGAAGGAAAATCCTTTATTATTACAATGATACATACTTACGCTCTCGCTATGCTCTCGCTTCCTTAGCTCTTCCTTCATGATAAGCAAAGCAGCAGCTAGACGGTCATCAACACTCTTATCCCACAAACAGTTCCATACCATACAGGCAGTCTCGGTGCTGCCATTTTCTTCACCACACTAACACAGCCTGGTATCTCTCTTCGACAGCCTGTTTCTCCTCCAAGCCTTGCTGCTTCTCCAGGCTGGCGCAGAGCAGAGATGGCGCTTCTCCAAACCAGCGCAGGACAGAGTTCCTGCCTGGCTGGCCAAGCGGAGTTCTTCTGGGCAGAGTTCTCCCCCTTCCCCGAGCTCCCCAAACTGAGCTCTCTGGCTGAGCTGACTGGCCCATGTCCACTTGGCTCTTAAGTATTGAATCTCCCACAGCTGTGCAGGGCTGACAGACCAATGCCGACTTGCCTCTTAATCATTTACCAGTAACACATGATTTGGCTCTTGACATATTGAATGTCCCACAACTGCACAGAGCTGACACTCCCACAATAAAGAACCCCAGGGAACAGGCCAGAGTACTTGTGGGGGAAAAGAGACCAATGCCCATCAGGACAAAGAACTGGAGAAGGGAATAAAGAGCGCTAGGCTGCAGGAGCAAGACAGGAAGAAAAAAAAAGGTAGGAGGGGGAGCAGGACAAAGGCATCTAGAGAAAAAGGAACAGGGAGGGCTAGAAGAACAGAGAGCGAGAGGGAGAGGGAACAGGAGAGAAGAGAGAGGAAAGCAGAGGTAAAGGGAAGCC
Source organism: Strix uralensis (assembly GCF_047716275.1). Classification (NCBI taxonomy): domain Eukaryota; kingdom Metazoa; phylum Chordata; class Aves; order Strigiformes; family Strigidae; genus Strix; species Strix uralensis. Next base: position 1,431,086 of record NC_134005.1, on the reverse strand, counting down.
AAACATATCACAGCAGTGTGGGATAGAGAGGGGGACAGGGGAGAGCCCAAAAAGCACAGGAGAGATGATGGGGCCCCGAGGGCCCGGGACTCACCGCAGCTGTCGCTCTCCGCACTGCCAGGGACATTTGCCACTTCAGATCCTACTTGCTCCTTCTCTCCTCCCTTCCTCTTCTGTAGCTCCAGTCCTTTGGCTGTCCCCCACCTCAGCGAATAGGTGGGTGTCGCTCAGCTCTTACAAGACAAGGCATCCTACACACGCAGCCTCGCTCACTCATGCACTACACGGCCGTACCGTGCTTGGGGTGACGCACGCAGACCCCGGGTGCACGGTGGCAGCCTGGCCCACTATGGACTATGAAGAGGGCTCCTTCCTCACCCAGAGAGGCAGGCTCTCTCTTCCCACAGTGGAGGCAGCTGCTGCCCAGGCGGCCTTGACTTTCTTCCTGTTTCTCAGGCCTCTCCAGCTTCAGCTGTGACAGCTCCTCTCCAAACATTTGAGCCCGGTTTGCACTGAACCCTTGGCCTTGCATGCCAGGAGTGGCAAGGGGACACAGAGGCCATCAAATAGTGGAGACCAAAGGGCAGGTAAAGGGCAGAAACTTGTGGAGTACGAAATGGGGTGGGAGACTGGAAAGGGCTGGGTGGGCAAAAAAGGGTCTAAAGTTCAAAGAGCACATAAAGGCCAGAATAAAGGAGGGGGCTGAAAAGCTGCCAGAGGTCAGAAAGGGAGGGTGGAAGGGAAATAGAGGCCAGAAAAATGTGGAAGCCAAAAAGGGGTGGGAGGCTGAAAAGAGCTGGGAAGAAAGTAGAGGCTAGGAAAAATTGGAGGCCAAGATGTGGTGGGAGGCCAAAAGCAAGTAGAGGCCAGAGAATTTGGAGGCCAGAGGGCAAATATAGGCCAGAAAAAGGTAGATGCCAAAAAGGGGTGCAAGATGGAGACACAGGAACAAAGTGAGACGCACAGAGAGAAAGAGGGTCAAAGTCAGACATCCAAAAAGCCACACAGGAACCAACCCTAACTAATACACTTTTTTTAAAGCTACATTACAAAACAGCTTTTACTTATTTGGTAACAGTAGAACCAGGAGCAAATATACCTTTATTGAAGCTACATTAAAGCATAACTTTCATTTGCTTAAGAAATCTTAGAACCAGAGCAAAGACACTTTTACTAAAGCTATATTACAAAACACCTTTTCCCTATTTGATACACCTTGGAACCAAAAGCAAATACACCTTGATTGAACCTACTTGACACCAAAACTGATGCTCTTCACAAACCCTAAAGCCCTAAGGAGGAGAGATTTCCCTACCCCCATGACCTCTCCCAGCACTGATGCTCATTTCACACACCCCTATTGGCATCATGTCTCTCCTACCTGGATTCATCACTATTTAAATACCACTGTGACACACAGGAGACCAGGAACACCGCTCCCGGGAGGCCTCCAACATTGCCCGGCCTGCAGAAACCCCGGCCCTACCCACTCTGCGTCCAAACACTGGCGCTGATCATCGCCTCGCAGAGCGGCCGGGACCGGGGTAAAAACACCCAGCCAGGGGAAACAAAAAAAATCCCTCGCTCCCCCACCTGGCATTTTTAAATTATTTTTTTCTAAATACTCAAAAACCTCAACTCCACCTGCAACACAAAGCCAATGCATAAAGCAATCACACCCAGGGAGACCCATTCCAAGCACAGCACTCCTTCAGTTACCCCACAAACCCCCCTCACTCTCAGCTCACCCACCCGGCCACCTGACCACCGCAACAGTTCTCTGCCCCACAGCTGCAGCGCTCCTCACAACACAGCTCCCAGAGGCCTCCAAAATCCCCCTGCCTGCAAACACCACAGCCTGAGCCCAACCTCCACCCAAACACTGGCTATGAATATCACCTGACAGAGCAGCCAGCACCAGGTGACCATCAACCAGGTCAAGGAGGAACAGAAATTGCCCCGCTTGAGAGTTTCTCTACTATTTTTGAAAGACAGGAGGAGCTACCTCTACATTCCATGAAATGAAAGACAGCCTCACATACAAGGATAGATACCTTCTAAAACTAACACTCATTCAACATCTACTCTATCCAACCTTCACCTCCCAGAGTGGCAGAGCAACCCAATTCCATAACCATCCCTGGAACTGCATCATCACACACCTGAAGCCATCGCCACCGCTCCACATGATTCCACACCACAGGCCCCCACAGTTGGGAGCAGAGGAATACGTCCACCACTCCTTCTTCGCTTCCATTTGTACACTCCATCAAATCTCCTGGAAGGATTCGCTTCTGGGATGCCAGTGGCCCTATGGCACCAGCAGCAGACAGAAGAAGGAACTCTAGAGCCTGCTTGGTGATAACTACTGTCTATCCCCAAAACCAACCTACACAACCTCCACCCAAACAGGCCACGCTCACCACCACACTACCATCCCCTGCTTGGACCATTCCACCCCATCTGGAATGGCTACAAACACACAAAGCAGCTCCACCTCAAACACACACATCTACATGCTCCACAAACAGGACCTAAGGATGCAGGACTACCACACAGGCTAGAGTTAACGCCAGATCAAAAGACACAGCCTGACAGTATGTGCAATAATGCCAAGGCCACCTGACACAGATGCCCCGGTGTGGCCTGCTGTACAATAATGCCAGAACTCTGGATGAAAGATGGGTAATAACACCCCAGTGACCGATGGAGACAAAATGCTGGGAAAGACTAAAGGCTATGATGACGCAGCGGCTTCACCCTTCCGAGGCCACGTGCGTCACCTGCAAAAACCAAAGTACCGCTTGCTGGGATACTGCCCAAAACTACAGCCTGCCCACACCCGTAACCCTCTCCCACTCCTTTACCTTGCGTGCTCACCCACCCCACCTCTGCTGGTCACAGCTTGTCCTGTGGAGGCTTGGGTACCACCTGTAAGACACAAACTGCAAGGGATGCTTCTAATGGCACCAACAATACAGAACCTGAAAAATAACTGCTAAGCTAGTCCCAGCTTAGGGCTCGACTGCCCTCGGCTGCCGCTATCCTGCTTTACACCTCCAAAATAAAACACGTTTATAGGGTGGTCATAGAGCCACCACTCTCATCTTCCCTCCGATGCCGTACATCAACTGACCTTCTCACAGCGCTCCGCTCGCCTCCTCCGTCACCCTTTGGCGCCCAGGTCTCCCCACTGCACCTGCAGAAACGGTGTCAAACAAGTCACGTGGATGCTGAGTGATGGCTGAACAATTCCAGAGGTCTCATTTCCATGGAGGTACACCACCTAGATCCTCCCTGCAGCCTGCCACTAAACACAACCCAGCCATCCCCAGTGTCTCTGCACAGCACTACAGAAAGACTCTTGCCTGCTGCATATGAGGCTACTTGCTCTGAAACGGGCCGCACACCCTCTGCCTACAAAGTCTGGGCTTATCACCATGTCAGCCTTCGATTCTTAGACTATTCGTTTGCTGCCCATCACTGCTGTGCCCCCAGGCAGAGCAGCTCCCACCCAGACACAAACAGGCACAGACCAGCGCTGCACACAGACAAGACAAATGCTGTGACTGAGACATTAAAACAAGCTCTCCAGGAATGACCCCTCAGGCCAGAGATGCTGCCGGATGAGAAGACCTCGGGGGCCAAAAGGAAGAATCCATGGCAGGCTGAGAAGAGCCAAACGTTGTGACCCAAGACAAAAACAGGTGGGAGCAACCAGGATGAGGCATGTGCAAGAAGCCTCACTGCAAGAACTAAGAATGTAAGGATGCAGGGAAGAACTCCCAGAAAAGCTCTTTGCAGAAATGGACTGCCCAGGGTCAGAGAGGTTAACATAGCCTGGAACAACGCTGCCAAAGCAGACTGATCTCCTGAAACTTCCGAGACCTATCCATGCTTTAGGCTTGTAATGCAATAAAAGAAGCACCCGGCCACCATTCTGCAATGACTACGGGCACGCCTGACCCCAGGGATGGCAACCAAGGCACATGCTGTGCTACTTGAGCACAAAGAGCAACAGGGACATCGAGACCTGAGGAAGCTCTAGGACACAGAAAACAGAAGACACAAGCCACACAACACCACAGCCATAGGCTGGAACTGCCCTGCCCAGCACTGGGCAGTTGCATGCAGAAGGGTACCCTGCTCCCTTTCCCAGCCCAAAGGATGCTGCTCCTGGACAGGCCTCTGCCCTACGCTGACTGGAGAACCCCTCCCTGCAATTCCCAACCTTGGGCTCCCCCCAGAGCCCTCTCCCAAACACCAGTCCCTCGACTGAGCTGGGGGCTGGGGGTCTGAAGCCATCTTCCACAAAAACCACACCAGCTAACCAGGATATTCCTGCAGACACCAGGCTCCTCATCATCAGCTGCACAACAACTGCATGTGTCAGCCAACACAGCCCCTTCCACAACACCCTCCTCCTCAAAAGCATCTTGCTTTCCGCTCACCTGCTTCACACCGTTGCCAGTATTGGACGCTATGGCTGTCATCGCTTGTGGCACCTATGATAGCAAAAGAAAAAACATTATGGTGGTGCTTGTGTGAAAACACCAAGCCCGTGCTCCTACTCTCTACTACCCCATCTCACCTCAGACACTCATCCTACTTCAAAGGTGCCCACCCGTACAAAACTACACGGTGCTCTGTGGACAATAGGTAAACACAATGAGCCATCCCATATCCCAAAGGACACTGCTCCTTACATTCCTGCTGCTTTTTTGAGAAACGCCCAAACTGCACCTACAGGTGCATGCAGGATGCTCACTTCAACCCGTGCTCCATCTTCTCACCATTGGGCCTACTGAGACAGAGGAGATCAACAACTGACATGGTATGCAGCAAAACTAGGGGAAAAAAACAATGGTGCATCTTCCATCGAGTCAGAAAAGCCAGGAAAACGCAACACAATGCTATTAAGCCATCTTAAACACACACACACCCCCAACCACCTCTTGATACAAAATTACTCACCTGAAAATAAACCCCTACATGCCAGTGCACCTCGTATTCCATACGCTGCTGAACCTTGACGGGTCCTGACACTCTCCCCGCAGGTACCTCTGTTGCTGTGAATATCCAAACACTCCTGCCCAAAGAGCTTCCACAGCTCTAAAGCTGCTACCCACTCAAGGGCCTCTAGAGCACTGACCTCAGAGAAGCCCAGAAGCAGAAGGAGCTCCCTGACCAGAGCCTGGGGCTCATATAACCTGGGACCCACCCACCACCCTGACCACAATCACCTGGGGTAGGGGAGGGGCGAACCCCCAGAGGCATCCAGGCAGCCAGGGGAGCAGCAGCAAGTTTTCTCCTCTGCCTTAAGGTTACAGCGCGCAAAAGGCTGAATAAAGAAAACGACCCTTCCTGGAAACAACAATGTCTGTTCTTTCACTACTTCTATTGATTCAGTGATGGGACTGGGTAGGGAATTAAACTGAGCTTTTCTGGAGTATAGATAGAAAAAGACAGGTATCATACTAAGCTACGTAGGAAAGTAGTTGGCTAAATGCCATAAGAATATCATTAACCAAAACAATACACTTTATTTTCCTATGAAAAAAAAACCCAGAATGCTACGGGGTTACGCTTCTTTTCTAGCAAGACCCCACATGCTGCCTAACTTCTAACAGAACGTGTTCTGGATAGGAGTGAAGACCAGAGCAGAATTAGATCCTGTAAGAATCCCTTCTCAAAAACACCACCGGTTGCAATATAAACTATTGACTGTCCGTGGCCAACAATTCAGAGTGACCTTGACAGTCTCTCCAATTAATGCCCTGAAGAGTCCCAGAGGACAGAAAAGACCAAAAAACCATGGAATTGCAAGAAATGTATCAGAAGCTGTATGAAGCAGCCTGGTTAACACTTAAGTAGCCAGAACAAAAAGAAATTGCAAAACATTACAGAAAACACCACGGGAGACGCATTGATCATAGATGAAGGTGATCGTCTTCTCTGGAAAAACTCCAGAACACATCTGAGCTGACAGTACACATCTTTGGGATACCAGACACCAAATAAAAACATGTGATAGGGTGGAAAACCAAAAGACAGTTCTGGAACACAAAGATGGCTTCAGAAAAGGTTCTGGCAAAACAAGAAGCATTATCACAGGGATTAGAGAGACCAAAGAAGTCTTGGGGATGCAACAAACTCAAAAAGGAATCGAACAAAGTCCAGACGTCCTCAGGGGGCCGGGGGCTGAATGAAGGCATGCCTAACGCTTAAAAGTAAGAGAAGAGAGCTTTGGAGAGCACAAAATAATAAAATTGAAAGGGAGCCAAGGTGCTACAAGAGTGCGGTGGAGTATGTGAAAGGACATGGAAGACGTTGTTCTAGAGAGTAATCAGGAAGGGGCAGGGTAAGAAAAGAGGGCTCGGAGACACAGCGAGGACATCGAGGCAAACTACAGATGAGCGAGAGAACAAGCAAACGGAGACACGCTGGATGGCAGAGAGAGGGATAAAGGAGCGCTGAGTAGCAAAGAAAGAAGGGGGGCTCTGACAGAACGAGAGAAAAGGAGCTGGAGTGCTAAAAGCTGTGGTGGAGATCGAGGAAGATCAGAGCCAGCATTGTGACTGCAAGGAGAGGGGTGTTGAGGGGGCCGATGGACAAAAGAAGGCTCAGAGGTGACAAGGAGAAATTCGGGTGATCATCTGAGCAGAGCAGGGGTGGTCTTGGGTGGCCAGGAACTGAACGCTGGAATCCCAGATAGCAGAGAGAAACAAAGGAGTGTTCTGTGGCTCAAAGATGGCCCCACCTAAAGCACTACAAGATGGAACCGGAGAACCAGGAAGGTCTCGGGAAGGCATCATGACCAGAACTGTCCCAAGGGAGCCAGGGAGTCATCCAAAGGACTGGGGACATGACCATGAAATCCTGAGAGGATCCCAACTGGGTAAACGTGTCATCACAGGCCCAGGGCAGTAATAGAGGCACGGCTAGAGGGAAGAGAGGACAGAATGACCGGGCTGGGTCACAGACATGGACAGGGGAAACTCTCTAAGGGAACGAGAAGGGTCTGAGGCCCACGACAAAGCTAGAAGTCTGCTAAGGGCAACCTCAAAGACACCGATAGGCATCACTGTGCCACTAGAGGGGTCCTGACTGGGCCCAAGACACCACAGAAGTCTCAGGGACACAAGGAAGAAGCCTGGAGGGGATTCAAGTACAGTACAGATGTCCTCAGGAGGCCGGGGACCAAGTGGAGACACTCTAGACGGCAGAGAGGATGACGATAACAATGCTCCCTCCGAGACATAAACCCGCAGATGGGTTTCTGAGGAAATGAGACAGGATCAACGTCCGCTGCAGAGCTAAAACGGGGCTGTGGTACACAGAGACCATCTCATGACACATGGTGACTGGGAGCAGGGGGGGGGGTCACAAAAGTCTCGTAGCAATAAGAGAGATAAAAAGAGAGGCAACATGCTACCAAAATTCTGTGGAGCACAAGGAAGGTCTCGAGAGGCATCCTAGATAGCAGAGACAAGAAAAACAAGGCTCCTTTTTGGGAATGGAGATATTGGGAGCAGTGTGACTGCGACAAAAGGAGTCCAAAGGGGCTTACGGTGCTAAAAGCATGCATCAGGGAATATCCAAACCCCAAAATACTCCCCCCTGAACCACTAACACCCCAACATAGTCCCCCCGAAATATTACCCCTCAAAACAGTCCCTCCCAAAATACTCTCCTCCAAATACTCCCCTCCAAAATATTCCCCCAAAAATACTCCTCCCCCAAAACACTCACCTGAAATACTCCCCCCGAAATAATGCTCCTGAACCACTGTCCCCCAAAATACTACCCTGGAATACTCCCCCAAAAACACTCCCGCTGAATTACTCCCCCCAAAACTCTCTTCCCAGAATACTCCCCCTCTGAAATTCTCCCCCCCAACATAATCCCCCTGAAACAGTCGTGTCCCCCCCCCCCCCCCCCCCCAATACTCCCCTGGAAATACTCCCCCCTGAAATACTCCCCACCCTAAATAGTCCCACCAAAATACTCTCCCCCCCAAAATAGTCCCCACCCATAACACTCCCCCCTGAAATACCACACACACCCCCCACCTCTGAAAAACTCCCACCTGGAATACTCCCCTCGAATTACTCCTTCTCCGAAACACTCACCTGAAATACTTCCTCCCAAAATGCTCCCCCCAAAATAATGCTCCTGTAACACTGCTCCCCGAAATACTCCCCCCAAAACACTCCCCCCAACATACTGCTCCTGGAATACTCCCCCTCAAACTGCTCCACTGTGAGACTCCCCATGAAATTCTCTCCCCGAAATAGTCTCCCCAAAATATTCCCCCCGAATTAGTCCCCCTCTGAAACAGTTTCCCCTGAAAGAGTCCACTCGAAAGACCCACCCCCAACCCCCCAAAATACTCCCACCCCGAAATACTCCCCCACAAACAGTCCCCCCTGAAAAACTCCCCCCAAAATGCTCCCACCAAAATAGTACCCCCTGAAACACTCCTGAATCACTCCCCTCCTGAAATACTTCCCTGTGGGAGCTATGCACATGATCACACAGTGATTAAGCAATGCCTACTTTATTATGGTGGACAAGCCTTTTATAATGCAGGTGAAAATCACAAGGTACAATCACATGGTACAATTCTTTCTGATTGGACAGTTAGCTTCGCACATGCTCCTTAAGCTCTCTTCTGATTGGATGAGAACTGCCACATCGACATTGTACAAACTTCTTCTCTGCCCAGACCAACACTCTGAAGTTGTTTAACTTCCTGGGTTCTTCCTCATTCTTCCAGGGTCATCTCCTCGTCACATCCTTGCCGACGCTGAGGCTTTGCCAGTCTTGCTCATATGCAGGATTGCTCACATGCTGATTTCCTAGCAGGAAATCCTTTAGAATCCCCACATATCCCTCTTTTTGTTTTTGAGCAATCCAAACTCCTTGCAAGCTTTTCTGCAACGATTGTCTAATACAAGAAATTAAGCATGGCAAAATAATAGCAAGCACAATAATTACAATGATTACTCCTTTTAACAATACTTTGCTCATAATAAGTTGACCTTGCCAAAAGGTTGTGGTGTTGGTGCTAGCCTGGGTAATTTGAGCAATGTCATTGACCTGTGAAAGTTTCATTTTTGCCCAACTATCATCTGACACAAACCCAATGAATTCTTGTGGATTCTTGACCTGTCTCTTTAGCTATAGTTACCCATATGTTTGGTCGGGGAAACACTACTTTTGCTGGATGAGCATTAGTCACTGTCAGAACCATCACAAGGCTTAGAATCACAAACTTGATCTCCTTTCCAAGGCCACACCCAGCGAGATGGAGCCCATCTAGTGCCGGTATCGGTAATAACGCAGGCATAGCCTCGACCCGTCATTGTTAGTTCCACAGGTCCTTTCCACTCTCCTATAGCAACATCTTTGTACTGAGCAAAAGCACTATCTCCACACTGGCTTATACCAGATTTCAGACCCATACTTATGTATTACTACTGGTGGTTCCTCCCTATCACCTGTGAGCCGTAAGTAATTTAACACATACACCGCTTTTGCGAGTGGTTCTGCAGCAGCCAAGACCTCTCCCCCTTTTTGTTTTTGCAAAAGTGCCTTTCAAGTTTTGATGCGCTCTCTCCACTATGGCTTGCCCCGTGGGGGAATGTGGTATACCTGTGATGTGACGTATACCCCAGAGTTGACAAAAAAAAAAAATAATTTTGAGAGGTATAGGCTGGTCCATTATTAGTTTCACGGGTCAATTGAACTAATTTCCCATATTCTCTGGCGCATTCCGCCCTACAACGATGGTAACTTCTCACAGCTTAGTGCTTTTTCGCAGTTCAGTGTTGTAGCTGTCTGCTGGTTTTGCCCGCTACCTTAGCATAACTCAGCAGTTTCTTATCTATCTTCCAAGGCCTGTTCTTCCTAGCTATTGCTCAGAGGATGTGTAAAGCTGCACCTGCAAGACTTGTTTCGAGACTTCATCAATTAAGGGTTTTAGGCAAGCTTCAAAACACAGCATACTTAAAATAGTTTCACAGAACGCTAGAAACAACACAGCAGTTACAGTTACTAGAGTAAGATAATTGCAGTATCCACAACCAAGGGATATCATGAAATACTACAAAAGTAAACAGTAAGGAAAAATATGAAATAGCACACTTACTTAATGGGGTGCTAACATTCAGATCCGCAATTGCTGGGGAACCCTGGATGCAGCGAGAATTTAGAGTGCCCTTCCTCACAAACTGGAAAGTCCTACATGATGCGTCCATCCGTAGGTGAGGCATCCAAAATCGCTGCAAGCAGGTCCAACCTCCAAATCAGCAGGCCAAAATAACTGGCAATTTCCTTTGAGTGGAAACATCTGATTTCATTCTCCTGTTGGGTTCCACCCAGAGCCTGGCCACCACTCAAGGGGGAAAACCAAGGGAGTTTCTAATAAGGTTAAACACTTGACTTCTTAATTCTTAATATTGCTAAACAAAGAAAGGTGAATACACACATTCTTACAGCATTTCATCCTTATTAATAACTACATTTTGTCTAAGCTACTTCTTTCACTAGTGACTAGTAAGCCTATCTATCTCATCATGGAGTTGCAATTACTGTCAGCATTTTCTCTTAAAAGAGTTGGCAACTGTGGTGTGATTAAAGACTGAGATAGTGTATTTTGTCCTATTGCAATAGCAAGCATTACCCATACATTCTGCTTAAATGATCAGTTGAAGAGATCGCGAACTGTTGGCACAGGGGCATCCACAGCACCCACAGCTGGCTCCTGAGTGTCCACCAAAAGCTGCCTCTCACACCTCAGGTGTAGTTGCACACAGCTTGCTGGTAATCACCTGTGGGGACTGTGACCTGTGGAGACACAAGCATAACCTCTTCCCCCGGTTATCAAAGGATATGGTCCTTCCCAGTTAGCACTTTCCAGTTTTTTGCTAACACTTGAGCCTTATGACACTTGAAACACTTAGTTCAAAGAAACAGGCTGCACCGATGACCCAGCAGGCACTTGGGTGCTCTGTCAGAGAGCTCCACACTCCGCAGCTGCAGCTGGGCTGCATCTCACACACAGAAAACAATCACACAAAGAGGCCACTTATCACTCACACAACATAAAATGACAAACACTACAAACATCAAAACACCATTAAGAATATATAAAGTCATTGCTAGTTGATTATGTGGTGCGTCCAGAAAATTCCCCCTTCTTTGTTTTATACCGTTCACCTATTTCAGCCCATTTTGCTGGCTCAAAGGCGGTGAGGGTATCAGCAGGATAGCCGTGGTTTCTGCACCATTTAAATAACCTTCGTAAAGAAGTTTCATTATAAGTTATCCCTCTCATAGAGAGTATATGCAGCAGGAGTCTGACAGTGGCCGTGTCCTCTGCGGGCTTGTTCTGCCTCATGCTCTACCGACTGAGCTAGCCGGGCTCCTTATTAATAACTAGGCTCATAATAAGTTGTTAAAAAATGGTGCAACCGCTTCACGCACTGCAGCGGCATAGGCTGCAACATTGGCCTGTTGCATTCCTCTGTTGGTTAATTCAGTCATGTCAGCTACAGATGCTCCATGTGGGAGGGTCACTAACAGCCGTTTGGTAGATGGATTGGCATTTTTGAAGGCCATTAACTTAAATATATTTTCCTTCATCTCTTGGGTCATGTCAGGTTGTTGTTCTAGAGAGTCATAAAGATGATCTACAAATTTTGAAAAAGGTTCATTAAGTCCTTGTTTTACTGTTACAAACTTGTCCTGTTTCTTTCCTTCTGTATCAGGTACAGACATTAGGGCCTGACTGGCTATTGACTGTGATAACCGTAACACTTCGTTAGAAAAATTGACCTGTAGATCTACTGTGGCGAAAGGCCCTGTACCCAATAGCATTTGTGCTTGGACAAGATAGAGGGGATCACCCTGTGGTCGTGGACGAACCTGTTTGTTAGCTAACTTCACCTAAGTGCTTTCAAATAATTTTTTGAGATGGAGTTAAAATAACTGCCGCTATTTGATCGATATCTTTTGGAATTAACAATGATGATGAGAAGATATAGTTAATTGATGGTGGAGACCATTTTGTACTACTGAGGCCCTAACCTTTTCAAGCAGCTTCCAATCTAAGGGATCCCACCCATTGGCACCAGTAACAGTATTCAAAGAAACTGGAAATGCTTGTATGCTTTCTGGGATAAAAGATCCTTCTACTATAGCATCTCTAATAATTCCTTTCCATCAGCACTCTGCACCTGTGAAGAGAAAAGATGTGAAGTTGCAGGGTGAGATGGCGGGGATGCAGTCACCGTCTCTGGTAATGACGAGAGGAAGGAATTAGTAGCAGGCACGGGAGCTGAATATTCGAGCAATGGATCAGAAGGAGCAGATGGTTGTGGTCCCATATTTGACGAAAACGTATATGGTTTCTGCTTCATCTTCTCTCCCTGTGATACAGTCAGTTTCTGAAGGCTGTTTACAAGCTGCAGGAGTAAAGTTTCAGTGTTTGAAGAGCCAACTTGTGAAGCGGGGGTGTGTTCTTCTGTGGCATTGACTTGTGAGGGAGGGAGAGGCGGGCACAAGTACCTGCTACCCACACCCTCCTCTGTGTCCCGCCCACTATTGGAGTCTTTAGCCTCTTTCGGTTTCTCCTCAGTCCCTTTCCGGTTCGCATCAGATACACTTCCGCTGTTTCCAGCCCCTGATTACACAGTTTTGGATTTAGCCCCCACTGCTCGCCGCGGTCCCGGCGGCACAATTGATAAGGCAAACGGATTTTTTGGCTAACCCAGCGTGGCGGGAGCCACAAGCAGCAGAGAGTAGCCCCCTCCCTCGTCGCCCTGGGGCGAGGAGGTCGAGGTGGGGGAAGGGGCCGGACCATCCCTCTGGCCGTGGCCGGGGCAGTGCGGTAGCGGCGGCAGCGGTGGTGTGGCTGATATATCAAAGTTAGAAGATGCTCCGAGAGCTGCAGAGGCAGAAGCCGCAGCCGCACACTCACTACTCATCTCCTGTAGTGTCTCTCGGATTAATTTCCATAGTGTGGTGTAACCAGTCACTTCTTTTGACGACTTTCCTCCATCACTGAGTCCCATAGCTGTTTCCCTATGGCTTCCCAGGTAGCGGCTTCAAATACAAGCCCTGGACTGGGGATAAGTCCTTTCTCTCGGCTCCACTTTAATAAGCCTTCTAAGTTGGACTTGTCATATTTTATCCCTCTCACGGAGAGAATATGTTGGAGGAGTTTCACCACTGCTTGCTCATCTCTAGTAAGCGTGGACCCCATTCCTCCCTGGCTGCCGCCAGAGGCAGATCCCTGGCTACCATCTCTCACGGAGCCTTAAAGTTACAGCGCGTTGATTCTCTCCTTCAGACACCGGGGCAGCGTCTGGAACAGTGTCGACCGGCTTTCCACCCGTGATTGCACATCACCGAGTCCTCATCAGACTTGTATGAATCTGTGGGTCCCTGCAGAGGGAGCCATATGCGGGAGAGATGGACATGCGGACAACCAGATTGATTAAGCAATGCCAATTTTATTATGGTGGAGCAAGCCTTATATAATGCAGGTGAAAATCACATGATACAATCACGTGGTAGAATTCTCTCTGATTGGACAGTTAGCTTTGCACATGCTCCTTAAGCTCTCTTGTGATTGAATGAGAACTGCCACATCGACATTGTACAAACTTCTTTCTCCGTCCAAACCCACACCCTGAAGTTGTTTAACTTCCTGGGTTCTTCCTCATTCTTCCAGGGTCATTTCATCACATCCTTGCCAACGCTGAGGCTTTACCAGCCTTACTCATATGCAGGACTGCTCACATGCCCATTTCCCCACAGGAAGTCCTTACAAATCCCCACAATGCACCATCCCACAAAACACCATCCCCCATCCAGATTCCCACCATCCACCATCAACATACACCATCCCACAATCCACTATCCACCATCCACCATCCACCTTCCACGATCCATCATCAACTATCAACCATCCACCATCCCACAATCCACCAACAACCAAACACCTTCACACCGTCCAACATCCACCATCCTGCAATCCAGCATCCAACATCCAACATCCACGTTCCCACCATTAAACATCAACCATCGACCATCCACCTTCCCACCAATAACCTTCACACCATCCACAATTTACCATCCCACAATCCACCATCCCACAATCCACCATCCACCATCCCACAATCCACCATCCACCATCCACCATCCCACAATCAGCAATCCACTATCCACCATCCAACTTCCCACCATCAACCATCCAACATATACCATCCCACAATACACCACACACCATACTCCATTCAACATCCACCATCCCCCATCCACCTTCCAATATCCCACAACCAACTATCCGCCTTCCACCATCCACCATCCAACATGTACCATCCATCATCAACACTCCACCATTTACCATCCAACATCCGACAATCCACGATCCACAATCCAGCTTACCAACATCCACCAATTCACATCCACCATTCAGCATCCCAGGAAACACCATCGCACCATAAAGCAGAGGACACTAATGCACATTCGAGTGGAAATAAAGCACAGAGTCCCAGATTTTATGTTGCCCTGGAGAGCTTGCAGAGCACTGGGGAAAGGCAGGCAGAGAATTCCCTGCTAGCACCTTCTCTGTGCCTGGGAAGCAGAAGTGTTCACATTGATTCGCAGAATCGCTTTTGTGCAGAAAACACTAACACTTGTTCAGAACGAAAGAAAGCACAGAGCCCCAGATTTGCTGTTGCCCTGGAGAGCTTGCAGAGCACTGGGGAAAGGCAGGCAGAGAATTCCCTGCTAGCACCTTCTCTGTGCCTGGGAAGCAGCAGTGTTCACATTGCTTCGCAGAATCGCTTTTGTGCAGAAAACAGTAACACTTGTTCAGAACTAAAGAAAGCACAGAGCCCCAAATTTGCTGTTGCCCTGGAGATGTTGCAGAGCACTGGGGAAAGGCAGGCAGAGAATTCCCTGCTAGCACCTTCTCTGTGCCTGTTCACATTGCTTTGCAGAATCGCTTTTGTGCAGAAAACACTAACACTTGTTCAGAACGAAAGAAAGCACAGAGTCCCAGATTTGCTGTTCTTCTAGAGAGCTTGCAGAGCACTGGGGAAAGGCAGGCAGAGAATTCCCTGCTAGCACCTTCTCTGTGCCTGGGAAGCAGAAGTGTTCACATTGCTTCGCAGAATCGCTTTTCTGCAGAAAACACTAACACTTGTTCAGAATGAAAGAAAGCACGGAGCCCCAGATTTTATGTTGCCCTGGAGAGCTTGCAGAGCACTGGGGAAAGGCAGGCAGAGAATTCCCTGCTAGCACCTTCTCTGTGCCTGGGAAGCAGAAGTGTTCCCATTGGTTCGCAGAATCGCTTTTGTGCAGAAAACACTAACACTTGTTCAGAACGAAAGAAAGCACAGAGCCCCAGATTTGCTGTTGTCCTGGAGAGCTTGCAGAGCACTGGGGAAAGGCAGGCAGAGAATTCCCTGCTAGCACCTTCTCTGTGCCTGTTCCCATTGCTTCGCAGAATCGCTTTTGTGCAGAAAACAGTAAAACTTGTTCAGAACGAAAGAAAGCACAGAGCCCCAGATTTGCTGTTGCCCTGGAGAGCTTGCAGAGCACTGGGGAAAGGCAGGCAGAGAATTCCCTGCTAGCACCTTCTCTGTGCCTGTTCACATTGCTTTGCAGAATCGCTTTTGTGCAGGAAACACTAACACTTGTTCAGAACGAAAGAAAGCACAGAGCCCCAGGTATTATGTTGCCCTGGAGAGTTTGCAGAGCACTGGGGAAAGGCAGGCAGAGAGTTCCCTGCTAGCACCTTCTCTGTGCCTGGGAAGCAGAAGTGTTCACATTGATTCGCAGAATCGCTTTTGTGCAGAAAACAGTAAAACTTGTTCTGAACGAAAGAAAGCACAGAGCCCCAGATTTGCTGTTGCCCTGGAGAGCTTGCAGAGCACTGGGGAAAGGCAGGCAGAGAATTCCCTGCTAGCACCTTCTCTGTGCCTGGGAAGCAGAAGTGTTCCCATTGCTTCGCAGAATCGCTTTTGTGCAGAAAACAGTAAAACTTGTTCAGAACGAAAGAAAGCACAGAGCCCCAGATTTGCTGTTGCCCTGGAGAGCTTGCAGAGCACTGGGGAAAGGCAGGCAGAGAATTCCCTGCTAGCACCTTCTCTGTGCCTGGGAAGCTGAAGTGTTCCCATTGCTTCGCAGAATCGCTTTTGTGCAGAAAACATTGACACTAGTTCAGAACGAAAGAAAGCACAGAGCCCCAGATTTTATGTTGTCCTCTAGAGCTTGCAGAGCACCGGGGAAAGGCAGCCAGAGAATTCCCTGCTAGCACCTTCTCTGTGCCTGGGAAGCAGAAGTGTTCCCATTGCTTCGCAGAATCGCTTTTGTGCAGAAAACAGTAACACTTGTTCAGAACGAAAGAAAGCACAGAGCCCCAGATTTTATGTTGCCCTGGAGAGCTTGCAGAGCACTGGGGAAAGGCAGGCAGAGAATTCCCTGCTAGCACCTTCTCTGTGCTTGTTCACATTGCTTCGCAGAATCGCTTTTGTGCAGAAAACACTAACACTTGTTCAGAACGAAAGAAAGCACAGAGTCCCAGATTTGCTGTTCTTCTAGAGAGCTTGCAGAGCACTGGGGAAAGGCAGGCAGAGAATTCCCTGCTAGCACCTTCTCTGTGCCTGGGAAGCAGAAGTGTTCACATTGCTTCGCAGAATCGCTTTTGTGCAGAAAACAGTAACACTTGTTCAGAACGAAAGAAAGCACAGAGCCCCAAATTTGCTGTTGCCCTGGAGAGCTTGCAGAGCACTGGGGAAAGGCAGGCAGAGAATTCCCTGCTAGCACCTTCTCTGTGCCTGGGAAGCAGAAGTGTTCCCATTGCTTCGCAGAATCGCTTTTGTGCAGAAAACAGTAACACTTGTTCAGAACGAAAGAAAGCACAGAGCCCCAGATTTTATGTTGCCCTGGAGAGCTTGCAGAGCACTGGGGAAAGGCAGGCAGAGAATTCCCTGCTAGCACCTTCTCTGTGCCTGGGAAGCAGAAGTGTTCACATTGATTCGCAGAATCGCTTTTGTGCAGAAAACACTAACACTTGTTCAGAACGAAAGAAAGCACAGAGCCCCAGATTTGCTGTTGCCCTGGAGAGCTTGCAGAGCACTGGGGAAAGGCAGGCAGAGAATTCCCTGCTAGCACCTTCTCTGTGCCTGGGAAGCAGCAGTGTTCACATTGCTTCGCAGAATCGCTTTTGTGCAGAAAACAGTAACACTTGTTCAGAACTAAAGAAAGCACAGAGCCCCAAATTTGCTGTTGCCCTGGAGATGTTGCAGAGCACTGGGGAAAGGCAGGCAGAGAATTCCCTGCTAGCACCTTCTCTGTGCCTGTTCACATTGCTTTGCAGAATCGCTTTTGTGCAGAAAACACTAACACTTGTTCAGAACGAAAGAAAGCACAGAGTCCCAGATTTGCTGTTCTTCTAGAGAGCTTCCAGAGCACTGGGGAAAGGCAGGCAGAGAATTCCCTGCTAGCACCTTCTCTGTGCCTGGGAAGCAGAAGTGTTCACATTGCTTCACAGAATCGCTTTTCTGCAGAAAACACTAACACTTGTTCAGAATGAAAGAAAGCACAGAGCCCCAGATTTTATGTTGCCCTGGAGAGCTTGCAGAGCACTGGGGAAAGGCAGGCAGAGAATTCCCTGCTAGCACCTTCTCTGTGCCTGGGAAGCAGAAGTGTTCCCATTGCTTCGCAGAATCGCTTTTGTGCAGAAAACACTAACACTTGTTCAGAACGAAAGAAAGCACAGAGCCCCAGATTTTATGTTGCCCTGGAGAGCTTGCAGAGCACTGGGGAAAGGCAGGCAGAGAATTCCCTGCTAGCATCTTCTCTGTGCCTGGGAAGCAGTATTGTTCCCATTGCTTCGCAGAATCGCTTTTGTGCAGAAAACAATGACACTAGTTCAGAACGAAAGAAAGCACAGAGCCCCAGATTTGCTGTTGTCCTGGAGAGCTTGCAGAGCACTGGGGAAAGGCAGGCAGAGAATTCCCTGCTAGCACCTTCTCTGTGCCTGGGAAGCAGAAGTGTTCCCATTGCTTCGCAGAATCGCTTTGTGCAGAAAACACTGACACTTGTTCAGAACGAAAGAAAGCACAGAGCCCCAGATTTGCTGTTGCCCTGGAGAGCTTGCAGAGCACTGGGGAAAGGCAGGCAGAGAATTCCCTGCTAGCACCTTCTCTGTGCTTGTTCACATTGCTTCGCAGAATCGCTTTTGTGCAGAAAACAGTAACACTTGTTCAGAACGAAAGAAAGCACAGAGCCCCAGATTTTATGTTGCCCTGGAGAGCTTGCAGAGCACTGGGGAAAGGCAGGCAGAGAATTCCCTGCTAGCACCTTCTCTGTGCTTGTTCACATTGCTTCGCAGAATCGCTTTTGTGCAGAAAACAGTAACACTTGTTCAGAACGAAAGAAAGCACAGAGCCCCAGATTTGCTGTTGTCCTGGAGAGCTTGCAGAGCACTGGGGAAAGGCAGGCAGAGAATTCCCTGCTAGCACCTTCTCTGTGCCTGGGAAGCAAAAGTGTTCACATTGCTTCGCAGAATCGCTTTTGTGCAGAAAACACTAACACTTGTTCAGAACGAAAGAAAGCACAGAGCCCCAGATTTGCTGTTGCCCTGGAGAGCTTGCAGAGCACTGGGGAAAGGCAGGCAGAGAATTCCCTGCTAGCACCTTCTCTGTGCCTGGGAAGCAGAAGTGTTCCCATTGCTTCGCAGAATCGCTTTTGTGCAGAAAACAGTAAAACTTGTTCAGAACGAAAGAAAGCACAGAGCCCCAGATTTGCTGTTGCCCTGGAGAGCTTGCAGAGCACTGGGGAAAGGCAGGCAGAGAATTCCCTGCTAGCACCTTCTCTGTGCCTGGGAAGCAGAAGTGTTCCCATTGCTTCGCAGAATCACTTTTGTGCAGAAAACACTGACACTTGTTCAGAACGAAAGAAAGCACAGAGCCCCAGATTTGCTGTTGCCCTGGAGAGCTTGCAGAGCACTGGGGAAAGGCAGGCAGAGAATTCCCTGCTAGCACCTTCTCTGTGCCTGGGAAGCAGAAGTGTTCCCATTGGTTCGCAGAATCGCTTTTGTGCAGAAAACACTAACACTTGTTCAGAACGAAAGAAAGCACAGAGCCCCAGATTTGCTGTTGCCCTGGAGAGCTTGCAGAGCACTGGGGAAAGGCAGGCAGAGAATTCCCTGCTAGCACTTTCTCTGTGCCTGGGAAGCAGAAGTGTTCCCATTGCTTCGCAGAATCGCTTTTGTGCAGAAAACAGTAAAACTTGTTCAGAACGAAAGAAAGCACAGAGCCCCAGATTTGCTGTTGCCCTGGAGAGCTTGCAGAGCACTGGGGAAAGGCAGGCAGAGAATTCCCTGCTAGCACCTTCTCTGTGCCTGGGAAGCAGAAGTGTTCCCATTGCTTCGCAGAATCGCTTTTGTGCAGAAAACACTGACACTAGTTCAGAACGAAAGAAAGCACAGAGCCCCAGATTTGCTGTTGTCCTGGAGAGCTTGCAGAGCACTGGGGAAAGGCAGGCAGAGAATTCCCTGCTAGCACCTTCTCTGTGCCTGGGAAGCAGAAGTGTTCCCATTGGTTCGCAGAATCGCTTTTGTGCAGAAAACACTAACACTTGTTCAGAACGAAAGAAAGCACAGAGCCCCAGATTTGCTGTTGCCCTGGAGAGCTTGCAGAGCACTGGGGAAAGGCAGGCAGAGAATTCCCTGCTAGCACCTTCTCTGTGCCTGGGAAGCAGAAGTGTTCCCATTGGTTCGCAGAATCGCTTTTGTGCAGAAAAGACTAACACTTGTTCAGAACGAAAGAAAGCACAGAGCCCCAGATTTTATGTTGCCCTGGAGAGCTTGCAGAGCACTGGGGAAAGGCAGGCAGAGAATTCCCTGCTAGCACCTTCTCTGTGCTTGTTCACATTGCTTCGCAGAATCGCTTTTATGCAGAAAACAGTAACACTTGTTCAGAACGAAAGAATGCACAGAGCCCCAGATTTGCTGTTGTCCTGGAGAGCTTGCAGAGCACTGGGGAAAGGCAGGCAGAGAATTCCCTGCTAGCACCTTCTCTGTGCTTGTTCCCATTGCTTCGCAGAATCGCTTTTGTGCAGAAAACAGTAAAACTTGTTCAGACCGAAAGAAAGCACAGAGCCCCAGATTTGCTGTTGCCCTGGAGAGCTTGCAGAGCACTGGGGAAAGGCAGGCAGAGAATTCCCTGCTAGCACCTTCTCTGTGCCTGGGAAGCAAAAGTGTTCTCATTGCTTCGCAGAATCGCTTTTGTGCAGAAAACAGTAACACTTGTTCAGAACGAAAGAAAGCACAGAGCCCCAGATTTTATGCTGTCCTGGAGAGCTTGCAGAGCACTGGGGAAAGGCAGGCAGAGAATTCCCTGCTAGCACCTTCTCTGTGCCTGGGAAGCAGAAGTGTTCCCATTGCTTCGCAGAATCGCTTTTGTGCAGAAAACAGTAAAACTTGTTCAGAACAAAAGAAAGCACAGAGCCCCAGATTTGCTGTTGCCCTGGAGATGTTGCAGAGCACTGGGGAAAGGCAGGCAGAGAATTCCCTGCTAGCACCTTCTCTGTGCCTGGGAAGCAGAAGTGTTCCCATTGGTTCGCAGAATCGCTTTTGTGCAGAAAACACTAACACTTGTTCAGAACGAAAGAAAGCACAGAGCCCCAGATTTGCTGTTGCCCTGGAGAGCTTGCAGAGCACTGGGGAAAGGCAGGTAGAGAATTCCCTGCTAGCACCTTCTCTGTGCCTGGGAAGCAAAAGTGTTCTCATTGCTTCGCAGAATCGCTTTTGTGCAGAAAACAGTAACACTTGTTCAGAACGAAAGAAAGCACAGAGCCCCAGATTTTATGCTGTCCTGGAGAGCTTGCAGAGCACTGGGGAAAGGCAGGCAGAGAATTCCCTGCTAGCACCTTCTCTGTGCCTGGGAAGCAGAAGTGTTCCCATTGGTTCGCAGAATCGCTTTTGTGCAGAAAACAGTAAAACTTGTTCAGAACGAAAGAAAGCACAGAGCCCCAGATTTTATGTTGCCCTGGAGAGCTTGCAGAGCAGTGGGGAAAGGCAGGCAGAGAATTCCCTGCTAGCACCTTCTCTGTGCTTGTTCACATTGCTTCGCAGAATCGCTTTTGTGCAGAAAACAGTAACACTTGTTCAGAACGAAAGAAAGCACAGAGCCCCAGATTTGCTGTTGTCCTGGAGAGCTTGCAGAGCACTGGGGAAAGGCAGGCAGAGAATTCCCTGCTAGCACCTTCTCTGTGCTTGTTCACATTGCTTCGCAGAATCGCTTTTATGCAGAAAACAGTAACACTTGTTCAGAACGAAAGAATGCACAGAGCCCCAGATTTGCTGTTGTCCTGGAGAGCTTGCAGAGCACTGGGGAAAGGCAGGCAGAGAATTCCCTGCTAGCACCTTCTCTGTGCTTGTTCCCATTGCTTCGCAGAATCGCTTTTGTGCAGAAAACAGTAAAACTTGTTCAGACCGAAAGAAAGCACAGAGCCCCAGATTTGCTGTTGCCCTGGAGAGCTTGCAGAGCACTGGGGAAAGGCAGGCAGAGAATTCCCTGCTAGCACCTTCTCTGTGCCTGGGAAGCAAAAGTGTTCTCATTGCTTCGCAGAATCGCTTTTGTGCAGAAAACAGTAACACTTGTTCAGAACGAAAGAAAGCACAGAGCCCCAGATTTTATGCTGTCCTGGAGAGCTTGCAGAGCACTGGGGAAAGGCAGGCAGAGAATTCCCTGCTAGCACCTTCTCTGTGCCTGGGAAGCAGAAGTGTTCACATTGCTTCGCAGAATCGCTTTTGTGCAGAAAACACTAACACTTGTTCAGAACGAAAGAAAGCACAGAGCCCCAGATTTTATGCTGTCCTGGAGAGCTTGCAGAGCACTGGGGAAAGGCAGGCAGAGAATTCCCTGCTAGCACCTTCTCTGTGCCTGGGAAGCAGAAGTGTTCACATTGCTTCGCAGAATCGCTTTTGTGCAGAAAACAGTAACACTTGTTCAGAACGAAAGAAAGCACAGAGCCCCAGATTTTATGCTGTCCTGGAGAGCTTGCAGAGCACTGGGGAAAGGCAGGCAGAGAATTCCCTGCTAGCACCTTCTCTGTGCCTGTTCACATTGCTTCGCAGAATCGCTTTTGTGCAGAAAACACTAACACTTGTTCAGAACAAAAGAAAGCACAGAGCCCCAGATTTTATGTTGTCCTGGAGAGTTTGCAGAGCACCGGGGAAAGGCAGGCAGAGAATTCCCTGCTAGCACCTTCTCTGTGCCTGGGAAGCAGAAGTGTTCTCATTGCTTCGCAGAATCGCTTTTGTGCAGAAAACAGTAACACTTGTTCAGAACGAAAGAAAGCACAGAGCCCCAGATTTGCTGTTGTCCTGGAGAGCTTGCAGAGCACTGGGGAAAGGCAGGCAGAGAATTCCCTGCTAGCACCTTCTCTGTGCCTGGGAAGCAGAAGTGTTCCCATTGGTTCACAGAATCGCTTTTGTGCAGAAAACAGTAACACTTGTTCAGAACGAAAGAAAGCACAGAGCCCCAGATTTTATGTTGCCCTGGAGAGCTTGCAGAGCACTGGGGAAAGGCAGGCAGAGAATTCCCTGCTAGCACCTTCTCTGTGCTTGTTCACATTGCTTCGCAGAATCGCTTTTGTGCAGAAAACAGTAACACTTGTTCAGAACGAAAGAAAGCACAGAGCCCCAGATTTGCTGTTGTCCTGGAGAGCTTGCAGAGCACTGGGGAAAGGCAGGCAGAGAATTCCCTGCTAGCACCTTCTCTGTCCTTGTTCACATTGCTTCGCAGAATCGCTTTTGTGCAGAAAACAGTAACACTTGTTCAGAACGAAAGAAAGCACAGAGCCCCAGATTTGCTGTTGTCCTGGAGAGCTTGCAGAGCACTGGGGAAAGGCAGGCAGAGAATTCCCTGCTAGCACCTTCTCTGTGCCTGGGAAGCAGAAGTGTTCCCATTGCTTCGCAGAATCGCTTTTGTGCAGAAAACACTAACACTTGTTCAGAACGAAAGAAAGCACAGAGCCCCAGATTTGATGTTGCCCTGGAGAGCTTGCAGAGCACTGGGGAAAGGCAGGCAGAAAATTCCCTGCTAGCACCTTCTCTGTGCCTGGGAAGCAGAAGTGTTCCCATTGCTTCGCAGAATCGCTTTTGTGCAGAAAACAGTAAAACTTGTTCAACCGAAAGAAAGCACAGAGCCCCAGATTTGCTGTTGCCCTGGAGAGCTTGCAGAGCACTGGGGAAAGGCAGGCAGAGAATTCCCTGCTAGCACCTTCTCTGTGCCTGGGAAGCAGAATTGTTCCCATTGCTTCGCAGAATCGCTTTTGTGCAGAAAACACTGACACTAGTTCAGAACGAAAGAAAGCACAGAGCCCCAGATTTGCTGTTGTCCTGGAGAGCTTGCAGAGCACTGGGGAAAGGCAGGCAGAGAATTCCCTGCTAGCACCTTCTCTGTGCTTGTTCACATTGCTTCGCAGAATCGCTTTTATGCAGAAAACAGTAACACTTGTTCAGAACGAAAGAAAGCACAGAGCCCCAGATTTGCTGTTGTCCTGGAGAGCTTGCAGAGCACTGGGGAAAGGCAGGCAGAGAATTCCCTGCTAGCACCTTCTCTGTGCTTGTTCCCATTGGTTCGCAGAATCGCTTTTGTGCAGAAAACAGTAACACTTGTTCAGAACGAAAGAAAGCACAGAGCCCCAGATTTGCTGTTGCCCTGGAGAGCTTGCAGAGCACTGGGGAAAGGCAGGCAGAGAATTCCCTGCTAGCACCTTCTCTGTGCCTGGGAAGCAAAAGTGTTCTCATTGCTTCGCAGAATCGCTTTTGTGCAGAAAACAGTAACACTTGTTCAGAACGAAAGAAAGCACAGAGCCCCAGATTTTATGCTGTCCTGGAGAGCTTGCAGAGCACTGTGGAAAGGCAGGCAGAGAATTCCCTGCTAGCACCTTCTCTGTGCCTGGGAAGCAGAAGTGTTCACATTGCTTCGCAGAATCGCTTTTGTGCAGAAAACACTAACACTTGTTCAGAACGAAAGAAAGCACAGAGCCCCAGATTTTATGCTGTCCTGGAGAGCTTGCAGAGCACTGGGGAAAGGCAGGCAGAGAATTCCCTGCTAGCACCTTCTCTGTGCCTGGGAAGCAGAAGTGTTCACATTGCTTTGCAGAATCGCTTTTGTGCAGAAAACAGTAACACTTGTTCAGAACAAAAGAAAGCACAGAGCCCCAGATTTGCTGTTGTCCTGGAGAGCTTGCAGAGCACTGGGGAAAGGCAGGCAGAGAATTCCCTGCTAGCACCTTCTCTGTGCCTGTTCACATTGCTTCGCAGAATCGCTTTTGTGCAGAAAACACTAACACTTGTTCAGAACAAAAGAAAGCACAGAGCCCCAGATTTTATGCTGTCCTGGAGAGCTTGCAGAGCACTGTGGAAAGGCAGGCAGAGAATTCCCTGCTAGCACCTTCTCTGTGCCTGGGAAGCAGAAGTGTTCACATTGCTTCGCAGAATCGCTTTTGTGCAGAAAACACTAACACTTGTTCAGAACGAAAGAAAGCACAGAGCCCCAGATTTTATGCTGTCCTGGAGAGCTTGCAGAGCACTGGGGAAAAGCAGGCAGAGAATTCCCTGCTAGCACTTTCTCTGTGCCTGGGAAGCAGAAGTGTTCCCATTGCTTCGCAGAATCGCTTTTGTGCAGATAACAGTAACACTTGTTCAGAACAAAAGAAAGCACAGAGCCCCAGATTTTATGTTGTCCTGGAGAGTTTGCAGAGCACCGGGGAAAGGCAGGCAGAGAATTCCCTGCTAGCACCTTCTCTGTGCCTGGGAAGCAGAAGTGTTCTCATTGCTTCGCAGAATCGCTTTTGTGCAGAAAACAGTAACACTTGTTCAGAACGAAAGAAAGCACAGAGCCCCAGATTTGCTGTTGTCCTGGAGAGCTTGCAGAGCACTGGGGAAAGGCAGGCAGAGAATTCCCTGCTAGCACCTTCTCTGTGCCTGGGAAGCAGAAGTGTTCCCATTGGTTCACAGAATCGCTTTTGTGCAGAAAACAGTAACACTTGTTCAGAACGAAAGAAAGCACAGAGCCCCAGATTTTATGTTGCCCTGGAGAGCTTGCAGAGCACTGGGGAAAGGCAGGCAGAGAATTCCCTGCTAGCACCTTCTCTGTGCTTGTTCACATTGCTTCGCAGAATCGCTTTTGTGCAGAAAACAGTAACACTTGTTCAGAACGAAAGAAAGCACAGAGCCCCAGATTTGCTGTTGTCCTGGAGAGCTTGCAGAGCACTGGGGAAAGGCAGGCAGAGAATTCCCTGCTAGCACCTTCTCTGTCCTTGTTCACATTGCTTCGCAGAATCGCTTTTGTGCAGAAAACAGTAACACTTGTTCAGAACGAAAGAAAGCACAGAGCCCCAGATTTGCTGTTGTCCTGGAGAGCTTGCAGAGCACTGGGGAAAGGCAGGCAGAGAATTCCCTGCTAGCACCTTCTCTGTGCCTGGGAAGCAGAAGTGTTCCCATTGCTTCGCAGAATCGCTTTTGTGCAGAAAACACTAACACTTGTTCAGAACGAAAGAAAGCACAGAGCCCCAGATTTGATGTTGCCCTGGAGAGCTTGCAGAGCACTGGGGAAAGGCAGGCAGAGAATTCCCTGCTAGCACCTTCTCTGTGCCTGGGAAGCAGAAGTGTTCCCATTGCTTCGCAGAATCGCTTTTGTGCAGAAAACAGTAAAACTTGTTCAACCGAAAGAAAGCACAGAGCCCCAGATTTGCTGTTGCCCTGGAGAGCTTGCAGAGCACTGGGGAAAGGCAGGCAGAGAATTCCCTGCTAGCACCTTCTCTGTGCCTGGGAAGCAGAATTGTTCCCATTGCTTCGCAGAATCGCTTTTGTGCAGAAAACACTGACACTAGTTCAGAACGAAAGAAAGCACAGAGCCCCAGATTTGCTGTTGTCCTGGAGAGCTTGCAGAGCACTGGGGAAAGGCAGGCAGAGAATTCCCTGCTAGCACCTTCTCTGTGCTTGTTCACATTGCTTCGCAGAATCGCTTTTATGCAGAAAACAGTAACACTTGTTCAGAACGAAAGAAAGCACAGAGCCCCAGATTTGCTGTTGTCCTGGAGAGCTTGCAGAGCACTGGGGAAAGGCAGGCAGAGAATTCCCTGCTAGCACCTTCTCTGTGCTTGTTCCCATTGGTTCGCAGAATCGCTTTTGTGCAAAAAACAGTAACACTTGTTCAGAACGAAAGAAAGCACAGAGCCCCAGATTTGCTGTTGCCCTGGAGAGCTTGCAGAGCACTGGGGAAAGGCAGGCAGAGAATTCCCTGCTAGCACCTTCTCTGTGCCTGGGAAGCAAAAGTGTTCTCATTGCTTCGCAGAATCGCTTTTGTGCAGAAAACAGTAACACTTGTTCAGAACGAAAGAAAGCACAGAGCCCCAGATTTTATGCTGTCCTGGAGAGCTTGCAGAGCACTGTGGAAAGGCAGGCAGAGAATTCCCTGCTAGCACCTTCTCTGTGCCTGGGAAGCAGAAGTGTTCACATTGCTTCGCAGAATCGCTTTTGTGCAGAAAACACTAACACTTGTTCAGAACGAAAGAAAGCACAGAGCCCCAGATTTTATGCTGTCCTGGAGAGCTTGCAGAGCACTGGGGAAAGGCAGGCAGAGAATTCCCTGCTAGCACCTTCTCTGTGCCTGGGAAGCAGAAGTGTTCACATTGCTTTGCAGAATCGCTTTTGTGCAGAAAACAGTAACACTTGTTCAGAACAAAAGAAAGCACAGAGCCCCAGATTTGCTGTTGTCCTGGAGAGCTTGCAGAGCACTGGGGAAAGGCAGGCAGAGAATTCCCTGCTAGCACCTTCTCTGTGCCTGTTCACATTGCTTCGCAGAATCGCTTTTGTGCAGAAAACACTAACACTTGTTCAGAACAAAAGAAAGCACAGAGCCCCAGATTTTATGCTGTCCTGGAGAGCTTGCAGAGCACTGTGGAAAGGCAGGCAGAGAATTCCCTGCTAGCACCTTCTCTGTGCCTGGGAAGCAGAAGTGTTCACATTGCTTCGCAGAATCGCTTTTGTGCAGAAAACACTAACACTTGTTCAGAACGAAAGAAAGCACAGAGCCCCAGATTTTATGCTGTCCTGGAGAGCTTGCAGAGCACTGGGGAAAAGCAGGCAGAGAATTCCCTGCTAGCACTTTCTCTGTGCCTGGGAAGCAGAAGTGTTCCCATTGCTTCGCAGAATCGCTTTTGTGCAGATAACAGTAACACTTGTTCAGAACAAAAGAAAGCACAGAGCCCCAGATTTTATGTTGTCCTGGAGAGTTTGCAGAGCACCGGGGAAAGGCAGGCAGAGAATTCCCTGCTAGCACCTTCTCTGTGCCTGGGAAGCAGAAGTGTTCTCATTGCTTCGCAGAATCGCTTTTGTGCAGAAAACAGTAACACTTGTTCAGAACGAAAGAAAGCACAGAGCCCCAGATTTGCTGTTGTCCTGGAGAGCTTGCAGAGCACTGGGGAAAGGCAGGCAGAGAATTCCCTGCTAGCACCTTCTCTGTGCCTGGGAAGCAGAAGTGTTCCCATTGGTTCGCAGAATCGCTTTTGTGCAGAAAACACTAACACTTGTTCAGAACGAAAGAAAGCACAGAGCCCCAGATTTTATGTTGCCCTGGAGAGCTTGCAGAGCACTGGGGAAAGGCAGGCAGAGAATTCCCTGCTAGCACCTTCTCTGTGCTTGTTCACATTGCTTCGCAGAATCGCTTTTGTGCAGAAAACAGTAACACTTGTTCAGAACGAAAGAAAGCACAGAGCCCCAGATTTGCTGTTGTCCTGGAGAGCTTGCAGAGCACTGGGGAAAGGCAGGCAGAGAATTCCCTGCTAGCACCTTCTCTGTGCCTGGGAAGCAGAAGTGTTCCCATTGCTTTGCAGAATCGCTTTTGTGCAGAAAACACTAACACTTGTTCAGAATGAAAGAAAGCACAGAGCCCCAGATTTGCTGTTGTCCTGGAGAGCTTGCAGAGCACTGGGGAAAGGCAGGCAGAGAATTCCCTGCTAGCACCTTCTCTGTGCCTGGGAAGCAGAAGTGTTCCCATTGCTTCGCAGAATCGCTTTTGTGCAGAAAACAGTAAAACTTGTTCAACCGAAAGAAAGCACAGAGCCCCAGATTTGCTGTTGCCCTGGAGAGCTTGCAGAGCACTGGGGAAAGGCAGGCAGAGAATTCCCTGCTAGCACCTTCTCTGTGCCTGGGAAGCAGAATTGTTCCCATTGCTTCGCAGAATCGCTTTTGTGCAGAAAACACTGACACTAGTTCAGAACGAAAGAAAGCACAGAGCCCCAGATTTGCTGTTGTCCTGGAGAGCTTGCAGAGCACTGGGGAAAGGCAGGCAGAGAATTCCCTGCTAGCACCTTCTCTGTCCTTGTTCACATTGCTTCGCAGAATCGCTTTTGTGCAGAAAACAGTAACACTTGTTCAGAACGAAAGAAAGCACAGAGCCCCAGATTTGCTGTTGTCCTGGAGAGCTTGCAGAGCACTGGGGAAAGGCAGGCAGAGAATTCCCTGCTAGCACCTTCTCTGTGCCTGGGAAGCAGAAGTGTTCCCATTGGTTCGCAGAATCGCTTTTGTGCAGAAAAGACTAACACTTGTTCAGAACGAAAGAAAGCACAGAGCCCCAGATTTTATGTTGCCCTGGAGAGCTTGCACAGCACTGGGGAAAGGCAGGCAGAGAATTCCCTGCTAGCACTTTCTCTGTGCCTGGGAAGCAGAAGTGTTCCCATTGCTTCGCAGAATCGCTTTTGTGCAGATAACAGTAACACTTGTTCAGAACAAAAGAAAGCACAGAGGCCCAGATTTTATGTTGTCCTGGAGAGTTTGCAGAGCACCGGGGAAAGGCAGGCAGAGAATTCCCTGCTAGCACCTTCTCTGTGCCTGGGAAGCAGAAGTGTTCTCATTGCTTCGCAGAATCGCTTTTGTGCAGAAAACAGTAACACTTGTTCAGAACGAAAGAAAGCACAGAGCCCCAGATTTGCTGTTGTCCTGGAGAGCTTGCAGAGCACTGGGGAAAGGCAGGCAGAGAATTCCCTGCTAGCACCTTCTCTGTGCCTGGGAAGCAGAAGTGTTCCCATTGGTTCACAGAATCGCTTTTGTGCAGAAAACAGTAACACTTGTTCAGAACGAAAGAAAGCACAGAGCCCCAGATTTTATGTTGCCCTGGAGAGCTTGCAGAGCACTGGGGAAAGGCAGGCAGAGAATTCCCTGCTAGCACCTTCTCTGTGCTTGTTCACATTGCTTCGCAGAATCGCTTTTGTGCAGAAAACAGTAACACTTGTTCAGAACGAAAGAAAGCACAGAGCCCCAGATTTGCTGTTGTCCTGGAGAGCTTGCAGAGCACTGGGGAAAGGCAGGCAGAGAATTCCCTGCTAGCACCTTCTCTGTCCTTGTTCACATTGCTTCGCAGAATCGCTTTTGTGCAGAAAACAGTAACACTTGTTCAGAACGAAAGAAAGCACAGAGCCCCAGATTTGCTGTTGTCCTGGAGAGCTTGCAGAGCACTGGGGAAAGGCAGGCAGAGAATTCCCTGCTAGCACCTTCTCTGTGCCTGGGAAGCAGAAGTGTTCCCATTGCTTCGCAGAATCGCTTTTGTGCAGAAAACACTAACACTTGTTCAGAACGAAAGAAAGCACAGAGCCCCAGATTTGATGTTGCCCTGGAGAGCTTGCAGAGCACTGGGGAAAGGCAGGCAGAGAATTCCCTGCTAGCACCTTCTCTGTGCCTGGGAAGCAGAAGTGTTCCCATTGCTTCGCAGAATCGCTTTTGTGCAGAAAACAGTAAAACTTGTTCAACCGAAAGAAAGCACAGAGCCCCAGATTTGCTGTTGCCCTGGAGAGCTTGCAGAGCACTGGGGAAAGGCAGGCAGAGAATTCCCTGCTAGCACCTTCTCTGTGCCTGGGAAGCAGAATTGTTCCCATTGCTTCGCAGAATCGCTTTTGTGCAGAAAACACTGACACTAGTTCAGAACGAAAGAAAGCACAGAGCCCCAGATTTGCTGTTGTCCTGGAGAGCTTGCAGAGCACTGGGGAAAGGCAGGCAGAGAATTCCCTGCTAGCACCTTCTCTGTGCTTGTTCACATTGCTTCGCAGAATCGCTTTTGTGCAGAAAACAGTAACACTTGTTCAGAACGAAAGAAAGCACAGAGCCCCAGATTTGCTGTTGTCCTGGAGAGCTTGCAGAGCACTGGGGAAAGGCAGGCAGAGAATTCCCTGCTAGCACCTTCTCTGTGCCTGGGAAGCAGAAGTGTTCCCATTGCTTCGCAGAATCGCTTTTGTGCAGAAAACAGTAACACTTGTTCAGAACGAAAGAAAGCACAGAGCCCCAGATTTGCTGTTGCCCTGGAGAGCTTGCAGAGCACTGGGGAAAGGCAGGCAGAGAATTCCCTGCTAGCACCTTCTCTGTGCCTGGGAAGCAGAAGTGTTCCCATTGGTTCGCAGAATCGCTTTTGTGCAGAAAACACTAACACTTGTTCAGAACGAAAGAAAGCACAGAGCCCCAGATTTTATGTTGCCCTGGAGAGCTTGCACAGCACTGGGGAAAGGCAGGCAGAGAATTCCCTGCTAGCACCTTCTCTGTGCTTGTTCACATTGCTTCGCAGAATCGCTTTTGTGCAGAAAACAGTAACACTTGTTCAGAACGAAAGAAAGCACAGAGCCCCAGATTTGCTGTTGTCCTGGAGAGCTTGCAGAGCACTGGGGAAAGGCAGGCAGAGAATTCCCTGCTAGCACCTTCTCTGTGCTTGTTCACATTGCTTCGCAGAATCGCTTTTATGCAGAAAACAGTAACACTTGTTCAGAACGAAAGAAAGCACAGAGCCCCAGATTTGCTGTTGTCCTGGAGAGCTTGCAGAGCACTGGGGAAAGGCAGGCAGAGAATTCCCTGCTAGCACCTTCTCTGTGCTTGTTCCCATTGGTTCGCAGAATCGCTTTTGTGCAGAAAACAGTAACACTTGTTCAGAACGAAAGAAAGCACAGAGCCCCAGATTTGCTGTTGCCCTGGAGAGCTTGCAGAGCACTGGGGAAAGGCAGGCAGAGAATTCCCTGCTAGCACCTTCTCTGTGCCTGGGAAGCAAAAGTGTTCTCATTGCTTCGCAGAATCGCTTTTGTGCAGAAAACAGTAACACTTGTTCAGAACGAAAGAAAGCACAGAGCCCCAGATTTTATGCTGTCCTGGAGAGCTTGCAGAGCACTGTGGAAAGGCAGGCAGAGAATTCCCTGCTAGCACCTTCTCTGTGCCTGGGAAGCAGAAGTGTTCACATTGCTTCGCAGAATCGCTTTTGTGCAGAAAACACTAACACTTGTTCAGAACGAAAGAAAGCACAGAGCCCCAGATTTTATGCTGTCCTGGAGAGCTTGCAGAGCACTGGGGAAAGGCAGGCAGAGAATTCCCTGCTAGCACCTTCTCTGTGCCTGGGAAGCAGAAGTGTTCACATTGCTTTGCAGAATCGCTTTTGTGCAGAAAACAGTAACACTTGTTCAGAACAAAAGAAAGCACAGAGCCCCAGATTTTATGTTGTCCTCTAGAGCTTGCAGAGCACTGGGGAAAGGCAGGCAGAGAATTCCCTGCTAGCACCTTCTCTGTGCCTGGGAAGCAAAAGTGTTCACATTGCTTCGCAGAATCACTTTTGTGCAGAAAACAGTAACTCTTGTTCAGAACGAAAGAAAACACAGAGCCCCAGATTTTATGTTTTCCTGGAGAGCTTGCAGAGCACTGGGGAAAAGCAGGCAGAGAATTCCCTGCTAGCACCTTCTCTGTGCCTGGGAAGCAGAAGTTTTCACATTGCTTCGCAGAATCACTTTTGTGCAGAAAACAGTAACACTTGTTCAGAACGAAAGAAAGCACAGAGCCCCAGATTTGCTGTTGTCCTGGAGAGCTTGCAGAGCACTGGGGAAAGGCAGGCAGAGAATTCCCTGCTAGCACCTTCTCTGTGCCTGTTCACATTGCTTCGCAGAATCGCTTTTGTGCAGAAAACACTAACACTTGTTCAGAACAAAAGAAAGCACAGAGCCCCAGATTTTATGCTGTCCTGGAGAGCTTGCAGAGCACTGTGGAAAGGCAGGCAGAGAATTCCCTGCTAGCACCTTCTCTGTGCCTGGGAAGCAAAAGTGTTCACATTGCTTCGCAGAATCGCTTTTGTGCAGAAAACACTAACACTTGTTCAGAACGAAAGAAAGCACAGAGCCCCAGATTTTATGCTGTCCTGGAGAGCTTGCAGAGCACTGGGGAAAAGCAGGCAGAGAATTCCCTGCTAGCACTTTCTCTGTGCCTGGGAAGCAGAAGTGTTCCCATTGCTTCGCAGAATCGCTTTTGTGCAGATAACAGTAACACTTGTTCAGAACAAAAGAAAGCACAGAGCCCCAGATTTTATGTTGTCCTGGAGAGTTTGCAGAGCACCGGGGAAAGGCAGGCAGAGAATTCCCTGCTAGCACCTTCTCTGTGCCTGGGAAGCAGAAGTGTTCCCATTGGTTCGCAGAATCGCTTTTGTGCAGAAAACACTAACACTTGTTCAGAACGAAAGAAAGCACAGAGCCCCAGATTTTATGTTGCCCTGGAGAGCTTGCAGAGCACTGGGGAAAGGCAGGCAGAGAATTCCCTGCTAGCACCTTCTCTGTGCTTGTTCACATTGCTTCGCAGAATCGCTTTTGTGCAGAAAACAGTAACACTTGTTCAGAACGAAAGAAAGCACAGAGCCCCAGATTTGCTGTTGTCCTGGAGAGCTTGCAGAGCACTGGGGAAAGGCAGGCAGAGAATTCCCTGCTAGCACCTTCTCTGTCCTTGTTCACATTGCTTCGCAGAATCGCTTTTGTGCAGAAAACAGTAACACTTGTTCAGAACGAAAGAAAGCACAGAGCCCCAGATTTGCTGTTGTCCTGGAGAGCTTGCAGAGCACTGGGGAAAGGCAGGCAGAGAATTCCCTGCTAGCACCTTCTCTGTGCCTGGGAAGCAGAAGTGTTCCCATTGCTTTGCAGAATCGCTTTTGTGCAGAAAACACTAACACTTGTTCAGAATGAAAGAAAGCACAGAGCCCCAGATTTGCTGTTGTCCTGGAGAGCTTGCAGAGCACTGGGGAAAGGCAGGCAGAGAATTCCCTGCTAGCACCTTCTCTGTGCCTGGGAAGCAGAAGTGTTCCCATTGCTTCGCAGAATCGCTTTTGTGCAGAAAACAGTAAAACTTGTTCAACCGAAAGAAAGCACAGAGCCCCAGATTTGCTGTTGCCCTGGAGAGCTTGCAGAGCACTGGGGAAAGGCAGGCAGAGAATTCCCTGCTAGCACCTTCTCTGTGCCTGGGAAGCAGAATTGTTCCCATTGCTTCGCAGAATCGCTTTTGTGCAGAAAACACTAACACTTGTTCAGAACGAAAGAAAGCACAGAGCCCCAGATTTTATGTTGCCCTGGAGAGCTTGCAGAGCACTGGGGAAAGGCAGGCAGAGAATTCCCTGCTAGCACCTTCTCTGTGCTTGTTCACATTGCTTCGCAGAATCGCTTTTGTGCAGAAAACAGTAACACTTGTTCAGAACGAAAGAAAGCACAGAGCCCCAGATTTGCTGTTGTCCTGGAGAGCTTGCAGAGCACTGGGGAAAGGCAGGCAGAGAATTCCCTGCTAGCACCTTCTCTGTGCCTGGGAAGCAGAAGTGTTCCCATTGGTTCGCAGAATCGCTTTTGTGCAGAAAAGACTAACACTTGTTCAGAACGAAAGAAAGCACAGAGCCCCAGATTTTATGTTGCCCTGGAGAGCTTGCACAGCACTGGGGAAAGGCAGGCAGAGAATTCCCTGCTAGCACCTTCTCTGTGCTTGTTCCCATTGCTTCGCAGAATCGCTTTTGTGCAGAAAACAGTAACACTTGTTCAGAACGAAAGAAAGCACAGAGCCCCAGATTTGCTGTTGTCCTGGAGAGCTTGCAGAGCACTGGGGAAAGGCAGGCAGAGAATTCCCTGCTAGCACCTTCTCTGTGCTTGTTCCCATTGCTTCGCAGAATCGCTTTTGTGCAGAAAACAGTAACACTTGTTCAGAACGAAAGAAAGCACAGAGCCCCAGATTTTATGCTGTCCTGGAGAGCTTGCAGAGCACTGGGGAAAGGCAGGCAGAGAATTCCCTGCTAGCACCTTCTCTGTGCCTGGGAAGCAGAAGTGTTCACATTGCTTTGCAGAATCGCTTTTGTGCAGAAAACAGTAACACTTGTTCAGAACAAAAGAAAGCACAGAGCCCCAGATTTTATGTTGTCCTCTAGAGCTTGCAGAGCACTGGGGAAAGGCAGGCAGAGAATTCCCTGCTAGCACCTTCTCTGTGCCTGGGAAGCAAAAGTGTTCACATTGCTTCGCAGAATCACTTTTGTGCAGAAAACAGTAACTCTTGTTCAGAACGAAAGAAAACACAGAGCCCCAGATTTTATGTTTTCCTGGAGAGCTTGCAGAGCACTGGGGAAAAGCAGGCAGAGAATTCCCTGCTAGCACCTTCTCTGTGCCTGGGAAGCAGAAGTGTTCACATTGCTTCGCAGAATCACTTTTGTGCAGAAAACAGTAACACTTGTTCAGAACGAAAGAAAGCACAGAGCCCCAGATTTGCTGTTGTCCTGGAGAGCTTGCAGAGCACTGGGGAAAGGCAGGCAGAGAATTCCCTGCTAGCACCTTCTCTGTGCCTGTTCACATTGCTTCGCAGAATCGCTTTTGTGCAGAAAACACTAACACTTGTTCAGAACAAAAGAAAGCACAGAGCCCCAGATTTTATGCTGTCCTGGAGAGCTTGCAGAGCACTGGGGAAAGGCAGGCAGAGAATTCCCTGCTAGCACCTTCTCTGTGCCTGGGAAGCAAAAGTGTTCACATTGCTTCGCAGAATCGCTTTTGTGCAGAAAACACTAACACTTGTTCAGAACGAAAGAAAGCACAGAGCCCCAGATTTTATGCTGTCCTGGAGAGCTTGCAGAGCACTGGGGAAAAGCAGGCAGAGAATTCCCTGCTAGCACTTTCTCTGTGCCTGGGAAGCAGAAGTGTTCCCATTGCTTCGCAGAATCGCTTTTGTGCAGATAACAGTAACACTTGTTCAGAACAAAAGAAAGCACAGAGCCCCAGATTTTATGTTGTCCTGGAGAGCTTGCAGAGCACTGGGGAAAGGCAGGCAGAGAATTCCCTGCTAGCACCTTCTCTGTCCTTGTTCACATTGCTTCGCAGAATCGCTTTTGTGCAGAAAACAGTAACACTTGTTCAGAACGAAAGAAAGCACAGAGCCCCAGATTTGCTGTTGTCCTGGAGAGCTTGCAGAGCACTGGGGAAAGGCAGGCAGAGAATTCCCTGCTAGCACCTTCTCTGTGCCTGGGAAGCAGAAGTGTTCCCATTGCTTTGCAGAATCGCTTTTGTGCAGAAAACACTAACACTTGTTCAGAATGAAAGAAAGCACAGAGCCCCAGATTTGCTGTTGTCCTGGAGAGCTTGCAGAGCACTGGGGAAAGGCAGGCAGAGAATTCCCTGCTAGCACCTTCTCTGTGCCTGGGAAGCAGAAGTGTTCCCATTGCTTCGCAGAATCGCTTTTGTGCAGAAAACACTAACACTTGTTCAGAACGAAAGAAAGCACAGAGCCCCAGATTTTATGCTGTCCTGGAGAGCTTGCAGAGCACTGGGGAAAAGCAGGCAGAGAATTCCCTGCTAGCACTTTCTCTGTGCCTGGGAAGCAGAAGTGTTCCCATTGCTTCGCAGAATCGCTTTTGTGCAGATAACAGTAACACTTGTTCAGAACAAAAGAAAGCACAGAGCCCCAGATTTTATGTTGTCCTGGAGAGTTTGCAGAGCACCGGGGAAAGGCAGGCAGAGAATTCCCTGCTAGCACCTTCTCTGTGCCTGGGAAGCAGAAGTGTTCTCATTGCTTCGCAGAATCGCTTTTGTGCAGAAAACAGTAACACTTGTTCAGAACGAAAGAAAGCACAGAGCCCCAGATTTGCTGTTGTCCTGGAGAGCTTGCAGAGCACTGGGGAAAGGCAGGCAGAGAATTCCCTGCTAGCACCTTCTCTGTGCTTGTTCACATTGCTTCGCAGAATCGCTTTTGTGCAGAAAACAGTAAAACTTGTTCAACCGAAAGAAAGCACAGAGCCCCAGATTTGCTGTTGCCCTGGAGAGCTTGCAGAGCACTGGGGAAAGGCAGGCAGAGAATTCCCTGCTAGCACCTTCTGTGTGCCTGGGAAGCAGAATTGTTCCCATTGCTTCGCAGAATCGCTTTTGTGCAGAAAACACTGACACTAGTTCAGAACGAAAGAAAGCACAGAGCCCCAGATTTGCTGTTGTCCTGGAGAGCTTGCAGAGCACTGGGGAAAGGCAGGCAGAGAATTCCCTGCTAGCACCTTCTCTGTGCTTGTTCACATTGCTTCGCAGAATCGCTTTTGTGCAGAAAACAGTAACACTTGTTCAGAACGAAAGAAAGCACAGAGCCCCAGATTTTATGTTGCCCTGGAGAGCTTGCAGAGCACTGGGGAAAGGCAGGCAGAGAATTCCCTGCTAGCACCTTCTCTGTGCTTGTTCACATTGCTTCGCAGAATCGCTTTTGTGCAGAAAACAGTAACACTTGTTCAGAACGAAAGAAAGCACAGAGCCCCAGATTTGCTGTTGTCCTGGAGAGCTTGCACAGCACTGGGGAAAGGCAGGCAGAGAATTCCCTGCTAGCACCTTCTCTGTGCTTGTTCACATTGCTTCGCAGAATCGCTTTTATGCAGAAAACAGTAACACTTGTTCAGAACGAAAGAAAGCACAGAGCCCCAGATTTGCTGTTGTCCTGGAGAGCTTGCAGAGCACTGGGGAAAGGCAGGCAGAGAATTCCCTGCTAGCACCTTCTCTGTGCCTGGGAAGCAGAAGTGTTCCCATTGGTTCGCAGAATCGCTTTTGTGCAGAAAAGACTAACACTTGTTCAGAACGAAAGAAAGCACAGAGCCCCAGATTTTATGTTGCCCTGGAGAGCTTGCACAGCACTGGGGAAAGGCAGGCAGAGAATTCCCTGCTAGCACCTTCTCTGTGCTTGTTCACATTGCTTCGCAGAATCGCTTTTTTGCAGAAAACAGTAACACTTGTTCAGAACGAAAGAAAGCACAGAGCCCCAGATTTGCTGTTGTCCTGGAGAGCTTGCAGAGCACTGGGGAAAGGCAGGCAGAGAATTCCCTGCTAGCACCTTCTCTGTGCCTGGGAAACAGAAGTGTTCCCATTGCTTTGCAGAATCGCTTTTGTGCAGAAAACACTAACACTTGTTCAGAATGAAAGAAAGCACAGAGCCCCAGATTTGCTGTTGTCCTGGAGAGCTTGCAGAGCACTGGGGAAAGGCAGGCAGAGAATTCCCTGCTAGCACCTTCTCTGTGCCTGGGAAGCAGAAGTGTTCCCATTGCTTCGCAGAATCGCTTTTGTGCAGAAAACACTAACACTTGTTCAGAACGAAAGAAAGCACAGAGCCCCAGATTTTATGCTGTCCTGGAGAGCTTGCAGAGCACTGGGGAAAAGCAGGCAGAGAATTCCCTGCTAGCACTTTCTCTGTGCCTGGGAAGCAGAAGTGTTCCCATTGCTTCGCAGAATCGCTTTTGTGCAGATAACAGTAACACTTGTTCAGAACAAAAGAAAGCACAGAGCCCCAGATTTTATGTTGTCCTGGAGAGTTTGCAGAGCACCGGGGAAAGGCAGGCAGAGAATTCCCTGCTAGCACCTTCTCTGTGCCTGGGAAGCAGAAGTGTTCTCATTGCTTCGCAGAATCGCTTTTGTGCAGAAAACAGTAACACTTGTTCAGAACGAAAGAAAGCACAGAGCCCCAGATTTGCTGTTGTCCTGGAGAGCTTGCAGAGCACTGGGGAAAGGCAGGCAGAGAATTCCCTGCTAGCACCTTCTCTGTGCTTGTTCACATTGCTTCGCAGAATCGCTTTTGTGCAGAAAACAGTAAAACTTGTTCAACCGAAAGAAAGCACAGAGCCCCAGATTTGCTGTTGCCCTGGAGAGCTTGCAGAGCACTGGGGAAAGGCAGGCAGAGAATTCCCTGCTAGCACCTTCTGTGTGCCTGGGAAGCAGAATTGTTCCCATTGCTTCGCAGAATCGCTTTTGTGCAGAAAACACTGACACTAGTTCAGAACGAAAGAAAGCACAGAGCCCCAGATTTGCTGTTGTCCTGGAGAGCTTGCAGAGCACTGGGGAAAGGCAGGCAGAGAATTCCCTGCTAGCACCTTCTCTGTGCTTGTTCACATTGCTTCGCAGAATCGCTTTTGTGCAGAAAACAGTAACACTTGTTCAGAACGAAAGAAAGCACAGAGCCCCAGATTTTATGTTGCCCTGGAGAGCTTGCAGAGCACTGGGGAAAGGCAGGCAGAGAATTCCCTGCTAGCACCTTCTCTGTGCTTGTTCACATTGCTTCGCAGAATCGCTTTTGTGCAGAAAACAGTAACACTTGTTCAGAACGAAAGAAAGCACAGAGCCCCAGATTTGCTGTTGTCCTGGAGAGCTTGCACAGCACTGGGGAAAGGCAGGCAGAGAATTCCCTGCTAGCACCTTCTCTGTGCTTGTTCACATTGCTTCGCAGAATCGCTTTTATGCAGAAAACAGTAACACTTGTTCAGAACGAAAGAAAGCACAGAGCCCCAGATTTGCTGTTGTCCTGGAGAGCTTGCAGAGCACTGGGGAAAGGCAGGCAGAGAATTCCCTGCTAGCACCTTCTCTGTGCCTGGGAAGCAGAAGTGTTCCCATTGGTTCGCAGAATCGCTTTTGTGCAGAAAAGACTAACACTTGTTCAGAACGAAAGAAAGCACAGAGCCCCAGATTTTATGTTGCCCTGGAGAGCTTGCACAGCACTGGGGAAAGGCAGGCAGAGAATTCCCTGCTAGCACCTTCTCTGTGCTTGTTCACATTGCTTCGCAGAATCGCTTTTGTGCAGAAAACAGTAACACTTGTTCAGAACGAAAGAAAGCACAGAGCCCCAGATTTGCTGTTGTCCTGGAGAGCTTGCAGAGCACTGGGGAAAGGCAGGCAGAGAATTCCCTGCTAGCACCTTCTCTGTGCTTGTTCCCATTGCTTCGCAGAATCGCTTTTGTGCAGAAAACAGTAACACTTGTTCAGAACAAAAGAAAGCACAGAGCCCCAGATTTGCTGTTGCCCTGGAGAGCTTGCAGAGCACTGGGGAAAGGCAGGCAGAGAATTCCCTGCTAGCACCTTCTCTGTGCCTGGGAAGCAAAAGTGTTCTCATTGCTTCGCAGAATCGCTTTTGTGCAGAAAACAGTAACACTTGTTCAGAACGAAAGAAAGCACAGAGCCCCAGATTTTATGCTGTCCTGGAGAGCTTGCAGAGCACTGGGGAAAGGCAGGCAGAGAATTCCCTGCTAGCACCTTCTCTGTGCCTGGGAAGCAGAAGTGTTCACATTGCTTCGCAGAATCGCTTTTGTGCAGAAAACAGTAACACTTGTTCAGAACAAAAGAAAGCACAGAGCCCCAGATTTTATGTTGTCCTCTAGAGCTTGCAGAGCACTGGGGAAAGGCAGGCAGAGAATTCCCTGCTAGCACCTTCTCTGTGCCTGGGAAGCAAAAGTGTTCACATTGCTTCGCAGAATCACTTTTGTGCAGAAAACAGTAACTCTTGTTCAGAACGAAAGAAAACACAGAGCCCCAGATTTTATGTTTTCCTGGAGAGCTTGCAGAGCACTGGGGAAAAGCAGGCAGAGAATTCCCTGCTAGCACCTTCTCTGTGCCTGGGAAGCAGAAGTGTTCACATTGCTTCGCAGAATCACTTTTGTGCAGAAAACAGTAACTCTTGTTAGGAACGAAAGAAAACACAGAGCCCCAGATTTTATGTTGTCCTGGAGAGCTTGCAGAGCACTGGGGAAAGGCAGGCAGAGAATTCCCTGCTAGCACCTCCTCTGTGCCTGTTCACATTGCTTCGCAGAATCGCTTTTGTGCAGAAAACAGTAACACTTGTTCAGAACAAAAGAAAGCACAGAGCCCCAGATTTTATGTTGTCCTGGAGAGCTTGCAGAGCACTGGGGAAAGGCAGGCAGAGAATTCCCTGCTAGCACCTTCTCTGTGCCTGGGAAGCAGAAGTGTTCACATTGCTTCGCAGAATCACTTTTGTGCAGAAAACAGTAACACTTGTTCAGAACGAAAGAAAGCACAGAGCCCCAGATTTTATGCTGTCCTGGAGAGCTTGCAGAGCACTGGGGAAAGGCAGGCAGAGAATTCCCTGCTAGCACCTTCTCTGTGCCTGTTCACATTGCTTCGCAGAATCGCTTTTGTGCAGAAAACACTAACACTTGTTCAGAACAAAAGAAAGCACAGAGTCCCAGATTTTATGCTGTACTGGAGAGCTTGCAGAGCACTGGGGAAAGGCAGGCAGAGAATTCCCTGCTAGCACCTTCTCTGTGCCTGGGAAGCAAAAGTGTTCACATTGCTTCGCAGAATCACTTTTGTGCAGAAAACAGTAACTCTTGTTAGGAACGAAAGAAAACACAGAGCCCCAGATTTTATGTTGTCCTGGAGAGCTTGCAGAGCACTGGGGAAAGGCAGGCAGAGAATTCCCTGCTAGCACCTCCTCTGTGCCTGTTCACATTGCTTCGCAGAATCGCTTTTGTGCAGAAAACAGTAACACTTGTTCAGAACGAAAGAAAGCACAGAGCCCCAGATTTTATGCTGTCCTGGAGAGCTTGCAGAGCACTGGGGAAAGGCAGGCAGAGAATTCCCTGCTAGCACCTTCTCTGTGCCTGGGAAGCAGAAGTGTTCACATTGCTTCGCAGAATCGCTTTTGTGCAGAAAACAGTAACACTTGTTCAGAACGAAAGAAAGCACAGAGCCCCAGATTTTATGCTGTCCTGGAGAGCTTGCAGAGCACTGGGGAAAGGCAGGCAGAGAATTCCCTGCTAGCACCTTCTCTGTGCCTGGGAAGCAGAAGTGTTCCCATTGCTTCGCAGAATCGCTTTTGTGCAGAAAACACTAACACTTGTTCAGAACGAAAGAAAGCACAGAGCCCCAGATTTTATGTTGCCCTGGAGAGCTTGCAGAGCACTGGGGAAAGGCAGGCAGAGAATTCCCTGCTAGCACCTTCTCTGTGCTTGTTCACATTGCTTCGCAGAATCGCTTTTGTGCAGAAAACAGTAACACTTGTTCAGAACGAAAGAAAGCACAGAGCCCCAGATTTGCTGTTGTCCTGGAGAGCTTGCAGAGCACTGGGGAAAGGCAGGCAGAGAATTCCCTGCTAGCACCTTCTCTGTGCCTGGGAAGCAGAAGTGTTCACATTGCTTCGCAGAATCGCTTTTGTGCAGAAAACAGTAACACTTGTTCAGAACGAAAGAAAGCACAGAGCCCCAGATTTTATGCTGTCCTGGAGAGCTTGCAGAGCACTGGGGAAAGGCAGGCAGAGAATTCCCTGCTAGCACCTTCTCTGTCCTTGTTCACATTGCTTCGCAGAATCGCTTTTGTGCAGAAAACAGTAACACTTGTTCAGAACGAAAGAAAGCACAGAGCCCCAGATTTGCTGTTGTCCTGGAGAGCTTGCAGAGCACTGGGGAAAGGCAGGCAGAGAATTCCCTGCTAGCACCTTCTCTGTGCCTGGGAAGCAGAAGTGTTCCCATTGCTTTGCAGAATCGCTTTTGTGCAGAAAACACTAACACTTGTTCAGAATGAAAGAAAGCACAGAGCCCCAGATTTGCTGTTGTCCTGGAGAGCTTGCAGAGCACTGGGGAAAGGCAGGCAGAGAATTCCCTGCTAGCACCTTCTCTGTGCCTGGGAAGCAGAAGTGTTCCCATTGCTTCGCAGAATCGCTTTTGTGCAGAAAACACTAACACTTGTTCAGAACGAAAGAAAGCACAGAGCCCCAGATTTGATGTTGTCCTGGAGAGCTTGCAGAGCACTGGGGAAAGGCAGGCAGAGAATTCCCTGCTAGCACCTTCTCTGTGCCTGGGAAGCAGAAGTGTTCCCATTGCTTCGCAGAATCGCTTTTGTGCAGAAAACAGTAAAACTTGTTCAACCGAAAGAAAGCACAGAGCCCCAGATTTGCTGTTGCCCTGGAGAGCTTGCAGAGCACTGGGGAAAGGCAGGCAGAGAATTCCCTGCTAGCACCTTCTCTGTGCCTGGGAAGCAGAATTGTTCCCATTGCTTCGCAGAATCGCTTTTGTGCAGAAAACACTGACACTAGTTCAGAACGAAAGAAAGCACAGAGCCCCAGATTTGCTGTTGTCCTGGAGAGCTTGCAGAGCACTGGGGAAAGGCAGGCAGAGAATTCCCTGCTAGCACCTTCTCTGTGCTTGTTCACATTGCTTCGCAGAATCGCTTTTGTGCAGAAAACAGTAACACTTGTTCAGAACGAAAGAAAGCACAGAGCCCCAGATTTTATGCTGTCCTGGAGAGCTTGCAGAGCACTGGGGAAAGGCAGGCAGAGAATTCCCTGCTAGCACCTTCTCTGTGCCTGGGAAGCAGAAGTGTTCCCATTGCTTCGCAGAATCGCTTTTGTGCAGAAAACAGTAACAGTTGTTCAGAACGAAAGAAAGCACAGAGCCCCAGATTTGCTGTTGCCCTGGAGAGCTTGCAGAGCACTGGGGAAAGGCAGGCAGAGAATTCCCTGCTAGCACCTTCTCTGTGCCTGGGAAGCAGAAGTGTTCCCATTGGTTCGCAGAATCGCTTTTGTGCAGAAAACACTAACACTTGTTCAGAACGAAAGAAAGCACAGGGCCCCAGATTTTATGTTGCCCTGGAGAGCTTGCAGAGCACTGGGGAAAGGCAGGCAGAGAATTCCCTGCTAGCACCTTCTCTGTGCTTGTTCACATTGCTTCGCAGAATCGCTTTTGTGCAGAAAACAGTAACACTTGTTCAGAACGAAAGAAAGCACAGAGCCCCAGATTTGCTGTTGTCCTGGAGAGCTTGCAGAGCACTGGGGAAAGGCAGGCAGAGAATTCCCTGCTAGCACCTTCTCTGTGCTTGTTCACATTGCTTCGCAGAATCGCTTTTGTGCAGAAAACAGTAAAACTTGTTCAGACCGAAAGAAAGCACAGAGCCCCAGATTTGCTGTTGCCCTGAAGACCTTGCAGAGCACTGGGGAAAGGCAGGCAGAGAATTCCCTGCTAGCACCTTCTCTGTGCCTGGGAAGCAAAAGTGTTCTCATTGCTTCGCAGAATCGCTTTTGTGCAGAAAACACTAACACTTGTTCAGAACGAAAGAAAGCACAGAGCCCCAGATTTTATGCTGTCCTGGAGAGCTTGCAGAGCACTGGGGAAAGGCAGGCAGAGAATTCCCTGCTAGCACCTTCTCTGTGCCTGGGAAGCAAAAGTGTTCACATTGCTTCGCAGAATCGCTTTTGTGCAGAAAACAGTAACACTTGTTCAGAACAAAAGAAAGCACAGAGCCCCAGATTTTATGTTGTGCTCTAGAGCTTGCAGAGCACTGGGGAAAGGCAGGCAGAGAATTCCCTGCTAGCACCTTCTCTGTGCCTGGGAAGCAGAAGTGTTCACATTGCTTCGCAGAATCACTTTTGTGCAGAAAACAGTAACTCTTGTTAGGAACGAAAGAAAACACAGAGCCCCAGATTTTATGTTGTCCTGGAGAGCTTGCAGAGCACTGGGGAAAGGCAGGCAGAGAATTCCCTGCTAGCACCTCCTCTGTGCCTGTTCACATTGCTTCGCAGAATCGCTTTTGTGCAGAAAACAGTAACACTTGTTCAGAACAAAAGAAAGCACAGAGCCCCAGATTTTATGCTGTCCTGGAGAGCTTGCAGAGCACTGGGGAAAGGCAGGCAGAGAATTCCCTGCTAGCACCTTCTCTGTGCCTGTTCACATTGCTTCGCAGAATCGCTTTTGTGCAGAAAACAGTAACACTTGTTCAGAACAAAAGAAAGCACAGAGTCCCAGATTTTATGCTGTCCTGGAGAGCTTGCAGAGCACTGGGGAAAGGCAGGCAGAGAATTCCCTGCTAGCACCTTCTCTGTGCCTGGGAAGCAAAAGTGCTCACATTGCTTCGCAGAATCGCTTTTGTGCAGAAAACAGTAACACTTGTTCAGAACGAAAGAAAGCACAGAGCCCCAGATTTTATGCTGTCCTGGAGAGCTTGCAGAGCACTGGGGAAAGGCAGGCAGAGAATTCCCTGCTAGCACCTTCTCTGTGCCTGGGAAGCAAAAGTGTTCACATTGCTTCGCAGAATCACTTTTGTGCAGAAAACAGTAACTCTTGTTCAGAACGAAAGAAAACACAGAGCCCCAGATTTTATGTTTTCCTGGAGAGCTTGCAGAGCACTGGGGAAAAGCAGGCAGAGAATTCCCTGCTAGCACCTTCTCTGTGCCTGGGAAGCAAAAGTGTTCACATTGCTTCGCAGAATCGCTTTTGTGCAGAAAACAGTAACTCTTGTTAGGAACGAAAGAAAGCACAGAGCCCCAGATTTTATGTTGTCCTGGAGAGCTTGCAGAGCACTGGGGAAAGGCAGGCAGAGAATTCCCTGCTAGCACCTCCTCTGTGCCTGTTCACATTGCTTCGCAGAATCGCTTTTGTGCAGAAAACAGTAACACTTGTTCAGAACGAAAGAAAGCACAGAGCCCCAGATTTTATGCTGTCCTGGAGAGCTTGCAGAGCACTGGGGAAAGGCAGGCAGAGAATTCCCTGCTAGCACCTTCTCTGTGCCTGGGAAGCAGAAGTGTTCACATTGCTTCGCAGAATCGCTTTTGTGCAGAAAACAGTAACACTTGTTCAGAACGAAAGAAAGCACAGAGCCCCAGATTTTATGCTGTCCTGGAGAGCTTGCAGAGCACTGGGGAAAGGCAGGCAGAGAATTCCCTGCTAGCACCTTCTCTGTGCCTGGGAAGCAGAAGTGTT
Source organism: Strix uralensis (assembly GCF_047716275.1). Taxonomy (NCBI): domain Eukaryota; kingdom Metazoa; phylum Chordata; class Aves; order Strigiformes; family Strigidae; genus Strix; species Strix uralensis. The sequence goes on along the minus strand of NC_134005.1, from coordinate 1,386,252 downwards.
CACATTGCTTCGCAGAATCACTTTTGTGCAGAAAACAGTAACACTTGTTCAGAACGAAAGAAAGCACAGAGCCCCAGATTTGCTGTTGTCCTGGAGAGCTTGCAGAGCACTGGGGAAAGGCAGGCAGAGAATTCCCTGCTAGCACCTTCTCTGTGCCTGTTCACATTGCTTCGCAGAATCGCTTTTGTGCACAAAACACTAACACTTGTTCAGAACAAAAGAAAGCACAGAGCCCCAGATTTTATGCTGTCCTGGAGAGCTTGCAGAGCACTGTGGAAAGGCAGGCAGAGAATTCCCTGCTAGCACCTTCTCTGTGCCTGGGAAGCAAAAGTGTTCACATTGCTTCGCAGAATCGCTTTTGTGCAGAAAACACTAACACTTGTTCAGAACGAAAGAAAGCACAGAGCCCCAGATTTTATGCTGTCCTGGAGAGCTTGCAGAGCACTGGGGAAAAGCAGGCAGAGAATTCCCTGCTAGCACCTTCTCTGTGCCTGGGAAGCAGAAGTGTTCACATTGCTTCGCAGAATCGCTTTTGTGCAGAAAACAGTAACACTTGTTCAGAACAAAAGAAAGCACAGAGCCCCAGATTTTATGTTGTCCTGGAGAGTTTGCAGAGCACCGGGGAAAGGCAGGCAGAGAATTCCCTGCTAGCACCTTCTCTGTGCCTGGGAAGCAGAAGTGTTCTCATTGCTTCGCAGAATCGCTTTTGTGCAGAAAACAGTAACACTTGTTCAGAACGAAAGAAAGCACAGAGCCCCAGATTTTATGCTGTCCTGGAGAGCTTGCAGAGCACTGGGGAAAAGCAGGCAGAGAATTCCCTGCTAGCACCTTCTCTGTGCCTGGGAAGCAGAAGTGTTCACATTGCTTCGCAGAATCACTTTTGTGCAGAAAACAGTAACTCTTGTTAGGAACGAAAGAAAACACAGAGCCCCAGATTTTATGTTGTCCTGGAGAGCTTGCAGAGCACTGGGGAAAGGCAGGCAGAGAATTCCCTGCTAGCACCTCCTCTGTGCCTGTTCACATTGCTTCGCAGAATCGCTTTTGTGCAGAAAACAGTAACACTTGTTCAGAACGAAAGAAAGCACAGAGCCCCAGATTTTATGCTGTCCTGGAGAGCTTGCAGAGCACTGGGGAAAGGCAGGCAGAGAATTCCCTGCTAGCACCTTCTCTGTGCCTGGGAAGCAGAAGTGTTCACATTGCTTTGCAGAATCGCTTTTGTGCAGAAAACAGTAACACTTGTTCAGAACAAAAGAAAGCACAGAGCCCCAGATTTTATGTTGTCCTCTAGAGCTTGCAGAGCACTGGGGAAAGGCAGGCAGAGAATTCCCTGCTAGCACCTTCTCTGTGCCTGGGAAGCAAAAGTGTTCACATTGCTTCGCAGAATCACTTTTGTGCAGAAAACAGTAACTCTTGTTCAGAACGAAAGAAAACACAGAGCCCCAGATTTTATGTTTTCCTGGAGAGCTTGCAGAGCACTGGGGAAAAGCAGGCAGAGAATTCCCTGCTAGCACCTTCTCTGTGCCTGGGAAGCAGAAGTGTTCCCATTGCTTCGCAGAATCACTTTTGTGCAGAAAACAGTAACACTTGTTCAGAACGAAAGAAAGCACAGAGCCCCAGATTTGCTGTTGTCCTGGAGAGCTTGCAGAGCACTGGGGAAAGGCAGGCAGAGAATTCCCTGCTAGCACCTTCTCTGTGCCGGTTCACATTGCTTCGCAGAATCGCTTTTGTGCAGAAAACACTAACACTTGTTCAGAACAAAAGAAAGCACAGAGCCCCAGATTTTATGCTGTCCTGGAGAGCTTGCAGAGCACTGTGGAAAGGCAGGCAGAGAATTCCCTGCTAGCACCTTCTCTGTGCCTGGGAAGCAAAAGTGTTCACATTGCTTCGCAGAATCGCTTTTGTGCAGAAAACACTAACACTTGTTCAGAACGAAAGAAAGCACAGAGCCCCAGATTTGCTGTTGTCCTGGAGAGCTTGCAGAGCACTGGGGAAAAGCAGGCAGAGAATTCCCTGCTAGCACTTTCTCTGTGCCTGGGAAGCAGAAGTGTTCCCATTGCTTCGCAGAATCGCTTTTGTGCAGATAACAGTAACACTTGTTCAGAACAAAAGAAAGCACAGAGCCCCAGATTTTATGTTGTCCTGGAGAGTTTGCAGAGCACCGGGGAAAGGCAGGCAGAGAATTCCCTGCTAGCACCTTCTCTGTGCCTGGGAAGCAGAAGTGTTCTCATTGCTTCGCAGAATCGCTTTTGTGCAGAAAACAGTAACACTTGTTCAGAACGAAAGAAAGCACAGAGCCCCAGATTTGCTGTTGTCCTGGAGAGCTTGCAGAGCACTGGGGAAAGGCAGGCAGAGAATTCCCTGCTAGCACCTTCTCTGTGCCTGGGAAGCAGAAGTGTTCACATTGCTTCGCAGAATCGCTTTTGTGCAGAAAACAGTAACACTTGTTCAGAACGAAAGAAAGCACAGAGCCCCAGATTTGCTGTTGTCCTGGAGAGCTTGCAGAGCACTGGGGAAAGGCAGGCAGAGAATTCCCTGCTAGCACCTTCTCTGTCCTTGTTCACATTGCTTCGCAGAATCGCTTTTGTGCAGAAAACAGTAACACTTGTTCAGAACGAAAGAAAGCACAGAGCCCCAGATTTGCTGTTGTCCTGGAGAGCTTGCAGAGCACTGGGGAAAGGCAGGCAGAGAATTCCCTGCTAGCACCTTCTCTGTGCCTGGGAAGCAGAAGTGTTCCCATTGCTTTGCAGAATCGCTTTTGTGCAGAAAACACTAACACTTGTTCAGAATGAAAGAAAGCACAGAGCCCCAGATTTGCTGTTGTCCTGGAGAGCTTGCAGAGCACTGGGGAAAGGCAGGCAGAGAATTCCCTGCTAGCACCTTCTCTGTGCCTGGGAAGCAGAAGTGTTCCCATTGCTTCGCAGAATCGCTTTTGTGCAGAAAACACTAACACTTGTTCAGAACGAAAGAAAGCACAGAGCCCCAGATTTGATGTTGCCCTGGAGAGCTTGCAGAGCACTGGGGAAAGGCAGGCAGAGAATTCCCTGCTAGCACCTTCTCTGTGCCTGGGAAGCAGAAGTGTTCCCATTGATTCGCAGAATCGCTTTTGTGCAGAAAACAGTAAAACTTGTTCAACCGAAAGAAAGCACAGAGCCCCAGATTTGCTGTTGCCCTGGAGAGCTTGCAGAGCACTGGGGAAAGGCAGGCAGAGAATTCCCTGCTAGCACCTTCTCTGTGCCTGGGAAGCAGAATTGTTCCCATTGCTTCGCAGAATCGCTTTTGTGCAGAAAACACTGACACTAGTTCAGAACGAAAGAAAGCACAGAGCCCCAGATTTGCTGTTGTCCTGGAGAGCTTGCAGAGCACTGGGGAAAGGCAGGCAGAGAATTCCCTGCTAGCACCTTCTCTGTGCTTGTTCACATTGCTTCGCAGAATCGCTTTTGTGCAGAAAACAGTAACACTTGTTCAGACCGAAAGAAAGCACAGAGCCCCAGATTTGCTGTTGCCCTGGAGACCTTGCAGAGCACTGGGGAAAGGCAGGCAGAGAATTCCCTGCTAGCACCTTCTCTGTGCCTGGGAAGCAGAAGTGTTCCCATTGGTTCGCAGAATCGCTTTTTTGCAGAAAAGACTAACACTTGTTCAGAACGAAAGAAAGCACAGAGCCCCAGATTTGCTGTTGTCCTGGAGAGCTTGCAGAGCACTGGGGAAAGGCAGGCAGAGAATTCCCTGCTAGCACCTTCTCTGTGCCTGGGAAGCAGAAGTGTTCACATTGCTTCGCAGAATCGCTTTTGTGCAGAAAACAGTAACACTTGTTCAGAACAAAAGAAAGCACAGAGCCCCAGATTTTATGTTGTCCTCTAGAGCTTGCAGAGCACTGGGGAAAGGCAGGCAGAGAATTCCCTGCTAGCACCTTCTCTGTGCCTGGGAAGCAAAAGTGTTCACATTGCTTCGCAGAATCACTTTTGTGCAGAAAACAGTAACTCTTGTTCAGAACGAAAGAAAACACAGAGCCCCAGATTTTATGTTTTCCTGGAGAGCTTGCAGAGCACTGGGGAAAAGCAGGCAGAGAATTCCCTGCTAGCACCTTCTCTGTGCCTGGGAAGCAGAAGTGTTCACATTGCTTCGCAGAATCACTTTTGTGCAGAAAACAGTAACTCTTGTTAGGAACGAAAGAAAACACAGAGCCCCAGATTTTATGTTGTCCTGGAGAGCTTGCAGAGCACTGGGGAAAGGCAGGCAGAGAATTCCCTGCTAGCACCTCCTCTGTGCCTGTTCACATTGCTTCGCAGAATCGCTTTTGTGCAGAAAACAGTAACACTTGTTCAGAACAAAAGAAAGCACAGAGCCCCAGATTTTATGTTGTCCTGGAGAGCTTGCAGAGCACTGGGGAAAGGCAGGCAGAGAATTCCCTGCTAGCACCTTCTCTGTGCCTGGGAAGCAGAAGTGTTCCCATTGCTTCGCAGAATCGCTTTTGTGCAGAAAACAGTAACACTTGTTCAGAACAAAAGAAAGCACAGAGCCCCAGATTTTATGTTGTCCTGGAGAGCTTGCAGAGCACTGGGGAAAGGCAGGCAGAGAATTCCCTGCTAGCACCTTCTCTGTGCCTGTTCACATTGCTTCGCAGAATCGCTTTTGTGCAGAAAACACTAACACTTGTTCAGAACAAAAGAAAGCACAGAGTCCCAGATTTTATGCTGTACTGGAGAGCTTGCAGAGCACTGGGGAAAGGCAGGCAGAGAATTCCCTGCTAGCACCTTCTCTGTGCCTGGGAAGCAAAAGTGTTCACATTGCTTCGCAGAATCACTTTTGTGCAGAAAACAGTAACTCTTGTTAGGAACGAAAGAAAACACAGAGCCCCAGATTTTATGTTGTCCTGGAGAGCTTGCAGAGCACTGGGGAAAGGCAGGCAGAGAATTCCCTGCTAGCACCTCCTCTGTGCCTGTTCACATTGCTTCGCAGAATCGCTTTTGTGCAGAAAACAGTAACACTTGTTCAGAACGAAAGAAAACACAGAGCCCCAGATTTTATGCTGTCCTGGAGAGCTTGCAGAGCACTGGGGAAAGGCAGGCAGAGAATTCCCTGCTAGCACCTTCTCTGTGCCTGGGAAGCAGAAGTGTTCACATTGCTTCGCAGAATCGCTTTTGTGCAGAAAACAGTAACACTTGTTCAGAACGAAAGAAAGCACAGAGCCCCAGATTTTATGCTGTCCTGGAGAGCTTGCAGAGCACTGGGGAAAGGCAGGCAGAGAATTCCCTGCTAGCACCTTCTCTGTGCCTGGGAAGCAGAAGTGTTCCCATTGGTTCGCAGAATCGCTTTTGTGCAGAAAACACTAACACTTGTTCAGAACGAAAGAAAGCACAGAGCCCCAGATTTTATGTTGCCCTGGAGAGCTTGCAGAGCACTGGGGAAAGGCAGGCAGAGAATTCCCTGCTAGCACCTTCTCTGTGCCTGGGAAGCAGAAGTGTTCACATTGCTTCGCAGAATCGCTTTTGTGCAGAAAACACTAACACTTGTTCAGAATGAAAGAAAGCACAGAGCCCCAGATTTTATGCTGTCCTGGAGAGCTTGCAGAGCACTGGGGAAAGGCAGGCAGAGAATTCCCTGCTAGCACCTTCTCTGTGCCTGGGAAGCAGAAGTGTTCACATTGCTTCGCAGAATCACTTTTGTGCAGAAAACATTAACACTTGTTCAGAACGAAAGAAAGCACAGAGCCCCAGATTTGCTGTTGTCCTGGAGAGCTTGCAGAGCACTGGGGAAAGGCAGGCAGAGAATTCCCTGCTAGCACCTTCTCTGTGCCTGTTCACATTGCTTCGCAGAATCGCTTTTGTACAGAAAACACTAACACTTGTTCAGAACAAAAGAAAGCACAGAGCCCCAGATTTTATGCTGTCCTGGAGAGCTTGCAGAGCACTGTGGAAAGGCAGGCAGAGAATTCCCTGCTAGCACCTTCTCTGTGCCTGGGAAGCAAAAGTGTTCACATTGCTTCGCAGAATCGCTTTTGTGCAGAAAACACTAACACTTGTTCAGAACGAAAGAAAGCACAGAGCCCCAGATTTTATGCTGTCCTGGAGAGCTTGCAGAGCACTGGGGAAAAGCAGGCAGAGAATTCCCTGCTAGCACTTTCTCTGTGCCTGGGAAGCAGAAGTGTTCCCATTGCTTCGCAGAATCGCTTTTGTGCAGATAACAGTAACACTTGTTCAGAACAAAAGAAAGCACAGAGCCCCAGATTTTATGTTGTCCTGGAGAGTTTGCAGAGCACCGGGGAAAGGCAGGCAGAGAATTCCCTGCTAGCACCTTCTCTGTGCCTGGGAAGCAGAAGTGTTCTCATTGCTTCGCAGAATCGCTTTTGTGCAGAAAACAGTAACACTTGTTCAGAACGAAAGAAAGCACAGAGCCCCAGATTTTCTGTTGTCCTGGAGAGCTTGCAGAGCACTGGGGAAAGGCAGGCAGAGAATTCCCTGCTAGCACCTTCTCTGTGCTTGTTCACATTGCTTCGCAGAATCGCTTTTGTGCAGAAAACAGTAACACTTGTTCAGAACGAAAGAAAGCACAGAGCCCCAGATTTGCTGTTGTCCTGGAGAGCTTGCAGAGCACTGGGGAAAGGCAGGCAGAGAATTCCCTGCTAGCACCTTCTCTGTCCTTGTTCACATTGCTTCGCAGAATCGCTTTTGTGCAGAAAACAGTAACACTTGTTCAGAACGAAAGAAAGCACAGAGCCCCAGATTTGCTGTTGTCCTGGAGAGCTTGCAGAGCACTGGGGAAAGGCAGGCAGAGAATTCCCTGCTAGCACCTTCTCTGTGCCTGGGAAGCAGAAGTGTTCCCATTGCTTTGCAGAATCGCTTTTGTGCAGAAAACACTAACACTTGTTCAGAATGAAAGAAAGCACAGAGCCCCAGATTTGCTGTTGTCCTGGAGAGCTTGCAGAGCACCGGGGAAAGGCAGGCAGAGAATTCCCTGCTAGCACCTTCTCTGTGCCTGGGAAGCAGAAGTGTTCCCATTGCTTCGCAGAATCGCTTTTGTGCAGAAAACACTAACACTTGTTCAGAACGAAAGAAAGCACAGAGCCCCAGATTTGATGTTGCCCTGGAGAGCTTGCAGAGCACTGGGGAAAGGCAGGCAGAGAATTCCCTGCTAGCACCTTCTCTGTGCCTGGGAAGCAGAAGTGTTCCCATTGATTCGCAGAATCGCTTTTGTGCAGAAAACAGTAAAACTTGTTCAACCGAAAGAAAGCACAGAGCCCCAGATTTGCTGTTGCCCTGGAGAGCTTGCAGAGCACTGGGGAAAGGCAGGCAGAGAATTCCCTGCTAGCACCTTCTCTGTGCCTGGGAAGCAGAATTGTTCCCATTGCTTCGCAGAATCGCTTTTGTGCAGAAAACACTGACACTAGTTCAGAACGAAAGAAAGCACAGAGCCCCAGATTTGCTGTTGTCCTGGAGAGCTTGCAGAGCACTGGGGAAAGGCAGGCAGAGAATTCCCTGCTAGCACCTTCTCTGTGCTTGTTCACATTGCTTCGCAGAATCGCTTTTGTGCAGAAAACAGTAACACTTGTTCAGAACGAAAGAAAGCACAGAGCCCCAGATTTTATGTTGCCCTGGAGAGCTTGCAGAGCACTGGGGAAAGGCAGGCAGAGAATTCCCTGCTAGCACCTTCTCTGTGCCTGGGAAGCAGAAGTGTTCCCATTGGTTCGCAGAATCGCTTTTGTGCAGAAAACAGTAAAACTTGTTCAGAACGAAAGAAAGCACAGAGCCCCAGATTTTATGTTGCCCTGGAGAGCTTGCAGAGCACTGGGGAAAGGCAGGCAGAGAATTCCCTGCTAGCACCTTCTCTGTGCTTGTTCACATTGCTTCGCAGAATCGCTTTTGTGCAGAAAACAGTAACACTTGTTCAGAACGAAAGAAAGCACAGAGCCCCAGATTTGCTGTTGTCCTGGAGAGCTTGCAGAGCACTGGGGAAAGGCAGGCAGAGAATTCCCTGCTAGCACCTTCTCTGTGCTTGTTCACATTGCTTCGCAGAATCGCTTTTATGCAGAAAACAGTAACACTTGTTCAGAACGAAAGAAAGCACAGAGCCCCAGATTTGCTGTTGTCCTGGAGAGCTTGCAGAGCACTGGGGAAAGGCAGGCAGAGAATTCCCTGCTAGCACCTTCTCTGTGCCTGGGAAGCAGAAGTGTTCCCATTGGTTCGCAGAATCGCTTTTGTGCAGAAAAGACTAACACTTGTTCAGAACGAAAGAAAGCACAGAGCCCCAGATTTTATGTTGCCCTGGAGAGCTTGCACAGCACTGGGGAAAGGCAGGCAGAGAATTCCCTGCTAGCACCTTCTCTGTGCTTGTTCACATTGCTTCGCAGAATCGCTTTTGTGCAGAAAACAGTAACACTTGTTCAGAACGAAAGAAAGCACAGAGCCCCAGATTTGCTGTTGTCCTGGAGAGCTTGCAGAGCACTGGGGAAAGGCAGGCAGAGAATTCCCTGCTAGCACCTTCTCTGTGCTTGTTCCCATTGCTTCGCAGAATCGCTTTTGTGCAGAAAACAGTAACACTTGTTCAGAACAAAAGAAAGCACAGAGCCCCAGATTTGCTGTTGCCCTGGAGAGCTTGCAGAGCACTGGGGAAAGGCAGGCAGAGAATTCCCTGCTAGCACCTTCTCTGTGCCTGGGAAGCAAAAGTGTTCTCATTGCTTCGCAGAATCGCTTTTGTGCAGAAAACAGTAACACTTGTTCAGAACGAAAGAAAGCACAGAGCCCCAGATTTTATGCTGTCCTGGAGAGCTTGCAGAGCACTGGGGAAAGGCAGGCAGAGAATTCCCTGCTAGCACCTTCTCTGTGCCTGGGAAGCAGAAGTGTTCACATTGCTTCGCAGAATCGCTTTTGTGCAGAAAACAGTAACACTTGTTCAGAACAAAAGAAAGCACAGAGCCCCAGATTTTATGTTGTCCTCTAGAGCTTGCAGAGCACTGGGGAAAGGCAGGCAGAGAATTCCCTGCTAGCACCTTCTCTGTGCCTGGGAAGCAAAAGTGTTCACATTGCTTCGCAGAATCACTTTTGTGCAGAAAACAGTAACTCTTGTTCAGAACGAAAGAAAACACAGAGCCCCAGATTTTATGTTTTCCTGGAGAGCTTGCAGAGCACTGGGGAAAAGCAGGCAGAGAATTCCCTGCTAGCACCTTCTCTGTGCCTGGGAAGCAGAAGTGTTCACATTGCTTCGCAGAATCACTTTTGTGCAGAAAACAGTAACTCTTGTTAGGAACGAAAGAAAACACAGAGCCCCAGATTTTATGTTGTCCTGGAGAGCTTGCAGAGCACTGGGGAAAGGCAGGCAGAGAATTCCCTGCTAGCACCTCCTCTGTGCCTGTTCACATTGCTTCGCAGAATCGCTTTTGTGCAGAAAACAGTAACACTTGTTCAGAACGAAAGAAAGCACAGAGCCCCAGATTTTATGCTGTCCTGGAGAGCTTGCAGAGCACTGGGGAAAGGCAGGCAGAGAATTCCCTGCTAGCACCTTCTCTGTGCCTGGGAAGCAGAAGTGTTCACATTGCTTCGCAGAATCGCTTTTGTGCAGAAAACAGTAACACTTGTTCAGAACGAAAGAAAGCACAGAGCCCCAGATTTTATGCTGTCCTGGAGAGCTTGCAGAGCACTGGGGAAAGGCAGGCAGAGAATTCCCTGCTAGCACCTTCTCTGTGCCTGGGAAGCAGAAGTGTTCCCATTGGTTCGCAGAATCGCTTTTGTGCAGAAAACACTAACACTTGTTCAGAACGAAAGAAAGCACAGAGCCCCAGATTTTATGTTGCCCTGGAGAGCTTGCAGAGCACTGGGGAAAGGCAGGCAGAGAATTCCCTGCTAGCACCTTCTCTGTGCTTGTTCACATTGCTTCGCAGAATCGCTTTTGTGCAGAAAACAGTAACACTTGTTCAGAACGAAAGAAAGCACAGAGCCCCAGATTTGCTGTTGTCCTGGAGAGCTTGCAGAGCACTGGGGAAAGGCAGGCAGAGAATTCCCTGCTAGCACCTTCTCTGTGCCTGGGAAGCAGAAGTGTTCACATTGCTTCGCAGAATCGCTTTTGTGCAGAAAACAGTAACACTTGTTCAGAACGAAAGAAAGCACAGAGCCCCAGATTTTATGCTGTCCTGGAGAGCTTGCAGAGCACTGGGGAAAGGCAGGCAGAGAATTCCCTGCTAGCACCTTCTCTGTCCTTGTTCACATTGCTTCGCAGAATCGCTTTTGTGCAGAAAACACTAACACTTGTTCAGAATGAAAGAAAGCACAGAGCCCCAGATTTTATGCTGTCCTGGAGAGCTTGCAGAGCACTGGGGAAAGGCAGGCAGAGAATTCCCTGCTAGCACCTTCTCTGTGCCTGGGAAGCAGAAGTGTTCCCATTGCTTCGCAGAATCGCTTTTGTGCAGAAAACAGTAACACTTGTTCAGAACGAAAGAAAGCACAGAGCCCCAGATTTGATGTTGCCCTGGAGAGCTTGCAGAGCACTGGGGAAAGGCAGGCAGAGAATTCCCTGCTAGCACCTTCTCTGTGCCTGGGAAGCAGAAGTGTTCCCATTGCTTCGCAGAATCGCTTTTGTGCAGAAAACAGTAAAACTTGTTCAACCGAAAGAAAGCACAGAGCCCCAGATTTGCTGTTGCCCTGGAGAGCTTGCAGAGCACTGGGGAAAGGCAGGCAGAGAATTCCCTGCTAGCACCTTCTCTGTGCCTGGGAAGCAGAATTGTTCCCATTGCTTCGCAGAATCGCTTTTGTGCAGAAAACACTGACACTAGTTCAGAACGAAAGAAAGCACAGAGCCCCAGATTTGCTGTTGTCCTGGAGAGCTTGCAGAGCACTGGGGAAAGGCAGGCAGAGAATTCCCTGCTAGCACCTTCTCTGTGCTTGTTCACATTGCTTCGCAGAATCGCTTTTGTGCAGAAAACAGTAACACTTGTTCAGAACGAAAGAAAGCACAGAGCCCCAGATTTGCTGTTGTCCTGGAGAGCTTGCAGAGCACTGGGGAAAGGCAGGCAGAGAATTCCCTGCTAGCACCTTCTCTGTGCCTGGGAAGCAGAAGTGTTCCCATTGCTTCGCAGAATCGCTTTTGTGCAGAAAACAGTAACAGTTGTTCAGAACGAAAGAAAGCACAGAGCCCCAGATTTGCTGTTGCCCTGGAGAGCTTGCAGAGCACTGGGGAAAGGCAGGCAGAGAATTCCCTGCTAGCACCTTCTCTGTGCCTGGGAAGCAGAAGTGTTCCCATTGGTTCGCAGAATCGCTTTTGTGCAGAAAAGACTAACACTTGTTCAGAACGAAAGAAAGCACAGAGCCCCAGATTTTATGTTGCCCTGGAGAGCTTGCACAGCACTGGGGAAAGGCAGGCAGAGAATTCCCTGCTAGCACCTTCTCTGTGCTTGTTCACATTGCTTCGCAGAATCGCTTTTGTGCAGAAAACAGTAACACTTGTTCAGAACGAAAGAAAGCACAGAGCCCCAGATTTGCTGTTGTCCTGGAGAGCTTGCAGAGCACTGGGGAAAGGCAGGCAGAGAATTCCCTGCTAGCACCTTCTCTGTGCTTGTTCACATTGCTTCGCAGAATCGCTTTTATGCAGAAAACAGTAACACTTGTTCAGAACGAAAGAAAGCACAGAGCCCCAGATTTGCTGTTGTCCTGGAGAGCTTGCAGAGCACTGGGGAAAGGCAGGCAGAGAATTCCCTGCTAGCACCTTCTCTGTGCTTGTTCCCATTGCTTCGCAGAATCGCTTTTGTGCAGAAAACAGTAAAACTTGTTCAGACCGAAAGAAAGCACAGAGCCCCAGATTTGCTGTTGCCCTGGAGACCTTGCAGAGCACTGGGGAAAGGCAGGCAGAGAATTCCCTGCTAGCACCTTCTCTGTGCCTGGGAAGCAAAAGTGTTCACATTGCTTCGCAGAATCACTTTTGTGCAGAAAACAGTAACACTTGTTCAGAACGAAAGAAAGCACAGAGCCCCAGATTTTATGCTGTCCTGGAGAGCTTGCAGAGCACTGGGGAAAGGCAGGCAGAGAATTCCCTGCTAGCACCTTCTCTGTGCCTGTTCACATTGCTTCGCAGAATCGCTTTTGTGCAGAAAACAGTAACACTTGTTCAGAACAAAAGAAAGCACAGAGTCCCAGATTTTATGCTGTCCTGGAGAGCTTGCAGAGCACTGGGGAAAGGCAGGCAGAGAATTCCCTGCTAGCACCTTCTCTGTGCCTGGGAAGCAAAAGTGCTCACATTGCTTCGCAGAATCGCTTTTGTGCAGAAAACAGTAACACTTGTTCAGAACGAAAGAAAGCACCGAGCCCCAGATTTTATGCTGTCCTGGAGAGCTTGCAGAGCACTGGGGAAAGGCAGGCAGAGAATTCCCTGCTAGCACCTTCTCTGTGCCTGGGAAGCAAAATTGTTCACATTGCTTCGCAGAATCACTTTTGTGCAGAAAACAGTAACTCTTGTTCAGAACGAAAGAAAACACAGAGCCCCAGATTTTATGTTTTCCTGGAGAGCTTGCAGAGCACTGGGGAAAAGCAGGCAGAGAATTCCCTGCTAGCACCTTCTCTGTGCCTGGGAAGCAGAAGTGTTCCCATTGCTTCGCAGAATCGCTTTTGTGCAGAAAACAGTAAAACTTGTTCAACCGAAAGAAAGCACAGAGCCCCAGATTTGCTGTTGCCCTGGAGAGCTTGCAGAGCACTGGGGAAAGGCAGGCAGAGAATTCCCTGCTAGCACCTTCTCTGTGCCTGGGAAGCAGAAGTGTTCCCATTGCTTCGCAGAATCGCTTTTGTGCAGAAAACAGTAAAACTTGTTCAACCGAAAGAAAGCACAGAGCCCCAGATTTGCTGTTGCCCTGGAGAGCTTGCAGAGCACTGGGGAAAGGCAGGCAGAGAATTCCCTGCTAGCACCTTCTCTGTGCCTGGGAAGCAGAATTGTTCCCATTGCTTCGCAGAATCGCTTTTGTGCAGAAAACACTGACACTAGTTCAGAACGAAAGAAAGCACAGAGCCCCAGATTTGCTGTTGTCCTGGAGAGCTTGCAGAGCACTGGGGAAAGGCAGGCAGAGAATTCCCTGCTAGCACCTTCTCTGTGCTTGTTCACATTGCTTCGCAGAATCGCTTTTGTGCAGAAAACAGTAACACTTGTTCAGAACGAAAGAAAGCACAGAGCCCCAGATTTGCTGTTGTCCTGGAGAGCTTGCAGAGCACTGGGGAAAGGCAGGCAGAGAATTCCCTGCTAGCACCTTCTCTGTGCCTGGGAAGCAGAAGTGTTCCCATTGCTTCGCAGAATCGCTTTTGTGCAGAAAACAGTAACAGTTGTTCAGAACGAAAGAAAGCACAGAGCCCCAGATTTGCTGTTGCCCTGGAGAGCTTGCAGAGCACTGGGGAAAGGCAGGCAGAGAATTCCCTGCTAGCACCTTCTCTGTGCCTGGGAAGCAGAAGTGTTCCCATTGGTTCGCAGAATCGCTTTTGTGCAGAAAAGACTAACACTTGTTCAGAACGAAAGAAAGCACAGAGCCCCAGATTTTATGTTGCCCTGGAGAGCTTGCACAGCACTGGGGAAAGGCAGGCAGAGAATTCCCTGCTAGCACCTTCTCTGTGCTTGTTCACATTGCTTCGCAGAATCGCTTTTGTGCAGAAAACAGTAACACTTGTTCAGAACGAAAGAAAGCACAGAGCCCCAGATTTGCTGTTGTCCTGGAGAGCTTGCAGAGCACTGGGGAAAGGCAGGCAGAGAATTCCCTGCTAGCACCTTCTCTGTGCTTGTTCACATTGCTTCGCAGAATCGCTTTTATGCAGAAAACAGTAACACTTGTTCAGAACGAAAGAAAGCACAGAGCCCCAGATTTGCTGTTGTCCTGGAGAGCTTGCAGAGCACTGGGGAAAGGCAGGCAGAGAATTCCCTGCTAGCACCTTCTCTGTGCTTGTTCCCATTGCTTCGCAGAATCGCTTTTGTGCAGAAAACAGTAAAACTTGTTCAGACCGAAAGAAAGCACAGAGCCCCAGATTTGCTGTTGCCCTGGAGACCTTGCAGAGCACTGGGGAAAGGCAGGCAGAGAATTCCCTGCTAGCACCTTCTCTGTGCCTGGGAAGCAAAAGTGTTCACATTGCTTCGCAGAATCACTTTTGTGCAGAAAACAGTAACACTTGTTCAGAACGAAAGAAAGCACAGAGCCCCAGATTTTATGCTGTCCTGGAGAGCTTGCAGAGCACTGGGGAAAGGCAGGCAGAGAATTCCCTGCTAGCACCTTCTCTGTGCCTGTTCACATTGCTTCGCAGAATCGCTTTTGTGCAGAAAACAGTAACACTTGTTCAGAACAAAAGAAAGCACAGAGTCCCAGATTTTATGCTGTCCTGGAGAGCTTGCAGAGCACTGGGGAAAGGCAGGCAGAGAATTCCCTGCTAGCACCTTCTCTGTGCCTGGGAAGCAAAAGTGCTCACATTGCTTCGCAGAATCGCTTTTGTGCAGAAAACAGTAACACTTGTTCAGAACGAAAGAAAGCACCGAGCCCCAGATTTTATGCTGTCCTGGAGAGCTTGCAGAGCACTGGGGAAAGGCAGGCAGAGAATTCCCTGCTAGCACCTTCTCTGTGCCTGGGAAGCAAAATTGTTCACATTGCTTCGCAGAATCACTTTTGTGCAGAAAACAGTAACTCTTGTTCAGAACGAAAGAAAACACAGAGCCCCAGATTTTATGTTTTCCTGGAGAGCTTGCAGAGCACTGGGGAAAAGCAGGCAGAGAATTCCCTGCTAGCACCTTCTCTGTGCCTGGGAAGCAGAAGTGTTCCCATTGCTTCGCAGAATCGCTTTTGTGCAGAAAACAGTAAAACTTGTTCAACCGAAAGAAAGCACAGAGCCCCAGATTTGCTGTTGCCCTGGAGAGCTTGCAGAGCACTGGGGAAAGGCAGGCAGAGAATTCCCTGCTAGCACCTTCTCTGTGCCTGGGAAGCAGAATTGTTCCCATTGCTTCGCAGAATCGCTTTTGTGCAGAAAACACTGACACTAGTTCAGAACGAAAGAAAGCACAGAGCCCCAGATTTGCTGTTGTCCTGGAGAGCTTGCAGAGCACTGGGGAAAGGCAGGCAGAGAATTCCCTGCTAGCACCTTCTCTGTGCTTGTTCACATTGCTTCGCAGAATCGCTTTTGTGCAGAAAACACTAACACTTGTTCAGAACGAAAGAAAGCACAGAGCCCCAGATTTGCTGTTGTCCTGGAGAGCTTGCAGAGCACTGGGGAAAGGCAGGCAGAGAATTCCCTGCTAGCACCTTCTCTGTGCCTGGGAAGCAGAAGTGTTCCCATTGCTTCGCAGAATCGCTTTTGTGCAGAAAACAGTAACAGTTGTTCAGAACGAAAGAAAGCACAGAGCCCCAGATTTGCTGTTGCCCTGGAGAGCTTGCAGAGCACTGGGGAAAGGCAGGCAGAGAATTCCCTGCTAGCACCTTCTCTGTGCCTGGGAAGCAGAAGTGTTCCCATTGGTTCGCAGAATCGCTTTTGTGCAGAAAACAGTAAAACTTGTTCAGAACGAAAGAAAGCACAGAGCCCCAGATTTTATGTTGCCCTGGAGAGCTTGCAGAGCACTGGGGAAAGGCAGGCAGAGAATTCCCTGCTAGCACCTTCTCTGTGCTTGTTCACATTGCTTCGCAGAATCGCTTTTGTGCAGAAAACAGTAACACTTGTTCAGAACGAAAGAAAGCACAGAGCCCCAGATTTGCTGTTGTCCTGGAGAGCTTGCAGAGCACTGGGGAAAGGCAGGCAGAGAATTCCCTGCTAGCACCTTCTCTGTGCCTGGGAAGCAGAAGTGTTCCCATTGGTTCGCAGAATCGCTTTTGTGCAGAAAAGACTAACACTTGTTCAGAACGAAAGAAAGCACAGAGCCCCAGATTTTATGTTGCCCTGGAGAGCTTGCAGAGCACTGGGGAAAGGCAGGCAGAGAATTCCCTGCTAGCACCTTCTCTGTGCTTGTTCACATTGCTTCGCAGAATCGCTTTTGTGCAGAAAACAGTAACACTTGTTCAGAACGAAAGAAAGCACAGAGCCCCAGATTTGCTGTTGTCCTGGAGAGCTTGCAGAGCACTGGGGAAAGGCAGGCAGAGAATTCCCTGCTAGCACCTTCTCTGTGCTTGTTCACATTGCTTCGCAGAATCGCTTTTATGCAGAAAACAGTAACACTTGTTCAGAACGAAAGAAAGCACAGAGCCCCAGATTTGCTGTTGTCCTGGAGAGCTTGCAGAGCACTGGGGAAAGGCAGGCAGAGAATTCCCTGCTAGCACCTTCTCTGTGCTTGTTCCCATTGCTTCGCAGAATCGCTTTTGTGCAGAAAACAGTAAAACTTGTTCAGACCGAAAGAAAGCACAGAGCCCCAGATTTGCTGTTGCCCTGGAGAGCTTGCAGAGCACTGGGGAAAGGCAGGCAGAGAATTCCCTGCTAGCACCTTCTCTGTGCCTGGGAAGCAAAAGTGTTCTCATTGCTTCGCAGAATCGCTTTTGTGCAGAAAACAGTAACACTTGTTCAGAACGAAAGAAAGCACAGAGCCCCAGATTTTATGCTGTCCTGGAGAGCTTGCAGAGCACTGGGGAAAGGCAGGCAGAGAATTCCCTGCTAGCACCTTCTCTGTGACTGGGAAGCAGAAGTGTTCACATTGCTTCGCAGAATCGCTTTTGTGCAGAAAACACTAACACTTGTTCAGAACGAAAGAAAGCACAGAGCCCCAGATTTTATGCTGTCCTGGAGAGCTTGCAGAGCACTGGGGAAAGGCAGGCAGAGAATTCCCTGCTAGCACCTTCTCTGTGCCTGGGAAGCAGAAGTGTTCACATTGCTTTGCAGAATCGCTTTTGTGCAGAAAACAGTAACACTTGTTCAGAACAAAAGAAAGCACAGAGCCCCAGATTTTATGTTGTGCTCTAGAGCTTGCAGAGCACTGGGGAAAGGCAGGCAGAGAATTCCCTGCTAGCACCTTCTCTGTGCCTGGGAAGCAGAAGTGTTCACATTGCTTCGCAGAATCACTTTTGTGCAGAAAACAGTAACTCTTGTTAGGAACGAAAGAAAACACAGAGCCCCAGATTTTATGTTGTCCTGGAGAGCTTGCAGAGCACTGGGGAAAGGCAGGCAGAGAATTCCCTGCTAGCACCTCCTCTGTGCCTGTTCACATTGCTTCGCAGAATCGCTTTTGTGCAGAAAACAGTAACACTTGTTCAGAACAAAAGAAAGCACAGAGCCCCAGATTTTATGTTGTCCTGGAGAGCTTGCAGAGCACTGGGGAAAGGCAGGCAGAGAATTCCCTGCTAGCACCTTCTCTGTGCCTGGGAAGCAAAAGTGTTCACATTGCTTCGCAGAATCACTTTTGTGCAGAAAACAGTAACACTTGTTCAGAACGAAAGAAAGCACAGAGCCCCAGATTTTATGCTGTCCTGGAGAGCTTGCAGAGCACTGGGGAAAGGCAGGCAGAGAATTCCCTGCTAGCACCTTCTCTGTGCCTGTTCACATTGCTTCGCAGAATCGCTTTTGTGCAGAAAACAGTAACACTTGTTCAGAACAAAAGAAAGCACAGAGTCCCAGATTTTATGCTGTCCTGGAGAGCTTGCAGAGCACTGGGGAAAGGCAGGCAGAGAATTCCCTGCTAGCACCTTCTCTGTGCCTGGGAAGCAGAAGTGTTCACATTGCTTCGCAGAATCGCTTTTGTGCAGAAAACAGTAACACTTGTTCAGAACGAAAGAAAGCACAGAGCCCCAGATTTTATGCTGTCCTGGAGAGCTTGCAGAGCACTGGGGAAAGGCAGGCAGAGAATTCCCTGCTAGCACCTTCTCTGTGCCTGGGAAGCAAAAGTGTTCACATTGCTTCGCAGAATCACTTTTGTGCAGAAAACAGTAACTCTTGTTCAGAACGAAAGAAAACACAGAGCCCCAGATTTTATGTTTTCCTGGAGAGCTTGCAGAGCACTGGGGAAAAGCAGGCAGAGAATTCCCTGCTAGCACCTTCTCTGTGCCTGGGAAGCAAAAGTGTTCACATTACTTCGCAGAATCACTTTTGTGCAGAAAACAGTAACTCTTGTTAGGAACGAAAGAAAACACAGAGCCCCAGATTTTATGTTGTCCTGGAGAGCTTGCAGAGCACTGGGGAAAGGCAGGCAGAGAATTCCCTGCTAGCACCTCCTCTGTGCCTGTTCACATTGCTTCGCAGAATCGCTTTTGTGCAGAAAACAGTAACACTTGTTCAGAACGAAAGAAAGCACAGAGCCCCAGATTTTATGCTGTCCTGGAGAGCTTGCAGAGCACTGGGGAAAGGCAGGCAGAGAATTCCCTGCTAGCACCTTCTCTGTGCCTGGGAAGCAGAAGTGTTCACATTGCTTCGCAGAATCGCTTTTGTGCAGAAAACAGTAACACTTGTTCAGAACGAAAGAAAGCACAGAGCCCCAGATTTTATGCTGTCCTGGAGAGCTTGCAGAGCACTGGGGAAAGGCAGGCAGAGAATTCCCTGCTAGCACCTTCTCTGTGCCTGGGAAGCAGAAGTGTTCACATTGCTTCGCAGAATCACTTTTGTGCAGAAAACAGTAACACTTGTTCAGAACGAAAGAAAGCACAGAACCCCAGATTTGCTGTTGTCCTGGAGAGCTTGCAGAGCACTGGGGAAAGGCAGGCAGAGAATTCCCTGCTAGCACCTTCTCTGTGCCTGTTCACATTGCTTCGCAGAATCGCTTTTGTGCACAAAACACTAACACTTGTTCAGAACAAAAGAAAGCACAGAGCCCCAGATTTTATGCTGTCCTGGAGAGCTTGCAGAGCACTGTGGAAAGGCAGGCAGAGAATTCCCTGCTAGCACCTTCTCTGTGCCTGGGAAGCAAAAGTGTTCACATTGCTTCGCAGAATCGCTTTTGTGCAGAAAACACTAACACTTGTTCAGAACGAAAGAAAGCACAGAGCCCCAGATTTTATGCTGTCCTGGAGAGCTTGCAGAGCACTGGGGAAAAGCAGGCAGAGAATTCCCTGCTAGCACCTTCTCTGTGCCTGGGAAGCAGAAGTGTTCACATTGCTTCGCAGAATCACTTTTGTGCAGAAAACAGTAACTCTTGTTAGGAACGAAAGAAAACACAGAGCCCCAGATTTTATGTTGTCCTGGAGAGCTTGCAGAGCACTGGGGAAAGGCAGGCAGAGAATTCCCTGCTAGCACCTCCTCTGTGCCTGTTCACATTGCTTCGCAGAATCGCTTTTGTGCAGAAAACAGTAACACTTGTTCAGAACGAAAGAAAGCACAGAGCCCCAGATTTTATGCTGTCCTGGAGAGCTTGCAGAGCACTGGGGAAAGGCAGGCAGAGAATTCCCTGCTAGCACCTCCTCTGTGCCTGTTCACATTGCTTCGCAGAATCGCTTTTGTGCAGAAGACACTAACACTTGTTCAGAACAAAAGAAAGCACAGAGTCCCAGATTTTATGCTGTACTGGAGAGCTTGCAGAGCACTGGGGAAAGGCAGGCAGAGAATTCCCTGCTAGCACCTTCTCTGTGCCTGGGAAGCAAAAGTGTTCACATTGCTTCGCAGAATCGCTTTTGTGCAGAAAACAGTAACACTTGTTCAGAACGAAAGAAAGCACAGAGCCCCAGATTTTATGCTGTCCTGGAGAGCTTGCAGAGCACTGGGGAAAGGCAGGCAGAGAATTCCCTGCTAGCACCTTCTCTGTGCCTGGGAAGCAAAAGTGTTCACATTGCTTCGCAGATTCGCTTTTGTGCAGAAAACAGTAACACTTGTTCAGAACAAAAGAAAGCACAGAGCCCCAGATTTTATGCTGTCCTGGAGAGCTTGCAGAGCACTGTGGAAAGGCAGGCAGAGAATTCCCTGCTAGCACCTTCTCTGTGCCTGGGAAGCAAAAGTGTTCACATTGCTTCGCAGAATCACTTTTGTGCAGAAAACAGTAACTCTTGTTCAGAACGAAAGAAAACACAGAGCCCCAGATTTGCTGTTGTCCTGGAGAGCTTGCAGAGCACTGGGGAAAGGCAGGCAGAGAATTCCCTGCTAGCACCTTCTCTGTGCCTGTTCACATTGCTTCGCAGAATCGCTTTTCTGCAGAAAACAGTAACAATTGTTCAGAACGAAAGAAAGCACAGAGCCCCAGATTTTATGTTGTCCTGGAGAGCTTGCAGAGCACTGGGGAAAAGCAGGCAGAGAATTCCCTGCTAGCACCTTCTCTGTGCCTGGGAAGCAAAAGTGTTCACATTACTTCGCAGAATCACTTTTGTGCAGAAAACAGTAACTCTTGTTAGGAACGAAAGAAAGCACAGAGCCCCAGATTTTATGTTGTCCTGGAGAGCTTGCAGAGCACTGGGGAAAGGCAGGCAGAGAATTCCCTGCTAGCACCTCCTCTGTGCCTGTTCACATTGCTTCGCAGAATCGCTTTTGTGCAGAAAACAGTAACACTTGTTCAGAACGAAAGAAAGCACAGAGCCCCAGATTTTATGCTGTCCTGGAGAGCTTGCAGAGCACTGGGGAAAGGCAGGCAGAGAATTCCCTGCTAGCACCTTCTCTGTGCCTGGGAAGCAGAAGTGTTCACATTGCTTCGCAGAATCGCTTTTGTGCAGAAAACAGTAACACTTGTTCAGAACGAAAGAAAGCACAGAGCCCCAGATTTTATGCTGTCCTGGAGAGCTTGCAGAGCACTGGGGAAAGGCAGGCAGAGAATTCCCTGCTAGCACCTTCTCTGTGCCTGGGAAGCAGAAGTGTTCACATTGCTTCGCAGAATCACTTTTGTGCAGAAAACAGTAACACTTGTTCAGAACGAAAGAAAGCACAGAACCCCAGATTTGCTGTTGTCCTGGAGAGCTTGCAGAGCACTGGGGAAAGGCAGGCAGAGAATTCCCTGCTAGCACCTTCTCTGTGCCTGTTCACATTGCTTCGCAGAATCGCTTTTGTGCACAAAACACTAACACTTGTTCAGAACAAAAGAAAGCACAGAGCCCCAGATTTTATGCTGTCCTGGAGAGCTTGCAGAGCACTGTGGAAAGGCAGGCAGAGAATTCCCTGCTAGCACCTTCTCTGTGCCTGGGAAGCAAAAGTGTTCACATTGCTTCGCAGAATCGCTTTTGTGCAGAAAACACTAACACTTGTTCAGAACGAAAGAAAGCACAGAGCCCCAGATTTTATGCTGTCCTGGAGAGCTTGCAGAGCACTGGGGAAAAGCAGGCAGAGAATTCCCTGCTAGCACCTTCTCTGTGCCTGGGAAGCAGAAGTGTTCACATTGCTTCGCAGAATCGCTTTTGTGCAGAAAACAGTAACTCTTGTTAGGAACGAAAGAAAACACAGAGCCCCAGATTTTATGTTGTCCTGGAGAGCTTGCAGAGCACTGGGGAAAGGCAGGCAGAGAATTCCCTGCTAGCACCTCCTCTGTGCCTGTTCACATTGCTTCGCAGAATCGCTTTTGTGCAGAAAACAGTAACACTTGTTCAGAACGAAAGAAAGCACAGAGCCCCAGATTTTATGCTGTCCTGGAGAGCTTGCAGAGCACTGGGGAAAGGCAGGCAGAGAATTCCCTGCTAGCACCTCCTCTGTGCCTGTTCACATTGCTTCGCAGAATCGCTTTTGTGCAGAAGACACTAACACTTGTTCAGAACAAAAGAAAGCACAGAGTCCCAGATTTTATGCTGTACTGGAGAGCTTGCAGAGCACTGGGGAAAGGCAGGCAGAGAATTCCCTGCTAGCACCTTCTCTGTGCCTGGGAAGCAAAAGTGTTCTCATTCCTTCGCAGAATCGCTTTTGTGCAGAAAACAGTAACACTTGTTCAGAACGAAAGAAAGCACAGAGCCCCAGATTTTATGCTGTCCTGGAGAGCTTGCAGAGCACTGGGGAAAGGCAGGCAGAGAATTCCCTGCTAGCACCTCCTCTGTGCCTGTTCACATTGCTTCGCAGAATCGCTTTTGTGCAGAAAACAGTAACACTTGTTCAGAACAAAAGAAAGCACAGAGCCCCAGATTTTATGTTGTCCTGGAGAGCTTGCAGAGCACTGGGGAAAGGCAGGCAGAGAATTCCCTGCTAGCACCTTCTCTGTGCCTGGGAAGCAGAAGTGTTCACATTGCTTCGCAGAATCACTTTTGTGCAGAAAACAATAACACTTGTTCAGAACAAAAGAAAGCACAGAGCCCCAGATTTTATGTTGTCCTGGAGAGCTTGCAGAGCACTGTGGAAAGGCAGGCAGAGAATTCCCTGCTAGCACCTCCTCTGTGCCTGTTCACATTGCTTCGCAGAATCGCTTTTGTGCAGAAAACAGTAACACTTGTTCAGAACGAAAGAAAGCACAGAGCCCCAGATTTTATGCTGTCCTGGAGAGCTTGCAGAGCACTGGGGAAAGGCAGGCAGAGAATTCCCTGCTAGCACCTTCTCTGTGCCTGGGAAGCAAAAGTGTTCACATTGCTTCGCAGAATCGCTTTTGTGCAGAAAACAGTAACACTTGTTCAGAACAAAAGAAAGCACAGAGCCCCAGATTTTATGTTGTCCTGGAGAGCTTGCAGAGCACTGGGGAAAGGCAGGCAGAGAATTCCCTGCTAGCACCTTCTCTGTGCCTGGGAAGCAGAAGTGTTCCCATTGCTTCGCAGAATCGCTTTTGTGCAGAAAACAGTAACACTTGTTCAGAACGAAAGAAAGCACAGAGCCCCAGATTTGCTGTTGTCCTGGAGAGCTTGCAGAGCACTGGGGAAAGGCAGGCAGAGAATTCCCTGCTAGCACCTTCTCTGTGCCTGTTCACATTGCTTCGCAGAATCGCTTTTGTGCAGAAAACACTAACACTTGTTCAGAACAAAAGAAAGCACAGAGCCCCAGATTTTATGCTGTACTGGAGAGCTTGCAGAGCACTGGGGAAAGGCAGGCAGAGAATTCCCTGCTAGCACCTTCTCTGTGCCTGGGAAGCAGAAGTGTTCACATTGCTTCGCAGAATCACTTTTGTGCAGAAAACAGTAACACTTGTTCAGAACAAAAGAAAGCACAGAGCCCCAGATTTTATGTTGTCCTGGAGAGCTTGCACAGCACTGGGGAAAGGCAGGCAGAGAATTCCCTGCTAGCACCTTCTCTGTGCCTGTTCACATTGCTTCGCAGAATCGCTTTTGTGCAGAAAACACTAACACTTGTTCAGAACAAAAGAAAGCACAGAGTCCCAGATTTTATGCTGTCCTGGAGAGTTTGCAGAGCACTGGGGAAAGGCAGGCAGAGAATTCCCTGCTAGCACCTTCTCTGTGCCTGGGAAGCAAAAGTGTTCACATTGCTTCGCAGAATCACTTTTGTGCAGAAAACAGTAACACTTGTTCAGAACGAAAGAAAGCACAGAGCCCCAGATTTGCTGTTGTCCTGGAGAGCTTGCAGAGCACTGGGGAAAGGCAGGCAGAGAATTCCCTGCTAGCACCTTCTCTGTGCCTGGGAAGCAGAAGTGTTCCCATTGCTTCGCAGAATCGCTTTTGTGCAGAAAACAGTAAAACTTGTTCAACCGAAAGAAAGCACAGAGCCCCAGATTTTATGCTGTCCTGGAGAGCTTGCAGAGCACTGGGGAAAGGCAGGCAGAGAATTCCCTGCTAGCACCTTCTCTGTGCCTGTTCACATTGCTTCGCAGAATCGCTTTTGTGCAGAAAACACTAACACTTGTTCAGAACAAAAGAAAGCATAGAGTCCCAGATTTTATGCTGTACTGGAGAGCTTGCAGAGCACTGGGGAAAGGCAGGCAGAGAATTCCCTGCTAGCACCTTCTCTGTGCCTGGGAAGCAAAAGTGTTCACATTGCTTTGCAGAATCACTTTTGTGCAGAAAACAGTAACACTTGTTCAGAACGAAAGAAAACACAGAGCCCCAGATTTTATGTTTTCCTGGAGAGCTTGCAGAGCACTGGGGAAAAGCAGGCAGAGAATTCCCTGCTAGCACCTTCTCTGTGCCTGGGAAGCAAAAGTGTTCACATTGCTTCGCAGAATCACTTTTGTGCAGAAAACAGTAACTCTTGTTAGGAACGAAAGAAAACACAGAGCCCCAGATTTTATGTTGTCCTGGAGAGCTTGCAGAGCACTGGGGAAAGGCAGGCAGAGAATTCCCTGCTAGCACCTCCTCTGTGCCTGTTCACATTGCTTCGCAGAATCGCTTTTGTGCAGAAAACAGTAACACTTGTTCAGAACGAAAGAAAGCACAGAGCCCCAGATTTTATGCTGTCCTGGAGAGCTTGCAGAGCACTGGGGAAAGGCAGGCAGAGAATTCCCTGCTAGCACCTTCTCTGTGCCTGGGAAGCAGAAGTGTTCACATTGCTTCGCAGAATCGCTTTTGTGCAGAAAACAGTAACACTTGTTCAGAACGAAAGAAAGCACAGAGCCCCAGATTTTATGCTGTCCTGGAGAGCTTGCAGAGCACTGGGGAAAGGCAGGCAGAGAATTCCCTGCTAGCACCTTCTCTGTGCCTGGGAAGCAGAAGTGTTCACATTGCTTCGCAGAATCACTTTTGTGCAGAAAACAGTAACACTTGTTCAGAACGAAAGAAAGCACAGAGCCCCAGATTTGCTGTTGTCCTGGAGAGCTTGCAGAGCACTGGGGAAAGGCAGGCAGAGAATTCCCTGCTAGCACCTTCTCTGTGCCTGTTCACATTGCTTCGCAGAATCGCTTTTGTGCAGAAAACACTAACACTTGTTCAGAACAAAAGAAAGCACAGAGCCCCAGATTTTATGCTGTCCTGGAGAGCTTGCAGAGCACTGGGGAAAGGCAGGCAGAGAATTCCCTGCTAGCACCTTCTCTGTGCCTGGGAAGCAAAAGTGTTCACATTGCTTCGCAGAATCGCTTTTGTGCAGAAAACACTAACACTTGTTCAGAACGAAAGAAAGCACAGAGCCCCAGATTTTATGCTGTCCTGGAGAGCTTGCAGAGCACTGGGGAAAAGCAGGCAGAGAATTCCCTGCTAGCACCTTCTCTGTGCCTGGGAAGCAGAAGTGTTCACATTGCTTCGCAGAATCGCTTTTGTGCAGAAAACAGTAACACTTGTTCAGAACAAAAGAAAGCACAGAGCCCCAGATTTTATGTTGTCCTGGAGAGTTTGCAGAGCACCGGGGAAAGGCAGGCAGAGAATTCCCTGCTAGCACCTTCTCTGTGCCTGGGAAGCAGAAGTGTTCTCATTGCTTCGCAGAATCGCTTTTGTGCAGAAAACAGTAACACTTGTTCAGAACGAAAGAAAGCACAGAGCCCCAGATTTTATGTTGTCCTGGAGAGCTTGCAGAGCACTGGGGAAAGGCAGGCAGAGAATTCCCTGCTAGCACCTCCTCTGTGCCTGTTCACATTGCTTCGCAGAATCGCTTTTGTGCAGAAAACAGTCACACTTGTTCAGAACGAAAGAAAGCACAGAGCCCCAGATTTTATGCTGTCCTGGAGAGCTTGCAGAGCACTGGGGAAAGGCAGGCAGAGAATTCCCTGCTAGCACCTTCTCTGTGCCTGGGAAGCAAAAGTGTTCACATTGCTTCGCAGAATCGCTTTTGTGCAGAAAACAGTAACACTTGTTCAGAACGAAAGAAAGCACAGAGCCCCAGATTTTATGTTGTCCTGGAGAGCTTGCAGAGCACTGGGGAAAGGCAGGCAGAGAATTCCCTGCTAGCACCTTCTCTGTGCCTGGGAAGCAAAAGTGTTCACATTGCTTCGCAGAATCACTTTTGTGCAGAAAACAGCAACTCTTGTTCAGAACGAAAGAAAACACAGAGCCCCAGATTTGCTGTTGTCCTGGAGAGCTTGCAGAGCACTGGGGAAAGGCAGGCAGAGAATTCCCTGCTAGCACCTTCTCTGTGCCTGTTCACATTGCTTCGCAGAATCGCTTTTCTGCAGAAAACAGTAACACTTGTTCAGAACAAAAGAAAGCACAGAGCCCCAGATTTTATGTTCTCCTGGAGAGCTTGCAGAGCACTGTGGAAAGGCAGGCAGAGAATTCCCTGCTAGCACCTTCTCTGTGCCTGTTCACATTGCTTCGCAGAATCGCTTTTGTGCAGAAAACAGTAACACTTGTTCAGAACGAAAGAAAGCACAGAGCCCCAGATTTGCTGTTGTCCTGGAGAGCTTGCAGAGCACTGTGGAAAGGCAGGCAGAGAATTCCCTGCTAGCACCTTCTCTGTGCCTGTTCACATTGCTTCGCAGAATCGCTTTTGTGCAGAAAACAGTAACACTTGTTCAGAACGAAAGAAAACACAGAGCCCCAGATTTTATGTTGTCCTGGAGAGCTTGCAGAGCACTGGGGAAAAGCAGGCAGAGAATTCCCTGCTAGCACCTTCTCTGTGCCTGGGAAGCAGAAGTGTTCACATTGCTTCGCAGAATCACTTTTGTGCAGAAAACAGTAACTCTTGTTAGGAACGAAAGAAAACACAGAGCCCCAGATTTTATGTTGTCCTGGAGAGCTTGCAGAGCACTGGGGAAAGGCAGGCAGAGAATTCCCTGCTAGCACCTCCTCTGTGCCTGTTCACATTGCTTCGCAGAATCGCTTTTGTGCAGAAAACAGTAACACTTGTTCAGAACGAAAGAAAGCACAGAGCCCCAGATTTTATGCTGTCCTGGAGAGCTTGCAGAGCACTGGGGAAAGGCAGGCAGAGAATTCCCTGCTAGCACCTCCTCTGTGCCTGTTCACATTGCTTCGCAGAATCGCTTTTGTGCAGAAAACAGTAACACTTGTTCAGAACGAAAGAAAGCACAGAGCCCCAGATTTTATGCTGTCCTGGAGAGCTTGCAGAGCACTGGGGAAAGGCAGGCAGAGAATTCCCTGCTAGCACCTTCTCTGTGCCTGGGAAGCAAAAGTGTTCACATTGCTTCGCAGAATCGCTTTTGTGCAGAAAACAGTAACACTTGTTCAGAACGAAAGAAAGCACAGAGCCCCAGATTTTATGCTGTCCTGGAGAGCTTGCAGAGCACTGGGGAAAGGCAGGCAGAGAATTCCCTGCTAGCACCTTCTCTGTGCCTGGGAAGCAAAAGTGTTCACATTGCTTCGCAGAATCGCTTTTGTGCAGAAAACAGTAACACTTGTTCAGAACAAAAGAAAGCACAGAGCCCCAGATTTTATGTTGTCCTGGAGAGCTTGCAGAGCACTGGGGAAAGGCAGGCAGAGAATTCCCTGCTAGCACCTTCTCTGTGCCTGGGAAGCAAAAGTGTTCACATTGCTTCGCAGAATCACTTTTGTGCAGAAAACAGTAACTCTTGTTCAGAACGAAAGAAAGCACAGAGCCCCAGATTTGCTGTTGTCCTGGAGAGCTTGCAGAGCACTGGGGAAAGGCAGGCAGAGAATTCCCTGCTAGCACCTTCTCTGTGCCTGTTCACATTGCTTCGCAGAATCGCTTTTCTGCAGAAAACAGTAACAATTGTTCAGAACGAAAGAAAGCACAGAGCCCCAGATTTTATGTTGTCCTGGAGAGCTTGCAGAGCACTGGGGAAAAGCAGGCAGAGAATTCCCTGCTAGCACCTTCTCTGTGCCTGGGAAGCAGAAGTGTTCACTTTGCTTCGCAGAATCGCTTTTGTGCAGAAAACAGTAACACTTGTTCAGAACAAAAGAAAGCACAGAGCCCCAGATTTTATGTTGTCCTGGAGAGCTTGCAGAGCACTGGGGAAAGGCAGGCAGAGAATTCCCTGCTAGCACCTTCTCTGTGCCTGGGAAGCAGAAGTGTTCACATTGCTTCGCAGAATCGCTTTTGTGCAGAAAACAGTAACACTTGTTCAGAACGAAAGAAAGCACAGAGCCCCAGATTTTATGCTGTCCTGGAGAGCTTGCAGAGCACTGGGGAAAGGCAGGCAGAGAATTCCCTGCTAGCACCTTCTCTGTGCCTGGGAAGCAGAAGTGTTCACATTGCTTCGCAGAATCGCTTTTGTGCACAAAACACTAACACTTGTTCAGAACAAAAGAAAGCACAGAGCCCCAGATTTTATGTTGTCCTGGAGAGCTTGCACAGCACTGGGGAAAGGCAGGCAGAGAATTCCCTGCTAGCACCTTCTCTGTGCCTGGGAAGCAGAAGTGTTCTCATTGCTTCGCAGAATCGCTTTTGTGCAGAAAACAGTAACACTTGTTCAGAACGAAAGAAAGCACAGAGCCCCAGATTTTATGCTGTCCTGGAGAGCTTGCAGAGCACTGGGGAAAAGCAGGCAGAGAATTCCCTGCTAGCACCTTCTCTGTGCCTGGGAAGCAGAAGTGTTCACATTGCTTCGCAGAATCACTTTTGTGCAGAAAACAGTAACTCTTGTTAGGAACGAAAGAAAACACAGAGCCCCAGATTTTATGTTGTCCTGGAGAGCTTGCACAGCACTGGGGAAAGGCAGGCAGAGAATTCCCTGCTAGCACCTTCTCTGTGCCTGGGAAGCAGAAGTGTTCACATTGCTTCGCAGAATCGCTTTTGTGCAGAAAACAGTAACACTTGTTCAGAACGAAAGAAAGCACAGAGCCCCAGATTTTATGCTGTCCTGGAGAGCTTGCAGAGCACTGGGGAAAGGCAGGCAGAGAATTCCCTGCTAGCACCTTCTCTGTGCCTGGGAAGCAGAAGTGTTCACATTGCTTCGCAGAATCACTTTTGTGCAGAAAACAGTAACTCTTGTTAGGAACGAAAGAAAACACAGAGCCCCAGATTTTATGTTGTCCTGGAGAGCTTGCAGAGCACTGGGGAAAGGCAGGCAGAGAATTCCCTGCTAGCACCTCCTCTGTGCCTGTTCACATTGCTTCGCAGAATCGCTTTTGTGCAGAAAACAGTCATACTTGTTCAGAACGAAAGAAAGCACAGAGCCGCAGATTTTATGCTGTACTGGAGAGCTTGCAGAGCACTGGGGAAAGGCAGGCAGAGAATTCCCTGCTAGCACCTTCTCTGTGCCTGGGAAGCAAAAGTGTTCACATTGCTTCGCAGAATCGCTTTTGTGCAGAAAACAGTAACACTTGTTCAGAACAAAAGAAAGCACAGAGCCCCAGATTTTATGTTGTCCTGGAGAGCTTGCAGAGCACTGGGGAAAGGCAGGCAGAGAATTCCCTGCTAGCACCTCCTCTGTGCCTGTTCACATTGCTTCGCAGAATCGCTTTTGTGCAGAAAACAGTAACACTTGTTCAGAACGAAAGAAAGCACAGAGCCCCAGATTTTATGCTGTCCTGGAGAGCTTGCAGAGCACTGGGGAAAGGCAGGCAGAGAATTCCCTGCTAGCACCTTCTCTGTGCCTGGGAAGCAAAAGTGTTCACATTGCTTCGCAGAATCGCTTTTGTGCAGAAAACAGTAACACTTGTTCAGAACGAAAGAAAGCACAGAGCCCCAGATTTTATGCTGTCCTGGAGAGCTTGCAGAGCACTGGGGAAAGGCAGGCAGAGAATTCCCTGCTAGCACCTTCTCTGTGCCTGGGAAGCAAAAGTGTTCACATTGCTTCGCAGAATCACTTTTGTGCAGAAAACAGTAACTCTTGTTCAGAACGAAAGAAAACACAGAGCCCCAGATTTTATGTTTTCCTGGAGAGCTTGCAGAGCACTGGGGAAAGCAGGCAGAGAATTCCCTGCTAGCACCTTCTCTGTGCCTGGGAAGCAGAAGTGTTCACATTGCTTCGCAGAATCGCTTTTGTGCAGAAAACAGTAACACTTGTTCAGAACAAAAGAAAGCACAGAGCCCCAGATTTTATGTTGTCCTGGAGAGCTTGCAGAGCACTGGGGAAAGGCAGGCAGAGAATTCCCTGCTAGCACCTTCTCTGTGCCTGGGAAGCAGAAGTGTTCCCATTGCTTCGCAGAATCGCTTTTGTGCAGAAAACAGTAACACTTGTTCAGAACAAAAGAAAGCACAGAGCCCCAGATTTGCTGTTGTCCTGGAGAGCTTGCAGAGCACTGGGGAAAGGCAGGCAGAGAATTCCCTGCTAGCACCTTCTCTGTGCCTGTTCACATTGCTTCGCAGAATCGCTTTTGTGCAGAAAACAGTAACACTTGTTCAGAACGAAAGAAAGCACAGAGCCCCAGATTTTATGCTGTCCTGGAGAGCTTGCAGAGCACTGGGGAAAGGCAGGCAGAGAATTCCCTGCTAGCACCTTCTCTGTGCCTGGGAAGCAAAAGTGTTCACATTGCTTCGCAGAATCGCTTTTGTGCAGAAAACAGTAACACTTGTTCAGAACAAAAGAAAGCACAGAGCCCCAGATTTTATGTTGTCCTGGAGAGCTTGCAGAGCACTGGGGAAAGGCAGGCAGCGAATTCCCTGCTAGCACCTTCTCTGTGCCTGGGAAGCAAAAGTGTTCACATTGCTTCGCAGAATCGCTTTTGTGCAGAAAACAGTAACACTTGTTCAGAACGAAAGAAAGCACAGAGCCCCAGATTTTATGCTGTCCTGGAGAGCTTGCAGAGCACTGTGGAAAGGCAGGCAGAGAATTCCCTGCTAGCACCTTCTCTGTGCCTGGGAAGCAGAAGTGTTCACATTGCTTCGCAGAATCGCTTTTGTGCAGAAAACTGTAACACTTGTTCAGAACAAAAGAAAGCACAGAGCCCCAGATTTTATGTTGTCCTCTAGAGCTTGCAGAGCACTGGGGAAAGGCAGACAGAGAATTCCCTGCTAGCACCTTCTCTGTGCCTGGGAAGCAGAAGTGTTCACATTGCTTCGCAGAATCGCTTTTGTGCAGAAAACAGTAACACTTGTTCAGAACGAAAGAAAGCACAGAGCCCCAGATTTTATGCTGTCCTGGAGAGCTTGCAGAGCACTGTGGAAAGGCAGGCAGAGAATTCCCTGCTAGCACCTTCTCTGTGCCTGGGAAGCAGAAGTGTTCACATTGCTTCGCAGAATCGCTTTTGTGCAGAAAACTGTAACACTTGTTCAGAACAAAAGAAAGCACAGAGCCCCAGATTTTATGTTGTCCTCTAGAGCTTGCAGAGCACTGGGGAAAGGCAGACAGAGAATTCCCTGCTAGCACCTTCTCTGTGCCTGGGAAGCAGAAGTGTTCACATTGCTTCGCAGAATCGCTTTTGTGCAGAAAACAGTAACACTTGTTCAGAACAAAAGAAAGCACAGAGCCCCAGATTTGCTGTTGTCCTGGAGAGCTTGCAGAGCACTGGGGAAAGGCAGGCAGAGAATTCCCTGCTAGCACCTTCTCTGTGCCTGTTCACATTGCTTCGCAGAATCGCTTTTGTGCAGAAAACAGTAACACTTGTTCAGAACGAAAGAAAGCACAGAGCCCCAGATTTTATGCTGTCCTGGAGAGCTTGCAGAGCACTGGGGAAAGGCAGGCAGAGAATTCCCTGCTAGCACCTTCTCTGTGCCTGGGAAGCAAAAGTGTTCACATTGCTTCGCAGAATCGCTTTTGTGCAGAAAACAGTAACACTTGTTCAGAACAAAAGAAAGCACAGAGCCCCAGATTTTATGTTGTCCTGGAGAGCTTGCAGAGCACTGGGGAAAGGCAGGCAGCGAATTCCCTGCTAGCACCTTCTCTGTGCCTGGGAAGCAAAAGTGTTCACATTGCTTCGCAGAATCGCTTTTGTGCAGAAAACAGTAACACTTGTTCAGAACGAAAGAAAGCACAGAGCCCCAGATTTTATGCTGTCCTGGAGAGCTTGCAGAGCACTGTGGAAAGGCAGGCAGAGAATTCCCTGCTAGCACCTTCTCTGTGCCTGGGAAGCAGAAGTGTTCACATTGCTTCGCAGAATCGCTTTTGTGCAGAAAACTGTAACACTTGTTCAGAACAAAAGAAAGCACAGAGCCCCAGATTTTATGTTGTCCTCTAGAGCTTGCAGAGCACTGGGGAAAGGCAGACAGAGAATTCCCTGCTAGCACCTTCTCTGTGCCTGGGAAGCAGAAGTGTTCACATTGCTTCGCAGAATCGCTTTTGTGCAGAAAACAGTAACACTTGTTCAGAACGAAAGAAAGCACAGAGCCCCAGATTTTATGCTGTCCTGGAGAGCTTGCAGAGCACTGTGGAAAGGCAGGCAGAGAATTCCCTGCTAGCACCTTCTCTGTGCCTGGGAAGCAGAAGTGTTCACATTGCTTCGCAGAATCGCTTTTGTGCAGAAAACTGTAACACTTGTTCAGAACAAAAGAAAGCACAGAGCCCCAGATTTTATGTTGTCCTCTAGAGCTTGCAGAGCACTGGGGAAAGGCAGACAGAGAATTCCCTGCTAGCACCTTCTCTGTGCCTGGGAAGCAGAAGTGTTCACATTGCTTCGCAGAATCGCTTTTGTGCAGAAAACAGTAACACTTGTTCAGAACGAAAGAAAGCACAGAGCCCCAGATTTTATGTTGTCCTGGAGAGCTTGCAGAGCACTGGGGAAAGGCAGGCAGAGAATTCCCTGCTAGCACCTCCTCTGTGCCTGTTCACATTGCTTCGCAGAATCGCTTTTGTGCAGAAAACAGTCACACTTGTTCAGAACGAAAGAAAGCACAGAGCCGCAGATTTTATGCTGTACTGGAGAGCTTGCAGAGCACTGGGGAAAGGCAGGCAGAGAATTCCCTGCTAGCACCTTCTCTGTGCCTGGGAAGCAAAAGTGTTCACATTGCTTCGCAGAATCGCTTTTGTGCAGAAAACAGTAACACTTGTTCAGAACAAAAGAAAACACAGAGCCCCAGATTTTATGTTGTCCTGGAGAGCTTGCAGAGCACTGGGGAAAGGCAGGCAGAGAATTCCCTGCTAGCACCTTCTCTGTGCCTGGGAAGCAGAAGTGTTCTCATTCCTTCGCAGAATCGCTTTTGTGCAGAAAACACTAACACTTGTTCAGAACGAAAGAAAGCACAGAGCCCCAGATTTTATGCTGTCCTGGAGAGCTTGCAGAGCACTGGGGAAAGGCAGGCAGAGAATTCCCTGCTAGCACCTCCTCTGTGCCTGTTCACATTGCTTCGCAGAATCGCTTTTGTGCAGAAAACAGTAACACTTGTTCAGAACGAAAGAAAGCACAGAGCCCCAGATTTTATGCTGTCCTGGAGAGCTTGCAGAGCACTGTGGAAAGGCAGGCAGAGAATTCCCTGCTAGCACCTTCTCTGTGCCTGGGAAGCAGAAGTGTTCACATTGCTTCGCAGAATCACTTTTGTGCAGAAAACAGTAACACTTGTTCAGAACAAAAGAAAGCACAGAGCCCCAGATTTTATGTTGTCCTGGAGAGCTTGCAGAGCACTGGGGAAAGGCAGGCAGAGAATTCCCTGCTAGCACCTCCTCTGTGCCTGTTCACATTGCTTCGCAGAATCGCTTTTGTGCAGAAAACAGTAACACTTGTTCAGAACGAAAGAAAGCACAGAGCCCCAGATTTTATGCTGTCCTGGAGAGCTTGCAGAGCACTGGGGAAAGGCAGGCAGAGAATTCCCTGCTAGCACCTTCTCTGTGCCTGGGAAGCAAAAGTGCTCACATTGCTTCGCAGAATCGCTTTTGTGCAGAAAACAGTAACACTTGTTCAGTACAAAAGAAAGCACAGAGCCCCAGATTTTATGTTGTCCTGGAGAGCTTGCAGAGCACTGGGGAAAGGCAGGCAGAGAATTCCCTGCTAGCACCTTCTCTGTGCCTGGGAAGCAGAAGTGTTCACATTGCTTCGCAGAATCTCTTTTGTGCAGAAAACAGTAACACTTGTTCAGAACGAAAGAAAGCACAGAGCCCCAGATTTTATGCTGTCCTGGAGAGCTTGCAGAGCACTGTGGAAAGGCAGGCAGAGAATTCCCTGCTAGCACCTTCTCTGTGCCTGGGAAGCAGAAGTCTTCACATTGCTTCGCAGAATCGCTTTTGTGCAGACAACATTAACAGTTTTTCAGAACAAAAGAAAGCACAGAGCCCCAGATTTTATGTTGTCCTGGAGAGCTTGCAGAGCACTGGGGAAAGGCAGGCAGAGAATTCCCTGCTAGCACCTCCTCTGTGCCTGTTCACATTGCTTCGCAGAATCGCTTTTGTGCAGAAAACAGTCACACTTGCTCAGAACGAAAGAAACACAGAGCCGCAGATTTTATGCTGTACTGGAGAGCTTGCAGAGCACTGGGGAAAGGCAGGAAGGGAATTCCCTGCTAGCACCTTCTCTGTGCCTGGGAAGCAAAAGTGTTCACATTGCTTCGCAGAATCGCTTTTGTGCAGAAAACAGTAACACTTGTTCAGAACAAAAGAAAGCACAGAGCCCCAGATTTTATGCTGTCCTGGAGAGCTTGCAGAGCACTGGGGAAAGGCAGGCAGAGAATTCCCTGCTAGCACCTTCTCTGTGCCTGTTCACATTGCTTCGCAGAATCGCTTTTGTGCAGAAAACACTAACACTTGTTAAGAACAAAAGAAAGCACAGAGTCCCAGATTTTATGCTGTCCTGGAGAGCTTGCAGAGCACTGTGGAAAGGCAGGCAGAGAATTCCCTGCTAGCACCTTCTCTGTGCCTGGGAAGCAAAAGTGTTCACATTGCTTCGCAGAATCGCTTTTGTGCAGAAAACAGTAACACTTGTTCAGAACGAAAGAAAGCACAGAGCCCCAGATTTTATGTTGTCCTGGAGAGCTTGCAGAGCACTGGGGAAAGGCAGGCAGAGAATTCCCTGCTAGCACCTTCTCTGTGCCTGTTCACATTGCTTCGCAGAATCGCTTTTCTGCAGAAAACAGTAACTCTTGTTAGGAACGAAAGAAAACACAGAGCCCCAGATTTTATGTTGTCCTCTAGAGCTTGCAGAGCACTGGGGAAAGGCAGGCAGAGCATTCCCTGCTAGCACCTTCTCTGTGCCTGGGAAGCAAAAGTGTTCACATTGCTTCGCAGAATCGCTTTTGTGCAGAAAACAGTAACACTTGTTCAGAACGAAAGAAAGCACAGAGCCCCAGATTTTATGCTGTCCTGGAGAGCTTGCAGAGCACTGGGGAAAAGCAGGCAGAGAATTCCCTGCTAGCACCTTCTCTGTGCCTGGGAAGCAGAAGTGTTCACATTGCTTCGCAGAATCGCTTTTGTGCAGAAAACAGTAACACTTGTTCAGAACGAAAGAAAGCACAGAGCCCCAGATTTTATGCTGTCCTGGAGAGCTTGCAGAGCACTGGGGAAAGGCAGGCAGAGAATTCCCTGCTAGCACCTTCTCTGTGCCTGTTCACATTGCTTCGCAGAATCGCTTTTGTGCAGAAAACACTAACACTTGTTCAGAACAAAAGAAAGCACAGAGCCGCAGATTTTATGCTGTACTGGAGAGCTTGCAGAGCACTGGGGAAAGGCAGGCAGAGAATTCCCTGCTAGCACCTTCTCTGTGCCTGGGAAGCAAAAGTGTTCACATTGCTTCGCAGAATCGCTTTTGTGCAGAAAACAGTAACACTTTTTCAGAACAAAAGAAAGCACAGAGCCCCAGATTTTATGTTGTCCTGGAGAGCTTGCAGAGCACTGGGGAAAGGCAGGCAGAGAATTCCCTGCTAGCACCTTCTCTGTGCCTGGGAAGCAGAAGTGTTCACATTGCTTCGCAGAATCGCTTTTGTGCAGAAAACAGTAACACTTGTTCAGAACAAAAGAAAGCACAGAGCCCCAGATTTTATGTTGTCCTCTAGAGCTTGCAGAGCACTGGGGAAAGGCAGGCAGAGAATTCCCTGCTAGCACCTTCTCTGTGCCTGGGAAGCAGAAGTGTTCACATTGCTTCGCAGAATCGCTTTTGTGCAAAAAACAGTAACTCTTGTTAGGAACGAAAGAAAACACAGAGCCCCAGATTTTATGTTGTCCTGGAGAGCTTGCAGAGCACTGGGGAAAGGCAGGCAGAGAATTCCCTGCTAGCACCTTCTCTGTGCCTGGGAAGCAGAAGTGTTCACATTGCTTCGCAGAATCGCCTTTGTGCAGAAAACAGTAACTCTTGTTAGGAACGAAAGGAAACACAGAGCCCCAGATTTTATGTTGTCCTGGAGAGCTTGCAGAGCACTGGGGAAAGGCAGGCAGAGAATTCCCTGCTACACCTTCTCTGTGCCTGGGAAGCAAAAGTGTTCACATTGCTTCGCAGAATCACTTTTGTGCAGAAAACAGTAACACTTGTTCAGAACGAAAGAAAGCACAGAGCCCCAGATTTTATGCTGTCCTGGAGAGCTTGCAGAGCACTGGGGAAAGGCAGGCAGAGAATTCCCTGCTAGCACCTTCTCTGTGCCTGGGAAGCAAAAGTGTTCACATTGCTTCGCAGAATCGCTTTTGTGCAGAAAACACTAACACTTGTTCAGAACGAAAGAAAGCACAGAGCCCCAGATTTTATGCTGTCCTGGAGAGCTTGCAGAGCACTGGGGAAAAGCAGGCAGAGAAGTCCCTGCTAGCACCTTCTCTGTGCCTGGGAAGCAGAAGTGTTCACATTGCTTCGCAGAATCGCTTTTGTGCAGAAAACAGTAACACTTGTTCAGAACAAAAGAAAGCACAGAGCCCCAGATTTTATGCTGTCCTGGAGAGCTTGCAGAGCACTGGGGAAAGGCAGGCAGAGAATTCCCTGCTAGCACCTTCTCTGTGCCTGTTCACATTGCTTCGCAGAATCGCTTTTGTGCAGAAAACAGTAACACTTGTTCAGAACAAAAGAAAGCACAGAGCCGCAGATTTTATGCTGTACTGGAGAGCTTGCAGAGCACTGGGGAAAGGCAGGCAGAGAATTCCCTGCTAGCACCTTCTCTGTGCCTGGGAAGCAAAAGTGTTCACATTGCTTCGCAGAATCGCTTTTGTGCAGAAAACAGTAACACTTGTTCAGAACAAAAGAAAGCACAGAGCCCCAGATTTTATGTTGTCCTGGAGAGCTTGCAGAGCACTGGGGAAAGGCAGGCAGAGAATTCCCTGCTAGCACCTTCTCTGTGCCTGGGAAGCAGAAGTGTTCTCATTGCTTCGCAGAATCGCTTTTGTGCAGAAAACAGTAACACTTGTTCAGAACAAAAGAAAGCACAGAGCCCCAGATTTTATGTTGTCCTCTAGAGCTTGCAGAGCACTGGGGAAAGGCAGGCAGAGAATTCCCTGCTAGCACCTTCTCTGTGCCTGGGAAGCAGAAGTGTTCACATTGCTTCGCAGAATCGCTTTTGTGCAGAAAACAGTAACACTTGTTCAGAACAAAAGAAAGCACAGAGCCCCAGATTTTATGCTGTCCTGGAGAGCTTGCAGAGCACTGGGGAAAGGCAGGCAGAGAATTCCCTGCTAGCACCTTCTCTGTGCCTGGGAAGCAGAAGTGTTCACATTGCTTCGCAGAATCACTTTTGTGCAGAAAACAGTAACACTTGTTCAGAACGAAAGAAAGCACAGAGCCCCAGATTTGCTGTTGTCCTGGAGAGCTTGCAGAGCACTGGGGAAAGGCAGGCAGAGAATTCCCTGCTAGCACCTTCTCTGTGCCTGTTCACATTGCTTCGCAGAATCGCTTTTGTGCAGAAAACACTAACAATTGTTCAGAAGAAAAGAAAGCAAAGAGTCCCAGATTTTATGCTGTACTGGAGAGCTTGCAGAGCACTGGGGAAAGGCAGGCAGAGAATTCCCTGCTAGCACCTTCTCTGTGCCTGGGAAGCAGAAGTGTTCACATTGCTTCGCAGAATCACTTTTGTGCAGAAAACAGTAACTCTTGTTAGGAACGAAAGAAAACACAGAGCCCCAGATTTGCTGTTGTCCTGGAGAGCTTGCAGAGCACTGGGGAAAGGCAGGCAGAGAATTCCCTGCTAGCACCTTCTCTGTGCCTGGGAAGCAGAAGTGTTCACATTGCTTCGCAGAATCGCTTTTGTGCAGAAAACAGTAACACTTGTTCAGAACAAAAGAAAGCACAGAGCCCCAGATTTTATGCTGTCCTGGAGAGCTTGCAGAGCACTGGGGAAAGGCAGGCAGAGAATTCCCTGCTAGCACCTTCTCTGTGCCTGGGAAGCAGAAGTGTTCACATTGCTTCGCAGAATCGCTTTTGTGCAGAAAACAGTAACACTTGTTCAGAACGAAAGAAAGCACAGAGCCCCAGATTTTATGCTGTCCTGGAGAGCTTGCAGAGCACTGGGGAAAGGCAGGCAGAGAATTCCCTGCTAGCACCTTCTCTGTGCCTGGGAAGCAGAAGTGTTCACATTGCTTCGCAGAATCGCTTTTGTGCAGAAAACAGTAACTCTTGTTAGGAACGAAAGAAAACACAGAGCCCCAGATTTTATGTTGTCCTGGAGAGCTTGCAGAGCATTGGGGAAAGGCAGGCAGAGAATTCCCTGCTAGCACCTTCTCTGTGCCTGTTCACATTACTTCGCAGAATCACTTTTGTGCAGAAAACAGTAACACTTGTTCAGAACGAAAGAAAGCACAGAGCCGCAGATTTTATGCTGTCCTGGAGAGCTTGCAGAGCACTGGGGAAAGGCAGGCAGAGAATTCCCTGCTAGCACCTTCTCTGTGCCTGGGAAGCAAAAGTGTTCACATTGCTTCGCAGAATCGCTTTTGTGCAGAAAACAGTAACACTTGTTCAGAACGAAAGAAAGCACAGAGCCCCAGATTTTATGCTGTCCTGGAGAGCTTGCAGAGCACTGGGGAAAGGCAGGCAGAGAATTCCCTGCTAGCACCTTCTCTGTGCCTGTTCACATTGCTTCGCAGAATCGCTTTTGTGCAGAAAACACTAACACTTGTTCAGAACAAAAGAAAGCAAAGAGTCCCAGATTTTATGCTGTACTGGAGAGCTTGCAGAGCACTGGGGAAAGGCAGGCAGAGAATTCCCTGCTAGCACCTTCTCTGTGCCTGGGAAGCAAAAGTGTTCACATTGCTTCGCAGAATCGCTTTTGTGCAGAAAACACTAACACTTGTTCAGAACGAAAGAAAGCACAGAGCCCCAGATTTTATGCTGTCCTGGAGAGCTTGCAGAGCACTGGGGAAAGGCAGGCAGAGAATTCCCTGCTAGCACCTTCTCTGTGCCTGGGAAGCAAAAGTGTTCTCATTGCTTCGCAGAATCGCTTTTGTGCAGAAAACAGTAACAATTGTTCAGAACAAAAGAAAGCACAGAGCCCCAGATTTTATGTTGTCCTCTAGAGCTTGCAGAGCACTGGGGAAAGGCAGGCAGAGAATTCCCTGCTAGCACCTTCTCTGTGCCTGGGAAGCAAAAGTGTTCACATTGCTTCGCAGAATCGCTTTTGTGCAGAAAACGGTAACACTTGTTCAGAACAAAAGAAAGCACAGAGCCCCAGATTTTATGCTGTCCTGGAGAGCTTGCAGAGCACTGGGGAAAGGCAGGCAGAGAATTCCCTGCTAGCACCTTCTCTGTGCCTGTTCACATTGCTTCGCAGAATCGCTTTTGTGCAGAAAACAGTAACACTTGTTCAGAACAAAAGAAAGCACAGAGCCGCAGATTTTATGCTGTACTGGAGAGCTTGCAGAGCACTGGGGAAAGGCAGGCAGAGAATTCCCTGCTAGCACCTTCTCTGTGCCTGGGAAGCAGAAGTGTTCACATTGCTTCGCAGAATCGCTTTTGTGCAGAAAACAGTAACACTTGTTCAGAACAAAAGAAAGCACAGAGCCGCAGATTTTATGCTGTACTGGAGAGCTTGCAGAGCACTGGGGAAAGGCAGGCAGAGAATTCCCTGCTAGCACCTTCTCTGTGCCTGGGAAGCAAAAGTGTTCACATTGCTTCGCAGAATCGCTTTTGTGCAGAAAACAGTAACACTTGTTCAGAACAAAAGAAAGCACAGAGCCCCAGATTTTATGTTGTCCTGGAGAGCTTGCAGAGCACTGGGGAAAGGCAGGCAGAGAATTCCCTGCTAGCACCTTCTCTGTGCCTGGGAAGCAGAAGTGTTCACATTGCTTCGCAGAATCACTTTTGTGCAGAAAACAGTAACACTTGTTCAGAACAAAAGAAAGCACAGAGCCCCAGATTTTATGTTGTCCTCTAGAGCTTGCAGAGCACTGGGGAAAGGCAGGCAGAGAATTCCCTGCTAGCACCTTCTCTGTGCCTGGGAAGCAGAAGTGTTCACATTGCTTCGCAGAATCGCTTTTGTGCAGAAAACAGTAACACTTGTTCAGAACGAAAGAAAGCACAGAGCCCCAGATTTTATGCTGTCCTGGAGAGCTTGCAGAGCACTGGGGAAAGGCAGGCAGAGAATTCCCTGCTAGCACCTTCTCTGTGCCTGGGAAGCAGAAGTGTTCACATTGCTTCGCAGAATCACTTTTGTGCAGAAAACAGTAACACTTGTTCAGAACGAAAGAAAGCACAGAGCCCCAGATTTGCTGTTGTCCTGGAGAGCTTGCAGAGCACTGGGGAAAGGCAGGCAGAGAATTCCCTGCTAGCACCTTCTCTGTGCCTGGGAAGCAGAAGTGTTCACATTGCTTCGCAGAATCACTTTTGTGCAGAAAACAGTAACACTTGTTCAGAACGAAAGAAAGCACAGAGCCGCAGATTTTATGCTGTACTGGAGAGCTTGCAGAGCACTGGGGAAAGGCAGGCAGAGAATTCCCTGCTAGCACCTTCTCTGTGCCTGGGAAGCAAAAGTGTTCACATTGCTTCGCAGAATCGCTTTTGTGCAGAAAACACTAACACTTGTTCAGAACGAAAGAAAGCACAGAGCCCCAGATTTTATGCTGTCCTGGAGAGCTTGCAGAGCACTGGGGAAAAGCAGGCAGAGAATTCCCTGCTAGCACCTTCTTTGTGCCTGGGAAGCAGAAGTGTTCACATTGCTTCGCAGAATCGCTTTTGTGCAGAAAACAGTAACACTTGTTCAGAACAAAAGAAAGCACAGAGCCCCAGATTTGCTGTTGTCCTGGAGAGCTTGCAGAGCACTGGGGAAAGGCAGGCAGAGAATTCCCTGCTAGCACCTTCTCTGTGCCTGTTCACATTGCTTCGCAGAATTGCTTTTGTGCAGAAAACAGTAACACTTGTTCAGAACGAAAGAAAGCACAGAGCCCCAGATTTTATGTTGTCCCGGAGAGCTTGCAGAGCACTGTGGAAAGGCAGGCAGAGAATTCCCTGCTAGCACCTTCTCTGTGCCTGTGAAGCAGAAGTGTTCACATTGCTTCGCAGAATCACTTTTGTGCAGAAAACAGTAACTCTTGTTAGGAACGAAAGAAAACACAGAGCCCCAGATTTTATGTTGTCCTCTAGAGCTTGCAGAGCACTGGGGAAAGGCAGGCAGAGCATTCCCTGCTAGCACCTTCTTTGTGCCTGGGAAGCCAAAGTGTTCACATTGCTTCGCAGAATCGCTTTTGTGCAGAAAACATTAACACTTGTTCAGAACAAAAGAAAGCACAGAGCCCCAGATTTTATGCTGTCCTGGAGAGCTTGCAGAGCACTGGGGAAAGGCAGGCAGAGAATTCCCTGCTAGCACCTTCTCTGTGCCTGGGAAGCAGAAGTGTTCACATTGTTTCGCAGAATCACTTTTGTGCAGAAAACAGTAACACTTGTTCAGAACGAAAGAAAGCACAGAGCCCCAGATTTTATGCTGTCCTGGAGAGCTTGCAGAGCACTGGGGAAAGGCAGGCAGAGAATTCCCTGCTAGCACCTTCTCTGTGCCTGGGAAGCAAAAGTGTTCACATTGCTTCGCAGAATCGCTTTTGTGCAGAAAACACTAACACTTGTTCAGAACGAAAGAAAGCACAGAGCCCCAGATTTTATGCTGTCCTGGAGAGCTTGCAGAGCACTGGGGAAAAGCAGGCAGAGAATTCCCTGCTAGCACCTTCTCTGTGCCTGGGAAGCAGAAGTGTTCACATTGCTTCGCAGAATCGCTTTTGTGCAGAAAACAGTAACACTTGTTCAGAACGAAAGAAAGCACAGAGCCCCAGATTTTATGCTGTCCTGGAGAGCTTGCAGAGCACTGGGGAAAGGCAGGCAGAGAATTCCCTGCTAGCACCTTCTCTGTGCCTGTTCACATTGCTTCGCAGAATCGCTTTTGTGCAGAAAACACTAACACTTGTTCAGAACAAAAGAAAGCACAGAGCCGCAGATTTTATGCTGTACTGGAGAGCTTGCAGAGCACTGGGGAAAGGCAGGCAGAGAATTCCCTGCTAGCACCTTCTCTGTGCCTGGGAAGCAAAAGTGTTCACATTGCTTCGCAGAATCGCTTTTGTGCAGAAAACAGTAACACTTTTTCAGAACAAAAGAAAGCACAGAGCCCCAGATTTTATGTTGTCCTGGAGAGCTTGCAGAGCACTGGGGAAAGGCAGGCAGAGAATTCCCTGCTAGCACCTTCTCTGTGCCTGGGAAGCAGAAGTGTTCACATTGCTTCGCAGAATCGCTTTTGTGCAGAAAACAGTAACACTTGTTCAGAACAAAAGAAAGCACAGAGCCCCAGATTTTATGTTGTCCTCTAGAGCTTGCAGAGCACTGGGGAAAGGCAGGCAGAGAATTCCCTGCTAGCACCTTCTCTGTGCCTGGGAAGCAGAAGTGTTCACATTGCTTCGCAGAATCGCTTTTGTGCAAAAAACAGTAACTCTTGTTAGGAACGAAAGAAAACACAGAGCCCCAGATTTTATGTTGTCCTGGAGAGCTTGCAGAGCACTGGGGAAAGGCAGGCAGAGAATTCCCTGCTAGCACCTTCTCTGTGCCTGGGAAGCAGAAGTGTTCACATTGCTTCGCAGAATCGCCTTTGTGCAGAAAACAGTAACTCTTGTTAGGAACGAAAGGAAACACAGAGCCCCAGATTTTATGTTGTCCTGGAGAGCTTGCAGAGCACTGGGGAAAGGCAGGCAGAGAATTCCCTGCTACACCTTCTCTGTGCCTGGGAAGCAAAAGTGTTCACATTGCTTCGCAGAATCACTTTTGTGCAGAAAACAGTAACACTTGTTCAGAACGAAAGAAAGCACAGAGCCCCAGATTTTATGCTGTCCTGGAGAGCTTGCAGAGCACTGGGGAAAGGCAGGCAGAGAATTCCCTGCTAGCACCTTCTCTGTGCCT
Source organism: Strix uralensis (assembly GCF_047716275.1). NCBI lineage: Eukaryota > Metazoa > Chordata > Aves > Strigiformes > Strigidae > Strix > Strix uralensis. The sequence goes on along the minus strand of NC_134005.1, from coordinate 1,343,606 downwards.
GGGAAGCAGAAGTGTTCACATTGCTTCGCAGAATCGCTTTTGTGCAGAAAACAGTAACACTTGTTCAGAACGAAAGAAAGCACAGAGCCCCAGATTTTATGCTGTCCTGGAGAGCTTGCAGAGCACTGGGGAAAGGCAGGCAGAGAATTCCCTGCTAGCACCTTCTCTGTGCCTGGGAAGCAGAAGTGTTCACATTGCTTCGCAGAATCACTTTTGTGCAGAAAACAGTAACACTTGTTCAGAACGAAAGAAAGCACAGAGCCCCAGATTTGCTGTTGTCCTGGAGAGCTTGCAGAGCACTGGGGAAAGGCAGGCAGAGAATTCCCTGCTAGCACCTTCTCTGTGCCTGGGAAGCAAAAGTGTTCACATTGCTTCGCAGAATCGCTTTTGTGCAGAAAACACTAACACTTGTTCAGAACGAAAGAAAGCACAGAGCCCCAGATTTTATGCTGTCCTGGAGAGCTTGCAGAGCACTGGGGAAAAGCAGGCAGAGAAGTCCCTGCTAGCACCTTCTCTGTGCCTGGGAAGCAGAAGTGTTCACATTGCTTCGCAGAATCGCTTTTGTGCAGAAAACAGTAACACTTGTTCAGAACAAAAGAAAGCACAGAGCCCCAGATTTTATGCTGTCCTGGAGAGCTTGCAGAGCACTGGGGAAAGGCAGGCAGAGAATTCCCTGCTAGCACCTTCTCTGTGCCTGTTCACATTGCTTCGCAGAATCGCTTTTGTGCAGAAAACAGTAACACTTGTTCAGAACAAAAGAAAGCACAGAGCCGCAGATTTTATGCTGTACTGGAGAGCTTGCAGAGCACTGGGGAAAGGCAGGCAGAGAATTCCCTGCTAGCACCTTCTCTGTGCCTGGGAAGCAAAAGTGTTCACATTGCTTCGCAGAATCGCTTTTGTGCAGAAAACAGTAACACTTGTTCAGAACAAAAGAAAGCACAGAGCCCCAGATTTTATGTTGTCCTGGAGAGCTTGCAGAGCACTGGGGAAAGGCAGGCAGAGAATTCCCTGCTAGCACCTTCTCTGTGCCTGGGAAGCAGAAGTGTTCACATTGCTTCGCAGAATCACTTTTGTGCAGAAAACAGTAACACTTGTTCAGAACAAAAGAAAGCACAGAGCCCCAGATTTTATGTTGTCCTCTAGAGCATGCAGAGCACTGGGGAAAGGCAGGCAGAGAATTCCCTGCTAGCACCTTCTCTGTGCCTGGGAAGCAGAAGTGTTCACATTGCTTCGCAGAATCGCTTTTGTGCAGAAAACAGTAACACTTGTTCAGAACGAAAGAAAGCACAGAGCCCCAGATTTTATGCTGTCCTGGAGAGCTTGCAGAGCACTGGGGAAAGGCAGGCAGAGAATTCCCTGCTAGCACCTTCTCTGTGCCTGGGAAGCAGAAGTGTTCACATTGCTTCGCAGAATCACTTTTGTGCAGAAAACAGTAACACTTGTTCAGAACGAAAGAAAGCACAGAGCCCCAGATTTGCTGTTGTCCTGGAGAGCTTGCAGAGCACTGGGGAAAGGCAGGCAGAGAATTCCCTGCTAGCACCTTCTCTGTGCCTGGGAAGCAGAAGTGTTCACATTGCTTCGCAGAATCACTTTTGTGCAGAAAACAGTAACACTTGTTCAGAACGAAAGAAAGCACAGAGCCCCAGATTTGCTGTTGTCCTGGAGAGCTTGCAGAGCACTGGGGAAAGGCAGGCAGAGAATTCCCTGCTAGCACCTTCTCTGTGCCTGGGAAGCAAAAGTGTTCACATTGCTTCGCAGAATCGCTTTTGTGCAGAAAACACTAACACTTGTTCAGAACGAAAGAAAGCACAGAGCCCCAGATTTTATGCTGTCCTGGAGAGCTTGCAGAGCACTGGGGAAAAGCAGGCAGAGAAGTCCCTGCTAGCACCTTCTCTGTGCCTGGGAAGCAGAAGTGTTCACATTGCTTCGCAGAATCGCTTTTGTGCAGAAAACAGTAACACTTGTTCAGAACAAAAGAAAGCACAGAGCCCCAGATTTTATGCTGTCCTGGAGAGCTTGCAGAGCACTGGGGAAAGGCAGGCAGAGAATTCCCTGCTAGCACCTTCTCTGTGCCTGTTCACATTGCTTCGCAGAATCGCTTTTGTGCAGAAAACAGTAACACTTGTTCAGAACAAAAGAAAGCACAGAGCCGCAGATTTTATGCTGTACTGGAGAGCTTGCAGAGCACTGGGGAAAGGCAGGCAGAGAATTCCCTGCTAGCACCTTCTCTGTGCCTGGGAAGCAGAAGTGTTCACATTGCTTCGCAGAATCGCTTTTGTGCAGAAAACAGTAACACTTGTTCAGAACAAAAGAAAGCACAGAGCCCCAGATTTTATGTTGTCCTCTAGAGCTTGCAGAGCACTGGGGAAAGGCAGGCAGAGAATTCCCTGCTAGCACCTTCTCTGTGCCTGGGAAGCAGAAGTGTTCACATTGCTTCGCAGAATCGCTTTTGTGCAGAAAACAGTAACACTTGTTCAGAACAAAAGAAAGCACAGAGCCCCAGATTTTATGTTGTCCTCTAGAGCTTGCAGAGCACTGGGGAAAGGCAGGCAGAGAATTCCCTGCTAGCACCTTCTCTGTGCCTGGGAAGCAGAAGTGTTCACATTGCTTCGCAGAATCGCTTTTGTGCAGAAAACAGTAACACTTGTTCAGAACAAAAGAAAGCACAGAGCCCCAGATTTTATGCTGTCCTGGAGAGCTTGCAGAGCACTGGGGAAAGGCAGGCAGAGAATTCCCTGCTAGCACCTTCTCTGTGCCTGGGAAGCAGAAGTGTTCACATTGCTTCGCAGAATCACTTTTGTGCAGAAAACAGTAACACTTGTTCAGAACGAAAGAAAACACAGAGCCCCAGATTTTATGCTGTCCTGGAGAGCTTGCAGAGCACTGGGGAAAGGCAGGCAGAGAATTCCCTGCTAGCACCTTCTCTGTGCCTGGGAAGCAGAAGTGTTCACATTGCTTCGCAGAATCACTTTTGTGCAGAAAACAGTAACACTTGTTCAGAACGAAAGAAAGCACAGAGCCCCAGATTTTATGCTGTCCTGGAGAGCTTGCAGAGCACTGGGGAAAGGCAGGCAGAGAATTCCCTGCTAGCACCTTCTCTGTGCCTGGGAAGCAGAAGTGTTCACATTGCTTCGCAGAATCGCTTTTGTGCAGAAAACAGTAACACTTGTTCAGAACGAAAGAAAGCACAGAGCCCCAGATTTTATGCTGTTCTGGAGAGCTTGCAGAGCACTGGGGAAAGGCAGGCAGAGAATTCCCTGCTAGCACCTTCTCTGTGCCTGGGAAGCAAAAGTGTTCACATTGCTTCGCAGAATCGCTTTTGTGCAGAAAACACTAACACTTGTTCAGAACGAAAGAAAGCACAGAGCCCCAGATTTTATGCTGTCCTGGAGAGCTTGCAGAGCACTGGGGAAAAGCAGGCAGAGAAGTCCCTGCTAGCACCTTCTCTGTGCCTGGGAAGCAGAAGTGTTCACATTGCTTCGCAGAATCGCTTTTGTGCAGAAAACAGTAACACTTGTTCAGAACAAAAGAAAGCACAGAGCCCCAGATTTTATGCTGTCCTGGAGAGCTTGCAGAGCACTGGGGAAAGGCAGGCAGAGAATTCCCTGCTAGCACCTTCTCTGTGCCTGTTCACATTGCTTCGCAGAATCGCTTTTGTGCAGAAAACAGTAACACTTGTTCAGAACAAAAGAAAGCACAGAGCCGCAGATTTTATGCTGTACTGGAGAGCTTGCAGAGCACTGGGGAAAGGCAGGCAGAGAATTCCCTGCTAGCACCTTCTCTGTGCCTGGGAAGCAAAAGTGTTCACATTGCTTCGCAGAATCGCTTTTGTGCAGAAAACAGTAACACTTGTTCAGAACAAAAGAAAGCACAGAGCCCCAGATTTTATGTTGTCCTGGAGAGCTTGCAGAGCACTGGGGAAAGGCAGGCAGAGAATTCCCTGCTAGCACCTTCTCTGTGCCTGGGAAGCAGAAGTGTTCACATTGCTTCGCAGAATCACTTTTGTGCAGAAAACAGTAACACTTGTTCAGAACAAAAGAAAGCACAGAGCCCCAGATTTTATGTTGTCCTCTAGAGCATGCAGAGCACTGGGGAAAGGCAGGCAGAGAATTCCCTGCTAGCACCTTCTCTGTGCCTGGGAAGCAGAAGTGTTCACATTGCTTCGCAGAATCGCTTTTGTGCAGAAAACAGTAACACTTGTTCAGAACGAAAGAAAGCACAGAGCCCCAGATTTTATGCTGTCCTGGAGAGCTTGCAGAGCACTGGGGAAAGGCAGGCAGAGAATTCCCTGCTAGCACCTTCTCTGTGCCTGGGAAGCAGAAGTGTTCACATTGCTTCGCAGAATCACTTTTGTGCAGAAAACAGTAACACTTGTTCAGAACGAAAGAAAGCACAGAGCCCCAGATTTGCTGTTGTCCTGGAGAGCTTGCAGAGCACTGGGGAAAGGCAGGCAGAGAATTCCCTGCTAGCACCTTCTCTGTGCCTGTTCACATTGCTTCGCAGAATCGCTTTTGTGCAGAAAACACTAACACTTGTTCAGAACAAAAGAAAGCAAAGAGTCCCAGATTTTATGCTGTACTGGAGAGCTTGCAGAGCACTGGGGAAAGGCAGGCAGAGAATTCCCTGCTAGCACCTTCTCTGTGCCTGGGAAGCAGAAGTGTTCACATTGCTTCGCAGAATCACTTTTGTGCAGAAAACAGTAACTCTTGTTAGGAACGAAAGAAAACACAGAGCCCCAGATTTGCTGTTGTCCTGGAGAGCTTGCAGAGCACTGGGGAAAGGCAGGCAGAGAATTCCCTGCTAGCACCTTCTCTGTGCCTGGGAAGCAGAAGTGTTCACATTGCTTCGCAGAATCGCTTTTGTGCAGAAAACAGTAACACTTGTTCAGAACAAAAGAAAGCACAGAGCCCCAGATTTTATGTTGTCCTCTAGAGCTTGCAGAGCACTGGGGAAAGGCAGGCAGAGAATTCCCTGCTAGCACCTTCTCTGTGCCTGGGAAGCAGAAGTGTTCACATTGCTTCGCAGAATCGCTTTTGTGCAGAAAACAGTAACACTTGTTCAGAACAAAAGAAAGCACAGAGCCCCAGATTTTATGCTGTCCTGGAGAGCTTGCAGAGCACTGGGGAAAGGCAGGCAGAGAATTCCCTGCTAGCACCTTCTCTGTGCCTGGGAAGCAGAAGTGTTCACATTGCTTCGCAGAATCACTTTTGTGCAGAAAACAGTAACACTTGTTCAGAACGAAAGAAAGCACAGAGCCCCAGATTTGCTGTTGTCCTGGAGAGCTTGCAGAGCACTGGGGAAAGGCAGGCAGAGAATTCCCTGCTAGCACCTTCTCTGTGCCTGGGAAGCAAAAGTGTTCACATTGCTTCGCAGAATCGCTTTTGTGCAGAAAACACTAACACTTGTTCAGAACGAAAGAAAGCACAGAGCCCCAGATTTTATGCTGTCCTGGAGAGCTTGCAGAGCACTGGGGAAAGGCAGGCAGAGAATTCCCTGCTAGCACCTTCTCTGTGCCTGGGAAGCAGAAGTGTTCACATTGCTTCGCAGAATCACTTTTGTGCAGAAAACAGTAACACTTGTTCAGAACGAAAGAAAGCACAGAGCCCCAGATTTTATGCTGTCCTGGAGAGCTTGCAGAGCACTGGGGAAAGGCAGGCAGAGAATTCCCTGCTAGCACCTTCTCTGTGCCTGGGAAGCAGAAGTGTTCACATTGCTTCGCAGAATCGCTTTTGTGCAGAAAACAGTAACACTTGTTCAGAACGAAAGAAAGCACAGAGCCCCAGATTTTATGCTGTCCTGGAGAGCTTGCAGAGCACTGGGGAAAGGCAGGCAGAGAATTCCCTGCTAGCACCTTCTCTGTGCCTGTTCACATTACTTCGCAGAATCACTTTTGTGCAGAAAACAGTAACACTTGTTCAGAACGAAAGAAAGCACAGAGCCGCAGATTTTATGCTGTCCTGGAGAGCTTGCAGAGCACTGGGGAAAGGCAGGCAGAGAATTCCCTGCTAGCACCTTCTCTGTGCCTGGGAAGCAAAAGTGTTCACATTGCTTCGCAGAATCGCTTTTGTGCAGAAAACAGTAACACTTGTTCAGAACGAAAGAAAGCACAGAGCCCCAGATTTTATGCTGTCCTGGAGAGCTTGCAGAGCACTGGGGAAAGGCAGGCAGAGAATTCCCTGCTAGCACCTTCTCTGTGCCTGTTCACATTGCTTCGCAGAATCGCTTTTGTGCAGAAAACACTAACACTTGTTCAGAACAAAAGAAAGCAAAGAGTCCCAGATTTTATGCTGTACTGGAGAGCTTGCAGAGCACTGGGGAAAGGCAGGCAGAGAATTCCCTGCTAGCACCTTCTCTGTGCCTGGGAAGCAAAAGTGTTCACATTGCTTCGCAGAATCGCTTTTGTGCAGAAAACACTAACACTTGTTCAGAACGAAAGAAAGCACAGAGCCCCAGATTTTATGCTGTCCTGGAGAGCTTGCAGAGCACTGGGGAAAGGCAGGCAGAGAATTCCCTGCTAGCACCTTCTCTGTGCCTGGGAAGCAAAAGTGTTCTCATTGCTTCGCAGAATCGCTTTTGTGCAGAAAACAGTAACAATTGTTCAGAACAAAAGAAAGCACAGAGCCCCAGATTTTATGTTGTCCTCTAGAGCTTGCAGAGCACTGGGGAAAGGCAGGCAGAGAATTCCCTGCTAGCACCTTCTCTGTGCCTGGGAAGCAAAAGTGTTCACATTGCTTCGCAGAATCGCTTTTGTGCAGAAAACGGTAACACTTGTTCAGAACAAAAGAAAGCACAGAGCCCCAGATTTTATGCTGTCCTGGAGAGCTTGCAGAGCACTGGGGAAAGGCAGGCAGAGAATTCCCTGCTAGCACCTTCTCTGTGCCTGTTCACATTGCTTCGCAGAATCGCTTTTGTGCAGAAAACAGTAACACTTGTTCAGAACAAAAGAAAGCACAGAGCCGCAGATTTTATGCTGTACTGGAGAGCTTGCAGAGCACTGGGGAAAGGCAGGCAGAGAATTCCCTGCTAGCACCTTCTCTGTGCCTGGGAAGCAGAAGTGTTCACATTGCTTCGCAGAATCGCTTTTGTGCAGAAAACAGTAACACTTGTTCAGAACAAAAGAAAGCACAGAGCCGCAGATTTTATGCTGTACTGGAGAGCTTGCAGAGCACTGGGGAAAGGCAGGCAGAGAATTCCCTGCTAGCACCTTCTCTGTGCCTGGGAAGCAAAAGTGTTCACATTGCTTCGCAGAATCGCTTTTGTGCAGAAAACAGTAACACTTGTTCAGAACAAAAGAAAGCACAGAGCCCCAGATTTTATGTTGTCCTGGAGAGCTTGCAGAGCACTGGGGAAAGGCAGGCAGAGAATTCCCTGCTAGCACCTTCTCTGTGCCTGGGAAGCAGAAGTGTTCACATTGCTTCGCAGAATCACTTTTGTGCAGAAAACAGTAACACTTGTTCAGAACAAAAGAAAGCACAGAGCCCCAGATTTTATGTTGTCCTCTAGAGCTTGCAGAGCACTGGGGAAAGGCAGGCAGAGAATTCCCTGCTAGCACCTTCTCTGTGCCTGGGAAGCAGAAGTGTTCACATTGCTTCGCAGAATCGCTTTTGTGCAGAAAACAGTAACACTTGTTCAGAACGAAAGAAAGCACAGAGCCCCAGATTTTATGCTGTCCTGGAGAGCTTGCAGAGCACTGGGGAAAGGCAGGCAGAGAATTCCCTGCTAGCACCTTCTCTGTGCCTGGGAAGCAGAAGTGTTCACATTGCTTCGCAGAATCACTTTTGTGCAGAAAACAGTAACACTTGTTCAGAACGAAAGAAAGCACAGAGCCCCAGATTTGCTGTTGTCCTGGAGAGCTTGCAGAGCACTGGGGAAAGGCAGGCAGAGAATTCCCTGCTAGCACCTTCTCTGTGCCTGGGAAGCAGAAGTGTTCACATTGCTTCGCAGAATCACTTTTGTGCAGAAAACAGTAACACTTGTTCAGAACGAAAGAAAGCACAGAGCCGCAGATTTTATGCTGTACTGGAGAGCTTGCAGAGCACTGGGGAAAGGCAGGCAGAGAATTCCCTGCTAGCACCTTCTCTGTGCCTGGGAAGCAAAAGTGTTCACATTGCTTCGCAGAATCGCTTTTGTGCAGAAAACACTAACACTTGTTCAGAACGAAAGAAAGCACAGAGCCCCAGATTTTATGCTGTCCTGGAGAGCTTGCAGAGCACTGGGGAAAAGCAGGCAGAGAATTCCCTGCTAGCACCTTCTTTGTGCCTGGGAAGCAGAAGTGTTCACATTGCTTCGCAGAATCGCTTTTGTGCAGAAAACAGTAACACTTGTTCAGAACAAAAGAAAGCACAGAGCCCCAGATTTTATGTTGTCCCGGAGAGCTTGCAGAGCACTGGGGAAAGGCAGGCAGAGAATTCCCTGCTAGCACCTTCTCTGTGCCTGTTCACATTGCTTCGCAGAATTGCTTTTGTGCAGAAAACAGTAACACTTGTTCAGAACGAAAGAAAGCACAGAGCCCCAGATTTTATGTTGTCCCGGAGAGCTTGCAGAGCACTGTGGAAAGGCAGGCAGAGAATTCCCTGCTAGCACCTTCTCTGTGCCTGTGAAGCAGAAGTGTTCACATTGCTTCGCAGAATCACTTTTGTGCAGAAAACAGTAACTCTTGTTAGGAACGAAAGAAAACACAGAGCCCCAGATTTTATGTTGTCCTCTAGAGCTTGCAGAGCACTGGGGAAAGGCAGGCAGAGCATTCCCTGCTAGCACCTTCTCTGTGCCTGGGAAGCAAAAGTGTTCACATTGCTTCGCAGAATCGCTTTTGTGCAGAAAACAGTAACACTTGTTCAGAACAAAAGAAAGCACAGAGCCCCAGATTTTATGCTGTCCTGGAGAGCTTGCAGAGCACTGGGGAAAGGCAGGCAGAGAATTCCCTGCTAGCACCTTCTCTGTGCCTGGGAAGCAGAAGTGTTCACATTGCTTCGCAGAATCACTTTTGTGCAGAAAACAGTAACACTTGTTCAGAACGAAAGAAAGCACAGAGCCCCAGATTTTATGCTGTCCTGGAGAGCTTGCAGAGCACTGGGGAAAGGCAGGCAGAGAATTCCCTGCTAGCACCTTCTCTGTGCCTGGGAAGCAAAAGTGTTCACATTGCTTCGCAGAATCGCTTTTGTGCAGAAAACACTAACACTTGTTCAGAACGAAAGAAAGCACAGAGCCCCAGATTTTATGCTGTCCTGGAGAGCTTGCAGAGCACTGGGGAAAAGCAGGCAGAGAATTCCCTGCTAGCACCTTCTCTGTGCCTGGGAAGCAGAAGTGTTCACATTGCTTCGCAGAATCGCTTTTGTGCAGAAAACAGTAACACTTGTTCAGAACGAAAGAAAGCACAGAGCCCCAGATTTTATGCTGTCCTGGAGAGCTTGCAGAGCACTGGGGAAAGGCAGGCAGAGAATTCCCTGCTAGCACCTTCTCTGTGCCTGTTCACATTGCTTCGCAGAATCGCTTTTGTGCAGAAAACACTAACACTTGTTCAGAACAAAAGAAAGCACAGAGCCGCAGATTTTATGCTGTACTGGAGAGCTTGCAGAGCACTGGGGAAAGGCAGGCAGAGAATTCCCTGCTAGCACCTTCTCTGTGCCTGGGAAGCAAAAGTGTTCACATTGCTTCGCAGAATCGCTTTTGTGCAGAAAACAGTAACACTTTTTCAGAACAAAAGAAAGCACAGAGCCCCAGATTTTATGTTGTCCTGGAGAGCTTGCAGAGCACTGGGGAAAGGCAGGCAGAGAATTCCCTGCTAGCACCTTCTCTGTGCCTGGGAAGCAGAAGTGTTCACATTGCTTCGCAGAATCGCTTTTGTGCAGAAAACAGTAACACTTGTTCAGAACAAAAGAAAGCACAGAGCCCCAGATTTTATGTTGTCCTCTAGAGCTTGCAGAGCACTGGGGAAAGGCAGGCAGAGAATTCCCTGCTAGCACCTTCTCTGTGCCTGGGAAGCAGAAGTGTTCACATTGCTTCGCAGAATCGCTTTTGTGCAAAAAACAGTAACTCTTGTTAGGAACGAAAGAAAACACAGAGCCCCAGATTTTATGTTGTCCTGGAGAGCTTGCAGAGCACTGGGGAAAGGCAGGCAGAGAATTCCCTGCTAGCACCTTCTCTGTGCCTGGGAAGCAGAAGTGTTCACATTGCTTCGCAGAATCGCCTTTGTGCAGAAAACAGTAACTCTTGTTAGGAACGAAAGGAAACACAGAGCCCCAGATTTTATGTTGTCCTGGAGAGCTTGCAGAGCACTGGGGAAAGGCAGGCAGAGAATTCCCTGCTACACCTTCTCTGTGCCTGGGAAGCAAAAGTGTTCACATTGCTTCGCAGAATCACTTTTGTGCAGAAAACAGTAACACTTGTTCAGAACGAAAGAAAGCACAGAGCCCCAGATTTTATGCTGTCCTGGAGAGCTTGCAGAGCACTGGGGAAAGGCAGGCAGAGAATTCCCTGCTAGCACCTTCTCTGTGCCTGGGAAGCAGAAGTGTTCACATTGCTTCGCAGAATCGCTTTTGTGCAGAAAACAGTAACACTTGTTCAGAACGAAAGAAAGCACAGAGCCCCAGATTTTATGCTGTCCTGGAGAGCTTGCAGAGCACTGGGGAAAGGCAGGCAGAGAATTCCCTGCTAGCACCTTCTCTGTGCCTGGGAAGCAGAAGTGTTCACATTGCTTCGCAGAATCACTTTTGTGCAGAAAACAGTAACACTTGTTCAGAACGAAAGAAAGCACAGAGCCCCAGATTTGCTGTTGTCCTGGAGAGCTTGCAGAGCACTGGGGAAAGGCAGGCAGAGAATTCCCTGCTAGCACCTTCTCTGTGCCTGGGAAGCAAAAGTGTTCACATTGCTTCGCAGAATCGCTTTTGTGCAGAAAACACTAACACTTGTTCAGAACGAAAGAAAGCACAGAGCCCCAGATTTTATGCTGTCCTGGAGAGCTTGCAGAGCACTGGGGAAAAGCAGGCAGAGAAGTCCCTGCTAGCACCTTCTCTGTGCCTGGGAAGCAGAAGTGTTCACATTGCTTCGCAGAATCGCTTTTGTGCAGAAAACAGTAACACTTGTTCAGAACAAAAGAAAGCACAGAGCCCCAGATTTTATGCTGTCCTGGAGAGCTTGCAGAGCACTGGGGAAAGGCAGGCAGAGAATTCCCTGCTAGCACCTTCTCTGTGCCTGTTCACATTGCTTCGCAGAATCGCTTTTGTGCAGAAAACAGTAACACTTGTTCAGAACAAAAGAAAGCACAGAGCCGCAGATTTTATGTTGTCCTGGAGAGCTTGCAGAGCACTGGGGAAAGGCAGGCAGAGAATTCCCTGCTAGCACCTTCTCTGTGCCTGGGAAGCAGAAGTGTTCACATTGCTTCGCAGAATCACTTTTGTGCAGAAAACAGTAACACTTGTTCAGAACAAAAGAAAGCACAGAGCCCCAGATTTTATGTTGTCCTCTAGAGCTTGCAGAGCACTGGGGAAAGGCAGGCAGAGAATTCCCTGCTAGCACCTTCTCTGTGCCTGGGAAGCAGAAGTGTTCACATTGCTTCGCAGAATCGCTTTTGTGCAGAAAACAGTAACACTTGTTCAGAACGAAAGAAAGCACAGAGCCCCAGATTTTATGCTGTCCTGGAGAGCTTGCAGAGCACTGGGGAAAGGCAGGCAGAGAATTCCCTGCTAGCACCTTCTCTGTGCCTGGGAAGCAGAAGTGTTCACATTGCTTCGCAGAATCACTTTTGTGCAGAAAACAGTAACACTTGTTCAGAACGAAAGAAAGCACAGAGCCCCAGATTTGCTGTTGTCCTGGAGAGCTTGCAGAGCACTGGGGAAAGGCAGGCAGAGAATTCCCTGCTAGCACCTTCTCTGTGCCTGTTCACATTGCTTCGCAGAATCGCTTTTGTGCAGAAAACACTAACACTTGTTCAGAACAAAAGAAAGCAAAGAGTCCCAGATTTTATGCTGTACTGGAGAGCTTGCAGAGCACTGGGGAAAGGCAGGCAGAGAATTCCCTGCTAGCACCTTCTCTGTGCCTGGGAAGCAGAAGTGTTCACATTGCTTCGCAGAATCACTTTTGTGCAGAAAACAGTAACTCTTGTTAGGAACGAAAGAAAACACAGAGCCCCAGATTTGCTGTTGTCCTGGAGAGCTTGCAGAGCACTGGGGAAAGGCAGGCAGAGAATTCCCTGCTAGCACCTTCTCTGTGCCTGGGAAGCAGAAGTGTTCACATTGCTTCGCAGAATCGCTTTTGTGCAGAAAACAGTAACACTTGTTCAGAACAAAAGAAAGCACAGAGCCCCAGATTTTATGTTGTCCTCTAGAGCTTGCAGAGCACTGGGGAAAGGCAGGCAGAGAATTCCCTGCTAGCACCTTCTCTGTGCCTGGGAAGCAGAAGTGTTCACATTGCTTCGCAGAATCGCTTTTGTGCAGAAAACAGTAACACTTGTTCAGAACAAAAGAAAGCACAGAGCCCCAGATTTTATGCTGTCCTGGAGAGCTTGCAGAGCACTGGGGAAAGGCAGGCAGAGAATTCCCTGCTAGCACCTTCTCTGTGCCTGGGAAGCAGAAGTGTTCACATTGCTTCGCAGAATCACTTTTGTGCAGAAAACAGTAACACTTGTTCAGAACGAAAGAAAGCACAGAGCCCCAGATTTGCTGTTGTCCTGGAGAGCTTGCAGAGCACTGGGGAAAGGCAGGCAGAGAATTCCCTGCTAGCACCTTCTCTGTGCCTGGGAAGCAAAAGTGTTCACATTGCTTCGCAGAATCGCTTTTGTGCAGAAAACACTAACACTTGTTCAGAACGAAAGAAAGCACAGAGCCCCAGATTTTATGCTGTCCTGGAGAGCTTGCAGAGCACTGGGGAAAAGCAGGCAGAGAAGTCCCTGCTAGCACCTTCTCTGTGCCTGGGAAGCAGAAGTGTTCACATTGCTTCGCAGAATCGCTTTTGTGCAGAAAACAGTAACACTTGTTCAGAACAAAAGAAAGCACAGAGCCCCAGATTTTATGCTGTCCTGGAGAGCTTGCAGAGCACTGGGGAAAGGCAGGCAGAGAATTCCCTGCTAGCACCTTCTCTGTGCCTGTTCACATTGCTTCGCAGAATCGCTTTTGTGCAGAAAACAGTAACACTTGTTCAGAACAAAAGAAAGCACAGAGCCGCAGATTTTATGCTGTACTGGAGAGCTTGCAGAGCACTGGGGAAAGGCAGGCAGAGAATTCCCTGCTAGCACCTTCTCTGTGCCTGGGAAGCAAAAGTGTTCACATTGCTTCGCAGAATCGCTTTTGTGCAGAAAACAGTGACACTTTTTCAGAACAAAAGAAAGCACAGAGCCCCAGATTTTATGTTGTCCTGGAGAGCTTGCAGAGCACTGGGGAAAGGCAGGCAGAGAATTCCCTGCTAGCACCTTCTCTGTGCCTGGGAAGCAGAAGTGTTCACATTGCTTCGCAGAATCGCTTTTGTGCAGAAAACAGTAACACTTGTTCAGAACAAAAGAAAGCACAGAGCCCCAGATTTTATGTTGTCCTCTAGAGCTTGCAGAGCACTGGGGAAAGGCAGGCAGAGAATTCCCTGCTAGCACCTTCTCTGTGCCTGGGAAGCAGAAGTGTTCACATTGCTTCGCAGAATCGCTTTTGTGCAGAAAACAGTAACACTTGTTCAGAACAAAAGAAAGCACAGAGCCCCAGATTTTATGCTGTCCTGGAGAGCTTGCAGAGCACTGGGGAAAGGCAGGCAGAGAATTCCCTGCTAGCACCTTCTCTGTGCCTGGGAAGCAGAAGTGTTCACATTGCTTCGCAGAATCACTTTTGTGCAGAAAACAGTAACACTTGTTCAGAACGAAAGAAAGCACAGAGCCCCAGATTTGCTGTTGTCCTGGAGAGCTTGCAGAGCACTGGGGAAAGGCAGGCAGAGAATTCCCTGCTAGCACCTTCTCTGTGCCTGTTCACATTGCTTCGCAGAATCGCTTTTGTGCAGAAAACACTAACACTTGTTCAGAACAAAAGAAAGCAAAGAGTCCCAGATTTTATGCTGTACTGGAGAGCTTGCAGAGCACTGGGGAAAGGCAGGCAGAGAATTCCCTGCTAGCACCTTCTCTGTGCCTGGGAAGCAGAAGTGTTCACATTGCTTCGCAGAATCACTTTTGTGCAGAAAACAGTAACTCTTGTTAGGAACGAAAGAAAACACAGAGCCCCAGATTTGCTGTTGTCCTGGAGAGCTTGCAGAGCACTGGGGAAAGGCAGGCAGAGAATTCCCTGCTAGCACCTTCTCTGTGCCTGGGAAGCAGAAGTGTTCACATTGCTTCGCAGAATCGCTTTTGTGCAGAAAACAGTAACACTTGTTCAGAACAAAAGAAAGCACAGAGCCCCAGATTTTATGTTGTCCTCTAGAGCTTGCAGAGCACTGGGGAAAGGCAGGCAGAGAATTCCCTGCTAGCACCTTCTCTGTGCCTGGGAAGCAGAAGTGTTCACATTGCTTCGCAGAATCGCTTTTGTGCAGAAAACAGTAACACTTGTTCAGAACAAAAGAAAGCACAGAGCCCCAGATTTTATGCTGTCCTGGAGAGCTTGCAGAGCACTGGGGAAAGGCAGGCAGAGAATTCCCTGCTAGCACCTTCTCTGTGCCTGGGAAGCAGAAGTGTTCACATTGCTTCGCAGAATCACTTTTGTGCAGAAAACAGTAACACTTGTTAGGAACGAAAGAAAACACAGAGCCCCAGATTTTATGCTGTCCTGGAGAGCTTGCAGAGCACTGGGGAAAGGCAGGCAGAGAATTCCCTGCTAGCACCTTCTCTGTGCCTGGGAAGCAGAAGTGTTCACATTGCTTCGCAGAATCGCTTTTGTGCAGAAAACAGTAACACTTGTTCAGAACGAAAGAAAGCACAGAGCCCCAGATTTTATGCTGTCCTGGAGAGCTTGCAGAGCACTGGGGAAAGGCAGGCAGAGAATTCCCTGCTAGCACCTTCTCTGTGCCTGGGAAGCAGAAGTGTTCACATTGCTTCGCAGAATCGCTTTTGTGCAGAAAACAGTAACTCTTGTTAGGAACGAAAGAAAACACAGAGCCCCAGATTTTATGTTGTCCTGGAGAGCTTGCAGAGCACTGGGGAAAGGCAGGCAGAGAATTCCCTGCTAGCACCTTCTCTGTGCCTGTTCACATTACTTCGCAGAATCACTTTTGTGCAGAAAACAGTAACACTTGTTCAGAACGAAAGAAAGCACAGAGCCGCAGATTTTATGCTGTCCTGGAGAGCTTGCAGAGCACTGGGGAAAGGCAGGCAGAGAATTCCCTGCTAGCACCTTCTCTGTGCCTGGGAAGCAAAAGTGTTCACATTGCTTCGCAGAATCGCTTTTGTGCAGAAAACAGTAACACTTGTTCAGAACGAAAGAAAGCACAGAGCCCCAGATTTTATGCTGTCCTGGAGAGCTTGCAGAGCACTGGGGAAAGGCAGGCAGAGAATTCCCTGCTAGCACCTTCTCTGTGCCTGTTCACATTGCTTCGCAGAATCGCTTTTGTGCAGAAAACACTAACACTTGTTCAGAACAAAAGAAAGCAAAGAGTCCCAGATTTTATGCTGTACTGGAGAGCTTGCAGAGCACTGGGGAAAGGCAGGCAGAGAATTCCCTGCTAGCACCTTCTCTGTGCCTGGGAAGCAAAAGTGTTCACATTGCTTCGCAGAATCGCTTTTGTGCAGAAAACACTAACACTTGTTCAGAACGAAAGAAAGCACAGAGCCCCAGATTTTATGCTGTCCTGGAGAGCTTGCAGAGCACTGGGGAAAGGCAGGCAGAGAATTCCCTGCTAGCACCTTCTCTGTGCCTGGGAAGCAAAAGTGTTCTCATTGCTTCGCAGAATCGCTTTTGTGCAGAAAACAGTAACAATTGTTCAGAACAAAAGAAAGCACAGAGCCCCAGATTTTATGTTGTCCTCTAGAGCTTGCAGAGCACTGGGGAAAGGCAGGCAGAGAATTCCCTGCTAGCACCTTCTCTGTGCCTGGGAAGCAAAAGTGTTCACATTGCTTCGCAGAATCGCTTTTGTGCAGAAAACGGTAACACTTGTTCAGAACAAAAGAAAGCACAGAGCCCCAGATTTTATGCTGTCCTGGAGAGCTTGCAGAGCACTGGGGAAAGGCAGGCAGAGAATTCCCTGCTAGCACCTTCTCTGTGCCTGTTCACATTGCTTCGCAGAATCGCTTTTGTGCAGAAAACAGTAACACTTGTTCAGAACAAAAGAAAGCACAGAGCCGCAGATTTTATGCTGTACTGGAGAGCTTGCAGAGCACTGGGGAAAGGCAGGCAGAGAATTCCCTGCTAGCACCTTCTCTGTGCCTGGGAAGCAAAAGTGTTCACATTGCTTCGCAGAATCGCTTTTGTGCAGAAAACACTAACACTTTTTCAGAACAAAAGAAAGCACAGAGCCCCAGATTTTATGTTGTCCTGGAGAGCTTGCAGAGCACTGGGGAAAGGCAGGCAGAGAATTCCCTGCTAGCACCTTCTCTGTGCCTGGGAAGCAGAAGTGTTCACATTGCTTCGCAGAATCGCTTTTGTGCAGAAAACAGTAACACTTGTTCAGAACAAAAGAAAGCACAGAGCCCCAGATTTTATGTTGTCCTCTAGAGCTTGCAGAGCACTGGGGAAAGGCAGGCAGAGAATTCCCTGCTAGCACCTTCTCTGTGCCTGGGAAGCAGAAGTGTTCACATTGCTTCGCAGAATCGCTTTTGTGCAGAAAACAGTAACTCTTGTTAGGAACGAAAGAAAACACAGAGCCCCAGATTTTATGTTGTCCTGGAGAGCTTGCAGAGCACTGGGGAAAGGCAGGCAGAGAATTCCCTGCTAGAACCTTCTCTGTGCCTGGGAAGCAAAAGTGTTCACATTGCTTCGCAGAATCACTTTTGTGCAGAAAACAGTAACACTTGTTCAGAACGAAAGAAAACACAGACCCCCAGATTTTATGCTGTCCTGGAGAGCTTGCAGAGCACTGGGGAAAGGCAGGCAGAGAATTCCCTGCTAGCACCTTCTCTGTGCCTGTTCACATTACTTCGCAGAATCACTTTTGTGCAGAAAACAGTAACACTTGTTCAGAACGAAAGAAAACACAGAGCCCCAGATTTTATGTTGTCCTGGAGAGCTTGCAGAGCACTGGGGAAAGGCAGGCAGAGAATTCCCTGCTAGCACCTTCTCTGTGCCTGGGAAGCAGAAGTGTTCACATTGCTTCGCAGAATCGCTTTTGTGCAGAAAACAGTAACACTTGTTCAGAACGAAAGAAAGCACAGAGCCCCAGATTTTTTGCTGTCCTGGAGAGCTTGCAGAGCACTGGGGAAAGGCAGGCAGAGAATTCCCTGCTAGCACCTTCTCTGTGCCTGGGAAGCAGAAGTGTTCACATTGCTTCGCAGAATCACTTTTGTGCAGAAAACAGTAACACTTGTTCAGAACGAAAGAAAGCACAGAGCCCCAGATTTGCTGTTGTCCTGGAGAGCTTGCAGAGCACTGGGGAAAGGCAGGCAGAGAATTCCCTGCTAGCACCTCCTCTGTGCCTGTTCACATTGCTTCGCAGAATCGCTTTTGTGCAGAAAACAGTAACACTTGTTCAGAACGAAAGAAAGCACAGAGCCCCAGATTTTATGTTGTCCTGGAGAGCTTGCAGAGCACTGGGGAAAGGCAGGCAGAGAATTCCCTGCTAGAACCTTCTCTGTGCCTGGGAAGCAGAAGTGTTCACATTGCTTCGCAGAATCGCTTTTGTGCAGAAAACAGTAACACTTGTTCAGAACGAAAGAAAACACAGAGCCCCAGATTTTATGCTGTCCTGGAGAGCTTGCAGAGCACTGGGGAAAGGCAGGCAGAGAATTCCCTGCTAGCACCTTCTCTGTGCCTGTTCACATTACTTCGCAGAATCACTTTTGTGCAGAAAACAGTAACACTTGTTCAGAACGAAAGAAAACACAGAGCCCCAGATTTTATGTTGTCCTGGAGAGCTTGCAGAGCACTGGGGAAAGGCAGGCAGAGAATTCCCTGCTAGCACCTTCTCTGTGCCTGGGAAGCAGAAGTGTTCACATTGCTTCGCAGAATCGCTTTTGTGCAGAAAACAGTAACACTTGTTCAGAACGAAAGAAAGCACAGAGCCCCAGATTTTTTGCTGTCCTGGAGAGCTTGCAGAGCACTGGGGAAAGGCAGGCAGAGAATTCCCTGCTAGCACCTTCTCTGTGCCTGGGAAGCAGAAGTGTTCACATTGCTTCGCAGAATCACTTTTGTGCAGAAAACAGTAACACTTGTTCAGAACGAAAGAAAGCACAGAGCCCCAGATTTGCTGTTGTCCTGGAGAGCTTGCAGAGCACTGGGGAAAGGCAGGCAGAGAATTCCCTGCTAGCACCTCCTCTGTGCCTGTTCACATTGCTTCGCAGAATCGCTTTTGTGCAGAAAACAGTAACACTTGTTCAGAACGAAAGAAAGCACAGAGCCCCAGATTTTATGTTGTCCTGGAGAGCTTGCAGAG
Organism: Strix uralensis; assembly: GCF_047716275.1. Lineage (NCBI taxonomy): Eukaryota > Metazoa > Chordata > Aves > Strigiformes > Strigidae > Strix > Strix uralensis. Next base: position 1,325,126 of record NC_134005.1, on the reverse strand, counting down.
CACTGGGGAAAGGCAGGCAGAGAATTCCCTGCTAGCACCTTCTCTGTGCCTGGGAAGCAGAAGTGTTCACATTGCTTCGCAGAATCGCTTTTGTGCAGAAAACAGTAACACTTGTTCAGAACGAAAGAAAGCACAGAGCCCCAGATTTTATGCTGTCCTGGAGAGCTTGCAGAGCACTGGGGAAAGGCAGGCAGAGAATTCCCTGCTAGCACCTTCTCTGTGCCTGGGAAGCAGAAGTGTTCACATTGCTTCGCAGAATCGCTTTTGTGCAGAAAACAGTAACACTTGTTCAGAACGAAAGAAAGCACAGAGCCCCAGATTTTATGCTGTCCTGGAGAGCTTGCAGAGCACTGGGGAAAGGCAGGCAGAGAATTCCCTGCTAGCACCTTCTCTGTGCCTGGGAAGCAGAAGTGTTCACATTGCTTCGCAGAATCGCTTTTGTGCAGAAAACAGTAACTCTTGTTAGGAACGAAAGAAAACACAGAGCCCCAGATTTTATGTTGTCCTGGAGAGCTTGCAGAGCATTGGGGAAAGGCAGGCAGAGAATTCCCTGCTAGCACCTTCTCTGTGCCTGTTCACATTGCTTCGCAGAATCGCTTTTGTGCAGAAAACACTAACACTTGTTCAGAACAAAAGAAAGCAAAGAGTCCCAGATTTTATGCTGTACTGGAGAGCTTGCAGAGCACTGGGGAAAGGCAGGCAGAGAATTCCCTGCTAGCACCTTCTCTGTGCCTGGGAAGCAAAAGTGTTCACATTGCTTCGCAGAATCGCTTTTGTGCAGAAAACACTAACACTTGTTCAGAACGAAAGAAAGCACAGAGCCCCAGATTTTATGCTGTCCTGGAGAGCTTGCAGAGCACTGGGGAAAGGCAGGCAGAGAATTCCCTGCTAGCACCTTCTCTGTGCCTGGGAAGCAAAAGTGTTCTCATTGCTTCGCAGAATCGCTTTTGTGCAGAAAACAGTAACAATTGTTCAGAACAAAAGAAAGCACAGAGCCCCAGATTTTATGTTGTCCTCTAGAGCTTGCAGAGCACTGGGGAAAGGCAGGCAGAGAATTCCCTGCTAGCACCTTCTCTGTGCCTGGGAAGCAAAAGTGTTCACATTGCTTCGCAGAATCGCTTTTGTGCAGAAAACGGTAACACTTGTTCAGAACAAAAGAAAGCACAGAGCCCCAGATTTTATGCTGTCCTGGAGAGCTTGCAGAGCACTGGGGAAAGGCAGGCAGAGAATTCCCTGCTAGCACCTTCTCTGTGCCTGTTCACATTGCTTCGCAGAATCGCTTTTGTGCAGAAAACAGTAACACTTGTTCAGAACAAAAGAAAGCACAGAGTCGCAGATTTTATGCTGTACTGGAGAGCTTGCAGAGCACTGGGGAAAGGCAGGCAGAGAATTCCCTGCTAGCACCTTCTCTGTGCCTGGGAAGCAGAAGTGTTCACATTGCTTCGCAGAATCGCTTTTGTGCAGAAAACACTAACACTTTTTCAGAACAAAAGAAAGCACAGAGCCCCAGATTTTATGTTGTCCTGGAGAGCTTGCAGAGCACTGGGGAAAGGCAGGCAGAGAATTCCCTGCTAGCACCTTCTCTGTGCCTGGGAAGCAGAAGTGTTCACATTGCTTCGCAGAATCGCTTTTGTGCAGAAAACAGTAACACTTGTTCAGAACAAAAGAAAGCACAGAGCCCCAGATTTTATGTTGTCCTCTAGAGCTTGCAGAGCACTGGGGAAAGGCAGGCAGAGAATTCCCTGCTAGCACCTTCTCTGTGCCTGGGAAGCAGAAGTGTTCACATTGCTTCGCAGAATCGCTTTTGTGCAGAAAACAGTAACTCTTGTTAGGAACGAAAGAAAACACAGAGCCCCAGATTTTATGTTGTCCTGGAGAGCTTGCAGAGCACTGGGGAAAGGCAGGCAGAGAATTCCCTGCTAGAACCTTCTCTGTGCCTGGGAAGCAAAAGTGTTCACATTGCTTCGCAGAATCACTTTTGTGCAGAAAACAGTAACACTTGTTCAGAACGAAAGAAAACACAGAGCCCCAGATTTTATGCTGTCCTGGAGAGCTTGCAGAGCACTGGGGAAAGGCAGGCAGAGAATTCCCTGCTAGCACCTTCTCTGTGCCTGTTCACATTACTTCGCAGAATCACTTTTGTGCAGAAAACAGTAACACTTGTTCAGAACGAAAGAAAACACAGAGCCCCAGATTTTATGTTGTCCTGGAGAGCTTGCAGAGCACTGGGGAAAGGCAGGCAGAGAATTCCCTGCTAGCACCTTCTCTGTTCCTGGGAAGCAGAAGTGTTCACATTGCTTCGCAGAATCGCTTTTGTGCAGAAAACAGTAACACTTGTTCAGAACGAAAGAAAGCACAGAGCCCCAGATTTTTTGCTGTCCTGGAGAGCTTGCAGAGCACTGGGGAAAGGCAGGCAGAGAATTCCCTGCTAGCACCTTCTCTGTGCCTGGGAAGCAGAAGTGTTCACATTGCTTCGCAGAATCACTTTTGTGCAGAAAACAGTAACACTTGTTCAGAACGAAAGAAAGCACAGAGCCCCAGATTTGCTGTTGTCCTGGAGAGCTTGCAGAGCACTGGGGAAAGGCAGGCAGAGAATTCCCTGCTAGCACCTCCTCTGTGCCTCTTCACATTGCTTCGCAGAATCGCTTTTGTGCAGAAAACAGTAACACTTGTTCAGAACGAAAGAAAGCACAGAGCCCCAGATTTTATGTTGTCCTGGAGAGCTTGCAGAGCACTGGGGAAAGGCAGGCAGAGAATTCCCTGCTAGAACCTTCTCTGTGCCTGGGAAGCAAAAGTGTTCACATTGCTTCGCAGAATCACTTTTGTGCAGAAAACAGTAACACTTGTTCAGAACGAAAGAAAACACAGAGCCCCAGATTTTATGCTGTCCTGGAGAGCTTGCAGAGCACTGGGGAAAGGCAGGCAGAGAATTCCCTGCTAGCACCTTCTCTGTGCCTGTTCACATTAATTCGCAGAATCACTTTTGTGCAGAAAACAGTAACACTTGTTCAGAACGAAAGAAAACACAGAGCCCCAGATTTTATGTTGTCCTGGAGAGCTTGCAGAGCACTGGGGAAAGGCAGGCAGAGAATTCCCTGCTAGCACCTTCTCTGTGCCTGGGAAGCAGAAGTGTTCACATTGCTTCGCAGAATCGCTTTTGTGCAGAAAACAGTAACACTTGTTCAGAACGAAAGAAAGCACAGAGCCCCAGATTTTTTGCTGTCCTGGAGAGCTTGCAGAGCACTGGGGAAAGGCAGGCAGAGAATTCCCTGCTAGCACCTTCTCTGTGCCTGGGAAGCAGAAGTGTTCACATTGCTTCGCAGAATCACTTTTGTGCAGAAAACAGTAACACTTGTTCAGAACGAAAGAAAGCACAGAGCCCCAGATTTGCTGTTGTCCTGGAGAGCTTGCAGAGCACTGGGGAAAGGCAGGCAGAGAATTCCCTGCTAGCACCTCCTCTGTGCCTGTTCACATTGCTTCGCAGAATCGCTTTTGTGCAGAAAACAGTAACACTTGTTCAGAACAAAAGAAAGCACAGAGCCCCAGATTTTATGTTGTCCTGGAGAGCTTGCAGAGCACTGGGGAAAGGCAGGCAGAGAATTCCCTGCTAGCACCTTCTCTGTGCCTGGGAAGCAGAAGTGTTCACATTGCTTCGCAGAATCGCTTTTGTGCAGAAAACAGTAACACTTGTTCAGAACGAAAGAAAGCACAGAGCCCCAGATTTTATGCTGTCCTGGAGAGCTTGCAGAGCACTGGGGAAAGGCAGGCAGAGAATTCCCTGCTAGCACCTTCTCTGTGCCTGTTCACATTACTTCGCAGAATCGCTTTTGTGCAGAAAACAGTAACACTTGTTCAGAACGAAAGAAAGCACAGAGCCCCAGATTTTATGCTGTCCTGGAGAGATTGCAGAGCACTGGGGAAAAGCAGGCAGAGAATTCCCTGCTAGTACCTTCTCTGTGCCTGGGAAGCAGAAGTGTTCACATTGCTTCGCAGAATCACTTTTGTGCAGAAAACAGTAACACTTGTTCAGAACGAAAGAAAGCACAGAGCCCCAGATTTTATGCTGTCCTGGAGAGCTTGCAGAGCACTGGGGAAAGGCAGGCAGAGAATTCCCTGCTAGCACCTTCTCTGTGCCTGGGAAGCAGAAGTGTTCACATTGCTTCGCAGAATCACTTTTGTGCAGAAAACAGTAACACTTGTTCAGAACGAAAGAAAGCACAGAGCCCCAGATTTGCTGTTGTCCTGGAGAGCTTGCAGAGCACTGGGGAAAGGCAGGCAGAGAATTCCCTGCTAGCACCTTCTCTGTGCCTGTTCACATTGCTTCGCAGAATCGCTTTTGTGCAGAAAACACTAACACTTGTTCAGAACAAAAGAAAGCAAAGAGTCCCAGATTTTATGCTGTACTGGAGAGCTTGCAGAGCACTGGGGAAAGGCAGGCAGAGAATTCCCTGCTAGCACCTTCTCTGTGCCTGGGAAGCAAAAGTGTTCACATTGCTTCGCAGAATCGCTTTTGTGCAGAAAACAGTAACAATTGTTCAGAACGAAAGAAAGCACAGAGCCCCAGATTTTATGTTGTCCTCTAGAGCTTGCAGAGCACTGGGGAAAGGCAGGCAGAGAATTCCCTGCTAGCACCTTCTCTGTGCCTGGGAAGCAAAAGTGTTCACATTGCTTCGCAGAATCGCTTTTGTGCAGAAAACGGTAACACTTGTTCAGAACAAAAGAAAGCACAGAGCCCCAGATTTTATGCTGTCCTGGAGAGCTTGCAGAGCACTGGGGAAAGTCAGGCAGAGAATTCCCTGCTAGCACCTTCTCTGTGCCTGTTCACATTGCTTCGCAGAATCGCTTTTGTGCAGAAAACAGTAACACTTGTTCAGAACAAAAGAAAGCACAGAGCCGCAGATTTTATGCTGTACTGGAGAGCTTGCAGAGCACTGGGGAAAGGCAGGCAGAGAATTCCCTGCTAGCACCTTCTCTGTGCCTGGGAAGCAAAAGTGTTCACATTGCTTCGCAGAATCGCTTTTGTGCAGAAAACACTAACACTTGTTCAGAACAAAAGAAAGCACAGAGCCCCAGATTTTATGTTGTCCTCTAGAGCTTGCAGAGCACTGGGGAAAGGCAGGCAGAGAATTCCCTGCTAGCACCTTCTCTGTGCCTGGGAAGCAGAAGTGTTCACATTGCTTCGCAGAATCGCTTTTGTGCAGAAAACAGTAACTCTTGTTAGGAACGAAAGAAAACACAGAGCCCCAGATTTTATGTTGTCCTGGAGAGCTTGCAGAGCACTGGGGAAAGGCAGGCAGAGAATTCCCTGCTAGAACCTTCTCTGTGCCTGGGAAGCAAAAGTGTTCACATTGCTTCGCAGAATCACTTTTGTGCAGAAAACAGTAACACTTGTTCAGAACGAAAGAAAACACAGAGCCCCAGATTTTATGCTGTCCTGGAGAGCTTGCAGAGCACTGGGGAAAGGCAGGCAGAGAATTCCCTGCTAGCACCTTCTCTGTGCCTGTTCACATTACTTCGCAGAATCACTTTTGTGCAGAAAACAGTAACACTTGTTCAGAACGAAAGAAAGCACAGAGCCCCAGATTTTATGTTGTCCTGGAGAGCTTGCAGAGCACTGGGGAAAGGCAGGCAGAGAATTCCCTGCTAGCACCTTCTCTGTGCCTGGGAAGCAGAAGTGTTCACATTGCTTCGCAGAATCGCTTTTGTGCAGAAAACAGTAACACTTGTTCAGAACGAAAGAAAGCACAGAGCCCCAGATTTTTTGCTGTCCTGGAGAGCTTGCAGAGCACTGGGGAAAGGCAGGCAGAGAATTCCCTGCTAGCACCTTCTCTGTGCCTGGGAAGCAGAAGTGTTCACATTGCTTCGCAGAATCACTTTTGTGCAGAAAACAGTAACACTTGTTCAGAACGAAAGAAAGCACAGAGCCCCAGATTTGCTGTTGTCCTGGAGAGCTTGCAGAGCACTGGGGAAAGGCAGGCAGAGAATTCCCTGCTAGCACCTTCTCTGTGCCTGGGAAGCAAAAGTGTTCTCATTGCTTCGCAGAATCGCTTTTGTGCAGAAAACAGTAACACTTGTTCAGAACAAAAGAAAGCACAGAGCCCCAGATTTTATGTTGTCCTCTAGAGCTTGCAGAGCACTGGGGAAAGGCAGGCAGAGAATTCCCTGCTAGCACCTTCTCTGTGCCTGGGAAGCAAAAGTGTTCACATTGCTTCGCAGAATCGCTTTTGTGCAGAAAACGGTAACACTTGTTCAGAACAAAAGAAAGCACAGCGCCCCAGATTTTATGCTGTCCTGGAGAGCTTGCAGAGCACTGGGGAAAGGCAGGCAGAGAATTCCCTGCTAGCACCTTCTCTGTGCCTGTTCACATTGCTTCGCAGAATCGCTTTTGTGCAGAAAACAGTAACACTTGTTCAGAACAAAAGAAAGCACAGAGCCGCAGATTTTATGCTGTACTGGAGAGCTTGCAGAGCACTGGGGAAAGGCAGGCAGAGAATTCCCTGCTAGCACCTTCTCTGTGCCTGGGAAGCAAAAGTGTTCACATTGCTTCGCAGAATCGCTTTTGTGCAGAAAACACTAACACTTTTTCAGAACAAAAGAAAGCACAGAGCCCCAGATTTTATGTTGTCCTGGAGAGCTTGCAGAGCACTGGGGAAAGGCAGGCAGAGAATTCCCTGCTAGCACCTTCTCTGTGCCTGGGAAGCAGAAGTGTTCACATTGCTTCGCAGAATCGCTTTTGTGCAGAAAACAGTAACACTTGTTCAGAACAAAAGAAAGCACAGAGCCCCAGATTTTATGTTGTCCTCTAGAGCTTGCAGAGCACTGGGGAAAGGCAGGCAGAGAATTCCCTGCTAGCACCTTCTCTGTGCCTGGGAAGCAGAAGTGTTCACATTGCTTCGCAGAATCGCTTTTGTGCAGAAAACAGTAACTCTTGTTAGGAACGAAAGAAAACACAGAGCCCCAGATTTTATGTTGTCCTGGAGAGCTTGCAGAGCACTGGGGAAAGGCAGGCAGAGAATTCCCTGCTAGAACCTTCTCTGTGCCTGGGAAGCAAAAGTGTTCACATTGCTTCGCAGAATCACTTTTGTGCAGAAAACAGTAACACTTGTTCAGAACGAAAGAAAACACAGAGCCCCAGATTTTATGCTGTCCTGGAGAGCTTGCAGAGCACTGGGGAAAGGCAGGCAGAGAATTCCCTGCTAGCACCTTCTCTGTGCCTGTTCACATTACTTCGCAGAATCACTTTTGTGCAGAAAACAGTAACACTTGTTCAGAACGAAAGAAAGCACAGAGCCCCAGATTTTATGTTGTCCTGGAGAGCTTGCAGAGCACTGGGGAAAGGCAGGCAGAGAATTCCCTGCTAGCACCTTCTCTGTGCCTGGGAAGCAGAAGTGTTCACATTGCTTCGCAGAATCGCTTTTGTGCAGAAAACAGTAACACTTGTTCAGAACGAAAGAAAGCACAGATCCCCAGATTTTTTGCTGTCCTGGAGAGCTTGCAGAGCACTGGGGAAAGGCAGGCAGAGAATTCCCTGCTAGCACCTTCTCTGTGCCTGGGAAGCAGAAGTGTTCACATTGCTTCGCAGAATCACTTTTGTGCAGAAAACAGTAACACTTGTTCAGAACGAAAGAAAGCACAGAGCCCCAGATTTGCTGTTGTCCTGGAGAGCTTGCAGAGCACTGGGGAAAGGCAGGCAGAGAATTCCCTGCTAGCACCTCCTCTGTGCCTGTTCACATTGCTTCGCAGAATCGCTTTTGTGCAGAAAACAGTAACACTTGTTCAGAACGAAAGAAAGCACAGAGCCCCAGATTTTATGTTGTCCTGGAGAGCTTGCAGAGCACTGGGGAAAGGCAGGCAGAGAATTCCCTGCTAGCACCTTCTCTGTGCCTGTTCACATTACTTCGCAGAATCGCTTTTGTGCAGAAAACAGTAACACTTGTTCAGAACGAAAGAAAGCACAGAGCCCCAGATTTTATGCTGTCCTGGAGAGATTGCAGAGCACTGGGGAAAGGCAGGCAGAGAATTCCCTGCTAGCACCTTCTCTGTGCCTGTTCACATTGCTTCGCAGAATCGCTTTTGTGCGGAGAACACTTACACTTGTTCAGAACAAAAGAAAGCACAGAGCCGCAGATTTTATGCTGTACTGGAGAGCTTGCAGAGCACTGGGGAAAGGCAGGCAGAGAATTCCCTGCTAGCACCTTCTCTGTGCCTGGGAAGCAAAAGTGTTCACATTGCTTCGCAGAATCGCTTTTGTGCAGAAAACAGTAACACTTTTTCAGAACAAAAGAAAGCACAGAGCCCCAGATTTTATGTTGTCCTGGAGAGCTTGCAGAGCACTGGGGAAAGGCAGGCAGAGAATTCCCTGCTAGCACCTTCTCTGTGCCTGGGAAGCAGAAGTGTTCACATTGCTTCGCAGAATCGCTTTTGTGCAGAAAACAGTAACACTTGTTCAGAACAAAAGAAAGCACAGAGCCCCAGATTTTATGCTGTCCTGGAGAGCTTGCAGAGCACTGGGGAAAGGCAGGCAGAGAATTCCCTGCTAGCACCTTCTCTGTGCCTGGGAAGCAGAAGTGTTCACATTGCTTCGCAGAATCACTTTTGTGCAGAAAACAGTAACACTTGTTCAGAACGAAAGAAAGCACAGAGCCCCAGATTTGCTGTTGTCCTGGAGAGCTTGCAGAGCACTGGGGAAAGGCAGGCAGAGAATTCCCTGCTAGCACCTTCTCTGTGCCTGTTCACATTGCTTCGCAGAATCGCTTTTGTGCAGAAAACACTAACACTTGTTCAGAACAAAAGAAAGCAAAGAGTCCCAGATTTTATGCTGTACTGGAGAGCTTGCAGAGCACTGGGGAAAGGCAGGCAGAGAATTCCCTGCTAGCACCTTCTCTGTGCCTGGGAAGCAGAAGTGTTCACATTGCTTCGCAGAATCGCTTTTGTGCAGAAAACACTAACACTTGTTCAGAACGAAAGAAAGCACAGAGCCCCAGATTTTATGTTGTCCTCTAGAGCTTGCAGAGCACTGGGGAAAGGCAGGCAGAGAATTCCCTGCTAGCACCTTCTCTGTGCCTGGGAAGCAGAAGTGTTCACATTGCTTCGCAGAATCGCTTTTGTGCAGAAAACACTAACACTTGTTCAGAACGAAAGGAAGCACAGAGCCCCAGATTTTATGTTGTCCTCTAGAGCTTGCAGAGCACTGGGGAAAGGCAGGCAGAGAATTCCCTGCTAGCACCTTCTCTGTGCCTGGGAAGCAGAAGTGTTCACATTGCTTCGCAGAATCGCTTTTGTGCAGAAAACAGTAACACTTGTTCAGAACAAAAGAAAGCACAGAGCCCCAGATTTTATGCTGTCCTGGAGAGCTTGCAGAGCACTGGGGAAAGGCAGGCAGAGAATTCCCTGCTAGCACCTTCTCTGTGCCTGGGAAGCAGAAGTGTTCACATTGCTTCGCAGAATCACTTTTGTGCAGAAAACAGTAACACTTGTTCAGAACGAAAGAAAGCACAGAGCCCCAGATTTGCTGTTGTCCTGGAGAGCTTGCAGAGCACTGGGGAAAGGCAGGCAGAGAATTCCCTGCTAGCACCTTCTCTGTGCCTGGGAAGCAAAAGTGTTCACATTGCTTCGCAGAATCGCTTTTGTGCAGAAAACACTAACACTTGTTCAGAACGAAAGAAAGCACAGAGCCCCAGATTTTATGCTGTCCTGGAGAGCTTGCAGAGCACTGGGGAAAAGCAGGCAGAGAAGTCCCTGCTAGCACCTTCTCTGTGCCTGGGAAGCAGAAGTGTTCACATTGCTTCGCAGAATCGCTTTTGTGCAGAAAACAGTAACACTTGTTCAGAACAAAAGAAAGCACAGAGCCCCAGATTTTATGCTGTCCTGGAGAGCTTGCAGAGCACTGGGGAAAGGCAGGCAGAGAATTCCCTGCTAGCACCTTCTCTGTGCCTATTCACATTGCTTCGCAGAATCGCTTTTGTGCAGAAAACAGTAACACTTGTTCAGAACAAAAGAAAGCACAGAGCCGCAGATTTTATGCTGTACTGGAGAGCTTGCAGAGCACTGGGGAAAGGCAGGCAGAGAATTCCCTGCTAGCACCTTCTCTGTGCCTGGGAAGCAGAAGTGTTCACATTGCTTCGCAGAATCGCTTTTGTGCAGAAAACAGTAACACTTGTTCAGAACGAAAGAAAGCACAGAGCCCCAGATTTTATGTTGTCCTGGAGAGCTTGCAGAGCACTGGGGAAAGGCAGGCAGAGAATTCCCTGCTAGCACCTTCTCTGTGCCTGGGAAGCAGAAGTGTTCACATTGCTTCGCAGAATCGCTTTTGTGCAGAAAACAGTAACACTTGTTCAGAACAAAAGAAAGCACAGAGCCCCAGATTTTATGTTGTCCTCTAGAGCTTGCAGAGCACTGGGGAAAGGCAGGCAGAGAATTCCCTGCTAGCACCTTCTCTATGCCTGGGAAGCAGAAGTGTTCACATTGCTTCGCAGAATCGCTTTTGTGCAGAAAACAGTAACACTTGTTCAGAACGAAAGAAAGCACAGAGCCCCAGATTTTATGCTGTCCTGGAGAGCTTGCAGAGCACTGGGGAAAGGCAGGCAGAGAATTCCCTGCTAGCACCTTCTCTGTGCCTGGGAAGCAGAAGTGTTCACATTGCTTCGCAGAATCACTTTTGTGCAGAAAACAGTAACACTTGTTCAGAACGAAAGAAAGCACAGAGCCCCAGATTTGCTGTTGTCCTGGAGAGCTTGCAGAGCACTGGGGAAAGGCAGGCAGAGAATTCCCTGCTAGCACCTTCTCTGTGCCTGTTCACATTGCTTCGCAGAATCGCTTTTGTGCAGAAAACACTAACACTTGTTCAGAACAAAAGAAAGCAAAGAGTCCCAGATTTTATGCTGTACTGGAGAGCTTGCAGAGCACTGGGGAAAGGCAGGCAGAGAATTCCCTGCTAGCACCTTCTCTGTGCCTGGGAAGCAGAAGTGTTCACATTGCTTCGCAGAATCGCTTTTGTGCAGAAAACAGTAACACTTTTTCAGAACAAAAAAAAGCACAGAGCCCCAGATTTTATGTTGTCCTCTAGAGCTTGCAGAGCACTGGGGAAAGGCAGGCAGAGAATTCCCTGCTAGCACCTTCTCTGTGCCTGGGAAGCAGAAGTGTTCACATTGCTTCGCAGAATCGCTTTTGTGCAGAAAACAGTAACACTTGTTCAGAACGAAAGAAAGCACAGAGCCCCAGATTTTATGCTGTCCTGGAGAGCTTGCAGAGCACTGGGGAAAGGCAGGCAGAGAATTCCCTGCTAGCACCTTCTCTGTGCCTGTTCACATTGCTTCGCAGAATCGCTTTTGTGCAGAAAACACTAACACTTGTTCAGAACAAAAGAAAGCAAAGAGTCCCAGATTTTATGCTGTACTGGAGAGCTTGCAGAGCACTGGGGAAAAGCAGGCAGAGAATTCCCTGCTAGCACCTTCTCTGTGCCTGGGAAGCAGAAGTGTTCACATTGCTTCGCAGAATCGCTTTTGTGCAGAAAACAGTAACACTTGTTCAGAACAAAAGAAAGCACAGAGCCCCAGATTTTATGTTGTCCTCTAGAGCTTGCAGAGCACTGGGGAAAGGCAGGCAGAGAATTCCCTGCTAGCACCTTCACTGTGCCTGGGAAGCAGAAGTGTTCACATTGCTTCGCAGAATCACTTTTGTGCAGAAAACAGTAACACTTGTTCAGAACGAAAGAAAACACAGAGCCCCAGATTTTATGCTGTCCTGGAGAGCTTGCAGAGCACTGGGGAAAGGCAGGCAGAGAATTCCCTGCTAGCACCTTCTCTGTGCCTGTTCACATTACTTCGCAGAATCACTTTTGTGCAGAAAACAGTAACACTTGTTCAGAACGAAAGAAAGCACAGAGCCGCAGATTTTATGCTGTCCTGGAGAGCTTGCAGAGCACTGGGGAAAGGCAGGCAGAGAATTCCCTGCTAGCACCTTCTCTGTGCCTGGGAAGCAGAAGTGTTCACATTGCTTCGCAGAATCGCTTTTGTGCAGAAAACAGTAACACTTGTTCAGAACGAAAGAAAGCACAGAGCCCCAGATTTTATGCTGTCCTGGAGAGCTTGCAGAGCACTGGGGAAAGGCAGGCAGAGAATTCCCTGCTAGCACCTTCTCTGTGCCTGGGAAGCAGAAGTGTTCACATTGCTTCGCAGAATCACTTTTGTGCAGAAAACAGTAACACTTGTTCAGAACGAAAGAAAGCACAGAGCCCCAGATTTGCTGTTGTCCTGGAGAGCTTGCAGAGCACTGGGGAAAGGCAGGCAGAGAATTGCTTGCTAGCACCTTCTCTGTGCCTGGGAAGCAAAAGTGTTCACATTGCTTCGCAGAATCGCTTTTGTGCAGAAAACGGTAACACTTGTTCAGAACAAAAGAAAGCACAGAGCCCCAGATTTTATGCTGTCCTGGAGAGCTTGCAGAGCACTGGGGAAAGGCAGGCAGAGAATTCCCTGCTAGCACCTTCTCTGTGCCTGGGAAGCAAAAGTGTTCACATTGCTTCGCAGAATCGCTTTTGTGCAGAAAACAGTAACACTTTTTCAGAACAAAAGAAAGCACAGAGCCCCAGATTTTATGTTGTCCTGGAGAGCTTGCAGAGCACTGGGGAAAGGCAGGCAGAGAATTCCCTGCTAGCACCTTCTCTGTGCCTGGGAAGCAGAAGTGTTCACATTGCTTCGCAGAATCGCTTTTGTGCAGAAAACAGTAACTCTTGTTAGGAACGAAAGAAAACACAGAGCCCCAGATTTTATGTTGTCCTGGAGAGCTTGCAGAGCACTGGGGAAAGGCAGGCAGAGAATTCCCTGCTAGCACCTTCTCTGTGCCTGGGAAGCAAAAGTGTTCACATTGCTTCGCAGAATCACTTTTGTGCAGAAAACAGTAACACTTGTTCAGAACGAAAGAAAACACAGAGCCCCAGATTTTATGCTGTCCTGGAGAGCTTGCAGAGCACTGGGGAAAGGCAGGCAGAGAATTCCCTGCTAGCACCTTCTCTGTGCCTGTTCACATTACTTCGCAGAATCACTTTTGTGCAGAAAACAGTAACACTTGTTCAGAACGAAAGAAAGCACAGAGCCCCAGATTTTATGTTGTCCTGGAGAGCTTGCAGAGCACTGGGGAAAGGCAGGCAGAGAATTCCCTGCTAGCACCTTCTCTGTGCCTGGGAAGCAGAAGTGTTCACATTGCTTCGCAGAATCGCTTTTGTGCAGAAAACAGTAACACTTGTTCAGAACGAAAGAAAGCACAGAGCCCCAGATTTTATGCTGTCCTGGAGAGCTTGCAGAGCACTGGGGAAAGGCAGGCAGAGAATTCCCTGCTAGCACCTTCTCTGTGCCTGGGAAGCAGAAGTGTTCACATTGCTTCGCAGAATCGCTTTTGTGCAGAAAACAGTAACACTTGTTCAGAACGAAAGAAAGCACAGAGCCCCAGATTTGCTGTTGTCCTGGAGAGCTTGCAGAGCACTGGGGAAAGGCAGGCAGAGAATTCCCTGCTAGCACCTCCTCTGTGCCTGTTCACATTGCTTCGCAGAATCGCTTTTGTGCAGAAAACAGTAACACTTGTTCAGAACAAAAGAAAGCACAGAGCCCCAGATTTTATGTTGTCCTGGAGAGCTTGCAGAGCACTGGGGAAAGGCAGGCAGAGAATTCCCTGCTAGCACCTTCTCTGTGCCTGGGAAGCAGAAGTGTTCACATTGCTTCGCAGAATCGCTTTTGTGCAGAAAACAGTAACACTTGTTCAGAACGAAAGAAAGCACAGAGCCCCAGATTTTATGCTGTCCTGGAGAGCTTGCAGAGCACTGTGGAAAGGCAGGCAGAGAATTCCCTGCTAGCACCTTCTCTGTGCCTGTTCACATTACTTCGCAGAATCGCTTTTGTGCAGAAAACAGTAACACTTGTTCAGAACGAAAGAAAGCACAGAGCCCCAGATTTTATGCTGTCCTGGAGAGATTGCAGAGCACTGGGGAAAAGCAGGCAGAGAATTCCCTGCTAGTACCTTCTCTGTGCCTGGGAAGCAGAAGTGTTCACATTGCTTCGCAGAATCACTTTTGTGCAGAAAACAGTAACACTTGTTCAGAACGAAAGAAAACACAGAGCCCCAGATTTTATGCTGTCCTGGAGAGCTTGCAGAGCACTGGGGAAAGGCAGGCAGAGAATTCCCTGCTAGCACCTTCTCTGTGCCTGGGAAGCAAAAGTGTTCACATTGCTTCGCAGAATCGCTTTTGTGCAGAAAACAGTAACACTTTTTCAGAACAAAAGAAAGCACAGAGCCCCAGATTTTATGTTGTCCTGGAGAGCTTGCAGAGCACTGGGGAAAGGCAGGCAGAGAATTCCCTGCTAGCACCTTCTCTGTGCCTGGGAAGCAGAAGTGTTCACATTGCTTCGCAGAATCGCTTTTGTGCAGAAAACAGTAACACTTGTTCAGAACGAAAGAAAGCACAGAGCCCCAGATTTTATGCTGTCCTGGAGAGCTTGCAGAGCACTGGGGAAAGGCAGGCAGAGAATTCCCTGCTAGCACCTTCTCTGTGCCTGGGAAGCAGAAGTGTTCACATTGCTTCGCAGAATCACTTTTGTGCAGAAAACAGTAACACTTGTTCAGAACGAAAGAAAGCACAGAGCCCCAGATTTGCTGTTGTCCTGGAGAGCTTGCAGAGCACTGGGGAAAGGCAGGCAGAGAATTCCCTGCTAGCACCTTCTCTGTGCCTGTTCACATTGCTTCGCAGAATCGCTTTTGTGCAGAAAACACTAACACTTGTTCAGAACAAAAGAAAGCAAAGAGTCCCAGATTTTATGCTGTACTGGAGAGCTTGCAGAGCACTGGGGAAAGGCAGGCAGAGAATTCCCTGCTAGCACCTTCTCTGTGCCTGGGAAGCAGAAGTGTTCTCATTGCTTCGCAGAATCGCTTTTGTGCAGAAAACACTAACACTTGTTCAGAACGAAAGAAAGCACAGAGCCCCAGATTTTATGTTGTCCTCTAGAGCTTGCAGAGCACTGGGGAAAGGCAGGCAGAGAATTCCCTGCTAGCACCTTCTCTGTGCCTGGGAAGCAGAAGTGTTCACATTGCTTCGCAGAATCGCTTTTGTGCAGAAAACAGTAACACTTGTTCAGAACAAAAGAAAGCACAGAGCCCCAGATTTTATGTTGTCCTCTAGAGCTTGCAGAGCACTGGGGAAAGGCAGGCAGAGAATTCCCTGCTAGCACCTTCTCTGTGCCTGGGAAGCAAAAGTGTTCACATTGCTTCGCAGAATCACTTTTGTGCAGAAAACAGTAACACTTGTTCAGAACGAAAGAAAGCACAGAGCCCCAGATTTTATGCTGTCCTGGAGAGCTTGCAGAGCACTGGGGAAAGGCAGGCAGAGAATTCCCTGCTAGCACCTTCTCTGTGCCTGGGAAGCAGAAGTGTTCACATTGCTTCGCAGAATCACTTTTGTGCAGAAAACAGTAACACTTGTTCAGAACGAAAGAAAGCACAGAGCCCCAGATTTGCTGTTGTCCTGGAGAGCTTGCAGAGCACTGGGGAAAGGCAGGCAGAGAATTCCCTGCTAGCACCTTCTCTGTGCCTGGGAAGCAGAAGTGTTCACATTGCTTCGCAGAATCGCTTTTGTGCAGAAAACAGTAACACTTGTTCAGAACAAAAGAAAGCACAGAGCCCCAGATTTTATGTTGTCCTGGAGAGCTTGCAGAGCACTGGGGAAAGGCAGGCAGAGAATTCCCTGCTAGCACCTTCTCTGTGCCTGGGAAGCAAAAGTGTTCACATTGCTTCGCAGAATCGCTTTTGTGCAGAAAACAGTAACACTTGTTCAGAACAAAAGAAAGCACAGAGCCCCAGATTTTATGCTGTCCTGGAGAGCTTGCAGAGCACTGGGGAAAGGCAGGCAGAGAATTCCCTGCTAGCACCTTCTCTGTGCCTGGGAAGCAGAAGTGTTCACATTGCTTCGCAGAATCACTTTTGTGCAGAAAACAGTAACACTTGTTCAGAACGAAAGAAAGCACAGAGCCCCAGATTTTATGCTGTCCTGGAGAGCTTGCAGAGCACTGGGGAAAGGCAGGCAGAGAATTCCCTGCTAGCACCTTCTCTGTGCCTGGGAAGCAGAAGTGTTCACATTGCTTCGCAGAATCGCTTTTGTGCAGAAAACAGTAACACTTGTTCAGAACGAAAGAAAGCACAGAGCCCCAGATTTTATGCTGTCCTGGAGAGCTTGCAGAGCACTGGGGAAAGGCAGGCAGAGAATTCCCTGCTAGCACCTTCTCTGTGCCTGGGAAGCAGAAGTGTTCACATTGCTTCGCAGAATCACTTTTGTGCAGAAAACAGTAACACTTGTTCAGAACGAAAGAAAGCACAGAGCCCCAGATTTGCTGTTGTCCTGGAGAGCTTGCAGAGCACTGGGGAAAGGCAGGCAGAGAATTCCCTGCTAGCACCTTCTCTGTGCCTGTTCACATTGCTTCGCAGAATCGCTTTTGTGCAGAAAACACTAACACTTGTTCAGAACAAAAGAAAGCAAAGAGTCCCAGATTTTATGCTGTACTGGAGAGCTTGCAGAGCACTGGGGAAAGGCAGGCAGAGAATTCCCTGCTAGCACCTTCTCTGTGCCTGGGAAGCAAAAGTGTTCACATTGCTTCGCAGAATCGCTTTTGTGCAGAAAACACTAACACTTGTTCAGAACGAAAGAAAGCACAGAGCCCCAGATTTTATGCTGTCCTGGAGAGCTTGCAGAGCACTGGGGAAAGGCAGGCAGAGAATTCCCTGCTAGCACCTTCTCTGTGCCTGGGAAGCAAAAGTGTTCACATTGCTTCGCAGAATCGCTTTTGTGCAGAAAACGGTAACACTTGTTCAGAACAAAAGAAAGCACAGAGCCCCAGATTTTATGTTGTCCTCTAGAGCTTGCAGAGCACTGGGGAAAGGCAGGCAGAGAATTCCCTGCTAGCACCTTCTCTGTGCCTGGGAAGCAAAAGTGTTCACATTGCTTCGCAGAATCGCTTTTGTGCAGAAAACAGTGACACTTTTTCAGAACAAAAGAAAGCACAGAGCCCCAGATTTTATGTTGTCCTGGAGAGCTTGCTGAGCACTGGGGAAAGGCAGGCAGAGAATTCCCTGCTAGCACCTTCTCTGTGCCTGGGAAGCAGAAGTGTTCACATTGCTTCGCAGAATCGCTTTTGTGCAGAAAACAGTAACTCTTGTTAGGAACGAAAGAAAACACAGAGCCCCAGATTTTATGTTGTCCTGGAGAGCTTGCAGAGCACTGGGGAAAGGCAGGCAGAGAATTCCCTGCTAGCACCTTCTCTGTGCCTGGGAAGCAGAAGTGTTCACATTGCTTCGCAGAATCACTTTTGTGCAGAAAACAGTAACACTTGTTCAGAACGAAAGAAAACACAGAGCCCCAGATTTTATGCTGTCCTGGAGAGCTTGCAGAGCACTGGGGAAAGGCAGGCAGAGAATTCCCTGCTAGCACCTTCTCTGTGCCTGTTCACATTACTTCGCAGAATCACTTTTGTGCAGAAAACAGTAACACTTGTTCAGAACGAAAGAAAGCACAGAGCCCCAGATTTTATGTTGTCCTGGAGAGCTTGCAGAGCACTGGGGAAAGGCAGGCAGAGAATTCCCTGCTAGCACCTTCTCTGTGCCTGGGAAGCAGAAGTGTTCACATTGCTTCGCAGAATCGCTTTTGTGCAGAAAACAGTAACACTTGTTCAGAACGAAAGAAAGCACAGAGCCCCAGATTTTATGCTGTCCTGGAGAGCTTGCAGAGCACTGGGGAAAGGCAGGCAGAGAATTCCCTGCTAGCACCTTCTCTGTGCCTGGGAAGCAAAAGTGTTCTCATTGCTTCGCAGAATCGCTTTTGTGCAGAAAACAGTAACACTTGTTCAGAACAAAAGAAAGCACAGAGCCCCAGATTTTATGTTGTCCTCTAGAGCTTGCAGAGCACTGGGGAAAGGCAGGCAGAGAATTCCCTGCTAGCACCTTCTCTGTGCCTGGGAAGCAAAAGTGTTCACATTGCTTCGCAGAATCGCTTTTGTGCAGAAAACAGTGACACTTTTTCAGAACAAAAGAAAGCACAGAGCCCCAGATTTTATGTTGTCCTGGAGAGCTTGCAGAGCACTGGGGAAAGGCAGGCAGAGAATTCCCTGCTAGCACCTTCTCTGTGCCTGGGAAGCAGAAGTGTTCACATTGCTTCGCAGAATCGCTTTTGTGCAGAAAACAGTAACTCTTGTTAGGAACGAAAGAAAACACAGAGCCCCAGATTTTATGTTGTCCTGGAGAGCTTGCAGAGCACTGGGGAAAGGCAGGCAGAGAATTCCCTGCTAGCACCTTCTCTGTGCCTGGGAAGCAAAAGTGTTCACATTGCTTCGCAGAATCACTTTTGTGCAGAAAACAGTAACACTTGTTCAGAACGAAAGAAAACACAGAGCCCCAGATTTTATGCTGTCCTGGAGAGCTTGCAGAGCACTGGGGAAAGGCAGGCAGAGAATTCCCTGCTAGCACCTTCTCTGTGCCTGTTCACATTACTTCGCAGAATCACTTTTGTGCAGAAAACAGTAACACTTGTTCAGAACGAAAGAAAGCACAGAGCCCCAGATTTTATGTTGTCCTGGAGAGCTTGCAGAGCACTGGGGAAAGGCAGGCAGAGAATTCCCTGCTAGCACCTTCTCTGTGCCTGGGAAGCAGAAGTGTTCACATTGCTTCGCAGAATCACTTTTGTGCAGAAAACAGTAACACTTGTTCAGAACGAAAGAAAGCACAGAGCCCCAGATTTTATGCTGTCCTGGAGAGCTTGCAGAGCACTGGGGAAAGGCAGGCAGAGAATTCCCTGCTAGCACCTTCTCTGTGCCTGGGAAGCAAAAGTGTTCACATTGCTTCGCAGAATCGCTTTTGTGCAGAAAACAGTAACACTTGTTCAGAACGAAAGAAAGCACAGAGCCCCAGATTTTATGCTGTCCTGGAGAGCTTGCAGAGCACTGGGGAAAGGCAGGCAGAGAATTCCCTGCTAGCACCTTCTCTGTGCCTGTTCACATTACTTCGCAGAATCGCTTTTGTGCAGAAAACAGTAACACTTGTTCAGAACGAAAGAAAGCACAGAGCCCCAGATTTTATGCTGTCCTGGAGAGATTGCAGAGCACTGGGGAAAGGCAGGCAGAGAATTCCCTGCTAGCACCTTCTCTGTGCCTGGGAAGCAGAAGTGTTCACATTGCTTCGCAGAATCACTTTTGTGCAGAAAACAGTAACACTTGTTCAGAACGAAAGAAAGCACAGAGCCCCAGATTTGCTGTTGTCCTGGAGAGCTTGCAGAGCACTGGGGAAAGGCAGGCAGAGAATTCCCTGCTAGCACCTTCTCTGTGCCTGTTCACATTGCTTCGCAGAATCGCTTTTGTGCAGAAAACACTAACACTTGTTCAGAACAAAAGAAAGCAAAGAGTCCCAGATTTTATGCTGTACTGGAGAGCTTGCAGAGCACTGGGGAAAGGCAGGCAGAGAATTCCCTGCTAGCACCTTCTCTGTGCCTGGGAAGCAGAAGTGTTCTCATTGCTTCGCAGAATCGCTTTTGTGCAGAAAACACTAACACTTGTTCAGAACGAAAGAAAGCACAGAGCCCCAGATTTTATGTTGTCCTCTAGAGCTTGCAGAGCACTGGGGAAAGGCAGGCAGAGAATTCCCTGCTAGCACCTTCTCTGTGCCTGGGAAGCAGAAGTGTTCACATTGCTTCGCAGAATCGCTTTTGTGCAGAAAACAGTAACACTTGTTCAGAACAAAAGAAAGCACAGAGCCCCAGATTTTATGTTGTCCTCTAGAGCTTGCAGAGCACTGGGGAAAGGCAGGCAGAGAATTCCCTGCTAGCACCTTCTCTGTGCCTGGGAAGCAAAAGTGTTCACATTGCTTCGCAGAATCGCTTTTGTGCAGAAAACAGTAACACTTGTTCAGAACGAAAGAAAGCACAGAGCCCCAGATTTTATGCTGTCCTGGAGAGCTTGCAGAGCACTGGGGAAAGGCAGGCAGAGAATTCCCTGCTAGCACCTTCTCTGTGCCTGGGAAGCAGAAGTGTTCACATTGCTTCGCAGAATCACTTTTGTGCAGAAAACAGTAACACTTGTTCAGAACGAAAGAAAGCACAGAGCCCCAGATTTGCTGTTGTCCTGGAGAGCTTGCAGAGCACTGGGGAAAGGCAGGCAGAGAATTCCCTGCTAGCACCTTCTCTGTGCCTGGGAAGCAGAAGTGTTCACATTGCTTCGCAGAATCGCTTTTGTGCAGAAAACAGTAACACTTGTTCAGAACAAAAGAAAGCACAGAGCCCCAGATTTTATGTTGTCCTGGAGAGCTTGCAGAGCACTGGGGAAAGGCAGGCAGAGAATTCCCTGCTAGCACCTTCTCTGTGCCTGGGAAGCAAAAGTGTTCACATTGCTTCGCAGAATCGCTTTTGTGCAGAAAACAGTAACACTTGTTCAGAACAAAAGAAAGCACAGAGCCCCAGATTTTATGCTGTCCTGGAGAGCTTGCAGAGCACTGGGGAAAGGCAGGCAGAGAATTCCCTGCTAGCACCTTCTCTGTGCCTGGGAAGCAGAAGTGTTCACATTGCTTCGCAGAATCACTTTTGTGCAGAAAACAGTAACACTTGTTCAGAACGAAAGAAAGCACAGAGCCCCAGATTTTATGCTGTCCTGGAGAGCTTGCAGAGCACTGGGGAAAGGCAGGCAGAGAATTCCCTGCTAGCACCTTCTCTGTGCCTGGGAAGCAGAAGTGTTCACATTGCTTCGCAGAATCGCTTTTGTGCAGAAAACAGTAACACTTGTTCAGAACGAAAGAAAGCACAGAGCCCCAGATTTTATGCTGTCCTGGAGAGCTTGCAGAGCACTGGGGAAAGGCAGGCAGAGAATTCCCTGCTAGCACCTTCTCTGTGCCTGGGAAGCAGAAGTGTTCACATTGCTTCGCAGAATCACTTTTGTGCAGAAAACAGTAACACTTGTTCAGAACGAAAGAAAGCACAGAGCCCCAGATTTGCTGTTGTCCTGGAGAGCTTGCAGAGCACTGGGGAAAGGCAGGCAGAGAATTCCCTGCTAGCACCTTCTCTGTGCCTGTTCACATTGCTTCGCAGAATCGCTTTTGTGCAGAAAACACTAACACTTGTTCAGAACAAAAGAAAGCAAAGAGTCCCAGATTTTATGCTGTACTGGAGAGCTTGCAGAGCACTGGGGAAAGGCAGGCAGAGAATTCCCTGCTAGCACCTTCTCTGTGCCTGGGAAGCAAAAGTGTTCACATTGCTTCGCAGAATCGCTTTTGTGCAGAAAACACTAACACTTGTTCAGAACGAAAGAAAGCACAGAGCCCCAGATTTTATGCTGTCCTGGAGAGCTTGCAGAGCACTGGGGAAAGGCAGGCAGAGAATTCCCTGCTAGCACCTTCTCTGTGCCTGGGAAGCAAAAGTGTTCACATTGCTTCGCAGAATCGCTTTTGTGCAGAAAACGGTAACACTTGTTCAGAACAAAAGAAAGCACAGAGCCCCAGATTTTATGTTGTCCTCTAGAGCTTGCAGAGCACTGGGGAAAGGCAGGCAGAGAATTCCCTGCTAGCACCTTCTCTGTGCCTGGGAAGCAAAAGTGTTCACATTGCTTCGCAGAATCGCTTTTGTGCAGAAAACAGTGACACTTTTTCAGAACAAAAGAAAGCACAGAGCCCCAGATTTTATGTTGTCCTGGAGAGCTTGCTGAGCACTGGGGAAAGGCAGGCAGAGAATTCCCTGCTAGCACCTTCTCTGTGCCTGGGAAGCAGAAGTGTTCACATTGCTTCGCAGAATCGCTTTTGTGCAGAAAACAGTAACTCTTGTTAGGAACGAAAGAAAACACAGAGCCCCAGATTTTATGTTGTCCTGGAGAGCTTGCAGAGCACTGGGGAAAGGCAGGCAGAGAATTCCCTGCTAGCACCTTCTCTGTGCCTGGGAAGCAGAAGTGTTCACATTGCTTCGCAGAATCACTTTTGTGCAGAAAACAGTAACACTTGTTCAGAACGAAAGAAAACACAGAGCCCCAGATTTTATGCTGTCCTGGAGAGCTTGCAGAGCACTGGGGAAAGGCAGGCAGAGAATTCCCTGCTAGCACCTTCTCTGTGCCTGTTCACATTACTTCGCAGAATCACTTTTGTGCAGAAAACAGTAACACTTGTTCAGAACGAAAGAAAGCACAGAGCCCCAGATTTTATGTTGTCCTGGAGAGCTTGCAGAGCACTGGGGAAAGGCAGGCAGAGAATTCCCTGCTAGCACCTTCTCTGTGCCTGGGAAGCAGAAGTGTTCACATTGCTTCGCAGAATCGCTTTTGTGCAGAAAACAGTAACACTTGTTCAGAACGAAAGAAAGCACAGAGCCCCAGATTTTATGCTGTCCTGGAGAGCTTGCAGAGCACTGGGGAAAGGCAGGCAGAGAATTCCCTGCTAGCACCTTCTCTGTGCCTGGGAAGCAAAAGTGTTCTCATTGCTTCGCAGAATCGCTTTTGTGCAGAAAACAGTAACACTTGTTCAGAACAAAAGAAAGCACAGAGCCCCAGATTTTATGTTGTCCTCTAGAGCTTGCAGAGCACTGGGGAAAGGCAGGCAGAGAATTCCCTGCTAGCACCTTCTCTGTGCCTGGGAAGCAAAAGTGTTCACATTGCTTCGCAGAATCGCTTTTGTGCAGAAAACAGTGACACTTTTTCAGAACAAAAGAAAGCACAGAGCCCCAGATTTTATGTTGTCCTGGAGAGCTTGCAGAGCACTGGGGAAAGGCAGGCAGAGAATTCCCTGCTAGCACCTTCTCTGTGCCTGGGAAGCAGAAGTGTTCACATTGCTTCGCAGAATCGCTTTTGTGCAGAAAACAGTAACTCTTGTTAGGAACGAAAGAAAACACAGAGCCCCAGATTTTATGTTGTCCTGGAGAGCTTGCAGAGCACTGGGGAAAGGCAGGCAGAGAATTCCCTGCTAGCACCTTCTCTGTGCCTGGGAAGCAAAAGTGTTCACATTGCTTCGCAGAATCACTTTTGTGCAGAAAACAGTAACACTTGTTCAGAACGAAAGAAAACACAGAGCCCCAGATTTTATGCTGTCCTGGAGAGCTTGCAGAGCACTGGGGAAAGGCAGGCAGAGAATTCCCTGCTAGCACCTTCTCTGTGCCTGTTCACATTACTTCGCAGAATCACTTTTGTGCAGAAAACAGTAACACTTGTTCAGAACGAAAGAAAGCACAGAGCCCCAGATTTTATGTTGTCCTGGAGAGCTTGCAGAGCACTGGGGAAAGGCAGGCAGAGAATTCCCTGCTAGCACCTTCTCTGTGCCTGGGAAGCAGAAGTGTTCACATTGCTTCGCAGAATCACTTTTGTGCAGAAAACAGTAACACTTGTTCAGAACGAAAGAAAGCACAGAGCCCCAGATTTTATGCTGTCCTGGAGAGCTTGCAGAGCACTGGGGAAAGGCAGGCAGAGAATTCCCTGCTAGCACCTTCTCTGTGCCTGGGAAGCAAAAGTGTTCACATTGCTTCGCAGAATCGCTTTTGTGCAGAAAACAGTAACACTTGTTCAGAACGAAAGAAAGCACAGAGCCCCAGATTTTATGCTGTCCTGGAGAGCTTGCAGAGCACTGGGGAAAGGCAGGCAGAGAATTCCCTGCTAGCACCTTCTCTGTGCCTGTTCACATTACTTCGCAGAATCGCTTTTGTGCAGAAAACAGTAACACTTGTTCAGAACGAAAGAAAGCACAGAGCCCCAGATTTTATGCTGTCCTGGAGAGATTGCAGAGCACTGGGGAAAGGCAGGCAGAGAATTCCCTGCTAGCACCTTCTCTGTGCCTGGGAAGCAGAAGTGTTCACATTGCTTCGCAGAATCACTTTTGTGCAGAAAACAGTAACACTTGTTCAGAACGAAAGAAAGCACAGAGCCCCAGATTTGCTGTTGTCCTGGAGAGCTTGCAGAGCACTGGGGAAAGGCAGGCAGAGAATTCCCTGCTAGCACCTTCTCTGTGCCTGTTCACATTGCTTCGCAGAATCGCTTTTGTGCAGAAAACACTAACACTTGTTCAGAACAAAAGAAAGCAAAGAGTCCCAGATTTTATGCTGTACTGGAGAGCTTGCAGAGCACTGGGGAAAGGCAGGCAGAGAATTCCCTGCTAGCACCTTCTCTGTGCCTGGGAAGCAGAAGTGTTCTCATTGCTTCGCAGAATCGCTTTTGTGCAGAAAACACTAACACTTGTTCAGAACGAAAGAAAGCACAGAGCCCCAGATTTTATGTTGTCCTCTAGAGCTTGCAGAGCACTGGGGAAAGGCAGGCAGAGAATTCCCTGCTAGCACCTTCTCTGTGCCTGGGAAGCAGAAGTGTTCACATTGCTTCGCAGAATCGCTTTTGTGCAGAAAACAGTAACACTTGTTCAGAACAAAAGAAAGCACAGAGCCCCAGATTTTATGTTGTCCTCTAGAGCTTGC
The DNA here is from genome assembly GCF_047716275.1 of Strix uralensis. Lineage (NCBI taxonomy): Eukaryota > Metazoa > Chordata > Aves > Strigiformes > Strigidae > Strix > Strix uralensis. The sequence goes on along the minus strand of NC_134005.1, from coordinate 1,300,690 downwards.
AGAGCACTGGGGAAAGGCAGGCAGAGAATTCCCTGCTAGCACCTTCTCTGTGCCTGGGAAGCAAAAGTGTTCACATTGCTTCGCAGAATCGCTTTTGTGCAGAAAACAGTAACACTTGTTCAGAACGAAAGAAAGCACAGAGCCCCAGATTTTATGCTGTCCTGGAGAGCTTGCAGAGCACTGGGGAAAGGCAGGCAGAGAATTCCCTGCTAGCACCTTCTCTGTGCCTGGGAAGCAGAAGTGTTCACATTGCTTCGCAGAATCACTTTTGTGCAGAAAACAGTAACACTTGTTCAGAACGAAAGAAAGCACAGAGCCCCAGATTTGCTGTTGTCCTGGAGAGCTTGCAGAGCACTGGGGAAAGGCAGGCAGAGAATTCCCTGCTAGCACCTTCTCTGTGCCTGGGAAGCAGAAGTGTTCACATTGCTTCGCAGAATCGCTTTTGTGCAGAAAACAGTAACACTTGTTCAGAACAAAAGAAAGCACAGAGCCCCAGATTTTATGTTGTCCTGGAGAGCTTGCAGAGCACTGGGGAAAGGCAGGCAGAGAATTCCCTGCTAGCACCTTCTCTGTGCCTGGGAAGCAAAAGTGTTCACATTGCTTCGCAGAATCGCTTTTGTGCAGAAAACAGTAACACTTGTTCAGAACAAAAGAAAGCACAGAGCCCCAGATTTTATGCTGTCCTGGAGAGCTTGCAGAGCACTGGGGAAAGGCAGGCAGAGAATTCCCTGCTAGCACCTTCTCTGTGCCTGGGAAGCAGAAGTGTTCACATTGCTTCGCAGAATCACTTTTGTGCAGAAAACAGTAACACTTGTTCAGAACGAAAGAAAGCACAGAGCCCCAGATTTTATGCTGTCCTGGAGAGCTTGCAGAGCACTGGGGAAAGGCAGGCAGAGAATTCCCTGCTAGCACCTTCTCTGTGCCTGGGAAGCAGAAGTGTTCACATTGCTTCGCAGAATCGCTTTTGTGCAGAAAACAGTAACACTTGTTCAGAACGAAAGAAAGCACAGAGCCCCAGATTTTATGCTGTCCTGGAGAGCTTGCAGAGCACTGGGGAAAGGCAGGCAGAGAATTCCCTGCTAGCACCTTCTCTGTGCCTGGGAAGCAGAAGTGTTCACATTGCTTCGCAGAATCACTTTTGTGCAGAAAACAGTAACACTTGTTCAGAACGAAAGAAAGCACAGAGCCCCAGATTTGCTGTTGTCCTGGAGAGCTTGCAGAGCACTGGGGAAAGGCAGGCAGAGAATTCCCTGCTAGCACCTTCTCTGTGCCTGTTCACATTGCTTCGCAGAATCGCTTTTGTGCAGAAAACACTAACACTTGTTCAGAACAAAAGAAAGCAAAGAGTCCCAGATTTTATGCTGTACTGGAGAGCTTGCAGAGCACTGGGGAAAGGCAGGCAGAGAATTCCCTGCTAGCACCTTCTCTGTGCCTGGGAAGCAAAAGTGTTCACATTGCTTCGCAGAATCGCTTTTGTGCAGAAAACACTAACACTTGTTCAGAACGAAAGAAAGCACAGAGCCCCAGATTTTATGCTGTCCTGGAGAGCTTGCAGAGCACTGGGGAAAGGCAGGCAGAGAATTCCCTGCTAGCACCTTCTCTGTGCCTGGGAAGCAAAAGTGTTCTCATTGCTTCGCAGAATCGCTTTTGTGCAGAAAACAGTAACACTTGTTCAGAACAAAAGAAAGCACAGAGCCCCAGATTTTATGTTGTCCTCTAGAGCTTGCAGAGCACTGGGGAAAGGCAGGCAGAGAATTCCCTGCTAGCACCTTCTCTGTGCCTGGGAAGCAAAAGTGTTCACATTGCTTCGCAGAATCGCTTTTGTGCAGAAAACAGTGACACTTTTTCAGAACAAAAGAAAGCACAGAGCCCCAGATTTTATGTTGTCCTGGAGAGCTTGCAGAGCACTGGGGAAAGGCAGGCAGAGAATTCCCTGCTAGCACCTTCTCTGTGCCTGGGAAGCAGAAGTGTTCACATTGCTTCGCAGAATCGCTTTTGTGCAGAAAACAGTAACTCTTGTTAGGAACGAAAGAAAACACAGAGCCCCAGATTTTATGTTGTCCTGGAGAGCTTGCAGAGCACTGGGGAAAGGCAGGCAGAGAATTCCCTGCTAGCACCTTCTCTGTGCCTGGGAAGCAGAAGTGTTCACATTGCTTCGCAGAATCACTTTTGTGCAGAAAACAGTAACACTTGTTCAGAACGAAAGAAAGCACAGAGCCCCAGATTTGCTGTTGTCCTGGAGAGCTTGCAGAGCACTGGGGAAAGGCAGGCAGAGAATTCCCTGCTAGCACCTTCTCTGTGCCTGGGAAGCAAAAGTGTTCACATTGCTTCGCAGAATCGCTTTTGTGCAGAAAACACTAACACTTGTTCAGAACGAAAGAAAGCACAGAGCCCCAGATTTTATGCTGTCCTGGAGAGCTTGCAGAGCACTGGGGAAAAGCAGGCAGAGAAGTCCCTGCTAGCACCTTCTCTGTGCCTGGGAAGCAGAAGTGTTCACATTGCTTCGCAGAATCGCTTTTGTGCAGAAAACAGTAACACTTGTTCAGAACAAAAGAAAGCACAGAGCCCCAGATTTTATGCTGTCCTGGAGAGCTTGCAGAGCACTGGGGAAAGGCAGGCAGAGAATTCCCTGCTAGCACCTTCTCTGTGCCTATTCACATTGCTTCGCAGAATCGCTTTTGTGCAGAAAACAGTAACACTTGTTCAGAACAAAAGAAAGCACAGAGCCGCAGATTTTATGCTGTACTGGAGAGCTTGCAGAGCACTGGGGAAAGGCAGGCAGAGAATTCCCTGCTAGCACCTTCTCTGTGCCTGGGAAGCAGAAGTGTTCACATTGCTTCGCAGAATCGCTTTTGTGCAGAAAACAGTAACACTTGTTCAGAACGAAAGAAAGCACAGAGCCCCAGATTTTATGTTGTCCTGGAGAGCTTGCAGAGCACTGGGGAAAGGCAGGCAGAGAATTCCCTGCTAGCACCTTCTCTGTGCCTGGGAAGCAGAAGTGTTCACATTGCTTCGCAGAATCGCTTTTGTGCAGAAAACAGTAACACTTGTTCAGAACAAAAGAAAGCACAGAGCCCCAGATTTTATGTTGTCCTCTAGAGCTTGCAGAGCACTGGGGAAAGGCAGGCAGAGAATTCCCTGCTAGCACCTTCTCTATGCCTGGGAAGCAGAAGTGTTCACATTGCTTCGCAGAATCGCTTTTGTGCAGAAAACAGTAACACTTGTTCAGAACGAAAGAAAGCACAGAGCCCCAGATTTTATGCTGTCCTGGAGAGCTTGCAGAGCACTGGGGAAAGGCAGGCAGAGAATTCCCTGCTAGCACCTTCTCTGTGCCTGGGAAGCAGAAGTGTTCACATTGCTTCGCAGAATCACTTTTGTGCAGAAAACAGTAACACTTGTTCAGAACGAAAGAAAGCACAGAGCCCCAGATTTGCTGTTGTCCTGGAGAGCTTGCAGAGCACTGGGGAAAGGCAGGCAGAGAATTCCCTGCTAGCACCTTCTCTGTGCCTGTTCACATTGCTTCGCAGAATCGCTTTTGTGCAGAAAACACTAACACTTGTTCAGAACAAAAGAAAGCAAAGAGTCCCAGATTTTATGCTGTACTGGAGAGCTTGCAGAGCACTGGGGAAAGGCAGGCAGAGAATTCCCTGCTAGCACCTTCTCTGTGCCTGGGAAGCAGAAGTGTTCACATTGCTTCGCAGAATCGCTTTTGTGCAGAAAACAGTAACACTTTTTCAGAACAAAAAAAAGCACAGAGCCCCAGATTTTATGTTGTCCTCTAGAGCTTGCAGAGCACTGGGGAAAGGCAGGCAGAGAATTCCCTGCTAGCACCTTCTCTGTGCCTGGGAAGCAGAAGTGTTCACATTGCTTCGCAGAATCGCTTTTGTGCAGAAAACAGTAACACTTGTTCAGAACGAAAGAAAGCACAGAGCCCCAGATTTTATGCTGTCCTGGAGAGCTTGCAGAGCACTGGGGAAAGGCAGGCAGAGAATTCCCTGCTAGCACCTTCTCTGTGCCTGTTCACATTGCTTCGCAGAATCGCTTTTGTGCAGAAAACACTAACACTTGTTCAGAACAAAAGAAAGCAAAGAGTCCCAGATTTTATGCTGTACTGGAGAGCTTGCAGAGCACTGGGGAAAAGCAGGCAGAGAATTCCCTGCTAGCACCTTCTCTGTGCCTGGGAAGCAGAAGTGTTCACATTGCTTCGCAGAATCGCTTTTGTGCAGAAAACAGTAACACTTGTTCAGAACAAAAGAAAGCACAGAGCCCCAGATTTTATGTTGTCCTCTAGAGCTTGCAGAGCACTGGGGAAAGGCAGGCAGAGAATTCCCTGCTAGCACCTTCACTGTGCCTGGGAAGCAGAAGTGTTCACATTGCTTCGCAGAATCACTTTTGTGCAGAAAACAGTAACACTTGTTCAGAACGAAAGAAAACACAGAGCCCCAGATTTTATGCTGTCCTGGAGAGCTTGCAGAGCACTGGGGAAAGGCAGGCAGAGAATTCCCTGCTAGCACCTTCTCTGTGCCTGTTCACATTACTTCGCAGAATCACTTTTGTGCAGAAAACAGTAACACTTGTTCAGAACGAAAGAAAGCACAGAGCCGCAGATTTTATGCTGTCCTGGAGAGCTTGCAGAGCACTGGGGAAAGGCAGGCAGAGAATTCCCTGCTAGCACCTTCTCTGTGCCTGGGAAGCAGAAGTGTTCACATTGCTTCGCAGAATCGCTTTTGTGCAGAAAACAGTAACACTTGTTCAGAACGAAAGAAAGCACAGAGCCCCAGATTTTATGCTGTCCTGGAGAGCTTGCAGAGCACTGGGGAAAGGCAGGCAGAGAATTCCCTGCTAGCACCTTCTCTGTGCCTGGGAAGCAGAAGTGTTCACATTGCTTCGCAGAATCACTTTTGTGCAGAAAACAGTAACACTTGTTCAGAACGAAAGAAAGCACAGAGCCCCAGATTTGCTGTTGTCCTGGAGAGCTTGCAGAGCACTGGGGAAAGGCAGGCAGAGAATTGCTTGCTAGCACCTTCTCTGTGCCTGGGAAGCAAAAGTGTTCACATTGCTTCGCAGAATCGCTTTTGTGCAGAAAACGGTAACACTTGTTCAGAACAAAAGAAAGCACAGAGCCCCAGATTTTATGCTGTCCTGGAGAGCTTGCAGAGCACTGGGGAAAGGCAGGCAGAGAATTCCCTGCTAGCACCTTCTCTGTGCCTGGGAAGCAAAAGTGTTCACATTGCTTCGCAGAATCGCTTTTGTGCAGAAAACAGTAACACTTTTTCAGAACAAAAGAAAGCACAGAGCCCCAGATTTTATGTTGTCCTGGAGAGCTTGCAGAGCACTGGGGAAAGGCAGGCAGAGAATTCCCTGCTAGCACCTTCTCTGTGCCTGGGAAGCAGAAGTGTTCACATTGCTTCGCAGAATCGCTTTTGTGCAGAAAACAGTAACTCTTGTTAGGAACGAAAGAAAACACAGAGCCCCAGATTTTATGTTGTCCTGGAGAGCTTGCAGAGCACTGGGGAAAGGCAGGCAGAGAATTCCCTGCTAGCACCTTCTCTGTGCCTGGGAAGCAAAAGTGTTCACATTGCTTCGCAGAATCACTTTTGTGCAGAAAACAGTAACACTTGTTCAGAACGAAAGAAAACACAGAGCCCCAGATTTTATGCTGTCCTGGAGAGCTTGCAGAGCACTGGGGAAAGGCAGGCAGAGAATTCCCTGCTAGCACCTTCTCTGTGCCTGTTCACATTACTTCGCAGAATCACTTTTGTGCAGAAAACAGTAACACTTGTTCAGAACGAAAGAAAGCACAGAGCCCCAGATTTTATGTTGTCCTGGAGAGCTTGCAGAGCACTGGGGAAAGGCAGGCAGAGAATTCCCTGCTAGCACCTTCTCTGTGCCTGGGAAGCAGAAGTGTTCACATTGCTTCGCAGAATCGCTTTTGTGCAGAAAACAGTAACACTTGTTCAGAACGAAAGAAAGCACAGAGCCCCAGATTTTATGCTGTCCTGGAGAGCTTGCAGAGCACTGGGGAAAGGCAGGCAGAGAATTCCCTGCTAGCACCTTCTCTGTGCCTGGGAAGCAGAAGTGTTCACATTGCTTCGCAGAATCGCTTTTGTGCAGAAAACAGTAACACTTGTTCAGAACGAAAGAAAGCACAGAGCCCCAGATTTGCTGTTGTCCTGGAGAGCTTGCAGAGCACTGGGGAAAGGCAGGCAGAGAATTCCCTGCTAGCACCTCCTCTGTGCCTGTTCACATTGCTTCGCAGAATCGCTTTTGTGCAGAAAACAGTAACACTTGTTCAGAACAAAAGAAAGCACAGAGCCCCAGATTTTATGTTGTCCTGGAGAGCTTGCAGAGCACTGGGGAAAGGCAGGCAGAGAATTCCCTGCTAGCACCTTCTCTGTGCCTGGGAAGCAGAAGTGTTCACATTGCTTCGCAGAATCGCTTTTGTGCAGAAAACAGTAACACTTGTTCAGAACGAAAGAAAGCACAGAGCCCCAGATTTTATGCTGTCCTGGAGAGCTTGCAGAGCACTGTGGAAAGGCAGGCAGAGAATTCCCTGCTAGCACCTTCTCTGTGCCTGTTCACATTACTTCGCAGAATCGCTTTTGTGCAGAAAACAGTAACACTTGTTCAGAACGAAAGAAAGCACAGAGCCCCAGATTTTATGCTGTCCTGGAGAGATTGCAGAGCACTGGGGAAAAGCAGGCAGAGAATTCCCTGCTAGTACCTTCTCTGTGCCTGGGAAGCAGAAGTGTTCACATTGCTTCGCAGAATCACTTTTGTGCAGAAAACAGTAACACTTGTTCAGAACGAAAGAAAACACAGAGCCCCAGATTTTATGCTGTCCTGGAGAGCTTGCAGAGCACTGGGGAAAGGCAGGCAGAGAATTCCCTGCTAGCACCTTCTCTGTGCCTGGGAAGCAAAAGTGTTCACATTGCTTCGCAGAATCGCTTTTGTGCAGAAAACAGTAACACTTTTTCAGAACAAAAGAAAGCACAGAGCCCCAGATTTTATGTTGTCCTGGAGAGCTTGCAGAGCACTGGGGAAAGGCAGGCAGAGAATTCCCTGCTAGCACCTTCTCTGTGCCTGGGAAGCAGAAGTGTTCACATTGCTTCGCAGAATCGCTTTTGTGCAGAAAACAGTAACACTTGTTCAGAACGAAAGAAAGCACAGAGCCCCAGATTTTATGCTGTCCTGGAGAGCTTGCAGAGCACTGGGGAAAGGCAGGCAGAGAATTCCCTGCTAGCACCTTCTCTGTGCCTGGGAAGCAGAAGTGTTCACATTGCTTCGCAGAATCACTTTTGTGCAGAAAACAGTAACACTTGTTCAGAACGAAAGAAAGCACAGAGCCCCAGATTTGCTGTTGTCCTGGAGAGCTTGCAGAGCACTGGGGAAAGGCAGGCAGAGAATTCCCTGCTAGCACCTTCTCTGTGCCTGTTCACATTGCTTCGCAGAATCGCTTTTGTGCAGAAAACACTAACACTTGTTCAGAACAAAAGAAAGCAAAGAGTCCCAGATTTTATGCTGTACTGGAGAGCTTGCAGAGCACTGGGGAAAGGCAGGCAGAGAATTCCCTGCTAGCACCTTCTCTGTGCCTGGGAAGCAGAAGTGTTCTCATTGCTTCGCAGAATCGCTTTTGTGCAGAAAACACTAACACTTGTTCAGAACGAAAGAAAGCACAGAGCCCCAGATTTTATGTTGTCCTCTAGAGCTTGCAGAGCACTGGGGAAAGGCAGGCAGAGAATTCCCTGCTAGCACCTTCTCTGTGCCTGGGAAGCAGAAGTGTTCACATTGCTTCGCAGAATCGCTTTTGTGCAGAAAACAGTAACACTTGTTCAGAACAAAAGAAAGCACAGAGCCCCAGATTTTATGTTGTCCTCTAGAGCTTGCAGAGCACTGGGGAAAGGCAGGCAGAGAATTCCCTGCTAGCACCTTCTCTGTGCCTGGGAAGCAAAAGTGTTCACATTGCTTCGCAGAATCGCTTTTGTGCAGAAAACAGTAACACTTGTTCAGAACGAAAGAAAGCACAGAGCCCCAGATTTTATGCTGTCCTGGAGAGCTTGCAGAGCACTGGGGAAAGGCAGGCAGAGAATTCCCTGCTAGCACCTTCTCTGTGCCTGGGAAGCAGAAGTGTTCACATTGCTTCGCAGAATCACTTTTGTGCAGAAAACAGTAACACTTGTTCAGAACGAAAGAAAGCACAGAGCCCCAGATTTGCTGTTGTCCTGGAGAGCTTGCAGAGCACTGGGGAAAGGCAGGCAGAGAATTCCCTGCTAGCACCTTCTCTGTGCCTGGGAAGCAGAAGTGTTCACATTGCTTCGCAGAATCGCTTTTGTGCAGAAAACAGTAACACTTGTTCAGAACAAAAGAAAGCACAGAGCCCCAGATTTTATGTTGTCCTGGAGAGCTTGCAGAGCACTGGGGAAAGGCAGGCAGAGAATTCCCTGCTAGCACCTTCTCTGTGCCTGGGAAGCAAAAGTGTTCACATTGCTTCGCAGAATCGCTTTTGTGCAGAAAACAGTAACACTTGTTCAGAACAAAAGAAAGCACAGAGCCCCAGATTTTATGCTGTCCTGGAGAGCTTGCAGAGCACTGGGGAAAGGCAGGCAGAGAATTCCCTGCTAGCACCTTCTCTGTGCCTGGGAAGCAGAAGTGTTCACATTGCTTCGCAGAATCACTTTTGTGCAGAAAACAGTAACACTTGTTCAGAACGAAAGAAAGCACAGAGCCCCAGATTTTATGCTGTCCTGGAGAGCTTGCAGAGCACTGGGGAAAGGCAGGCAGAGAATTCCCTGCTAGCACCTTCTCTGTGCCTGGGAAGCAGAAGTGTTCACATTGCTTCGCAGAATCGCTTTTGTGCAGAAAACAGTAACACTTGTTCAGAACGAAAGAAAGCACAGAGCCCCAGATTTTATGCTGTCCTGGAGAGCTTGCAGAGCACTGGGGAAAGGCAGGCAGAGAATTCCCTGCTAGCACCTTCTCTGTGCCTGGGAAGCAGAAGTGTTCACATTGCTTCGCAGAATCACTTTTGTGCAGAAAACAGTAACACTTGTTCAGAACGAAAGAAAGCACAGAGCCCCAGATTTGCTGTTGTCCTGGAGAGCTTGCAGAGCACTGGGGAAAGGCAGGCAGAGAATTCCCTGCTAGCACCTTCTCTGTGCCTGTTCACATTGCTTCGCAGAATCGCTTTTGTGCAGAAAACACTAACACTTGTTCAGAACAAAAGAAAGCAAAGAGTCCCAGATTTTATGCTGTACTGGAGAGCTTGCAGAGCACTGGGGAAAGGCAGGCAGAGAATTCCCTGCTAGCACCTTCTCTGTGCCTGGGAAGCAAAAGTGTTCACATTGCTTCGCAGAATCGCTTTTGTGCAGAAAACACTAACACTTGTTCAGAACGAAAGAAAGCACAGAGCCCCAGATTTTATGCTGTCCTGGAGAGCTTGCAGAGCACTGGGGAAAGGCAGGCAGAGAATTCCCTGCTAGCACCTTCTCTGTGCCTGGGAAGCAAAAGTGTTCACATTGCTTCGCAGAATCGCTTTTGTGCAGAAAACGGTAACACTTGTTCAGAACAAAAGAAAGCACAGAGCCCCAGATTTTATGTTGTCCTCTAGAGCTTGCAGAGCACTGGGGAAAGGCAGGCAGAGAATTCCCTGCTAGCACCTTCTCTGTGCCTGGGAAGCAAAAGTGTTCACATTGCTTCGCAGAATCGCTTTTGTGCAGAAAACAGTGACACTTTTTCAGAACAAAAGAAAGCACAGAGCCCCAGATTTTATGTTGTCCTGGAGAGCTTGCAGAGCACTGGGGAAAGGCAGGCAGAGAATTCCCTGCTAGCACCTTCTCTGTGCCTGGGAAGCAGAAGTGTTCACATTGCTTCGCAGAATCGCTTTTGTGCAGAAAACAGTAACTCTTGTTAGGAACGAAAGAAAACACAGAGCCCCAGATTTTATGTTGTCCTGGAGAGCTTGCAGAGCACTGGGGAAAGGCAGGCAGAGAATTCCCTGCTAGCACCTTCTCTGTGCCTGGGAAGCAGAAGTGTTCACATTGCTTCGCAGAATCACTTTTGTGCAGAAAACAGTAACACTTGTTCAGAACGAAAGAAAACACAGAGCCCCAGATTTTATGCTGTCCTGGAGAGCTTGCAGAGCACTGGGGAAAGGCAGGCAGAGAATTCCCTGCTAGCACCTTCTCTGTGCCTGTTCACATTACTTCGCAGAATCACTTTTGTGCAGAAAACAGTAACACTTGTTCAGAACGAAAGAAAGCACAGAGCCCCAGATTTTATGTTGTCCTGGAGAGCTTGCAGAGCACTGGGGAAAGGCAGGCAGAGAATTCCCTGCTAGCACCTTCTCTGTGCCTGGGAAGCAGAAGTGTTCACATTGCTTCGCAGAATCGCTTTTGTGCAGAAAACAGTAACACTTGTTCAGAACGAAAGAAAGCACAGAGCCCCAGATTTTATGCTGTCCTGGAGAGCTTGCAGAGCACTGGGGAAAGGCAGGCAGAGAATTCCCTGCTAGCACCTTCTCTGTGCCTGGGAAGCAAAAGTGTTCTCATTGCTTCGCAGAATCGCTTTTGTGCAGAAAACAGTAACACTTGTTCAGAACAAAAGAAAGCACAGAGCCCCAGATTTTATGTTGTCCTCTAGAGCTTGCAGAGCACTGGGGAAAGGCAGGCAGAGAATTCCCTGCTAGCACCTTCTCTGTGCCTGGGAAGCAAAAGTGTTCACATTGCTTCGCAGAATCGCTTTTGTGCAGAAAACAGTGACACTTTTTCAGAACAAAAGAAAGCACAGAGCCCCAGATTTTATGTTGTCCTGGAGAGCTTGCAGAGCACTGGGGAAAGGCAGGCAGAGAATTCCCTGCTAGCACCTTCTCTGTGCCTGGGAGGCAGAAGTGTTCACATTGCTTCGCAGAATCGCTTTTGTGCAGAAAACAGTAACTCTTGTTAGGAACGAAAGAAAACACAGAGCCCCAGATTTTATGTTGTCCTGGAGAGCTTGCAGAGCACTGGGGAAAGGCAGGCAGAGAATTCCCTGCTAGCACCTTCTCTGTGCCTGGGAAGCAAAAGTGTTCACATTGCTTCGCAGAATCACTTTTGTGCAGAAAACAGTAACACTTGTTCAGAACGAAAGAAAACACAGAGCCCCAGATTTTATGCTGTCCTGGAGAGCTTGCAGAGCACTGGGGAAAGGCAGGCAGAGAATTCCCTGCTAGCACCTTCTCTGTGCCTGTTCACATTACTTCGCAGAATCACTTTTGTGCAGAAAACAGTAACACTTGTTCAGAACGAAAGAAAGCACAGAGCCCCAGATTTTATGTTGTCCTGGAGAGCTTGCAGAGCACTGGGGAAAGGCAGGCAGAGAATTCCCTGCTAGCACCTTCTCTGTGCCTGGGAAGCAGAAGTGTTCACATTGCTTCGCAGAATCGCTTTTGTGCAGAAAACAGTAACACTTGTTCAGAACAAAAGAAAGCACAGAGCCCCAGATTTTATGCTGTCCTGGAGAGCTTGCAGAGCACTGGGGAAAGGCAGGCAGAGAATTCCCTGCTAGCACCTTCTCTGTGCCTGGGAAGCAGAAGTGTTCACATTGCTTCGCAGAATCACTTTTGTGCAGAAAACAGTAACACTTGTTCAGAACGAAAGAAAGCACAGAGCCCCAGATTTTATGCTGTCCTGGAGAGCTTGCAGAGCACTGGGGAAAGGCAGGCAGAGAATTCCCTGCTAGCACCTTCTCTGTGCCTGGGAAGCAAAAGTGTTCACATTGCTTCGCAGAATCGCTTTTGTGCAGAAAACAGTAACACTTGTTCAGAACGAAAGAAAGCACAGAGCCCCAGATTTTATGCTGTCCTGGAGAGCTTGCAGAGCACTGGGGAAAGGCAGGCAGAGAATTCCCTGCTAGCACCTTCTCTGTGCCTGTTCACATTACTTCGCAGAATCGCTTTTGTGCAGAAAACAGTAACACTTGTTCAGAACGAAAGAAAGCACAGAGCCCCAGATTTTATGCTGTCCTGGAGAGATTGCAGAGCACTGGGGAAAGGCAGGCAGAGAATTCCCTGCTAGCACCTTCTCTGTGCCTGGGAAGCAGAAGTGTTCACATTGCTTCGCAGAATCACTTTTGTGCAGAAAACAGTAACACTTGTTCAGAACGAAAGAAAGCACAGAGCCCCAGATTTGCTGTTGTCCTGGAGAGCTTGCAGAGCACTGGGGAAAGGCAGGCAGAGAATTCCCTGCTAGCACCTTCTCTGTGCCTGTTCACATTGCTTCGCAGAATCGCTTTTGTGCAGAAAACACTAACACTTGTTCAGAACAAAAGAAAGCAAAGAGTCCCAGATTTTATGCTGTACTGGAGAGCTTGCAGAGCACTGGGGAAAGGCAGGCAGAGAATTCCCTGCTAGCACCTTCTCTGTGCCTGGGAAGCAGAAGTGTTCTCATTGCTTCGCAGAATCGCTTTTGTGCAGAAAACACTAACACTTGTTCAGAACGAAAGAAAGCACAGAGCCCCAGATTTTATGTTGTCCTCTAGAGCTTGCAGAGCACTGGGGAAAGGCAGGCAGAGAATTCCCTGCTAGCACCTTCTCTGTGCCTGGGAAGCAGAAGTGTTCACATTGCTTCGCAGAATCACTTTTGTGCAGAAAACAGTAACACTTGTTCAGAACAAAAGAAAGCACAGAGCCCCAGATTTTATGTTGTCCTCTAGAGCTTGCAGAGCACTGGGGAAAGGCAGGCAGAGAATTCCCTGCTAGCACCTTCTCTGTGCCTGGGAAGCAAAAGTGTTCACATTGCTTCGCAGAATCGCTTTTGTGCAGAAAACAGTAACACTTGTTCAGAACGAAAGAAAGCACAGAGCCCCAGATTTTATGCTGTCCTGGAGAGCTTGCAGAGCACTGGGGAAAGGCAGGCAGAGAATTCCCTGCTAGCACCTTCTCTGTGCCTGGGAAGCAGAAGTGTTCACATTGCTTCGCAGAATCACTTTTGTGCAGAAAACAGTAACACTTGTTCAGAACAAAAGAAAGCACAGAGCCCCAGATTTTATGTTGTCCTGGAGAGCTTGCAGAGCACTGGGGAAAGGCAGGCAGAGAATTCCCTGCTAGCACCTTCTCTGTGCCTGGGAAGCAAAAGTGTTCACATTGCTTCGCAGAATCGCTTTTGTGCAGAAAACAGTAACACTTGTTCAGAACAAAAGAAAGCACAGAGCCCCAGATTTTATGCTGTCCTGGAGAGCTTGCAGAGCACTGGGGAAAGGCAGGCAGAGAATTCCCTGCTAGCACCTTCTCTGTGCCTGGGAAGCAGAAGTGTTCACATTGCTTCGCAGAATCACTTTTGTGCAGAAAACAGTAACACTTGTTCAGAAAGAAAGAAAGCACAGAGCCCCAGATTTTATGCTGTCCTGGAGAGCTTGCAGAGCACTGGGGAAAGGCAGGCAGAGAATTCCCTGCTAGCACCTTCTCTGTGCCTGGGAAGCAGAAGTGTTCACATTGCTTCGCAGAATCGCTTTTGTGCAGAAAACAGTAACACTTGTTCAGAACGAAAGAAAGCACAGAGCCCCAGATTTTATGCTGTCCTGGAGAGCTTGCAGAGCACTGGGGAAAGGCAGGCAGAGAATTCCCTGCTAGCACCTTCTCTGTGCCTGGGAAGCAGAAGTGTTCACATTGCTTCGCAGAATCACTTTTGTGCAGAAAACAGTAACACTTGTTCAGAACGAAAGAAAGCACAGAGCCCCAGATTTGCTGTTGTCCTGGAGAGCTTGCAGAGCACTGGGGAAAGGCAGGCAGAGAATTCCCTGCTAGCACCTTCTCTGTGCCTGTTCACATTGCTTCGCAGAATCGCTTTTGTGCAGAAAACACTAACACTTGTTCAGAACAAAAGAAAGCAAAGAGTCCCAGATTTTATGCTGTACTGGAGAGCTTGCAGAGCACTGGGGAAAGGCAGGCAGAGAATTCCCTGCTAGCACCTTCTCTGTGCCTGGGAAGCAAAAGTGTTCACATTGCTTCGCAGAATCGCTTTTGTGCAGAAAACACTAACACTTGTTCAGAACGAAAGAAAGCACAGAGCCCCAGATTTTATGCTGTCCTGGAGAGCTTGCAGAGCACTGGGGAAAGGCAGGCAGAGAATTCCCTGCTAGCACCTTCTCTGTGCCTGGGAAGCAAAAGTGTTCACATTGCTTCGCAGAATCGCTTTTGTGCAGAAAACAGTGACACTTTTTCAGAACAAAAGAAAGCACAGAGCCCCAGATTTTATGTTGTCCTGGAGAGCTTGCAGAGCACTGGGGAAAGGCAGGCAGAGAATTCCCTGCTAGCACCTTCTCTGTGCCTGGGAAGCAGAAGTGTTCACATTGCTTCGCAGAATCGCTTTTGTGCAGAAAACAGTAACTCTTGTTAGGAACGAAAGAAAACACAGAGCCCCAGATTTTATGTTGTCCTGGAGAGCTTGCAGAGCACTGGGGAAAGGCAGGCAGAGAATTCCCTGCTAGCACCTTCTCTGTGCCTGGGAAGCAGAAGTGTTCACATTGCTTCGCAGAATCACTTTTGTGCAGAAAACAGTAACACTTGTTCAGAACGAAAGAAAACACAGAGCCCCAGATTTTATGCTGTCCTGGAGAGCTTGCAGAGCACTGGGGAAAGGCAGGCAGAGAATTCCCTGCTAGCACCTTCTCTGTGCCTGTTCACATTACTTCGCAGAATCACTTTTGTGCAGAAAACAGTAACACTTGTTCAGAACGAAAGAAAGCACAGAGCCCCAGATTTTATGTTGTCCTGGAGAGCTTGCAGAGCACTGGGGAAAGGCAGGCAGAGAATTCCCTGCTAGCACCTTCTCTGTGCCTGGGAAGCAGAAGTGTTCACATTGCTTCGCAGAATCGCTTTTGTGCAGAAAACAGTAACACTTGTTCAGAACGAAAGAAAGCACAGAGCCCCAGATTTTATGCTGTCCTGGAGAGCTTGCAGAGCACTGGGGAAAGGCAGGCAGAGAATTCCCTGCTAGCACCTTCTCTGTGCCTGGGAAGCAAAAGTGTTCTCATTGCTTCGCAGAATCGCTTTTGTGCAGAAAACAGTAACACTTGTTCAGAACAAAAGAAAGCACAGAGCCCCAGATTTTATGTTGTCCTCTAGAGCTTGCAGAGCACTGGGGAAAGGCAGGCAGAGAATTCCCTGCTAGCACCTTCTCTGTGCCTGGGAAGCAAAAGTGTTCACATTGCTTCGCAGAATCGCTTTTGTGCAGAAAACAGTGACACTTTTTCAGAACAAAAGAAAGCACAGAGCCCCAGATTTTATGTTGTCCTGGAGAGCTTGCAGAGCACTGGGGAAAGGCAGGCAGAGAATTCCCTGCTAGCACCTTCTCTGTGCCTGGGAAGCAGAAGTGTTCACATTGCTTCGCAGAATCGCTTTTGTGCAGAAAACAGTAACTCTTGTTAGGAACGAAAGAAAACACAGAGCCCCAGATTTTATGTTGTCCTGGAGAGCTTGCAGAGCACTGGGGAAAGGCAGGCAGAGAATTCCCTGCTAGCACCTTCTCTGTGCCTGGGAAGCAAAAGTGTTCACATTGCTTCGCAGAATCACTTTTGTGCAGAAAACAGTAACACTTGTTCAGAACGAAAGAAAACACAGAGCCCCAGATTTTATGCTGTCCTGGAGAGCTTGCAGAGCACTGGGGAAAGGCAGGCAGAGAATTCCCTGCTAGCACCTTCTCTGTGCCTGTTCACATTACTTCGCAGAATCACTTTTGTGCAGAAAACAGTAACACTTGTTCAGAACGAAAGAAAGCACAGAGCCCCAGATTTTATGTTGTCCTGGAGAGCTTGCAGAGCACTGGGGAAAGGCAGGCAGAGAATTCCCTGCTAGCACCTTCTCTGTGCCTGGGAAGCAGAAGTGTTCACATTGCTTCGCAGAATCGCTTTTGTGCAGAAAACAGTAACACTTGTTCAGAACAAAAGAAAGCACAGAGCCCCAGATTTTATGCTGTCCTGGAGAGCTTGCAGAGCACTGGGGAAAGGCAGGCAGAGAATTCCCTGCTAGCACCTTCTCTGTGCCTGGGAAGCAGAAGTGTTCACATTGCTTCGCAGAATCACTTTTGTGCAGAAAACAGTAACACTTGTTCAGAACGAAAGAAAGCACAGAGCCCCAGATTTTATGCTGTCCTGGAGAGCTTGCAGAGCACTGGGGAAAGGCAGGCAGAGAATTCCCTGCTAGCACCTTCTCTGTGCCTGGGAAGCAAAAGTGTTCACATTGCTTCGCAGAATCGCTTTTGTGCAGAAAACAGTAACACTTGTTCAGAACGAAAGAAAGCACAGAGCCCCAGATTTTATGCTGTCCTGGAGAGCTTGCAGAGCACTGGGGAAAGGCAGGCAGAGAATTCCCTGCTAGCACCTTCTCTGTGCCTGTTCACATTACTTCGCAGAATCGCTTTTGTGCAGAAAACAGTAACACTTGTTCAGAACGAAAGAAAGCACAGAGCCCCAGATTTTATGCTGTCCTGGAGAGATTGCAGAGCACTGGGGAAAGGCAGGCAGAGAATTCCCTGCTAGCACCTTCTCTGTGCCTGGGAAGCAGAAGTGTTCACATTGCTTCGCAGAATCACTTTTGTGCAGAAAACAGTAACACTTGTTCAGAACGAAAGAAAGCACAGAGCCCCAGATTTGCTGTTGTCCTGGAGAGCTTGCAGAGCACTGGGGAAAGGCAGGCAGAGAATTCCCTGCTAGCACCTTCTCTGTGCATGTTCACATTGCTTCGCAGAATCGCTTTTGTGCAGAAAACACTAACACTTGTTCAGAACAAAAGAAAGCAAAGAGTCCCAGATTTTATGCTGTACTGGAGAGCTTGCAGAGCACTGGGGAAAGGCAGGCAGAGAATTCCCTGCTAGCACCTTCTCTGTGCCTGGGAAGCAAAAGTGTTCACATTGCTTCGCAGAATCGCTTTTGTGCAGAAAACAGTAACACTTGTTCAGAACAAAAGAAAGCACAGAGCCCCAGATTTTATGCTGTCCTGGAGAGCTTGCAGAGCACTGGGGAAAGGCAGGCAGAGAATTCCCTGCTAGCACCTTCTCTGTGCCTGGGAAGCAAAAGTGTTCTCATTGCTTCGCAGAATCGCTTTTGTGCAGAAAACAGTAACACTTGTTCAGAACAAAAGAAAGCACAGAGCCCCAGATTTTATGTTGTCCTCTAGAGCTTGCAGAGCACTGGGGAAAGGCAGGCAGAGAATTCCCTGCTAGCACCTTCTCTGTGCCTGGGAAGCAGAAGTGTTCACATTGCTTCGCAGAATCACTTTTGTGCAGAAAACAGTAACACTTGTTCAGAACAAAAGAAAGCACAGAGCCCCAGATTTTATGTTGTCCTGGAGAGCTTGCAGAGCACTGGGGAAAGGCAGGCAGAGAATTCCCTGCTAGCACCTTCTCTGTGCCTGGGAAGCAGAAGTGTTCACATTGCTTCGCAGAATCGCTTTTGTGCAGAAAACAGTAACTCTTGTTAGGAACGAAAGAAAACACAGAGCCCCAGATTTTATGCTGTCCTGGAGAGCTTGCAGAGCACTGGGGAAAGGCAGGCAGAGAATTCCCTGCTAGCACCTTCTCTGTGCCTGTTCACATTACTTCGCAGAATCACTTTTGTGCAGAAAACAGTAACACTTGTTCAGAACGAAAGAAAGCACAGAGCCCCAGATTTGCTGTTGTCCTGGAGAGCTTGCAGAGCACTGGGGAAAGGCAGGCAGAGAATTCCCTGCTAGCACCTTCTCTGTGCCTGGGAAGCAGAAGTGTTCACATTGCTTCGCAGAATCACTTTTGTGCAGAAAACAGTAACACTTGTTCAGAACGAAAGAAAGCACAGAGCCCCAGATTTGCTGTTGTCCTGGAGAGCTTGCAGAGCACTGGGGAAAGGCAGGCAGAGAATTCCCTGCTAGCACCTTCTCTGTGCCTGTTCACATTGCTTCGCAGAATCGCTTTTGTGCGGAGAACACTTACACTTGTTCAGAACAAAAGAAAGCACAGAGCCGCAGATTTTATGCTATACTAGAGAGCTTGCAGAGCACTGGGGAAAGGCAGGCAGAGAATTCCCTGCTAGCACCTTCTCTGTGCCTGGGAAGCAAAAGTGTTCACATTGCTTCGCAGAATCGCTTTTGTGCAGAAAACAGTAACACTTGTTCAGAACAAAAGAAAGCACAGAGCCCCAGATTTTATGTTGTCCTGGAGAGCTTGCAGAGCACTGGGGAAAGGCAGGCAGAGAATTCCCTGCTAGCACCTTCTCTGTGCCTGTTCACATTGCTTCGCAGAATCGCTTTTGTGCAGAAAACACTAACACTTGTTCAGAACAAAAGAAAGCAAAGAGTCCCAGATTTTATGCTGTACTGGAGAGCTTGCAGAGCACTGGGGAAAGGCAGGCAGAGAATTCCCTGCTAGCACCTTCTCTGTGCCTGGGAAGCAGAAGTGTTCTCATTGCTTCGCAGAATCGCTTTTGTGCAGAAAACACTAACACTTGTTCAGAACGAAAGAAAGCACAGAGCCCCAGATTTTATGTTGTCCTCTAGAGCTTGCAGAGCACTGGGGAAAGGCAGGCAGAGAATTCCCTGCTAGCACCTTCTCTGTGCCTGGGAAGCAGAAGTGTTCACATTGCTTCGCAGAATCGCTTTTGTGCAGAAAACAGTAACACTTGTTCAGAACAAAAGAAAGCACAGAGCCCCAGATTTTATGTTGTCCTCTAGAGCTTGCAGAGCACTGGGGAAAGGCAGGCAGAGAATTCCCTGCTAGCACCTTCTATGTGCCTGGGAAGCAGAAGTGTTCACATTGCTTCGCAGAATCGCTTTTGTGCAGAAAACAGTAACTCTTGTTAGGAACGAAAGAAAACACAGAGCCCCAGATTTTATGTTGTCCTGGAGAGCTTGCAGAGCACTGGGGAAAGGCAGGCAGAGAATTCCCTGCTAGCACCTTCTCTGTGCCTGGGAAGCAAAAGTGTTCACATTGCTTCGCAGAATCACTTTTGTGCAGAAAACAGTAACACTTGTTCAGAACGAAAGAAAACACAGAGCCCCAGATTTTATGCTGTCCTGGAGAGCTTGCAGAGCACTGGGGAAAGGCAGGCAGAGAATTCCCTGCTAGCACCTTCTCTGTGCCTGTTCACATTACTTCGCAGAATCACTTTTGTGCAGAAAACAGTAACACTTGTTCAGAACGAAAGAAAGCACAGAGCCCCAGATTTTATGTTGTCCTGGAGAGCTTGCAGAGCACTGGGGAAAGGCAGGCAGAGAATTCCCTGCTAGCACCTTCTCTGTGCCTGGGAAGCAGAAGTGTTCACATTGCTTCGCAGAATCGCTTTTGTGCAGAAAACAGTAACACTTGTTCAGAACAAAAGAAAGCACAGAGCCCCAGATTTTATGTTGTCCTCTAGAGCTTGCAGAGCACTGGGGAAAGGCAGGCAGAGAATTCCCTGCTAGCACCTTCTCTGTGCCTGGGAAGCAAAAGTGTTCACATTGCTTCGCAGAATCGCTTTTGTGCAGAAAACAGTAACACTTGTTCAGAACAAAAGAAAGCACAGAGCCCCAGATTTTATGCTGTCCTGGAGAGCTTGCAGAGCACTGGGGAAAGGCAGGCAGAGAATTCCCTGCTAGCACCTTCTCTGTGCCTGGGAAGCAGAAGTGTTCACATTGCTTCGCAGAATCACTTTTGTGCAGAAAACAGTAACACTTGTTCAGAACGAAAGAAAGCACAGAGCCCCAGATTTTATGCTGTCCTGGAGAGCTTGCAGAGCACTGGGGAAAGGCAGGCAGAGAATTCCCTGCTAGCACCTTCTCTGTGCCTGGGAAGCAGAAGTGTTCACATTGCTTCGCAGAATCGCTTTTGTGCAGAAAACAGTAACACTTGTTCAGAACGAAAGAAAGCACAGAGCCCCAGATTTTATGCTGTCCTGGAGAGCTTGCAGAGCACTGGGGAAAGGCAGGCAGAGAATTCCCTGCTAGCACCTTCTCTGTGCCTGTTCACATTACTTCGCAGAATCGCTTTTGTGCAGAAAACAGTAACACTTGTTCAGAACGAAAGAAAGCACAGAGCCCCAGATTTTATGCTGTCCTGGAGAGATTGCAGAGCACTGGGGAAAAGCAGGCAGAGAATTCCCTGCTAGTACCTTCTCTGTGCCTGGGAAGCAGAAGTGTTCACATTGCTTCGCAGAATCGCTTTTGTGCAGAAAACAGTAACTCTTGTTAGGAACAAAAGAAAGCACAGAGCCCCAGATTTTATGCTGTCCTGGAGAGCTTGCAGAGCACTGGGGAAAGGCAGGCAGAGAATTCCCTGCTAGCACCTTCTCTGTGCCTGGGAAGCAGAAGTGTTCACATTGCTTCGCAGAATCACTTTTGTGCAGAAAACAGTAACACTTGTTCAGAACGAAAGAAAGCACAGAGCCCCAGATTTTATGCTGTCCTGGAGAGCTTGCAGAGCACTGGGGAAAGGCAGGCAGAGAATTCCCTGCTAGCACCTTCTCTGTGCCTGTTCACATTGCTTCGCAGAATCGCTTTTGTGCAGAAAACACTAACACTTGTTCAGAACAAAAGAAAGCAAAGAGTCCCAGATTTTATGCTGTACTGGAGAGCTTGCAGAGCACTGGGGAAAGGCAGGCAGAGAATTCCCTGCTAGCACCTTCTCTGTGCCTGGGAAGCAGAAGTGTTCTCATTGCTTCGCAGAATCGCTTTTGTGCAGAAAACACTAACACTTGTTCAGAACGAAAGAAAGCACAGAGCCCCAGATTTTATGTTGTCCTCTAGAGCTTGCAGAGCACTGGGGAAAGGCAGGCAGAGAATTCCCTGCTAGCACCTTCTCTGTGCCTGGGAAGCAGAAGTGTTCACATTGCTTCGCAGAATCGCTTTTGTGCAGAAAACAGTAACACTTGTTCAGAACAAAAGAAAGCACAGAGCCCCAGATTTTATGTTGTCCTCTAGAGCTTGCAGAGCACTGGGGAAAGGCAGGCAGAGAATTCCCTGCTAGCACCTTCTCTGTGCCTGGGAAGCAAAAGTGTTCACATTGCTTCGCAGAATCGCTTTTGTGCAGAAAACAGTAACACTTGTTCAGAACGAAAGAAAGCACAGAGCCCCAGATTTTATGCTGTCCTGGAGAGCTTGCAGAGCACTGGGGAAAGGCAGGCAGAGAATTCCCTGCTAGCACCTTCTCTGTGCCTGGGAAGCAGAAGTGTTCACATTGCTTCGCAGAATCACTTTTGTGCAGAAAACAGTAACACTTGTTCAGAACGAAAGAAAGCACAGAGCCCCAGATTTGCTGTTGTCCTGGAGAGCTTGCAGAGCACTGGGGAAAGGCAGGCAGAGAATTCCCTGCTAGCACCTTCTCTGTGCCTGGGAAGCAGAAGTGTTCACATTGCTTCGCAGAATCGCTTTTGTGCAGAAAACAGTAACACTTGTTCAGAACGAAAGAAAGCACAGAGCCCCAGATTTTATGCTGTCCTGGAGAGCTTGCAGAGCACTGGGGAAAGGCAGGCAGAGAATTCCCTGCTAGCACCTTCTCTGTGCCTGGGAAGCAGAAGTGTTCACATTGCTTCGCAGAATCACTTTTGTGCAGAAAACAGTAACACTTGTTCAGAACGAAAGAAAGCACAGAGCCCCAGATTTGCTGTTGTCCTGGAGAGCTTGCAGAGCACTGGGGAAAGGCAGGCAGAGAATTCCCTGCTAGCACCTTCTCTGTGCCTGGGAAGCAGAAGTGTTCACATTGCTTCGCAGAATCGCTTTTGTGCAGAAAACAGTAACACTTGTTCAGAACGAAAGAAAGCACAGAGCCCCAGATTTTATGCTGTCCTGGAGAGCTTGCAGAGCACTGGGGAAAGGCAGGCAGAGAATTCCCTGCTAGCACCTTCTCTGTGCCTGGGAAGCAGAAGTGTTCACATTGCTTCGCAGAATCACTTTTGTGCAGAAAACAGTAACACTTGTTCAGAACGAAAGAAAGCACAGAGCCCCAGATTTGCTGTTGTCCTGGAGAGCTTGCAGAGCACTGGGGAAAGGCAGGCAGAGAATTCCCTGCTAGCACCTTCTCTGTGCCTGTTCACATTGCTTCGCAGAATCGCTTTTGTGCAGAAAACACTAACACTTGTTCAGAACAAAAGAAAGCAAAGAGTCCCAGATTTTATGCTGTACTGGAGAGCTTGCAGAGCACTGGGGAAAGGCAGGCAGAGAATTCCCTGCTAGCACCTTCTCTGTGCCTGGGAAGCAAAAGTGTTCACATTGCTTCGCAGAATCGCTTTTGTGCAGAAAACACTAACACTTGTTCAGAACGAAAGAAAGCACAGAGCCCCAGATTTTATGCTGTCCTGGAGAGCTTGCAGAGCACTGGGGAAAGGCAGGCAGAGAATTCCCTGCTAGCACCTTCTCTGTGCCTGGGAAGCAAAAGTGTTCACATTGCTTCGCAGAATCGCTTTTGTGCAGAAAACAGTAACACTTTTTCAGAACAAAAGAAAGCACAGAGCCCCAGATTTTATGTTGTCCTCTAGAGCTTGCAGAGCACTGGGGAAAGGCAGGCAGAGAATTCCCTGCTAGCACCTTCTCTGTGCCTGGGAAGCAGAAGTGTTCACATTGCTTCGCAGAATCGCTTTTGTGCAGAAAACAGTAACACTTGTTCAGAACAAAAGAAAGCACAGAGCCCCAGATTTTATGTTGTCCTCTAGAGCTTGCAGAGCACTGGGGAAAGGCAGGCAGAGAATTCCCTGCTAGCACCTTCTCTGTGCCTGGGAAGCAGAAGTGTTCACATTGCTTCGCAGAATCGCTTTTGTGCAGAAAACAGTAACTCTTGTTAGGAACGAAAGAAAACACAGAGCCCCAGATTTTATGTTGTCCTGGAGAGCTTGCAGAGCACTGGGGAAAGGCAGGCAGAGAATTCCCTGCTAGCACCTTCTCTGTGCCTGGGAAGCAAAAGTGTTCACATTGCTTCGCAGAATCACTTTTGTGCAGAAAACAGTAACACTTGTTCAGAACGAAAGAAAACACAGAGCCCCAGATTTTATGCTGTCCTGGAGAGCTTGCAGAGCACTGGGGAAAGGCAGGCAGAGAATTCCCTGCTAGCACCTTCTCTGTGCCTGTTCACATTACTTCGCAGAATCACTTTTGTGCAGAAAACAGTAACACTTGTTCAGAACGAAAGAAAGCACAGAGCCCCAGATTTTATGTTGTCCTGGAGAGCTTGCAGAGCACTGGGGAAAGGCAGGCAGAGAATTCCCTGCTAGCACCTTCTCTGTGCCTGGGAAGCAGAAGTGTTCACATTGCTTCGCAGAATCGCTTTTGTGCAGAAAACAGTAACACTTGTTCAGAACAAAAGAAAGCACAGAGCCCCAGATTTTATGTTGTCCTCTAGAGCTTGCAGAGCACTGGGGAAAGGCAGGCAGAGAATTCCCTGCTAGCACCTTCTCTGTGCCTGGGAAGCAAAAGTGTTCACATTGCTTCGCAGAATCGCTTTTGTGCAGAAAACAGTAACACTTGTTCAGAACAAAAGAAAGCACAGAGCCCCAGATTTTATGCTGTCCTGGAGAGCTTGCAGAGCACTGGGGAAAGGCAGGCAGAGAATTCCCTGCTAGCACCTTCTCTGTGCCTGGGAAGCAGAAGTGTTCACATTGCTTCGCAGAATCACTTTTGTGCAGAAAACAGTAACACTTGTTCAGAACGAAAGAAAGCACAGAGCCCCAGATTTTATGCTGTCCTGGAGAGCTTGCAGAGCACTGGGGAAAGGCAGGCAGAGAATTCCCTGCTAGCACCTTCTCTGTGCCTGTTCACATTGCTTCGCAGAATCGCTTTTGTGCAGAAAACAGTAACACTTGTTCAGAACGAAAGAAAGCACAGAGCCCCAGATTTTATGCTGTCCTGGAGAGATTGCAGAGCACTGGGGAAAAGCAGGCAGAGAATTCCCTGCTAGTACCTTCTCTGTGCCTGGGAAGCAGAAGTGTTCACATTGCTTCGCAGAATCGCTTTTGTGCAGAAAACAGTAACTCTTGTTAGGAACGAAAGAAAACACAGAGCCCCAGATTTTATGTTGTCCTGGAGAGCTTGCAGAGCACTGGGGAAAGGCAGGCAGAGAATTCCCTGCTAGCACCTTCTCTGTGCCTGGGAAGCAGAAGTGTTCACATTGCTTCGCAGAATCACTTTTGTGCAGAAAACAGTAACACTTGTTCAGAACGAAAGAAAGCACAGAGCCCCAGATTTGCTGTTGTCCTGGAGAGCTTGCAGAGCACTGGGGAAAGGCAGGCAGAGAATTCCCTGCTAGCACCTTTTCTGTGCCTGTTCACATTGCTTCGCAGAATCGCTTTTGTGCAGAAAACACTAACACTTGTTCAGAACAAAAGATAGCAAAGAGTCCCAGATTTTATGCTGTACTGGAGAGCTTGCAGAGCACTGGGGAAAGGCAGGCAGAGAATTCCCTGCTAGCACCTTCTCTGTGCCTGGGAAGCAAAAGTGTTCACATTGCTTCGCAGAATCGCTTTTGTGCAGAAAACACTAACACTTGTTCAGAACGAAAGAAAGCACAGAGCCCCAGATTTTATGCTGTCCTGGAGAGCTTGCAGAGCACTGGGGAAAGGCAGGCAGAGAATTCCCTGCTAGCACCTTCTCTGTGCCTGGGAAGCAAAAGTGTTCTCATTGCTTCGCAGAATCGCTTTTGTGCAGAAAACAGTAACACTTGTTCAGAACAAAAGAAAGCACAGAGCCCCAGATTTTATGTTGTCCTCTAGAGCTTGCAGAGCACTGGGGAAAGGCAGGCAGAGAATTCCCTGCTAGCACCTTCTCTGTGCCTGGGAAGCAAAAGTGTTCACATTGCTTCGCAGAATCGCTTTTGTGCAGAAAACGGTAACACTTGTTCAGAACAAAAGAAAGCACAGAGCCCCAGATTTTATGCTGTCCTGGAGAGCTTGCAGAGCACTGGGGAAAGGCAGGCAGAGAATTCCCTGCTAGCACCTTCTCTGTGCCTGTTCACATTGCTTCGCAGAATCGCTTTTGTGCAGAAAACAGTAACACTTGTTCAGAACAAAAGAAAGCACAGAGCCGCAGATTTTATGCTGTACTGGAGAGCTTGCAGAGCACTGGGGAAAGGCAGGCAGAGAATTCCCTGCTAGCACCTTCTCTGTGCCTGGGAAGCAAAAGTGTTCACATTGCTTCGCAGAATCGCTTTTGTGCAGAAAACAGTAACACTTTTTCAGAACAAAAGAAAGCACAGAGCCCCAGATTTTATGTTGTCCTGGAGAGCTTGCAGAGCACTGGGGAAAGGCAGGCAGAGAATTCCCTGCTAGCACCTTCTCTGTGCCTGGGAAGCAGAAGTGTTCACATTGCTTCGCAGAATCGCTTTTGTGCAGAAAACAGTAACACTTGTTCAGAACAAAAGAAAGCACAGAGCCCCAGATTTTATGTTGTCCTCTAGAGCTTGCAGAGCACTGGGGAAAGGCAGGCAGAGAATTCCCTGCTAGCACCTTCTCTGTGCCTGGGAAGCAGAAGTGTTCACATTGCTTCGCAGAATCGCTTTTGTGCAGAAAACAGTAACTCTTGTTAGGAACGAAAGAAAACACAGAGCCCCAGATTTTATGTTGTCCTGGAGAGCTTGCAGAGCACTGGGGAAAGGCAGGCAGAGAATTCCCTGCTAGCACCTTCTCTGTGCCTGGGAAGCAAAAGTGTTCACATTGCTTCGCAGAATCACTTTTGTGCAGAAAACAGTAACACTTGTTCAGAACAAAAGAAAGCACAGAGCCCCAGATTTTATGTTGTCCTCTAGAGCTTGCAGAGCACTGGGGAAAGGCAGGCAGAGAATTCCCTGCTAGCACCTTCTCTGTGCCTGGGAAGCAGAAGTGTTCACATTGCTTCGCAGAATCGCTTTTGTGCAGAAAACAGTAACTCTTGTTAGGAACGAAAGAAAACACAGAGCCCCAGATTTTATGTTGTCCTGGAGAGCGTGCAGAGCACTGGGGAAAGGCAGGCAGAGAATTCCCTGCTAGCACCTTCTCTGTGCCTGGGAAGCAAAAGTGTTCACATTGCTTCGCAGAATCACTTTTGTGCAGAAAACAGTAACACTTGTTCAGAACGAAAGAAAACACAGAGCCCCAGATTTTATGCTGTCCTGGAGAGCTTGCAGAGCACTGGGGAAAGGCAGGCAGAGAATTCCCTGCTAGCACCTTCTCTGTGCCTGTTCACATTACTTCGCAGAATCACTTTTGTGCAGAAAACAGTAACACTTGTTCAGAACGAAAGAAAGCACAGAGCCCCAGATTTTATGTTGTCCTGGAGAGCTTGCAGAGCACTGGGGAAAGGCAGGCAGAGAATTCCCTGCTAGCACCTTCTCTGTGCCTGGGAAGCAGAAGTGTTCACATTGCTTCGCAGAATCGCTTTTGTGCAGAAAACAGTAACACTTGTTCAGAACGAAAGAAAGCACAGAGCCCCAGATTTTTTGCTGTCCTGGAGAGCTTGCAGAGCACTGGGGAAAGGCAGGCAGAGAATTCCCTGCTAGCACCTTCTCTGTGCCTGGGAAGCAAAAGTGTTCTCATTGCTTCGCAGAATCGCTTTTGTGCAGAAAACAGTAACACTTGTTCAGAACAAAAGAAAGCACAGAGCCCCAGATTTTATGTTGTCCTCTAGAGCTTGCAGAGCACTGGGGAAAGGCAGGCAGAGAATTCCCTGCTAGCACCTTCTCTGTGCCTGGGAAGCAAAAGTGTTCACATTGCTTCGCAGAATCGCTTTTGTGCAGAAAACAGTAACACTTTTTCAGAACAAAAGAAAGCACAGAGCCCCAGATTTTATGTTGTCCTCTAGAGCTTGCAGAGCACTGGGGAAAGGCAGGCAGAGAATTCCCTGCTAGCACCTTCTCTGTGCCTGGGAAGCAGAAGTGTTCACATTGCTTCGCAGAATCGCTTTTGTGCAGAAAACAGTAACACTTGTTCAGAACAAAAGAAAGCACAGAGCCCCAGATTTTATGTTGTCCTCTAGAGCTTGCAGAGCACTGGGGAAAGGCAGGCAGAGAATTCCCTGCTAGCACCTTCTCTGTGCCTGGGAAGCAGAAGTGTTCACATTGCTTCGCAGAATCGCTTTTGTGCAGAAAACAGTAACTCTTGTTAGGAACGAAAGAAAACACAGAGCCCCAGATTTTATGTTGTCCTGGAGAGCTTGCAGAGCACTGGGGAAAGGCAGGCAGAGAATTCCCTGCTAGCACCTTCTCTGTGCCTGGGAAGCAAAAGTGTTCACATTGCTTCGCAGAATCACTTTTGTGCAGAAAACAGTAACACTTGTTCAGAACGAAAGAAAACACAGAGCCCCAGATTTTATGCTGTCCTGGAGAGCTTGCAGAGCACTGGGGAAAGGCAGGCAGAGAATTCCCTGCTAGCACCTTCTCTGTGCCTGTTCACATTACTTCGCAGAATCACTTTTGTGCAGAAAACAGTAACACTTGTTCAGAACGAAAGAAAGCACAGAGCCCCAGATTTTATGTTGTCCTGGAGAGCTTGCAGAGCACTGGGGAAAGGCAGGCAGAGAATTCCCTGCTAGCACCTTCTCTGTGCCTGGGAAGCAGAAGTGTTCACATTGCTTCGCAGAATCGCTTTTGTGCAGAAAACAGTAACACTTGTTCAGAACAAAAGAAAGCACAGAGCCCCAGATTTTATGTTGTCCTCTAGAGCTTGCAGAGCACTGGGGAAAGGCAGGCAGAGAATTCCCTGCTAGCACCTTCTCTGTGCCTGGGAAGCAAAAGTGTTCACATTGCTTCGCAGAATCGCTTTTGTGCAGAAAACAGTAACACTTGTTCAGAACAAAAGAAAGCACAGAGCCCCAGATTTTATGCTGTCCTGGAGAGCTTGCAGAGCACTGGGGAAAGGCAGGCAGAGAATTCCCTGCTAGCACCTTCTCTGTGCCTGGGAAGCAGAAGTGTTCACATTGCTTCGCAGAATCACTTTTGTGCAGAAAACAGTAACACTTGTTCAGAACGAAAGAAAGCACAGAGCCCCAGATTTTATGCTGTCCTGGAGAGCTTGCAGAGCACTGGGGAAAGGCAGGCAGAGAATTCCCTGCTAGCACCTTCTCTGTGCCTGTTCACATTGCTTCGCAGAATCGCTTTTGTGCAGAAAACAGTAACACTTGTTCAGAACGAAAGAAAGCACAGAGCCCCAGATTTTATGCTGTCCTGGAGAGATTGCAGAGCACTGGGGAAAAGCAGGCAGAGAATTCCCTGCTAGTACCTTCTCTGTGCCTGGGAAGCAGAAGTGTTCACATTGCTTCGCAGAATCGCTTTTGTGCAGAAAACAGTAACTCTTGTTAGGAACGAAAGAAAACACAGAGCCCCAGATTTTATGTTGTCCTGGAGAGCTTGCAGAGCACTGGGGAAAGGCAGGCAGAGAATTCCCTGCTAGCACCTTCTCTGTGCCTGGGAAGCAGAAGTGTTCACATTGCTTCGCAGAATCACTTTTGTGCAGAAAACAGTAACACTTGTTCAGAACGAAAGAAAGCACAGAGCCCCAGATTTGCTGTTGTCCTGGAGAGCTTGCAGAGCACTGGGGAAAGGCAGGCAGAGAATTCCCTGCTAGCACCTTTTCTGTGCCTGTTCACATTGCTTCGCAGAATCGCTTTTGTGCAGAAAACACTAACACTTGTTCAGAACAAAAGATAGCAAAGAGTCCCAGATTTTATGCTGTACTGGAGAGCTTGCAGAGCACTGGGGAAAGGCAGGCAGAGAATTCCCTGCTAGCACCTTCTCTGTGCCTGGGAAGCAAAAGTGTTCACATTGCTTCGCAGAATCGCTTTTGTGCAGAAAACACTAACACTTGTTCAGAACGAAAGAAAGCACAGAGCCCCAGATTTTATGCTGTCCTGGAGAGCTTGCAGAGCACTGGGGAAAGGCAGGCAGAGAATTCCCTGCTAGCACCTTCTCTGTGCCTGGGAAGCAAAAGTGTTCTCATTGCTTCGCAGAATCGCTTTTGTGCAGAAAACAGTAACACTTGTTCAGAACAAAAGAAAGCACAGAGCCCCAGATTTTATGTTGTCCTCTAGAGCTTGCAGAGCACTGGGGAAAGGCAGGCAGAGAATTCCCTGCTAGCACCTTCTCTGTGCCTGGGAAGCAAAAGTGTTCACATTGCTTCGCAGAATCGCTTTTGTGCAGAAAACGGTAACACTTGTTCAGAACAAAAGAAAGCACAGAGCCCCAGATTTTATGCTGTCCTGGAGAGCTTGCAGAGCACTGGGGAAAGGCAGGCAGAGAATTCCCTGCTAGCACCTTCTCTGTGCCTGTTCACATTGCTTCGCAGAATCGCTTTTGTGCAGAAAACAGTAACACTTGTTCAGAACAAAAGAAAGCACAGAGCCGCAGATTTTATGCTGTACTGGAGAGCTTGCAGAGCACTGGGGAAAGGCAGGCAGAGAATTCCCTGCTAGCACCTTCTCTGTGCCTGGGAAGCAAAAGTGTTCACATTGCTTCGCAGAATCGCTTTTGTGCAGAAAACAGTAACACTTTTTCAGAACAAAAGAAAGCACAGAGCCCCAGATTTTATGTTGTCCTGGAGAGCTTGCAGAGCACTGGGGAAAGGCAGGCAGAGAATTCCCTGCTAGCACCTTCTCTGTGCCTGGGAAGCAGAAGTGTTCACATTGCTTCGCAGAATCGCTTTTGTGCAGAAAACAGTAACACTTGTTCAGAACAAAAGAAAGCACAGAGCCCCAGATTTTATGTTGTCCTCTAGAGCTTGCAGAGCACTGGGGAAAGGCAGGCAGAGAATTCCCTGCTAGCACCTTCTCTGTGCCTGGGAAGCAGAAGTGTTCACATTGCTTCGCAGAATCGCTTTTGTGCAGAAAACAGTAACTCTTGTTAGGAACGAAAGAAAACACAGAGCCCCAGATTTTATGTTGTCCTGGAGAGCTTGCAGAGCACTGGGGAAAGGCAGGCAGAGAATTCCCTGCTAGCACCTTCTCTGTGCCTGGGAAGCAAAAGTGTTCACATTGCTTCGCAGAATCACTTTTGTGCAGAAAACAGTAACACTTGTTCAGAACAAAAGAAAGCACAGAGCCCCAGATTTTATGTTGTCCTCTAGAGCTTGCAGAGCACTGGGGAAAGGCAGGCAGAGAATTCCCTGCTAGCACCTTCTCTGTGCCTGGGAAGCAGAAGTGTTCACATTGCTTCGCAGAATCGCTTTTGTGCAGAAAACAGTAACTCTTGTTAGGAACGAAAGAAAACACAGAGCCCCAGATTTTATGTTGTCCTGGAGAGCGTGCAGAGCACTGGGGAAAGGCAGGCAGAGAATTCCCTGCTAGCACCTTCTCTGTGCCTGGGAAGCAAAAGTGTTCACATTGCTTCGCAGAATCACTTTTGTGCAGAAAACAGTAACACTTGTTCAGAACGAAAGAAAACACAGAGCCCCAGATTTTATGCTGTCCTGGAGAGCTTGCAGAGCACTGGGGAAAGGCAGGCAGAGAATTCCCTGCTAGCACCTTCTCTGTGCCTGTTCACATTACTTCGCAGAATCACTTTTGTGCAGAAAACAGTAACACTTGTTCAGAACGAAAGAAAGCACAGAGCCCCAGATTTTATGTTGTCCTGGAGAGCTTGCAGAGCACTGGGGAAAGGCAGGCAGAGAATTCCCTGCTAGCACCTTCTCTGTGCCTGGGAAGCAGAAGTGTTCACATTGCTTCGCAGAATCGCTTTTGTGCAGAAAACAGTAACACTTGTTCAGAACGAAAGAAAGCACAGAGCCCCAGATTTTTTGCTGTCCTGGAGAGCTTGCAGAGCACTGGGGAAAGGCAGGCAGAGAATTCCCTGCTAGCACCTTCTCTGTGCCTGGGAAGCAAAAGTGTTCACATTGCTTCGCAGAATCACTTTTGTGCAGAAAACAGTAACACTTGTTCAGAACGAAAGAAAGCACAGAGCCCCAGATTTGCTGTTGTCCTGGAGAGCTTGCAGAGCACTGGGGAAAGGCAGGCAGAGAATTCCCTGCTAGCACCTCCTCTGTGCCTGTTCACATTGCTTCGCAGAATCGCTTTTGTGCAGAAAACAGTAACACTTGTTCAGAACAAAAGAAAGCACAGAGCCCCAGATTTTATGTTGTCCTCTAGAGCTTGCAGAGCACTGGGGAAAGGCAGGCAGAGAATTCCCTGCTAGCACCTTCTCTGTGCCTGGGAAGCAAAAGTGTTCACATTGCTTCGCAGAATCGCTTTTGTGCAGAAAACGGTAACACTTGTTCAGAACAAAAGAAAGCACAGAGCCCCAGATTTTATGCTGTCCTGGAGAGCTTGCAGAGCACTGGGGAAAGGCAGGCAGAGAATTCCCTGCTAGCACCTTCTCTGTGCCTGTTCACATTGCTTCGCAGAATCGCTTTTGTGCAGAAAACAGTAACACTTGTTCAGAACAAAAGAAAGCACAGAGCCGCAGATTTTATGCTGTACTGGAGAGCTTGCAGAGCACTGGGGAAAGGCAGGCAGAGAATTCCCTGCTAGCACCTTCTCTGTGCCTGGGAAGCAAAAGTGTTCACATTGCTTCGCAGAATCGCTTTTGTGCAGAAAACAGTAACACTTTTTCAGAACAAAAGAAAGCACAGAGCCCCAGATTTTATGTTGTCCTGGAGAGCTTGCAGAGCACTGGGGAAAGGCAGGCAGAGAATTCCCTGCTAGCACCTTCTCTGTGCCTGGGAAGCAGAAGTGTTCACATTGCTTCGCAGAATCGCTTTTGTGCAGAAAACAGTAACACTTGTTCAGAACAAAAGAAAGCACAGAGCCCCAGATTTTATGTTGTCCTCTAGAGCTTGCAGAGCACTGGGGAAAGGCAGGCAGAGAATTCCCTGCTAGCACCTTCTCTGTGCCTGGGAAGCAGAAGTGTTCACATTGCTTCGCAGAATCGCTTTTGTGCAGAAAACAGTAACTCTTGTTAGGAACGAAAGAAAACACAGAGCCCCAGATTTTATGTTGTCCTGGAGAGCTTGCAGAGCACTGGGGAAAGGCAGGCAGAGAATTCCCTGCTAGCACCTTCTCTGTGCCTGGGAAGCAAAAGTGTTCTCATTGCTTCGCAGAATCGCTTTTGTGCAGAAAACAGTAACACTTGTTCAGAACAAAAGAAAGCACAGAGCCCCAGATTTTATGTTGTCCTCTAGAGCTTGCAGAGCACTGGGGAAAGGCAGGCAGAGAATTCCCTGCTAGCACCTTCTCTGTGCCTGGGAAGCAAAAGTGTTCACATTGCTTCGCAGAATCGCTTTTGTGCAGAAAACGGTAACACTTGTTCAGAACAAAAGAAAGCACAGAGCCCCAGATTTTATGCTGTCCTGGAGAGCTTGCAGAGCACTGGGGAAAGGCAGGCAGAGAATTCCCTGCTAGCACCTTCTCTGTGCCTGTTCACATTGCTTCGCAGAATCGCTTTTGTGCAGAAAACAGTAACACTTGTTCAGAACAAAAGAAAGCACAGAGCCGCAGATTTTATGCTGTACTGGAGAGCTTGCAGAGCACTGGGGAAAGGCAGGCAGAGAATTCCCTGCTAGCACCTTCTCTGTGCCTGGGAAGCAAAAGTGTTCACATTGCTTCGCAGAATCGCTTTTGTGCAGAAAACAGTAACACTTTTTCAGAACAAAAGAAAGCACAGAGCCCCAGATTTTATGTTGTCCTGGAGAGCTTGCAGAGCACTGGGGAAAGGCAGGCAGAGAATTCCCTGCTAGCACCTTCTCTGTGCCTGGGAAGCAGAAGTGTTCACATTGCTTCGCAGAATCGCTTTTGTGCAGAAAACAGTAACACTTGTTCAGAACAAAAGAAAGCACAGAGCCCCAGATTTTATGTTGTCCTCTAGAGCTTGCAGAGCACTGGGGAAAGGCAGGCAGAGAATTCCCTGCTAGCACCTTCTCTGTGCCTGGGAAGCAGAAGTGTTCACATTGCTTCGCAGAATCGCTTTTGTGCAGAAAACAGTAACTCTTGTTAGGAACGAAAGAAAACACAGAGCCCCAGATTTTATGTTGTCCTGGAGAGCTTGCAGAGCACTGGGGAAAGGCAGGCAGAGAATTCCCTGCTAGCACCTTCTCTGTGCCTGGGAAGCAAAAGTGTTCACATTGCTTCGCAGAATCACTTTTGTGCAGAAAACAGTAACACTTGTTCAGAACAAAAGAAAGCACAGAGCCCCAGATTTTATGTTGTCCTCTAGAGCTTGCAGAGCACTGGGGAAAGGCAGGCAGAGAATTCCCTGCTAGCACCTTCTCTGTGCCTGGGAAGCAGAAGTGTTCACATTGCTTCGCAGAATCGCTTTTGTGCAGAAAACAGTAACTCTTGTTAGGAACGAAAGAAAACACAGAGCCCCAGATTTTATGTTGTCCTGGAGAGCGTGCAGAGCACTGGGGAAAGGCAGGCAGAGAATTCCCTGCTAGCACCTTCTCTGTGCCTGGGAAGCAAAAGTGTTCACATTGCTTCGCAGAATCACTTTTGTGCAGAAAACAGTAACACTTGTTCAGAACGAAAGAAAACACAGAGCCCCAGATTTTATGCTGTCCTGGAGAGCTTGCAGAGCACTGGGGAAAGGCAGGCAGAGAATTCCCTGCTAGCACCTTCTCTGTGCCTGTTCACATTACTTCGCAGAATCACTTTTGTGCAGAAAACAGTAACACTTGTTCAGAACGAAAGAAAGCACAGAGCCCCAGATTTTATGTTGTCCTGGAGAGCTTGCAGAGCACTGGGGAAAGGCAGGCAGAGAATTCCCTGCTAGCACCTTCTCTGTGCCTGGGAAGCAGAAGTGTTCACATTGCTTCGCAGAATCGCTTTTGTGCAGAAAACAGTAACACTTGTTCAGAACGAAAGAAAGCACAGAGCCCCAGATTTTTTGCTGTCCTGGAGAGCTTGCAGAGCACTGGGGAAAGGCAGGCAGAGAATTCCCTGCTAGCACCTTCTCTGTGCCTGGGAAGCAGAAGTGTTCACATTGCTTCGCAGAATCACTTTTGTGCAGAAAACAGTAACACTTGTTCAGAACGAAAGAAAGCACAGAGCCCCAGATTTGCTGTTGTCCTGGAGAGCTTGCAGAGCACTGGGGAAAGGCAGGCAGAGAATTCCCTGCTAGCACCTCCTCTGTGCCTGTTCACATTGCTTCGCAGAATCGCTTTTGTGCAGAAAACAGTAACACTTGTTCAGAACGAAAGGAAGCACAGAGCCCCAGATTTTATGTTGTCCTGGAGAGCTTGCAGAGCACTGGGGAAAGGCAGGCAGAGAATTCCCTGCTAGCACCTTCTCTGTGCCTGGGAAGCAGAAGTGTTCACATTGCTTCGCAGAATCGCTTTTGTGCAGAAAACAGTAACACTTGTTCAGAACGAAAGAAAGCACAGAGCCCCAGATTTTATGCTGTCCTGGAGAGCTTGCAGAGCACTGGGGAAAGGCAGGCAGAGAATTCCCTGCTAGCACCTTCTCTGTGCCTGTTCACATTACTTCGCAGAATCGCTTTTGTGCAGAAAACAGTAACACTTGTTCAGAACGAAAGAAAGCACAGAGCCCCAGATTTTATGCTGTCCTGGAGAGATTGCAGAGCACTGGGGAAAAGCAGGCAGAGAATTCCCTGCTAGTACCTTCTCTGTGCCTGGGAAGCAGAAGTGTTCACATTGCTTCGCAGAATCACTTTTGTGCAGAAAACAGTAACACTTGTTCAGAACGAAAGAAAACACAGAGCCCCAGATTTTATGCTGTCCTGGAGAGCTTGCAGAGCACTGGGGAAAGGCAGGCAGAGAATTCCCTGCTAGCACCTTCTCTGTGCCTGTTCACTTTGCTTCGCAGAATCGCTTTTGTGCGGAGAACACTTACACTTGTTCAGAACAAAAGAAAGCACAGAGCCGCAGATTTTATGCTGTACTGGAGAGCTTGCAGAGCACTGGGGAAAGGCAGGCAGAGAATTCCCTGCTAGCACCTTCTCTGTGCCTGGGAAGCAAAAGTGTTCACATTGCTTCGCAGAATCGCTTTTGTGCAGAAAACAGTAACACTTTTTCAGAACAAAAGAAAGCACAGAGCCCCAGATTTTATGTTGTCCTGGAGAGCTTGCAGAGCACTGGGGAAAGGCAGGCAGAGAATTCCCTGCTAGCACCTTCTCTGTGCCTGGGAAGCAGAAGTGTTCACATTGCTTCGCAGAATCGCTTTTGTGCAGAAAACAGTAACACTTGTTCAGAACGAAAGAAAGCACAGAGCCCCAGATTTTATGCTGTCCTGGAGAGCTTGCAGAGCACTGGGGAAAGGCAGGCAGAGAATTCCCTGCTAGCACCTTCTCTGTGCCTGGGAAGCAGAAGTGTTCACATTGCTTCGCAGAATCACTTTTGTGCAGAAAACAGTAACACTTGTTCAGAACGAAAGAAAGCACAGAGCCCCAGATTTGCTGTTGTCCTGGAGAGCTTGCAGAGCACTGGGGAAAGGCAGGCAGAGAATTCCCTGCTAGCACCTTCTCTGTGCCTGTTCACATTGCTTCGCAGAATCGCTTTTGTGCAGAAAACAGTAACACTTGTTCAGAACAAAAGAAAGCAAAGAGTCCCAGATTTTATGCTGTACTGGAGAGCTTGCAGAGCACTGGGGAAAGGCAGGCAGAGAATTCCCTGCTAGCACCTTCTCTGTGCCTGGGAAGCAGAAGTGTTCTCATTGCTTCGCAGAATCGCTTTTGTGCAGAAAACAGTAACACTTGTTCAGAACAAAAGAAAGCACAGAGCCCCAGATTTTATGCTGTCCTGGAGAGCTTGCAGAGCACTGGGGAAAGGCAGGCAGAGAATTCCCTGCTAGCACCTTCTCTGTGCCTGGGAAGCAGAAGTGTTCACATTGCTTCGCAGAATCACTTTTGTGCAGAAAACAGTAACACTTGTTCAGAACGAAAGAAAGCACAGAGCCCCAGATTTTATGCTGTACTGGACAGCTTGCAGAGCACTGGGGAAAGGCAGGCAGAGAATTCCCTGCTAGCACCTTCTCTGTGCCTGGGAAGCAAAAGTGTTCACATTGCTTCGCAGAATCGCTTTTGTGCAGAAAACAGTAACACTTGTTCAGAACAAAAGAAAGCACAGAGCCCCAGATTTTATGTTGTCCTGGAGAGCTTGCAGAGCACTGGGGAAAGGCAGGCAGAGAATTCCCTGCTAGCACCTCCTCTGTGCCTGTTCACATTGCTTCGCAGAATCGCTTTTGTGCAGAAAACAGTAACACTTGTTCAGAACGAAAGAAAGCACAGAGCCCCAGATTTTATGTTGTCCTGGAGAGCTTGCAGAGCACTGGGGAAAGGCAGGCAGAGAATTCCCTGCTAGCACCTTCTCTGTGCCTGGGAAGCAGAAGTGTTCACATTGCTTCGCAGAATCGCTTTTGTGCAGAAAACAGTAACACTTGTTCAGAACGAAAGAAAGCACAGAGCCCCAGATTTTATGCTGTCCTGGAGAGCTTGCAGAGCACTGGGGAAAGGCAGGCAGAGAATTCCCTGCTAGCACCTTCTCTGTGCCTGTTCACATTACTTCGCAGAATCGCTTTTGTGCAGAAAACAGTAACACTTGTTCAGAACGAAAGAAAGCACAGAGCCCCAGATTTTATGCTGTCCTGGAGAGATTGCAGAGCACTGGGGAAAAGCAGGCAGAGAATTCCCTGCTAGTACCTTCTCTGTGCCTGGGAAGCAGAAGTGTTCACATTGCTTCGCAGAATCACTTTTGTGCAGAAAACAGTAACACTTGTTCAGAACGAAAGAAAACACAGAGCCCCAGATTTTATGCTGTCCTGGAGAGCTTGCAGAGCACTGGGGAAAGGCAGGCAGAGAATTCCCTGCTAGCACCTTCTCTGTGCCTGTTCACATTGCTTCGCAGAATCGCTTTTGTGCGGAGAACACTTACACTTGTTCAGAACAAAAGAAAGCACAGAGCCGCAGATTTT
This sequence comes from Strix uralensis, assembly GCF_047716275.1. Taxonomy (NCBI): domain Eukaryota; kingdom Metazoa; phylum Chordata; class Aves; order Strigiformes; family Strigidae; genus Strix; species Strix uralensis. Next base: position 1,263,912 of record NC_134005.1, on the reverse strand, counting down.
ATGCTGTACTGGAGAGCTTGCAGAGCACTGGGGAAAGGCAGGCAGAGAATTCCCTGCTAGCACCTTCTCTGTGCCTGGGAAGCAAAAGTGTTCACATTGCTTCGCAGAATCGGTTTTGTGCAGAAAACAGTAACACTTTTTCAGAACAAAAGAAAGCACAGAGCCCCAGATTTTATGTTGTCCTGGAGAGCTTGCAGAGCACTGGGGAAAGGCAGGCAGAGAATTCCCTGCTAGCACCTTCTCTGTGCCTGGGAAGCAGAAGTGTTCACATTGCTTCGCAGAATCGCTTTTGTGCAGAAAACAGTAACACTTGTTCAGAACGAAAGAAAGCACAGAGCCCCAGATTTTATGCTGTCCTGGAGAGCTTGCAGAGCACTGGGGAAAGGCAGGCAGAGAATTCCCTGCTAGCACCTTCTCTGTGCCTGGGAAGCAGAAGTGTTCACATTGCTTCGCAGAATCACTTTTGTGCAGAAAACAGTAACACTTGTTCAGAACGAAAGAAAGCACAGAGCCCCAGATTTGCTGTTGTCCTGGAGAGCTTGCAGAGCACTGGGGAAAGGCAGGCAGAGAATTCCCTGCTAGCACCTTCTCTGTGCCTGTTCACATTGCTTCGCAGAATCGCTTTTGTGCAGAAAACAGTAACACTTGTTCAGAACAAAAGAAAGCACAGAGCCCCAGATTTTATGCTGTCCTGGAGAGCTTGCAGAGCACTGGGGAAAGGCAGGCAGAGAATTCCTTGCTAGCACCTTCTCTGTGCCTGGGAAGCAGAAGTGTTCACATTGCTTCGCAGAATCGCTTTTGTGCAGAAAACAGTAACACTTGTTCAGAACGAAAGAAAGCACAGAGCCCCAGATTTTATGCTGTCCTGGAGAGCTTGCAGAGCACTGGGGAAAGGCAGGCAGAGAATTCCCTGCTAGCACCTTCTCTGTGCTTGTTCACATTACTTCGCAGAATCGCTTTTGTGCAGAAAACAGTAACACTTGTTCAGAACGAAAGAAAGCACAGAGCCCCAGATTTTATGCTGTCCTGGAGAGATTGCAGAGCACTGGGGAAAAGCAGGCAGAGAATTCCCTGCTAGTACCTTCTCTGTGCCTGGGAAGCAGAAGTGTTCACATTGCTTCGCAGAATCACTTTTGTGCAGAAAACAGTAACACTTGTTCAGAACGAAAGAAAACACAGAGCCCCAGATTTTATGCTGTCCTGGAGAGCTTGCAGAGCACTGGGGAAAGGCAGGCAGAGAATTCCCTGCTAGCACCTTCTCTGTGCCTGTTCACATTGCTTCGCAGAATCGCTTTTGTGCGGAGAACACTTACACTTGTTCAGAACAAAAGAAAGCACAGAGCCGCAGATTTTATGCTGTACTGGAGAGCTTGCAGAGCACTGGGGAAAGGCAGGCAGAGAATTCCCTGCTAGCACCTTCTCTGTGCCTGGGAAGCAAAAGTGTTCACATTGCTTCGCAGAATCGCTTTTGTGCAGAAAACAGTAACACTTTTTCAGAACAAAAGAAAGCACAGAGCCCCAGATTTTATGTTGTCCTGGAGAGCTTGCAGAGCACTGGGGAAAGGCAGGCAGAGAATTCCCTGCTAGCACCTTCTCTGTGCCTGGGAAGCAGAAGTGTTCACATTGCTTCGCAGAATCGCTTTTGTGCAGAAAACAGTAACACTTGTTCAGAACGAAAGAAAGCACAGAGCCCCAGATTTTATGCTGTCCTGGAGAGCTTGCAGAGCACTGGGGAAAGGCAGGCAGAGAATTCCCTGCTAGCACCTTCTCTGTGCCTGGGAAGCAGAAGTGTTCACATTGCTTCGCAGAATCACTTTTGTGCAGAAAACAGTAACACTTGTTCAGAACGAAAGAAAGCACAGAGCCCCAGATTTGCTGTTGTCCTGGAGAGCTTGCAGAGCACTGGGGAAAGGCAGGCAGAGAATTCCCTGCTAGCACCTTCTCTGTGCCTGTTCACATTGCTTCGCAGAATCGCTTTTGTGCAGAAAACACTAACACTTGTTCAGAACAAAAGAAAGCAAAGAGTCCCAGATTTTATGCTGTACTGGAGAGCTTGCAGAGCACTGGGGAAAGGCAGGCAGAGAATTCCCTGCTAGCACCTTCTCTGTGCCTGGGAAGCAGAAGTGTTCTCATTGCTTCGCAGAATCGCTTTTGTGCAGAAAACAGTAACACTTGTTCAGAACAAAAGAAAGCACAGAGCCCCAGATTTTATGCTGTCCTGGAGAGCTTGCAGAGCACTGGGGAAAGGCAGGCAGAGAATTCCCTGCTAGCACCTTCTCTGTGCCTGGGAAGCAGAAGTGTTCACATTGCTTCGCAGAATCACTTTTGTGCAGAAAACAGTAACACTTGTTCAGAACGAAAGAAAGCACAGAGCCCCAGATTTTATGCTGTACTGGACAGCTTGCAGAGCACTGGGGAAAGGCAGGCAGAGAATTCCCTGCTAGCACCTTCTCTGTGCCTGGGAAGCAAAAGTGTTCACATTGCTTCGCAGAATCGCTTTTGTGCAGAAAACAGTAACACTTGTTCAGAACAAAAGAAAGCACAGAGCCCCAGATTTTATGTTGTCCTGGAGAGCTTGCAGAGCACTGGGGAAAGGCAGGCAGAGAATTCCCTGCTAGCACCTTCTCTGTGCCTGGGAAGCAGAAGTGTTCACATTGCTTCGCAGAATCGCTTTTGTGCAGAAAACAGTAACACTTGTTCAGAACGAAAGAAAGCACAGAGCCCCAGATTTTTTGCTGTCCTGGAGAGCTTGCAGAGCACTGGGGAAAGGCAGGCAGAGAATTCCCTGCTAGCACCTTCTCTGTGCCTGGGAAGCAGAAGTGTTCACATTGCTTCGCAGAATCACTTTTGTGCAGAAAACAGTAACACTTGTTCAGAACGAAAGAAAGCACAGAGCCCCAGATTTGCTGTTGTCCTGGAGAGCTTGCAGAGCACTGGGGAAAGGCAGGCAGAGAATTCCCTGCTAGCACCTCCTCTGTGCCTGTTCACATTGCTTCGCAGAATCGCTTTTGTGCAGAAAACAGTAACACTTGTTCAGAACGAAAGAAAGCACAGAGCCCCAGATTTTATGTTGTCCTGGAGAGCTTGCAGAGCACTGGGGAAAGGCAGGCAGAGAATTCCCTGCTAGCACCTTCTCTGTGCCTGGGAAGCAGAAGTGTTCACATTGCTTCGCAGAATCGCTTTTGTGCAGAAAACAGTAACACTTGTTCAGAACGAAAGAAAACACAGAGCCCCAGATTTTATGCTGTCCTGGAGAGCTTGCAGAGCACTGGGGAAAGGCAGGCAGAGAATTCCCTGCTAGTACCTTCTCTGTGCCTGGGAAGCAGAAGTGTTCACATTGCTTCGCAGAATCACTTTTGTGCAGAAAACAGTAACACTTGTTCAGAACGAAAGAAAACACAGAGCCCCAGATTTTATGCTGTCCTGGAGAGCTTGCAGAGCACTGGGGAAAGGCAGGCAGAGAATTCCCTGCTAGCACCTTCTCTGTGCCTGTTCACATTGCTTCGCAGAATCGCTTTTGTGCGGAGAACACTTACACTTGTTCAGAACAAAAGAAAGCACAGAGCCGCAGATTTTATGCTGTACTGGAGAGCTTGCAGAGCACTGGGGAAAGGCAGGCAGAGAATTCCCTGCTAGCACCTTCTCTGTGCCTGGGAAGCAAAAGTGTTCACATTGCTTCGCAGAATCGGTTTTGTGCAGAAAACAGTAACACTTTTTCAGAACAAAAGAAAGCACAGAGCCCCAGATTTTATGTTGTCCTGGAGAGCTTGCAGAGCACTGGGGAAAGGCAGGCAGAGAATTCCCTGCTAGCACCTTCTCTGTGCCTGGGAAGCAGAAGTGTTCACATTGCTTCGCAGAATCGCTTTTGTGCAGAAAACAGTAACACTTGTTCAGAACGAAAGAAAGCACAGAGCCCCAGATTTTATGCTGTCCTGGAGAGCTTGCAGAGCACTGGGGAAAGGCAGGCAGAGAATTCCCTGCTAGCACCTTCTCTGTGCCTGGGAAGCAGAAGTGTTCACATTGCTTCGCAGAATCACTTTTGTGCAGAAAACAGTAACACTTGTTCAGAACGAAAGAAAGCACAGAGCCCCAGATTTGCTGTTGTCCTGGAGAGCTTGCAGAGCACTGGGGAAAGGCAGGCAGAGAATTCCCTGCTAGCACCTTCTCTGTGCCTGTTCACATTGCTTCGCAGAATCGCTTTTGTGCAGAAAACACTAACACTTGTTCAGAACAAAAGAAAGCAAAGAGTCCCAGATTTTATGCTGTACTGGAGAGCTTGCAGAGCACTGGGGAAAGGCAGGCAGAGAATTCCCTGCTAGCACCTTCTCTGTGCCTGGGAAGCAGAAGTGTTCTCATTGCTTCGCAGAATCGCTTTTGTGCAGAAAACAGTAACACTTGTTCAGAACAAAAGAAAGCACAGAGCCCCAGATTTTATGCTGTCCTGGAGAGCTTGCAGAGCACTGGGGAAAGGCAGGCAGAGAATTCCTTGCTAGCACCTTCTCTGTGCCTGGGAAGCAGAAGTGTTCACATTGCTTCGCAGAATCACTTTTGTGCAGAAAACAGTAACACTTGTTCAGAACGAAAGAAAGCACAGAGCCCCAGATTTTATGCTGTACTGGACAGCTTGCAGAGCACTGGGGAAAGGCAGGCAGAGAATTCCCTGCTAGCACCTTCTCTGTGCCTGGGAAGCAGAAGTGTTCACATTGCTTCGCAGAATCACTTTTGTGCAGAAAACAGTAACACTTGTTCAGAACGAAAGAAAGCACAGAGCCCCAGATTTGCTGTTGTCCTGGAGAGCTTGCAGAGCACTGGGGAAAGGCAGGCAGAGAATTCCCTGCTAGCACCTCCTCTGTGCCTGTTCACATTGCTTCGCAGAATCGCTTTTGTGCAGAAAACAGTAACACTTGTTCAGAACGAAAGAAAGCACAGAGCCCCAGATTTTATGTTGTCCTGGAGAGCTTGCAGAGCACTGGGGAAAGGCAGGCAGAGAATTCCCTGCTAGCACCTTCTCTGTGCCTGGGAAGCAGAAGTGTTCACATTGCTTCGCAGAATCGCTTTTGTGCAGAAAACAGTAACACTTGTTCAGAACGAAAGAAAGCACAGAGCCCCAGATTTTATGCTGTCCTGGAGAGCTTGCAGAGCACTGGGGAAAGGCAGGCAGAGAATTCCCTGCTAGCACCTTCTCTGTGCCTGTTCACATTACTTCGCAGAATCGCTTTTGTGCAGAAAACAGTAACACTTGTTCAGAACGAAAGAAAGCACAGAGCCCCAGATTTTATGCTGTCCTGGAGAGATTGCAGAGCACTGGGGAAAAGCAGGCAGAGAATTCCCTGCTAGTACCTTCTCTGTGCCTGGGAAGCAGAAGTGTTCACATTGCTTCGCAGAATCACTTTTGTGCAGAAAACAGTAACACTTGTTCAGAACGAAAGAAAACACAGAGCCCCAGATTTTATGCTGTCCTGGAGAGCTTGCAGAGCACTGGGGAAAGGCAGGCAGAGAATTCCCTGCTAGCACCTTCTCTGTGCCTGTTCACATTGCTTCGCAGAATCGCTTTTGTGCGGAGAACACTTACACTTGTTCAGAACAAAAGAAAGCACAGAGCCCCAGATTTTATGCTGTACTGGAGAGCTTGCAGAGCACTGGGGAAAGGCAGGCAGAGAATTCCCTGCTAGCACCTTCTCTGTGCCTGGGAAGCAAAAGTGTTCACATTGCTTCGCAGAATCGCTTTTGTGCAGAAAACAGTAACACTTTTTCAGAACAAAAGAAAGCACAGAGCCCCAGATTTTATGTTGTCCTGGAGAGCTTGCAGAGCACTGGGGAAAGGCAGGCAGAGAATTCCCTGCTAGCACCTTCTCTGTGCCTGGGAAGCAGAAGTGTTCACATTGCTTCGCAGAATCGCTTTTGTGCAGAAAACAGTAACACTTGTTCAGAACGAAAGAAAGCACAGAGCCCCAGATTTTATGCTGTCCTGGAGAGCTTGCAGAGCACTGGGGAAAGGCAGGCAGAGAATTCCCTGCTAGCACCTTCTCTGTGCCTGGGAAGCAGAAGTGTTCACATTGCTTCGCAGAATCACTTTTGTGCAGAAAACAGTAACACTTGTTCAGAACGAAAGAAAGCACAGAGCCCCAGATTTGCTGTTGTCCTGGAGAGCTTGCAGAGCACTGGGGAAAGGCAGGCAGAGAATTCCCTGCTAGCACCTTCTCTGTGCCTGTTCACATTGCTTCGCAGAATCGCTTTTGTGCAGAAAACACTAACACTTGTTCAGAACAAAAGAAAGCAAAGAGTCCCAGATTTTATGCTGTACTGGAGAGCTTGCAGAGCACTGGGGAAAGGCAGGCAGAGAATTCCCTGCTAGCACCTTCTCTGTGCCTGGGAAGCAGAAGTGTTCTCATTGCTTCGCAGAATCGCTTTTGTGCAGAAAACAGTAACACTTGTTCAGAACAAAAGAAAGCACAGAGCCCCAGATTTTATGCTGTCCTGGAGAGCTTGCAGAGCACTGGGGAAAGGCAGGCAGAGAATTCCTTGCTAGCACCTTCTCTGTGCCTGGGAAGCAGAAGTGTTCACATTGCTTCGCAGAATCACTTTTGTGCAGAAAACAGTAACACTTGTTCAGAACGAAAGAAAGCACAGAGCCCCAGATTTTATGCTGTACTGGACAGCTTGCAGAGCACTGGGGAAAGGCAGGCAGAGAATTCCCTGCTAGCACCTTCTCTGTGCCTGGGAAGCAAAAGTGTTCACATTGCTTCGCAGAATCGCTTTTGTGCAGAAAACAGTAACACTTGTTCAGAACAAAAGAAAGCACAGAGCCCCAGATTTTATGTTGTCCTGGAGAGCTTGCAGAGCACTGGGGAAAGGCAGGCAGAGAATTCCCTGCTAGCACCTTCTCTGTGCCTGGGAAGCAGAAGTGTTCACATTGCTTCGCAGAATCGCTTTTGTGCAGAAAACAGTAACACTTGTTCAGAACAAAAGAAAGCACAGAGCCCCAGATTTTATGTTGTCCTCTAGAGCTTGCAGAGCACTGGGGAAAGGCAGGCAGAGAATTCCCTGCTAGCACCTTCTCTGTGCCTGGGAAGCAGAAGTGTTCACATTGCTTCGCAGAATCGCTTTTGTGCAGAAAACAGTAACACTTGTTCAGAACGAAAGAAAGCACAGAGCCCCAGATTTTATGCTGTCCTGGAGAGCTTGCAGAGCACTGGGGAAAGGCAGGCAGAGAATTCCCTGCTAGCACCTTCTCTGTGCCTGGGAAGCAGAAGTGTTCACATTGCTTCGCAGAATCACTTTTGTGCAGAAAACAGTAACACTTGTTCAGAACGAAAGAAAGCACAGAGCCCCAGATTTGCTGTTGTCCTGGAGAGCTTGCAGAGCACTGGGGAAAGGCAGGCAGAGAATTCCCTGCTAGCACCTTCTCTGTGCCTGTTCACATTGCTTCGCAGAATCGCTTTTGTGCAGAAAACACTAACACTTGTTCAGAACAAAAGAAAGCAAAGAGTCCCAGATTTTATGCTGTACTGGAGAGCTTGCAGAGCACTGGGGAAAGGCAGGCAGAGAATTCCCTGCTAGCACCTTCTCTGTGCCTGGGAAGCAGAAGTGTTCACATTGCTTCGCAGAATCACTTTTGTGCAGAAAACAGTAACTCTTGTTAGGAACGAAAGAAAACACAGAGCCCCAGATTTTATGTTGTCCTGGAGAGCTTGCAGAGCACTGGGGAAAGGCAGGCAGAGAATTCCCTGCTAGCACCTTCTCTGTGCCTGGGAAGCAGAAGTGTTCACATTGCTTCGCAGAATCGCTTTTGTGCAGAAAACAGTAACACTTGTTCAGAACAAAAGAAAGCACAGAGCCCCAGATTTTATGTTGTCCTCTAGAGCTTGCAGAGCACTGGGGAAAGGCAGGCAGAGAATTCCCTGCTAGCACCTTCTCTGTGCCTGGGAAGCAAAAGTGTTCACATTGCTTCGCAGAATCGCTTTTGTGCAGAAAACAGTAACACTTGTTCAGAACAAAAGAAAGCACAGAGCCCCAGATTTTATGCTGTCCTGGAGAGCTTGCAGAGCACTGGGGAAAGGCAGGCAGAGAATTCCCTGCTAGCACCTTCTCTGTGCCTGGGAAGCAGAAGTGTTCACATTGCTTCGCAGAATCGCTTTTGTGCAGAAAACAGTAACACTTGTTCAGAACGAAAGAAAGCACAGAGCCCCAGATTTGCTGTTGTCCTGGAGAGCTTGCAGAGCACTGGGGAAAGGCAGGCAGAGAATTCCCTGCTAGCACCTTCTCTGTGCCTGTTCACATTGCTTCGCAGAATCGCTTTTGTGCAGAAAACACTAACACTTGTTCAGAACAAAAGAAAGCAAAGAGTCCCAGATTTTATGCTGTACTGGAGAGCTTGCAGAGCACTGGGGAAAGGCAGGCAGAGAATTCCCTGCTAGCACCTTCTCTGTGCCTGGGAAGCAGAAGTGTTCTCATTGCTTCGCAGAATCGCTTTTGTGCAGAAAACAGTAACACTTGTTCAGAACAAAAGAAAGCACAGAGCCCCAGATTTTATGCTGTCCTGGAGAGCTTGCAGAGCACTGGGGAAAGGCAGGCAGAGAATTCCTTGCTAGCACCTTCTCTGTGCCTGGGAAGCAGAAGTGTTCACATTGCTTCGCAGAATCACTTTTGTGCAGAAAACAGTAACACTTGTTCAGAACGAAAGAAAGCACAGAGCCCCAGATTTTATGCTGTACTGGACAGCTTGCAGAGCACTGGGGAAAGGCAGGCAGAGAATTCCCTGCTAGCACCTTCTCTGTGCCTGGGAAGCAAAAGTGTTCACATTGCTTCGCAGAATCGCTTTTGTGCAGAAAACAGTAACACTTGTTCAGAACAAAAGAAAGCACAGAGCCCCAGATTTTATGTTGTCCTGGAGAGCTTGCAGAGCACTGGGGAAAGGCAGGCAGAGAATTCCCTGCTAGCACCTTCTCTGTGCCTGGGAAGCAGAAGTGTTCACATTGCTTCGCAGAATCGCTTTTGTGCAGAAAACAGTAACACTTGTTCAGAACAAAAGAAAGCACAGAGCCCCAGATTTTATGTTGTCCTCTAGAGCTTGCAGAGCACTGGGGAAAGGCAGGCAGAGAATTCCCTGCTAGCACCTTCTCTGTGCCTGGGAAGCAGAAGTGTTCACATTGCTTCGCAGAATCGCTTTTGTGCAGAAAACAGTAACACTTGTTCAGAACGAAAGAAAGCACAGAGCCCCAGATTTTATGCTGTCCTGGAGAGCTTGCAGAGCACTGGGGAAAGGCAGGCAGAGAATTCCCTGCTAGCACCTTCTCTGTGCCTGGGAAGCAGAAGTGTTCACATTGCTTCGCAGAATCGCTTTTGTGCAGAAAACAGTAACTCTTGTTAGGAACGAAAGAAAACACAGAGCCCCAGATTTTATGTTGTCCTGGAGAGCTTGCAGAGCACTGGGGAAAGGCAGGCAGAGAATTCCCTGCTAGAACCTTCTCTGTGCCTGTTCACATTGCTTCGCAGAATCGCTTTTGTGCAGAAAACACTAACACTTGTTCAGAACAAAAGAAAGCAAAGAGTCCCAGATTTTATGCTGTACTGGAGAGCTTGCAGAGCACTGGGGAAAGGCAGGCAGAGAATTCCCTGCTAGCACCTTCTCTGTGCCTGGGAAGCAGAAGTGTTCACATTGCTTCGCAGAATCACTTTTGTGCAGAAAACAGTAACTCTTGTTAGGAACGAAAGAAAACACAGAGCCCCAGATTTTATGTTGTCCTGGAGAGCTTGCAGAGAACTGGGGAAAGGCAGGCAGAGAATTCCCTGCTAGCACCTTCTCTGTGCCTGGGAAGCAGAAGTGTTCACATTGCTTCGCAGAATCGCTTTTGTGCAGAAAACAGTAACACTTGTTCAGAACAAAAGAAAGCACAGAGCCCCAGATTTTATGTTGTCCTCTAGAGCTTGCAGAGCACTGGGGAAAGGCAGGCAGAGAATTCCCTGCTAGCACCTTCTCTGTGCCTGGGAAGCAAAAGTGTTCACATTGCTTCGCAGAATCGCTTTTGTGCAGAAAACAGTAACACTTATTCAGAACAAAAGAAAGCACAGAGCCCCAGATTTTATGCTGTCCTGGAGAGCTTGCAGAGCACTGGGGAAAGGCAGGCAGAGAATTCCCTGCTAGCACCTTCTCTGTGCCTGGGAAGCAGAAGTGTTCACATTGCTTCGCAGAATCACTTTTGTGCAGAAAACAGTAACACTTGTTCAGAACGAAAGAAAGCACAGAGCCCCAGATTTTATGCTGTCCTGGAGAGCTTGCAGAGCACTGGGGAAAGGCAGGCAGAGAATTCCCTGCTAGCACCTTCTCTGTGCCTGGGAAGCAAAAGTGTTCACATTGCTTCGCAGAATCGGTTTTGTGCAGAAAACAGTAACACTTTTTCAGAACAAAAGAAAGCACAGAGCCCCAGATTTTATGTTGTCCTGGAGAGCTTGCAGAGCACTGGGGAAAGGCAGGCAGAGAATTCCCTGCTAGCACCTTCTCTGTGCCTGGGAAGCAGAAGTGTTCACATTGCTTCGCAGAATCGCTTTTGTGCAGAAAACAGTAACACTTGTTCAGAACGAAAGAAAGCACAGAGCCCCAGATTTTATGCTGTCCTGGAGAGCTTGCAGAGCACTGGGGAAAGGCAGGCAGAGAATTCCCTGCTAGCACCTTCTCTGTGCCTGGGAAGCAGAAGTGTTCACATTGCTTCGCAGAATCACTTTTGTGCAGAAAACAGTAACACTTGTTCAGAACGAAAGAAAGCACAGAGCCCCAGATTTTATGTTGTCCTCTAGAGCTTGCAGAGCACTGGGGAAAGGCAGGCAGAGAATTCCCTGCTAGCACCTTCTCTGTGCCTGGGAAGCAGAAGTGTTCACATTGCTTCGCAGAATCGCTTTTGTGCAGAAAACAGTAACACTTGTTCAGAACGAAAGAAAGCACAGAGCCCCAGATTTTATGCTGTCCTGGAGAGCTTGCAGAGCACTGGGGAAAGGCAGGCAGAGAATTCCCTGCTAGCACCTTCTCTGTGCCTGGGAAGCAGAAGTGTTCACATTGCTTCGCAGAATCACTTTTGTGCAGAAAACAGTAACACTTGTTCAGAACGAAAGAAAGCACAGAGCCCCAGATTTGCTGTTGTCCTGGAGAGCTTGCAGAGCACTGGGGAAAGGCAGGCAGAGAATTCCCTGCTAGCACCTTCTCTGTGCCTGTTCACATTGCTTCGCAGAATCGCTTTTGTGCAGAAAACACTAACACTTGTTCAGAACAAAAGAAAGCAAAGAGTCCCAGATTTTATGCTGTACTGGAGAGCTTGCAGAGCACTGGGGAAAGGCAGGCAGAGAATTCCCTGCTAGCACCTTCTCTGTGCCTGGGAAGCAGAAGTGTTCACATTGCTTCGCAGAATCACTTTTGTGCAGAAAACAGTAACTCTTGTTAGGAACGAAAGAAAACACAGAGCCCCAGATTTTATGTTGTCCTGGAGAGCTTGCAGAGCACTGGGGAAAGGCAGGCAGAGAATTCCCTGCTAGCACCTTCTCTGTGCCTGGGAAGCAGAAGTGTTCACATTGCTTCGCAGAATCGCTTTTGTGCAGAAAACAGTAACACTTGTTCAGAACAAAAGAAAGCACAGAGCCCCAGATTTTATGTTGTCCTCTAGAGCTTGCAGAGCACTGGGGAAAGGCAGGCAGAGAATTCCCTGCTAGCACCTTCTCTGTGCCTGGGAAGCAAAAGTGTTCACATTGCTTCGCAGAATCGCTTTTGTGCAGAAAACAGTAACACTTGTTCAGAACAAAAGAAAGCACAGAGCCCCAGATTTTATGCTGTCCTGGAGAGCTTGCAGAGCACTGGGGAAAGGCAGGCAGAGAATTCCCTGCTAGCACCTTCTCTGTGCCTGGGAAGCAGAAGTGTTCACATTGCTTCGCAGAATCGCTTTTGTGCAGAAAACAGTAACACTTGTTCAGAACGAAAGAAAGCACAGAGCCCCAGATTTGCTGTTGTCCTGGAGAGCTTGCAGAGCACTGGGGAAAGGCAGGCAGAGAATTCCCTGCTAGCACCTTCTCTGTGCCTGTTCACATTGCTTCGCAGAATCGCTTTTGTGCAGAAAACACTAACACTTGTTCAGAACAAAAGAAAGCAAAGAGTCCCAGATTTTATGCTGTACTGGAGAGCTTGCAGAGCACTGGGGAAAGGCAGGCAGAGAATTCCCTGCTAGCACCTTCTCTGTGCCTGGGAAGCAGAAGTGTTCTCATTGCTTCGCAGAATCGCTTTTGTGCAGAAAACAGTAACACTTGTTCAGAACAAAAGAAAGCACAGAGCCCCAGATTTTATGCTGTCCTGGAGAGCTTGCAGAGCACTGGGGAAAGGCAGGCAGAGAATTCCTTGCTAGCACCTTCTCTGTGCCTGGGAAGCAGAAGTGTTCACATTGCTTCGCAGAATCACTTTTGTGCAGAAAACAGTAACACTTGTTCAGAACGAAAGAAAGCACAGAGCCCCAGATTTTATGCTGTACTGGACAGCTTGCAGAGCACTGGGGAAAGGCAGGCAGAGAATTCCCTGCTAGCACCTTCTCTGTGCCTGGGAAGCAAAAGTGTTCACATTGCTTCGCAGAATCGCTCTTGTGCAGAAAACAGTAACACTTGTTCAGAACAAAAGAAAGCACAGAGCCCCAGATTTTATGTTGTCCTGGAGAGCTTGCAGAGCACTGGGGAAAGGCAGGCAGAGAATTCCCTGCTAGCACCTTCTCTGTGCCTGGGAAGCAGAAGTGTTCACATTGCTTCGCAGAATCGCTTTTGTGCAGAAAACAGTAACACTTGTTCAGAACAAAAGAAAGCACAGAGCCCCAGATTTTATGTTGTCCTCTAGAGCTTGCAGAGCACTGGGGAAAGGCAGGCAGAGAATTCCCTGCTAGCACCTTCTCTGTGCCTGGGAAGCAGAAGTGTTCACATTGCTTCGCAGAATCGCTTTTGTGCAGAAAACAGTAACACTTGTTCAGAACGAAAGAAAGCACAGAGCCCCAGATTTTATGCTGTCCTGGAGAGCTTGCAGAGCACTGGGGAAAGGCAGGCAGAGAATTCCCTGCTAGCACCTTCTCTGTGCCTGGGAAGCAGAAGTGTTCACATTGCTTCGCAGAATCACTTTTGTGCAGAAAACAGTAACACTTGTTCAGAACGAAAGAAAGCACAGAGCCCCAGATTTGCTGTTGTCCTGGAGAGCTTGCAGAGCACTGGGGAAAGGCAGGCAGAGAATTCCCTGCTAGCACCTTCTCTGTGCCTGTTCACATTGCTTCGCAGAATCGCTTTTGTGCAGAAAACACTAACACTTGTTCAGAACAAAAGAAAGCAAAGAGTCCCAGATTTTATGCTGTACTGGAGAGCTTGCAGAGCACTGGGGAAAGGCAGGCAGAGAATTCCCTGCTAGCACCTTCTCTGTGCCTGGGAAGCAGAAGTGTTCACATTGCTTCGCAGAATCACTTTTGTGCAGAAAACAGTAACTCTTGTTAGGAACGAAAGAAAACACAGAGCCCCAGATTTTATGTTGTCCTGGAGAGCTTGCAGAGCACTGGGGAAAGGCAGGCAGAGAATTCCCTGCTAGCACCTTCTCTGTGCCTGGGAAGCAGAAGTGTTCACATTGCTTCGCAGAATCACTTTTGTGCAGAAAACAGTAACACTTGTTCAGAACGAAAGAAAGCACAGAGCCCCAGATTTTATGCTGTCCTGGAGAGCTTGCAGAGCACTGGGGAAAGGCAGGCAGAGAATTCCCTGCTAGCACCTTCTCTGTGCCTGGGAAGCAGAAGTGTTCACATTGCTTCGCAGAATCGCTTTTGTGCAGAAAACAGTAACACTTGTTCAGAACGAAAGAAAGCACAGAGCCCCAGATTTTATGCTGTCCTGGAGAGCTTGCAGAGCACTGGGGAAAGGCAGGCAGAGAATTCCCTGCTAGCACCTTCTCTGTGCCTGTTCACATTACTTCGCAGAATCGCTTTTGTGCAGAAAACAGTAACACTTGTTCAGAACGAAAGAAAGCACAGAGCCCCAGATTTTATGCTGTCCTGGAGAGATTGCAGAGCACTGGGGAAAAGCAGGCAGAGAATTCCCTGCTAGTACCTTCTCTGTGCCTGGGAAGCAGAAGTGTTCACATTGCTTCGCAGAATCACTTTTGTGCAGAAAACAGTAACACTTGTTCAGAACGAAAGAAAACACAGAGCCCCAGATTTTATGCTGTCCTGGAGAGCTTGCAGAGCACTGGGGAAAGGCAGGCAGAGAATTCCCTGCTAGCACCTTCTCTGTGCCTGTTCACATTGCTTCGCAGAATCGCTTTTGTGCGGAGAACACTTACACTTGTTCAGAACAAAAGAAAGCACAGAGCCGCAGATTTTATGCTGTACTGGAGAGCTTGCAGAGCACTGGGGAAAGGCAGGCAGAGAATTCCCTGCTAGCACCTTCTCTGTGCCTGGGAAGCAAAAGTGTTCACATTGCTTCGCAGAATCGCTTTTGTGCAGAAAACAGTAACACTTTTTCAGAACAAAAGAAAGCACAGAGCCCCAGATTTTATGTTGTCCTGGAGAGCTTGCAGAGCACTGGGGAAAGGCAGGCAGAGAATTCCCTGCTAGCACCTTCTCTGTGCCTGGGAAGCAGAAGTGTTCACATTGCTTCGCAGAATCGCTTTTGTGCAGAAAACAGTAACACTTGTTCAGAACGAAAGAAAGCACAGAGCCCCAGATTTTATGCTGTCCTGGAGAGCTTGCAGAGCACTGGGGAAAGGCAGGCAGAGAATTCCCTGCTAGCACCTTCTCTGTGCCTGGGAAGCAGAAGTGTTCACATTGCTTCGCAGAATCACTTTTGTGCAGAAAACAGTAACACTTGTTCAGAACGAAAGAAAGCACAGAGCCCCAGATTTTATGTTGTCCTCTAGAGCTTGCAGAGCACTGGGGAAAGGCAGGCAGAGAATTCCCTGCTAGCACCTTCTCTGTGCCTGGGAAGCAGAAGTGTTCACATTGCTTCGCAGAATCGCTTTTGTGCAGAAAACAGTAACACTTGTTCAGAACGAAAGAAAGCACAGAGCCCCAGATTTTATGCTGTCCTGGAGAGCTTGCAGAGCACTGGGGAAAGGCAGGCAGAGAATTCCCTGCTAGCACCTTCTCTGTGCCTGGGAAGCAGAAGTGTTCACATTGCTTCGCAGAATCACTTTTGTGCAGAAAACAGTAACACTTGTTCAGAACGAAAGAAAGCACAGAGCCCCAGATTTGCTGTTGTCCTGGAGAGCTTGCAGAGCACTGGGGAAAGGCAGGCAGAGAATTCCCTGCTAGCACCTTCTCTGTGCCTGTTCACATTGCTTCGCAGAATCGCTTTTGTGCAGAAAACACTAACACTTGTTCAGAACAAAAGAAAGCAAAGAGTCCCAGATTTTATGCTGTACTGGAGAGCTTGCAGAGCACTGGGGAAAGGCAGGCAGAGAATTCCCTGCTAGCACCTTCTCTGTGCCTGGGAAGCAGAAGTGTTCACATTGCTTCGCAGAATCACTTTTGTGCAGAAAACAGTAACTCTTGTTAGGAACGAAAGAAAACACAGAGCCCCAGATTTTATGTTGTCCTGGAGAGCTTGCAGAGCACTGGGGAAAGGCAGGCAGAGAATTCCCTGCTAGCACCTTCTCTGTGCCTGGGAAGCAGAAGTGTTCACATTGCTTCGCAGAATCGCTTTTGTGCAGAAAACAGTAACACTTGTTCAGAACAAAAGAAAGCACAGAGCCCCAGATTTTATGTTGTCCTCTAGAGCTTGCAGAGCACTGGGGAAAGGCAGGCAGAGAATTCCCTGCTAGCACCTTCTCTGTGCCTGGGAAGCAAAAGTGTTCACATTGCTTCGCAGAATCGCTTTTGTGCAGAAAACAGTAACACTTGTTCAGAACAAAAGAAAGCACAGAGCCCCAGATTTTATGCTGTCCTGGAGAGCTTGCAGAGCACTGGGGAAAGGCAGGCAGAGAATTCCCTGCTAGCACCTTCTCTGTGCCTGGGAAGCAGAAGTGTTCACATTGCTTCGCAGAATCGCTTTTGTGCAGAAAACAGTAACACTTGTTCAGAACGAAAGAAAGCACAGAGCCCCAGATTTGCTGTTGTCCTGGAGAGCTTGCAGAGCACTGGGGAAAGGCAGGCAGAGAATTCCCTGCTAGCACCTTCTCTGTGCCTGTTCACATTGCTTCGCAGAATCGCTTTTGTGCAGAAAACACTAACACTTGTTCAGAACAAAAGAAAGCAAAGAGTCCCAGATTTTATGCTGTACTGGAGAGCTTGCAGAGCACTGGGGAAAGGCAGGCAGAGAATTCCCTGCTAGCACCTTCTCTGTGCCTGGGAAGCAGAAGTGTTCACATTGCTTCGCAGAATCACTTTTGTGCAGAAAACAGTAACTCTTGTTAGGAACGAAAGAAAACACAGAGCCCCAGATTTTATGTTGTCCTGGAGAGCTTGCAGAGCACTGGGGAAAGGCAGGCAGAGAATTCCCTGCTAGCACCTTCTCTGTGCCTGGGAAGCAGAAGTGTTCACATTGCTTCGCAGAATCGCTTTTGTGCAGAAAACAGTAACACTTGTTCAGAACAAAAGAAAGCACAGAGCCCCAGATTTTATGTTGTCCTCTAGAGCTTGCAGAGCACTGGGGAAAGGCAGGCAGAGAATTCCCTGCTAGCACCTTCTCTGTGCCTGGGAAGCAAAAGTGTTCACATTGCTTCGCAGAATCGCTTTTGTGCAGAAAACAGTAACACTTGTTCAGAACAAAAGAAAGCACAGAGCCCCAGATTTTATGCTGTCCTGGAGAGCTTGCAGAGCACTGGGGAAAGGCAGGCAGAGAATTCCCTGCTAGCACCTTCTCTGTGCCTGGGAAGCAGAAGT
This sequence comes from Strix uralensis, assembly GCF_047716275.1. Classification (NCBI taxonomy): domain Eukaryota; kingdom Metazoa; phylum Chordata; class Aves; order Strigiformes; family Strigidae; genus Strix; species Strix uralensis. Next base: position 1,247,044 of record NC_134005.1, on the reverse strand, counting down.
GTTCACATTGCTTCGCAGAATCACTTTTGTGCAGAAAACAGTAACACTTGTTCAGAACGAAAGAAAGCACAGAGCCCCAGATTTTATGCTGTCCTGGAGAGCTTGCAGAGCACTGGGGAAAGGCAGGCAGAGAATTCCCTGCTAGCACCTTCTCTGTGCCTGGGAAGCAGAAGTGTTCACATTGCTTCGCAGAATCGCTTTTGTGCAGAAAACAGTAACACTTGTTCAGAACGAAAGAAAGCACAGAGCCCCAGATTTTATGCTGTCCTGGAGAGCTTGCAGAGCACTGGGGAAAGGCAGGCAGAGAATTCCCTGCTAGCACCTTCTCTGTGCCTGTTCACATTACTTCGCAGAATCGCTTTTGTGCAGAAAACAGTAACACTTGTTCAGAACGAAAGAAAGCACAGAGCCCCAGATTTTATGCTGTCCTGGAGAGATTGCAGAGCACTGGGGAAAAGCAGGCAGAGAATTCCCTGCTAGTACCTTCTCTGTGCCTGGGAAGCAGAAGTGTTCACATTGCTTCGCAGAATCACTTTTGTGCAGAAAACAGTAACACTTGTTCAGAACGAAAGAAAACACAGAGCCCCAGATTTTATGCTGTCCTGGAGAGCTTGCAGAGCACTGGGGAAAGGCAGGCAGAGAATTCCCTGCTAGCACCTTCTCTGTGCCTGTTCACATTACTTCGCAGAATCGCTTTTGTGCGGAGAACACTTACACTTGTTCAGAACAAAAGAAAGCACAGAGCCGCAGATTTTATGCTGTACTGGAGAGCTTGCAGAGCACTGGGGAAAGGCAGGCAGAGAATTCCCTGCTAGCACCTTCTCTGTGCCTGGGAAGCAGAAGTGTTCACATTGCTTCGCAGAATCACTTTTGTTCAGAAAACCGTAACACTTGTTCAGAACGAAAGAAAGCACAGAGCCCCAGATTTTATGTTGTCCTCTAGAGCTTGCAGAGCACTGGGGAAAGGCAGGCAGAGAATTCCCTGCTAGCACCTTCTCTGTGCCTGTTCACATTGCTTCGCAGAATCGCTTTTGTGCAGAAAACACTAACACTTGTTCAGAACAAAAGAAAGCACAGAGCCCCAGATTTTATGCTGTCCTGGAGAGCTTGCAGAGCACTGGGGAAAGGCAGGCAGAGAATTCCCTGCTAGCACCTTCTCTGTGCCTGGGAAGCAGAAGTGTTCACATTGCTTCGCAGAATCACTTTTGTGCAGAAAACAGTAACACTTGTTCAGAACGAAAGAAAGCACAGAGCCCCAGATTTTATGCTGTCCTGGAGAGCTTGCAGAGCACTGGGGAAAGGCAGGCAGAGAATTCCCTGCTAGCACCTTCTCTGTGCCTGGGAAGCAGAAGTGTTCACATTGCTTCGCAGAATCGCTTTTGTGCAGAAAACAGTAACACTTGTTCAGAACGAAAGAAAGCACAGAGCCCCAGATTTTATGCTGTCCTGGAGAGCTTGCAGAGCACTGGGGAAAGGCAGGCAGAGAATTCCCTGCTAGCACCTTCTCTGTGCCTGTTCACATTACTTCGCAGAATCGCTTTTGTGCAGAAAACAGTAACACTTGTTCAGAACGAAAGAAAGCACAGAGCCCCAGATTTTATGCTGTCCTGGAGAGATTGCAGAGCACTGGGGAAAAGCAGGCAGAGAATTCCCTGCTAGTACCTTCTCTGTGCCTGGGAAGCAGAAGTGTTCACATTGCTTCGCAGAATCACTTTTGTGCAGAAAACAGTAACACTTGTTCAGAACGAAAGAAAACACAGAGCCCCAGATTTTATGCTGTCCTGGAGAGCTTGCAGAGCACTGGGGAAAGGCAGGCAGAGAATTCCCTGCTAGCACCTTCTCTGTGCCTGTTCACATTGCTTCGCAGAATCGCTTTTGTGCGGAGAACACTTACACTTGTTCAGAACAAAAGAAAGCACAGAGCCGCAGATTTTATGCTGTACTGGAGAGCTTGCAGAGCACTGGGGAAAGGCAGGCAGAGAATTCCCTGCTAGCACCTTCTCTGTGCCTGGGAAGCAGAAGTGTTCACATTGCTTCGCAGAATCGCTTTTGTGCAGAAAACAGTAACACTTGTTAGGAACGAAAGAAAGCACAGAGCCCCAGATTTTATGCTGTCCTGGAGAGCTTGCAGAGCACTGGGGAAAGGCAGGCAGAGAATTCCCTGCTAGCACCTTCTCTGTGCCTGGGAAGCAGAAGTGTTCACATTGCTTCGCAGAATCACTTTTGTGCAGAAAACAGTAACACTTGTTCAGAACGAAAGAAAGCACAGAGCCCCAGATTTTATGTTGTCCTCTAGAGCTTGCAGAGCACTGGGGAAAGGCAGGCAGAGAATTCCCTGCTAGCACCTTCTCTGTGCCTGGGAAGCAGAAGTGTTCACATTGCTTCGCAGAATCGCTTTTGTGCAGAAAACAGTAACACTTGTTCAGAACGAAAGAAAGCACAGAGCCCCAGATTTTATGCTGTCCTGGAGAGCTTGCAGAGCACTGGGGAAAGGCAGGCAGAGAATTCCCTGCTAGCACCTTCTCTGTGCCTGGGAAGCAGAAGTGTTCACATTGCTTCGCAGAATCACTTTTGTGCAGAAAACAGTAACACTTGTTCAGAACGAAAGAAAGCACAGAGCCCCAGATTTTTTGCTGTCCTGGAGAGCTTGCAGAGCACTGGGGAAAGGCAGGCAGAGAATTCCCTGCTAGCACCTTCTCTGTGCCTGTTCACATTGCTTCGCAGAATCGCTTTTGTGCAGAAAACACTAACACTTGTTCAGAACAAAAGAAAGCAAAGAGTCCCAGATTTTATGCTGTACTGGAGAGCTTGCAGAGCACTGGGGAAAGGCAGGCAGAGAATTCCCTGCTAGCACCTTCTCTGTGCCTGGGAAGCAGAAGTGTTCACATTGCTTCGCAGAATCACTTTTGTGCAGAAAACAGTAACTCTTGTTAGGAACGAAAGAAAACACAGAGCCCCAGATTTTATGTTGTCCTGGAGAGCTTGCAGAGCACTGGGGAAAGGCAGGCAGAGAATTCCCTGCTAGCACCTTCTCTGTGCCTGGGAAGCAGAAGTGTTCACATTGCTTCGCAGAATCGCTTTTGTGCAGAAAACAGTAACACTTGTTCAGAACAAAAGAAAGCACAGAGCCCCAGATTTTATGTTGTCCTCTAGAGCTTGCAGAGCACTGGGGAAAGGCAGGCAGAGAATTCCCTGCTAGCACCTTCTCTGTGCCTGGGAAGCAAAAGTGTTCACATTGCTTCGCAGAATCGCTTTTGTGCAGAAAACAGTAACACTTGTTCAGAACAAAAGAAAGCACAGAGCCCCAGATTTTATGCTGTCCTGGAGAGCTTGCAGAGCACTGGGGAAAGGCAGGCAGAGAATTCCCTGCTAGCACCTTCTCTGTGCCTGGGAAGCAGAAGTGTTCACATTGCTTCGCAGAATCGCTTTTGTGCAGAAAACAGTAACACTTGTTCAGAACGAAAGAAAGCACAGAGCCCCAGATTTGCTGTTGTCCTGGAGAGCTTGCAGAGCACTGGGGAAAGGCAGGCAGAGAATTCCCTGCTAGCACCTTCTCTGTGCCTGTTCACATTGCTTCGCAGAATCGCTTTTGTGCAGAAAACAGTAACACTTGTTCAGAACGAAAGAAAGCACAGAGCCCCAGATTTTATGCTGTACTGGACAGCTTGCAGAGCACTGGGGAAAGGCAGGCAGAGAATTCCCTGCTAGCACCTTCTCTGTGCCTGGGAAGCAAAAGTGTTCACATTGCTTCGCAGAATCGCTCTTGTGCAGAAAACAGTAACACTTGTTCAGAACAAAAGAAAGCACAGAGCCCCAGATTTTATGTTGTCCTGGAGAGCTTGCAGAGCACTGGGGAAAGGCAGGCAGAGAATTCCCTGCTAGCACCTTCTCTGTGCCTGGGAAGCAGAAGTGTTCACATTGCTTCGCAGAATCGCTTTTGTGCAGAAAACAGTAACACTTGTTCAGAACAAAAGAAAGCACAGAGCCCCAGATTTTATGTTGTCCTCTAGAGCTTGCAGAGCACTGGGGAAAGGCAGGCAGAGAATTCCCTGCTAGCACCTTCTCTGTGCCTGGGAAGCAGAAGTGTTCACATTGCTTCGCAGAATCACTTTTGTGCAGAAAACAGTAACTCTTGTTAGGAACGAAAGAAAACACAGAGCCCCAGATTTTATGTTGTCCTGGAGAGCTTGCAGAGCACTGGGGAAAGGCAGGCAGAGAATTCCCTGCTAGCACCTTCTCTGTGCCTGGGAAGCAGAAGTGTTCACATTGCTTCGCAGAATCGCTTTTGTGCAGAAAACAGTAACACTTGTTCAGAACAAAAGAAAGCACAGAGCCCCAGATTTTATGTTGTCCTCTAGAGCTTGCAGAGCACTGGGGAAAGGCAGGCAGAGAATTCCCTGCTAGCACCTTCTCTGTGCCTGGGAAGCAAAAGTGTTCACATTGCTTCGCAGAATCGCTTTTGTGCAGAAAACAGTAACACTTGTTCAGAACAAAAGAAAGCACAGAGCCCCAGATTTTATGCTGTCCTGGAGAGCTTGCAGAGCACTGGGGAAAGGCAGGCAGAGAATTCCCTGCTAGCACCTTCTCTGTGCCTGGGAAGCAGAAGTGTTCACATTGCTTCGCAGAATCACTTTTGTGCAGAAAACAGTAACACTTGTTCAGAACGAAAGAAAGCACAGAGCCCCAGATTTTATGCTGTCCTGGAGAGCTTGCAGAGCACTGGGGAAAGGCAGGCAGAGAATTCCCTGCTAGCACCTTCTCTGTGCCTGGGAAGCAGAAGTGTTCACATTGCTTCGCAGAATCGCTTTTGTGCAGAAAACAGTAACACTTGTTCAGAACGAAAGAAAGCACAGAGCCCCAGATTTTATGCTGTCCTGGAGAGCTTGCAGAGCACTGGGGAAAGGCAGGCAGAGAATTCCCTGCTAGCACCTTCTCTGTGCCTGTTCACATTACTTCGCAGAATCGCTTTTGTGCAGAAAACATTAACACTTGTTCAGAACGAAAGAAAGCACAGAGCCCCAGATTTTATGCTGTCCTGGAGAGATTGCAGAGCACTGGGGAAAAGCAGGCAGAGAATTCCCTGCTAGTACCTTCTCTGTGCCTGGGAAGCAGAAGTGTTCACATTGCTTCGCAGAATCACTTTTGTGCAGAAAACAGTAACACTTGTTCAGAACGAAAGAAAACACAGAGCCCCAGATTTTATGCTGTCCTGGAGAGCTTGCAGAGCACTGGGGAAAGGCAGGCAGAGAATTCCCTGCTAGCACCTTCTCTGTGCCTGTTCACATTACTTCGCAGAATCGCTTTTGTGCGGAGAACACTTACACTTGTTCAGAACAAAAGAAAGCACAGAGCCGCAGATTTTATGCTGTACTGGAGAGCTTGCAGAGCACTGGGGAAAGGCAGGCAGAGAATTCCCTGCTAGCACCTTCTCTGTGCCTGGGAAGCAAAAGTGTTCACATTGCTTCGCAGAATCGGTTTTGTGCAGAAAACAGTAACACTTTTTCAGAACAAAAGAAAGCACAGAGCCCCAGATTTTATGTTGTCCTGGAGAGCTTGCAGAGCACTGGGGAAAGGCAGGCAGAGAATTCCCTGCTAGCACCTTCTCTGTGCCTGGGAAGCAGAAGTGTTCACATTGCTTCGCAGAATCGCTTTTGTGCAGAAAACAGTAACACTTGTTCAGAACGAAAGAAAGCACAGAGCCCCAGATTTTATGCTGTCCTGGAGAGCTTGCAGAGCACTGGGGAAAGGCAGGCAGAGAATTCCCTGCTAGCACCTTCTCTGTGCCTGGGAAGCAGAAGTGTTCACATTGCTTCGCAGAATCACTTTTGTGCAGAAAACAGTAACACTTGTTCAGAACGAAAGAAAGCACAGAGCCCCAGATTTTATGTTGTCCTCTAGAGCTTGCAGAGCACTGGGGAAAGGCAGGCAGAGAATTCCCTGCTAGCACCTTCTCTGTGCCTGTTCACATTGCTTCGCAGAATCGCTTTTGTGCAGAAAACACTAACACTTGTTCAGAACAAAAGAAAGCAAAGAGTCCCAGATTTTATGCTGTACTGGAGAGCTTGCAGAGCACTGGGGAAAGGCAGGCAGAGAATTCCCTGCTAGCACCTTCTCTGTGCCTGGGAAGCAAAAGTGTTCACATTGCTTCGCAGAATCGCTTTTGTGCAGAAAACAGTAACACTTGTTCAGAACGAAAGAAAGCACAGAGCCCCAGATTTTATGCTGTCCTGGAGAGCTTGCAGAGCACTGGGGAAAGGCAGGCAGAGAATTCCCTGCTAGCACCTTCTCTGTGCCTGGGAAGCAGAAGTGTTCACATTGCTTCGCAGAATCACTTTTGTACAGAAAACAGTAACACTTGTTCAGAACGAAAGAAAACACAGAGCCCCAGATTTTATGCTGTCCTGGAGAGCTTGCAGAGCACTGGGGAAAAGCAGGCAGAGAATTCCCTGCTAGTACCTTCTCTGTGCCTGTTCACATTGCTTCGCAGAATCGCTTTTGTGCGGAGAACACTTACACTTGTTCAGAACAAAAGAAAGCACAGAGCCGCAGATTTTATGCTGTACTGGAGAGCTTGCAGAGCACTGGGGAAAGGCAGGCAGAGAATTCCCTGCTAGCACCTTCTCTGTGCCTGGGAAGCAAAAGTGTTCACATTGCTTCGCAGAATCGGTTTTGTGCAGAAAACAGTAACACTTTTTCAGAACAAAAGAAAGCACAGAGCCCCAGATTTTATGTTGTCCTGGAGAGCTTGCAGAGCACTGGGGAAAGGCAGGCAGAGAATTCCCTGCTAGCACCTTCTCTGTGCCTGGGAAGCAGAAGTGTTCACATTGCTTCGCAGAATCGCTTTTGTGCAGAAAACAGTAACACTTGTTCAGAACGAAAGAAAGCACAGAGCCCCAGATTTTATGCTGTCCTGGAGAGCTTGCAGAGCACTGGGGAAAGGCAGGCAGAGAATTCCCTGCTAGCACCTTCTCTGTGCCTGGGAAGCAGAAGTGTTCACATTGCTTCGCAGAATCACTTTTGTGCAGAAAACAGTAACACTTGTTCAGAACGAAAGAAAGCACAGAGCCCCAGATTTTATGTTGTCCTCTAGAGCTTGCAGAGCACTGGGGAAAGGCAGGCAGAGAATTCCCTGCTAGCACCTTCTCTGTGCCTGTTCACATTGCTTCGCAGAATCGCTTTTGTGCAGAAAACACTAACACTTGTTCAGAACAAAAGAAAGCAAAGAGTCCCAGATTTTATGCTGTACTGGAGAGCTTGCAGAGCACTGGGGAAAGGCAGGCAGAGAATTCCCTGCTAGCACCTTCTCTGTGCCTGGGAAGCAGAAGTGTTCACATTGCTTCGCAGAATCGCTTTTGTGCAGAAAACAGTAACACTTGTTCAGAACGAAAGAAAGCACAGAGCCCCAGATTTTTTGCTGTCCTGGAGAGCTTGCAGAGCACTGGGGAAAGGCAGGCAGAGAATTCCCTGCTAGCACCTTCTCTGTGCCTGGGAAGCAAAAGTGTTCTCATTGCTTCGCAGAATCGCTTTTGTGCAGAAAACAGTAACACTTGTTCAGAACAAAAGAAAGCACAGAGCCCCAGATTTTAAGTTGTCCTCTAGAGCTTGCAGAGCACTGGGGAAAGGCAGGCAGAGAATTCCCTGCTAGCACCTTCTCTGTGCCTAGGAAGCAGAAGTGTTCACATTGCTTCGCAGAATCGCTTTTGTGCAGAAAACAGTAACACTTGTTCAGAACAAAAGAAAGCACAGAGCCCCAGATTTTATGTTGTCCTCTAGAGCTTGCAGAGCACTGGGGAAAGGCAGGCAGAGAATTCCCTGCTAGCACCTTCTCTGTGCCTGGGAAGCAAAAGTGTTCACATTGCTTCGCAGAATCGCTTTTGTGCAGAAAACATTAACACTTGTTCAGAACGAAAGAAAGCACAGAGCCCCAGATTTTATGCTGTCCTGGAGAGCTTGCAGAGCACTGGGGAAAGGCAGGCAGAGAATTCCCTGCTAGCACCTTCTCTGTGCCTGGGAAGCAGAAGTGTTCACATTGCTTCGCAGAATCACTTTTGTACAGAAAACAGTAACACTTGTTCAGAACGAAAGAAAGCACAGAGCCCCAGATTTGCTGTTGTCCTGGAGAGCTTGCAGAGCACTGGGGAAAAGCAGGCAGAGAATTCCCTGCTAGCACCTTCTCTGTGCCTGGGAAGCAAAAGTGTTCACATTGCTTCGCAGAATCACTTTTGTGCAGAAAACAGTAACACTTGTTCAGAACGAAAGAAAACACAGAGCCCCAGATTTTATGCTGTCCTGGAGAGCTTGCAGAGCACTGGGGAAAGGCAGGCAGAGAATTCCCTGCTAGCACCTTCTCTGTGCCTGTTCACATTACTTCGCAGAATCACTTTTGTGCAGAAAACAGTAACACTTGTTCAGAACGAAAGAAAGCACAGAGCCCCAGATTTTATGTTGTCCTGGAGAGCTTGCAGAGCACTGGGGAAAGGCAGGCAGAGAATTCCCTGCTAGCACCTTCTCTGTGCCTGGGAAGCAGAAGTGTTCACATTGCTTCGCAGAATCGCTTTTGTGCAGAAAACAGTAACACTTGTTCAGAACAAAAGAAAGCACAGAGCCCCAGATTTTATGTTGTCCTCTAGAGCTTGCAGAGCACTGGGGAAAGGCAGGCAGAGAATTCCCTGCTAGCACCTTCTCTGTGCCTGGGAAGCAGAAGTGTTCACATTGCTTCGCAGAATCGCTTTTGTGCAGAAAACAGTAACACTTGTTCAGAACAAAAGAAAGCACAGAGCCCCAGATTTTATGCTGTCCTGGAGAGCTTGCAGAGCACTGGGGAAAGGCAGGCAGAGAATTCCCTGCTAGCACCTTCTCTGTGCCTGGGAAGCAGAAGTGTTCACATTGCTTCGCAGAATCACTTTTGTGCAGAAAACAGTAACACTTGTTCAGAACGAAAGAAAGCACAGAGCCCCAGATTTTATGCTGTCCTGGAGAGCTTGCAGAGCACTGGGGAAAGGCAGGCAGAGAATTCCCTGCTAGCACCTTCTCTGTGCCTGGGAAGCAGAAGTGTTCACATTGCTTCGCAGAATCGCTTTTGTGCAGAAAACAGTAACACTTGTTCAGAACGAAAGAAAGCACAGAGCCCCAGATTTTATGCTGTCCTGGAGAGATTGCAGAGCACTGGGGAAAAGCAGGCAGAGAATTCCCTGCAAGTACCTTCTCTGTGCCTGGGAAGCAGAAGTGTTCACATTGCTTCGCAGAATCGCTTTTGTGCAGAAAACAGTAACTCTTGTTAGGAACGAAAGAAAACACAGAGCCCCAGATTTTATGTTGTCCTGGAGAGCTTGCAGAGCACTGGGGAAAGGCAGGCAGAGAATTCCCTGCTAGCACCTTCTCTGTGCCTGGGAAGCAAAAGTGTTCACATTGCTTCGCAGAATCACTTTTGTGCAGAAAACAGTAACACTTGTTCAGAACAAAAGAAAGCACAGAGCCCCAGATTTTATGTTGTCCTCTAGAGCTTGCAGAGCACTGGGGAAAGGCAGGCAGAGAATTCCCTGCTAGCACCTTCTCTGTGCCTGGGAAGCAGAAGTGTTCACATTGCTTCGCAGAATCGCTTTTGTGCAGAAAACAGTAACTCTTGTTAGGAACGAAAGAAAACACAGAGCCCCAGATTTTATGTTGTCCTGGAGAGCTTGCAGAGCACTGGGGAAAGGCAGGCAGAGAATTCCCTGCTAGCACCTTCTCTGTGCCTGGGAAGCAAAAGTGTTCACATTGCTTCGCAGAATCACTTTTGTGCAGAAAACAGTAACACTTGTTCAGAACGAAAGAAAACACAGAGCCCCAGATTTTATGCTGTCCTGGAGAGCTTGCAGAGCACTGGGGAAAGGCAGGCAGAGAATTCCCTGCTAGCACCTTCTCTGTGCCTGTTCACATTGCTTCGCAGAATCACTTTTGTGCAGAAAACAGTAACACTTGTTCAGAACGAAAGAAAGCACAGAGCCCCAGATTTTATGTTGTCCTGGAGAGCTTGCAGAGCACTGGGGAAAGGCAGGCAGAGAATTCCCTGCTAGCACCTTCTCTGTGCCTGGGAAGCAGAAGTGTTCACATTGCTTCGCAGAATCGCTTTTGTGCAGAAAACAGTAACACTTGTTCAGAACGAAAGAAAGCACAGAGCCCCAGATTTTTTGCTGTCCTGGAGAGCTTGCAGAGCACTGGGGAAAGGCAGGCAGAGAATTCCCTGCTAGCACCTTCTCTGTGCCTGGGAAGCAGAAGTGTTCACATTGCTTCGCAGAATCACTTTTGTGCAGAAAACAGTAACACTTGTTCAGAACGAAAGAAAGCACAGAGCCCCAGATTTGCTGTTGTCCTGGAGAGCTTGCAGAGCACTGGGGAAAGGCAGGCAGAGAATTCCCTGCTAGCACCTCCTCTGTGCCTGTTCACATTGCTTCGCAGAATCGCTTTTGTGCAGAAAACAGTAACACTTGTTCAGAACGAAAGAAAGCACAGAGCCCCAGATTTTATGTTGTCCTGGAGAGCTTGCAGAGCACTGGGGAAAGGCAGGCAGAGAATTCCCTGCTAGCACCTTCTCTGTGCCTGGGAAGCAGAAGTGTTCACATTGCTTCGCAGAATCGCTTTTGTGCAGAAAACAGTAACACTTGTTCAGAACGAAAGAAAGCACAGAGCCCCAGATTTTATGCTGTCCTGGAGAGCTTGCAGAGCACTGGGGAAAGGCAGGCAGAGAATTCCCTGCTAGCACCTTCTCTGTGCCTGTTCACATTACTTCGCAGAATCGCTTTTGTGCAGAAAACAGTAACACTTGTTCAGAACGAAAGAAAGCACAGAGCCCCAGATTTTATGCTGTCCTGGAGAGATTGCAGAGCACTGGGGAAAAGCAGGCAGAGAATTCCCTGCTAGTACCTTCTCTGTGCCTGGGAAGCAGAAGTGTTCACATTGCTTCGCAGAATCACTTTTGTGCAGAAAACAGTAACACTTGTTCAGAACGAAAGAAAACACAGAGCCCCAGATTTTATGCTGTCCTGGAGAGCTTGCAGAGCACTGGGGAAAGGCAGGCAGAGAATTCCCTGCTAGCACCTTCTCTGTGCCTGTTCACATTGCTTCGCAGAATCGCTTTTGTGCGGAGAACACTTACACTTGTTCAGAACAAAAGAAAGCACAGAGCCGCAGATTTTATGCTGTACTGGAGAGCTTGCAGAGCACTGGGGAAAGGCAGGCAGAGAATTCCCTGCTAGCACCTTCTCTGTGCCTGGGAAGCAAAAGTGTTCACATTGCTTCGCAGAATCGCTTTTGTGCAGAAAACAGTAACACTTTTTCAGAACAAAAGAAAGCACAGAGCCCCAGATTTTATGTTGTCCTGGAGAGCTTGCAGAGCACTGGGGAAAGGCAGGCAGAGAATTCCCTGCTAGCACCTTCTCTGTGCCTGGGAAGCAGAAGTGTTCACATTGCTTCGCAGAATCGCTTTTGTGCAGAAAACAGTAACACTTGTTCAGAACGAAAGAAAGCACAGAGCCCCAGATTTTATGCTGTCCTGGAGAGCTTGCAGAGCACTGGGGAAAGGCAGGCAGAGAATTCCCTGCTAGCACCTTCTCTGTGCCTGGGAAGCAAAAGTGTTCACATTGCTTCGCAGAATCACTTTTGTGCAGAAAACAGTAACACTTGTTCAGAACGAAAGAAAGCACAGAGCCCCAGATTTGCTGTTGTCCTGGAGAGCTTGCAGAGCACTGGGGAAAGGCAGGCAGAGAATTCCCTGCTAGCACCTTCTCTGTGCCTGTTCACATTGCTTCGCAGAATCGCTTTTGTGCAGAAAACACTAACACTTGTTCAGAACAAAAGAAAGCAAAGAGTCCCAGATTTTATGCTGTACTGGAGAGCTTGCAGAGCACTGGGGAAAGGCAGGCAGAGAATTCCCTGCTAGCACCTTCTCTGTGCCTGGGAAGCAGAAGTGTTCTCATTGCTTCGCAGAATCGCTTTTGTGCAGAAAACAGTAACACTTGTTCAGAACAAAAGAAAGCACAGAGCCCCAGATTTTATGCTGTCCTGGAGAGCTTGCAGAGCACTGGGGAAAGGCAGGCAGAGAATTCCCTGCTAGCACCTTCTCTGTGCCTGGGAAGCAGAAGTGTTCACATTGCTTCGCAGAATCACTTTTGTGCAGAAAACAGTAACACTTGTTCAGAACGAAAGAAAGCACAGAGCCCCAGATTTTATGCTGTACTGGACAGCTTGCAGAGCACTGGGGAAAGGCAGGCAGAGAATTCCCTGCTAGCACCTTCTCTGTGCCTGGGAAGCAAAAGTGTTCACATTGCTTCGCAGAATCGCTTTTGTGCAGAAAACAGTAACACTTGTTCAGAACAAAAGAAAGCACAGAGCCCCAGATTTTATGTTGTCCTGGAGAGCTTGCAGAGCACTGGGGAAAGGCAGGCAGAGAATTCCCTGCTAGCACCTCCTCTGTGCCTGTTCACATTGCTTCGCAGAATCGCTTTTGTGCAGAAAACAGTAACACTTGTTCAGAACGAAAGAAAGCACAGAGCCCCAGATTTTATGCTGTCCTGGAGAGCTTGCAGAGCACTGGGGAAAGGCAGGCAGAGAATTCCCTGCTAGCACCTTCTCTGTGCCTGGGAAGCAGAAGTGTTCACATTGCTTCGCAGAATCGCTTTTGTGCAGAAAACAGTAACACTTGTTCAGAACGAAAGAAAGCACAGAGCCCCAGATTTTATGCTGTCCTGGAGAGCTTGCAGAGCACTGGGGAAAGGCAGGCAGAGAATTCCCTGCTAGCACCTTCTCTGTGCCTGTTCACATTACTTCGCAGAATCGCTTTTGTGCAGAAAACAGTAACACTTGTTCAGAACGAAAGAAAGCACAGAGCCCCAGATTTTATGCTGTCCTGGAGAGATTGCAGAGCACTGGGGAAAAGCAGGCAGAGAATTCCCTGCTAGTACCTTCTCTGTGCCTGGGAAGCAGAAGTGTTCACATTGCTTCGCAGAATCACTTTTGTGCAGAAAACAGTAACACTTGTTCAGAACGAAAGAAAACACAGAGCCCCAGATTTTATGCTGTCCTGGAGAGCTTGCAGAGCACTGGGGAAAGGCAGGCAGAGAATTCCCTGCTAGCACCTTCTCTGTGCCTGTTCACATTGCTTCGCAGAATCGCTTTTGTGCGGAGAACACTTACACTTGTTCAGAACAAAAGAAAGCACAGAGCCGCAGATTTTATGCTGTACTGGAGAGCTTGCAGAGCACTGGGGAAAGGCAGGCAGAGAATTCCCTGCTAGCACCTTCTCTGTGCCTGGGAAGCAGAAGTGTTCACATTGCTTCGCAGAATCGCTTTTGTGCAGAAAACAGTAACACTTGTTCAGAACGAAAGAAAGCACAGAGCCCCAGATTTTATGCTGTCCTGGAGAGCTTGCAGAGCACTGGGGAAAGGCAGGCAGAGAATTCCCTGCTAGCACCTTCTCTGTGCCTGGGAAGCAGAAGTGTTCACATTGCTTCGCAGAATCACTTTTGTGCAGAAAACAGTAACACTTGTTCAGAACGAAAGAAAGCACAGAGCCCCAGATTTGCTGTTGTCCTGGAGAGCTTGCAGAGCACTGGGGAAAGGCAGGCAGAGAATTCCCTGCTAGCACCTTCTCTGTGCCTGTTCACATTGCTTCGCAGAATCGCTTTTGTGCAGAAAACACTAACACTTGTTCAGAACAAAAGAAAGCAAAGAGTCCCAGATTTTATGCTGTACTGGAGAGCTTGCAGAGCACTGGGGAAAGGCAGGCAGAGAATTCCCTGCTAGCACCTTCTCTGTGCCTGGGAAGCAGAAGTGTTCTCATTGCTTCGCAGAATCGCTTTTGTGCAGAAAACAGTAACACTTGTTCAGAACAAAAGAAAGCACAGAGCCCCAGATTTTATGCTGTCCTGGAGAGCTTGCAGAGCACTGGGGAAAGGCAGGCAGAGAATTCCTTGCTAGCACCTTCTCTGTGCCTGGGAAGCAGAAGTGTTCACATTGCTTCGCAGAATCACTTTTGTGCAGAAAACAGTAACACTTGTTCAGAACGAAAGAAAGCACAGAGCCCCAGATTTTATGCTGTACTGGACAGCTTGCAGAGCACTGGGGAAAGGCAGGCAGAGAATTCCCTGCTAGCACCTTCTCTGTGCCTGGGAAGCAAAAGTGTTCACATTGCTTCGCAGAATCGCTTTTGTGCAGAAAACAGTAACACTTGTTCAGAACGAAAGAAAGCACAGAGCCCCAGATTTTATGTTGTCCTGGAGAGCTTGCAGAGCACTGGGGAAAGGCAGGCAGAGAATTCCCTGCTAGCACCTTCTCTGTGCCTGGGAAGCAGAAGTGTTCACATTGCTTCGCAGAATCGCTTTTGTGCAGAAAACAGTAACACTTGTTCAGAACAAAAGAAAGCACAGAGCCCCAGATTTTATGTTGTCCTCTAGAGCTTGCAGAGCACTGGGGAAAGGCAGGCAGAGAATTCCCTGCTAGCACCTTCTCTGTGCCTGTTCACATTGCTTCGCAGAATCGCTTTTGTGCAGAAAACACTAACACTTGTTCAGAACAAAAGAAAGCAAAGAGTCCCAGATTTTATGCTGTACTGGAGAGCTTGCAGAGCACTGGGGAAAGGCAGGCAGAGAATTCCCTGCTAGCACCTTCTCTGTGCCTGGGAAGCAGAAGTGTTCACATTGCTTCGCAGAATCACTTTTGTGCAGAAAACAGTAACTCTTGTTAGGAACGAAAGAAAACACAGAGCCCCAGATTTTATGTTGTCCTGGAGAGCTTGCAGAGCACTGGGGAAAGGCAGGCAGAGAATTCCCTGCTAGCACCTTCTCTGTGCCTGGGAAGCAGAAGTGTTCACATTGCTTCGCAGAATCGCTTTTGTGCAGAAAACAGTAACACTTGTTCAGAACGAAAGAAAGCACAGAGCCCCAGATTTTATGCTGTCCTGGAGAGCTTGCAGAGCACTGGGGAAAGGCAGGCAGAGAATTCCCTGCTAGCACCTTCTCTGTGCCTGGGAAGCAGAAGTGTTCACATTGCTTCGCAGAATCGCTTTTGTGCAGAAAACAGTAACACTTGTTCAGAACGAAAGAAAGCACAGAGCCCCAGATTTTATGCTGCCCTGCAGAGCTTGCAGAGCACTGGGGAAAGGCAGGCAGAGAATTCCCTGCTAGCACCTTCTCTGTGCCTGTTCACATTACTTCGCAGAATCGCTTTTGTGCAGAAAACAGTAACACTTGTTCAGAACGAAAGAAAGCACAGAGCCCCAGATTTTATGCTGTCCTGGAGAGATTGCAGAGCACTGGGGAAAAGCAGGCAGAGAATTCCCTGCTAGTACCTTCTCTGTGCCTGGGAAGCAGAAGTGTTCACATTGCTTCGCAGAATCACTTTTGTGCAGAAAACAGTAACACTTGTTCAGAACGAAAGAAAACACAGAGCCCCAGATTTTATGCTGTCCTGGAGAGCTTGCAGAGCACTGGGGAAAGGCAGGCAGAGAATTCCCTGCTAGCACCTTCTCTGTGCCTGTTCACATTGCTTCGCAGAATCGCTTTTGTGCGGAGAACACTTACACTTGTTCAGAACAAAAGAAAGCACAGAGCCGCAGATTTTATGCTGTACTGGAGAGCTTGCAGAGCACTGGGGAAAGGCAGGCAGAGAATTCCCTGCTAGCACCTTCTCTGTGCCTGGGAAGCAAAAGTGTTCACATTGCTTCGCAGAATCGCTTTTGTGCAGAAAACAGTAACACTTTTTCAGAACAAAAGAAAGCACAGAGCCCCAGATTTTATGTTGTCCTGGAGAGCTTGCAGAGCACTGGGGAAAGGCAGGCAGAGAATTCCCTGCTAGCACCTTCTCTGTGCCTGGGAAGCAGAAGTGTTCACATTGCTTCGCAGAATCGCTTTTGTGCAGAAAAGAGTAACACTTGTTCAGAACGAAAGAAAGCATAGAGCCCCAGATTTTATGCTGTCCTGGAGAGCTTGCAGAGCACTGGGGAAAGGCAGGCAGAGAATTCCCTGCTAGCACCTTCTCTGTGCCTGGGAAGCAGAAGTGTTCACATTGCTTCGCAGAATCGCTTTTGTGCAGAAAACAGTAACACTTGTTCAGAACGAAAGAAAGCACAGAGCCCCAGATTTTATGCTGTCCTGGAGAGCTTGCAGAGCACTGGGGAAAGGCAGGCAGAGAATTCCCTGCTAGCACCTTCTCTGTGCCTGTTCACATTGCTTCGCAGAATCGCTTTTGTGCAGAAAACACTAACACTTGTTCAGAACAAAAGAAAGCAAAGAGTCCCAGATTTTATGCTGTACTGGAGAGCTTGCAGAGCACTGGGGAAAGGCAGGCAGAGAATTCCCTGCTAGCACCTTCTCTGTGCCTGGGAAGCAGAAGTGTTCACATTGCTTCGCAGAATCGCTTTTGTGCAGAAAACAGTAACACTTGTTCAGAACGAAAGAAAGCACAGAGCCCCAATTTTTGCTGTCCTGGAGAGCTTGCAGAGCACTGGGGAAAGGCAGGCAGAGAATTCCCTGCTAGCACCTTCTCTGTGCCTGGGAAGCAAAAGTGTTCTCATTGCTTCGCAGAATCGCTTTTGTGCAGAAAACAGTAACACTTGTTCAGAACAAAAGAAAGCACAGAGCCCCAGATTTTATGTTGTCCTCTAGAGCTTGCAGAGCACTGGGGAAAGGCAGGCAGAGAATTCCCTGCTAGCACCTTCTCTGTGCCTGGGAAGCAGAAGTGTTCACATTGCTTCGCAGAATCGCTTTTGTGCAGAAAACAGTAACACTTGTTCAGAACAAAAGAAAGCACAGAGCCCCAGATTTTATGTTGTCCTCTAGAGCTTGCAGAGCACTGGGGAAAGGCAGGCAGAGAATTCCCTGCTAGCACCTTCTCTGTGCCTGGGAAGCAAAAGTGTTCACATTGCTTCGCAGAATCGCTTTTGTGCAGAAAACAGTAACACTTGTTCAGAACAAAAGAAAGCACAGAGCCCCAGATTTTATGCTGTCCTGGAGAGCTTGCAGAGCACTGGGGAAAGGCAGGCAGAGAATTCCCTGCTAGCACCTTCTCTGTGCCTGGGAAGCAGAAGTGTTCACATTGCTTCGCAGAATCACTTTTGTACAGAAAACAGTAACACTTGTTCAGAACGAAAGAAAGCACAGAGCCCCAGATTTGCTGTTGTCCTGGAGAGCTTGCAGAGCACTGGGGAAAAGCAGGCAGAGAATTCCCTGCTAGCACCTTCTCTGTGCCTGGGAAGCAAAAGTGTTCACATTGCTTCGCAGAATCGCTTTTGTGCAGAAAACGGTAACACTTGTTCAGAACAAAAGAAAGCACAGAGCCCCAGATTTTATGCTGTCCTGGAGAGCTTGCAGAGCACTGGGGAAAGGCAGGCAGAGAATTCCCTGCTAGCACCTTCTCTGTGCCTGTTCACATTGCTTCGCAGAATCGCTTTTGTGCAGAAAACAGTAACACTTGTTCAGAACAAAAGAAAGCACAGAGCCGCAGATTTTATGCTGTACTGGAGAGCTTGCAGAGCACTGGGGAAAGGCAGGCAGAGAATTCCCTGCTAGCACCTTCTCTGTGCCTGGGAAGCAAAAGTGTTCACATTGCTTCGCAGAATCGCTTTTGTGCAGAAAACAGTAACACTTGTTCAGAACGAAAGAAAGCACAGAGCCCCAGATTTGCTGTTGTCCTGGAGAGCTTGCAGAGCACTGGGGAAAGGCAGGCAGAGAATTCCCTGCTAGCACCTGCTCTGTGCCTGGGAAGCAGAAGTGTTCACATTGCTTCGCAGAATCGCTTTTGTGCAGAAAACAGTAACACT
Source organism: Strix uralensis (assembly GCF_047716275.1). Lineage (NCBI taxonomy): Eukaryota > Metazoa > Chordata > Aves > Strigiformes > Strigidae > Strix > Strix uralensis. Next base: position 1,229,253 of record NC_134005.1, on the reverse strand, counting down.
TGTTCAGAACAAAAGAAAGCACAGAGCCGCAGATTTTATGTTGTCCTCTAGAGCTTGCAGAGCACTGGGGAAAGGCAGGCAGAGAATTCCCTGCTAGCACCTTCTCTGTGCCTGGGAAGCAGAAGTGTTCACATTGCTTCGCAGAATCGCTTTTGTGCAGAAAACAGTAACTCTTGTTAGGAACGAAAGAAAACACAGAGCCCCAGATTTTATGTTGTCCTCTAGAGCTTGCAGAGCACTGGGGAAAGGCAGGCAGAGAATTCCCTGCTAGCACCTTCTCTGTGCCTGGGAAGCAAAAGTGTTCACATTGCTTCGCAGAATCACTTTTGTGCAGAAAACAGTAACACTTGTTCAGAACAAAAGAAAGCACAGAGCCCCAGATTTTATGTTGTCCTCTAGAGCTTGCAGAGCACTGGGGAAAGGCAGGCAGAGAATTCCCTGCTAGCACCTTCTCTGTGCCTGGGAAGCAGAAGTGTTCACATTGCTTCGCAGAATCGCTTTTGTGCAGAAAACAGTAACTCTTGTTAGGAACGAAAGAAAACACAGAGCCCCAGATTTTATGTTGTCCTGGAGAGCTTGCAGAGCACTGGGGAAAGGCAGGCAGAGAATTCCCTGCTAGCACCTTCTCTGTGCCTGGGAAGCAAAAGTGTTCACATTGCTTCGCAGAATCACTTTTGTGCAGAAAACAGTAACACTTGTTCAGAACGAAAGAAAACACAGAGCCCCAGATTTTATGCTGTCCTGGAGAGCTTGCAGAGCACTGGGGAAAGGCAGGCAGAGAATTCCCTGCTAGCACCTTCTCTGTGCCTGTTCACATTGCTTCGCAGAATCACTTTTGTGCAGAAAACAGTAACACTTGTTCAGAACGAAAGAAAGCACAGAGCCCCAGATTTTATGTTGTCCTGGAGAGCTTGCAGAGCACTGGGGAAAGGCAGGCAGAGAATTCCCTGCTAGCACCTTCTCTGTGCCTGGGAAGCAGAAGTGTTCACATTGCTTCGCAGAATCGCTTTTGTGCAGAAAACAGTAACACTTGTTCAGAACGAAAGAAAGCACAGAGCCCCAGATTTTTTGCTGTCCTGGAGAGCTTGCAGAGCACTGGGGAAAGGCAGGCAGAGAATTCCCTGCTAGCACCTTCTCTGTGCCTGGGAAGCAGAAGTGTTCACATTGCTTCGCAGAATCACTTTTGTGCAGAAAACAGTAACACTTGTTCAGAACGAAAGAAAGCACAGAGCCCCAGATTTTATGCTGTCCTGGAGAGATTGCAGAGCACTGGGGAAAAGCAGGCAGAGAATTCCCTGCTAGTACCTTCTCTGTGCCTGGGAAGCAGAAGTGTTCACATTGCTTCGCAGAATCACTTTTGTGCAGAAAACAGTAACACTTGTTCAGAACGAAAGAAAACACAGAGCCCCAGATTTTATGCTGTCCTGGAGAGCTTGCAGAGCACTGGGGAAAGGCAGGCAGAGAATTCCCTGCTAGCACCTTCTCTGTGCCTGTTCACATTGCTTCGCAGAATCGCTTTTGTGCGGAGAACACTTACACTTGTTCAGAACAAAAGAAAGCACAGAGCCGCAGATTTTATGCTGTACTGGAGAGCTTGCAGAGCACTGGGGAAAGGCAGGCAGAGAATTCCCTGCTAGCACCTTCTCTGTGCCTGGGAAGCAGAAGTGTTCACATTGCTTCGCAGAATCGCTTTTGTGCAGAAAACAGTAACACTTGTTCAGAACGAAAGAAAGCACAGAGCCCCAGATTTTATGCTGTCCTGGAGAGCTTGCAGAGCACTGGGGAAAGGCAGGCAGAGAATTCCCTGCTAGCACCTTCTCTGTGCCTGGGAAGCAGAAGTGTTCACATTGCTTCGCAGAATCACTTTTGTGCAGAAAACAGTAACACTTGTTCAGAACGAAAGAAAGCACAGAGCCCCAGATTTGCTGTTGTCCTGGAGAGCTTGCAGAGCACTGGGGAAAGGCAGGCAGAGAATTCCCTGCTAGCACCTTCTCTGTGCCTGTTCACATTGCTTCGCAGAATCGCTTTTGTGCAGAAAACACTAACACTTGTTCAGAACAAAAGAAAGCAAAGAGTCCCAGATTTTATGCTGTACTGGAGAGCTTGCAGAGCACTGGGGAAAGGCAGGCAGAGAATTCCCTGCTAGCACCTTCTCTGTGCCTGGGAAGCAGAAGTGTTCTCATTGCTTCGCAGAATCGCTTTTGTGCAGAAAACAGTAACACTTGTTCAGAACAAAAGAAAGCACAGAGCCCCAGATTTTATGCTGTCCTGGAGAGCTTGCAGAGCACTGGGGAAAGGCAGGCAGAGAATTCCTTGCTAGCACCTTCTCTGTGCCTGGGAAGCAGAAGTGTTCACATTGCTTCGCAGAATCACTTTTGTGCAGAAAACAGTAACACTTGTTCAGAACGAAAGAAAGCACAGAGCCCCAGATTTTATGCTGTACTGGACAGCTTGCAGAGCACTGGGGAAAGGCAGGCAGAGAATTCCCTGCTAGCACCTTCTCTGTGCCTGGGAAGCAAAAGTGTTCACATTGCTTCGCAGAATCGCTTTTGTGCAGAAAACAGTAACACTTGTTCAGAACGAAAGAAAGCACAGAGCCCCAGATTTTATGTTGTCCTGGAGAGCTTGCAGAGCACTGGGGAAAGGCAGGCAGAGAATTCCCTGCTAGCACCTTCTCTGTGCCTGGGAAGCAGAAGTGTTCACATTGCTTCGCAGAATCGCTTTTGTGCAGAAAACAGTAACACTTGTTCAGAACAAAAGAAAGCACAGAGCCCCAGATTTTATGTTGTCCTCTAGAGCTTGCAGAGCACTGGGGAAAGGCAGGCAGAGAATTCCCTGCTAGCACCTTCTCTGTGCCTGTTCACATTGCTTCGCAGAATCGCTTTTGTGCAGAAAACACTAACACTTGTTCAGAACAAAAGAAAGCAAAGAGTCCCAGATTTTATGCTGTACTGGAGAGCTTGCAGAGCACTGGGGAAAGGCAGGCAGAGAATTCCCTGCTAGCACCTTCTCTGTGCCTGGGAAGCAGAAGTGTTCACATTGCTTCGCAGAATCACTTTTGTGCAGAAAACAGTAACTCTTGTTAGGAACGAAAGAAAACACAGAGCCCCAGATTTTATGTTGTCCTGGAGAGCTTGCAGAGCACTGGGGAAAGGCAGGCAGAGAATTCCCTGCTAGCACCTTCTCTGTGCCTGGGAAGCAGAAGTGTTCACATTGCTTCGCAGAATCGCTTTTGTGCAGAAAACAGTAACACTTGTTCAGAACGAAAGAAAGCACAGAGCCCCAGATTTTATGCTGTCCTGGAGAGCTTGCAGAGCACTGGGGAAAGGCAGGCAGAGAATTCCCTGCTAGCACCTTCTCTGTGCCTGGGAAGCAGAAGTGTTCACATTGCTTCGCAGAATCGCTTTTGTGCAGAAAACAGTAACACTTGTTCAGAACGAAAGAAAGCACAGAGCCCCAGATTTTATGCTGTCCTGGAGAGCTTGCAGAGCACTGGGGAAAGGCAGGCAGAGAATTCCCTGCTAGCACCTTCTCTGTGCCTGGGAAGCAGAAGTGTTCACATTGCTTCGCAGAATCACTTTTGTGCAGAAAACAGTAACACTTGTTCAGAACGAAAGAAAGCACAGAGCCCCAGATTTTATGCTGTCCTGGAGAGCTTGCAGAGCACTGGGGAAAGGCAGGCAGAGAATTCCCTGCTAGCACCTTCTCTGTGCCTGGGAAGCAGAAGTGTTCACATTGCTTCGCAGAATCGCTTTTGTGCAGAAAACAGTAACACTTGTTCAGAACGAAAGAAAGCACAGAGCCCCAGATTTTATGCTGCCCTGCAGAGCTTGCAGAGCACTGGGGAAAGGCAGGCAGAGAATTCCCTGCTAGCACCTTCTCTGTGCCTGTTCACATTACTTCGCAGAATCGCTTTTGTGCAGAAAACAGTAACACTTGTTCAGAACGAAAGAAAGCACAGAGCCCCAGATTTTATGCTGTCCTGGAGAGATTGCAGAGCACTGGGGAAAAGCAGGCAGAGAATTCCCTGCTAGTACCTTCTCTGTGCCTGGGAAGCAGAAGTGTTCACATTGCTTCGCAGAATCACTTTTGTGCAGAAAACAGTAACACTTGTTCAGAACGAAAGAAAACACAGAGCCCCAGATTTTATGCTGTCCTGGAGAGCTTGCAGAGCACTGGGGAAAGGCAGGCAGAGAATTCCCTGCTAGCACCTTCTCTGTGCCTGTTCACATTGCTTCGCAGAATCGCTTTTGTGCGGAGAACACTTACACTTGTTCAGAACAAAAGAAAGCACAGAGCCGCAGATTTTATGCTGTACTGGAGAGCTTGCAGAGCACTGGGGAAAGGCAGGCAGAGAATTCCCTGCTAGCACCTTCTCTGTGCCTGGGAAGCAAAAGTGTTCACATTGCTTCGCAGAATCGCTTTTGTGCAGAAAACAGTAACACTTTTTCAGAACAAAAGAAAGCACAGAGCCCCAGATTTTATGTTGTCCTGGAGAGCTTGCAGAGCACTGGGGAAAGGCAGGCAGAGAATTCCCTGCTAGCACCTTCTCTGTGCCTGGGAAGCAGAAGTGTTCACATTGCTTCGCAGAATCGCTTTTGTGCAGAAAAGAGTAACACTTGTTCAGAACGAAAGAAAGCATAGAGCCCCAGATTTTATGCTGTCCTGGAGAGCTTGCAGAGCACTGGGGAAAGGCAGGCAGAGAATTCCCTGCTAGCACCTTCTCTGTGCCTGGGAAGCAGAAGTGTTCACATTGCTTCGCAGAATCGCTTTTGTGCAGAAAACAGTAACACTTGTTCAGAACGAAAGAAAGCACAGAGCCCCAGATTTTATGCTGTCCTGGAGAGCTTGCAGAGCACTGGGGAAAGGCAGGCAGAGAATTCCCTGCTAGCACCTTCTCTGTGCCTGTTCACATTGCTTCGCAGAATCGCTTTTGTGCAGAAAACACTAACACTTGTTCAGAACAAAAGAAAGCAAAGAGTCCCAGATTTTATGCTGTACTGGAGAGCTTGCAGAGCACTGGGGAAAGGCAGGCAGAGAATTCCCTGCTAGCACCTTCTCTGTGCCTGGGAAGCAGAAGTGTTCACATTGCTTCGCAGAATCGCTTTTGTGCAGAAAACAGTAACACTTGTTCAGAACGAAAGAAAGCACAGAGCCCCAATTTTTGCTGTCCTGGAGAGCTTGCAGAGCACTGGGGAAAGGCAGGCAGAGAATTCCCTGCTAGCACCTTCTCTGTGCCTGGGAAGCAAAAGTGTTCTCATTGCTTCGCAGAATCGCTTTTGTGCAGAAAACAGTAACACTTGTTCAGAACAAAAGAAAGCACAGAGCCCCAGATTTTATGTTGTCCTCTAGAGCTTGCAGAGCACTGGGGAAAGGCAGGCAGAGAATTCCCTGCTAGCACCTTCTCTGTGCCTGGGAAGCAGAAGTGTTCACATTGCTTCGCAGAATCGCTTTTGTGCAGAAAACAGTAACACTTGTTCAGAACAAAAGAAAGCACAGAGCCCCAGATTTTATGTTGTCCTCTAGAGCTTGCAGAGCACTGGGGAAAGGCAGGCAGAGAATTCCCTGCTAGCACCTTCTCTGTGCCTGGGAAGCAAAAGTGTTCACATTGCTTCGCAGAATCGCTTTTGTGCAGAAAACAGTAACACTTGTTCAGAACAAAAGAAAGCACAGAGCCCCAGATTTTATGCTGTCCTGGAGAGCTTGCAGAGCACTGGGGAAAGGCAGGCAGAGAATTCCCTGCTAGCACCTTCTCTGTGCCTGGGAAGCAGAAGTGTTCACATTGCTTCGCAGAATCACTTTTGTACAGAAAACAGTAACACTTGTTCAGAACGAAAGAAAGCACAGAGCCCCAGATTTGCTGTTGTCCTGGAGAGCTTGCAGAGCACTGGGGAAAAGCAGGCAGAGAATTCCCTGCTAGCACCTTCTCTGTGCCTGGGAAGCAAAAGTGTTCACATTGCTTCGCAGAATCGCTTTTGTGCAGAAAACGGTAACACTTGTTCAGAACAAAAGAAAGCACAGAGCCCCAGATTTTATGCTGTCCTGGAGAGCTTGCAGAGCACTGGGGAAAGGCAGGCAGAGAATTCCCTGCTAGCACCTTCTCTGTGCCTGTTCACATTGCTTCGCAGAATCGCTTTTGTGCAGAAAACAGTAACACTTGTTCAGAACAAAAGAAAGCACAGAGCCGCAGATTTTATGCTGTACTGGAGAGCTTGCAGAGCACTGGGGAAAGGCAGGCAGAGAATTCCCTGCTAGCACCTTCTCTGTGCCTGGGAAGCAAAAGTGTTCACATTGCTTCGCAGAATCGCTTTTGTGCAGAAAACAGTAACACTTGTTCAGAACGAAAGAAAGCACAGAGCCCCAGATTTGCTGTTGTCCTGGAGAGCTTGCAGAGCACTGGGGAAAGGCAGGCAGAGAATTCCCTGCTAGCACCTGCTCTGTGCCTGGGAAGCAGAAGTGTTCACATTGCTTCGCAGAATCGCTTTTGTGCAGAAAACAGTAACACTTGTTCAGAACAAAAGAAAGCACAGAGCCGCAGATTTTATGTTGTCCTCTAGAGCTTGCAGAGCACTGGGGAAAGGCAGGCAGAGAATTCCCTGCTAGCACCTTCTCTGTGCCTGGGAAGCAGAAGTGTTCACATTGCTTCGCAGAATCGCTTTTGTGCAGAAAACAGTAACTCTTGTTAGGAACGAAAGAAAACACAGAGCCCCAGATTTTATGTTGTCCTCTAGAGCTTGCAGAGCACTGGGGAAAGGCAGGCAGAGAATTCCCTGCTAGCACCTTCTCTGTGCCTGGGAAGCAAAAGTGTTCACATTGCTTCGCAGAATCACTTTTGTGCAGAAAACAGTAACACTTGTTCAGAACAAAAGAAAGCACAGAGCCCCAGATTTTATGTTGTCCTCTAGAGCTTGCAGAGCACTGGGGAAAGGCAGGCAGAGAATTCCCTGCTAGCACCTTCTCTGTGCCTGGGAAGCAGAAGTGTTCACATTGCTTCGCAGAATCGCTTTTGTGCAGAAAACAGTAACTCTTGTTAGGAACGAAAGAAAACACAGAGCCCCAGATTTTATGTTGTCCTGGAGAGCTTGCAGAGCACTGGGGAAAGGCAGGCAGAGAATTCCCTGCTAGCACCTTCTCTGTGCCTGGGAAGCAAAAGTGTTCACATTGCTTCGCAGAATCACTTTTGTGCAGAAAACAGTAACACTTGTTCAGAACGAAAGAAAACACAGAGCCCCAGATTTTATGCTGTCCTGGAGAGCTTGCAGAGCACTGGGGAAAGGCAGGCAGAGAATTCCCTGCTAGCACCTTCTCTGTGCCTGTTCACATTGCTTCGCAGAATCACTTTTGTGCAGAAAACAGTAACACTTGTTCAGAACGAAAGAAAGCACAGAGCCCCAGATTTTATGTTGTCCTGGAGAGCTTGCAGAGCACTGGGGAAAGGCAGGCAGAGAATTCCCTGCTAGCACCTTCTCTGTGCCTGGGAAGCAGAAGTGTTCACATTGCTTCGCAGAATCGCTTTTGTGCAGAAAACAGTAACACTTGTTCAGAACGAAAGAAAGCACAGAGCCCCAGATTTTTTGCTGTCCTGGAGAGCTTGCAGAGCACTGGGGAAAGGCAGGCAGAGAATTCCCTGCTAGCACCTTCTCTGTGCCTGGGAAGCAGAAGTGTTCACATTGCTTCGCAGAATCACTTTTGTGCAGAAAACAGTAACACTTGTTCAGAACGAAAGAAAGCACAGAGCCCCAGATTTGCTGTTGTCCTGGAGAGCTTGCAGAGCACTGGGGAAAGGCAGGCAGAGAATTCCCTGCTAGCACCTCCTCTGTGCCTGTTCACATTGCTTCGCAGAATCGCTTTTGTGCAGAAAACAGTAACACTTGTTCAGAACGAAAGAAAGCACAGAGCCCCAGATTTTATGCTGTCCTGGAGAGCTTGCAGAGCACTGGGGAAAGGCAGGCAGAGAATTCCCTGCTAGCACCTTCTCTGTGCCTGGGAAGCAGAAGTGTTCACATTGCTTCGCAGAATCGCTTTTGTGCAGAAAACAGTAACACTTGTTCAGAACGAAAGAAAGCACAGAGCCCCAGATTTTATGCTGTCCTGGAGAGCTTGCAGAGCACTGGGGAAAGGCAGGCAGAGAATTCCCTGCTAGCACCTTCTCTGTGCCTGTTCACATTACTTCGCAGAATCGCTTTTGTGCAGAAAACAGTAACACTTGTTCAGAACGAAAGAAAGCACAGAGCCCCAGATTTTATGCTGTCCTGGAGAGATTGCAGAGCACTGGGGAAAAGCAGGCAGAGAATTCCCTGCTAGTACCTTCTCTGTGCCTGGGAAGCAGAAGTGTTCACATTGCTTCGCAGAATCACTTTTGTGCAGAAAACAGTAACACTTGTTCAGAACGAAAGAAAACACAGAGCCCCAGATTTTATGCTGTCCTGGAGAGCTTGCAGAGCACTGGGGAAAGGCAGGCAGAGAATTCCCTGCTAGCACCTTCTCTGTGCCTGGGAAGCAGAAGTGTTCACATTGCTTCGCAGAATCGCTTTTGTGCAGAAAACAGTAACACTTGTTCAGAACGAAAGAAAGCACAGAGCCCCAGATTTTATGCTGTCCTGGAGAGCTTGCAGAGCACTGGGGAAAGGCAGGCAGAGAATTCCCTGCTAGCACCTTCTCTGTGCCTGGGAAGCAGAAGTGTTCACATTGCTTCGCAGAATCACTTTTGTGCAGAAAACAGTAACACTTGTTCAGAACGAAAGAAAGCACAGAGCCCCAGATTTGCTGTTGTCCTGGAGAGCTTGCAGAGCACTGGGGAAAGGCAGGCAGAGAATTCCCTGCTAGCACCTTCTCTGTGCCTGTTCACATTGCTTCGCAGAATCGCTTTTGTGCAGAAAACACTAACACTTGTTCAGAACAAAAGAAAGCAAAGAGTCCCAGATTTTATGCTGTACTGGAGAGCTTGCAGAGCACTGGGGAAAGGCAGGCAGAGAATTCCCTGCTAGCACCTTCTCTGTGCCTGGGAAGCAGAAGTGTTCTCATTGCTTCGCAGAATCGCTTTTGTGCAGAAAACAGTAACACTTGTTCAGAACAAAAGAAAGCACAGAGCCCCAGATTTTATGTTGTCCTGGAGAGCTTGCAGAGCACTGGGGAAAGGCAGGCAGAGAATTCCTTGCTAGCACCTTCTCTGTGCCTGGGAAGCAGAAGTGTTCACATTGCTTCGCAGAATCACTTTTGTGCAGAAAACAGTAACACTTGTTCAGAACGAAAGAAAGCACAGAGCCCCAGATTTTATGCTGTCCTGGAGAGCTTGCAGAGCACTGGGGAAAGGCAGGCAGAGAATTCCCTGCTAGCACCTTCTCTGTGCCTGGGAAGCAGAAGTGTTCACATTGCTTCGCAGAATCGCTTTTGTGCAGAAAACAGTAACACTTGTTCAGAACGAAAGAAAGCACAGAGCCCCAGATTTTATGCTGTCCTGGAGAGCTTGCAGAGCACTGGGGAAAGGCAGGCAGAGAATTCCCTGCTAGCACCTTCTCTGTGCCTGTTCACATTACTTCGCAGAATCGCTTTTGTGCAGAAAACAGTAACACTTGTTCAGAACGAAAGAAAGCACAGAGCCCCAGATTTTATGCTGTCCTGGAGAGATTGCAGAGCACTGGGGAAAAGCAGGCAGAGAATTCCCTGCTAGTACCTTCTCTGTGCCTGGGAAGCAGAAGTGTTCACATTGCTTCGCAGAATCACTTTTGTGCAGAAAACAGTAACACTTGTTCAGAACGAAAGAAAACACAGAGCCCCAGATTTTATGCTGTCCTGGAGAGCTTGCAGAGCACTGGGGAAAGGCAGGCAGAGAATTCCCTGCTAGCACCTTCTCTGTGCCTGTTCACATTGCTTCGCAGAATCGCTTTTGTGCGGAGAACACTTACACTTGTTCAGAACAAAAGAAAGCACAGAGCCGCAGATTTTATGTTGTCCTGGAGAGCTTGCAGAGCACTGGGGAAAGGCAGGCAGAGAATTCCCTGCTAGCACCTTCTCTGTGCCTGGGAAGCAGAAGTGTTCACATTGCTTCGCAGAATCGCTTTTGTGCAGAAAACAGTAACACTTGTTCAGAACGAAAGAAAGCACAGAGCCCCAGATTTTATGCTGTCCTGGAGAGCTTGCAGAGCACTGGGGAAAGGCAGGCAGAGAATTCCCTGCTAGCACCTTCTCTGTGCCTGGGAAGCAGAAGTGTTCACATTGCTTCGCAGAATCACTTTTGTGCAGAAAACAGTAACACTTGTTCAGAACGAAAGAAAGCACAGAGCCCCAGATTTGCTGTTGTCCTGGAGAGCTTGCAGAGCACTGGGGAAAGGCAGGCAGAGAATTCCCTGCTAGCACCTTCTCTGTGCCTGTTCACATTGCTTCGCAGAATCGCTTTTGTGCAGAAAACACTAACACTTGTTCAGAACAAAAGAAAGCAAAGAGTCCCAGATTTTATGCTGTACTGGAGAGCTTGCAGAGCACTGGGGAAAGGCAGGCAGAGAATTCCCTGCTAGCACCTTCTCTGTGCCTGGGAAGCAGAAGTGTTCTCATTGCTTCGCAGAATCGCTTTTGTGCAGAAAACAGTAACACTTGTTCAGAACAAAAGAAAGCACAGAGCCCCAGATTTTATGTTGTCCTGGAGAGCTTGCAGAGCACTGGGGAAAGGCAGGCAGAGAATTCCTTGCTAGCACCTTCTCTGTGCCTGGGAAGCAGAAGTGTTCACATTGCTTCGCAGAATCACTTTTGTGCAGAAAACAGTAACACTTGTTCAGAACGAAAGAAAGCACAGAGCCCCAGATTTTATGCTGTACTGGACAGCTTGCAGAGCACTGGGGAAAGGCAGGCAGAGAATTCCCTGCTAGCACCTTCTCTGTGCCTGGGAAGCAAAAGTGTTCACATTGCTTCGCAGAATCACTTTTGTGCAGAAAACAGTAACACTTGTTCAGAACGAAAGAAAGCACAGAGCCCCAGATTTTATGTTGTCCTGGAGAGCTTGCAGAGCACTGGGGAAAGGCAGGCAGAGAATTCCCTGCTAGCACCTTCTCTGTGCCTGGGAAGCAGAAGTGTTCACATTGCTTCGCAGAATCGCTTTTGTGCAGAAAACAGTAACACTTGTTCAGAACGAAAGAAAGCACAGAGCCCCAGATTTTATGCTGTCCTGGAGAGCTTGCAGAGCACTGGGGAAAGGCAGGCAGAGAATTCCCTGCTAGCACCTTCTCTGTGCCTGGGAAGCAGAAGTGTTCACATTGCTTCGCAGAATCACTTTTGTGCAGAAAACAGTAACACTTGTTCAGAACGAAAGAAAGCACAGAGCCCCAGATTTGCTGTTGTCCTGGAGAGCTTGCAGAGCACTGGGGAAAGGCAGGCAGAGAATTCCCTGCTAGCACCTTCTCTGTGCCTGTTCACATTGCTTCGCAGAATCGCTTTTGTGCAGAAAACACTAACACTTGTTCAGAACAAAAGAAAGCAAAGAGTCCCAGATTTTATGCTGTACTGGAGAGCTTGCAGAGCACTGGGGAAAGGCAGGCAGAGAATTCCCTGCTAGCACCTTCTCTGTGCCTGGGAAGCAGAAGTGTTCTCATTGCTTCGCAGAATCGCTTTTGTGCAGAAAACAGTAACACTTGTTCAGAACAAAAGAAAGCACAGAGCCCCAGATTTTATGTTGTCCTGGAGAGCTTGCAGAGCACTGGGGAAAGGCAGGCAGAGAATTCCTTGCTAGCACCTTCTCTGTGCCTGGGAAGCAGAAGTGTTCACATTGCTTCGCAGAATCACTTTTGTGCAGAAAACAGTAACACTTGTTCAGAACGAAAGAAAGCACAGAGCCCCAGATTTTATGCTGTCCTGGAGAGCTTGCAGAGCACTGGGGAAAGGCAGGCAGAGAATTCCCTGCTAGCACCTTCTCTGTGCCTGGGAAGCAGAAGTGTTCACATTGCTTCGCAGAATCGCTTTTGTGCAGAAAACAGTAACACTTGTTCAGAACGAAAGAAAGCACAGAGCCCCAGATTTTATGCTGTCCTGGAGAGCTTGCAGAGCACTGGGGAAAGGCAGGCAGAGAATTCCCTGCTAGCACCTTCTCTGTGCCTGTTCACATTACTTCGCAGAATCGCTTTTGTGCAGAAAACAGTAACACTTGTTCAGAACGAAAGAAAGCACAGAGCCCCAGATTTTATGCTGTCCTGGAGAGATTGCAGAGCACTGGGGAAAAGCAGGCAGAGAATTCCCTGCTAGTACCTTCTCTGTGCCTGGGAAGCAGAAGTGTTCACATTGCTTCGCAGAATCACTTTTGTGCAGAAAACAGTAACACTTGTTCAGAACGAAAGAAAACACAGAGCCCCAGATTTTATGCTGTCCTGGAGAGCTTGCAGAGCACTGGGGAAAGGCAGGCAGAGAATTCCCTGCTAGCACCTTCTCTGTGCCTGTTCACATTGCTTCGCAGAATCGCTTTTGTGCGGAGAACACTTACACTTGTTCAGAACAAAAGAAAGCACAGAGCCGCAGATTTTATGTTGTCCTGGAGAGCTTGCAGAGCACTGGGGAAAGGCAGGCAGAGAATTCCCTGCTAGCACCTTCTCTGTGCCTGGGAAGCAGAAGTGTTCACATTGCTTCGCAGAATCGCTTTTGTGCAGAAAACAGTAACACTTGTTCAGAACGAAAGAAAGCACAGAGCCCCAGATTTTATGCTGTCCTGGAGAGCTTGCAGAGCACTGGGGAAAGGCAGGCAGAGAATTCCCTGCTAGCACCTTCTCTGTGCCTGGGAAGCAGAAGTGTTCACATTGCTTCGCAGAATCACTTTTGTGCAGAAAACAGTAACACTTGTTCAGAACGAAAGAAAGCACAGAGCCCCAGATTTGCTGTTGTCCTGGAGAGCTTGCAGAGCACTGGGGAAAGGCAGGCAGAGAATTCCCTGCTAGCACCTTCTCTGTGCCTGTTCACATTGCTTCGCAGAATCGCTTTTGTGCAGAAAACACTAACACTTGTTCAGAACAAAAGAAAGCAAAGAGTCCCAGATTTTATGCTGTACTGGAGAGCTTGCAGAGCACTGGGGAAAGGCAGGCAGAGAATTCCCTGCTAGCACCTTCTCTGTGCCTGGGAAGCAGAAGTGTTCTCATTGCTTCGCAGAATCGCTTTTGTGCAGAAAACAGTAACACTTGTTCAGAACAAAAGAAAGCACAGAGCCCCAGATTTTATGTTGTCCTGGAGAGCTTGCAGAGCACTGGGGAAAGGCAGGCAGAGAATTCCTTGCTAGCACCTTCTCTGTGCCTGGGAAGCAGAAGTGTTCACATTGCTTCGCAGAATCACTTTTGTGCAGAAAACAGTAACACTTGTTCAGAACGAAAGAAAGCACAGAGCCCCAGATTTTATGCTGTACTGGACAGCTTGCAGAGCACTGGGGAAAGGCAGGCAGAGAATTCCCTGCTAGCACCTTCTCTGTGCCTGGGAAGCAAAAGTGTTCACATTGCTTCGCAGAATCACTTTTGTGCAGAAAACAGTAACACTTGTTCAGAACGAAAGAAAGCACAGAGCCCCAGATTTTATGTTGTCCTGGAGAGCTTGCAGAGCACTGGGGAAAGGCAGGCAGAGAATTCCCTGCTAGCACCTTCTCTGTGCCTGGGAAGCAGAAGTGTTCACATTGCTTCGCAGAATCGCTTTTGTGCAGAAAACAGTAACACTTGTTCAGAACAAAAGAAAGCACAGAGCCCCAGATTTTATGTTGTCCTCTAGAGCTTGCAGAGCACTGGGGAAAGGCAGGCAGAGAATTCCCTGCTAGCACCTTCTCTGTGCCTGGGAAGCAAAAGTGTTCACATTGCTTCGCAGAATCGCTTTTGTGCAGAAAACAGTAACACTTGTTCAGAACGAAAGAAAGCACAGAGCCCCAGATTTTATGCTGTCCTGGAGAGCTTGCAGAGCACTGGGGAAAGGCAGGCAGAGAATTCCCTGCTAGCACCTTCTCTGTGCCTGGGAAGCAGAAGTGTTCACATTGCTTCGCAGAATCACTTTTGTGCAGAAAACAGTAACACTTGTTCAGAACGAAAGAAAGCACAGAGCCCCAGATTTGCTGTTGTCCTGGAGAGCTTGCAGAGCACTGGGGAAAGGCAGGCAGAGAATTCCCTGCTAGCACCTTCTCTGTGCCTGTTCACATTGCTTCGCAGAATCGCTTTTGTGCAGAAAACACTAACACTTGTTCAGAACAAAAGAAAGCAAAGAGTCCCAGATTTTATGCTGTACTGGAGAGCTTGCAGAGCACTGGGGAAAGGCAGGCAGAGAATTCCCTGCTAGCACCTTCTCTGTGCCTGGGAAGCAGAAGTGTTCACATTGCTTCGCAGAATCACTTTTGTGCAGAAAACAGTAACTCTTGTTAGGAACGAAAGAAAACACAGAGCCCCAGATTTTATGTTGTCCTGGAGAGCTTGCAGAGCACTGGGGAAAGGCAGGCAGAGAATTCCCTGCTAGCACCTTCTCCGTGCCTGGGAAGCAGAAGTGTTCACATTGCTTCGCAGAATCGCTTTTGTGCAGAAAACAGTAACACTTGTTCAGAACGAAAGAAAGCACAGAGCCCCAGATTTTATGCTGTCCTGGAGAGCTTGCAGAGCACTGGGGAAAGGCAGGCAGAGAATTCCCTGCTAGCACCTTCTCTGTGCCTGTTCACATTACTTCGCAGAATCGCTTTTGTGCAGAAAACAGTAACACTTGTTCAGAACGAAAGAAAGCACAGAGCCCCAGATTTTATGCTGTCCTGGAGAGATTGCAGAGCACTGGGGAAAAGCAGGCAGAGAATTCCCTGCTAGTACCTTCTCTGTGCCTGGGAAGCAGAAGTGTTCACATTGCTTCGCAGAATCACTTTTGTGCAGAAAACAGTAACACTTGTTCAGAACGAAAGAAAACACAGAGCCCCAGATTTTATGCTGTCCTGGAGAGCTTGCAGAGCACTGGGGAAAGGCAGGCAGAGAATTCCCTGCTAGCACCTTCTCTGTGCCTGTTCACATTGCTTCGCAGAATCGCTTTTGTGCGGAGAACACTTACACTTGTTCAGAACAAAAGAAAGCACAGAGCCGCAGATTTTATGCTGTACTGGAGAGCTTGCAGAGCACTGGGGAAAGGCAGGCAGAGAATTCCCTGCTAGCACCTTCTCTGTGCCTGGGAAGCAAAAGTGTTCACATTGCTTCGCAGAATCGCTTTTGTGCAGAAAACAGTAACACTTTTTCAGAACAAAAGAAAGCACAGAGCCCCAGATTTTATGTTGTCCTGGAGAGCTTGCAGAGCACTGGGGAAAGGCAGGCAGAGAATTCCCTGCTAGCACCTTCTCTGTGCCTGGGAAGCAGAAGTGTTCACATTGCTTCGCAGAATCGCTTTTGTGCAGAAAACAGTAACACTTGTTCAGAACGAAAGAAAGCACAGAGCCCCAGATTTTATGCTGTCCTGGAGAGCTTGCAGAGCACTGGGGAAAGGCAGGCAGAGAATTCCCTGCTAGCACCTTCTCTGTGCCTGGGAAGCAGAAGTGTTCACATTGCTTCGCAGAATCGCTTTTGTGCAGAAAACAGTAACACTTGTTCAGAACAAAAGAAAGCACAGAGCCCCAGATTTTATGTTGTCCTGGAGAGCTTGCAGAGCACTGGGGAAAGGCAGGCAGAGAATTCCCTGCTAGCACCTTCTCTGTGCCTGGGAAGCAAAAGTGTTCACATTGCTTCGCAGAATCGCTTTTGTGCAGAAAACAGTAACACTTGTTCAGAACAAAAGAAAGCACAGAGCCCCAGATTTTATGCTGTCCTGGAGAGCTTGCAGAGCACTGGGGAAAGGCAGGCAGAGAATTCCCTGCTAGCACCTTCTCTGTGCCTGGGAAGCAGAAGTGTTCACATTGCTTCGCAGAATCACTTTTGTGCAGAAAACAGTAACACTTGTTCAGAACGAAAGAAAGCACAGAGCCCCAGATTTTATGCTGTCCTGGAGAGCTTGCAGAGCACTGGGGAAAGGCAGGCAGAGAATTCCCTGCTAGCACCTTCTCTGTGCCTGGGAAGCAGAAGTGTTCACATTGCTTCGCAGAATCGCTTTTGTGCAGAAAACAGTAACACTTGTTCAGAACGAAAGAAAGCACAGAGCCCCAGATTTTATGCTGTCCTGGAGAGCTTGCAGAGCACTGGGGAAAGGCAGGCAGAGAATTCCCTGCTAGCACCTTCTCTGTGCCTGGGAAGCAGAAGTGTTCACATTGCTTCGCAGAATCACTTTTGTGCAGAAAACAGTAACACTTGTTCAGAACGAAAGAAAGCACAGAGCCCCAGATTTGCTGTTGTCCTGGAGAGCTTGCAGAGCACTGGGGAAAGGCAGGCAGAGAATTCCCTGCTAGCACCTTCTCTGTGCCTGTTCACATTGCTTCGCAGAATCGCTTTTGTGCAGAAAACAGTAACACTTGTTCAGAACAAAAGAAAGCAAAGAGTCCCAGATTTTATGCTGTACTGGAGAGCTTGCAGAGCACTGGGGAAAGGCAGGCAGAGAATTCCCTGCTAGCACCTTCTCTGTGCCTGGGAAGCAGAAGTGTTCACATTGCTTCGCAGAATCACTTTTGTGCAGAAAACAGTAACACTTGTTCAGAACGAAAGAAAACACAGAGCCCCAGATTTTATGCTGTCCTGGAGAGCTTGCAGAGCACTGGGGAAAGGCAGGCAGAGAATTCCCTGCTAGCACCTTCTCTGTGCCTGTTCACATTACTTCGCAGAATCACTTTTGTGCAGAAAACAGTAACACTTGTTCAGAACGAAAGAAAGCACAGAGCCCCAGATTTTATGTTGTCCTGGAGAGCTTGCAGAGCACTGGGGAAAGGCAGGCAGAGAATTCCCTGCTAGCACCTTCTCTGTGCCTGGGAAGCAGAAGTGTTCACATTGCTTCGCAGAATCGCTTTTGTGCAGAAAACAGTAACACTTGTTCAGAACGAAAGAAAGCACAGAGCCCCAGATTTTATGCTGTCCTGGAGAGCTTGCAGAGCACTGGGGAAAGGCAGGCAGAGAATTCCCTGCTAGCACCTTCTCTGTGCCTGGGAAGCAAAAGTGTTCTCATTGCTTCGCAGAATCGCTTTTGTGCAGAAAACAGTAACACTTGTTCAGAACAAAAGAAAGCACAGAGCCCCAGATTTTATGTTGTCCTCTAGAGCTTGCAGAGCACTGGGGAAAGGCAGGCAGAGAATTCCCTGCTAGCACCTTCTCTGTGCCTGGGAAGCAAAAGTGTTCACATTGCTTCGCAGAATCGCTTTTGTGCAGAAAACAGTGACACTTTTTCAGAACAAAAGAAAGCACAGAGCCCCAGATTTTATGTTGTCCTGGAGAGCTTGCAGAGCACTGGGGAAAGGCAGGCAGAGAATTCCCTGCTAGCACCTTCTCTGTGCCTGGGAAGCAGAAGTGTTCACATTGCTTCGCAGAATCGCTTTTGTGCAGAAAACAGTAACTCTTGTTAGGAACGAAAGAAAACACAGAGCCCCAGATTTTATGTTGTCCTGGAGAGCTTGCAGAGCACTGGGGAAAGGCAGGCAGAGAATTCCCTGCTAGCACCTTCTCTGTGCCTGGGAAGCAAAAGTGTTCACATTGCTTCGCAGAATCACTTTTGTGCAGAAAACAGTAACACTTGTTCAGAACGAAAGAAAACACAGAGCCCCAGATTTTATGCTGTCCTGGAGAGCTTGCAGAGCACTGGGGAAAGGCAGGCAGAGAATTCCCTGCTAGCACCTTCTCTGTGCCTGTTCACATTACTTCGCAGAATCACTTTTGTGCAGAAAACAGTAACACTTGTTCAGAACGAAAGAAAGCACAGAGCCCCAGATTTTATGTTGTCCTGGAGAGCTTGCAGAGCACTGGGGAAAGGCAGGCAGAGAATTCCCTGCTAGCACCTTCTCTGTGCCTGGGAAGCAGAAGTGTTCACATTGCTTCGCAGAATCGCTTTTGTGCAGAAAACAGTAACACTTGTTCAGAACAAAAGAAAGCACAGAGCCCCAGATTTTATGCTGTCCTGGAGAGCTTGCAGAGCACTGGGGAAAGGCAGGCAGAGAATTCCCTGCTAGCACCTTCTCTGTGCCTGGGAAGCAGAAGTGTTCACATTGCTTCGCAGAATCACTTTTGTGCAGAAAACAGTAACACTTGTTCAGAACGAAAGAAAGCACAGAGCCCCAGATTTTATGCTGTCCTGGAGAGCTTGCAGAGCACTGGGGAAAGGCAGGCAGAGAATTCCCTGCTAGCACCTTCTCTGTGCCTGGGAAGCAAAAGTGTTCACATTGCTTCGCAGAATCGCTTTTGTGCAGAAAACAGTAACACTTGTTCAGAACGAAAGAAAGCACAGAGCCCCAGATTTTATGCTGTCCTGGAGAGCTTGCAGAGCACTGGGGAAAGGCAGGCAGAGAATTCCCTGCTAGCACCTTCTCTGTGCCTGTTCACATTACTTCGCAGAATCGCTTTTGTGCAGAAAACAGTAACACTTGTTCAGAACGAAAGAAAGCACAGAGCCCCAGATTTTATGCTGTCCTGGAGAGATTGCAGAGCACTGGGGAAAAGCAGGCAGAGAATTCCCTGCTAGTACCTTCTCTGTGCCTGGGAAGCAGAAGTGTTCACATTGCTTCGCAGAATCGCTTTTGTGCAGAAAACAGTAACTCTTGTTAGGAACGAAAGAAAACACAGAGCCCCAGATTTTATGTTGTCCTGGAGAGCTTGCAGAGCACTGGGGAAAGGCAGGCAGAGAATTCCCTGCTAGCACCTTCTCTGTGCCTGGGAAGCAGAAGTGTTCACATTGCTTCGCAGAATCACTTTTGTGCAGAAAACAGTAACACTTGTTCAGAACGAAAGAAAGCACAGAGCCCCAGATTTGCTGTTGTCCTGGAGAGCTTGCAGAGCACTGGGGAAAGGCAGGCAGAGAATTCCCTGCTAGCACCTTCTCTGTGCCTGTTCACATTGCTTCGCAGAATCGCTTTTGTGCAGAAAACACTAACACTTGTTCAGAACAAAAGAAAGCAAAGAGTCCCAGATTTTATGCTGTACTGGAGAGCTTGCAGAGCACTGGGGAAAGGCAGGCAGAGAATTCCCTGCTAGCACCTTCTCTGTGCCTGGGAAGCAAAAGTGTTCACATTGCTTCGCAGAATCGCTTTTGTGCAGAAAACAGTAACACTTGTTCAGAACAAAAGAAAGCACAGAGCCCCAGATTTTATGCTGTCCTGGAGAGCTTGCAGAGCACTGGGGAAAGGCAGGCAGAGAATTCCCTGCTAGCACCTTCTCTGTGCCTGGGAAGCAAAAGTGTTCTCATTGCTTCGCAGAATCGCTTTTGTGCAGAAAACAGTAACACTTGTTCAGAACAAAAGAAAGCACAGAGCCCCAGATTTTATGTTGTCCTCTAGAGCTTGCAGAGCACTGGGGAAAGGCAGGCAGAGAATTCCCTGCTAGCACCTTCTCTGTGCCTGGGAAGCAAAAGTGTTCACATTGCTTCGCAGAATCGCTTTTGTGCAGAAAACGGTAACACTTGTTCAGAACAAAAGAAAGCACAGAGCCCCAGATTTTATGCTGTCCTGGAGAGCTTGCAGAGCACTGGGGAAAGGCAGGCAGAGAATTCCCTGCTAGCACCTTCTCTGTGCCTGTTCACATTGCTTCGCAGAATCGCTTTTGTGCAGAAAACAGTAACACTTGTTCAGAACAAAAGAAAGCACAGAGCCGCAGATTTTATGCTGTACTGGAGAGCTTGCAGAGCACTGGGGAAAGGCAGGCAGAGAATTCCCTGCTAGCACCTTCTCTGTGCCTGGGAAGCAAAAGTGTTCACATTGCTTCGCAGAATCGCTTTTGTGCAGAAAACAGTAACACTTTTTCAGAACAAAAGAAAGCACAGAGCCCCAGATTTTATGTTGTCCTGGAGAGCTTGCAGAGCACTGGGGAAAGGCAGGCAGAGAATTCCCTGCTAGCACCTTCTCTGTGCCTGGGAAGCAGAAGTGTTCACATTGCTTCGCAGAATCGCTTTTGTGCAGAAAACAGTAACACTTGTTCAGAACAAAAGAAAGCACAGAGCCCCAGATTTTATGTTGTCCTCTAGAGCTTGCAGAGCACTGGGGAAAGGCAGGCAGAGAATTCCCTGCTAGCACCTTCTCTGTGCCTGGGAAGCAGAAGTGTTCACATTGCTTCGCAGAATCGCTTTTGTGCAGAAAACAGTAACTCTTGTTAGGAACGAAAGAAAACACAGAGCCCCAGATTTTATGTTGTCCTGGAGAGCTTGCAGAGCACTGGGGAAAGGCAGGCAGAGAATTCCCTGCTAGCACCTTCTCTGTGCCTGGGAAGCAAAAGTGTTCACATTGCTTCGCAGAATCACTTTTGTGCAGAAAACAGTAACACTTGTTCAGAACAAAAGAAAGCACAGAGCCCCAGATTTTATGTTGTCCTGGAGAGCTTGCAGAGCACTGGGGAAAGGCAGGCAGAGAATTCCCTGCTAGCACCTTCTCTGTGCCTGGGAAGCAGAAGTGTTCACATTGCTTCGCAGAATCGCTTTTGTGCAGAAAACAGTAACTCTTGTTAGGAACGAAAGAAAACACAGAGCCCCAGATTTTATGCTGTCCTGGAGAGCTTGCAGAGCACTGGGGAAAGGCAGGCAGAGAATTCCCTGCTAGCACCTTCTCTGTGCCTGTTCACATTACTTCGCAGAATCACTTTTGTGCAGAAAACAGTAACACTTGTTCAGAACGAAAGAAAGCACAGAGCCCCAGATTTGCTGTTGTCCTGGAGAGCTTGCAGAGCACTGGGGAAAGGCAGGCAGAGAATTCCCTGCTAGCACCTTCTCTGTGCCTGGGAAGCAGAAGTGTTCACATTGCTTCGCAGAATCGCTTTTGTGCAGAAAACAGTAACACTTGTTCAGAACGAAAGAAAGCACAGAGCCCCAGATTTTTTGCTGTCCTGGAGAGCTTGCAGAGCACTGGGGAAAGGCAGGCAGAGAATTCCCTGCTAGCACCTTCTCTGTGCCTGGGAAGCAGAAGTGTTCACATTGCTTCGCAGAATCACTTTTGTGCAGAAAACAGTAACACTTGTTCAGAACGAAAGAAAGCACAGAGCCCCAGATTTGCTGTTGTCCTGGAGAGCTTGCAGAGCACTGGGGAAAGGCAGGCAGAGAATTCCCTGCTAGCACCTTCTCTGTGCCTGTTCACATTGCTTCGCAGAATCGCTTTTGTGCGGAGAACACTTACACTTGTTCAGAACAAAAGAAAGCACAGAGCCGCAGATTTTATGCTATACTAGAGAGCTTGCAGAGCACTGGGGAAAGGCAGGCAGAGAATTCCCTGCTAGCACCTTCTCTGTGCCTGGGAAGCAAAAGTGTTCACATTGCTTCGCAGAATCGCTTTTGTGCAGAAAACAGTAACACTTGTTCAGAACAAAAGAAAGCACAGAGCCCCAGATTTTATGTTGTCCTGGAGAGCTTGCAGAGCACTGGGGAAAGGCAGGCAGAGAATTCCCTGCTAGCACCTTCTCTGTGCCTGTTCACATTGCTTCGCAGAATCGCTTTTGTGCAGAAAACACTAACACTTGTTCAGAACAAAAGAAAGCAAAGAGCCCCAGATTTTATGTTGTCCTCTAGAGCTTGCAGAGCACTGGGGAAAGGCAGGCAGAGAATTCCCTGCTAGCACCTTCTCTGTGCCTGGGAAGCAGAAGTGTTCACATTGCTTCGCAGAATCGCTTTTGTGCAGAAAACAGTAACACTTGTTCAGAACAAAAGAAAGCACAGAGCCCCAGATTTTATGTTGTCCTCTAGAGCTTGCAGAGCACTGGGGAAAGGCAGGCAGAGAATTCCCTGCTAGCACCTTCTCTGTGCCTGGGAAGCAGAAGTGTTCACATTGCTTCGCAGAATCGCTTTTGTGCAGAAAACAGTAACTCTTGTTAGGAACGAAAGAAAACACAGAGCCCCAGATTTTATGTTGTCCTGGAGAGCTTGCAGAGCACTGGGGAAAGGCAGGCAGAGAATTCCCTGCTAGCACCTTCTCTGTGCCTGGGAAGCAGAAGTGTTCACATTGCTTCGCAGAATCGCTTTTGTGCAGAAAACAGTAACACTTGTTCAGAACGAAAGAAAGCACAGAGCCCCAGATTTTATGCTGTCCTGGAGAGCTTGCAGAGCACTGGGGAAAGGCAGGCAGAGAATTCCCTGCTAGCACCTTCTCTGTGCCTGGGAAGCAGAAGTGTTCACATTGCTTCGCAGAATCACTTTTGTGCAGAAAACAGTAACACTTGTTCAGAACGAAAGAAAGCACAGAGCCCCAGATTTGCTGTTGTCCTGGAGAGCTTGCAGAGCACTGGGGAAAGGCAGGCAGAGAATTCCCTGCTAGCACCTTCTCTGTGCCTGTTCACATTGCTTCGCAGAATCGCTTTTGTGCAGAAAACACTAACACTTGTTCAGAACAAAAGAAAGCAAAGAGTCCCAGATTTTATGCTGTACTGGAGAGCTTGCAGAGCACTGGGGAAAGGCAGGCAGAGAATTCCCTGCTAGCACCTTCTCTGTGCCTGGGAAGCAGAAGTGTTCT
The DNA here is from genome assembly GCF_047716275.1 of Strix uralensis. Classification (NCBI taxonomy): domain Eukaryota; kingdom Metazoa; phylum Chordata; class Aves; order Strigiformes; family Strigidae; genus Strix; species Strix uralensis. The sequence goes on along the minus strand of NC_134005.1, from coordinate 1,206,746 downwards.
CATTGCTTCGCAGAATCGCTTTTGTGCAGAAAACAGTAACACTTGTTCAGAACAAAAGAAAGCACAGAGCCCCAGATTTTATGTTGTCCTGGAGAGCTTGCAGAGCACTGGGGAAAGGCAGGCAGAGAATTCCTTGCTAGCACCTTCTCTGTGCCTGGGAAGCAGAAGTGTTCACATTGCTTCGCAGAATCACTTTTGTGCAGAAAACAGTAACACTTGTTCAGAACGAAAGAAAGCACAGAGCCCCAGATTTTATGCTGTACTGGACAGCTTGCAGAGCACTGGGGAAAGGCAGGCAGAGAATTCCCTGCTAGCACCTTCTCTGTGCCTGGGAAGCAAAAGTGTTCACATTGCTTCGCAGAATCACTTTTGTGCAGAAAACAGTAACACTTGTTCAGAACGAAAGAAAGCACAGAGCCCCAGATTTTATGTTGTCCTGGAGAGCTTGCAGAGCACTGGGGAAAGGCAGGCAGAGAATTCCCTGCTAGCACCTTCTCTGTGCCTGGGAAGCAGAAGTGTTCACATTGCTTCGCAGAATCGCTTTTGTGCAGAAAACAGTAACACTTGTTCAGAACAAAAGAAAGCACAGAGCCCCAGATTTTATGTTGTCCTCTAGAGCTTGCAGAGCACTGGGGAAAGGCAGGCAGAGAATTCCCTGCTAGCACCTTCTCTGTGCCTGGGAAGCAAAAGTGTTCACATTGCTTCGCAGAATCGCTTTTGTGCAGAAAACAGTAACACTTGTTCAGAACGAAAGAAAGCACAGAGCCCCAGATTTTATGCTGTCCTGGAGAGCTTGCAGAGCACTGGGGAAAGGCAGGCAGAGAATTCCCTGCTAGCACCTTCTCTGTGCCTGGGAAGCAGAAGTGTTCACATTGCTTCGCAGAATCACTTTTGTGCAGAAAACAGTAACACTTGTTCAGAACGAAAGAAAGCACAGAGCCCCAGATTTGCTGTTGTCCTGGAGAGCTTGCAGAGCACTGGGGAAAGGCAGGCAGAGAATTCCCTGCTAGCACCTTCTCTGTGCCTGTTCACATTGCTTCGCAGAATCGCTTTTGTGCAGAAAACACTAACACTTGTTCAGAACAAAAGAAAGCAAAGAGTCCCAGATTTTATGCTGTACTGGAGAGCTTGCAGAGCACTGGGGAAAGGCAGGCAGAGAATTCCCTGCTAGCACCTTCTCTGTGCCTGGGAAGCAGAAGTGTTCACATTGCTTCGCAGAATCACTTTTGTGCAGAAAACAGTAACTCTTGTTAGGAACGAAAGAAAACACAGAGCCCCAGATTTTATGTTGTCCTGGAGAGCTTGCAGAGCACTGGGGAAAGGCAGGCAGAGAATTCCCTGCTAGCACCTTCTCCGTGCCTGGGAAGCAGAAGTGTTCACATTGCTTCGCAGAATCGCTTTTGTGCAGAAAACAGTAACACTTGTTCAGAACGAAAGAAAGCACAGAGCCCCAGATTTTATGCTGTCCTGGAGAGCTTGCAGAGCACTGGGGAAAGGCAGGCAGAGAATTCCCTGCTAGCACCTTCTCTGTGCCTGTTCACATTACTTCGCAGAATCGCTTTTGTGCAGAAAACAGTAACACTTGTTCAGAACGAAAGAAAGCACAGAGCCCCAGATTTTATGCTGTCCTGGAGAGATTGCAGAGCACTGGGGAAAAGCAGGCAGAGAATTCCCTGCTAGTACCTTCTCTGTGCCTGGGAAGCAGAAGTGTTCACATTGCTTCGCAGAATCACTTTTGTGCAGAAAACAGTAACACTTGTTCAGAACGAAAGAAAACACAGAGCCCCAGATTTTATGCTGTCCTGGAGAGCTTGCAGAGCACTGGGGAAAGGCAGGCAGAGAATTCCCTGCTAGCACCTTCTCTGTGCCTGTTCACATTGCTTCGCAGAATCGCTTTTGTGCGGAGAACACTTACACTTGTTCAGAACAAAAGAAAGCACAGAGCCGCAGATTTTATGCTGTACTGGAGAGCTTGCAGAGCACTGGGGAAAGGCAGGCAGAGAATTCCCTGCTAGCACCTTCTCTGTGCCTGGGAAGCAAAAGTGTTCACATTGCTTCGCAGAATCGCTTTTGTGCAGAAAACAGTAACACTTTTTCAGAACAAAAGAAAGCACAGAGCCCCAGATTTTATGTTGTCCTGGAGAGCTTGCAGAGCACTGGGGAAAGGCAGGCAGAGAATTCCCTGCTAGCACCTTCTCTGTGCCTGGGAAGCAGAAGTGTTCACATTGCTTCGCAGAATCGCTTTTGTGCAGAAAACAGTAACACTTGTTCAGAACGAAAGAAAGCACAGAGCCCCAGATTTTATGCTGTCCTGGAGAGCTTGCAGAGCACTGGGGAAAGGCAGGCAGAGAATTCCCTGCTAGCACCTTCTCTGTGCCTGGGAAGCAAAAGTGTTCACATTGCTTCGCAGAATCGCTTTTGTGCAGAAAACAGTAACACTTGTTCAGAACAAAAGAAAGCACAGAGCCCCAGATTTTATGTTGTCCTGGAGAGCTTGCAGAGCACTGGGGAAAGGCAGGCAGAGAATTCCCTGCTAGCACCTTCTCTGTGCCTGGGAAGCAAAAGTGTTCACATTGCTTCGCAGAATCGCTTTTGTGCAGAAAACAGTAACACTTGTTCAGAACAAAAGAAAGCACAGAGCCCCAGATTTTATGCTGTCCTGGAGAGCTTGCAGAGCACTGGGGAAAGGCAGGCAGAGAATTCCCTGCTAGCACCTTCTCTGTGCCTGGGAAGCAGAAGTGTTCACATTGCTTCGCAGAATCACTTTTGTGCAGAAAACAGTAACACTTGTTCAGAACGAAAGAAAGCACAGAGCCCCAGATTTTATGCTGTCCTGGAGAGCTTGCAGAGCACTGGGGAAAGGCAGGCAGAGAATTCCCTGCTAGCACCTTCTCTGTGCCTGGGAAGCAGAAGTGTTCACATTGCTTCGCAGAATCGCTTTTGTGCAGAAAACAGTAACACTTGTTCAGAACGAAAGAAAGCACAGAGCCCCAGATTTTATGCTGTCCTGGAGAGCTTGCAGAGCACTGGGGAAAGGCAGGCAGAGAATTCCCTGCTAGCACCTTCTCTGTGCCTGGGAAGCAGAAGTGTTCACATTGCTTCGCAGAATCACTTTTGTGCAGAAAACAGTAACACTTGTTCAGAACGAAAGAAAGCACAGAGCCCCAGATTTGCTGTTGTCCTGGAGAGCTTGCAGAGCACTGGGGAAAGGCAGGCAGAGAATTCCCTGCTAGCACCTTCTCTGTGCCTGTTCACATTGCTTCGCAGAATCGCTTTTGTGCAGAAAACAGTAACACTTGTTCAGAACAAAAGAAAGCAAAGAGTCCCAGATTTTATGCTGTACTGGAGAGCTTGCAGAGCACTGGGGAAAGGCAGGCAGAGAATTCCCTGCTAGCACCTTCTCTGTGCCTGGGAAGCAGAAGTGTTCACATTGCTTCGCAGAATCACTTTTGTGCAGAAAACAGTAACACTTGTTCAGAACGAAAGAAAACACAGAGCCCCAGATTTTATGCTGTCCTGGAGAGCTTGCAGAGCACTGGGGAAAGGCAGGCAGAGAATTCCCTGCTAGCACCTTCTCTGTGCCTGTTCACATTACTTCGCAGAATCACTTTTGTGCAGAAAACAGTAACACTTGTTCAGAACGAAAGAAAGCACAGAGCCCCAGATTTTATGTTGTCCTGGAGAGCTTGCAGAGCACTGGGGAAAGGCAGGCAGAGAATTCCCTGCTAGCACCTTCTCTGTGCCTGGGAAGCAGAAGTGTTCACATTGCTTCGCAGAATCGCTTTTGTGCAGAAAACAGTAACACTTGTTCAGAACGAAAGAAAGCACAGAGCCCCAGATTTTATGCTGTCCTGGAGAGCTTGCAGAGCACTGGGGAAAGGCAGGCAGAGAATTCCCTGCTAGCACCTTCTCTGTGCCTGGGAAGCAAAAGTGTTCTCATTGCTTCGCAGAATCGCTTTTGTGCAGAAAACAGTAACACTTGTTCAGAACAAAAGAAAGCACAGAGCCCCAGATTTTATGTTGTCCTCTAGAGCTTGCAGAGCACTGGGGAAAGGCAGGCAGAGAATTCCCTGCTAGCACCTTCTCTGTGCCTGGGAAGCAAAAGTGTTCACATTGCTTCGCAGAATCGCTTTTGTGCAGAAAACAGTGACACTTTTTCAGAACAAAAGAAAGCACAGAGCCCCAGATTTTATGTTGTCCTGGAGAGCTTGCAGAGCACTGGGGAAAGGCAGGCAGAGAATTCCCTGCTAGCACCTTCTCTGTGCCTGGGAAGCAGAAGTGTTCACATTGCTTCGCAGAATCGCTTTTGTGCAGAAAACAGTAACTCTTGTTAGGAACGAAAGAAAACACAGAGCCCCAGATTTTATGTTGTCCTGGAGAGCTTGCAGAGCACTGGGGAAAGGCAGGCAGAGAATTCCCTGCTAGCACCTTCTCTGTGCCTGGGAAGCAAAAGTGTTCACATTGCTTCGCAGAATCACTTTTGTGCAGAAAACAGTAACACTTGTTCAGAACGAAAGAAAACACAGAGCCCCAGATTTTATGCTGTCCTGGAGAGCTTGCAGAGCACTGGGGAAAGGCAGGCAGAGAATTCCCTGCTAGCACCTTCTCTGTGCCTGTTCACATTACTTCGCAGAATCACTTTTGTGCAGAAAACAGTAACACTTGTTCAGAACGAAAGAAAGCACAGAGCCCCAGATTTTATGTTGTCCTGGAGAGCTTGCAGAGCACTGGGGAAAGGCAGGCAGAGAATTCCCTGCTAGCACCTTCTCTGTGCCTGGGAAGCAGAAGTGTTCACATTGCTTCGCAGAATCGCTTTTGTGCAGAAAACAGTAACACTTGTTCAGAACAAAAGAAAGCACAGAGCCCCAGATTTTATGCTGTCCTGGAGAGCTTGCAGAGCACTGGGGAAAGGCAGGCAGAGAATTCCCTGCTAGCACCTTCTCTGTGCCTGGGAAGCAGAAGTGTTCACATTGCTTCGCAGAATCACTTTTGTGCAGAAAACAGTAACACTTGTTCAGAACGAAAGAAAGCACAGAGCCCCAGATTTTATGCTGTCCTGGAGAGCTTGCAGAGCACTGGGGAAAGGCAGGCAGAGAATTCCCTGCTAGCACCTTCTCTGTGCCTGGGAAGCAAAAGTGTTCACATTGCTTCGCAGAATCGCTTTTGTGCAGAAAACAGTAACACTTGTTCAGAACGAAAGAAAGCACAGAGCCCCAGATTTTATGCTGTCCTGGAGAGCTTGCAGAGCACTGGGGAAAGGCAGGCAGAGAATTCCCTGCTAGCACCTTCTCTGTGCCTGTTCACATTACTTCGCAGAATCGCTTTTGTGCAGAAAACAGTAACACTTGTTCAGAACGAAAGAAAGCACAGAGCCCCAGATTTTATGCTGTCCTGGAGAGATTGCAGAGCACTGGGGAAAAGCAGGCAGAGAATTCCCTGCTAGTACCTTCTCTGTGCCTGGGAAGCAGAAGTGTTCACATTGCTTCGCAGAATCGCTTTTGTGCAGAAAACAGTAACTCTTGTTAGGAACGAAAGAAAACACAGAGCCCCAGATTTTATGTTGTCCTGGAGAGCTTGCAGAGCACTGGGGAAAGGCAGGCAGAGAATTCCCTGCTAGCACCTTCTCTGTGCCTGGGAAGCAGAAGTGTTCACATTGCTTCGCAGAATCACTTTTGTGCAGAAAACAGTAACACTTGTTCAGAACGAAAGAAAGCACAGAGCCCCAGATTTGCTGTTGTCCTGGAGAGCTTGCAGAGCACTGGGGAAAGGCAGGCAGAGAATTCCCTGCTAGCACCTTCTCTGTGCCTGTTCACATTGCTTCGCAGAATCGCTTTTGTGCAGAAAACACTAACACTTGTTCAGAACAAAAGAAAGCAAAGAGTCCCAGATTTTATGCTGTACTGGAGAGCTTGCAGAGCACTGGGGAAAGGCAGGCAGAGAATTCCCTGCTAGCACCTTCTCTGTGCCTGGGAAGCAAAAGTGTTCACATTGCTTCGCAGAATCGCTTTTGTGCAGAAAACAGTAACACTTGTTCAGAACAAAAGAAAGCACAGAGCCCCAGATTTTATGCTGTCCTGGAGAGCTTGCAGAGCACTGGGGAAAGGCAGGCAGAGAATTCCCTGCTAGCACCTTCTCTGTGCCTGGGAAGCAAAAGTGTTCTCATTGCTTCGCAGAATCGCTTTTGTGCAGAAAACAGTAACACTTGTTCAGAACAAAAGAAAGCACAGAGCCCCAGATTTTATGTTGTCCTCTAGAGCTTGCAGAGCACTGGGGAAAGGCAGGCAGAGAATTCCCTGCTAGCACCTTCTCTGTGCCTGGGAAGCAAAAGTGTTCACATTGCTTCGCAGAATCGCTTTTGTGCAGAAAACGGTAACACTTGTTCAGAACAAAAGAAAGCACAGAGCCCCAGATTTTATGCTGTCCTGGAGAGCTTGCAGAGCACTGGGGAAAGGCAGGCAGAGAATTCCCTGCTAGCACCTTCTCTGTGCCTGTTCACATTGCTTCGCAGAATCGCTTTTGTGCAGAAAACAGTAACACTTGTTCAGAACAAAAGAAAGCACAGAGCCGCAGATTTTATGCTGTACTGGAGAGCTTGCAGAGCACTGGGGAAAGGCAGGCAGAGAATTCCCTGCTAGCACCTTCTCTGTGCCTGGGAAGCAAAAGTGTTCACATTGCTTCGCAGAATCGCTTTTGTGCAGAAAACAGTAACACTTTTTCAGAACAAAAGAAAGCACAGAGCCCCAGATTTTATGTTGTCCTGGAGAGCTTGCAGAGCACTGGGGAAAGGCAGGCAGAGAATTCCCTGCTAGCACCTTCTCTGTGCCTGGGAAGCAGAAGTGTTCACATTGCTTCGCAGAATCGCTTTTGTGCAGAAAACAGTAACACTTGTTCAGAACAAAAGAAAGCACAGAGCCCCAGATTTTATGTTGTCCTCTAGAGCTTGCAGAGCACTGGGGAAAGGCAGGCAGAGAATTCCCTGCTAGCACCTTCTCTGTGCCTGGGAAGCAGAAGTGTTCACATTGCTTCGCAGAATCGCTTTTGTGCAGAAAACAGTAACTCTTGTTAGGAACGAAAGAAAACACAGAGCCCCAGATTTTATGTTGTCCTGGAGAGCTTGCAGAGCACTGGGGAAAGGCAGGCAGAGAATTCCCTGCTAGCACCTTCTCTGTGCCTGGGAAGCAAAAGTGTTCACATTGCTTCGCAGAATCACTTTTGTGCAGAAAACAGTAACACTTGTTCAGAACAAAAGAAAGCACAGAGCCCCAGATTTTATGTTGTCCTGGAGAGCTTGCAGAGCACTGGGGAAAGGCAGGCAGAGAATTCCCTGCTAGCACCTTCTCTGTGCCTGGGAAGCAGAAGTGTTCACATTGCTTCGCAGAATCGCTTTTGTGCAGAAAACAGTAACTCTTGTTAGGAACGAAAGAAAACACAGAGCCCCAGATTTTATGCTGTCCTGGAGAGCTTGCAGAGCACTGGGGAAAGGCAGGCAGAGAATTCCCTGCTAGCACCTTCTCTGTGCCTGTTCACATTACTTCGCAGAATCACTTTTGTGCAGAAAACAGTAACACTTGTTCAGAACGAAAGAAAGCACAGAGCCCCAGATTTGCTGTTGTCCTGGAGAGCTTGCAGAGCACTGGGGAAAGGCAGGCAGAGAATTCCCTGCTAGCACCTTCTCTGTGCCTGGGAAGCAGAAGTGTTCACATTGCTTCGCAGAATCGCTTTTGTGCAGAAAACAGTAACACTTGTTCAGAACGAAAGAAAGCACAGAGCCCCAGATTTTTTGCTGTCCTGGAGAGCTTGCAGAGCACTGGGGAAAGGCAGGCAGAGAATTCCCTGCTAGCACCTTCTCTGTGCCTGGGAAGCAGAAGTGTTCACATTGCTTCGCAGAATCACTTTTGTGCAGAAAACAGTAACACTTGTTCAGAACGAAAGAAAGCACAGAGCCCCAGATTTGCTGTTGTCCTGGAGAGCTTGCAGAGCACTGGGGAAAGGCAGGCAGAGAATTCCCTGCTAGCACCTTCTCTGTGCCTGTTCACATTGCTTCGCAGAATCGCTTTTGTGCGGAGAACACTTACACTTGTTCAGAACAAAAGAAAGCACAGAGCCGCAGATTTTATGCTATACTAGAGAGCTTGCAGAGCACTGGGGAAAGGCAGGCAGAGAATTCCCTGCTAGCACCTTCTCTGTGCCTGGGAAGCAAAAGTGTTCACATTGCTTCGCAGAATCGCTTTTGTGCAGAAAACAGTAACACTTGTTCAGAACAAAAGAAAGCACAGAGCCCCAGATTTTATGTTGTCCTGGAGAGCTTGCAGAGCACTGGGGAAAGGCAGGCAGAGAATTCCCTGCTAGCACCTTCTCTGTGCCTGTTCACATTGCTTCGCAGAATCGCTTTTGTGCAGAAAACACTAACACTTGTTCAGAACAAAAGAAAGCAAAGAGTCCCAGATTTTATGCTGTACTGGAGAGCTTGCAGAGCACTGGGGAAAGGCAGGCAGAGAATTCCCTGCTAGCACCTTCTCTGTGCCTGGGAAGCAGAAGTGTTCTCATTGCTTCGCAGAATCGCTTTTGTGCAGAAAACACTAACACTTGTTCAGAACGAAAGAAAGCACAGAGCCCCAGATTTTATGTTGTCCTCTAGAGCTTGCAGAGCACTGGGGAAAGGCAGGCAGAGAATTCCCTGCTAGCACCTTCTCTGTGCCTGGGAAGCAGAAGTGTTCACATTGCTTCGCAGAATCGCTTTTGTGCAGAAAACAGTAACACTTGTTCAGAACAAAAGAAAGCACAGAGCCCCAGATTTTATGTTGTCCTCTAGAGCTTGCAGAGCACTGGGGAAAGGCAGGCAGAGAATTCCCTGCTAGCACCTTCTCTGTGCCTGGGAAGCAGAAGTGTTCACATTGCTTCGCAGAATCGCTTTTGTGCAGAAAACAGTAACTCTTGTTAGGAACGAAAGAAAACACAGAGCCCCAGATTTTATGTTGTCCTGGAGAGCTTGCAGAGCACTGGGGAAAGGCAGGCAGAGAATTCCCTGCTAGCACCTTCTCTGTGCCTGGGAAGCAAAAGTGTTCACATTGCTTCGCAGAATCACTTTTGTGCAGAAAACAGTAACACTTGTTCAGAACGAAAGAAAACACAGAGCCCCAGATTTTATGCTGTCCTGGAGAGCTTGCAGAGCACTGGGGAAAGGCAGGCAGAGAATTCCCTGCTAGCACCTTCTCTGTGCCTGTTCACATTACTTCGCAGAATCACTTTTGTGCAGAAAACAGTAACACTTGTTCAGAACGAAAGAAAGCACAGAGCCCCAGATTTTATGTTGTCCTGGAGAGCTTGCAGAGCACTGGGGAAAGGCAGGCAGAGAATTCCCTGCTAGCACCTTCTCTGTGCCTGGGAAGCAGAAGTGTTCACATTGCTTCGCAGAATCGCTTTTGTGCAGAAAACAGTAACACTTGTTCAGAACAAAAGAAAGCACAGAGCCCCAGATTTTATGTTGTCCTCTAGAGCTTGCAGAGCACTGGGGAAAGGCAGGCAGAGAATTCCCTGCTAGCACCTTCTCTGTGCCTGGGAAGCAAAAGTGTTCACATTGCTTCGCAGAATCGCTTTTGTGCAGAAAACAGTAACACTTGTTCAGAACAAAAGAAAGCACAGAGCCCCAGATTTTATGCTGTCCTGGAGAGCTTGCAGAGCACTGGGGAAAGGCAGGCAGAGAATTCCCTGCTAGCACCTTCTCTGTGCCTGGGAAGCAGAAGTGTTCACATTGCTTCGCAGAATCACTTTTGTGCAGAAAACAGTAACACTTGTTCAGAACGAAAGAAAGCACAGAGCCCCAGATTTTATGCTGTCCTGGAGAGCTTGCAGAGCACTGGGGAAAGGCAGGCAGAGAATTCCCTGCTAGCACCTTCTCTGTGCCTGGGAAGCAGAAGTGTTCACATTGCTTCGCAGAATCGCTTTTGTGCAGAAAACAGTAACACTTGTTCAGAACGAAAGAAAGCACAGAGCCCCAGATTTTATGCTGTCCTGGAGAGATTGCAGAGCACTGGGGAAAAGCAGGCAGAGAATTCCCTGCTAGTACCTTCTCTGTGCCTGGGAAGCAGAAGTGTTCACATTGCTTCGCAGAATCGCTTTTGTGCAGAAAACAGTAACTCTTGTTAGGAACAAAAGAAAGCACAGAGCCCCAGATTTTATGCTGTCCTGGAGAGCTTGCAGAGCACTGGGGAAAGGCAGGCAGAGAATTCCCTGCTAGCACCTTCTCTGTGCCTGGGAAGCAGAAGTGTTCACATTGCTTCGCAGAATCACTTTTGTGCAGAAAACAGTAACACTTGTTCAGAACGAAAGAAAGCACAGAGCCCCAGATTTTATGCTGTCCTGGAGAGCTTGCAGAGCACTGGGGAAAGGCAGGCAGAGAATTCCCTGCTAGCACCTTCTCTGTGCCTGTTCACATTGCTTCGCAGAATCGCTTTTGTGCAGAAAACACTAACACTTGTTCAGAACAAAAGAAAGCAAAGAGTCCCAGATTTTATGCTGTACTGGAGAGCTTGCAGAGCACTGGGGAAAGGCAGGCAGAGAATTCCCTGCTAGCACCTTCTCTGTGCCTGGGAAGCAGAAGTGTTCTCATTGCTTCGCAGAATCGCTTTTGTGCAGAAAACACTAACACTTGTTCAGAACGAAAGAAAGCACAGAGCCCCAGATTTTATGTTGTCCTCTAGAGCTTGCAGAGCACTGGGGAAAGGCAGGCAGAGAATTCCCTGCTAGCACCTTCTCTGTGCCTGGGAAGCAGAAGTGTTCACATTGCTTCGCAGAATCGCTTTTGTGCAGAAAACAGTAACACTTGTTCAGAACAAAAGAAAGCACAGAGCCCCAGATTTTATGTTGTCCTCTAGAGCTTGCAGAGCACTGGGGAAAGGCAGGCAGAGAATTCCCTGCTAGCACCTTCTCTGTGCCTGGGAAGCAAAAGTGTTCACATTGCTTCGCAGAATCGCTTTTGTGCAGAAAACAGTAACACTTGTTCAGAACGAAAGAAAGCACAGAGCCCCAGATTTTATGCTGTCCTGGAGAGCTTGCAGAGCACTGGGGAAAGGCAGGCAGAGAATTCCCTGCTAGCACCTTCTCTGTGCCTGGGAAGCAGAAGTGTTCACATTGCTTCGCAGAATCACTTTTGTGCAGAAAACAGTAACACTTGTTCAGAACGAAAGAAAGCACAGAGCCCCAGATTTGCTGTTGTCCTGGAGAGCTTGCAGAGCACTGGGGAAAGGCAGGCAGAGAATTCCCTGCTAGCACCTTCTCTGTGCCTGGGAAGCAGAAGTGTTCACATTGCTTCGCAGAATCGCTTTTGTGCAGAAAACAGTAACACTTGTTCAGAACGAAAGAAAGCACAGAGCCCCAGATTTTATGCTGTCCTGGAGAGCTTGCAGAGCACTGGGGAAAGGCAGGCAGAGAATTCCCTGCTAGCACCTTCTCTGTGCCTGGGAAGCAGAAGTGTTCACATTGCTTCGCAGAATCACTTTTGTGCAGAAAACAGTAACACTTGTTCAGAACGAAAGAAAGCACAGAGCCCCAGATTTGCTGTTGTCCTGGAGAGCTTGCAGAGCACTGGGGAAAGGCAGGCAGAGAATTCCCTGCTAGCACCTTCTCTGTGCCTGTTCACATTGCTTCGCAGAATCGCTTTTGTGCAGAAAACACTAACACTTGTTCAGAACAAAAGAAAGCAAAGAGTCCCAGATTTTATGCTGTACTGGAGAGCTTGCAGAGCACTGGGGAAAGGCAGGCAGAGAATTCCCTGCTAGCACCTTCTCTGTGCCTGGGAAGCAAAAGTGTTCACATTGCTTCGCAGAATCGCTTTTGTGCAGAAAACACTAACACTTGTTCAGAACGAAAGAAAGCACAGAGCCCCAGATTTTATGCTGTCCTGGAGAGCTTGCAGAGCACTGGGGAAAGGCAGGCAGAGAATTCCCTGCTAGCACCTTCTCTGTGCCTGGGAAGCAAAAGTGTTCTCATTGCTTCGCAGAATCGCTTTTGTGCAGAAAACAGTAACACTTGTTCAGAACAAAAGAAAGCACAGAGCCCCAGATTTTATGTTGTCCTCTAGAGCTTGCAGAGCACTGGGGAAAGGCAGGCAGAGAATTCCCTGCTAGCACCTTCTCTGTGCCTGGGAAGCAAAAGTGTTCACATTGCTTCGCAGAATCGCTTTTGTGCAGAAAACAGTAACACTTTTTCAGAACAAAAGAAAGCACAGAGCCCCAGATTTTATGTTGTCCTCTAGAGCTTGCAGAGCACTGGGGAAAGGCAGGCAGAGAATTCCCTGCTAGCACCTTCTCTGTGCCTGGGAAGCAGAAGTGTTCACATTGCTTCGCAGAATCGCTTTTGTGCAGAAAACAGTAACACTTGTTCAGAACAAAAGAAAGCACAGAGCCCCAGATTTTATGTTGTCCTCTAGAGCTTGCAGAGCACTGGGGAAAGGCAGGCAGAGAATTCCCTGCTAGCACCTTCTCTGTGCCTGGGAAGCAGAAGTGTTCACATTGCTTCGCAGAATCGCTTTTGTGCAGAAAACAGTAACTCTTGTTAGGAACGAAAGAAAACACAGAGCCCCAGATTTTATGTTGTCCTGGAGAGCTTGCAGAGCACTGGGGAAAGGCAGGCAGAGAATTCCCTGCTAGCACCTTCTCTGTGCCTGGGAAGCAAAAGTGTTCACATTGCTTCGCAGAATCACTTTTGTGCAGAAAACAGTAACACTTGTTCAGAACGAAAGAAAACACAGAGCCCCAGATTTTATGCTGTCCTGGAGAGCTTGCAGAGCACTGGGGAAAGGCAGGCAGAGAATTCCCTGCTAGCACCTTCTCTGTGCCTGTTCACATTACTTCGCAGAATCACTTTTGTGCAGAAAACAGTAACACTTGTTCAGAACGAAAGAAAGCACAGAGCCCCAGATTTTATGTTGTCCTGGAGAGCTTGCAGAGCACTGGGGAAAGGCAGGCAGAGAATTCCCTGCTAGCACCTTCTCTGTGCCTGGGAAGCAGAAGTGTTCACATTGCTTCGCAGAATCGCTTTTGTGCAGAAAACAGTAACACTTGTTCAGAACAAAAGAAAGCACAGAGCCCCAGATTTTATGCTGTCCTGGAGAGCTTGCAGAGCACTGGGGAAAGGCAGGCAGAGAATTCCCTGCTAGCACCTTCTCTGTGCCTGGGAAGCAAAAGTGTTCACATTGCTTCGCAGAATCACTTTTGTGCAGAAAACAGTAACACTTGTTCAGAACGAAAGAAAACACAGAGCCCCAGATTTTATGCTGTCCTGGAGAGCTTGCAGAGCACTGGGGAAAGGCAGGCAGAGAATTCCCTGCTAGCACCTTCTCTGTGCCTGTTCACATTACTTCGCAGAATCACTTTTGTGCAGAAAACAGTAACACTTGTTCAGAACGAAAGAAAGCACAGAGCCCCAGATTTTATGTTGTCCTGGAGAGCTTGCAGAGCACTGGGGAAAGGCAGGCAGAGAATTCCCTGCTAGCACCTTCTCTGTGCCTGGGAAGCAGAAGTGTTCACATTGCTTCGCAGAATCGCTTTTGTGCAGAAAACAGTAACACTTGTTCAGAACAAAAGAAAGCACAGAGCCCCAGATTTTATGTTGTCCTGGAGAGCTTGCAGAGCACTGGGGAAAGGCAGGCAGAGAATTCCCTGCTAGCACCTTCTCTGTGCCTGGGAAGCAGAAGTGTTCACATTGCTTCGCAGAATCACTTTTGTGCAGAAAACAGTAACACTTGTTCAGAACGAAAGAAAGCACAGAGCCCCAGATTTTATGCTGTCCTGGAGAGCTTGCAGAGCACTGGGGAAAGGCAGGCAGAGAATTCCCTGCTAGCACCTTCTCTGTGCCTGGGAAGCAAAAGTGTTCACATTGCTTCGCAGAATCGCTTTTGTGCAGAAAACAGTAACACTTGTTCAGAACGAAAGAAAGCACAGAGCCCCAGATTTTATGCTGTCCTGGAGAGCTTGCAGAGCACTGGGGAAAGGCAGGCAGAGAATTCCCTGCTAGCACCTTCTCTGTGCCTGTTCACATTACTTCGCAGAATCGCTTTTGTGCAGAAAACAGTAACACTTGTTCAGAACGAAAGAAAGCACAGAGCCCCAGATTTTATGCTGTCCTGGAGAGATTGCAGAGCACTGGGGAAAAGCAGGCAGAGAATTCCCTGCTAGTACCTTCTCTGTGCCTGGGAAGCAGAAGTGTTCACATTGCTTCGCAGAATCGCTTTTGTGCAGAAAACAGTAACTCTTGTTAGGAACGAAAGAAAACACAGAGCCCCAGATTTTATGTTGTCCTGGAGAGCTTGCAGAGCACTGGGGAAAGGCAGGCAGAGAATTCCCTGCTAGCACCTTCTCTGTGCCTGGGAAGCAGAAGTGTTCACATTGCTTCGCAGAATCACTTTTGTGCAGAAAACAGTAACACTTGTTCAGAACGAAAGAAAGCACAGAGCCCCAGATTTGCTGTTGTCCTGGAGAGCTTGCAGAGCACTGGGGAAAGGCAGGCAGAGAATTCCCTGCTAGCACCTTCTCTGTGCCTGTTCACATTGCTTCGCAGAATCGCTTTTGTGCAGAAAACACTAACACTTGTTCAGAACAAAAGAAAGCAAAGAGTCCCAGATTTTATGCTGTACTGGAGAGCTTGCAGAGCACTGGGGAAAGGCAGGCAGAGAATTCCCTGCTAGCACCTTCTCTGTGCCTGGGAAGCAAAAGTGTTCACATTGCTTCGCAGAATCGCTTTTGTGCAGAAAACAGTAACACTTGTTCAGAACAAAAGAAAGCACAGAGCCCCAGATTTTATGCTGTCCTGGAGAGCTTGCAGAGCACTGGGGAAAGGCAGGCAGAGAATTCCCTGCTAGCACCTTCTCTGTGCCTGGGAAGCAAAAGTGTTCTCATTGCTTCGCAGAATCGCTTTTGTGCAGAAAACAGTAACACTTGTTCAGAACAAAAGAAAGCACAGAGCCCCAGATTTTATGTTGTCCTCTAGAGCTTGCAGAGCACTGGGGAAAGGCAGGCAGAGAATTCCCTGCTAGCACCTTCTCTGTGGCTGGGAAGCAAAAGTGTTCACATTGCTTCGCAGAATCGCTTTTGTGCAGAAAACGGTAACACTTGTTCAGAACAAAAGAAAGCACAGAGCCCCAGATTTTATGCTGTCCTGGAGAGCTTGCAGAGCACTGGGGAAAGGCAGGCAGAGAATTCCCTGCTAGCACCTTCTCTGTGCCTGTTCACATTGCTTCGCAGAATCGCTTTTGTGCAGAAAACAGTAACACTTGTTCAGAACAAAAGAAAGCACAGAGCCGCAGATTTTATGCTGTACTGGAGAGCTTGCAGAGCACTGGGGAAAGGCAGGCAGAGAATTCCCTGCTAGCACCTTCTCTGTGCCTGGGAAGCAAAAGTGTTCACATTGCTTCGCAGAATCGCTTTTGTGCAGAAAACAGTAACACTTTTTCAGAACAAAAGAAAGCACAGAGCCCCAGATTTTATGTTGTCCTGGAGAGCTTGCAGAGCACTGGGGAAAGGCAGGCAGAGAATTCCCTGCTAGCACCTTCTCTGTGCCTGGGAAGCAGAAGTGTTCACATTGCTTCGCAGAATCGCTTTTGTGCAGAAAACAGTAACACTTGTTCAGAACAAAAGAAAGCACAGAGCCCCAGATTTTATGTTGTCCTCTAGAGCTTGCAGAGCACTGGGGAAAGGCAGGCAGAGAATTCCCTGCTAGCACCTTCTCTGTGCCTGGGAAGCAGAAGTGTTCACATTGCTTCGCAGAATCGCTTTTGTGCAGAAAACAGTAACTCTTGTTAGGAACGAAAGAAAACACAGAGCCCCAGATTTTATGTTGTCCTGGAGAGCTTGCAGAGCACTGGGGAAAGGCAGGCAGAGAATTCCCTGCTAGCACCTTCTCTGTGCCTGGGAAGCAAAAGTGTTCACATTGCTTCGCAGAATCACTTTTGTGCAGAAAACAGTAACACTTGTTCAGAACAAAAGAAAGCACAGAGCCCCAGATTTTATGTTGTCCTGGAGAGCTTGCAGAGCACTGGGGAAAGGCAGGCAGAGAATTCCCTGCTAGCACCTTCTCTGTGCCTGGGAAGCAGAAGTGTTCACATTGCTTCGCAGAATCGCTTTTGTGCAGAAAACAGTAACTCTTGTTAGGAACGAAAGAAAACACAGAGCCCCAGATTTTATGCTGTCCTGGAGAGCTTGCAGAGCACTGGGGAAAGGCAGGCAGAGAATTCCCTGCTAGCACCTTCTCTGTGCCTGTTCACATTACTTCGCAGAATCACTTTTGTGCAGAAAACAGTAACACTTGTTCAGAACGAAAGAAAGCACAGAGCCCCAGATTTGCTGTTGTCCTGGAGAGCTTGCAGAGCACTGGGGAAAGGCAGGCAGAGAATTCCCTGCTAGCACCTTCTCTGTGCCTGGGAAGCAGAAGTGTTCACATTGCTTCGCAGAATCGCTTTTGTGCAGAAAACAGTAACACTTGTTCAGAACGAAAGAAAGCACAGAGCCCCAGATTTTTTGCTGTCCTGGAGAGCTTGCAGAGCACTGGGGAAAGGCAGGCAGAGAATTCCCTGCTAGCACCTTCTCTGTGCCTGGGAAGCAGAAGTGTTCACATTGCTTCGCAGAATCACTTTTGTGCAGAAAACAGTAACACTTGTTCAGAACGAAAGAAAGCACAGAGCCCCAGATTTGCTGTTGTCCTGGAGAGCTTGCAGAGCACTGGGGAAAGGCAGGCAGAGAATTCCCTGCTAGCACCTTCTCTGTGCCTGTTCACATTGCTTCGCAGAATCGCTTTTGTGCGGAGAACACTTACACTTGTTCAGAACAAAAGAAAGCACAGAGCCGCAGATTTTATGCTATACTAGAGAGCTTGCAGAGCACTGGGGAAAGGCAGGCAGAGAATTCCCTGCTAGCACCTTCTCTGTGCCTGGGAAGCAAAAGTGTTCACATTGCTTCGCAGAATCGCTTTTGTGCAGAAAACAGTAACACTTGTTCAGAACAAAAGAAAGCACAGAGCCCCAGATTTTATGTTGTCCTGGAGAGCTTGCAGAGCACTGGGGAAAGGCAGGCAGAGAATTCCCTGCTAGCACCTTCTCTGTGCCTGTTCACATTGCTTCGCAGAATCGCTTTTGTGCAGAAAACACTAACACTTGTTCAGAACAAAAGAAAGCAAAGAGTCCCAGATTTTATGCTGTACTGGAGAGCTTGCAGAGCACTGGGGAAAGGCAGGCAGAGAATTCCCTGCTAGCACCTTCTCTGTGCCTGGGAAGCAGAAGTGTTCTCATTGCTTCGCAGAATCGCTTTTGTGCAGAAAACACTAACACTTGTTCAGAACGAAAGAAAGCACAGAGCCCCAGATTTTATGTTGTCCTCTAGAGCTTGCAGAGCACTGGGGAAAGGCAGGCAGAGAATTCCCTGCTAGCACCTTCTCTGTGCCTGGGAAGCAGAAGTGTTCACATTGCTTCGCAGAATCGCTTTTGTGCAGAAAACAGTAACACTTGTTCAGAACAAAAGAAAGCACAGAGCCCCAGATTTTATGTTGTCCTCTAGAGCTTGCAGAGCACTGGGGAAAGGCAGGCAGAGAATTCCCTGCTAGCACCTTCTCTGTGCCTGGGAAGCAGAAGTGTTCACATTGCTTCGCAGAATCGCTTTTGTGCAGAAAACAGTAACTCTTGTTAGGAACGAAAGAAAACACAGAGCCCCAGATTTTATGTTGTCCTGGAGAGCTTGCAGAGCACTGGGGAAAGGCAGGCAGAGAATTCCCTGCTAGCACCTTCTCTGTGCCTGGGAAGCAAAAGTGTTCACATTGCTTCGCAGAATCACTTTTGTGCAGAAAACAGTAACACTTGTTCAGAACGAAAGAAAACACAGAGCCCCAGATTTTATGCTGTCCTGGAGAGCTTGCAGAGCACTGGGGAAAGGCAGGCAGAGAATTCCCTGCTAGCACCTTCTCTGTGCCTGTTCACATTACTTCGCAGAATCACTTTTGTGCAGAAAACAGTAACACTTGTTCAGAACGAAAGAAAGCACAGAGCCCCAGATTTTATGTTGTCCTGGAGAGCTTGCAGAGCACTGGGGAAAGGCAGGCAGAGAATTCCCTGCTAGCACCTTCTCTGTGCCTGGGAAGCAGAAGTGTTCACATTGCTTCGCAGAATCGCTTTTGTGCAGAAAACAGTAACACTTGTTCAGAACAAAAGAAAGCACAGAGCCCCAGATTTTATGTTGTCCTCTAGAGCTTGCAGAGCACTGGGGAAAGGCAGGCAGAGAATTCCCTGCTAGCACCTTCTCTGTGCCTGGGAAGCAAAAGTGTTCACATTGCTTCGCAGAATCGCTTTTGTGCAGAAAACAGTAACACTTGTTCAGAACAAAAGAAAGCACAGAGCCCCAGATTTTATGCTGTCCTGGAGAGCTTGCAGAGCACTGGGGAAAGGCAGGCAGAGAATTCCCTGCTAGCACCTTCTCTGTGCCTGGGAAGCAGAAGTGTTCACATTGCTTCGCAGAATCACTTTTGTGCAGAAAACAGTAACACTTGTTCAGAACGAAAGAAAGCACAGAGCCCCAGATTTTATGCTGTCCTGGAGAGCTTGCAGAGCACTGGGGAAAGGCAGGCAGAGAATTCCCTGCTAGCACCTTCTCTGTGCCTGGGAAGCAGAAGTGTTCACATTGCTTCGCAGAATCGCTTTTGTGCAGAAAACAGTAACACTTGTTCAGAACGAAAGAAAGCACAGAGCCCCAGATTTTATGCTGTCCTGGAGAGATTGCAGAGCACTGGGGAAAAGCAGGCAGAGAATTCCCTGCTAGTACCTTCTCTGTGCCTGGGAAGCAGAAGTGTTCACATTGCTTCGCAGAATCGCTTTTGTGCAGAAAACAGTAACTCTTGTTAGGAACAAAAGAAAGCACAGAGCCCCAGATTTTATGCTGTCCTGGAGAGCTTGCAGAGCACTGGGGAAAGGCAGGCAGAGAATTCCCTGCTAGCACCTTCTCTGTGCCTGGGAAGCAGAAGTGTTCACATTGCTTCGCAGAATCACTTTTGTGCAGAAAACAGTAACACTTGTTCAGAACGAAAGAAAGCACAGAGCCCCAGATTTTATGCTGTCCTGGAGAGCTTGCAGAGCACTGGGGAAAGGCAGGCAGAGAATTCCCTGCTAGCACCTTCTCTGTGCCTGTTCACATTGCTTCGCAGAATCGCTTTTGTGCAGAAAACACTAACACTTGTTCAGAACAAAAGAAAGCAAAGAGTCCCAGATTTTATGCTGTACTGGAGAGCTTGCAGAGCACTGGGGAAAGGCAGGCAGAGAATTCCCTGCTAGCACCTTCTCTGTGCCTGGGAAGCAGAAGTGTTCTCATTGCTTCGCAGAATCGCTTTTGTGCAGAAAACACTAACACTTGTTCAGAACGAAAGAAAGCACAGAGCCCCAGATTTTATGTTGTCCTCTAGAGCTTGCAGAGCACTGGGGAAAGGCAGGCAGAGAATTCCCTGCTAGCACCTTCTCTGTGCCTGGGAAGCAGAAGTGTTCACATTGCTTCGCAGAATCGCTTTTGTGCAGAAAACAGTAACACTTGTTCAGAACAAAAGAAAGCACAGAGCCCCAGATTTTATGTTGTCCTCTAGAGCTTGCAGAGCACTGGGGAAAGGCAGGCAGAGAATTCCCTGCTAGCACCTTCTCTGTGCCTGGGAAGCAAAAGTGTTCACATTGCTTCGCAGAATCGCTTTTGTGCAGAAAACAGTAACACTTGTTCAGAACGAAAGAAAGCACAGAGCCCCAGATTTTATGCTGTCCTGGAGAGCTTGCAGAGCACTGGGGAAAGGCAGGCAGAGAATTCCCTGCTAGCACCTTCTCTGTGCCTGGGAAGCAGAAGTGTTCACATTGCTTCGCAGAATCACTTTTGTGCAGAAAACAGTAACACTTGTTCAGAACGAAAGAAAGCACAGAGCCCCAGATTTGCTGTTGTCCTGGAGAGCTTGCAGAGCACTGGGGAAAGGCAGGCAGAGAATTCCCTGCTAGCACCTTCTCTGTGCCTGGGAAGCAGAAGTGTTCACATTGCTTCGCAGAATCGCTTTTGTGCAGAAAACAGTAACACTTGTTCAGAACGAAAGAAAGCACAGAGCCCCAGATTTTATGCTGTCCTGGAGAGCTTGCAGAGCACTGGGGAAAGGCAGGCAGAGAATTCCCTGCTAGCACCTTCTCTGTGCCTGGGAAGCAGAAGTGTTCACATTGCTTCGCAGAATCGCTTTTGTGCAGAAAACAGTAACACTTGTTCAGAACAAAAGAAAGCACAGAGCCCCAGATTTTATGTTGTCCTGGAGAGCTTGCAGAGCACTGGGGAAAGGCAGGCAGAGAATTCCCTGCTAGCACCTTCTCTGTGCCTGTTCACATTGCTTCGCAGAATCGCTTTTGTGCAGAAAACACTAACACTTGTTCAGAACAAAAGAAAGCAAAGAGTCCCAGATTTTATGCTGTACTGGAGAGCTTGCAGAGCACTGGGGAAAGGCAGGCAGAGAATTCCCTGCTAGCACCTTCTCTGTGCCTGGGAAGCAGAAGTGTTCTCATTGCTTCGCAGAATCGCTTTTGTGCAGAAAACACTAACACTTGTTCAGAACGAAAGAAAGCACAGAGCCCCAGATTTTATGTTGTCCTCTAGAGCTTGCAGAGCACTGGGGAAAGGCAGGCAGAGAATTCCCTGCTAGCACCTTCTCTGTGCCTGGGAAGCAGAAGTGTTCACATTGCTTCGCAGAATCGCTTTTGTGCAGAAAACAGTAACACTTGTTCAGAACAAAAGAAAGCACAGAGCCCCAGATTTTATGTTGTCCTCTAGAGCTTGCAGAGCACTGGGGAAAGGCAGGCAGAGAATTCCCTGCTAGCACCTTCTCTGTGCCTGGGAAGCAGAAGTGTTCACATTGCTTCGCAGAATCGCTTTTGTGCAGAAAACAGTAACTCTTGTTAGGAACGAAAGAAAACACAGAGCCCCAGATTTTATGTTGTCCTGGAGAGCTTGCAGAGCACTGGGGAAAGGCAGGCAGAGAATTCCCTGCTAGCACCTTCTCTGTGCCTGGGAAGCAAAAGTGTTCACATTGCTTCGCAGAATCACTTTTGTGCAGAAAACAGTAACACTTGTTCAGAACGAAAGAAAACACAGAGCCCCAGATTTTATGCTGTCCTGGAGAGCTTGCAGAGCACTGGGGAAAGGCAGGCAGAGAATTCCCTGCTAGCACCTTCTCTGTGCCTGTTCACATTACTTCGCAGAATCACTTTTGTGCAGAAAACAGTAACACTTGTTCAGAACGAAAGAAAGCACAGAGCCCCAGATTTTATGTTGTCCTGGAGAGCTTGCAGAGCACTGGGGAAAGGCAGGCAGAGAATTCCCTGCTAGCACCTTCTCTGTGCCTGGGAAGCAGAAGTGTTCACATTGCTTCGCAGAATCGCTTTTGTGCAGAAAACAGTAACACTTGTTCAGAACAAAAGAAAGCACAGAGCCCCAGATTTTATGTTGTCCTCTAGAGCTTGCAGAGCACTGGGGAAAGGCAGGCAGAGAATTCCCTGCTAGCACCTTCTCTGTGCCTGGGAAGCAAAAGTGTTCACATTGCTTCGCAGAATCGCTTTTGTGCAGAAAACAGTAACACTTGTTCAGAACAAAAGAAAGCACAGAGCCCCAGATTTTATGCTGTCCTGGAGAGCTTGCAGAGCACTGGGGAAAGGCAGGCAGAGAATTCCCTGCTAGCACCTTCTCTGTGCCTGGGAAGCAGAAGTGTTCACATTGCTTCGCAGAATCACTTTTGTGCAGAAAACAGTAACACTTGTTCAGAACGAAAGAAAGCACAGAGCCCCAGATTTTATGCTGTCCTGGAGAGCTTGCAGAGCACTGGGGAAAGGCAGGCAGAGAATTCCCTGCTAGCACCTTCTCTGTGCCTGGGAAGCAGAAGTGTTCACATTGCTTCGCAGAATCGCTTTTGTGCAGAAAACAGTAACACTTGTTCAGAACGAAAGAAAGCACAGAGCCCCAGATTTTATGCTGTTCTGGAGAGCTTGCAGAGCACTGGGGAAAGGCAGGCAGAGAATTCCCTGCTAGCACCTTCTCTGTGCCTGGGAAGCAGAAGTGTTCACATTGCTTCGCAGAATCACTTTTGTGCAGAAAACAGTAACACTTGTTCAGAACGAAAGAAAGCACAGAGCCCCAGATTTTATGCTGTCCTGGAGAGCTTGCAGAGCACTGGGGAAAGGCAGGCAGAGAATTCCCTGCTAGCACCTTCTCTGTGCCTGGGAAGC
Organism: Strix uralensis; assembly: GCF_047716275.1. Classification (NCBI taxonomy): domain Eukaryota; kingdom Metazoa; phylum Chordata; class Aves; order Strigiformes; family Strigidae; genus Strix; species Strix uralensis. The sequence goes on along the minus strand of NC_134005.1, from coordinate 1,184,488 downwards.
AGAAGTGTTCACATTGCTTCGCAGAATCGCTTTTGTGCAGAAAACAGTAACACTTGTTCAGAACGAAAGAAAGCACAGAGCCCCAGATTTTATGCTGTCCTGGAGAGATTGCAGAGCACTGGGGAAAAGCAGGCAGAGAATTCCCTGCTAGTACCTTCTCTGTGCCTGGGAAGCAGAAGTGTTCACATTGCTTCGCAGAATCGCTTTTGTGCAGAAAACAGTAACTCTTGTTAGGAACAAAAGAAAGCACAGAGCCCCAGATTTTATGCTGTCCTGGAGAGCTTGCAGAGCACTGGGGAAAGGCAGGCAGAGAATTCCCTGCTAGCACCTTCTCTGTGCCTGGGAAGCAGAAGTGTTCACATTGCTTCGCAGAATCACTTTTGTGCAGAAAACAGTAACACTTGTTCAGAACGAAAGAAAGCACAGAGCCCCAGATTTTATGCTGTCCTGGAGAGCTTGCAGAGCACTGGGGAAAGGCAGGCAGAGAATTCCCTGCTAGCACCTTCTCTGTGCCTGTTCACATTGCTTCGCAGAATCGCTTTTGTGCAGAAAACACTAACACTTGTTCAGAACAAAAGAAAGCAAAGAGTCCCAGATTTTATGCTGTACTGGAGAGCTTGCAGAGCACTGGGGAAAGGCAGGCAGAGAATTCCCTGCTAGCACCTTCTCTGTGCCTGGGAAGCAGAAGTGTTCTCATTGCTTCGCAGAATCGCTTTTGTGCAGAAAACACTAACACTTGTTCAGAACGAAAGAAAGCACAGAGCCCCAGATTTTATGTTGTCCTCTAGAGCTTGCAGAGCACTGGGGAAAGGCAGGCAGAGAATTCCCTGCTAGCACCTTCTCTGTGCCTGGGAAGCAGAAGTGTTCACATTGCTTCGCAGAATCGCTTTTGTGCAGAAAACAGTAACACTTGTTCAGAACAAAAGAAAGCACAGAGCCCCAGATTTTATGTTGTCCTCTAGAGCTTGCAGAGCACTGGGGAAAGGCAGGCAGAGAATTCCCTGCTAGCACCTTCTCTGTGCCTGGGAAGCAAAAGTGTTCACATTGCTTCGCAGAATCGCTTTTGTGCAGAAAACAGTAACACTTGTTCAGAACGAAAGAAAGCACAGAGCCCCAGATTTTATGCTGTCCTGGAGAGCTTGCAGAGCACTGGGGAAAGGCAGGCAGAGAATTCCCTGCTAGCACCTTCTCTGTGCCTGGGAAGCAGAAGTGTTCACATTGCTTCGCAGAATCACTTTTGTGCAGAAAACAGTAACACTTGTTCAGAACGAAAGAAAGCACAGAGCCCCAGATTTGCTGTTGTCCTGGAGAGCTTGCAGAGCACTGGGGAAAGGCAGGCAGAGAATTCCCTGCTAGCACCTTCTCTGTGCCTGGGAAGCAGAAGTGTTCACATTGCTTCGCAGAATCGCTTTTGTGCAGAAAACAGTAACACTTGTTCAGAACGAAAGAAAGCACAGAGCCCCAGATTTTATGCTGTCCTGGAGAGCTTGCAGAGCACTGGGGAAAGGCAGGCAGAGAATTCCCTGCTAGCACCTTCTCTGTGCCTGGGAAGCAGAAGTGTTCACATTGCTTCGCAGAATCGCTTTTGTGCAGAAAACAGTAACACTTGTTCAGAACAAAAGAAAGCACAGAGCCCCAGATTTTATGTTGTCCTGGAGAGCTTGCAGAGCACTGGGGAAAGGCAGGCAGAGAATTCCCTGCTAGCACCTTCTCTGTGCCTGTTCACATTGCTTCGCAGAATCGCTTTTGTGCAGAAAACACTAACACTTGTTCAGAACAAAAGAAAGCAAAGAGTCCCAGATTTTATGCTGTACTGGAGAGCTTGCAGAGCACTGGGGAAAGGCAGGCAGAGAATTCCCTGCTAGCACCTTCTCTGTGCCTGGGAAGCAGAAGTGTTCTCATTGCTTCGCAGAATCGCTTTTGTGCAGAAAACACTAACACTTGTTCAGAACGAAAGAAAGCACAGAGCCCCAGATTTTATGTTGTCCTCTAGAGCTTGCAGAGCACTGGGGAAAGGCAGGCAGAGAATTCCCTGCTAGCACCTTCTCTGTGCCTGGGAAGCAGAAGTGTTCACATTGCTTCGCAGAATCGCTTTTGTGCAGAAAACAGTAACACTTGTTCAGAACAAAAGAAAGCACAGAGCCCCAGATTTTATGTTGTCCTCTAGAGCTTGCAGAGCACTGGGGAAAGGCAGGCAGAGAATTCCCTGCTAGCACCTTCTCTGTGCCTGGGAAGCAGAAGTGTTCACATTGCTTCGCAGAATCGCTTTTGTGCAGAAAACAGTAACTCTTGTTAGGAACGAAAGAAAACACAGAGCCCCAGATTTTATGTTGTCCTGGAGAGCTTGCAGAGCACTGGGGAAAGGCAGGCAGAGAATTCCCTGCTAGCACCTTCTCTGTGCCTGGGAAGCAAAAGTGTTCACATTGCTTCGCAGAATCACTTTTGTGCAGAAAACAGTAACACTTGTTCAGAACGAAAGAAAGCACAGAGCCCCAGATTTTATGCTGTCCTGGAGAGCTTGCAGAGCACTGGGGAAAGGCAGGCAGAGAATTCCCTGCTAGCACCTTCTCTGTGCCTGTTCACATTACTTCGCAGAATCACTTTTGTGCAGAAAACAGTAACACTTGTTCAGAACGAAAGAAAGCACAGAGCCCCAGATTTTATGTTGTCCTGGAGAGCTTGCAGAGCACTGGGGAAAGGCAGGCAGAGAATTCCCTGCTAGCACCTTCTCTGTGCCTGGGAAGCAGAAGTGTTCACATTGCTTCGCAGAATCGCTTTTGTGCAGAAAACAGTAACACTTGTTCAGAACAAAAGAAAGCACAGAGCCCCAGATTTTATGTTGTCCTCTAGAGCTTGCAGAGCACTGGGGAAAGGCAGGCAGAGAATTCCCTGCTAGCACCTTCTCTGTGCCTGGGAAGCAAAAGTGTTCACATTGCTTCGCAGAATCGCTTTTGTGCAGAAAACAGTAACACTTGTTCAGAACAAAAGAAAGCACAGAGCCCCAGATTTTATGCTGTCCTGGAGAGCTTGCAGAGCACTGGGGAAAGGCAGGCAGAGAATTCCCTGCTAGCACCTTCTCTGTGCCTGGGAAGCAGAAGTGTTCACATTGCTTCGCAGAATCACTTTTGTGCAGAAAACAGTAACACTTGTTCAGAACGAAAGAAAGCACAGAGCCCCAGATTTTATGCTGTCCTGGAGAGCTTGCAGAGCACTGGGGAAAGGCAGGCAGAGAATTCCCTGCTAGCACCTTCTCTGTGCCTGGGAAGCAGAAGTGTTCACATTGCTTCGCAGAATCGCTTTTGTGCAGAAAACAGTAACACTTGTTCAGAACGAAAGAAAGCACAGAGCCCCAGATTTTATGCTGTCCTGGAGAGATTGCAGAGCACTGGGGAAAAGCAGGCAGAGAATTCCCTGCTAGTACCTTCTCTGTGCCTGGGAAGCAGAAGTGTTCACATTGCTTCGCAGAATCGCTTTTGTGCAGAAAACAGTAACTCTTGTTAGGAACAAAAGAAAGCACAGAGCCCCAGATTTTATGCTGTCCTGGAGAGCTTGCAGAGCACTGGGGAAAGGCAGGCAGAGAATTCCCTGCTAGCACCTTCTCTGTGCCTGGGAAGCAGAAGTGTTCACATTGCTTCGCAGAATCACTTTTGTGCAGAAAACAGTAACACTTGTTCAGAACGAAAGAAAGCACAGAGCCCCAGATTTTATGCTGTCCTGGAGAGCTTGCAGAGCACTGGGGAAAGGCAGGCAGAGAATTCCCTGCTAGCACCTTCTCTGTGCCTGTTCACATTGCTTCGCAGAATCGCTTTTGTGCAGAAAACACTAACACTTGTTCAGAACAAAAGAAAGCAAAGAGTCCCAGATTTTATGCTGTACTGGAGAGCTTGCAGAGCACTGGGGAAAGGCAGGCAGAGAATTCCCTGCTAGCACCTTCTCTGTGCCTGGGAAGCAGAAGTGTTCTCATTGCTTCGCAGAATCGCTTTTGTGCAGAAAACACTAACACTTGTTCAGAACGAAAGAAAGCACAGAGCCCCAGATTTTATGTTGTCCTCTAGAGCTTGCAGAGCACTGGGGAAAGGCAGGCAGAGAATTCCCTGCTAGCACCTTCTCTGTGCCTGGGAAGCAGAAGTGTTCACATTGCTTCGCAGAATCGCTTTTGTGCAGAAAACAGTAACACTTGTTCAGAACAAAAGAAAGCACAGAGCCCCAGATTTTATGTTGTCCTCTAGAGCTTGCAGAGCACTGGGGAAAGGCAGGCAGAGAATTCCCTGCTAGCACCTTCTCTGTGCCTGGGAAGCAAAAGTGTTCACATTGCTTCGCAGAATCGCTTTTGTGCAGAAAACAGTAACACTTGTTCAGAACGAAAGAAAGCACAGAGCCCCAGATTTTATGCTGTCCTGGAGAGCTTGCAGAGCACTGGGGAAAGGCAGGCAGAGAATTCCCTGCTAGCACCTTCTCTGTGCCTGGGAAGCAGAAGTGTTCACATTGCTTCGCAGAATCACTTTTGTGCAGAAAACAGTAACACTTGTTCAGAACGAAAGAAAGCACAGAGCCCCAGATTTGCTGTTGTCCTGGAGAGCTTGCAGAGCACTGGGGAAAGGCAGGCAGAGAATTCCCTGCTAGCACCTTCTCTGTGCCTGGGAAGCAAAAGTGTTCACATTGCTTCGCAGAATCGCTTTTGTGCAGAAAACAGTAACACTTGTTCAGAACGAAAGAAAGCACAGAGCCCCAGATTTTATGCTGTCCTGGAGAGCTTGCAGAGCACTGGGGAAAGGCAGGCAGAGAATTCCCTGCTAGCACCTTCTCTGTGCCTGGGAAGCAGAAGTGTTCACATTGCTTCGCAGAATCACTTTTGTGCAGAAAACAGTAACACTTGTTCAGAACGAAAGAAAGCACAGAGCCCCAGATTTGCTGTTGTCCTGGAGAGCTTGCAGAGCACTGGGGAAAGGCAGGCAGAGAATTCCCTGCTAGCACCTTCTCTGTGCCTGTTCACATTGCTTCGCAGAATCGCTTTTGTGCAGAAAACACTAACACTTGTTCAGAACAAAAGAAAGCAAAGAGTCCCAGATTTTATGCTGTACTGGAGAGCTTGCAGAGCACTGGGGAAAGGCAGGCAGAGAATTCCCTGCTAGCACCTTCTCTGTGCCTGGGAAGCAAAAGTGTTCACATTGCTTCGCAGAATCGCTTTTGTGCAGAAAACACTAACACTTGTTCAGAACGAAAGAAAGCACAGAGCCCCAGATTTTATGCTGTCCTGGAGAGCTTGCAGAGCACTGGGGAAAGGCAGGCAGAGAATTCCCTGCTAGCACCTTCTCTGTGCCTGGGAAGCAAAAGTGTTCTCATTGCTTCGCAGAATCGCTTTTGTGCAGAAAACAGTAACACTTGTTCAGAACAAAAGAAAGCACAGAGCCCCAGATTTTATGTTGTCCTCTAGAGCTTGCAGAGCACTGGGGAAAGGCAGGCAGAGAATTCCCTGCTAGCACCTTCTCTGTGCCTGGGAAGCAAAAGTGTTCACATTGCTTCGCAGAATCGCTTTTGTGCAGAAAACAGTAACACTTTTTCAGAACAAAAGAAAGCACAGAGCCCCAGATTTTATGTTGTCCTCTAGAGCTTGCAGAGCACTGGGGAAAGGCAGGCAGAGAATTCCCTGCTAGCACCTTCTCTGTGCCTGGGAAGCAGAAGTGTTCACATTGCTTCGCAGAATCGCTTTTGTGCAGAAAACAGTAACACTTGTTCAGAACAAAAGAAAGCACAGAGCCCCAGATTTTATGTTGTCCTCTAGAGCTTGCAGAGCACTGGGGAAAGGCAGGCAGAGAATTCCCTGCTAGCACCTTCTCTGTGCCTGGGAAGCAGAAGTGTTCACATTGCTTCGCAGAATCGCTTTTGTGCAGAAAACAGTAACTCTTGTTAGGAACGAAAGAAAACACAGAGCCCCAGATTTTATGTTGTCCTGGAGAGCTTGCAGAGCACTGGGGAAAGGCAGGCAGAGAATTCCCTGCTAGCACCTTCTCTGTGCCTGGGAAGCAAAAGTGTTCACATTGCTTCGCAGAATCACTTTTGTGCAGAAAACAGTAACACTTGTTCAGAACGAAAGAAAACACAGAGCCCCAGATTTTATGCTGTCCTGGAGAGCTTGCAGAGCACTGGGGAAAGGCAGGCAGAGAATTCCCTGCTAGCACCTTCTCTGTGCCTGTTCACATTACTTCGCAGAATCACTTTTGTGCAGAAAACAGTAACACTTGTTCAGAACGAAAGAAAGCACAGAGCCCCAGATTTTATGTTGTCCTGGAGAGCTTGCAGAGCACTGGGGAAAGGCAGGCAGAGAATTCCCTGCTAGCACCTTCTCTGTGCCTGGGAAGCAGAAGTGTTCACATTGCTTCGCAGAATCGCTTTTGTGCAGAAAACAGTAACACTTGTTCAGAACAAAAGAAAGCACAGAGCCCCAGATTTTATGTTGTCCTCTAGAGCTTGCAGAGCACTGGGGAAAGGCAGGCAGAGAATTCCCTGCTAGCACCTTCTCTGTGCCTGGGAAGCAAAAGTGTTCACATTGCTTCGCAGAATCGCTTTTGTGCAGAAAACAGTAACACTTGTTCAGAACAAAAGAAAGCACAGAGCCCCAGATTTTATGCTGTCCTGGAGAGCTTGCAGAGCACTGGGGAAAGGCAGGCAGAGAATTCCCTGCTAGCACCTTCTCTGTGCCTGGGAAGCAGAAGTGTTCACATTGCTTCGCAGAATCACTTTTGTGCAGAAAACAGTAACACTTGTTCAGAACGAAAGAAAGCACAGAGCCCCAGATTTTATGCTGTCCTGGAGAGCTTGCAGAGCACTGGGGAAAGGCAGGCAGAGAATTCCCTGCTAGCACCTTCTCTGTGCCTGGGAAGCAGAAGTGTTCACATTGCTTCGCAGAATCGCTTTTGTGCAGAAAACAGTAACACTTGTTCAGAACGAAAGAAAGCACAGAGCCCCAGATTTTATGCTGTCCTGGAGAGATTGCAGAGCACTGGGGAAAAGCAGGCAGAGAATTCCCTGCTAGTACCTTCTCTGTGCCTGGGAAGCAGAAGTGTTCACATTGCTTCGCAGAATCGCTTTTGTGCAGAAAACAGTAACTCTTGTTAGGAACGAAAGAAAACACAGAGCCCCAGATTTTATGTTGTCCTGGAGAGCTTGCAGAGCACTGGGGAAAGGCAGGCAGAGAATTCCCTGCTAGCACCTTCTCTGTGCCTGGGAAGCAGAAGTGTTCACATTGCTTCGCAGAATCACTTTTGTGCAGAAAACAGTAACACTTGTTCAGAACGAAAGAAAGCACAGAGCCCCAGATTTGCTGTTGTCCTGGAGAGCTTGCAGAGCACTGGGGAAAGGCAGGCAGAGAATTCCCTGCTAGCACCTTTTCTGTGCCTGTTCACATTGCTTCGCAGAATCGCTTTTGTGCAGAAAACACTAACACTTGTTCAGAACAAAAGATAGCAAAGAGTCCCAGATTTTATGCTGTACTGGAGAGCTTGCAGAGCACTGGGGAAAGGCAGGCAGAGAATTCCCTGCTAGCACCTTCTCTGTGCCTGGGAAGCAAAAGTGTTCACATTGCTTCGCAGAATCGCTTTTGTGCAGAAAACACTAACACTTGTTCAGAACGAAAGAAAGCACAGAGCCCCAGATTTTATGCTGTCCTGGAGAGCTTGCAGAGCACTGGGGAAAGGCAGGCAGAGAATTCCCTGCTAGCACCTTCTCTGTGCCTGGGAAGCAAAAGTGTTCACATTGCTTCGCAGAATCGCTTTTGTGCAGAAAACGGTAACACTTGTTCAGAACAAAAGAAAGCACAGAGCCCCAGATTTTATGCTGTCCTGGAGAGCTTGCAGAGCACTGGGGAAAGGCAGGCAGAGAATTCCCTGCTAGCACCTTCTCTGTGCCTGTTCACATTGCTTCGCAGAATCGCTTTTGTGCAGAAAACAGTAACACTTGTTCAGAACAAAAGAAAGCACAGAGCCGCAGATTTTATGCTGTACTGGAGAGCTTGCAGAGCACTGGGGAAAGGCAGGCAGAGAATTCCCTGCTAGCACCTTCTCTGTGCCTGGGAAGCAAAAGTGTTCACATTGCTTCGCAGAATCGCTTTTGTGCAGAAAACAGTAACACTTTTTCAGAACAAAAGAAAGCACAGAGCCCCAGATTTTATGTTGTCCTGGAGAGCTTGCAGAGCACTGGGGAAAGGCAGGCAGAGAATTCCCTGCTAGCACCTTCTCTGTGCCTGGGAAGCAGAAGTGTTCACATTGCTTCGCAGAATCGCTTTTGTGCAGAAAACAGTAACACTTGTTCAGAACAAAAGAAAGCACAGAGCCCCAGATTTTATGTTGTCCTCTAGAGCTTGCAGAGCACTGGGGAAAGGCAGGCAGAGAATTCCCTGCTAGCACCTTCTCTGTGCCTGGGAAGCAGAAGTGTTCACATTGCTTCGCAGAATCGCTTTTGTGCAGAAAACAGTAACTCTTGTTAGGAACGAAAGAAAACACAGAGCCCCAGATTTTATGTTGTCCTGGAGAGCTTGCAGAGCACTGGGGAAAGGCAGGCAGAGAATTCCCTGCTAGCACCTTCTCTGTGCCTGGGAAGCAAAAGTGTTCACATTGCTTCGCAGAATCACTTTTGTGCAGAAAACAGTAACACTTGTTCAGAACAAAAGAAAGCACAGAGCCCCAGATTTTATGTTGTCCTCTAGAGCTTGCAGAGCACTGGGGAAAGGCAGGCAGAGAATTCCCTGCTAGCACCTTCTCTGTGCCTGGGAAGCAGAAGTGTTCACATTGCTTCGCAGAATCGCTTTTGTGCAGAAAACAGTAACTCTTGTTAGGAACGAAAGAAAACACAGAGCCCCAGATTTTATGTTGTCCTGGAGAGCTTGCAGAGCACTGGGGAAAGGCAGGCAGAGAATTCCCTGCTAGCACCTTCTCTGTGCCTGGGAAGCAAAAGTGTTCACATTGCTTCGCAGAATCACTTTTGTGCAGAAAACAGTAACACTTGTTCAGAACGAAAGAAAACACAGAGCCCCAGATTTTATGCTGTCCTGGAGAGCTTGCAGAGCACTGGGGAAAGGCAGGCAGAGAATTCCCTGCTAGCACCTTCTCTGTGCCTGTTCACATTACTTCGCAGAATCACTTTTGTGCAGAAAACAGTAACACTTGTTCAGAACGAAAGAAAGCACAGAGCCCCAGATTTTATGTTGTCCTGGAGAGCTTGCAGAGCACTGGGGAAAGGCAGGCAGAGAATTCCCTGCTAGCACCTTCTCTGTGCCTGGGAAGCAGAAGTGTTCACATTGCTTCGCAGAATCGCTTTTGTGCAGAAAACAGTAACACTTGTTCAGAACGAAAGAAAGCACAGAGCCCCAGATTTTTTGCTGTCCTGGAGAGCTTGCAGAGCACTGGGGAAAGGCAGGCAGAGAATTCCCTGCTAGCACCTTCTCTGTGCCTGGGAAGCAGAAGTGTTCACATTGCTTCGCAGAATCACTTTTGTGCAGAAAACAGTAACACTTGTTCAGAACGAAAGAAAGCACAGAGCCCCAGATTTGCTGTTGTCCTGGAGAGCTTGCAGAGCACTGGGGAAAGGCAGGCAGAGAATTCCCTGCTAGCACCTCCTCTGTGCCTGTTCACATTGCTTCGCAGAATCGCTTTTGTGCAGAAAACAGTAACACTTGTTCAGAACGAAAGAAAGCACAGAGCCCCAGATTTTATGTTGTCCTGGAGAGCTTGCAGAGCACTGGGGAAAGGCAGGCAGAGAATTCCCTGCTAGCACCTTCTCTGTGCCTGGGAAGCAGAAGTGTTCACATTGCTTCGCAGAATCGCTTTTGTGCAGAAAACAGTAACACTTGTTCAGAACGAAAGAAAGCACAGAGCCCCAGATTTTATGCTGTCCTGGAGAGCTTGCAGAGCACTGGGGAAAGGCAGGCAGAGAATTCCCTGCTAGCACCTTCTCTGTGCCTGTTCACATTACTTCGCAGAATCGCTTTTGTGCAGAAAACAGTAACACTTGTTCAGAACGAAAGAAAGCACAGAGCCCCAGATTTTATGCTGTCCTGGAGAGATTGCAGAGCACTGGGGAAAAGCAGGCAGAGAATTCCCTGCTAGTACCTTCTCTGTGCCTGGGAAGCAGAAGTGTTCACATTGCTTCGCAGAATCACTTTTGTGCAGAAAACAGTAACACTTGTTCAGAACGAAAGAAAACACAGAGCCCCAGATTTTATGCTGTCCTGGAGAGCTTGCAGAGCACTGGGGAAAGGCAGGCAGAGAATTCCCTGCTAGCACCTTCTCTGTGCCTGTTCACATTGCTTCGCAGAATCGCTTTTGTGCGGAGAACACTTACACTTGTTCAGAACAAAAGAAAGCACAGAGCCGCAGATTTTATGCTGTACTGGAGAGCTTGCAGAGCACTGGGGAAAGGCAGGCAGAGAATTCCCTGCTAGCACCTTCTCTGTGCCTGGGAAGCAAAAGTGTTCACATTGCTTCGCAGAATCGCTTTTGTGCAGAAAACAGTAACACTTTTTCAGAACAAAAGAAAGCACAGAGCCCCAGATTTTATGTTGTCCTGGAGAGCTTGCAGAGCACTGGGGAAAGGCAGGCAGAGAATTCCCTGCTAGCACCTTCTCTGTGCCTGGGAAGCAGAAGTGTTCACATTGCTTCGCAGAATCGCTTTTGTGCAGAAAACAGTAACACTTGTTCAGAACGAAAGAAAGCACAGAGCCCCAGATTTTATGCTGTCCTGGAGAGCTTGCAGAGCACTGGGGAAAGGCAGGCAGAGAATTCCCTGCTAGCACCTTCTCTGTGCCTGGGAAGCAGAAGTGTTCACATTGCTTCGCAGAATCACTTTTGTGCAGAAAACAGTAACACTTGTTCAGAACGAAAGAAAGCACAGAGCCCCAGATTTGCTGTTGTCCTGGAGAGCTTGCAGAGCACTGGGGAAAGGCAGGCAGAGAATTCCCTGCTAGCACCTTCTCTGTGCCTGTTCACATTGCTTCGCAGAATCGCTTTTGTGCAGAAAACACTAACACTTGTTCAGAACAAAAGAAAGCAAAGAGTCCCAGATTTTATGCTGTACTGGAGAGCTTGCAGAGCACTGGGGAAAGGCAGGCAGAGAATTCCCTGCTAGCACCTTCTCTGTGCCTGGGAAGCAGAAGTGTTCTCATTGCTTCGCAGAATCGCTTTTGTGCAGAAAACAGTAACACTTGTTCAGAACAAAAGAAAGCACAGAGCCCCAGATTTTATGCTGTCCTGGAGAGCTTGCAGAGCACTGGGGAAAGGCAGGCAGAGAATTCCCTGCTAGCACCTTCTCTGTGCCTGGGAAGCAGAAGTGTTCACATTGCTTCGCAGAATCACTTTTGTGCAGAAAACAGTAACACTTGTTCAGAACGAAAGAAAGCACAGAGCCCCAGATTTTATGCTGTACTGGACAGCTTGCAGAGCACTGGGGAAAGGCAGGCAGAGAATTCCCTGCTAGCACCTTCTCTGTGCCTGGGAAGCAAAAGTGTTCACATTGCTTCGCAGAATCGCTTTTGTGCAGAAAACAGTAACACTTGTTCAGAACAAAAGAAAGCACAGAGCCCCAGATTTTATGCTGTCCTGGAGAGCTTGCAGAGCACTGGGGAAAGGCAGGCAGAGAATTCCCTGCTAGCACCTTCTCTGTGCCTGGGAAGCAGAAGTGTTCACATTGCTTCGCAGAATCGCTTTTGTGCAGAAAACAGTAACACTTGTTCAGAACGAAAGAAAGCACAGAGCCCCAGATTTTTTGCTGTCCTGGAGAGCTTGCAGAGCACTGGGGAAAGGCAGGCAGAGAATTCCCTGCTAGCACCTTCTCTGTGCCTGGGAAGCAGAAGTGTTCACATTGCTTCGCAGAATCACTTTTGTGCAGAAAACAGTAACACTTGTTCAGAACGAAAGAAAGCACAGAGCCCCAGATTTGCTGTTGTCCTGGAGAGCTTGCAGAGCACTGGGGAAAGGCAGGCAGAGAATTCCCTGCTAGCACCTCCTCTGTGCCTGTTCACATTGCTTCGCAGAATCGCTTTTGTGCAGAAAACAGTAACACTTGTTCAGAACAAAAGAAAGCACAGAGCCCCAGATTTTATGTTGTCCTGGAGAGCTTGCAGAGCACTGGGGAAAGGCAGGCAGAGAATTCCCTGCTAGCACCTTCTCTGTGCCTGGGAAGCAGAAGTGTTCACATTGCTTCGCAGAATCGCTTTTGTGCAGAAAACAGTAACACTTGTTCAGAACGAAAGAAAGCACAGAGCCCCAGATTTTATGCTGTCCTGGAGAGCTTGCAGAGCACTGGGGAAAGGCAGGCAGAGAATTCCCTGCTAGCACCTTCTCTGTGCCTGTTCACATTACTTCGCAGAATCGCTTTTGTGCAGAAAACAGTAACACTTGTTCAGAACGAAAGAAAGCACAGAGCCCCAGATTTTATGCTGTCCTGGAGAGATTGCAGAGCACTGGGGAAAAGCAGGCAGAGAATTCCCTGCTAGTACCTTCTCTGTGCCTGGGAAGCAGAAGTGTTCACATTGCTTCGCAGAATCACTTTTGTGCAGAAAACAGTAACACTTGTTCAGAACGAAAGAAAACACAGAGCCCCAGATTTTATGCTGTCCTGGAGAGCTTGCAGAGCACTGGGGAAAGGCAGGCAGAGAATTCCCTGCTAGCACCTTCTCTGTGCCTGTTCACATTGCTTCGCAGAATCGCTTTTGTGCGGAGAACACTTACACTTGTTCAGAACAAAAGAAAGCACAGAGCCGCAGATTTTATGCTGTACTGGAGAGCTTGCAGAGCACTGGGGAAAGGCAGGCAGAGAATTCCCTGCTAGCACCTTCTCTGTGCCTGGGAAGCAAAAGTGTTCACATTGCTTCGCAGAATCGGTTTTGTGCAGAAAACAGTAACACTTTTTCAGAACAAAAGAAAGCACAGAGCCCCAGATTTTATGTTGTCCTGGAGAGCTTGCAGAGCACTGGGGAAAGGCAGGCAGAGAATTCCCTGCTAGCACCTTCTCTGTGCCTGGGAAGCAGAAGTGTTCACATTGCTTCGCAGAATCGCTTTTGTGCAGAAAACAGTAACACTTGTTCAGAACGAAAGAAAGCACAGAGCCCCAGATTTTATGCTGTCCTGGAGAGCTTGCAGAGCACTGGGGAAAGGCAGGCAGAGAATTCCCTGCTAGCACCTTCTCTGTGCCTGGGAAGCAGAAGTGTTCACATTGCTTCGCAGAATCACTTTTGTGCAGAAAACAGTAACACTTGTTCAGAACGAAAGAAAGCACAGAGCCCCAGATTTGCTGTTGTCCTGGAGAGCTTGCAGAGCACTGGGGAAAGGCAGGCAGAGAATTCCCTGCTAGCACCTTCTCTGTGCCTGTTCACATTGCTTCGCAGAATCGCTTTTGTGCAGAAAACACTAACACTTGTTCAGAACAAAAGAAAGCAAAGAGTCCCAGATTTTATGCTGTACTGGAGAGCTTGCAGAGCACTGGGGAAAGGCAGGCAGAGAATTCCCTGCTAGCACCTTCTCTGTGCCTGGGAAGCAGAAGTGTTCTCATTGCTTCGCAGAATCGCTTTTGTGCAGAAAACAGTTACACTTGTTCAGAACAAAAGAAAGCACAGAGCCCCAGATTTTATGCTGTCCTGGAGAGCTTGCAGAGCACTGGGGAAAGGCAGGCAGAGAATTCCTTGCTAGCACCTTCTCTGTGCCTGGGAAGCAGAAGTGTTCACATTGCTTCGCAGAATCACTTTTGTGCAGAAAACAGTAACACTTGTTCAGAACGAAAGAAAGCACAGAGCCCCAGATTTTATGCTGTACTGGACAGCTTGCAGAGCACTGGGGAAAGGCAGGCAGAGAATTCCCTGCTAGCACCTTCTCTGTGCCTGGGAAGCAGAAGTGTTCACATTGCTTCGCAGAATCACTTTTGTGCAGAAAACAGTAACACTTGTTCAGAACGAAAGAAAGCACAGAGCCCCAGATTTGCTGTTGTCCTGGAGAGCTTGCAGAGCACTGGGGAAAGGCAGGCAGAGAATTCCCTGCTAGCACCTCCTCTGTGCCTGTTCACATTGCTTCGCAGAATCGCTTTTGTGCAGAAAACAGTAACACTTGTTCAGAACGAAAGAAAGCACAGAGCCCCAGATTTTATGTTGTCCTGGAGAGCTTGCAGAGCACTGGGGAAAGGCAGGCAGAGAATTCCCTGCTAGCACCTTCTCTGTGCCTGGGAAGCAGAAGTGTTCACATTGCTTCGCAGAATCGCTTTTGTGCAGAAAACAGTAACACTTGTTCAGAACGAAAGAAAGCACAGAGCCCCAGATTTTATGCTGTCCTGGAGAGCTTGCAGAGCACTGGGGAAAGGCAGGCAGAGAATTCCCTGCTAGCACCTTCTCTGTGCCTGTTCACATTACTTCGCAGAATCGCTTTTGTGCAGAAAACAGTAACACTTGTTCAGAACGAAAGAAAGCACAGAGCCCCAGATTTTATGCTGTCCTGGAGAGATTGCAGAGCACTGGGGAAAAGCAGGCAGAGAATTCCCTGCTAGTACCTTCTCTGTGCCTGGGAAGCAGAAGTGTTCACATTGCTTCGCAGAATCACTTTTGTGCAGAAAACAGTAACACTTGTTCAGAACGAAAGAAAACACAGAGCCCCAGATTTTATGTTGTCCTGGAGAGCTTGCAGAGCACTGGGGAAAGGCAGGCAGAGAATTCCCTGCTAGCACCTTCTCTGTGCCTGTTCACATTGCTTCGCAGAATCGCTTTTGTGCGGAGAACACTTACACTTGTTCAGAACAAAAGAAAGCACAGAGCCGCAGATTTTATGCTGTACTGGAGAGCTTGCAGAGCACTGGGGAAAGGCAGGCAGAGAATTCCCTGCTAGCACCTTCTCTGTGCCTGGGAAGCAAAAGTGTTCACATTGCTTCGCAGAATCGCTTTTGTGCAGAAAACAGTAACACTTTTTCAGAACAAAAGAAAGCACAGAGCCCCAGATTTTATGTTGTCCTGGAGAGCTTGCAGAGCACTGGGGAAAGGCAGGCAGAGAATTCCCTGCTAGCACCTTCTCTGTGCCTGGGAAGCAGAAGTGTTCACATTGCTTCGCAGAATCGCTTTTGTGCAGAAAACAGTAACACTTGTTCAGAACGAAAGAAAGCACAGAGCCCCAGATTTTATGCTGTCCTGGAGAGCTTGCAGAGCACTGGGGAAAGGCAGGCAGAGAATTCCCTGCTAGCACCTTCTCTGTGCCTGGGAAGCAGAAGTGTTCACATTGCTTCGCAGAATCACTTTTGTGCAGAAAACAGTAACACTTGTTCAGAACGAAAGAAAGCACAGAGCCCCAGATTTGCTGTTGTCCTGGAGAGCTTGCAGAGCACTGGGGAAAGGCAGGCAGAGAATTCCCTGCTAGCACCTTCTCTGTGCCTGTTCACATTGCTTCGCAGAATCGCTTTTGTGCAGAAAACACTAACACTTGTTCAGAACAAAAGAAAGCAAAGAGTCCCAGATTTTATGCTGTACTGGAGAGCTTGCAGAGCACTGGGGAAAGGCAGGCAGAGAATTCCCTGCTAGCACCTTCTCTGTGCCTGGGAAGCAGAAGTGTTCTCATTGCTTCGCAGAATCGCTTTTGTGCAGAAAACAGTAACACTTGTTCAGAACAAAAGAAAGCACAGAGCCCCAGATTTTATGCTGTCCTGGAGAGCTTGCAGAGCACTGGGGAAAGGCAGGCAGAGAATTCCTTGCTAGCACCTTCTCTGTGCCTGGGAAGCAGAAGTGTTCACATTGCTTCGCAGAATCACTTTTGTGCAGAAAACAGTAATACTTGTTCAGAACGAAAGAAAGCACAGAGCCCCAGATTTTATGCTGTACTGGACAGCTTGCAGAGCACTGGGGAAAGGCAGGCAGAGAATTCCCTGCTAGCACCTTCTCTGTGCCTGGGAAGCAAAAGTGTTCACATTGCTTCGCAGAATCGCTTTTGTGCAGAAAACAGTAACACTTGTTCAGAACAAAAGAAAGCACAGAGCCCCAGATTTTATGTTGTCCTGGAGAGCTTGCAGAGCACTGGGGAAAGGCAGGCAGAGAATTCCCTGCTAGCACCTTCTCTGTGCCTGGGAAGCAGAAGTGTTCACATTGCTTCGCAGAATCGCTTTTGTGCAGAAAACAGTAACACTTGTTCAGAACAAAAGAAAGCACAGAGCCCCAGATTTTATGTTGTCCTCTAGAGCTTGCAGAGCACTGGGGAAAGGCAGGCAGAGAATTCCCTGCTAGCACCTTCTCTGTGCCTGGGAAGCAGAAGTGTTCACATTGCTTCGCAGAATCGCTTTTGTGCAGAAAACAGTAACACTTGTTCAGAACGAAAGAAAGCACAGAGCCCCAGATTTTATGCTGTCCTGGAGAGCTTGCAGAGCACTGGGGAAAGGCAGGCAGAGAATTCCCTGCTAGCACCTTCTCTGTGCCTGGGAAGCAGAAGTGTTCACATTGCTTCGCAGAATCACTTTTGTGCAGAAAACAGTAACACTTGTTCAGAACGAAAGAAAGCACAGAGCCCCAGATTTGCTGTTGTCCTGGAGAGCTTGCAGAGCACTGGGGAAAGGCAGGCAGAGAATTCCCTGCTAGCACCTTCTCTGTGCCTGTTCACATTGCTTCGCAGAATCGCTTTTGTGCAGAAAACACTAACACTTGTTCAGAACAAAAGAAAGCAAAGAGTCCCAGATTTTATGCTGTACTGGAGAGCTTGCAGAGCACTGGGGAAAGGCAGGCAGAGAATTCCCTGCTAGCACCTTCTCTGTGCCTGGGAAGCAGAAGTGTTCACATTGCTTCGCAGAATCACTTTTGTGCAGAAAACAGTAACTCTTGTTAGGAACGAAAGAAAACACAGAGCCCCAGATTTTATGTTGTCCTGGAGAGCTTGCAGAGCACTGGGGAAAGGCAGGCAGAGAATTCCCTGCTAGCACCTTCTCTGTGCCTGGGAAGCAGAAGTGTTCACATTGCTTCGCAGAATCGCTTTTGTGCAGAAAACAGTAACACTTGTTCAGAACAAAAGAAAGCACAGAGCCCCAGATTTTATGTTGTCCTCTAGAGCTTGCAGAGCACTGGGGAAAGGCAGGCAGAGAATTCCCTGCTAGCACCTTCTCTGTGCCTGGGAAGCAAAAGTGTTCACATTGCTTCGCAGAATCGCTTTTGTGCAGAAAACAGTAACACTTGTTCAGAACAAAAGAAAGCACAGAGCCCCAGATTTTATGCTGTCCTGGAGAGCTTGCAGAGCACTGGGGAAAGGCAGGCAGAGAATTCCCTGCTAGCACCTTCTCTGTGCCTGGGAAGCAGAAGTGTTCACATTGCTTCGCAGAATCGCTTTTGTGCAGAAAACAGTAACACTTGTTCAGAACGAAAGAAAGCACAGAGCCCCAGATTTGCTGTTGTCCTGGAGAGCTTGCAGAGCACTGGGGAAAGGCAGGCAGAGAATTCCCTGCTAGCACCTTCTCTGTGCCTGTTCACATTGCTTCGCAGAATCGCTTTTGTGCAGAAAACACTAACACTTGTTCAGAACAAAAGAAAGCAAAGAGTCCCAGA
Source organism: Strix uralensis (assembly GCF_047716275.1). NCBI lineage: Eukaryota > Metazoa > Chordata > Aves > Strigiformes > Strigidae > Strix > Strix uralensis. The sequence goes on along the minus strand of NC_134005.1, from coordinate 1,166,952 downwards.
TTTTATGCTGTACTGGAGAGCTTGCAGAGCACTGGGGAAAGGCAGGCAGAGAATTCCCTGCTAGCACCTTCTCTGTGCCTGGGAAGCAGAAGTGTTCTCATTGCTTCGCAGAATCGCTTTTGTGCAGAAAACAGTAACACTTGTTCAGAACAAAAGAAAGCACAGAGCCCCAGATTTTATGCTGTCCTGGAGAGCTTGCAGAGCACTGGGGAAAGGCAGGCAGAGAATTCCTTGCTAGCACCTTCTCTGTGCCTGGGAAGCAGAAGTGTTCACATTGCTTCGCAGAATCACTTTTGTGCAGAAAACAGTAACACTTGTTCAGAACGAAAGAAAGCACAGAGCCCCAGATTTTATGCTGTACTGGACAGCTTGCAGAGCACTGGGGAAAGGCAGGCAGAGAATTCCCTGCTAGCACCTTCTCTGTGCCTGGGAAGCAAAAGTGTTCACATTGCTTCGCAGAATCGCTTTTGTGCAGAAAACAGTAACACTTGTTCAGAACAAAAGAAAGCACAGAGCCCCAGATTTTATGTTGTCCTGGAGAGCTTGCAGAGCACTGGGGAAAGGCAGGCAGAGAATTCCCTGCTAGCACCTTCTCTGTGCCTGGGAAGCAGAAGTGTTCACATTGCTTCGCAGAATCGCTTTTGTGCAGAAAACAGTAACACTTGTTCAGAACAAAAGAAAGCACAGAGCCCCAGATTTTATGTTGTCCTCTAGAGCTTGCAGAGCACTGGGGAAAGGCAGGCAGAGAATTCCCTGCTAGCACCTTCTCTGTGCCTGGGAAGCAGAAGTGTTCACATTGCTTCGCAGAATCGCTTTTGTGCAGAAAACAGTAACACTTGTTCAGAACGAAAGAAAGCACAGAGCCCCAGATTTTATGCTGTCCTGGAGAGCTTGCAGAGCACTGGGGAAAGGCAGGCAGAGAATTCCCTGCTAGCACCTTCTCTGTGCCTGGGAAGCAGAAGTGTTCACATTGCTTCGCAGAATCACTTTTGTGCAGAAAACAGTAACACTTGTTCAGAACGAAAGAAAGCACAGAGCCCCAGATTTGCTGTTGTCCTGGAGAGCTTGCAGAGCACTGGGGAAAGGCAGGCAGAGAATTCCCTGCTAGCACCTTCTCTGTGCCTGTTCACATTGCTTCGCAGAATCGCTTTTGTGCAGAAAACACTAACACTTGTTCAGAACAAAAGAAAGCAAAGAGTCCCAGATTTTACGCTGTACTGGAGAGCTTGCAGAGCACTGGGGAAAGGCAGGCAGAGAATTCCCTGCTAGCACCTTCTCTGTGCCTGGGAAGCAGAAGTGTTCACATTGCTTCGCAGAATCACTTTTGTGCAGAAAACAGTAACTCTTGTTAGGAACGAAAGAAAACACAGAGCCCCAGATTTTATGTTGTCCTGGAGAGCTTGCAGAGCACTGGGGAAAGGCAGGCAGAGAATTCCCTGCTAGCACCTTCTCTGTGCCTGGGAAGCAGAAGTGTTCACATTGCTTCGCAGAATCGCTTTTGTGCAGAAAACAGTAACACTTGTTCAGAACAAAAGAAAGCACAGAGCCCCAGATTTTATGTTGTCCTCTAGAGCTTGCAGAGCACTGGGGAAAGGCAGGCAGAGAATTCCCTGCTAGCACCTTCTCTGTGCCTGGGAAGCAAAAGTGTTCACATTGCTTCGCAGAATCGCTTTTGTGCAGAAAACAGTAACACTTATTCAGAACAAAAGAAAGCACAGAGCCCCAGATTTTATGCTGTCCTGGAGAGCTTGCAGAGCACTGGGGAAAGGCAGGCAGAGAATTCCCTGCTAGCACCTTCTCTGTGCCTGGGAAGCAGAAGTGTTCACATTGCTTCGCAGAATCACTTTTGTGCAGAAAACAGTAACACTTGTTCAGAACAAAAGAAAGCACAGAGCCCCAGATTTTATGCTGTCCTGGAGAGCTTGCAGAGCACTGGGGAAAGGCAGGCAGAGAATTCCCTGCTAGCACCTTCTCTGTGCCTGGGAAGCAGAAGTGTTCACATTGCTTCGCAGAATCGCTTTTGTGCAGAAAACAGTAACACTTGTTCAGAACGAAAGAAAGCACAGAGCCCCAGATTTTATGCTGTCCTGGAGAGCTTGCAGAGCACTGGGGAAAGGCAGGCAGAGAATTCCCTGCTAGCACCTTCTCTGTGCCTGTTCACATTACTTCGCAGAATCGCTTTTGTGCAGAAAACAGTAACACTTGTTCAGAACGAAAGAAAGCACAGAGCCCCAGATTTTATGCTGTCCTGGAGAGATTGCAGAGCACTGGGGAAAAGCAGGCAGAGAATTCCCTGCTAGTACCTTCTCTGTGCCTGGGAAGCAGAAGTGTTCACATTGCTTCGCAGAATCACTTTTGTGCAGAAAACAGTAACACTTGTTCAGAACGAAAGAAAACACAGAGCCCCAGATTTTATGCTGTCCTGGAGAGCTTGCAGAGCACTGGGGAAAGGCAGGCAGAGAATTCCCTGCTAGCACCTTCTCTGTGCCTGGGAAGCAAAAGTGTTCACATTGCTTCGCAGAATCGGTTTTGTGCAGAAAACAGTAACACTTTTTCAGAACAAAAGAAAGCACAGAGCCCCAGATTTTATGTTGTCCTGGAGAGCTTGCAGAGCACTGGGGAAAGGCAGGCAGAGAATTCCCTGCTAGCACCTTCTCTGTGCCTGGGAAGCAGAAGTGTTCACATTGCTTCGCAGAATCGCTTTTGTGCAGAAAACAGTAACACTTGTTCAGAACGAAAGAAAGCACAGAGCCCCAGATTTTATGTTGTCCTGGAGAGCTTGCAGAGCACTGGGGAAAGGCAGGCAGAGAATTCCCTGCTAGCACCTTCTCTGTGCCTGGGAAGCAGAAGTGTTCACATTGCTTCGCAGAATCACTTTTGTGCAGAAAACAGTAACACTTGTTCAGAACGAAAGAAAGCACAGAGCCCCAGATTTTATGTTGTCCTCTAGAGCTTGCAGAGCACTGGGGAAAGGCAGGCAGAGAATTCCCTGCTAGCACCTTCTCTGTGCCTGGGAAGCAGAAGTGTTCACATTGCTTCGCAGAATCGCTTTTGTGCAGAAAACAGTAACACTTGTTCAGAACGAAAGAAAGCACAGAGCCCCAGATTTTATGCTGTCCTGGAGAGCTTGCAGAGCACTGGGGAAAGGCAGGCAGAGAATTCCCTGCTAGCACCTTCTCTGTGCCTGGGAAGCAGAAGTGTTCACATTGCTTCGCAGAATCACTTTTGTGCAGAAAACAGTAACACTTGTTCAGAACGAAAGAAAGCACAGAGCCCCAGATTTGCTGTTGTCCTGGAGAGCTTGCAGAGCACTGGGGAAAGGCAGGCAGAGAATTCCCTGCTAGCACCTTCTCTGTGCCTGGGAAGCAGAAGTGTTCACATTGCTTCGCAGAATCACTTTTGTGCAGAAAACAGTAACTCTTGTTAGGAACGAAAGAAAACACAGAGCCCCAGATTTTATGTTGTCCTGGAGAGCTTGCAGAGCACTGGGGAAAGGCAGGCAGAGAATTCCCTGCTAGCACCTTCTCTGTGCCTGGGAAGCAGAAGTGTTCACATTGCTTCGCAGAATCGCTTTTGTGCAGAAAACAGTAACACTTGTTCAGAACAAAAGAAAGCACAGAGCCCCAGATTTTATGTTGTCCTCTAGAGCTTGCAGAGCACTGGGGAAAGGCAGGCAGAGAATTCCCTGCTAGCACCTTCTCTGTGCCTGGGAAGCAAAAGTGTTCACATTGCTTCGCAGAATCGCTTTTGTGCAGAAAACAGTAACACTTGTTCAGAACAAAAGAAAGCACAGAGCCCCAGATTTTATGCTGTCCTGGAGAGCTTGCAGAGCACTGGGGAAAGGCAGGCAGAGAATTCCCTGCTAGCACCTTCTCTGTGCCTGGGAAGCAGAAGTGTTCACATTGCTTCGCAGAATCGCTTTTGTGCAGAAAACAGTAACACTTGTTCAGAACGAAAGAAAGCACAGAGCCCCAGATTTGCTGTTGTCCTGGAGAGCTTGCAGAGCACTGGGGAAAGGCAGGCAGAGAATTCCCTGCTAGCACCTTCTCTGTGCCTGTTCACATTGCTTCGCAGAATCGCTTTTGTGCAGAAAACACTAACACTTGTTCAGAACAAAAGAAAGCAAAGAGTCCCAGATTTTATGCTGTACTGGAGAGCTTGCAGAGCACTGGGGAAAGGCAGGCAGAGAATTCCCTGCTAGCACCTTCTCTGTGCCTGGGAAGCAGAAGTGTTCTCATTGCTTCGCAGAATCGCTTTTGTGCAGAAAACAGTAACACTTGTTCAGAACAAAAGAAAGCACAGAGCCCCAGATTTTATGCTGTCCTGGAGAGCTTGCAGAGCACTGGGGAAAGGCAGGCAGAGAATTCCTTGCTAGCACCTTCTCTGTGCCTGGGAAGCAGAAGTGTTCACATTGCTTCGCAGAATCACTTTTGTGCAGAAAACAGTAACACTTGTTCAGAACGAAAGAAAGCACAGAGCCCCAGATTTTATGCTGTACTGGACAGCTTGCAGAGCACTGGGGAAAGGCAGGCAGAGAATTCCCTGCTAGCACCTTCTCTGTGCCTGGGAAGCAAAAGTGTTCACATTGCTTCGCAGAATCGCTCTTGTGCAGAAAACAGTAACACTTGTTCAGAACAAAAGAAAGCACAGAGCCCCAGATTTTATGTTGTCCTGGAGAGCTTGCAGAGCACTGGGGAAAGGCAGGCAGAGAATTCCCTGCTAGCACCTTCTCTGTGCCTGGGAAGCAGAAGTGTTCACATTGCTTCGCAGAATCGCTTTTGTGCAGAAAACAGTAACACTTGTTCAGAACAAAAGAAAGCACAGAGCCCCAGATTTTATGTTGTCCTCTAGAGCTTGCAGAGCACTGGGGAAAGGCAGGCAGAGAATTCCCTGCTAGCACCTTCTCTGTGCCTGGGAAGCAGAAGTGTTCACATTGCTTCGCAGAATCGCTTTTGTGCAGAAAACAGTAACACTTGTTCAGAACGAAAGAAAGCACAGAGCCCCAGATTTTATGCTGTCCTGGAGAGCTTGCAGAGCACTGGGGAAAGGCAGGCAGAGAATTCCCTGCTAGCACCTTCTCTGTGCCTGGGAAGCAGAAGTGTTCACATTGCTTCGCAGAATCACTTTTGTGCAGAAAACAGTAACACTTGTTCAGAACGAAAGAAAGCACAGAGCCCCAGATTTGCTGTTGTCCTGGAGAGCTTGCAGAGCACTGGGGAAAGGCAGGCAGAGAATTCCCTGCTAGCACCTTCTCTGTGCCTGTTCACATTGCTTCGCAGAATCGCTTTTGTGCAGAAAACACTAACACTTGTTCAGAACAAAAGAAAGCAAAGAGTCCCAGATTTTATGCTGTACTGGAGAGCTTGCAGAGCACTGGGGAAAGGCAGGCAGAGAATTCCCTGCTAGCACCTTCTCTGTGCCTGGGAAGCAGAAGTGTTCACATTGCTTCGCAGAATCACTTTTGTGCAGAAAACAGTAACTCTTGTTAGGAACGAAAGAAAACACAGAGCCCCAGATTTTATGTTGTCCTGGAGAGCTTGCAGAGCACTGGGGAAAGGCAGGCAGAGAATTCCCTGCTAGCACCTTCTCTGTGCCTGGGAAGCAGAAGTGTTCACATTGCTTCGCAGAATCGCTTTTGTGCAGAAAACAGTAACACTTGTTCAGAACAAAAGAAAGCACAGAGCCCCAGATTTTATGTTGTCCTCTAGAGCTTGCAGAGCACTGGGGAAAGGCAGGCAGAGAATTCCCTGCTAGCACCTTCTCTGTGCCTGGGAAGCAAAAGTGTTCACATTGCTTCGCAGAATCGCTTTTGTGCAGAAAACAGTAACACTTGTTCAGAACAAAAGAAAGCACAGAGCCCCAGATTTTATGCTGTCCTGGAGAGCTTGCAGAGCACTGGGGAAAGGCAGGCAGAGAATTCCCTGCTAGCACCTTCTCTGTGCCTGGGAAGCAGAAGTGTTCACATTGCTTCGCAGAATCACTTTTGTGCAGAAAACAGTAACACTTGTTCAGAACGAAAGAAAGCACAGAGCCCCAGATTTTATGCTGTCCTGGAGAGCTTGCAGAGCACTGGGGAAAGGCAGGCAGAGAATTCCCTGCTAGCACCTTCTCTGTGCCTGGGAAGCAGAAGTGTTCACATTGCTTCGCAGAATCGCTTTTGTGCAGAAAACAGTAACACTTGTTCAGAACGAAAGAAAGCACAGAGCCCCAGATTTTATGCTGTCCTGGAGAGCTTGCAGAGCACTGGGGAAAGGCAGGCAGAGAATTCCCTGCTAGCACCTTCTCTGTGCCTGTTCACATTACTTCGCAGAATCGCTTTTGTGCAGAAAACAGTAACACTTGTTCAGAACGAAAGAAAGCACAGAGCCCCAGATTTTATGCTGTCCTGGAGAGATTGCAGAGCACTGGGGAAAAGCAGGCAGAGAATTCCCTGCTAGTACCTTCTCTGTGCCTGGGAAGCAGAAGTGTTCACATTGCTTCGCAGAATCACTTTTGTGCAGAAAACAGTAACACTTGTTCAGAACGAAAGAAAACACAGAGCCCCAGATTTTATGCTGTCCTGGAGAGCTTGCAGAGCACTGGGGAAAGGCAGGCAGAGAATTCCCTGCTAGCACCTTCTCTGTGCCTGGGAAGCAAAAGTGTTCACATTGCTTCGCAGAATCGCTCTTGTGCAGAAAACAGTAACACTTGTTCAGAACAAAAGAAAGCACAGAGCCCCAGATTTTATGTTGTCCTGGAGAGCTTGCAGAGCACTGGGGAAAGGCAGGCAGAGAATTCCCTGCTAGCACCTTCTCTGTGCCTGGGAAGCAGAAGTGTTCACATTGCTTCGCAGAATCGCTTTTGTGCAGAAAACAGTAACACTTGTTCAGAACAAAAGAAAGCACAGAGCCCCAGATTTTATGTTGTCCTCTAGAGCTTGCAGAGCACTGGGGAAAGGCAGGCAGAGAATTCCCTGCTAGCACCTTCTCTGTGCCTGGGAAGCAGAAGTGTTCACATTGCTTCGCAGAATCGCTTTTGTGCAGAAAACAGTAACACTTGTTCAGAACGAAAGAAAGCACAGAGCCCCAGATTTTATGCTGTCCTGGAGAGCTTGCAGAGCACTGGGGAAAGGCAGGCAGAGAATTCCCTGCTAGCACCTTCTCTGTGCCTGGGAAGCAGAAGTGTTCACATTGCTTCGCAGAATCACTTTTGTGCAGAAAACAGTAACACTTGTTCAGAACGAAAGAAAGCACAGAGCCCCAGATTTGCTGTTGTCCTGGAGAGCTTGCAGAGCACTGGGGAAAGGCAGGCAGAGAATTCCCTGCTAGCACCTTCTCTGTGCCTGTTCACATTGCTTCGCAGAATCGCTTTTGTGCAGAAAACACTAACACTTGTTCAGAACAAAAGAAAGCAAAGAGTCCCAGATTTTATGCTGTACTGGAGAGCTTGCAGAGCACTGGGGAAAGGCAGGCAGAGAATTCCCTGCTAGCACCTTCTCTGTGCCTGGGAAGCAGAAGTGTTCACATTGCTTCGCAGAATCACTTTTGTGCAGAAAACAGTAACTCTTGTTAGGAACGAAAGAAAACACAGAGCCCCAGATTTTATGTTGTCCTGGAGAGCTTGCAGAGCACTGGGGAAAGGCAGGCAGAGAATTCCCTGCTAGCACCTTCTCTGTGCCTGGGAAGCAGAAGTGTTCACATTGCTTCGCAGAATCGCTTTTGTGCAGAAAACAGTAACACTTGTTCAGAACAAAAGAAAGCACAGAGCCCCAGATTTTATGTTGTCCTCTAGAGCTTGCAGAGCACTGGGGAAAGGCAGGCAGAGAATTCCCTGCTAGCACCTTCTCTGTGCCTGGGAAGCAAAAGTGTTCACATTGCTTCGCAGAATCGCTTTTGTGCAGAAAACAGTAACACTTGTTCAGAACAAAAGAAAGCACAGAGCCCCAGATTTTATGCTGTCCTGGAGAGCTTGCAGAGCACTGGGGAAAGGCAGGCAGAGAATTCCCTGCTAGCACCTTCTCTGTGCCTGGGAAGCAGAAGTGTTCACATTGCTTCGCAGAATCACTTTTGTGCAGAAAACAGTAACACTTGTTCAGAACGAAAGAAAGCACAGAGCCCCAGATTTTATGCTGTCCTGGAGAGCTTGCAGAGCACTGGGGAAAGGCAGGCAGAGAATTCCCTGCTAGCACCTTCTCTGTGCCTGGGAAGCAGAAGTGTTCACATTGCTTCGCAGAATCGCTTTTGTGCAGAAAACAGTAACACTTGTTCAGAACGAAAGAAAGCACAGAGCCCCAGATTTTATGCTGTCCTGGAGAGCTTGCAGAGCACTGGGGAAAGGCAGGCAGAGAATTCCCTGCTAGCACCTTCTCTGTGCCTGTTCACATTACTTCGCAGAATCGCTTTTGTGCAGAAAACAGTAACACTTGTTCAGAACGAAAGAAAGCACAGAGCCCCAGATTTTATGCTGTCCTGGAGAGATTGCAGAGCACTGGGGAAAAGCAGGCAGAGAATTCCCTGCTAGTACCTTCTCTGTGCCTGGGAAGCAGAAGTGTTCACATTGCTTCGCAGAATCACTTTTGTGCAGAAAACAGTAACACTTGTTCAGAACGAAAGAAAACACAGAGCCCCAGATTTTATGCTGTCCAGGAGAGCTTGCAGAGCACTGGGGAAAGGCAGGCAGAGAATTCCCTGCTAGCACCTTCTCTGTGCCTGTTCACATTACTTCGCAGAATCGCTTTTGTGCGGAGAACACTTACACTTGTTCAGAACAAAAGAAAGCACAGAGCCGCAGATTTTATGCTGTACTGGAGAGCTTGCAGAGCACTGGGGAAAGGCAGGCAGAGAATTCCCTGCTAGCACCTTCTCTGTGCCTGGGAAGCAGAAGTGTTCACATTGCTTCGCAGAATCACTTTTGTGCAGAAAACAGTAACACTTGTTCAGAACGAAAGAAAGCACAGAGCCCCAGATTTTATGTTGTCCTCTAGAGCTTGCAGAGCACTGGGGAAAGGCAGGCAGAGAATTCCCTGCTAGCACCTTCTCTGTGCCTGTTCACATTGCTTCGCAGAATCGCTTTTGTGCAGAAAACACTAACACTTGTTCAGAACAAAAGAAAGCACAGAGCCCCAGATTTTATGCTGTCCTGGAGAGCTTGCAGAGCACTGGGGAAAGGCAGGCAGAGAATTCCCTGCTAGCACCTTCTCTGTGCCTGGGAAGCAGAAGTGTTCACATTGCTTCGCAGAATCACTTTTGTGCAGAAAACAGTAACACTTGTTCAGAACGAAAGAAAGCACAGAGCCCCAGATTTTATGCTGTCCTGGAGAGCTTGCAGAGCACTGGGGAAAGGCAGGCAGAGAATTCCCTGCTAGCACCTTCTCTGTGCCTGGGAAGCAGAAGTGTTCACATTGCTTCGCAGAATCGCTTTTGTGCAGAAAACAGTAACACTTGTTCAGAACGAAAGAAAGCACAGAGCCCCAGATTTTATGCTGTCCTGGAGAGCTTGCAGAGCACTGGGGAAAGGCAGGCAGAGAATTCCCTGCTAGCACCTTCTCTGTGCCTGTTCACATTACTTCGCAGAATCGCTTTTGTGCAGAAAACAGTAACACTTGTTCAGAACGAAAGAAAGCACAGAGCCCCAGATTTTATGCTGTCCTGGAGAGATTGCAGAGCACTGGGGAAAAGCAGGCAGAGAATTCCCTGCTAGTACCTTCTCTGTGCCTGGGAAGCAGAAGTGTTCACATTGCTTCGCAGAATCACTTTTGTGCAGAAAACAGTAACACTTGTTCAGAACGAAAGAAAACACAGAGCCCCAGATTTTATGCTGTCCTGGAGAGCTTGCAGAGCACTGGGGAAAGGCAGGCAGAGAATTCCCTGCTAGCACCTTCTCTGTGCCTGTTCACATTGCTTCGCAGAATCGCTTTTGTGCGGAGAACACTTACACTTGTTCAGAACAAAAGAAAGCACAGAGCCGCAGATTTTATGCTGTACTGGAGAGCTTGCAGAGCACTGGGGAAAGGCAGGCAGAGAATTCCCTGCTAGCACCTTCTCTGTGCCTGGGAAGCAGAAGTGTTCACATTGCTTCGCAGAATCGCTTTTGTGCAGAAAACAGTAACACTTGTTCAGAACGAAAGAAAGCACAGAGCCCCAGATTTTATGCTGTCCTGGAGAGCTTGCAGAGCACTGGGGAAAGGCAGGCAGAGAATTCCCTGCTAGCACCTTCTCTGTGCCTGGGAAGCAGAAGTGTTCACATTGCTTCGCAGAATCACTTTTGTGCAGAAAACAGTAACACTTGTTCAGAACGAAAGAAAGCACAGAGCCCCAGATTTTATGTTGTCCTCTAGAGCTTGCAGAGCACTGGGGAAAGGCAGGCAGAGAATTCCCTGCTAGCACCTTCTCTGTGCCTGGGAAGCAGAAGTGTTCACATTGCTTCGCAGAATCGCTTTTGTGCAGAAAACAGTAACACTTGTTCAGAACGAAAGAAAGCACAGAGCCCCAGATTTTATGCTGTCCTGGAGAGCTTGCAGAGCACTGGGGAAAGGCAGGCAGAGAATTCCCTGCTAGCACCTTCTCTGTGCCTGGGAAGCAGAAGTGTTCACATTGCTTCGCAGAATCACTTTTGTGCAGAAAACAGTAACACTTGTTCAGAACGAAAGAAAGCACAGAGCCCCAGATTTGCTGTTGTCCTGGAGAGCTTGCAGAGCACTGGGGAAAGGCAGGCAGAGAATTCCCTGCTAGCACCTTCTCTGTGCCTGTTCACATTGCTTCGCAGAATCGCTTTTGTGCAGAAAACACTAACACTTGTTCAGAACAAAAGAAAGCAAAGAGTCCCAGATTTTATGCTGTACTGGAGAGCTTGCAGAGCACTGGGGAAAGGCAGGCAGAGAATTCCCTGCTAGCACCTTCTCTGTGCCTGGGAAGCAGAAGTGTTCACATTGCTTCGCAGAATCACTTTTGTGCAGAAAACAGTAACTCTTGTTAGGAACGAAAGAAAACACAGAGCCCCAGATTTTATGTTGTCCTGGAGAGCTTGCAGAGCACTGGGGAAAGGCAGGCAGAGAATTCCCTGCTAGCACCTTCTCTGTGCCTGGGAAGCAGAAGTGTTCACATTGCTTCGCAGAATCGCTTTTGTGCAGAAAACAGTAACACTTGTTCAGAACAAAAGAAAGCACAGAGCCCCAGATTTTATGTTGTCCTCTAGAGCTTGCAGAGCACTGGGGAAAGGCAGGCAGAGAATTCCCTGCTAGCACCTTCTCTGTGCCTGGGAAGCAAAAGTGTTCACATTGCTTCGCAGAATCGCTTTTGTGCAGAAAACAGTAACACTTGTTCAGAACAAAAGAAAGCACAGAGCCCCAGATTTTATGCTGTCCTGGAGAGCTTGCAGAGCACTGGGGAAAGGCAGGCAGAGAATTCCCTGCTAGCACCTTCTCTGTGCCTGGGAAGCAGAAGTGTTCACATTGCTTCGCAGAATCGCTTTTGTGCAGAAAACAGTAACACTTGTTCAGAACGAAAGAAAGCACAGAGCCCCAGATTTGCTGTTGTCCTGGAGAGCTTGCAGAGCACTGGGGAAAGGCAGGCAGAGAATTCCCTGCTAGCACCTTCTCTGTGCCTGTTCACATTGCTTCGCAGAATCGCTTTTGTGCAGAAAACACTAACACTTGTTCAGAACAAAAGAAAGCAAAGAGTCCCAGATTTTATGCTGTACTGGAGAGCTTGCAGAGCACTGGGGAAAGGCAGGCAGAGAATTCCCTGCTAGCACCTTCTCTGTGCCTGGGAAGCAGAAGTGTTCTCATTGCTTCGCAGAATCGCTTTTGTGCAGAAAACAGTAACACTTGTTCAGAACAAAAGAAAGCACAGAGCCCCAGATTTTATGCTGTCCTGGAGAGCTTGCAGAGCACTGGGGAAAGGCAGGCAGAGAATTCCTTGCTAGCACCTTCTCTGTGCCTGGGAAGCAGAAGTGTTCACATTGCTTCGCAGAATCACTTTTGTGCAGAAAACAGTAACACTTGTTCAGAACGAAAGAAAGCACAGAGCCCCAGATTTTATGCTGTACTGGACAGCTTGCAGAGCACTGGGGAAAGGCAGGCAGAGAATTCCCTGCTAGCACCTTCTCTGTGCCTGGGAAGCAAAAGTGTTCACATTGCTTCGCAGAATCGCTCTTGTGCAGAAAACAGTAACACTTGTTCAGAACAAAAGAAAGCACAGAGCCCCAGATTTTATGTTGTCCTGGAGAGCTTGCAGAGCACTGGGGAAAGGCAGGCAGAGAATTCCCTGCTAGCACCTTCTCTGTGCCTGGGAAGCAGAAGTGTTCACATTGCTTCGCAGAATCGCTTTTGTGCAGAAAACAGTAACACTTGTTCAGAACAAAAGAAAGCACAGAGCCCCAGATTTTATGTTGTCCTCTAGAGCTTGCAGAGCACTGGGGAAAGGCAGGCAGAGAATTCCCTGCTAGCACCTTCTCTGTGCCTGGGAAGCAGAAGTGTTCACATTGCTTCGCAGAATCGCTTTTGTGCAGAAAACAGTAACACTTGTTCAGAACGAAAGAAAGCACAGAGCCCCAGATTTTATGCTGTCCTGGAGAGCTTGCAGAGCACTGGGGAAAGGCAGGCAGAGAATTCCCTGCTAGCACCTTCTCTGTGCCTGGGAAGCAGAAGTGTTCACATTGCTTCGCAGAATCACTTTTGTGCAGAAAACAGTAACACTTGTTCAGAACGAAAGAAAGCACAGAGCCCCAGATTTGCTGTTGTCCTGGAGAGCTTGCAGAGCACTGGGGAAAGGCAGGCAGAGAATTCCCTGCTAGCACCTTCTCTGTGCCTGTTCACATTGCTTCGCAGAATCGCTTTTGTGCAGAAAACACTAACACTTGTTCAGAACAAAAGAAAGCAAAGAGTCCCAGATTTTATGCTGTACTGGAGAGCTTGCAGAGCACTGGGGAAAGGCAGGCAGAGAATTCCCTGCTAGCACCTTCTCTGTGCCTGGGAAGCAGAAGTGTTCACATTGCTTCGCAGAATCACTTTTGTGCAGAAAACAGTAACTCTTGTTAGGAACGAAAGAAAACACAGAGCCCCAGATTTTATGTTGTCCTGGAGAGCTTGCAGAGCACTGGGGAAAGGCAGGCAGAGAATTCCCTGCTAGCACCTTCTCTGTGCCTGGGAAGCAGAAGTGTTCACATTGCTTCGCAGAATCGCTTTTGTGCAGAAAACAGTAACACTTGTTCAGAACAAAAGAAAGCACAGAGCCCCAGATTTTATGTTGTCCTCTAGAGCTTGCAGAGCACTGGGGAAAGGCAGGCAGAGAATTCCCTGCTAGCACCTTCTCTGTGCCTGGGAAGCAAAAGTGTTCACATTGCTTCGCAGAATCGCTTTTGTGCAGAAAACAGTAACACTTGTTCAGAACAAAAGAAAGCACAGAGCCCCAGATTTTATGCTGTCCTGGAGAGCTTGCAGAGCACTGGGGAAAGGCAGGCAGAGAATTCCCTGCTAGCACCTTCTCTGTGCCTGGGAAGCAGAAGTGTTCACATTGCTTCGCAGAATCACTTTTGTGCAGAAAACAGTAACACTTGTTCAGAACGAAAGAAAGCACAGAGCCCCAGATTTTATGCTGTCCTGGAGAGCTTGCAGAGCACTGGGGAAAGGCAGGCAGAGAATTCCCTGCTAGCACCTTCTCTGTGCCTGGGAAGCAGAAGTGTTCACATTGCTTCGCAGAATCGCTTTTGTGCAGAAAACAGTAACACTTGTTCAGAACGAAAGAAAGCACAGAGCCCCAGATTTTATGCTGTCCTGGAGAGCTTGCAGAGCACTGGGGAAAGGCAGGCAGAGAATTCCCTGCTAGCACCTTCTCTGTGCCTGTTCACATTACTTCGCAGAATCGCTTTTGTGCAGAAAACAGTAACACTTGTTCAGAACGAAAGAAAGCACAGAGCCCCAGATTTTATGCTGTCCTGGAGAGATTGCAGAGCACTGGGGAAAAGCAGGCAGAGAATTCCCTGCTAGTACCTTCTCTGTGCCTGGGAAGCAGAAGTGTTCACATTGCTTCGCAGAATCACTTTTGTGCAGAAAACAGTAACACTTGTTCAGAACGAAAGAAAACACAGAGCCCCAGATTTTATGCTGTCCTGGAGAGCTTGCAGAGCACTGGGGAAAGGCAGGCAGAGAATTCCCTGCTAGCACCTTCTCTGTGCCTGTTCACATTACTTCGCAGAATCGCTTTTGTGCGGAGAACACTTACACTTGTTCAGAACAAAAGAAAGCACAGAGCCGCAGATTTTATGCTGTACTGGAGAGCTTGCAGAGCACTGGGGAAAGGCAGGCAGAGAATTCCCTGCTAGCACCTTCTCTGTGCCTGGGAAGCAAAGTGTTCACATTGCTTCGCAGAATCGGTTTTGTGCAGAAAACAGTAACACTTTTTCAGAACAAAAGAAAGCACAGAGCCCCAGATTTTATGTTGTCCTGGAGAGCTTGCAGAGCACTGGGGAAAGGCAGGCAGAGAATTCCCTGCTAGCACCTTCTCTGTGCCTGGGAAGCAGAAGTGTTCACATTGCTTCGCAGAATCGCTTTTGTGCAGAAAACAGTAACACTTGTTCAGAACGAAAGAAAGCACAGAGCCCCAGATTTTATGCTGTCCTGGAGAGCTTGCAGAGCACTGGGGAAAGGCAGGCAGAGAATTCCCTGCTAGCACCTTCTCTGTGCCTGGGAAGCAGAAGTGTTCACATTGCTTCGCAGAATCACTTTTGTGCAGAAAACAGTAACACTTGTTCAGAACGAAAGAAAGCACAGAGCCCCAGATTTTATGTTGTCCTCTAGAGCTTGCAGAGCACTGGGGAAAGGCAGGCAGAGAATTCCCTGCTAGCACCTTCTCTGTGCCTGTTCACATTGCTTCGCAGAATCGCTTTTGTGCAGAAAACACTAACACTTGTTCAGAACAAAAGAAAGCAAAGAGTCCCAGATTTTATGCTGTACTGGAGAGCTTGCAGAGCACTGGGGAAAGGCAGGCAGAGAATTCCCTGCTAGCACCTTCTCTGTGCCTGGGAAGCAGAAGTGTTCTCATTGCTTCGCAGAATCGCTTTTGTGCAGAAAACAGTAACACTTGTTCAGAACGAAAGAAAGCACAGAGCCCCAGATTTTTTGCTGTCCTGGAGAGCTTGCAGAGCACTGGGGAAAGGCAGGCAGAGAATTCCCTGCTAGCACCTTCTCTGTGCCTGGGAAGCAAAAGTGTTCTCATTGCTTCGCAGAATCGCTTTTGTGCAGAAAACAGTAACACTTGTTCAGAACAAAAGAAAGCACAGAGCCCCAGATTTTATGTTGTCCTCTAGAGCTTGCAGAGCACTGGGGAAAGGCAGGCAGAGAATTCCCTGCTAGCACCTTCTCTGTGCCTGGGAAGCAGAAGTGTTCACATTGCTTCGCAGAATCGCTTTTGTGCAGAAAACAGTAACACTTGTTCAGAACAAAAGAAAGCACAGAGCCCCAGATTTTATGTTGTCCTCTAGAGCTTGCAGAGCACTGGGGAAAGGCAGGCAGAGAATTCCCTGCTAGCACCTTCTCTGTGCCTGGGAAGCAAAAGTGTTCACATTGCTTCGCAGAATCGCTTTTGTGCAGAAAACAGTAACACTTGTTCAGAACGAAAGAAAGCACAGAGCCCCAGATTTTATGCTGTCCTGGAGAGCTTGCAGAGCACTGGGGAAAGGCAGGCAGAGAATTCCCTGCTAGCACCTTCTCTGTGCCTGGGAAGCAGAAGTGTTCACATTGCTTCGCAGAATCACTTTTGTACAGAAAACAGTAACACTTGTTCAGAACGAAAGAAAACACAGAGCCCCAGATTTTATGCTGTCCTGGAGAGCTTGCAGAGCACTGGGGAAAAGCAGGCAGAGAATTCCCTGCTAGTACCTTCTCTGTGCCTGTTCACATTGCTTCGCAGAATCGCTTTTGTGCGGAGAACACTTACACTTGTTCAGAACAAAAGAAAGCACAGAGCCGCAGATTTTATGCTGTACTGGAGAGCTTGCAGAGCACTGGGGAAAGGCAGGCAGAGAATTCCCTGCTAGCACCTTCTCTGTGCCTGGGAAGCAAAAGTGTTCACATTGCTTCGCAGAATCGGTTTTGTGCAGAAAACAGTAACACTTTTTCAGAACAAAAGAAAGCACAGAGCCCCAGATTTTATGTTGTCCTGGAGAGCTTGCAGAGCACTGGGGAAAGGCAGGCAGAGAATTCCCTGCTAGCACCTTCTCTGTGCCTGGGAAGCAGAAGTGTTCACATTGCTTCGCAGAATCGCTTTTGTGCAGAAAACAGTAACACTTGTTCAGAACGAAAGAAAGCACAGAGCCCCAGATTTTATGCTGTCCTGGAGAGCTTGCAGAGCACTGGGGAAAGGCAGGCAGAGAATTCCCTGCTAGCACCTTCTCTGTGCCTGGGAAGCAGAAGTGTTCACATTGCTTCGCAGAATCACTTTTGTGCAGAAAACAGTAACACTTGTTCAGAACGAAAGAAAGCACAGAGCCCCAGATTTTATGTTGTCCTCTAGAGCTTGCAGAGCACTGGGGAAAGGCAGGCAGAGAATTCCCTGCTAGCACCTTCTCTGTGCCTGTTCACATTGCTTCGCAGAATCGCTTTTGTGCAGAAAACACTAACACTTGTTCAGAACAAAAGAAAGCAAAGAGTCCCAGATTTTATGCTGTACTGGAGAGCTTGCAGAGCACTGGGGAAAGGCAGGCAGAGAATTCCCTGCTAGCACCTTCTCTGTGCCTGGGAAGCAGAAGTGTTCACATTGCTTCGCAGAATCGCTTTTGTGCAGAAAACAGTAACACTTGTTCAGAACGAAAGAAAGCACAGAGCCCCAGATTTTTTGCTGTCCTGGAGAGCTTGCAGAGCACTGGGGAAAGGCAGGCAGAGAATTCCCTGCTAGCACCTTCTCTGTGCCTGGGAAGCAAAAGTGTTCTCATTGCTTCGCAGAATCGCTTTTGTGCAGAAAACAGTAACACTTGTTCAGAACAAAAGAAAGCACAGAGCCCCAGATTTTATGTTGTCCTCTAGAGCTTGCAGAGCACTGGGGAAAGGCAGGCAGAGAATTCCCTGCTAGCACCTTCTCTGTGCCTAGGAAGCAGAAGTGTTCACATTGCTTCGCAGAATCGCTTTTGTGCAGAAAACAGTAACACTTGTTCAGAACAAAAGAAAGCACAGAGCCCCAGATTTTATGTTGTCCTCTAGAGCTTGCAGAGCACTGGGGAAAGGCAGGCAGAGAATTCCCTGCTAGCACCTTCTCTGTGCCTGGGAAGCAAAAGTGTTCACATTGCTTCGCAGAATCGCTTTTGTGCAGAAAACACTAACACTTGTTCAGAACGAAAGAAAGCACAGAGCCCCAGATTTTATGCTGTCCTGGAGAGCTTGCAGAGCACTGGGGAAAGGCAGGCAGAGAATTCCCTGCTAGCACCTTCTCTGTGCCTGGGAAGCAGAAGTGTTCACATTGCTTCGCAGAATCACTTTTGTACAGAAAACAGTAACACTTGTTCAGAACGAAAGAAAGCACAGAGCCCCAGATTTTATGTTGTCCTGGAGAGCTTGCAGAGCACTGGGGAAAAGCAGGCAGAGAATTCCCTGCTAGCACCTTCTCTGTGCCTGGGAAGCAAAAGTGTTCACATTGCTTCGCAGAATCACTTTTGTGCAGAAAACAGTAACACTTGTTCAGAACGAAAGAAAACACAGAGCCCCAGATTTTATGCTGTCCTGGAGAGCTTGCAGAGCACTGGGGAAAGGCAGGCAGAGAATTCCCTGCTAGCACCTTCTCTGTGCCTGTTCACATTACTTCGCAGAATCACTTTTGTGCAGAAAACAGTAACACTTGTTCAGAACGAAAGAAAGCACAGAGCCCCAGATTTTATGTTGTCCTGGAGAGCTTGCAGAGCACTGGGGAAAGGCAGGCAGAGAATTCCCTGCTAGCACCTTCTCTGTGCCTGGGAAGCAGAAGTGTTCACATTGCTTCGCAGAATCGCTTTTGTGCAGAAAACAGTAACACTTGTTCAGAACAAAAGAAAGCACAGAGCCCCAGATTTTATGCTGTCCTGGAGAGCTTGCAGAGCACTGGGGAAAGGCAGGCAGAGAATTCCCTGCTAGCACCTTCTCTGTGCCTGGGAAGCAGAAGTGTTCACATTGCTTCGCAGAATCACTTTTGTGCAGAAAACAGTAACACTTGTTCAGAACGAAAGAAAGCACAGAGCCCCAGATTTTATGCTGTCCTGGAGAGCTTGCAGAGCACTGGGGAAAGGCAGGCAGAGAATTCCCTGCTAGCACCTTCTCTGTGCCTGGGAAGCAGAAGTGTTCACATTGCTTCGCAGAATCGCTTTTGTGCAGAAAACAGTAACACTTGTTCAGAACGAAAGAAAGCACAGAGCCCCAGATTTTATGCTGTCCTGGAGAGCTTGCAGAGCACTGGGGAAAGGCAGGCAGAGAATTCCCTGCTAGCACCTTCTCTGTGCCTGTTCACATTACTTCGCAGAATCGCTTTTGTGCAGAAAACAGTAACACTTGTTCAGAACGAAAGAAAGCACAGAGCCCCAGATTTTATGCTGTCCTGGAGAGATTGCAGAGCACTGGGGAAAAGCAGGCAGAGAATTCCCTGCAAGTACCTTCTCTGTGCCTGGGAAGCAGAAGTGTTCACATTGCTTCGCAGAATCGCTTTTGTGCAGAAAACAGTAACTCTTGTTAGGAACGAAAGAAAACACAGAGCCCCAGATTTTATGTTGTCCTGGAGAGCTTGCAGAGCACTGGGGAAAGGCAGGCAGAGAATTCCCTGCTAGCACCTTCTCTGTGCCTGGGAAGCAAAAGTGTTCACATTGCTTCGCAGAATCACTTTTGTGCAGAAAACAGTAACACTTGTTCAGAACAAAAGAAAGCACAGAGCCCCAGATTTTATGTTGTCCTCTAGAGCTTGCAGAGCACTGGGGAAAGGCAGGCAGAGAATTCCCTGCTAGCACCTTCTCTGTGCCTGGGAAGCAGAAGTGTTCACATTGCTTCGCAGAATCGCTTTTGTGCAGAAAACAGTAACACTTGTTCAGAACGAAAGAAAGCACAGAGCCCCAGATTTTATGCTGTCCTGGAGAGCTTGCAGAGCACTGGGGAAAGGCAGGCAGAGAATTCCCTGCTAGCACCTTCTCTGTGCCTGTTCACATTACTTCGCAGAATCGCTTTTGTGCAGAAAACAGTAACACTTGTTCAGAACGAAAGAAAGCACAGAGCCCCAGATTTTATGCTGTCCTGGAGAGATTGCAGAGCACTGGGGAAAAGCAGGCAGAGAATTCCCTGCAAGTACCTTCTCTGTGCCTGGGAAGCAGAAGTGTTCACATTGCTTCGCAGAATCGCTTTTGTGCAGAAAACAGTAACTCTTGTTAGGAACGAAAGAAAACACAGAGCCCCAGATTTTATGTTGTCCTGGAGAGCTTGCAGAGCACTGGGGAAAGGCAGGCAGAGAATTCCCTGCTAGCACCTTCTCTGTGCCTGGGAAGCAAAAGTGTTCACATTGCTTCGCAGAATCACTTTTGTGCAGAAAACAGTAACACTTGTTCAGAACAAAAGAAAGCACAGAGCCCCAGATTTTATGTTGTCCTCTAGAGCTTGCAGAGCACTGGGGAAAGGCAGGCAGAGAATTCCCTGCTAGCACCTTCTCTGTGCCTGGGAAGCAGAAGTGTTCACATTGCTTCGCAGAATCGCTTTTGTGCAGAAAACAGTAACTCTTGTTAGGAACGAAAGAAAACACAGAGCCCCAGATTTTATGTTGTCCTGGAGAGCTTGCAGAGCACTGGGGAAAGGCAGGCAGAGAATTCCCTGCTAGCACCTTCTCTGTGCCTGGGAAGCAAAAGTGTTCACATTGCTTCGCAGAATCACTTTTGTGCAGAAAACAGTAACACTTGTTCAGAACGAAAGAAAACACAGAGCCCCAGATTTTATGCTGTCCTGGAGAGCTTGCAGAGCACTGGGGAAAGGCAGGCAGAGAATTCCCTGCTAGCACCTTCTCTGTGCCTGTTCACATTGCTTCGCAGAATCACTTTTGTGCAGAAAACAGTAACACTTGTTCAGAACGAAAGAAAGCACAGAGCCCCAGATTTTATGTTGTCCTGGAGAGCTTGCAGAGCACTGGGGAAAGGCAGGCAGAGAATTCCCTGCTAGCACCTTCTCTGTGCCTGGGAAGCAGAAGTGTTCACATTGCTTCGCAGAATCGCTTTTGTGCAGAAAACAGTAACACTTGTTCAGAACGAAAGAAAGCACAGAGCCCCAGATTTTTTGCTGTCCTGGAGAGCTTGCAGAGCACTGGGGAAAGGCAGGCAGAGAATTCCCTGCTAGCACCTTCTCTGTGCCTGGGAAGCAGAAGTGTTCACATTGCTTCGCAGAATCACTTTTGTGCAGAAAACAGTAACACTTGTTCAGAACGAAAGAAAGCACAGAGCCCCAGATTTGCTGTTGTCCTGGAGAGCTTGCAGAGCACTGGGGAAAGGCAGGCAGAGAATTCCCTGCTAGCACCTCCTCTGTGCCTGTTCACATTGCTTCGCAGAATCGCTTTTGTGCAGAAAACAGTAACACTTGTTCAGAACGAAAGAAAGCACAGAGCCCCAGATTTTATGTTGTCCTGGAGAGCTTGCAGAGCACTGGGGAAAGGCAGGCAGAGAATTCCCTGCTAGCACCTTCTCTGTGCCTGGGAAGCAGAAGTGTTCACATTGCTTCGCAGAATCGCTTTTGTGCAGAAAACAGTAACACTTGTTCAGAACGAAAGAAAGCACAGAGCCCCAGATTTTATGCTGTCCTGGAGAGCTTGCAGAGCACTGGGGAAAGGCAGGCAGAGAATTCCCTGCTAGCACCTTCTCTGTGCCTGTTCACATTACTTCGCAGAATCGCTTTTGTGCAGAAAACAGTAACACTTGTTCAGAACGAAAGAAAGCACAGAGCCCCAGATTTTATGCTGTCCTGGAGAGATTGCAGAGCACTGGGGAAAAGCAGGCAGAGAATTCCCTGCTAGTACCTTCTCTGTGCCTGGGAAGCAGAAGTGTTCACATTGCTTCGCAGAATCACTTTTGTGCAGAAAACAGTAACACTTGTTCAGAACGAAAGAAAACACAGAGCCCCAGATTTTATGCTGTCCTGGAGAGCTTGCAGAGCACTGGGGAAAGGCAGGCAGAGAATTCCCTGCTAGCACCTTCTCTGTGCCTGTTCACATTGCTTCGCAGAATCGCTTTTGTGCGGAGAACACTTACACTTGTTCAGAACAAAAGAAAGCACAGAGCCGCAGATTTTATGCTGTACTGGAGAGCTTGCAGAGCACTGGGGAAAGGCAGGCAGAGAATTCCCTGCTAGCACCTTCTCTGTGCCTGGGAAGCAAAAGTGTTCACATTGCTTCGCAGAATCGCTTTTGTGCAGAAAACAGTAACACTTTTTCAGAACAAAAGAAAGCACAGAGCCCCAGATTTTATGTTGTCCTCTAGAGCTTGCAGAGCACTGGGGAAAGGCAGGCAGAGAATTCCCTGCTAGCACCTTCTCTGTGCCTGGGAAGCAGAAGTGTTCACATTGCTTCGCAGAATCGCTTTTGTGCAGAAAACAGTAACACTTGTTCAGAACGAAAGAAAGCACAGAGCCCCAGATTTTATGCTGTCCTGGAGAGCTTGCAGAGCACTGGGGAAAGGCAGGCAGAGAATTCCCTGCTAGCACCTTCTCTGTGCCTGGGAAGCAAAAGTGTTCACATTGCTTCGCAGAATCACTTTTGTGCAGAAAACAGTAACACTTGTTCAGAACGAAAGAAAGCACAGAGCCCCAGATTTGCTGTTGTCCTGGAGAGCTTGCAGAGCACTGGGGAAAGGCAGGCAGAGAATTCCCTGCTAGCACCTTCTCTGTGCCTGTTCACATTGCTTCGCAGAATCGCTTTTGTGCAGAAAACACTAACACTTGTTCAGAACAAAAGAAAGCAAAGAGTCCCAGATTTTATGCTGTACTGGAGAGCTTGCAGAGCACTGGGGAAAGGCAGGCAGAGAATTCCCTGCTAGCACCTTCTCTGTGCCTGGGAAGCAGAAGTGTTCTCATTGCTTCGCAGAATCGCTTTTGTGCAGAAAACAGTAACACTTGTTCAGAACAAAAGAAAGCACAGAGCCCCAGATTTTATGCTGTCCTGGAGAGCTTGCAGAGCACTGGGGAAAGGCAGGCAGAGAATTCCCTGCTAGCACCTTCTCTGTGCCTGGGAAGCAGAAGTGTTCACATTGCTTCGCAGAATCGCTTTTGTGCAGAAAACAGTAACACTTGTTCAGAACAAAAGAAAGCACAGAGCCCCAGATTTTATGTTGTCCTGGAGAGCTTGCAGAGCACTGGGGAAAGGCAGGCAGAGAATTCCCTGCTAGCACCTTCTCTGTGCCTGGGAAGCAGAAGTGTTCACATTGCTTCGCAGAATCGCTTTTGTGCAGAAAACAGTAACACTTGTTCAGAACGAAAGAAAGCACAGAGCCCCAGATTTTTTGCTGTCCTGGAGAGCTTGCAGAGCACTGGGGAAAGGCAGGCAGAGAATTCCCTGCTAGCACCTTCTCTGTGCCTGGGAAGCAGAAGTGTTCACATTGCTTCGCAGAATCACTTTTGTGCAGAAAACAGTAACACTTGTTCAGAACGAAAGAAAGCACAGAGCCCCAGATTTGCTGTTGTCCTGGAGAGCTTGCAGAGCACTGGGGAAAGGCAGGCAGAGAATTCCCTGCTAGCACCTCCTCTGTGCCTGTTCACATTGCTTCGCAGAATCGCTTTTGTGCAGAAAACAGTAACACTTGTTCAGAACGAAAGAAAGCACAGAGCCCCAGATTTTATGCTGTCCTGGAGAGCTTGCAGAGCACTGGGGAAAGGCAGGCAGAGAATTCCCTGCTAGCACCTTCTCTGTGCCTGGGAAGCAGAAGTGTTCACATTGCTTCGCAGAATCGCTTTTGTGCAGAAAACAGTAACACTTGTTCAGAACGAAAGAAAGCACAGAGCCCCAGATTTTATGCTGTCCTGGAGAGCTTGCAGAGCACTGGGGAAAGGCAGGCAGAGAATTCCCTGCTAGCACCTTCTCTGTGCCTGTTCACATTACTTCGCAGAATCGCTTTTGTGCAGAAAACAGTAACACTTGTTCAGAACGAAAGAAAGCACAGAGCCCCAGATTTTATGCTGTCCTGGAGAGATTGCAGAGCACTGGGGAAAAGCAGGCAGAGAATTCCCTGCTAGTACCTTCTCTGTGCCTGGGAAGCAGAAGTGTTCACATTGCTTCGCAGAATCACTTTTGTGCAGAAAACAGTAACACTTGTTCAGAACGAAAGAAAACACAGAGCCCCAGATTTTATGCTGTCCTGGAGAGCTTGCAGAGCACTGGGGAAAGGCAGGCAGAGAATTCCCTGCTAGCACCTTCTCTGTGCCTGTTCACATTGCTTCGCAGAATCGCTTTTGTGCGGAGAACACTTACACTTGTTCAGAACAAAAGAAAGCACAGAGCCGCAGATTTTATGCTGTACTGGAGAGCTTGCAGAGCACTGGGGAAAGGCAGGCAGAGAATTCCCTGCTAGCACCTTCTCTGTGCCTGGGAAGCAAAAGTGTTCACATTGCTTCGCAGAATCGCTTTTGTGCAGAAAACAGTAACACTTTTTCAGAACAAAAGAAAGCACAGAGCCCCAGATTTTATGTTGTCCTGGAGAGCTTGCAGAGCACTGGGGAAAGGCAGGCAGAGAATTCCCTGCTAGCACCTTCTCTGTGCCTGGGAAGCAGAAGTGTTCACATTGCTTCGCAGAATCGCTTTTGTGCAGAAAACAGTAACACTTGTTCAGAACGAAAGAAAGCACAGAGCCCCAGATTTTATGCTGTCCTGGAGAGCTTGCAGAGCACTGGGGAAAGGCAGGCAGAGAATTCCCTGCTAGCACCTTCTCTGTGCCTGGGAAGCAGAAGTGTTCACATTGCTTCGCAGAATCACTTTTGTGCAGAAAACAGTAACACTTGTTCAGAACGAAAGAAAGCACAGAGCCCCAGATTTGCTGTTGTCCTGGAGAGCTTGCAGAGCACTGGGGAAAGGCAGGCAGAGAATTCCCTGCTAGCACCTTCTCTGTGCCTGTTCACATTGCTTCGCAGAATCGCTTTTGTGCAGAAAACACTAACACTTGTTCAGAACAAAAGAAAGCAAAGAGTCCCAGATTTTATGCTGTACTGGAGAGCTTGCAGAGCACTGGGGAAAGGCAGGCAGAGAATTCCCTGCTAGCACCTTCTCTGTGCCTGGGAAGCAGAAGTGTTCTCATTGCTTCGCAGAATCGCTTTTGTGCAGAAAACAGTAACACTTGTTCAGAACAAAAGAAAGCACAGAGCCCCAGATTTTATGCTGTCCTGGAGAGCTTGCAGAGCACTGGGGAAAGGCAGGCAGAGAATTCCTTGCTAGCACCTTCTCTGTGCCTGGGAAGCAGAAGTGTTCACATTGCTTCGCAGAATCACTTTTGTGCAGAAAACAGTAACACTTGTTCAGAACGAAAGAAAGCACAGAGCCCCAGATTTTATGCTGTCCTGGAGAGCTTGCAGAGCACTGGGGAAAGGCAGGCAGAGAATTCCCTGCTAGCACCTTCTCTGTGCCTGTTCACATTACTTCGCAGAATCGCTTTTGTGCAGAAAACAGTAACACTTGTTCAGAACGAAAGAAAGCACAGAGCCCCAGATTTTATGCTGTCCTGGAGAGATTGCAGAGCACTGGGGAAAAGCAGGCAGAGAATTCCCTGCTAGCACCTTCTCTGTGCCTGGGAAGCAAAAGTGTTCACATTGCTTCGCAGAATCGCTTTTGTGCAGAAAACAGTAACACTTTTTCAGAACAAAAGAAAGCACAGAGCCCCAGATTTTATGTTGTCCTCTAGAGCTTGCAGAGCACTGGGGAAAGGCAGGCAGAGAATTCCCTGCTAGCACCTTCTCTGTGCCTGGGAAGCAGAAGTGTTCACATTGCTTCGCAGAATCGCTTTTGTGCAGAAAACAGTAACACTTGTTCAGAACGAAAGAAAGCACAGAGCCCCAGATTTTATGCTGTCCTGGAGAGCTTGCAGAGCACTGGGGAAAGGCAGGCAGAGAATTCCCTGCTAGCACCTTCTCTGTGCCTGGGAAGCAAAAGTGTTCACATTGCTTCGCAGAATCACTTTTGTGCAGAAAACAGTAACACTTGTTCAGAACGAAAGAAAGCACAGAGCCCCAGATTTGCTGTTGTCCTGGAGAGCTTGCAGAGCACTGGGGAAAGGCAGGCAGAGAATTCCCTGCTAGCACCTTCTCTGTGCCTGTTCACATTGCTTCGCAGAATCGCTTTTGTGCAGAAAACACTAACACTTGTTCAGAACAAAAGAAAGCAAAGAGTCCCAGATTTTATGCTGTACTGGAGAGCTTGCAGAGCACTGGGGAAAGGCAGGCAGAGAATTCCCTGCTAGCACCTTCTCTGTGCCTGGGAAGCAGAAGTGTTCTCATTGCTTCGCAGAATCGCTTTTGTGCAGAAAACAGTAACACTTGTTCAGAACAAAAGAAAGCACAGAGCCCCAGATTTTATGCTGTCCTGGAGAGCTTGCAGAGCACTGGGGAAAGGCAGGCAGAGAATTCCCTGCTAGCACCTTCTCTGTGCCTGGGAAGCAGAAGTGTTCACATTGCTTCGCAGAATCACTTTTGTGCAGAAAACAGTAACACTTGTTCAGAACGAAAGAAAGCACAGAGCCCCAGATTTTATGCTGTCCTGGAGAGCTTGCAGAGCACTGGGGAAAGGCAGGCAGAGAATTCCCTGCTAGCACCTTCTCTGTGCCTGGGAAGCAAAAGTGTTCACATTGCTTCGCAGAATCGCTTTTGTGCAGAAAACAGTAACACTTGTTCAGAACAAAAGAAAGCACAGAGCCCCAGATTTTATGTTGTCCTGGAGAGCTTGCAGAGCACTGGGGAAAGGCAGGCAGAGAATTCCCTGCTAGCACCTTCTCTGTGCCTGGGAAGCAGAAGTGTTCACATTGCTTCGCAGAATCGCTTTTGTGCAGAAAACAGTAACACTTGTTCAGAACGAAAGAAAGCACAGAGCCCCAGATTTTTTGCTGTCCTGGAGAGCTTGCAGAGCACTGGGGAAAGGCAGGCAGAGAATTCCCTGCTAGCACCTTCTCTGTGCCTGGGAAGCAGAAGTGTTCACATTGCTTCGCAGAATCACTTTTGTGCAGAAAACAGTAACACTTGTTCAGAACGAAAGAAAGCACAGAGCCCCAGATTTGCTGTTGTCCTGGAGAGCTTGCAGAGCACTGGGGAAAGGCAGGCAGAGAATTCCCTGCTAGCACCTCCTCTGTGCCTGTTCACATTGCTTCGCAGAATCGCTTTTGTGCAGAAAACAGTAACACTTGTTCAGAACGAAAGAAAGCACAGAGCCCCAGATTTTATGCTGTCCTGGAGAGCTTGCAGAGCACTGGGGAAAGGCAGGCAGAGAATTCCCTGCTAGCACCTTCTCTGTGCCTGGGAAGCAGAAGTGTTCACATTGCTTCGCAGAATCGCTTTTGTGCAGAAAACAGTAACACTTGTTCAGAACGAAAGAAAGCACAGAGCCCCAGATTTTATGCTGTCCTGGAGAGCTTGCAGAGCACTGGGGAAAGGCAGGCAGAGAATTCCCTGCTAGCACCTTCTCTGTGCCTGTTCACATTACTTCGCAGAATCGCTTTTGTGCAGAAAACAGTAACACTTGTTCAGAACGAAAGAAAGCACAGAGCCCCAGATTTTATGCTGTCCTGGAGAGATTGCAGAGCACTGGGGAAAAGCAGGCAGAGAATTCCCTGCTAGCACCTTCTCTGTGCCTGGGAAGCAAAAGTGTTCACATTGCTTCGCAGAATCGCTTTTGTGCAGAAAACAGTAACACTTTTTCAGAACAAAAGAAAGCACAGAGCCCCAGATTTTATGTTGTCCTGGAGAGCTTGCAGAGCACTGGGGAAAGGCAGGCAGAGAATTCCCTGCTAGCACCTTCTCTGTGCCTGGGAAGCAGAAGTGTTCACATTGCTTCGCAGAATCGCTTTTGTGCAGAAAACAGTAACACTTGTTCAGAACGAAAGAAAGCACAGAGCCCCAGATTTTATGCTGTCCTGGAGAGCTTGCAGAGCACTGGGGAAAGGCAGGCAGAGAATTCCCTGCTAGCACCTTCTCTGTGCCTGGGAAGCAGAAGTGTTCACATTGCTTCGCAGAATCACTTTTGTGCAGAAAACAGTAACACTTGTTCAGAACGAAAGAAAGCACAGAGCCCCAGATTTGCTGTTGTCCTGGAGAGCTTGCAGAGCACTGGGGAAAGGCAGGCAGAGAATTCCCTGCTAGCACCTTCTCTGTGCCTGTTCACATTGCTTCGCAGAATCGCTTTTGTGCAGAAAACACTAACACTTGTTCAGAACAAAAGAAAGCAAAGAGTCCCAGATTTTATGCTGTACTGGAGAGCTTGCAGAGCACTGGGGAAAGGCAGGCAGAGAATTCCCTGCTAGCACCTTCTCTGTGCCTGGGAAGCAGAAGTGTTCTCATTGCTTCGCAGAATCGCTTTTGTGCAGAAAACAGTAACACTTGTTCAGAACAAAAGAAAGCACAGAGCCCCAGATTTTATGCTGTCCTGGAGAGCTTGCAGAGCACTGGGGAAAGGCAGGCAGAGAATTCCTTGCTAGCACCTTCTCTGTGCCTGGGAAGCAGAAGTGTTCACATTGCTTCGCAGAATCACTTTTGTGCAGAAAACAGTAACACTTGTTCAGAACGAAAGAAAGCACAGAGCCCCAGATTTTATGCTGTACTGGACAGCTTGCAGAGCACTGGGGAAAGGCAGGCAGAGAATTCCCTGCTAGCACCTTCTCTGTGCCTGGGAAGCAAAAGTGTTCACATTGCTTCGCAGAATCGCTTTTGTGCAGAAAACAGTAACACTTGTTCAGAACGAAAGAAAGCACAGAGCCCCAGATTTTATGTTGTCCTGGAGAGCTTGCAGAGCACTGGGGAAAGGCAGGCAGAGAATTCCCTGCTAGCACCTTCTCTGTGCCTGGGAAGCAGAAGTGTTCACATTGCTTCGCAGAATCGCTTTTGTGCAGAAAACAGTAACACTTGTTCAGAACAAAAGAAAGCACAGAGCCCCAGATTTTATGTTGTCCTCTAGAGCTTGCAGAGCACTGGGGAAAGGCAGGCAGAGAATTCCCTGCTAGCACCTTCTCTGTGCCTGTTCACATTGCTTCGCAGAATCGCTTTTGTGCAGAAAACACTAACACTTGTTCAGAACAAAAGAAAGCAAAGAGTCCCAGATTTTATGCTGTACTGGAGAGCTTGCAGAGCACTGGGGAAAGGCAGGCAGAGAATTCCCTGCTAGCACCTTCTCTGTGCCTGGGAAGCAGAAGTGTTCACATTGCTTCGCAGAATCACTTTTGTGCAGAAAACAGTAACTCTTGTTAGGAACGAAAGAAAACACAGAGCCCCAGATTTTATGTTGTCCTGGAGAGCTTGCAGAGCACTGGGGAAAGGCAGGCAGAGAATTCCCTGCTAGCACCTTCTCTGTGCCTGGGAAGCAGAAGTGTTCACATTGCTTCGCAGAATCGCTTTTGTGCAGAAAACAGTAACACTTGTTCAGAACGAAAGAAAGCACAGAGCCCCAGATTTTATGCTGTCCTGGAGAGCTTGCAGAGCACTGGGGAAAGGCAGGCAGAGAATTCCCTGCTAGCACCTTCTCTGTGCCTGGGAAGCAGAAGTGTTCACATTGCTTCGCAGAATCGCTTTTGTGCAGAAAACAGTAACACTTGTTCAGAACGAAAGAAAGCACAGAGCCCCAGATTTTATGCTGTCCTGGAGAGCTTGCAGAGCACTGGGGAAAGGCAGGCAGAGAATTCCCTGCTAGCACCTTCTCTGTGCCTGGGAAGCAGAAGTGTTCACATTGCTTCGCAGAATCACTTTTGTGCAGAAAACAGTAACACTTGTTCAGAACGAAAGAAAGCACAGAGCCCCAGATTTTATGCTGTCCTGGAGAGCTTGCAGAGCACTGGGGAAAGGCAGGCAGAGAATTCCCTGCTAGCACCTTCTCTGTGCCTGGGAAGCAGAAGTGTTCACATTGCTTCGCAGAATCGCTTTTGTGCAGAAAACAGTAACACTTGTTCAGAACGAAAGAAAGCACAGAGCCCCAGATTTTATGCTGCCCTGCAGAGCTTGCAGAGCACTGGGGAAAGGCAGGCAGAGAATTCCCTGCTAGCACCTTCTCTGTGCCTGTTCACATTACTTCGCAGAATCGCTTTTGTGCAGAAAACAGTAACACTTGTTCAGAACGAAAGAAAGCACAGAGCCCCAGATTTTATGCTGTCCTGGAGAGATTGCAGAGCACTGGGGAAAAGCAGGCAGAGAATTCCCTGCTAGTACCTTCTCTGTGCCTGGGAAGCAGAAGTGTTCACATTGCTTCGCAGAATCACTTTTGTGCAAAAAACAGTAACACTTGTTCAGAACGAAAGAAAACACAGAGCCCCAGATTTTATGCTGTCCTGGAGAGCTTGCAGAGCACTGGGGAAAGGCAGGCAGAGAATTCCCTGCTAGCACCTTCTCTGTGCCTGTTCACATTGCTTCGCAGAATCGCTTTTGTGCGGAGAACACTTACACTTGTTCAGAACAAAAGAAAGCACAGAGCCGCAGATTTTATGCTGTACTGGAGAGCTTGCAGAGCACTGGGGAAAGGCAGGCAGAGAATTCCCTGCTAGCACCTTCTCTGTGCCTGGGAAGCAAAAGTGTTCACATTGCTTCGCAGAATCGCTTTTGTGCAGAAAACAGTAACACTTTTTCAGAACAAAAGAAAGCACAGAGCCCCAGATTTTATGTTGTCCTGGAGAGCTTGCAGAGCACTGGGGAAAGGCAGGCAGAGAATTCCCTGCTAGCACCTTCTCTGTGCCTGGGAAGCAGAAGTGTTCACATTGCTTCGCAGAATCGCTTTTGTGCAGAAAAGAGTAACACTTGTTCAGAACGAAAGAAAGCATAGAGCCCCAGATTTTATGCTGTCCTGGAGAGCTTGCAGAGCACTGGGGAAAGGCAGGCAGAGAATTCCCTGCTAGCACCTTCTCTGTGCCTGGGAAGCAGAAGTGTTCACATTGCTTCGCAGAATCGCTTTTGTGCAGAAAACAGTAACACTTGTTCAGAACGAAAGAAAGCACAGAGCCCCAGATTTTATGCTGTCCTGGAGAGCTTGCAGAGCACTGGGGAAAGGCAGGCAGAGAATTCCCTGCTAGCACCTTCTCTGTGCCTGTTCACATTGCTTCGCAGAATCGCTTTTGTGCAGAAAACACTAACACTTGTTCAGAACAAAAGAAAGCAAAGAGTCCCAGATTTTATGCTGTACTGGAGAGCTTGCAGAGCACTGGGGAAAGGCAGGCAGAGAATTCCCTGCTAGCACCTTCTCTGTGCCTGGGAAGCAGAAGTGTTCACATTGCTTCGCAGAATCGCTTTTGTGCAGAAAACAGTAACACTTGTTCAGAACGAAAGAAAGCACAGAGCCCCAATTTTTGCTGTCCTGGAGAGCTTGCAGAGCACTGGGGAAAGGCAGGCAGAGAATTCCCTGCTAGCACCTTCTCTGTGCCTGGGAAGCAAAAGTGTTCTCATTGCTTCGCAGAATCGCTTTTGTGCAGAAAACAGTAACACTTGTTCAGAACAAAAGAAAGCACAGAGCCCCAGATTTTATGTTGTCCTCTAGAGCTTGCAGAGCACTGGGGAAAGGCAGGCAGAGAATTCCCTGCTAGCACCTTCTCTGTGCCTGGGAAGCAGAAGTGTTCACATTGCTTCGCAGAATCGCTTTTGTGCAGAAAACAGTAACACTTGTTCAGAACAAAAGAAAGCACAGAGCCCCAGATTTTATGTTGTCCTCTAGAGCTTGCAGAGCACTGGGGAAAGGCAGGCAGAGAATTCCCTGCTAGCACCTTCTCTGTGCCTGTTCACATTGCTTCGCAGAATCGCTTTTGTGCAGAAAACAGTAACACTTGTTCAGAACAAAAGAAAGCACAGAGCCGCAGATTTTATGCTGTACTGGAGAGCTTGCAGAGCACTGGGGAAAGGCAGGCAGAGAATTCCCTGCTAGCACCTTCTCTGTGCCTGGGAAGCAAAAGTGTTCACATTGCTTCGCAGAATCGCTTTTGTGCAGAAAACAGTAACACTTGTTCAGAACGAAAGAAAGCACAGAGCCCCAGATTTGCTGTTGTCCTGGAGAGCTTGCAGAGCACTGGGGAAAGGCAGGCAGAGAATTCCCTGCTAGCACCTGCTCTGTGCCTGGGAAGCAGAAGTGTTCACATTGCTTCGCAGAATCGCTTTTGTGCAGAAAACAGTAACACTTGTTCAGAACAAAAGAAAGCACAGAGCCGCAGATTTTATGCTGTCCTGGAGAGCTTGCAGAGCACTGGGGAAAGGCAGGCAGAGAATTCCCTGCTAGCACCTTCTCTGTGCCTGGGAAGCAGAAGTGTTCACATTGCTTCGCAGAATCGCTTTTGTGCAGAAAACAGTAACTCTTGTTAGGAACGAAAGAAAACACAGAGCCCCAGATTTTATGTTGTCCTCTAGAGCTTGCAGAGCACTGGGGAAAGGCAGGCAGAGAATTCCCTGCTAGCACCTTCTCTGTGCCTGGGAAGCAAAAGTGTTCACATTGCTTCGCAGAATCACTTTTGTGCAGAAAACAGTAACACTTGTTCAGAACAAAAGAAAGCACAGAGCCCCAGATTTTATGTTGTCCTCTAGAGCTTGCAGAGCACTGGGGAAAGGCAGGCAGAGAATTCCCTGCTAGCACCTTCTCTGTGCCTGGGAAGCAGAAGTGTTCACATTGCTTCGCAGAATCGCTTTTGTGCAGAAAACAGTAACTCTTGTTAGGAACGAAAGAAAACACAGAGCCCCAGATTTTATGTTGTCCTGGAGAGCTTGCAGAGCACTGGGGAAAGGCAGGCAGAGAATTCCCTGCTAGCACCTTCTCTGTGCCTGGGAAGCAAAAGTGTTCACATTGCTTCGCAGAATCACTTTTGTGCAGAAAACAGTAACACTTGTTCAGAACGAAAGAAAACACAGAGCCCCAGATTTTATGCTGTCCTGGAGAGCTTGCAGAGCACTGGGGAAAGGCAGGCAGAGAATTCCCTGCTAGCACCTTCTCTGTGCCTGTTCACATTGCTTCGCAGAATCACTTTTGTGCAGAAAACAGTAACACTTGTTCAGAACGAAAGAAAGCACAGAGCCCCAGATTTTATGTTGTCCTGGAGAGCTTGCAGAGCACTGGGGAAAGGCAGGCAGAGAATTCCCTGCTAGCACCTTCTCTGTGCCTGGGAAGCAGAAGTGTTCACATTGCTTCGCAGAATCGCTTTTGTGCAGAAAACAGTAACACTTGTTCAGAACGAAAGAAAGCACAGAGCCCCAGATTTTTTGCTGTCCTGGAGAGCTTGCAGAGCACTGGGGAAAGGCAGGCAGAGAATTCCCTGCTAGCACCTTCTCTGTGCCTGGGAAGCAGAAGTGTTCACATTGCTTCGCAGAATCACTTTTGTGCAGAAAACAGTAACACTTGTTCAGAACGAAAGAAAGCACAGAGCCCCAGATTTGCTGTTGTCCTGGAGAGCTTGCAGAGCACTGGGGAAAGGCAGGCAGAGAATTCCCTGCTAGCACCTCCTCTGTGCCTGTTCACATTGCTTCGCAGAATCGCTTTTGTGCAGAAAACAGTAACACTTGTTCAGAACGAAAGAAAGCACAGAGCCCCAGATTTTATGCTGTCCTGGAGAGCTTGCAGAGCACTGGGGAAAGGCAGGCAGAGAATTCCCTGCTAGCACCTTCTCTGTGCCTGGGAAGCAGAAGTGTTCACATTGCTTCGCAGAATCGCTTTTGTGCAGAAAACAGTAACACTTGTTCAGAACGAAAGAAAGCACAGAGCCCCAGATTTTATGCTGTCCTGGAGAGCTTGCAGAGCACTGGGGAAAGGCAGGCAGAGAATTCCCTGCTAGCACCTTCTCTGTGCCTGTTCACATTACTTCGCAGAATCGCTTTTGTGCAGAAAACAGTAACACTTGTTCAGAACGAAAGAAAGCACAGAGCCCCAGATTTTATGCTGTCCTGGAGAGATTGCAGAGCACTGGGGAAAAGCAGGCAGAGAATTCCCTGCTAGTACCTTCTCTGTGCCTGGGAAGCAGAAGTGTTCACATTGCTTCGCAGAATCACTTTTGTGCAGAAAACAGTAACACTTGTTCAGAACGAAAGAAAACACAGAGCCCCAGATTTTATGCTGTCCTGGAGAGCTTGCAGAGCACTGGGGAAAGGCAGGCAGAGAATTCCCTGCTAGCACCTTCTCTGTGCCTGTTCACATTGCTTCGCAGAATCGCTTTTGTGCGGAGAACACTTACACTTGTTCAGAACAAAAGAAAGCACAGAGCCGCAGATTTTATGCTGTACTGGAGAGCTTGCAGAGCACTGGGGAAAGGCAGGCAGAGAATTCCCTGCTAGCACCTTCTCTGTGCCTGGGAAGCAAAAGTGTTCACATTGCTTCGCAGAATCGCTTTTGTGCAGAAAACAGTAACACTTTTTCAGAACAAAAGAAAGCACAGAGCCCCAGATTTTATGTTGTCCTGGAGAGCTTGCAGAGCACTGGGGAAAGGCAGGCAGAGAATTCCCTGCTAGCACCTTCTCTGTGCCTGGGAAGCAGAAGTGTTCACATTGCTTCGCAGAATCGCTTTTGTGCAGAAAACAGTAACACTTGTTCAGAACGAAAGAAAGCACAGAGCCCCAGATTTTATGCTGTCCTGGAGAGCTTGCAGAGCACTGGGGAAAGGCAGGCAGAGAATTCCCTGCTAGCACCTTCTCTGTGCCTGGGAAGCAGAAGTGTTCACATTGCTTCGCAGAATCACTTTTGTGCAGAAAACAGTAACACTTGTTCAGAACGAAAGAAAGCACAGAGCCCCAGATTTGCTGTTGTCCTGGAGAGCTTGCAGAGCACTGGGGAAAGGCAGGCAGAGAATTCCCTGCTAGCACCTTCTCTGTGCCTGTTCACATTGCTTCGCAGAATCGCTTTTGTGCAGAAAACACTAACACTTGTTCAGAACAAAAGAAAGCAAAGAGTCCCAGATTTTATGCTGTACTGGAGAGCTTGCAGAGCACTGGGGAAAGGCAGGCAGAGAATTCCCTGCTAGCACCTTCTCTGTGCCTGGGAAGCAAAAGTGTTCTCATTGCTTCGCAGAATCGCTTTTGTGCAGAAAACAGTAACACTTGTTCAGAACAAAAGAAAGCACAGAGCCCCAGATTTTATGTTGTCCTCTAGAGCTTGCAGAGCACTGGGGAAAGGCAGGCAGAGAATTCCCTGCTAGCACCTTCTCTGTGCCTGGGAAGCAGAAGTGTTCACATTGCTTCGCAGAATCGCTTTTGTGCAGAAAACAGTAACACTTGTTCAGAACAAAAGAAAGCACAGAGCCCCAGATTTTATGTTGTCCTCTAGAGCTTGCAGAGCACTGGGGAAAGGCAGGCAGAGAATTCCCTGCTAGCACCTTCTCTGTGCCTGTTCACATTGCTTCGCAGAATCGCTTTTGTGCAGAAAACAGTAACACTTGTTCAGAACAAAAGAAAGCACAGAGCCGCAGATTTTATGCTGTACTGGAGAGCTTGCAGAGCACTGGGGAAAGGCAGGCAGAGAATTCCCTGCTAGCACCTTCTCTGTGCCTGGGAAGCAAAAGTGTTCACATTGCTTCGCAGAATCGCTTTTGTGCAGAAAACAGTAACACTTGTTCAGAACGAAAGAAAGCACAGAGCCCCAGATTTGCTGTTGTCCTGGAGAGCTTGCAGAGCACTGGGGAAAGGCAGGCAGAGAATTCCCTGCTAGCACCTGCTCTGTGCCTGGGAAGCAGAAGTGTTCACATTGCTTCGCAGAATCGCTTTTGTGCAGAAAACAGTAACACTTGTTCAGAACAAAAGAAAGCACAGAGCCGCAGATTTTATGTTGTCCTCTAGAGCTTGCAGAGCACTGGGGAAAGGCAGGCAGAGAATTCCCTGCTAGCACCTTCTCTGTGCCTGGGAAGCAGAAGTGTTCACATTGCTTCGCAGAATCGCTTTTGTGCAGAAAACAGTAACTCTTGTTAGGAACGAAAGAAAACACAGAGCCCCAGATTTTATGTTGTCCTCTAGAGCTTGCAGAGCACTGGGGAAAGGCAGGCAGAGAATTCCCTGCTAGCACCTTCTCTGTGCCTGGGAAGCAAAAGTGTTCACATTGCTTCGCAGAATCACTTTTGTGCAGAAAACAGTAACACTTGTTCAGAACAAAAGAAAGCACAGAGCCCCAGATTTTATGTTGTCCTCTAGAGCTTGCAGAGCACTGGGGAAAGGCAGGCAGAGAATTCCCTGCTAGCACCTTCTCTGTGCCTGGGAAGCAGAAGTGTTCACATTGCTTCGCAGAATCGCTTTTGTGCAGAAAACAGTAACTCTTGTTAGGAACGAAAGAAAACACAGAGCCCCAGATTTTATGTTGTCCTGGAGAGCTTGCAGAGCACTGGGGAAAGGCAGGCAGAGAATTCCCTGCTAGCACCTTCTCTGTGCCTGGGAAGCAAAAGTGTTCACATTGCTTCGCAGAATCACTTTTGTGCAGAAAACAGTAACACTTGTTCAGAACGAAAGAAAACACAGAGCCCCAGATTTTATGCTGTCCTGGAGAGCTTGCAGAGCACTGGGGAAAGGCAGGCAGAGAATTCCCTGCTAGCACCTTCTCTGTGCCTGTTCACATTGCTTCGCAGAATCACTTTTGTGCAGAAAACAGTAACACTTGTTCAGAACGAAAGAAAGCACAGAGCCCCAGATTTTATGTTGTCCTGGAGAGCTTGCAGAGCACTGGGGAAAGGCAGGCAGAGAATTCCCTGCTAGCACCTTCTCTGTGCCTGGGAAGCAGAAGTGTTCACATTGCTTCGCAGAATCGCTTTTGTGCAGAAAACAGTAACACTTGTTCAGAACGAAAGAAAGCACAGAGCCCCAGATTTTTTGCTGTCCTGGAGAGCTTGCAGAGCACTGGGGAAAGGCAGGCAGAGAATTCCCTGCTAGCACCTTCTCTGTGCCTGTTCACATTACTTCGCAGAATCGCTTTTGTGCAGAAAACAGTAACACTTGTTCAGAACGAAAGAAAGCACAGAGCCCCAGATTTTATGTTGTCCTGGAGAGCTTGCAGAGCACTGGGGAAAGGCAGGCAGAGAATTCCCTGCTAGCACCTTCTCTGTGCCTGGGAAGCAGAAGTGTTCACATTGCTTCGCAGAATCGCTTTTGTGCAGAAAACAGTAACACTTGTTCAGAACGAAAGAAAGCACAGAGCCCCAGATTTTTTGCTGTCCTGGAGAGCTTGCAGAGCACTGGGGAAAGGCAGGCAGAGAATTCCCTGCTAGCACCTTCTCTGTGCCTGTTCACATTACTTCGCAGAATCGCTTTTGTGCAGAAAACAGTAACACTTGTTCAGAACGAAAGAAAGCACAGAGCCCCAGATTTTATGCTGTCCTGGAGAGATTGCAGAGCACTGGGGAAAAGCAGGCAGAGAATTCCCTGCTAGTACCTTCTCTGTGCCTGGGAAGCAGAAGTGTTCACATTGCTTCGCAGAATCACTTTTGTGCAGAAAACAGTAACACTTGTTCAGAACGAAAGAAAACACAGAGCCCCAGATTTTATGCTGTCCTGGAGAGCTTGCAGAGCACTGGGGAAAGGCAGGCAGAGAATTCCCTGCTAGCACCTTCTCTGTGCCTGTTCACATTGCTTCGCAGAATCGCTTTTGTGCGGAGAACACTTACACTTGTTCAGAACAAAAGAAAGCACAGAGCCGCAGATTTTATGCTGTACTGGAGAGCTTGCAGAGCACTGGGGAAAGGCAGGCAGAGAATTCCCTGCTAGCACCTTCTCTGTGCCTGGGAAGCAAAAGTGTTCACATTGCTTCGCAGAATCGCTTTTGTGCAGAAAACAGTAACACTTTTTCAGAACAAAAGAAAGCACAGAGCCCCAGATTTTATGTTGTCCTGGAGAGCTTGCAGAGCACTGGGGAAAGGCAGGCAGAGAATTCCCTGCTAGCACCTTCTCTGTGCCTGGGAAGCAGAAGTGTTCACATTGCTTCGCAGAATCGCTTTTGTGCAGAAAACAGTAACACTTGTTCAGAACGAAAGAAAGCACAGAGCCCCAGATTTTATGCTGTCCTGGAGAGCTTGCAGAGCACTGGGGAAAGGCAGGCAGAGAATTCCCTGCTAGCACCTTCTCTGTGCCTGGGAAGCAGAAGTGTTCACATTGCTTCGCAGAATCACTTTTGTGCAGAAAACAGTAACACTTGTTCAGAACGAAAGAAAGCACAGAGCCCCAGATTTGCTGTTGTCCTGGAGAGCTTGCAGAGCACTGGGGAAAGGCAGGCAGAGAATTCCCTGCTAGCACCTTCTCTGTGCCTGTTCACATTGCTTCGCAGAATCGCTTTTGTGCAGAAAACACTAACACTTGTTCAGAACAAAAGAAAGCAAAGAGTCCCAGATTTTATGCTGTACTGGAGAGCTTGCAGAGCACTGGGGAAAGGCAGGCAGAGAATTCCCTGCTAGCACCTTCTCTGTGCCTGGGAAGCAGAAGTGTTCTCATTGCTTCGCAGAATCGCTTTTGTGCAGAAAACAGTAACACTTGTTCAGAACAAAAGAAAGCACAGAGCCCCAGATTTTATGTTGTCCTGGAGAGCTTGCAGAGCACTGGGGAAAGGCAGGCAGAGAATTCCTTGCTAGCACCTTCTCTGTGCCTGGGAAGCAGAAGTGTTCACATTGCTTCGCAGAATCACTTTTGTGCAGAAAACAGTAACACTTGTTCAGAACGAAAGAAAGCACAGAGCCCCAGATTTTATGCTGTACTGGACAGCTTGCAGAGCACTGGGGAAAGGCAGGCAGAGAATTCCCTGCTAGCACCTTCTCTGTGCCTGGGAAGCAAAAGTGTTCACATTGCTTCGCAGAATCGCTTTTGTGCAGAAAACAGTAACACTTGTTCAGAACGAAAGAAAGCACAGAGCCCCAGATTTTATGTTGTCCTGGAGAGCTTGCAGAGCACTGGGGAAAGGCAGGCAGAGAATTCCCTGCTAGCACCTTCTCTGTGCCTGGGAAGCAGAAGTGTTCACATTGCTTCGCAGAATCGCTTTTGTGCAGAAAACAGTAACACTTGTTCAGAACAAAAGAAAGCACAGAGCCCCAGATTTTATGTTGTCCTCTAGAGCTTGCAGAGCACTGGGGAAAGGCAGGCAGAGAATTCCCTGCTAGCACCTTCTCTGTGCCTGGGAAGCAGAAGTGTTCACATTGCTTCGCAGAATCGCTTTTGTGCAGAAAACAGTAACACTTGTTCAGAACGAAAGAAAGCACAGAGCCCCAGATTTTATGCTGTCCTGGAGAGCTTGCAGAGCACTGGGGAAAGGCAGGCAGAGAATTCCCTGCTAGCACCTTCTCTGTGCCTGGGAAGCAGAAGTGTTCACATTGCTTCGCAGAATCACTTTTGTGCAGAAAACAGTAACACTTGTTCAGAACGAAAGAAAGCACAGAGCCCCAGATTTGCTGTTGTCCTGGAGAGCTTGCAGAGCACTGGGGAAAGGCAGGCAGAGAATTCCCTGCTAGCACCTTCTCTGTGCCTGTTCACATTGCTTCGCAGAATCGCTTTTGTGCAGAAAACACTAACACTTGTTCAGAACAAAAGAAAGCAAAGAGTCCCAGATTTTATGCTGTCCTGGAGAGCTTGCAGAGCACTGGGGAAAGGCAGGCAGAGAATTCCCTGCTAGCACCTTCTCTGTGCCTGGGAAGCAGAAGTGTTCACATTGCTTCGCAGAATCACTTTTGTGCAGAAAACAGTAACTCTTGTTAGGAACGAAAGAAAACACAGAGCCCCAGATTTTATGTTGTCCTGGAGAGCTTGCAGAGCACTGGGGAAAGGCAGGCAGAGAATTCCCTGCTAGCACCTTCTCCGTGCCTGGGAAGCAGAAGTGTTCACATTGCTTCGCAGAATCGCTTTTGTGCAGAAAACAGTAACACTTGTTCAGAACGAAAGAAAGCACAGAGCCCCAGATTTTATGCTGTCCTGGAGAGCTTGCAGAGCACTGGGGAAAGGCAGGCAGAGAATTCCCTGCTAGCACCTTCTCTGTGCCTGTTCACATTACTTCGCAGAATCGCTTTTGTGCAGAAAACAGTAACACTTGTTCAGAACGAAAGAAAGCACAGAGCCCCAGATTTTATGCTGTCCTGGAGAGATTGCAGAGCACTGGGGAAAAGCAGGCAGAGAATTCCCTGCTAGTACCTTCTCTGTGCCTGGGAAGCAGAAGTGTTCACATTGCTTCGCAGAATCACTTTTGTGCAGAAAACAGTAACACTTGTTCAGAACGAAAGAAAACACAGAGCCCCAGATTTTATGCTGTCCTGGAGAGCTTGCAGAGCACTGGGGAAAGGCAGGCAGAGAATTCCCTGCTAGCACCTTCTCTGTGCCTGTTCACATTGCTTCGCAGAATCGCTTTTGTGCGGAGAACACTTACACTTGTTCAGAACAAAAGAAAGCACAGAGCCGCAGATTTTATGCTGTACTGGAGAGCTTGCAGAGCACTGGGGAAAGGCAGGCAGAGAATTCCCTGCTAGCACCTTCTCTGTGCCTGGGAAGCAAAAGTGTTCACATTGCTTCGCAGAATCGCTTTTGTGCAGAAAACAGTAACACTTTTTCAGAACAAAAGAAAGCACAGAGCCCCAGATTTTATGTTGTCCTGGAGAGCTTGCAGAGCACTGGGGAAAGGCAGGCAGAGAATTCCCTGCTAGCACCTTCTCTGTGCCTGGGAAGCAGAAGTGTTCACATTGCTTCGCAGAATCGCTTTTGTGCAGAAAACAGTAACACTTGTTCAGAACGAAAGAAAGCACAGAGCCCCAGATTTTATGCTGTCCTGGAGAGCTTGCAGAGCACTGGGGAAAGGCAGGCAGAGAATTCCCTGCTAGCACCTTCTCTGTGCCTGGGAAGCAGAAGTGTTCACATTGCTTCGCAGAATCACTTTTGTGCAGAAAACAGTAACACTTGTTCAGAACGAAAGAAAGCACAGAGCCCCAGATTTGCTGTTGTCCTGGAGAGCTTGCAGAGCACTGGGGAAAGGCAGGCAGAGAATTCCCTGCTAGCACCTTCTCTGTGCCTGTTCACATTGCTTCGCAGAATCGCTTTTGTGCAGAAAACAGTAACACTTGTTCAGAACAAAAGAAAGCACAGAGCCCCAGATTTTATGTTGTCCTGGAGAGCTTGCAGAGCACTGGGGAAAGGCAGGCAGAGAATTCCCTGCTAGCACCTTCTCTGTGCCTGGGAAGCAGAAGTGTTCACATTGCTTCGCAGAATCGCTTTTGTGCAGAAAACAGTAACACTTGTTCAGAACGAAAGAAAGCACAGAGCCCCAGATTTTTTGCTGTCCTGGAGAGCTTGCAGAGCACTGGGGAAAGGCAGGCAGAGAATTCCCTGCTAGCACCTTCTCTGTGCCTGGGAAGCAGAAGTGTTCACATTGCTTCGCAGAATCACTTTTGTGCAGAAAACAGTAACACTTGTTCAGAACGAAAGAAAGCACAGAGCCCCAGATTTGCTGTTGTCCTGGAGAGCTTGCAGAGCACTGGGGAAAGGCAGGCAGAGAATTCCCTGCTAGCACCTTCTCTGTGCCTGTTCACATTACTTCGCAGAATCGCTTTTGTGCAGAAAACAGTAACACTTGTTCAGAACGAAAGAAAGCACAGAGCCCCAGATTTTATGCTGTCCTGGAGAGATTGCAGAGCACTGGGGAAAAGCAGGCAGAGAATTCCCTGCTAGTACCTTCTCTGTGCCTGGGAAGCAGAAGTGTTCACATTGCTTCGCAGAATCACTTTTGTGCAGAAAACAGTAACACTTGTTCAGAACGAAAGAAAACACAGAGCCCCAGATTTTATGCTGTCCTGGAGAGCTTGCAGAGCACTGGGGAAAGGCAGGCAGAGAATTCCCTGCTAGCACCTTCTCTGTGCCTGTTCACATTGCTTCGCAGAATCGCTTTTGTGCGGAGAACACTTACACTTGTTCAGAACAAAAGAAAGCACAGAGCCGCAGATTTTATGCTGTACTGGAGAGCTTGCAGAGCACTGGGGAAAGGCAGGCAGAGAATTCCCTGCTAGCACCTTCTCTGTGCCTTTGAAGCAAAAGTGTTCACATTGCTTCGCAGAATCGCTTTTGTGCAGAAAACAGTAACACTTTTTCAGAACAAAAGAAAGCACAGAGCCCCAGATTTTATGTTGTCCTGGAGAGCTTGCAGAGCACTGGGGAAAGGCAGGCAGAGAATTCCCTGCTAGCACCTTCTCTGTGCCTGGGAAGCAGAAGTGTTCACATTGCTTCGCAGAATCGCTTTTGTGCAGAAAACAGTAACACTTGTTCAGAACGAAAGAAAGCACAGAGCCCCAGATTTTATGCTGTCCTGGAGAGCTTGCAGAGCACTGGGGAAAGGCAGGCAGAGAATTCCCTGCTAGCACCTTCTCTGTGCCTGGGAAGCAGAAGTGTTCACATTGCTTCGCAGAATCACTTTTGTGCAGAAAACAGTAACACTTGTTCAGAACGAAAGAAAGCACAGAGCCCCAGATTTGCTGTTGTCCTGGAGAGCTTGCAGAGCACTGGGGAAAGGCAGGCAGAGAATTCCCTGCTAGCACCTTCTCTGTGCCTGTTCACATTGCTTCGCAGAATCGCTTTTGTGCAGAAAACACTAACACTTGTTCAGAACAAAAGAAAGCAAAGAGTCCCAGATTTTATGCTGTACTGGAGAGCTTGCAGAGCACTGGGGAAAGGCAGGCAGAGAATTCCCTGCTAGCACCTTCTCTGTGCCTGGGAAGCAGAAGTGTTCTCATTGCTTCGCAGAATCGCTTTTGTGCAGAAAACAGTAACACTTGTTCAGAACAAAAGAAAGCACAGAGCCCCAGATTTTATGCTGTCCTGGAGAGCTTGCAGAGCACTGGGGAAAGGCAGGCAGAGAATTCCCTGCTAGCACCTTCTCTGTGCCTGGGAAGCAGAAGTGTTCACATTGCTTCGCAGAATCACTTTTGTGCAGAAAACAGTAACACTTGTTCAGAACGAAAGAAAGCACAGAGCCCCAGATTTTATGCTGTCCTGGAGAGCTTGCAGAGCACTGGGGAAAGGCAGGCAGAGAATTCCCTGCTAGCACCTTCTCTGTGCCTGGGAAGCAAAAGTGTTCACATTGCTTCGCAGAATCGCTTTTGTGCAGAAAACAGTAACACTTGTTCAGAACAAAAGAAAGCACAGAGCCCCAGATTTTATGTTGTCATGGAGAGCTTGCAGAGCACTGGGGAAAGGCAGGCAGAGAATTCCCTGCTAGCACCTTCTCTGTGCCTGGGAAGCAGAAGTGTTCACATTGCTTCGCAGAATCGCTTTTGTGCAGAAAACAGTAACACTTGTTCAGAACGAAAGAAAGCACAGAGCCCCAGATTTTTTGCTGTCCTGGAGAGCTTGCAGAGCACTGGGGAAAGGCAGGCAGAGAATTCCCTGCTAGCACCTTCTCTGTGCCTGGGAAGCAGAAGTGTTCACATTGCTTCGCAGAATCACTTTTGTGCAGAAAACAGTAACACTTGTTCAGAACGAAAGAAAGCACAGAGCCCCAGATTTGCTGTTGTCCTGGAGAGCTTGCAGAGCACTGGGGAAAGGCAGGCAGAGAATTCCCTGCTAGCACCTCCTCTGTGCCTGTTCACATTGCTTCGCAGAATCGCTTTTGTGCAGAAAACAGTAACACTTGTTCAGAACAAAAGAAAGCACAGAGCCCCAGATTTTATGTTGTCCTGGAGAGCTTGCAGAGCACTGGGGAAAGGCAGGCAGAGAATTCCCTGCTAGCACCTTCTCTGTGCCTGGGAAGCAGAAGTGTTCACATTGCTTCGCAGAATCGCTTTTGTGCAGAAAACAGTAACACTTGTTCAGAACGAAAGAAAGCACAGAGCCCCAGATTTTATGCTGTCCTGGAGAGCTTGCAGAGCACTGGGGAAAGGCAGGCAGAGAATTCCCTGCTAGCACCTTCTCTGTGCCTGGGAAGCAGAAGTGTTCACATTGCTTCGCAGAATCACTTTTGTGCAGAAAACAGTAACACTTGTTCAGAACGAAAGAAAGCACAGAGCCCCAGATTTGCTGTTGTCCTGGAGAGCTTGCAGAGCACTGGGGAAAGGCAGGCAGAGAATTCCCTGCTAGCACCTTCTCTGTGCCTGTTCACATTGCTTCGCAGAATCGCTTTTGTGCAGAAAACACTAACACTTGTTCAGAACAAAAGAAAGCAAAGAGTCCCAGATTTTATGCTGTACTGGAGAGCTTGCAGAGCACTGGGGAAAGGCAGGCAGAGAATTCCCTGCTAGCACCTTCTCTGTGCCTGGGAAGCAGAAGTGTTCTCATTGCTTCGCAGAATCGCTTTTGTGCAGAAAACAGTAACACTTGTTCAGAACAAAAGAAAGCACAGAGCCCCAGATTTTATGCTGTCCTGGAGAGCTTGCAGAGCACTGGGGAAAGGCAGGCAGAGAATTCCCTGCTAGCACCTTCTCTGTGCCTGGGAAGCAGAAGTGTTCACATTGCTTCGCAGAATCACTTTTGTGCAGAAAACAGTAACACTTGTTCAGAACGAAAGAAAGCACAGAGCCCCAGATTTGCTGTTGTCCTGGAGAGCTTGCAGAGCACTGGGGAAAGGCAGGCAGAGAATTCCCTGCTAGCACCTTCTCTGTGCCTGTTCACATTGCTTCGCAGAATCGCTTTTGTGCAGAAAACACTAACACTTGTTCAGAACAAAAGAAAGCAAAGAGTCCCAGATTTTATGCTGTACTGGAGAGCTTGCAGAGCACTGGGGAAAGGCAGGCAGAGAATTCCCTGCTAGCACCTTCTCTGTGCCTGGGAAGCAGAAGTGTTCTCATTGCTTCGCAGAATCGCTTTTGTGCAGAAAACAGTAACACTTGTTCAGAACAAAAGAAAGCACAGAGCCCCAGATTTTATGCTGTCCTGGAGAGCTTGCAGAGCACTGGGGAAAGGCAGGCAGAGAATTCCCTG
This sequence comes from Strix uralensis, assembly GCF_047716275.1. Taxonomy (NCBI): domain Eukaryota; kingdom Metazoa; phylum Chordata; class Aves; order Strigiformes; family Strigidae; genus Strix; species Strix uralensis. The sequence continues at coordinate 1,122,983 of NC_134005.1, read as the reverse complement.
CTAGCACCTTCTCTGTGCCTGGGAAGCAGAAGTGTTCACATTGCTTCGCAGAATCACTTTTGTGCAGAAAACAGTAACACTTGTTCAGAACAAAAGAAAGCACAGAGCCCCAGATTTTATGCTGTCCTGGAGAGCTTGCAGAGCACTGGGGAAAGGCAGGCAGAGAATTCCCTGCTAGCACCTTCTCTGTGCCTGGGAAGCAAAAGTGTTCACATTGCTTCGCAGAATCGCTTTTGTGCAGAAAACAGTAACACTTGTTCAGAACAAAAGAAAGCACAGAGCCCCAGATTTTATGTTGTCATGGAGAGCTTGCAGAGCACTGGGGAAAGGCAGGCAGAGAATTCCCTGCTAGCACCTTCTCTGTGCCTGGGAAGCAGAAGTGTTCACATTGCTTCGCAGAATCGCTTTTGTGCAGAAAACAGTAACACTTGTTCAGAACGAAAGAAAGCACAGAGCCCCAGATTTTTTGCTGTCCTGGAGAGCTTGCAGAGCACTGGGGAAAGGCAGGCAGAGAATTCCCTGCTAGCACCTTCTCTGTGCCTGGGAAGCAGAAGTGTTCACATTGCTTCGCAGAATCACTTTTGTGCAGAAAACAGTAACACTTGTTCAGAACGAAAGAAAGCACAGAGCCCCAGATTTGCTGTTGTCCTGGAGAGCTTGCAGAGCACTGGGGAAAGGCAGGCAGAGAATTCCCTGCTAGCACCTCCTCTGTGCCTGTTCACATTGCTTCGCAGAATCGCTTTTGTGCAGAAAACAGTAACACTTGTTCAGAACAAAAGAAAGCACAGAGCCCCAGATTTTATGTTGTCCTGGAGAGCTTGCAGAGCACTGGGGAAAGGCAGGCAGAGAATTCCCTGCTAGCACCTTCTCTGTGCCTGGGAAGCAGAAGTGTTCACATTGCTTCGCAGAATCGCTTTTGTGCAGAAAACAGTAACACTTGTTCAGAACGAAAGAAAGCACAGAGCCCCAGATTTTATGCTGTCCTGGAGAGCTTGCAGAGCACTGGGGAAAGGCAGGCAGAGAATTCCCTGCTAGCACCTTCTCTGTGCCTGGGAAGCAGAAGTGTTCACATTGCTTCGCAGAATCACTTTTGTGCAGAAAACAGTAACACTTGTTCAGAACGAAAGAAAGCACAGAGCCCCAGATTTGCTGTTGTCCTGGAGAGCTTGCAGAGCACTGGGGAAAGGCAGGCAGAGAATTCCCTGCTAGCACCTTCTCTGTGCCTGTTCACATTGCTTCGCAGAATCGCTTTTGTGCAGAAAACACTAACACTTGTTCAGAACAAAAGAAAGCAAAGAGTCCCAGATTTTATGCTGTACTGGAGAGCTTGCAGAGCACTGGGGAAAGGCAGGCAGAGAATTCCCTGCTAGCACCTTCTCTGTGCCTGGGAAGCAGAAGTGTTCTCATTGCTTCGCAGAATCGCTTTTGTGCAGAAAACAGTAACACTTGTTCAGAACAAAAGAAAGCACAGAGCCCCAGATTTTATGCTGTCCTGGAGAGCTTGCAGAGCACTGGGGAAAGGCAGGCAGAGAATTCCCTGCTAGCACCTTCTCTGTGCCTGGGAAGCAGAAGTGTTCACATTGCTTCGCAGAATCACTTTTGTGCAGAAAACAGTAACACTTGTTCAGAACGAAAGAAAGCACAGAGCCCCAGATTTTATGTTGTCCTCTAGAGCTTGCAGAGCACTGGGGAAAGGCAGGCAGAGAATTCCCTGCTAGCACCTTCTCTGTGCCTGTTCACATTGCTTCGCAGAATCGCTTTTGTGCAGAAAACACTAACACTTGTTCAGAACAAAAGAAAGCAAAGAGTCCCAGATTTTATGCTGTACTGGAGAGCTTGCAGAGCACTGGGGAAAGGCAGGCAGAGAATTCCCTGCTAGCACCTTCTCTGTGCCTGGGAAGCAGAAGTGTTCTCATTGCTTCGCAGAATCGCTTTTGTGCAGAAAACAGTAACACTTGTTCAGAACAAAAGAAAGCACAGAGCCCCAGATTTTATGTTGTCCTGGAGAGCTTGCAGAGCACTGGGGAAAGGCAGGCAGAGAATTCCTTGCTAGCACCTTCTCTGTGCCTGGGAAGCAGAAGTGTTCACATTGCTTCGCAGAATCACTTTTGTGCAGAAAACAGTAACACTTGTTCAGAACGAAAGAAAGCACAGAGCCCCAGATTTTATGCTGTACTGGACAGCTTGCAGAGCACTGGGGAAAGGCAGGCAGAGAATTCCCTGCTAGCACCTTCTCTGTGCCTGGGAAGCAAAAGTGTTCACATTGCTTCGCAGAATCGCTTTTGTGCAGAAAACAGTAACACTTGTTCAGAACGAAAGAAAGCACAGAGCCCCAGATTTTATGTTGTCCTGGAGAGCTTGCAGAGCACTGGGGAAAGGCAGGCAGAGAATTCCCTGCTAGCACCTTCTCTGTGCCTGGGAAGCAGAAGTGTTCACATTGCTTCGCAGAATCGCTTTTGTGCAGAAAACAGTAACACTTGTTCAGAACAAAAGAAAGCACAGAGCCCCAGATTTTATGTTGTCCTCTAGAGCTTGCAGAGCACTGGGGAAAGGCAGGCAGAGAATTCCCTGCTAGCACCTTCTCTGTGCCTGGGAAGCAGAAGTGTTCACATTGCTTCGCAGAATCGCTTTTGTGCAGAAAACAGTAACACTTGTTCAGAACGAAAGAAAGCACAGAGCCCCAGATTTTATGCTGTCCTGGAGAGCTTGCAGAGCACTGGGGAAAGGCAGGCAGAGAATTCCCTGCTAGCACCTTCTCTGTGCCTGGGAAGCAGAAGTGTTCACATTGCTTCGCAGAATCACTTTTGTGCAGAAAACAGTAACACTTGTTCAGAACGAAAGAAAGCACAGAGCCCCAGATTTGCTGTTGTCCTGGAGAGCTTGCAGAGCACTGGGGAAAGGCAGGCAGAGAATTCCCTGCTAGCACCTTCTCTGTGCCTGTTCACATTGCTTCGCAGAATCGCTTTTGTGCATAAAACACTAACACTTGTTCAGAACAAAAGAAAGCAAAGAGTCCCAGATTTTATGCTGTACTGGAGAGCTTGCAGAGCACTGGGGAAAGGCAGGCAGAGAATTCCCTGCTAGCACCTTCTCTGTGCCTGGGAAGCAGAAGTGTTCACATTGCTTCGCAGAATCACTTTTGTGCAGAAAACAGTAACTCTTGTTAGGAACGAAAGAAAACACAGAGCCCCAGATTTTATGTTGTCCTGGAGAGCTTGCAGAGCACTGGGGAAAGGCAGGCAGAGAATTCCCTGCTAGCACCTTCTCCGTGCCTGGGAAGCAGAAGTGTTCACATTGCTTCGCAGAATCGCTTTTGTGCAGAAAACAGTAACACTTGTTCAGAACGAAAGAAAGCACAGAGCCCCAGATTTTATGCTGTCCTGGAGAGCTTGCAGAGCACTGGGGAAAGGCAGGCAGAGAATTCCCTGCTAGCACCTTCTCTGTGCCTGTTCACATTACTTCGCAGAATCGCTTTTGTGCAGAAAACAGTAACACTTGTTCAGAACGAAAGAAAGCACAGAGCCCCAGATTTTATGCTGTCCTGGAGAGATTGCAGAGCACTGGGGAAAAGCAGGCAGAGAATTCCCTGCTAGTACCTTCTCTGTGCCTGGGAAGCAGAAGTGTTCACATTGCTTCGCAGAATCACTTTTGTGCAGAAAACAGTAACACTTGTTCAGAACGAAAGAAAACACAGAGCCCCAGATTTTATGCTGTCCTGGAGAGCTTGCAGAGCACTGGGGAAAGGCAGGCAGAGAATTCCCTGCTAGCACCTTCTCTGTGCCTGTTCACATTGCTTCGCAGAATCGCTTTTGTGCGGAGAACACTTACACTTGTTCAGAACAAAAGAAAGCACAGAGCCGCAGATTTTATGCTGTACTGGAGAGCTTGCAGAGCACTGGGGAAAGGCAGGCAGAGAATTCCCTGCTAGCACCTTCTCTGTGCCTGGGAAGCAAAAGTGTTCACATTGCTTCGCAGAATCGCTTTTGTGCAGAAAACAGTAACACTTTTTCAGAACAAAAGAAAGCACAGAGCCCCAGATTTTATGTTGTCCTGGAGAGCTTGCAGAGCACTGGGGAAAGGCAGGCAGAGAATTCCCTGCTAGCACCTTCTCTGTGCCTGGGAAGCAGAAGTGTTCACATTGCTTCGCAGAATCGCTTTTGTGCAGAAAACAGTAACACTTGTTCAGAACGAAAGAAAGCACAGAGCCCCAGATTTTATGCTGTCCTGGAGAGCTTGCAGAGCACTGGGGAAAGGCAGGCAGAGAATTCCCTGCTAGCACCTTCTCTGTGCCTGGGAAGCAGAAGTGTTCACATTGCTTCGCAGAATCACTTTTGTGCAGAAAACAGTAACACTTGTTCAGAACGAAAGAAAGCACAGAGCCCCAGATTTGCTGTTGTCCTGGAGAGCTTGCAGAGCACTGGGGAAAGGCAGGCAGAGAATTCCCTGCTAGCACCTTCTCTGTGCCTGTTCACATTGCTTCGCAGAATCGCTTTTGTGCAGAAAACAGTAACACTTGTTCAGAACAAAAGAAAGCACAGAGCCCCAGATTTTATGTTGTCCTGGAGAGCTTGCAGAGCACTGGGGAAAGGCAGGCAGAGAATTCCCTGCTAGCACCTTCTCTGTGCCTGGGAAGCAGAAGTGTTCACATTGCTTCGCAGAATCGCTTTTGTGCAGAAAACAGTAACACTTGTTCAGAACGAAAGAAAGCACAGAGCCCCAGATTTTTTGCTGTCCTGGAGAGCTTGCAGAGCACTGGGGAAAGGCAGGCAGAGAATTCCCTGCTAGCACCTTCTCTGTGCCTGGGAAGCAGAAGTGTTCACATTGCTTCGCAGAATCACTTTTGTGCAGAAAACAGTAACACTTGTTCAGAACGAAAGAAAGCACAGAGCCCCAGATTTGCTGTTGTCCTGGAGAGCTTGCAGAGCACTGGGGAAAGGCAGGCAGAGAATTCCCTGCTAGCACCTCCTCTGTGCCTGTTCACATTACTTCGCAGAATCGCTTTTGTGCAGAAAACAGTAACACTTGTTCAGAACGAAAGAAAGCACAGAGCCCCAGATTTTATGCTGTCCTGGAGAGATTGCAGAGCACTGGGGAAAAGCAGGCAGAGAATTCCCTGCTAGTACCTTCTCTGTGCCTGGGAAGCAGAAGTGTTCACATTGCTTCGCAGAATCACTTTTGTGCAGAAAACAGTAACACTTGTTCAGAACGAAAGAAAACACAGAGCCCCAGATTTTATGCTGTCCTGGAGAGCTTGCAGAGCACTGGGGAAAGGCAGGCAGAGAATTCCCTGCTAGCACCTTCTCTGTGCCTGTTCACATTGCTTCGCAGAATCGCTTTTGTGCGGAGAACACTTACACTTGTTCAGAACAAAAGAAAGCACAGAGCCGCAGATTTTATGCTGTACTGGAGAGCTTGCAGAGCACTGGGGAAAGGCAGGCAGAGAATTCCCTGCTAGCACCTTCTCTGTGCCTTTGAAGCAAAAGTGTTCACATTGCTTCGCAGAATCGCTTTTGTGCAGAAAACAGTAACACTTTTTCAGAACAAAAGAAAGCACAGAGCCCCAGATTTTATGTTGTCCTGGAGAGCTTGCAGAGCACTGGGGAAAGGCAGGCAGAGAATTCCCTGCTAGCACCTTCTCTGTGCCTGGGAAGCAGAAGTGTTCACATTGCTTCGCAGAATCGCTTTTGTGCAGAAAACAGTAACACTTGTTCAGAACGAAAGAAAGCACAGAGCCCCAGATTTTATGCTGTCCTGGAGAGCTTGCAGAGCACTGGGGAAAGGCAGGCAGAGAATTCCCTGCTAGCACCTTCTCTGTGCCTGGGAAGCAGAAGTGTTCACATTGCTTCGCAGAATCACTTTTGTGCAGAAAACAGTAACACTTGTTCAGAACGAAAGAAAGCACAGAGCCCCAGATTTGCTGTTGTCCTGGAGAGCTTGCAGAGCACTGGGGAAAGGCAGGCAGAGAATTCCCTGCTAGCACCTTCTCTGTGCCTGTTCACATTGCTTCGCAGAATCGCTTTTGTGCAGAAAACACTAACACTTGTTCAGAACAAAAGAAAGCAAAGAGTCCCAGATTTTATGCTGTACTGGAGAGCTTGCAGAGCACTGGGGAAAGGCAGGCAGAGAATTCCCTGCTAGCACCTTCTCTGTGCCTGGGAAGCAGAAGTGTTCTCATTGCTTCGCAGAATCGCTTTTGTGCAGAAAACAGTAACACTTGTTCAGAACAAAAGAAAGCACAGAGCCCCAGATTTTATGCTGTCCTGGAGAGCTTGCAGAGCACTGGGGAAAGGCAGGCAGAGAATTCCCTGCTAGCACCTTCTCTGTGCCTGGGAAGCAGAAGTGTTCACATTGCTTCGCAGAATCACTTTTGTGCAGAAAACAGTAACACTTGTTCAGAACGAAAGAAAGCACAGAGCCCCAGATTTTATGCTGTCCTGGAGAGCTTGCAGAGCACTGGGGAAAGGCAGGCAGAGAATTCCCTGCTAGCACCTTCTCTGTGCCTGGGAAGCAAAAGTGTTCACATTGCTTCGCAGAATCGCTTTTGTGCAGAAAACAGTAACACTTGTTCAGAACAAAAGAAAGCACAGAGCCCCAGATTTTATGTTGTCCTGGAGAGCTTGCAGAGCACTGGGGAAAGGCAGGCAGAGAATTCCCTGCTAGCACCTTCTCTGTGCCTGGGAAGCAGAAGTGTTCACATTGCTTCGCAGAATCGCTTTTGTGCAGAAAACAGTAACACTTGTTCAGAACGAAAGAAAGCACAGAGCCCCAGATTTTATGCTGTCCTGGAGAGCTTGCAGAGCACTGGGGAAAGGCAGGCAGAGAATTCCCTGCTAGCACCTTCTCTGTGCCTGGGAAGCAGAAGTGTTCACATTGCTTCGCAGAATCACTTTTGTGCAGAAAACAGTAACACTTGTTCAGAACGAAAGAAAGCACAGAGCCCCAGATTTGCTGTTGTCCTGGAGAGCTTGCAGAGCACTGGGGAAAGGCAGGCAGAGAATTCCCTGCTAGCACCTCCTCTGTGCCTGTTCACATTGCTTCGCAGAATCGCTTTTGTGCAGAAAACACTAACACTTGTTCAGAACAAAAGAAAGCACAGAGCCCCAGATTTTATGTTGTCCTGGAGAGCTTGCAGAGCACTGGGGAAAGGCAGGCAGAGAATTCCCTGCTAGCACCTTCTCTGTGCCTGGGAAGCAGAAGTGTTCACATTGCTTCGCAGAATCGCTTTTGTGCAGAAAACAGTAACACTTGTTCAGAACGAAAGAAAGCACAGAGCCCCAGATTTTATGCTGTCCTGGAGAGCTTGCAGAGCACTGGGGAAAGGCAGGCAGAGAATTCCCTGCTAGCACCTTCTCTGTGCCTGGGAAGCAGAAGTGTTCACATTGCTTCGCAGAATCACTTTTGTGCAGAAAACAGTAACACTTGTTCAGAACGAAAGAAAGCACAGAGCCCCAGATTTGCTGTTGTCCTGGAGAGCTTGCAGAGCACTGGGGAAAGGCAGGCAGAGAATTCCCTGCTAGCACCTTCTCTGTGCCTGTTCACATTGCTTCGCAGAATCGCTTTTGTGCAGAAAACACTAACACTTGTTCAGAACAAAAGAAAGCAAAGAGTCCCAGATTTTATGCTGTACTGGAGAGCTTGCAGAGCACTGGGGAAAGGCAGGCAGAGAATTCCCTGCTAGCACCTTCTCTGTGCCTGGGAAGCAGAAGTGTTCTCATTGCTTCGCAGAATCGCTTTTGTGCAGAAAACAGTAACACTTGTTCAGAACAAAAGAAAGCACAGAGCCCCAGATTTTATGCTGTCCTGGAGAGCTTGCAGAGCACTGGGGAAAGGCAGGCAGAGAATTCCCTGCTAGCACCTTCTCTGTGCCTGGGAAGCAGAAGTGTTCACATTGCTTCGCAGAATCACTTTTGTGCAGAAAACAGTAACACTTGTTCAGAACGAAAGAAAGCACAGAGCCCCAGATTTTATGCTGTCCTGGAGAGCTTGCAGAGCACTGGGGAAAGGCAGGCAGAGAATTCCCTGCTAGCACCTTCTCTGTGCCTGGGAAGCAAAAGTGTTCACATTGCTTCGCAGAATCGCTTTTGTGCAGAAAACAGTAACACTTGTTCAGAACAAAAGAAAGCACAGAGCCCCAGATTTTATGTTGTCCTGGAGAGCTTGCAGAGCACTGGGGAAAGGCAGGCAGAGAATTCCCTGCTAGCACCTTCTCTGTGCCTGGGAAGCAGAAGTGTTCACATTGCTTCGCAGAATCGCTTTTGTGCAGAAAACAGTAACACTTGTTCAGAACGAAAGAAAGCACAGAGCCCCAGATTTTTTGCTGTCCTGGAGAGCTTGCAGAGCACTGGGGAAAGGCAGGCAGAGAATTCCCTGCTAGCACCTTCTCTGTGCCTGGGAAGCAGAAGTGTTCACATTGCTTCGCAGAATCACTTTTGTGCAGAAAACAGTAACACTTGTTCAGAACGAAAGAAAGCACAGAGCCCCAGATTTGCTGTTGTCCTGGAGAGCTTGCAGAGCACTGGGGAAAGGCAGGCAGAGAATTCCCTGCTAGCACCTCCTCTGTGCCTGTTCACATTGCTTCGCAGAATCGCTTTTGTGCAGAAAACAGTAACACTTGTTCAGAACAAAAGAAAGCACAGAGCCCCAGATTTTATGTTGTCCTGGAGAGCTTGCAGAGCACTGGGGAAAGGCAGGCAGAGAATTCCCTGCTAGCACCTTCTCTGTGCCTGGGAAGCAGAAGTGTTCACATTGCTTCGCAGAATCGCTTTTGTGCAGAAAACAGTAACACTTGTTCAGAACGAAAGAAAGCACAGAGCCCCAGATTTTTTGCTGTCCTGGAGAGCTTGCAGAGCACTGGGGAAAGGCAGGCAGAGAATTCCCTGCTAGCACCTTCTCTGTGCCTGGGAAGCAGAAGTGTTCACATTGCTTCGCAGAATCACTTTTGTGCAGAAAACAGTAACACTTGTTCAGAACGAAAGAAAGCACAGAGCCCCAGATTTGCTGTTGTCCTGGAGAGCTTGCAGAGCACTGGGGAAAGGCAGGCAGAGAATTCCCTGCTAGCACCTCCTCTGTGCCTGTTCACATTACTTCGCAGAATCGCTTTTGTGCAGAAAACAGTAACACTTGTTCAGAACGAAAGAAAGCACAGAGCCCCAGATTTTATGCTGTCCTGGAGAGATTGCAGAGCACTGGGGAAAAGCAGGCAGAGAATTCCCTGCTAGTACCTTCTCTGTGCCTGGGAAGCAGAAGTGTTCACATTGCTTCGCAGAATCACTTTTGTGCAGAAAACAGTAACACTTGTTCAGAACGAAAGAAAACACAGAGCCCCAGATTTTATGCTGTCCTGGAGAGCTTGCAGAGCACTGGGGAAAGGCAGGCAGAGAATTCCCTGCTAGCACCTTCTCTGTGCCTGTTCACATTGCTTCGCAGAATCGCTTTTGTGCGGAGAACACTTACACTTGTTCAGAACAAAAGAAAGCACAGAGCCGCAGATTTTATGCTGTACTGGAGAGCTTGCAGAGCACTGGGGAAAGGCAGGCAGAGAATTCCCTGCTAGCACCTTCTCTGTGCCTTTGAAGCAAAAGTGTTCACATTGCTTCGCAGAATCGCTTTTGTGCAGAAAACAGTAACACTTTTTCAGAACAAAAGAAAGCACAGAGCCCCAGATTTTATGTTGTCCTGGAGAGCTTGCAGAGCACTGGGGAAAGGCAGGCAGAGAATTCCCTGCTAGCACCTTCTCTGTGCCTGGGAAGCAGAAGTGTTCACATTGCTTCGCAGAATCGCTTTTGTGCAGAAAACAGTAACACTTGTTCAGAACGAAAGAAAGCACAGAGCCCCAGATTTTATGCTGTCCTGGAGAGCTTGCAGAGCACTGGGGAAAGGCAGGCAGAGAATTCCCTGCTAGCACCTTCTCTGTGCCTGGGAAGCAGAAGTGTTCACATTGCTTCGCAGAATCACTTTTGTGCAGAAAACAGTAACACTTGTTCAGAACGAAAGAAAGCACAGAGCCCCAGATTTGCTGTTGTCCTGGAGAGCTTGCAGAGCACTGGGGAAAGGCAGGCAGAGAATTCCCTGCTAGCACCTTCTCTGTGCCTGTTCACATTGCTTCGCAGAATCGCTTTTGTGCAGAAAACACTAACACTTGTTCAGAACAAAAGAAAGCAAAGAGTCCCAGATTTTATGCTGTACTGGAGAGCTTGCAGAGCACTGGGGAAAGGCAGGCAGAGAATTCCCTGCTAGCACCTTCTCTGTGCCTGGGAAGCAGAAGTGTTCTCATTGCTTCGCAGAATCGCTTTTGTGCAGAAAACAGTAACACTTGTTCAGAACAAAAGAAAGCACAGAGCCCCAGATTTTATGCTGTCCTGGAGAGCTTGCAGAGCACTGGGGAAAGGCAGGCAGAGAATTCCCTGCTAGCACCTTCTCTGTGCCTGGGAAGCAAAAGTGTTCACATTGCTTCGCAGAATCGCTTTTGTGCAGAAAACAGTAACACTTGTTCAGAACAAAAGAAAGCACAGAGCCCCAGATTTTATGTTGTCCTGGAGAGCTTGCAGAGCACTGGGGAAAGGCAGGCAGAGAATTCCCTGCTAGCACCTTCTCTGTGCCTGGGAAGCAGAAGTGTTCACATTGCTTCGCAGAATCGCTTTTGTGCAGAAAACAGTAACACTTGTTCAGAACGAAAGAAAGCACAGAGCCCCAGATTTTTTGCTGTCCTGGAGAGCTTGCAGAGCACTGGGGAAAGGCAGGCAGAGAATTCCCTGCTAGCACCTTCTCTGTGCCTGGGAAGCAGAAGTGTTCACATTGCTTCGCAGAATCACTTTTGTGCAGAAAACAGTAACACTTGTTCAGAACGAAAGAAAGCACAGAGCCCCAGATTTGCTGTTGTCCTGGAGAGCTTGCAGAGCACTGGGGAAAGGCAGGCAGAGAATTCCCTGCTAGCACCTCCTCTGTGCCTGTTCACATTGCTTCGCAGAATCGCTTTTGTGCAGAAAACAGTAACACTTGTTCAGAACGAAAGAAAGCACAGAGCCCCAGATTTTATGTTGTCCTGGAGAGCTTGCAGAGCACTGGGGAAAGGCAGGCAGAGAATTCCCTGCTAGCACCTTCTCTGTGCCTTGGAAGCAGAAGTGTTCACATTGCTTCGCAGAATCGCTTTTGTGCAGAAAACAGTAACACTTGTTCAGAACGAAAGAAAGCACAGAGCCCCAGATTTTATGCTGTCCTGGAGAGCTTGCAGAGCACTGGGGAAAGGCAGGCAGAGAATTCCCTGCTAGCACCTTCTCTGTGCCTGTTCACATTACTTCGCAGAATCGCTTTTGTGCAGAAAACAGTAACACTTGTTCAGAACGAAAGAAAGCACAGAGCCCCAGATTTTATGCTGTCCTGGAGAGATTGCAGAGCACTGGGGAAAAGCAGGCAGAGAATTCCCTGCTAGTACCTTCTCTGTGCCTGGGAAGCAGAAGTGTTCACATTGCTTCGCAGAATCACTTTTGTGCAGAAAACAGTAACACTTGTTCAGAACGAAAGAAAACACAGAGCCCCAGATTTTATGCTGTCCTGGAGAGCTTGCAGAGCACTGGGGAAAGGCAGGCAGAGAATTCCCTGCTAGCACCTTCTCTGTGCCTGTTCACATTGCTTCGCAGAATCGCTTTTGTGCGGAGAACACTTACACTTGTTCAGAACAAAAGAAAGCACAGAGCCGCAGATTTTATGCTGTGCTGGAGAGCTTGCAGAGCACTGGGGAAAGGCAGGCAGAGAATTCCCTGCTAGCACCTTCTCTGTGCCTGGGAAGCAAAAGTGTTCACATTGCTTCGCAGAATCGCTTTTGTGCAGAAAACAGTAACACTTGTTCAGAACGAAAGAAAGCACAGAGCCCCAGATTTTATGCTGTCCTGGAGAGCTTGCAGAGCACTGGGGAAAGGCAGGCAGAGAATTCCCTGCTAGCACCTTCTCTGTGCCTGGGAAGCAGAAGTGTTCACATTGCTTCGCAGAATCACTTTTGTGCAGAAAACAGTAACACTTGTTCAGAACGAAAGAAAGCACAGAGCCCCAGATTTGCTGTTGTCCTGGAGAGCTTGCAGAGCACTGGGGAAAGGCAGGCAGAGAATTCCCTGCTAGCACCTTCTCTGTGCCTGTTCACATTGCTTCGCAGAATCGCTTTTGTGCAGAAAACAGTAACACTTGTTCAGAACAAAAGAAAGCAAAGAGTCCCAGATTTTATGCTGTACTGGAGAGCTTGCAGAGCACTGGGGAAAGGCAGGCAGAGAATTCCCTGCTAGCACCTTCTCTGTGCCTGGGAAGCAGAAGTGTTCTCATTGCTTCGCAGAATCGCTTTTGTGCAGAAAACAGTAACACTTGTTCAGAACAAAAGAAAGCACAGAGCCCCAGATTTTATGCTGTCCTGGAGAGCTTGCAGAGCACTGGGGAAAGGCAGGCAGAGAATTCCCTGCTAGCACCTTCTCTGTGCCTGGGAAGCAGAAGTGTTCACATTGCTTCGCAGAATCACTTTTGTGCAGAAAACAGTAACACTTGTTCAGAACGAAAGAAAGCACAGAGCCCCAGATTTTATGCTGTCCTGGAGAGCTTGCAGAGCACTGGGGAAAGGCAGGCAGAGAATTCCCTGCTAGCACCTTCTCTGTGCCTGGGAAGCAAAAGTGTTCACATTGCTTCGCAGAATCGCTTTTGTGCAGAAAACAGTAACACTTGTTCAGAACAAAAGAAAGCACAGAGCCCCAGATTTTATGTTGTCCTGGAGAGCTTGCAGAGCACTGGGGAAAGGCAGGCAGAGAATTCCCTGCTAGCACCTTCTCTGTGCCTGGGAAGCAGAAGTGTTCACATTGCTTCGCAGAATCGCTTTTGTGCAGAAAACAGTAACACTTGTTCAGAACGAAAGAAAGCACAGAGCCCCAGATTTTTTGCTGTCCTGGAGAGCTTGCAGAGCACTGGGGAAAGGCAGGCAGAGAATTCCCTGCTAGCACCTTCTCTGTGCCTGGGAAGCAGAAGTGTTCACATTGCTTCGCAGAATCACTTTTGTGCAGAAAACAGTAACACTTGTTCAGAACGAAAGAAAGCACAGAGCCCCAGATTTGCTGTTGTCCTGGAGAGCTTGCAGAGCACTGGGGAAAGGCAGGCAGAGAATTCCCTGCTAGCACCTCCTCTGTGCCTGTTCACATTGCTTCGCAGAATCGCTTTTGTGCAGAAAACAGTAACACTTGTTCAGAACGAAAGAAAGCACAGAGCCCCAGATTTTATGTTGTCCTGGAGAGCTTGCAGAGCACTGGGGAAAGGCAGGCAGAGAATTCCCTGCTAGCACCTTCTCTGTGCCTTGGAAGCAGAAGTGTTCACATTGCTTCGCAGAATCACTTTTGTGCAGAAAACAGTAACACTTGTTCAGAACGAAAGAAAGCACAGAGCCCCAGATTTTATGTTGTCCTGGAGAGCTTGCAGAGCACTGGGGAAAGGCAGGCAGAGAATTCCCTGCTAGCACCTTCTCTGTGCCTGTTCACATTACTTCGCAGAATCGCTTTTGTGCAGAAAACAGTAACACTTGTTCAGAACGAAAGAAAGCACAGAGCCCCAGATTTTATGCTGTCCTGGAGAGATTGCAGAGCACTGGGGAAAAGCAGGCAGAGAATTCCCTGCTAGTACCTTCTCTGTGCCTGGGAAGCAGAAGTGTTCACATTGCTTCGCAGAATCACTTTTGTGCAGAAAACAGTAACACTTGTTCAGAACGAAAGAAAACACAGAGCCCCAGATTTTATGCTGTCCTGGAGAGCTTGCAGAGCACTGGGGAAAGGCAGGCAGAGAATTCCCTGCTAGCACCTTCTCTGTGCCTGTTCACATTGCTTCGCAGAATCGCTTTTGTGCGGAGAACACTTACACTTGTTCAGAACAAAAGAAAGCACAGAGCCGCAGATTTTATGCTGTGCTGGAGAGCTTGCAGAGCACTGGGGAAAGGCAGGCAGAGAATTCCCTGCTAGCACCTTCTCTGTGCCTGGGAAGCAAAAGTGTTCACATTGCTTCGCAGAATCGCTTTTGTGCAGAAAACAGTAACACTTTTTCAGAACAAAAGAAAGCACAGAGCCCCAGATTTTATGTTGTCCTGGAGAGCTTGCAGAGCACTGGGGAAAGGCAGGCAGAGAATTCCCTGCTAGCACCTTCTCTGTGCCTGGGAAGCAGAAGTGTTCACATTGCTTCGCAGAATCGCTTTTGTGCAGAAAACAGTAACACTTGTTCAGAACGAAAGAAAGCACAGAGCCCCAGATTTTATGCTGTCCTGGAGAGCTTGCAGAGCACTGGGGAAAGGCAGGCAGAGAATTCCCTGCTAGCACCTTCTCTGTGCCTGGGAAGCAGAAGTGTTCACATTGCTTCGCAGAATCACTTTTGTGCAGAAAACAGTAACACTTGTTCAGAACGAAAGAAAGCACAGAGCCCCAGATTTGCTGTTGTCCTGGAGAGCTTGCAGAGCACTGGGGAAAGGCAGGCAGAGAATTCCCTGCTAGCACCTTCTCTGTGCCTGTTCACATTGCTTCGCAGAATCGCTTTTGTGCAGAAAACACTAACACTTGTTCAGAACAAAAGAAAGCAAAGAGTCCCAGATTTTATGCTGTACTGGAGAGCTTGCAGAGCACTGGGGAAAGGCAGGCAGAGAATTCCCTGCTAGCACCTTCTCTGTGCCTGGGAAGCAGAAGTGTTCTCATTGCTTCGCAGAATCGCTTTTGTGCAGAAAACAGTAACACTTGTTCAGAACAAAAGAAAGCACAGAGCCCCAGATTTTATGTTGTCCTGGAGAGCTTGCAGAGCACTGGGGAAAGGCAGGCAGAGAATTCCTTGCTAGCACCTTCTCTGTGCCTGGGAAGCAGAAGTGTTCACATTGCTTCGCAGAATCACTTTTGTGCAGAAAACAGTAACACTTGTTCAGAACGAAAGAAAGCACAGAGCCCCAGATTTTATGCTGTACTGGACAGCTTGCAGAGCACTGGGGAAAGGCAGGCAGAGAATTCCCTGCTAGCACCTTCTCTGTGCCTGGGAAGCAAAAGTGTTCACATTGCTTCGCAGAATCGCTTTTGTGCAGAAAACACTAACACTTGTTCAGAACGAAAGAAAGCACAGAGCCCCAGATTTTATGTTGTCCTGGAGAGCTTGCAGAGCACTGGGGAAAGGCAGGCAGAGAATTCCCTGCTAGCACCTTCTCTGTGCCTGGGAAGCAGAAGTGTTCACATTGCTTCGCAGAATCGCTTTTGTGCAGAAAACAGTAACACTTGTTCAGAACAAAAGAAAGCACAGAGCCCCAGATTTTATGTTGTCCTCTAGAGCTTGCAGAGCACTGGGGAAAGGCAGGCAGAGAATTCCCTGCTAGCACCTTCTCTGTGCCTGGGAAGCAGAAGTGTTCACATTGCTTCGCAGAATCGCTTTTGTGCAGAAAACAGTAACACTTGTTCAGAACGAAAGAAAGCACAGAGCCCCAGATTTTATGCTGTCCTGGAGAGCTTGCAGAGCACTGGGGAAAGGCAGGCAGAGAATTCCCTGCTAGCACCTTCTCTGTGCCTGGGAAGCAGAAGTGTTCACATTGCTTCGCAGAATCACTTTTGTGCAGAAAACAGTAACACTTGTTCAGAACGAAAGAAAGCACAGAGCCCCAGATTTGCTGTTGTCCTGGAGAGCTTGCAGAGCACTGGGGAAAGGCAGGCAGAGAATTCCCTGCTAGCACCTTCTCTGTGCCTGGGAAGCAAAAGTGTTCACATTGCTTCGCAGAATCGGTTTTGTGCAGAAAACAGTAACACTTTTTCAGAACAAAAGAAAGCACAGAGCCCCAGATTTTATGTTGTCCTGGAGAGCTTGCAGAGCACTGGGGAAAGGCAGGCAGAGAATTCCCTGCTAGCACCTTCTCTGTGCCTGGGAAGCAGAAGTGTTCACATTGCTTCGCAGAATCGCTTTTGTGCAGAAAACAGTAACACTTGTTCAGAACGAAAGAAAGCATAGAGCCCCAGATTTTATGTTGTCCTGGAGAGCTTGCAGAGCACTGGGGAAAGGCAGGCAGAGAATTCCCTGCTAGCACCTTCTCTGTGCCTGGGAAGCAGAAGTGTTCACATTGCTTCGCAGAATCGCTTTTGTGCAGAAAACAGTAACACTTGTTCAGAACGAAAGAAAGCACAGAGCCCCAGATTTTATGCTGTCCTGGAGAGCTTGCAGAGCACTGGGGAAAGGCAGGCAGAGAATTCCCTGCTAGCACCTTCTCTGTGCCTGGGAAGCAGAAGTGTTCACATTGCTTCGCAGAATCACTTTTGTGCAGAAAACAGTAACACTTGTTCAGAACGAAAGAAAGCACAGAGCCCCAGATTTGCTGTTGTCCTGGAGAGCTTGCAGAGCACTGGGGAAAGGCAGGCAGAGAATTCCCTGCTAGCACCTTCTCTGTGCCTGTTCACATTGCTTCGCAGAATCGCTTTTGTGCAGAAAACAGTAACACTTGTTCAGAACAAAAGAAAGCAAAGAGTCCCAGATTTTATGCTGTACTGGAGAGCTTGCAGAGCACTGGGGAAAGGCAGGCAGAGAATTCCCTGCTAGCACCTTCTCTGTGCCTGGGAAGCAGAAGTGTTCTCATTGCTTCGCAGAATCGCTTTTGTGCAGAAAACAGTAACACTTGTTCAGAACAAAAGAAAGCACAGAGCCCCAGATTTTATGCTGTCCTGGAGAGCTTGCAGAGCACTGGGGAAAGGCAGGCAGAGAATTCCCTGCTAGCACCTTCTCTGTGCCTGGGAAGCAGAAGTGTTCACATTGCTTCGCAGAATCACTTTTGTGCAGAAAACAGTAACACTTGTTCAGAACGAAAGAAAGCACAGAGCCCCAGATTTTATGCTGTCCTGGAGAGCTTGCAGAGCACTGGGGAAAGGCAGGCAGAGAATTCCCTGCTAGCACCTTCTCTGTGCCTGGGAAGCAAAAGTGTTCACATTGCTTCGCAGAATCGCTTTTGTGCAGAAAACAGTAACACTTGTTCAGAACAAAAGAAAGCACAGAGCCCCAGATTTTATGTTGTCCTGGAGAGCTTGCAGAGCACTGGGGAAAGGCAGGCAGAGAATTCCCTGCTAGCACCTTCTCTGTGCCTGGGAAGCAGAAGTGTTCACATTGCTTCGCAGAATCGCTTTTGTGCAGAAAACAGTAACACTTGTTCAGAACGAAAGAAAGCACAGAGCCCCAGATTTTTTGCTGTCCTGGAGAGCTTGCAGAGCACTGGGGAAAGGCAGGCAGAGAATTCCCTGCTAGCACCTTCTCTGTGCCTGGGAAGCAGAAGTGTTCACATTGCTTCGCAGAATCACTTTTGTGCAGAAAACAGTAACACTTGTTCAGAACGAAAGAAAGCACAGAGCCCCAGATTTGCTGTTGTCCTGGAGAGCTTGCAGAGCACTGGGGAAAGGCAGGCAGAGAATTCCCTGCTAGCACCTCCTCTGTGCCTGTTCACATTGCTTCGCAGAATCGCTTTTGTGCAGAAAACAGTAACACTTGTTCAGAACGAAAGAAAGCACAGAGCCCCAGATTTTATGTTGTCCTGGAGAGCTTGCAGAGCACTGGGGAAAGGCAGGCAGAGAATTCCCTGCTAGCACCTTCTCTGTGCCTTGGAAGCAGAAGTGTTCACATTGCTTCGCAGAATCGCTTTTGTGCAGAAAACAGTAACACTTGTTCAGAACGAAAGAAAGCACAGAGCCCCAGATTTTATGCTGTCCTGGAGAGCTTGCAGAGCACTGGGGAAAGGCAGGCAGAGAATTCCCTGCTAGCACCTTCTCTGTGCCTGTTCACATTACTTCGCAGAATCGCTTTTGTGCAGAAAACAGTAACACTTGTTCAGAACGAAAGAAAGCACAGAGCCCCAGATTTTATGCTGTCCTGGAGAGATTGCAGAGCACTGGGGAAAAGCAGGCAGAGAATTCCCTGCTAGTACCTTCTCTGTGCCTGGGAAGCAGAAGTGTTCACATTGCTTCGCAGAATCACTTTTGTGCAGAAAACAGTAACACTTGTTCAGAACGAAAGAAAACACAGAGCCCCAGATTTTATGCTGTCCTGGAGAGCTTGCAGAGCACTGGGGAAAGGCAGGCAGAGAATTCCCTGCTAGCACCTTCTCTGTGCCTGTTCACATTGCTTCGCAGAATCGCTTTTGTGCGGAGAACACTTACACTTGTTCAGAACAAAAGAAAGCACAGAGCCGCAGATTTTATGCTGTGCTGGAGAGCTTGCAGAGCACTGGGGAAAGGCAGGCAGAGAATTCCCTGCTAGCACCTTCTCTGTGCCTGGGAAGCAAAAGTGTTCACATTGCTTCGCAGAATCGCTTTTGTGCAGAAAACAGTAACACTTGTTCAGAACGAAAGAAAGCACAGAGCCCCAGATTTTATGCTGTCCTGGAGAGCTTGCAGAGCACTGGGGAAAGGCAGGCAGAGAATTCCCTGCTAGCACCTTCTCTGTGCCTGGGAAGCAGAAGTGTTCACATTGCTTCGCAGAATCACTTTTGTGCAGAAAACAGTAACACTTGTTCAGAACGAAAGAAAGCACAGAGCCCCAGATTTGCTGTTGTCCTGGAGAGCTTGCAGAGCACTGGGGAAAGGCAGGCAGAGAATTCCCTGCTAGCACCTCCTCTGTGCCTGTTCACATTGCTTCGCAGAATCGCTTTTGTGCAGAAAACAGTAACACTTGTTCAGAACAAAAGAAAGCAAAGAGTCCCAGATTTTATGCTGTACTGGAGAGCTTGCAGAGCACTGGGGAAAGGCAGGCAGAGAATTCCCTGCTAGCACCTTCTCTGTGCCTGGGAAGCAGAAGTGTTCTCATTGCTTCGCAGAATCGCTTTTGTGCAGAAAACAGTAACACTTGTTCAGAACGAAAGAAAGCACAGAGCCCCAGATTTTATGCTGTCCTGGAGAGCTTGCAGAGCACTGGGGAAAGGCAGGCAGAGAATTCCCTGCTAGCACCTTCTCTGTGCCTGGGAAGCAAAAGTGTTCACATTGCTTCGCAGAATCGCTTTTGTGCAGAAAACAGTAACACTTGTTCAGAACAAAAGAAAGCACAGAGCCCCAGATTTTATGTTGTCCTGGAGAGCTTGCAGAGCACTGGGGAAAGGCAGGCAGAGAATTCCCTGCTAGCACCTTCTCTGTGCCTGGGAAGCAGAAGTGTTCACATTGCTTCGCAGAATCGCTTTTGTGCAGAAAACAGTAACACTTGTTCAGAACGAAAGAAAGCACAGAGCCCCAGATTTTTTGCTGTCCTGGAGAGCTTGCAGAGCACTGGGGAAAGGCAGGCAGAGAATTCCCTGCTAGCACCTTCTCTGTGCCTGGGAAGCAGAAGTGTTCACATTGCTTCGCAGAATCACTTTTGTGCAGAAAACAGTAACACTTGTTCAGAACGAAAGAAAGCACAGAGCCCCAGATTTGCTGTTGTCCTGGAGAGCTTGCAGAGCACTGGGGAAAGGCAGGCAGAGAATTCCCTGCTAGCACCTCCTCTGTGCCTGTTCACATTGCTTCGCAGAATCGCTTTTGTGCAGAAAACAGTAACACTTGTTCAGAACGAAAGAAAGCACAGAGCCCCAGATTTTATGTTGTCCTGGAGAGCTTGCAGAGCACTGGGGAAAGGCAGGCAGAGAATTCCCTGCTAGCACCTTCTCTGTGCCTTGGAAGCAGAAGTGTTCACATTGCTTCGCAGAATCGCTTTTGTGCAGAAAACAGTAACACTTGTTCAGAACGAAAGAAAGCACAGAGCCCCAGATTTTATGCTGTCCTGGAGAGCTTGCAGAGCACTGGGGAAAGGCAGGCAGAGAATTCCCTGCTAGCACCTTCTCTGTGCCTGTTCACATTACTTCGCAGAATCGCTTTTGTGCAGAAAACAGTAACACTTGTTCAGAACGAAAGAAAGCACAGAGCCCCAGATTTTATGCTGTCCTGGAGAGATTGCAGAGCACTGGGGAAAAGCAGGCAGAGAATTCCCTGCTAGTACCTTCTCTGTGCCTGGGAAGCAGAAGTGTTCACATTGCTTCGCAGAATCACTTTTGTGCAGAAAACAGTAACACTTGTTCAGAACGAAAGAAAACACAGAGCCCCAGATTTTATGCTGTCCTGGAGAGCTTGCAGAGCACTGGGGAAAGGCAGGCAGAGAATTCCCTGCTAGCACCTTCTCTGTGCCTGTTCACATTGCTTCGCAGAATCGCTTTTGTGCGGAGAACACTTACACTTGTTCAGAACAAAAGAAAGCACAGAGCCGCAGATTTTATGCTGTGCTGGAGAGCTTGCAGAGCACTGGGGAAAGGCAGGCAGAGAATTCCCTGCTAGCACCTTCTCTGTGCCTGGGAAGCAAAAGTGTTCACATTGCTTCGCAGAATCGCTTTTGTGCAGAAAACAGTAACACTTTTTCAGAACAAAAGAAAGCACAGAGCCCCAGATTTTATGTTGTCCTGGAGAGCTTGCAGAGCACTGGGGAAAGGCAGGCAGAGAATTCCCTGCTAGCACCTTCTCTGTGCCTGGGAAGCAGAAGTGTTCACATTGCTTCGCAGAATCGCTTTTGTGCAGAAAACAGTAACACTTGTTCAGAACGAAAGAAAGCACAGAGCCCCAGATTTTATGCTGTCCTGGAGAGCTTGCAGAGCACTGGGGAAAGGCAGGCAGAGAATTCCCTGCTAGCACCTTCTCTGTGCCTGGGAAGCAGAAGTGTTCACATTGCTTCGCAGAATCACTTTTGTGCAGAAAACACTAACACTTTCTCAGAACAAAAGAAAGCAAAGAGTCCCAGATTTTATGCTGTACTGGAGAGCTTGCAGAGCACTGGGGAAAGGCAGGCAGAGAATTCCCTGCTAGCACCTTCTCTGTGCCTGGGAAGCAGAAGTGTTCTCATTGCTTCGCAGAATCGCTTTTGTGCAGAAAACAGTAACACTTGTTCAGAACAAAAGAAAGCACAGAGCCCCAGATTTTATGTTGTCCTGGAGAGCTTGCAGAGCACTGGGGAAAGGCAGGCAGAGAATTCCTTGCTAGCACCTTCTCTGTGCCTGGGAAGCAGAAGTGTTCACATTGCTTCGCAGAATCACTTTTGTGCAGAAAACAGTAACACTTGTTCAGAACGAAAGAAAGCACAGAGCCCCAGATTTTATGCTGTACTGGACAGCTTGCAGAGCACTGGGGAAAGGCAGGCAGAGAATTCCCTGCTAGCACCTTCTCTGTGCCTGGGAAGCAAAAGTGTTCACATTGCTTCGCAGAATCGCTTTTGTGCAGAAAACACTAACACTTGTTCAGAACGAAAGAAAGCACAGAGCCCCAGATTTTATGTTGTCCTGGAGAGCTTGCAGAGCACTGGGGAAAGGCAGGCAGAGAATTCCCTGCTAGCACCTTCTCTGTGCCTGGGAAGCAGAAGTGTTCACATTGCTTCGCAGAATCGCTTTTGTGCAGAAAACAGTAACACTTGTTCAGAACAAAAGAAAGCACAGAGCCCCAGATTTTATGTTGTCCTCTAGAGCTTGCAGAGCACTGGGGAAAGGCAGGCAGAGAATTCCCTGCTAGCACCTTCTCTGTGCCTGGGAAGCAGAAGTGTTCACATTGCTTCGCAGAATCGCTTTTGTGCAGAAAACACTAACACTTGTTCAGAACGAAAGAAAGCACAGAGCCCCAGATTTTATGCTGTCCTGGAGAGCTTGCAGAGCACTGGGGAAAGGCAGGCAGAGAATTCCCTGCTAGCACCTTCTCTGTGCCTGGGAAGCAAAAGTGTTCACATTGCTTCGCAGAATCGCTTTTGTGCAGAAAACAGTAACACTTGTTCAGAACAAAAGAAAGCACAGAGCCCCAGATTTTATGTTGTCCTGGAGAGCTTGCAGAGCACTGGGGAAAGGCAGGCAGAGAATTCCCTGCTAGCACCTTCTCTGTGCCTGGGAAGCAGAAGTGTTCACATTGCTTCGCAGAATCGCTTTTGTGCAGAAAACAGTAACACTTGTTCAGAACGAAAGAAAGCACAGAGCCCCAGATTTTTTGCTGTCCTGGAGAGCTTGCAGAGCACTGGGGAAAGGCAGGCAGAGAATTCCCTGCTAGCACCTTCTCTGTGCCTGGGAAGCAGAAGTGTTCACATTGCTTCGCAGAATCACTTTTGTGCAGAAAACAGTAACACTTGTTCAGAACGAAAGAAAGCACAGAGCCCCAGATTTGCTGTTGTCCTGGAGAGCTTGCAGAGCACTGGGGAAAGGCAGGCAGAGAATTCCCTGCTAGCACCTCCTCTGTGCCTGTTCACATTGCTTCGCAGAATCGCTTTTGTGCAGAAAACAGTAACACTTGTTCAGAACGAAAGAAAGCACAGAGCCCCAGATTTTATGTTGTCCTGGAGAGCTTGCAGAGCACTGGGGAAAGGCAGGCAGAGAATTCCCTGCTAGCACCTTCTCTGTGCCTTGGAAGCAGAAGTGTTCACATTGCTTCGCAGAATCGCTTTTGTGCAGAAAACAGTAACACTTGTTCAGAACGAAAGAAAGCACAGAGCCCCAGATTTTATGCTGTCCTGGAGAGCTTGCAGAGCACTGGGGAAAGGCAGGCAGAGAATTCCCTGCTAGCACCTTCTCTGTGCCTGTTCACATTACTTCGCAGAATCGCTTTTGTGCAGAAAACAGTAACACTTGTTCAGAACGAAAGAAAGCACAGAGCCCCAGATTTTATGCTGTCCTGGAGAGATTGCAGAGCACTGGGGAAAAGCAGGCAGAGAATTCCCTGCTAGTACCTTCTCTGTGCCTGGGAAGCAGAAGTGTTCACATTGCTTCGCAGAATCACTTTTGTGCAGAAAACAGTAACACTTGTTCAGAACGAAAGAAAACACAGAGCCCCAGATTTTATGCTGTCCTGGAGAGCTTGCAGAGCACTGGGGAAAGGCAGGCAGAGAATTCCCTGCTAGCACCTTCTCTGTGCCTGTTCACATTGCTTCGCAGAATCGCTTTTGTGCGGAGAACACTTACACTTGTTCAGAACAAAAGAAAGCACAGAGCCGCAGATTTTATGCTGTGCTGGAGAGCTTGCAGAGCACTGGGGAAAGGCAGGCAGAGAATTCCCTGCTAGCACCTTCTCTGTGCCTGGGAAGCAAAAGTGTTCACATTGCTTCGCAGAATCGCTTTTGTGCAGAAAACAGTAACACTTGTTCAGAACGAAAGAAAGCACAGAGCCCCAGATTTTATGCTGTCCTGGAGAGCTTGCAGAGCACTGGGGAAAGGCAGGCAGAGAATTCCCTGCTAGCACCTTCTCTGTGCCTGGGAAGCAGAAGTGTTCACATTGCTTCGCAGAATCACTTTTGTGCAGAAAACAGTAACACTTGTTCAGAACGAAAGAAAGCACAGAGCCCCAGATTTGCTGTTGTCCTGGAGAGCTTGCAGAGCACTGGGGAAAGGCAGGCAGAGAATTCCCTGCTAGCACCTTCTCTGTGCCTGTTCACATTGCTTCGCAGAATCGCTTTTGTGCAGAAAACAGTAACACTTGTTCAGAACAAAAGAAAGCAAAGAGTCCCAGATTTTATGCTGTACTGGAGAGCTTGCAGAGCACTGGGGAAAGGCAGGCAGAGAATTCCCTGCTAGCACCTTCTCTGTGCCTGGGAAGCAGAAGTGTTCTCATTGCTTCGCAGAATCGCTTTTGTGCAGAAAACAGTAACACTTGTTCAGAACAAAAGAAAGCACAGAGCCCCAGATTTTATGCTGTCCTGGAGAGCTTGCAGAGCACTGGGGAAAGGCAGGCAGAGAATTCCCTGCTAGCACCTTCTCTGTGCCTGGGAAGCAGAAGTGTTCACATTGCTTCGCAGAATCACTTTTGTGCAGAAAACAGTAACACTTGTTCAGAACGAAAGAAAGCACAGAGCCCCAGATTTTATGCTGTCCTGGAGAGCTTGCAGAGCACTGGGGAAAGGCAGGCAGAGAATTCCCTGCTAGCACCTTCTCTGTGCCTGGGAAGCAAAAGTGTTCACATTGCTTCGCAGAATCGCTTTTGTGCAGAAAACAGTAACACTTGTTCAGAACAAAAGAAAGCACAGAGCCCCAGATTTTATGTTGTCCTGGAGAGCTTGCAGAGCACTGGGGAAAGGCAGGCAGAGAATTCCCTGCTAGCACCTTCTCTGTGCCTGGGAAGCAGAAGTGTTCACATTGCTTCGCAGAATCGCTTTTGTGCAGAAAACAGTAACACTTGTTCAGAACGAAAGAAAGCACAGAGCCCCAGATTTTTTGCTGTCCTGGAGAGCTTGCAGAGCACTGGGGAAAGGCAGGCAGAGAATTCCCTGCTAGCACCTTCTCTGTGCCTGGGAAGCAGAAGTGTTCACATTGCTTCGCAGAATCACTTTTGTGCAGAAAACAGTAACACTTGTTCAGAACGAAAGAAAGCACAGAGCCCCAGATTTGCTGTTGTCCTGGAGAGCTTGCAGAGCACTGGGGAAAGGCAGGCAGAGAATTCCCTGCTAGCACCTCCTCTGTGCCTGTTCACATTGCTTCGCAGAATCGCTTTTGTGCAGAAAACAGTAACACTTGTTCAGAACGAAAGAAAGCACAGAGCCCCAGATTTTATGTTGTCCTGGAGAGCTTGCAGAGCACTGGGGAAAGGCAGGCAGAGAATTCCCTGCTAGCACCTTCTCTGTGCCTTGGAAGCAGAAGTGTTCACATTGCTTCGCAGAATCGCTTTTGTGCAGAAAACAGTAACACTTGTTCAGAACGAAAGAAAGCACAGAGCCCCAGATTTTATGCTGTCCTGGAGAGCTTGCAGAGCACTGGGGAAAGGCAGGCAGAGAATTCCCTGCTAGCACCTTCTCTGTGCCTGTTCACATTACTTCGCAGAATCGCTTTTGTGCAGAAAACAGTAACACTTGTTCAGAACGAAAGAAAGCACAGAGCCCCAGATTTTATGCTGTCCTGGAGAGATTGCAGAGCACTGGGGAAAAGCAGGCAGAGAATTCCCTGCTAGTACCTTCTCTGTGCCTGGGAAGCAGAAGTGTTCACATTGCTTCGCAGAATCACTTTTGTGCAGAAAACAGTAACACTTGTTCAGAACGAAAGAAAACACAGAGCCCCAGATTTTATGCTGTCCTGGAGAGCTTGCAGAGCACTGGGGAAAGGCAGGCAGAGAATTCCCTGCTAGCACCTTCTCTGTGCCTGTTCACATTGCTTCGCAGAATCGCTTTTGTGCGGAGAACACTTACACTTGTTCAGAACAAAAGAAAGCACAGAGCCGCAGATTTTATGCTGTGCTGGAGAGCTTGCAGAGCACTGGGGAAAGGCAGGCAGAGAATTCCCTGCTAGCACCTTCTCTGTGCCTGGGAAGCAAAAGTGTTCACATTGCTTCGCAGAATCGCTTTTGTGCAGAAAACAGTAACACTTTTTCAGAACAAAAGAAAGCACAGAGCCCCAGATTTTATGTTGTCCTGGAGAGCTTGCAGAGCACTGGGGAAAGGCAGGCAGAGAATTCCCTGCTAGCACCTTCTCTGTGCCTGGGAAGCAGAAGTGTTCACATTGCTTCGCAGAATCGCTTTTGTGCAGAAAACAGTAACACTTGTTCAGAACGAAAGAAAGCACAGAGCCCCAGATTTTATGCTGTCCTGGAGAGCTTGCAGAGCACTGGGGAAAGGCAGGCAGAGAATTCCCTGCTAGCACCTTCTCTGTGCCTGGGAAGCAGAAGTGTTCACATTGCTTCGCAGAATCACTTTTGTGCAGAAAACAGTAACACTTGTTCAGAACGAAAGAAAGCACAGAGCCCCAGATTTGCTGTTGTCCTGGAGAGCTTGCAGAGCACTGGGGAAAGGCAGGCAGAGAATTCCCTGCTAGCACCTTCTCTGTGCCTGTTCACATTGCTTCGCAGAATCACTTTTGTGCAGAAAACAGTAACACTTGTTCAGAACGAAAGAAAGCACAGAGCCCCAGATTTTATGCTGTACTGGACAGCTTGCAGAGCACTGGGGAAAGGCAGGCAGAGAATTCCCTGCTAGCACCTTCTCTGTGCCTGGGAAGCAAAAGTGTTCACATTGCTTCGCAGAATCGCTTTTGTGCAGAAAACACTAACACTTGTTCAGAACGAAAGAAAGCACAGAGCCCCAGATTTTATGTTGTCCTGGAGAGCTTGCAGAGCACTGGGGAAAGGCAGGCAGAGAATTCCCTGCTAGCACCTTCTCTGTGCCTGGGAAGCAAAAGTGTTCACATTGCTTCGCAGAATCGCTTTTGTGCAGAAAACAGTAACACTTGTTCAGAACAAAAGAAAGCACAGAGCCCCAGATTTTATGTTGTCCTCTAGAGCTTGCAGAGCACTGGGGAAAGGCAGGCAGAGAATTCCCTGCTAGCACCTTCTCTGTGCCTGGGAAGCAGAAGTGTTCACATTGCTTCGCAGAATCGCTTTTGTGCAGAAAACACTAACACTTGTTCAGAACGAAAGAAAGCACAGAGCCCCAGATTTTATGCTGTCCTGGAGAGCTTGCAGAGCACTGGGGAAAGGCAGGCAGAGAATTCCCTGCTAGCACCTTCTCTGTGCCTGGGAAGCAGAAGTGTTCACATTGCTTCGCAGAATCACTTTTGTGCAGAAAACAGTAACACTTGTTCAGAACGAAAGAAAGCACAGAGCCCCAGATTTGCTGTTGTCCTGGAGAGCTTGCAGAGCACTGGGGAAAGGCAGGCAGAGAATTCCCTGCTAGCACCTTCTCTGTGCCTGGGAAGCAAAAGTGTTCACATTGCTTCGCAGAATCGGTTTTGTGCAGAAAACAGTAACACTTTTTCAGAACAAAAGAAAGCACAGAGCCCCAGATTTTATGTTGTCCTGGAGAGCTTGCAGAGCACTGGGGAAAGGCAGGCAGAGAATTCCCTGCTAGCACCTTCTCTGTGCCTGGGAAGCAGAAGTGTTCACATTGCTTCGCAGAATCGCTTTTGTGCAGAAAACAGTAACACTTGTTCAGAACGAAAGAAAGCATAGAGCCCCAGATTTTATGCTGTCCTGGAGAGCTTGCAGAGCACTGGGGAAAGGCAGGCAGAGAATTCCCTGCTAGCACCTTCTCTGTGCCTGGGAAGCAGAAGTGTTCACATTGCTTCGCAGAATCACTTTTGTGCAGAAAACAGTAACACTTGTTCAGAACGAAAGAAAGCACAGAGCCCCAGATTTTATGTTGTCCTCTAGAGCTTGCAGAGCACTGGGGAAAGGCAGGCAGAGAATTCCCTGCTAGCACCTTCTCTGTGCCTGTTCACATTGCTTCGCAGAATCGCTTTTGTGCAGAAAACACTAACACTTGTTCAGAACAAAAGAAAGCAAAGAGTCCCAGATTTTATGCTGTACTGGAGAGCTTGCAGAGCACTGGGGAAAGGCAGGCAGAGAATTCCCTGCTAGCACCTTCTCTGTGCCTGGGAAGCAGAAGTGTTCACATTGCTTCGCAGAATCGCTTTTGTGCAGAAAACAGTAACACTTGTTCAGAACGAAAGAAAGCACAGAGCCCCAGATTTTTTGCTGTCCTGGAGAGCTTGCAGAGCACTGGGGAAAGGCAGGCAGAGAATTCCCTGCTAGCACCTTCTCTGTGCCTGGGAAGCAAAAGTGTTCTCATTGCTTCGCAGAATCGCTTTTGTGCAGAAAACAGTAACACTTGTTCAGAACAAAAGAAAGCACAGAGCCCCAGATTTTATGTTGTCCTCTAGAGCTTGCAGAGCACTGGGGAAAGGCAGGCAGAGAATTCCCTGCTAGCACCTTCTCTGTGCCTGGGAAGCAGAAGTGTTCACATTGCTTCGCAGAATCGCTTTTGTGCAGAAAACAGTAACACTTGTTCAGAACAAAAGAAAGCACAGAGCCCCAGATTTTATGTTGTCCTCTAGAGCTTGCAGAGCACTGGGGAAAGGCAGGCAGAGAATTCCCTGCTAGCACCTTCTCTGTGCCTGGGAAGCAAAAGTGTTCACATTGCTTCGCAGAATCGCTTTTGTGCAGAAAACAGTAACACTTGTTCAGAACGAAAGAAAGCACAGAGCCCCAGATTTTATGCTGTCCTGGAGAGCTTGCAGAGCACTGGGGAAAGGCAGGCAGAGAATTCCCTGCTAGCACCTTCTCTGTGCCTGGGAAGCAGAAGTGTTCACATTGCTTCGCAGAATCACTTTTGTACAGAAAACAGTAACACTTGTTCAGAACGAAAGAAAGCACAGAGCCCCAGATTTGCTGTTGTCCTGGAGAGCTTGCAGAGCACTGGGGAAAAGCAGGCAGAGAATTCCCTGCTAGCACCTTCTCTGTGCCTGGGAAGCAAAAGTGTTCACATTGCTTCGCAGAATCGCTTTTGTGCAGAAAACGGTAACACTTGTTCAGAACAAAAGAAAGCACAGAGCCCCAGATTTTATGCTGTCCTGGAGAGCTTGCAGAGCACTGGGGAAAGGCAGGCAGAGAATTCCCTGCTAGCACCTTCTCTGTGCCTGTTCACATTGCTTCGCAGAATCGCTTTTGTGCAGAAAACAGTAACACTTGTTCAGAACAAAAGAAAGCACAGAGCCGCAGATTTTATGCTGTACTGGAGAGCTTGCAGAGCACTGGGGAAAGGCAGGCAGAGAATTCCCTGCTAGCACCTTCTCTGTGCCTGGGAAGCAAAAGTGTTCACATTGCTTCGCAGAATCGCTTTTGTGCAGAAAACAGTAACACTTTTTCAGAACAAAAGAAAGCACAGAGCCCCAGATTTTATGTTGTCCTGGAGAGCTTGCAGAGCACTGGGGAAAGGCAGGCAGAGAATTCCCTGCTAGCACCTTCTCTGTGCCTGGGAAGCAGAAGTGTTCACATTGCTTCGCAGAATCGCTTTTGTGCAGAAAACAGTAACACTTGTTCAGAACAAAAGAAAGCACAGAGCCCCAGATTTTATGTTGTCCTCTAGAGCTTGCAGAGCACTGGGGAAAGGCAGGCAGAGAATTCCCTGCTAGCACCTTCTCTGTGCCTGGGAAGCAGAAGTGTTCACATTGCTTCGCAGAATCGCTTTTGTGCAGAAAACAGTAACTCTTGTTAGGAACGAAAGAAAACACAGAGCCCCAGATTTTATGTTGTCCTGGAGAGCTTGCAGAGCACTGGGGAAAGGCAGGCAGAGAATTCCCTGCTAGCACCTTCTCTGTGCCTGGGAAGCAAAAGTGTTCACATTGCTTCGCAGAATCACTTTTGTGCAGAAAACAGTAACACTTGTTCAGAACGAAAGAAAGCACAGAGCCCCAGATTTGCTGTTGTCCTGGAGAGCTTGCAGAGCACTGGGGAAAGGCAGGCAGAGAATTCCCTGCTAGCACCTCCTCTGTGCCTGTTCACATTGCTTCGCAGAATCGCTTTTGTGCAGAAAACAGTAACACTTGTTCAGAACGAAAGAAAGCACAGAGCCCCAGATTTTATGTTGTCCTGGAGAGCTTGCAGAGCACTGGGGAAAGGCAGGCAGAGAATTCCCTGCTAGCACCTTCTCTGTGCCTGTTCACATTGCTTCGCAGAATCGCTTTTGTGCAGAAAACACTAACACTTGTTCAGAACAAAAGAAAGCAAAGAGTCCCAGATTTTATGCTGTACTGGAGAGCTTGCAGAGCACTGGGGAAAGGCAGGCAGAGAATTCCCTGCTAGCACCTTCTCTGTGCCTGGGAAGCAGAAGTGTTCACATTGCTTCGCAGAATCGCTTTTGTGCAGAAAACAGTAACACTTGTTCAGAACGAAAGAAAGCACAGAGCCCCAGATTTTTTGCTGTCCTGGAGAGCTTGCAGAGCACTGGGGAAAGGCAGGCAGAGAATTCCCTGCTAGCACCTTCTCTGTGCCTGGGAAGCAAAAGTGTTCTCATTGCTTCGCAGAATCGCTTTTGTGCAGAAAACAGTAACACTTGTTCAGAACAAAAGAAAGCACAGAGCCCCAGATTTTATGTTGTCCTCTAGAGCTTGCAGAGCACTGGGGAAAGGCAGGCAGAGAATTCCCTGCTAGCACCTTCTCTGTGCCTGGGAAGCAGAAGTGTTCACATTGCTTCGCAGAATCGCTTTTGTGCAGAAAACAGTAACACTTGTTCAGAACAAAAGAAAGCACAGAGCCCCAGATTTTATGTTGTCCTCTAGAGCTTGCAGAGCACTGGGGAAAGGCAGGCAGAGAATTCCCTGCTAGCACCTTCTCTGTGCCTGGGAAGCAAAAGTGTTCACATTGCTTCGCAGAATCGCTTTTGTGCAGAAAACAGTAACACTTGTTCAGAACGAAAGAAAGCACAGAGCCCCAGATTTTATGCTGTCCTGGAGAGCTTGCAGAGCACTGGGGAAAGGCAGGCAGAGAATTCCCTGCTAGCACCTTCTCTGTGCCTGGGAAGCAGAAGTGTTCACATTGCTTCGCAGAATCACTTTTGTACAGAAAACAGTAACACTTGTTCAGAACGAAAGAAAGCACAGAGCCCCAGATTTGCTGTTGTCCTGGAGAGCTTGCAGAGCACTGGGGAAAAGCAGGCAGAGAATTCCCTGCTAGCACCTTCTCTGTGCCTGGGAAGCAAAAGTGTTCACATTGCTTCGCAGAATCGCTTTTGTGCAGAAAACGGTAACACTTGTTCAGAACAAAAGAAAGCACAGAGCCCCAGATTTTATGCTGTCCTGGAGAGCTTGCAGAGCACTGGGGAAAGGCAGGCAGAGAATTCCCTGCTAGCACCTTCTCTGTGCCTGTTCACATTGCTTCGCAGAATCGCTTTTGTGCAGAAAACAGTAACACTTGTTCAGAACAAAAGAAAGCACAGAGCCGCAGATTTTATGCTGTACTGGAGAGCTTGCAGAGCACTGGGGAAAGGCAGGCAGAGAATTCCCTGCTAGCACCTTCTCTGTGCCTGGGAAGCAAAAGTGTTCACATTGCTTCGCAGAATCGCTTTTGTGCAGAAAACAGTAACACTTTTTCAGAACAAAAGAAAGCACAGAGCCCCAGATTTTATGTTGTCCTGGAGAGCTTGCAGAGCACTGGGGAAAGGCAGGCAGAGAATTCCCTGCTAGCACCTTCTCTGTGCCTGGGAAGCAGAAGTGTTCACATTGCTTCGCAGAATCGCTTTTGTGCAGAAAACAGTAACACTTGTTCAGAACAAAAGAAAGCACAGAGCCCCAGATTTTATGTTGTCCTCTAGAGCTTGCAGAGCACTGGGGAAAGGCAGGCAGAGAATTCCCTGCTAGCACCTTCTCTGTGCCTGGGAAGCAGAAGTGTTCACATTGCTTCGCAGAATCGCTTTTGTGCAGAAAACAGTAACTCTTGTTAGGAACGAAAGAAAACACAGAGCCCCAGATTTTATGTTGTCCTGGAGAGCTTGCAGAGCACTGGGGAAAGGCAGGCAGAGAATTCCCTGCTAGCACCTTCTCTGTGCCTGGGAAGCAAAAGTGTTCACATTGCTTCGCAGAATCACTTTTGTGCAGAAAACAGTAACACTTGTTCAGAACGAAAGAAAGCACAGAGCCCCAGATTTGCTGTTGTCCTGGAGAGCTTGCAGAGCACTGGGGAAAGGCAGGCAGAGAATTCCCTGCTAGCACCTCCTCTGTGCCTGTTCACATTGCTTCGCAGAATCGCTTTTGTGCAGAAAACAGTAACACTTGTTCAGAACGAAAGAAAGCACAGAGCCCCAGATTTTATGTTGTCCTGGAGAGCTTGCAGAGCACTGGGGAAAGGCAGGCAGAGAATTCCCTGCTAGCACCTTCTCTGTGCCTGGGAAGCAGAAGTGTTCACATTGCTTCGCAGAATCGCTTTTGTGCAGAAAACAGTAACACTTGTTCAGAACGAAAGAAAGCACAGAGCCCCAGATTTTATGCTGTCCTGGAGAGCTTGCAGAGCACTGGGGAAAGGCAGGCAGAGAATTCCCTGCTAGCACCTTCTCTGTGCCTGTTCACATTACTTCGCAGAATCGCTTTTGTGCAGAAAACAGTAACACTTGTTCAGAACGAAAGAAAGCACAGAGCCCCAGATTTTATGCTGTCCTGGAGAGATTGCAGAGCACTGGGGAAAAGCAGGCAGAGAATTCCCTGCTAGTACCTTCTCTGTGCCTGGGAAGCAGAAGTGTTCACATTGCTTCGCAGAATCACTTTTGTGCAGAAAACAGTAACACTTGTTCAGAACGAAAGAAAACACAGAGCCCCAGATTTTATGTTGTCCTGGAGAGCTTGCAGAGCACTGGGGAAAGGCAGGCAGAGAATTCCCTGCTAGCACCTTCTCTGTGCCTGTTCACATTGCTTCGCAGAATCGCTTTTGTGCGGAGAACACTTACACTTGTTCAGAACAAAAGAAAGCACAGAGCCGCAGATTTTATGCTGTACTGGAGAGCTTGCAGAGCACTGGGGAAAGGCAGGCAGAGAATTCCCTGCTAGCACCTTCTCTGTGCCTGGGAAGCAAAAGTGTTCACATTGCTTCGCAGAATCGCTTTTGTGCAGAAAACAGTAACACTTTTTCAGAACAAAAGAAAGCACAGAGCCCCAGATTTTATGTTGTCCTGGAGAGCTTGCAGAGCACTGGGGAAAGGCAGGCATAGAATTCCCTGCTAGCACCTTCTCTGTGCCTGGGAAGCAGAAGTGTTCACATTGCTTCGCAGAATCGCTTTTGTGCAGAAAACAGTAACACTTGTTCAGAACGAAAGAAAGCACAGAGCCCCAGATTTTATGCTGTCCTGGAGAGCTTGCAGAGCACTGGGGAAAGGCAGGCAGAGAATTCCCTGCTAGCACCTTCTCTGTGCCTGGGAAGCAGAAGTGTTCACATTGCTTCGCAGAATCACTTTTGTGCAGAAAACAGTAACACTTGTTCAGAACGAAAGAAAGCACAGAGCCCCAGATTTGCTGTTGTCCTGGAGAGCTTGCAGAGCACTGGGGAAAGGCAGGCAGAGAATTCCCTGCTAGCACCTTCTCTGTGCCTGTTCACATTGCTTCGCAAAATTGCTTTTGTGCAGAAAACACTAACACTTGTTCAGAACAAAAGAAACCAAAGAGTCCCAGATTTTATGCTGTACTGGAGAGCTTGCAGAGCACTGGGGAAAGGCAGGCAGAGAATTCCCTGCTAGCACCTTCTCTGTGCCTGGGAAGCAGAAGTGTTCTCATTGCTTCGCAGAATCGCTTTTGTGCAGAAAACAGTAACACTTGTTCAGAACAAAAGAAAGCACAGAGCCCCAGATTTTATGCTGTCCTGGAGAGCTTGCAGAGCACTGGGGAAAGGCAGGCAGAGAATTCCCTGCTAGCACCTTCTCTGTGCCTGGGAAGCAGAAGTGTTCACATTGCTTCGCAGAATCACTTTTGTGCAGAAAACAGTAACACTTGTTCAGAACGAAAGAAAGCACAGAGCCCCAGATTTTATGCTGTCCTGGAGAGCTTGCAGAGCACTGGGGAAAGGCAGGCAGAGAATTCCCTGCTAGCACCTTCTCTGTGCCTGGGAAGCAAAAGTGTTCACATTGCTTCGCAGAATCGCTTTTGTGCAGAAAACAGTAACACTTGTTCAGAACAAAAGAAAGCACAGAGCCCCAGATTTTATGTTGTCCTGGAGAGCTTGCAGAGCACTGGGGAAAGGCAGGCAGAGAATTCCCTGCTAGCACCTTCTCTGTGCCTGGGAAGCAGAAGTGTTCACATTGCTTCGCAGAATCGCTTTTGTGCAGAAAACAGTAACACTTGTTCAGAACAAAAGAAAGCACAGAGCCCCAGATTTTTTGCTGTCCTGGAGAGCTTGCAGAGCACTGGGGAAAGGCAGGCAGAGAATTCCCTGCTAGCACCTTCTCTGTGCCTGGGAAGCAGAAGTGTTCACATTGCTTCGCAGAATCACTTTTGTGCAGAAAACAGTAACACTTGTTCAGAACGAAAGAAAGCACAGAGCCCCAGATTTGCTGTTGTCCTGGAGAGCTTGCAGAGCACTGGGGAAAGGCAGGCAGAGAATTCCCTGCTAGCACCTCCTCTGTGCCTGTTCACATTGCTTCGCAGAATCGCTTTTGTGCAGAAAACACTAACACTTGTTCAGAACGAAAGAAAGCACAGAGCCCCAGATTTTATGTTGTCCTGGAGAGCTTGCAGAGCACTGGGGAAAGGCAGGCAGAGAATTCCCTGCTAGCACCTTCTCTGTGCCTGGGAAGCAGAAGTGTTCACATTGCTTCGCAGAATCGCTTTTGTGCAGAAAACAGTAACACTTGTTCAGAACGAAAGAAAGCACAGAGCCCCAGATTTTATGCTGTCCTGGAGAGCTTGCAGAGCACTGGGGAAAGGCAGGCAGAGAATTCCCTGCTAGCACCTTCTCTGTGCCTGTTCACATTACTTCGCAGAATCGCTTTTGTGCAGAAAACAGTAACACTTGTTCAGAACGAAAGAAAGCACAGAGCCCCAGATTTTATGCTGTCCTGGAGAGATTGCAGAGCACTGGGGAAAAGCAGGCAGAGAATTCCCTGCTAGTACCTTCTCTGTGCCTGGGAAGCAGAAGTGTTCACATTGCTTCGCAGAATCACTTTTGTGCAGAAAACAGTAACACTTGTTCAGAACCAAAGAAAACACAGAGCCCCAGATTTTATGCTGTCCTGGAGAGCTTGCAGAGCACTGGGGAAAGGCAGGCAGAGAATTCCCTGCTAGCACCTTCTCTGTGCCTGTTCACATTGCTTCGCAGAATCGCTTTTGTGCGGAGAACACTTACACTTGTTCAGAACAAAAGAAAGCACAGAGCCGCAGATTTTATGCTGTACTGGAGAGCTTGCAGAGCACTGGGGAAAGGCAGGCAGAGAATTCCCTGCTAGCACCTTCTCTGTGCCTGGGAAGCAAAAGTGTTCACATTGCTTCGCAGAATCGGTTTTGTGCAGAAAACAGTAACACTTGTTCAGAACGAAAGAAAGCACAGAGCCCCAGATTTTATGTTGTCCTGGAGAGCTTGCAGAGCACTGGGGAAAGGCAGGCAGAGAATTCCCTGCTAGCACCTTCTCTGTGCCTGGGAAGCAGAAGTGTTCACATTGCTTCGCAGAATCGCTTTTGTGCAGAAAACAGTAACACTTGTTCAGAACGAAAGAAAGCACAGAGCCCCAGATTTTATGCTGTCCTGGAGAGCTTGCAGAGCACTGGGGAAAGGCAGGCAGAGAATTCCCTGCTAGCACCTTCTCTGTGCCTGGGAAGCAGAAGTGTTCACATTGCTTCGCAGAATCACTTTTGTGCAGAAAACAGTAACACTTGTTCAGAACGAAAGAAAGCACAGAGCCCCAGATTTGCTGTTGTCCTGGAGAGCTTGCAGAGCACTGGGGAAAGGCAGGCAGAGAATTCCCTGCTAGCACCTTCTCTGTGCCTGTTCACATTGCTTCGCAGAATCGCTTTTGTGCAGAAAACACTAACACTTGTTCAGAACAAAAGAAAGCAAAGAGTCCCAGATTTTATGTTGTCCTGGAGAGCTTGCAGAGCACTGGGGAAAGGCAGGCAGAGAATTCCTTGCTAGCACCTTCTCTGTGCCTGGGAAGCAGAAGTGTTCACATTGCTTCGCAGAATCACTTTTGTGCAGAAAACAGTAACACTTGTTCAGAACGAAAGAAAGCACAGAGCCCCAGATTTTATGCTGTACTGGACAGCTTGCAGAGCACTGGGGAAAGGCAGGCAGAGAATTCCCTGCTAGCACCTTCTCTGTGCCTGGGAAGCAAAAGTGTTCACATTGCTTCGCAGAATCGCTTTTGTGCAGAAAACAGTAACACTTGTTCAGAACGAAAGAAAGCACAGAGCCCCAGATTTTATGTTGTCCTGGAGAGCTTGCAGAGCACTGGGGAAAGGCAGGCAGAGAATTCCCTGCTAGCACCTTCTCTGTGCCTGGGAAGCAGAAGTGTTCACATTGCTTCGCAGAATCGCTTTTGTGCAGAAAACAGTAACACTTGTTCAGAACAAAAGAAAGCACAGAGCCCCAGATTTTATGTTGTCCTCTAGAGCTTGCAGAGCACTGGGGA
This sequence comes from Strix uralensis, assembly GCF_047716275.1. Classification (NCBI taxonomy): domain Eukaryota; kingdom Metazoa; phylum Chordata; class Aves; order Strigiformes; family Strigidae; genus Strix; species Strix uralensis. The sequence continues at coordinate 1,087,154 of NC_134005.1, read as the reverse complement.
AAGGCAGGCAGAGAATTCCCTGCTAGCACCTTCTCTGTGCCTGGGAAGCAGAAGTGTTCACATTGCTTCGCAGAATCGCTTTTGTGCAGAAAACAGTAACACTTGTTCAGAACGAAAGAAAGCACAGAGCCCCAGATTTTATGCTGTCCTGGAGAGCTTGCAGAGCACTGGGGAAAGGCAGGCAGAGAATTCCCTGCTAGCACCTTCTCTGTGCCTGGGAAGCAGAAGTGTTCACATTGCTTCGCAGAATCACTTTTGTGCAGAAAACAGTAACACTTGTTCAGAACGAAAGAAAGCACAGAGCCCCAGATTTGCTGTTGTCCTGGAGAGCTTGCAGAGCACTGGGGAAAGGCAGGCAGAGAATTCCCTGCTAGCACCTTCTCTGTGCCTGTTCACATTGCTTCGCAGAATCGCTTTTGTGCAGAAAACACTAACACTTGTTCAGAACAAAAGAAAGCAAAGAGTCCCAGATTTTATGCTGTACTGGAGAGCTTGCAGAGCACTGGGGAAAGGCAGGCAGAGAATTCCCTGCTAGCACCTTCTCTGTGCCTGGGAAGCAGAAGTGTTCACATTGCTTCGCAGAATCACTTTTGTGCAGAAAACAGTAACTCTTGTTAGGAACGAAAGAAAACACAGAGCCCCAGATTTTATGTTGTCCTGGAGAGCTTGCAGAGCACTGGGGAAAGGCAGGCAGAGAATTCCCTGCTAGCACCTTCTCTGTGCCTGGGAAGCAGAAGTGTTCACATTGCTTCGCAGAATCGCTTTTGTGCAGAAAACAGTAACACTTGTTCAGAACAAAAGAAAGCACAGAGCCCCAGATTTTATGTTGTCCTCTAGAGCTTGCAGAGCACTGGGGAAAGGCAGGCAGAGAATTCCCTGCTAGCACCTTCTCTGTGCCTGGGAAGCAAAAGTGTTCACATTGCTTCGCAGAATCGCTTTTGTGCAGAAAACAGTAACACTTGTTCAGAACGAAAGAAAGCACAGAGCCCCAGATTTTATGCTGTCCTGGAGAGCTTGCAGAGCACTGGGGAAAGGCAGGCAGAGAATTCCCTGCTAGCACCTTCTCTGTGCCTGGGAAGCAGAAGTGTTCACATTGCTTCGCAGAATCACTTTTGTGCAGAAAACAGTAACACTTGTTCAGAACGAAAGAAAGCACAGAGCCCCAGATTTTATGCTGTCCTGGAGAGCTTGCAGAGCACTGGGGAAAGGCAGGCAGAGAATTCCCTGCTAGCACCTTCTCTGTGCCTGGGAAGCAGAAGTGTTCACATTGCTTCGCAGAATCGCTTTTGTGCAGAAAACAGTAACACTTGTTCAGAACGAAAGAAAGCACAGAGCCCCAGATTTTATGCTGCCCTGCAGAGCTTGCAGAGCACTGGGGAAAGGCAGGCAGAGAATTCCCTGCTAGCACCTTCTCTGTGCCTGTTCACATTACTTCGCAGAATCGCTTTTGTGCAGAAAACAGTAACACTTGTTCAGAACAAAAGAAAACACAGAGCCCCAGATTTTATGCTGTCCTGGAGAGATTGCAGAGCACTGGGGAAAAGCAGGCAGAGAATTCCCTGTTAGTACCTTCTCTGTGCCTGGGAAGCAGAAGTGTTCACATTGCTTCGCAGAATCACTTTTGTGCAGAAAACAGTAACACTTGTTCAGAACGAAAGAAAACACAGAGCCCCAGATTTTATGCTGTCCTGGAGAGCTTGCAGAGCACTGGGGAAAGGCAGGCAGAGAATTCCCTGCTAGCACCTTCTCTGTGCCTGGGAAGCAGAAGTGTTCACATTGCTTCGCAGAATCACTTTTGTGCAGAAAACAGTAACACTTGTTCAGAACGAAAGAAAGCACAGAGCCCCAGATTTTATGTTGTCCTCTAGAGCTTGCAGAGCACTGGGGAAAGGCAGGCAGAGAATTCCCTGCTAGCACCTTCTCTGTGCCTGTTCACATTGCTTCGCAGAATCGCTTTTGTGCAGAAAACACTAACACTTGTTCAGAACAAAAGAAAGCAAAGAGTCCCAGATTTTATGCTGTACTGGAGAGCTTGCAGAGCACTGGGGAAAGGCAGGCAGAGAATTCCCTGCTAGCACCTTCTCTGTGCCTGGGAAGCAGAAGTGTTCACATTGCTTCGCAGAATCGCTTTTGTGCAGAAAACAGTAACACTTGTTCAGAACGAAAGAAAGCACAGAGCCCCAGATTTTTTGCTGTCCTGGAGAGCTTGCAGAGCACTGGGGAAAGGCAGGCAGAGAATTCCCTGCTAGCACCTTCTCTGTGCCTGGGAAGCAAAAGTGTTCACATTGCTTCGCAGAATCGCTTTTGTGCAGAAAACAGTAACACTTGTTCAGAACGAAAGAAAGCACAGAGCCCCAGATTTTATGCTGTCCTGGAGAGCTTGCAGAGCACTGGGGAAAGGCAGGCAGAGAATTCCCTGCTAGCACCTTCTCTGTGCCTGGGAAGCAGAAGTGTTCACATTGCTTCGCAGAATCACTTTTGTACAGAAAACAGTAACACTTGTTCAGAACGAAAGAAAGCACAGAGCCCCAGATTTGCTGTTGTCCTGGAGAGCTTGCAGAGCACTGGGGAAAAGCAGGCAGAGAATTCCCTGCTAGCACCTTCTCTGTGCCTGGGAAGCAAAAGTGTTCACATTGCTTCGCAGAATCGCTTTTGTGCAGAAAACACTAACACTTGTTCAGAACGAAAGAAAGCACAGAGCCCCAGATTTTATGCTGTCCTGGAGAGCTTGCAGAGCACTGGGGAAAAGCAGGCAGAGAAGTCCCTGCTAGCACCTTCTCTGTGCCTGGGAAGCAGAAGTGTTCACATTGCTTCGCAGAATCGCTTTTGTGCAGAAAACACTAACACTTGTTCAGAACAAAAGAAAGCACAGAGCCCCAGATTTTATGCTGTCCTGGAGAGCTTGCAGAGCACTGGGGAAAGGCAGGCAGAGAATTCCCTGCTAGCACCTTCTCTGTGCCTGGGAAGCAGAAGTGTTCACATTCCTTCGCAGAATCGCTTTTGTGCAGAAAACAGTAACACTTGTTCAGAACGAAAGAAAGCACAGAGCCCCAGATTTTATGTTGTCCTGGAGAGCTTGCAGAGCACTGGGGAAAGGCAGGCAGAGAATTCCCTGCTAGCACCTTCTCTGTGCCTGGGAAGCAGAAGTGTTCACATTGCTTCGCAGAATCGCTTTTGTGCAGAAAACAGTAACACTTGTTCAGAACAAAAGAAAGCACAGAGCCCCAGATTTTATGTTGTCCTCTAGAGCTTGCAGAGCACTGGGGAAAGGCAGGCAGAGAATTCCCTGCTAGCACCTTCTCTGTGCCTGTTCACATTGCTTCGCAGAATCGCTTTTGTGCAGAAAACACTAACACTTGTTCAGAACAAAAGAAAGCAAAGAGTCCCAGATTTTATGCTGTACTGGAGAGCTTGCAGAGCACTGGGGAAAGGCAGGCAGAGAATTCCCTGCTAGCACCTTCTCTGTGCCTGGGAAGCAGAAGTGTTCACATTGCTTCGCAGAATCGCTTTTGTGCAGAAAACAGTAACACTTGTTCAGAACGAAAGAAAGCACAAAGCCCCAGATTTTATGCTGTCCTGGAGAGCTTGCAGAGCACTGGGGAAAGGCAGGCAGAGAATTCCCTGCTAGCACCTTCTCTGTGCCTGTTCACATTACTTCGCAGAATCGCTTTTGTGCAGAAAACAGTAACACTTGTTCAGAACGAAAGAAAGCACAGAGCCCCAGATTTTATGCTGTCCTGGAGAGATTGCAGAGCACTGGGGAAAAGCAGGCAGAGAATTCCCTGCTAGTACCTTCTCTGTGCCTGGGAAGCAGAAGTGTTCACATTGCTTCGCAGAATCACTTTTGTGCAGAAAACAGTAACACTTGTTCAGAACGAAAGAAAGCACAGAGCCCCAGATTTTATGCTGTCCTGGAGAGCTTGCAGAGCACTGGGGAAAGGCAGGCAGAGAATTCCCTGCTAGCACCTTCTCTGTGCCTGTTCACATTGCTTCGCAGAATCGCTTTTGTGCGGAGAACACTTACACTTGTTCAGAACAAAAGAAAGCACAGAGCCGCAGATTTTATGCTGTACTGGAGAGCTTGCAGAGCACTGGGGAAAGGCAGGCAGAGAATTCCCTGCTAGCACCTTCTCTGTGCCTGGGAAGCAGAAGTGTTCACATTGCTTCGCAGAATCGCATTTGTGCAGAAAACAGTAACACTTGTTCAGAACGAAAGAAAGCACAGAGCCCCAGATTTTATGCTGTCCTGGAGAGCTTGCAGAGCACTGGGGAAAGGCAGGCAGAGAATTCCCTGCTAGCACCTTCTCTGTGCCTGGGAAGCAGAAGTGTTCACATTGCTTCGCAGAATCGCTTTTGTGCAGAAAACAGTAACACTTGTTCAGAACGAAAGAAAGCACAGAGCCCCAGATTTTATGCTGTCCTGGAGAGCTTGCAGAGCACTGGGGAAAGGCAGGCAGAGAATTCCCTGCTAGCACCTTCTCTGTGCCTGTTCACATTACTTCGCAGAATCGCTTTTGTGCAGAAAACAGTAACACTTGTTCAGAACGAAAGAAAGCACAGAGCCCCAGATTTTATGCTGTCCTGGAGAGATTGCAGAGCACTGGGGAAAAGCAGGCAGAGAATTCCCTGCTAGTACCTTCTCTGTGCCTGGGAAGCAGAAGTGTTCACATTGCTTCGCAGAATCACTTTTGTGCAGAAAACAGTAACACTTGTTCAGAACGAAAGAAAACACAGAGCCCCAGATTTTATGCTGTCCTGGAGAGCTTGCAGAGCACTGGGGAAAGGCAGGCAGAGAATTCCCTGCTAGCACCTTCTCTGTGCCTGTTCACATTGCTTCGCAGAATCGCTTTTGTGCGGAGAACACTTACACTTGTTCAGAACAAAAGAAAGCACAGAGCCGCAGATTTTATGCTGTACTGGAGAGCTTGCAGAGCACTGGGGAAAGGCAGGCAGAGAATTCCCTGCTAGCACCTTCTCTGTGCCTGGGAAGCAAAAGTGTTCACATTGCTTCGCAGAATCGCTTTTGTGCAGAAAACAGTAACACTTTTTCAGAACAAAAGAAAGCACAGAGCCCCAGATTTTATGTTGTCCTGGAGAGCTTGCAGAGCACTGGGGAAAGGCAGGCAGAGAATTCCCTGCTAGCACCTTCTCTGTGCCTGGGAAGCAGAAGTGTTCACATTGCTTCGCAGAATCGCTTTTGTGCAGAAAACAGTAACACTTGTTCAGAACGAAAGAAAGCACAGAGCCCCAGATTTTATGCTGTCCTGGAGAGCTTGCAGAGCACTGGGGAAAGGCAGGCAGAGAATTCCCTGCTAGCACCTTCTCTGTGCCTGGGAAGCAGAAGTGTTCACATTCCTTCGCAGAATCGCTTTTGTGCAGAAAACAGTAACACTTGTTCAGAACAAAAGAAAGCACAGAGCCCCAGATTTTATGTTGTCCTGGAGAGCTTGCAGAGCACTGGGGAAAGGCAGGCAGAGAATTCCCTGCTAGCACCTTCTCTGTGCCTGGGAAGCAGAAGTGTTCACATTGCTTCGCAGAATCACTTTTGTGCAGAAAACAGTAACACTTGTTCAGAACGAAAGAAAGCACAGAGCCCCAGATTTGCTGTTGTCCTGGAGAGCTTGCAGAGCACTGGGGAAAGGCAGGCAGAGAATTCCCTGCTAGCACCTTCTCTGTGCCTGTTCACATTGCTTCGCAGAATCGCTTTTGTGCAGAAAACACTAACACTTGTTCAGAACAAAAGAAAGCAAAGAGTCCCAGATTTTATGCTGTACTGGAGAGCTTGCAGAGCACTGGGGAAAGGCAGGCAGAGAATTCCCTGCTAGCACCTTCTCTGTGCCTGGGAAGCAGAAGTGTTCTCATTGCTTCGCAGAATCGCTTTTGTGCAGAAAACAGTAACACTTGTTCAGAACAAAAGAAAGCACAGAGCCCCAGATTTTATGCTGTCCTGGAGAGCTTGCAGAGCACTGGGGAAAGGCAGGCAGAGAATTCCCTGCTAGCACCTTCTCTGTGCCTGGGAAGCAGAAGTGTTCACATTGCTTCGCAGAATCCCTTTTGTGCAGAAAACAGTAACACTTGTTCAGAACGAAAGAAAGCACAGAGCCCCAGATTTTATGCTGTACTGGACAGCTTGCAGAGCACTGGGGAAAGGCAGGCAGAGAATTCCCTGCTAGCACCTTCTCTGTGCCTGGGAAGCAAAAGTGTTCACATTGCTTCGCAGAATCGCTTTTGTGCAGAAAACAGTAACACTTGTTCAGAACGAAAGAAAGCACAGAGCCCCAGATTTTATGTTGTCCTGGAGAGCTTGCAGAGCACTGGGGAAAGGCAGGCAGAGAATTCCCTGCTAGCACCTTCTCTGTGCCTGGGAAGCAGAAGTGTTCACATTGCTTCGCAGAATCGCTTTTGTGCAGAAAACAGTAACACTTGTTCAGAACAAAAGAAAGCACAGAGCCCCAGATTTTATGTTGTCCTCTAGAGCTTGCAGAGCACTGGGGAAAGGCAGGCAGAGAATTCCCTGCTAGCACCTTCTCTGTGCCTGGGAAGCAGAAGTGTTCACATTGCTTCGCAGAATCGCTTTTGTGCAGAAAACAGTAACACTTGTTCAGAACGAAAGAAAGCACAGAGCCCCAGATTTTATGCTGTCCTGGAGAGCTTGCAGAGCACTGGGGAAAGGCAGGCAGAGAATTCCCTGCTAGCACCTTCTCTGTGCCTGGGAAGCAGAAGTGTTCACATTGCTTCGCAGAATCACTTTTGTGCAGAAAACAGTAACACTTGTTCAGAACGAAAGAAAGCACAGAGCCCCAGATTTGCTGTTGTCCTGGAGAGCTTGCAGAGCACTGGGGAAAGGCAGGCAGAGAATTCCCTGCTAGCACCTTCTCTGTGCCTGGGAAGCAGAAGTGTTCACATTGCTTCGCAGAATCGCTTTTGTGCAGAAAACAGTAACACTTGTTCAGAACGAAAGAAAGCACAGAGCCCCAGATTTTATGCTGTCCTGGAGAGCTTGCAGAGCACTGGGGAAAGGCAGGCAGAGAATTCCCTGCTAGCACCTTCTCTGTGCCTGGGAAGCAGAAGTGTTCACATTGCTTCGCAGAATCACTTTTGTGCAGAAAACAGTAACACTTGTTCAGAACGAAAGAAAGCACAGAGCCCCAGATTTGCTGTTGTCCTGGAGAGCTTGCAGAGCACTGGGGAAAGGCAGGCAGAGAATTCCCTGCTAGCACCTTCTCTGTGCCTGTTCACATTGCTTCGCAGAATCGCTTTTGTGCAGAAAACACTAACACTTGTTCAGAACGAAAGAAAGCACAGAGTCCCAGATTTTATGCTGTACTGGAGAGCTTGCAGAGCACTGGGGAAAAGCAGGCAGAGAATTCCCTGCTAGCACCTTCTCTGTGCCTGGGAAGCAGAAGTGTTCACATTGCTTCGCAGAATCACTTTTGTGCAGAAAACAGTAACTCTTGTTAGGAACGAAAGAAAACACAGAGCCCCAGATTTTATGTTGTCCTGGAGAGCTTGCAGAGCACTGGGGAAAGGCAGGCAGAGAATTCCCTGCTAGCACCTTCTCTGTGCCTGGGAAGCAGAAGTGTTCACATTGCTTCGCAGAATCGCTTTTGTGCAGAAAACAGTAACACTTGTTCAGAACAAAAAAAAGCACAGAGCCCCAGATTTTATGTTGTCCTCTAGAGCTTGCAGAGCACTGGGGAAAGGCAGGCAGAGAATTCCCTGCTAGCACCTTCTCTGTGCCTGGGAAGCAGAAGTGTTCACATTGCTTCGCAGAATCGCTTTTGTGCAGAAAACAGTAACACTTGTTCAGAACGAAAGAAAGCACAGAGCCCCAGATTTTATGCTGTCCTGGAGAGCTTGCAGAGCACTGGGGAAAGGCAGGCAGAGAATTCCCTGCTAGCACCTTCTCTGTGCCTGGGAAGCAGAAGTGTTCACATTGCTTCGCAGAATCACTTTTGTGCAGAAAACAGTAACACTTGTTCAGAACGAAAGAAAACACAGAGCCCCAGATTTTATGCTGTCCTGGAGAGCTTGCAGAGCACTGGGGAAAGGCAGGCAGAGAATTCCCTGCTAGCACCTTCTCTGTGCCTGTTCACATTGCTTCGCAGAATCGCTTTTGTGCGGAGAACACTTACACTTGTTCAGAACAAAAGAAAGCACAGAGCCGCAGATTTTATGCTGTACTGGAGAGCTTGCAGAGCACTGGGGAAAGGCAGGCAGAGAATTCCCTGCTAGCACCTTCTCTGTGCCTGGGAAGCAAAAGTGTTCACATTGCTTCGCAGAATCGGTTTTGTGCAGAAAACAGTAACACTTTTTCAGAACAAAAGAAAGCACAGAGCCCCAGATTTTATGCTGTACTGGACAGCTTGCAGAGCACTGGGGAAAGGCAGGCAGAGAATTCCCTGCTAGCACCTTCTCTGTGCCTGGGAAGCAAAAGTGTTCACATTGCTTCGCAGAATCGCTTTTGTGCAGAAAACAGTAACACTTGTTCAGAACGAAAGAAAGCACAGAGCCCCAGATTTTATGTTGTCCTGGAGAGCTTGCAGAGCACTGGGGAAAGGCAGGCAGAGAATTCCCTGCTAGCACCTCCTCTGTGCCTGTTCACATTGCTTCGCAGAATCGCTTTTGTGCAGAAAACACTAACACATGTTCAGAACAAAAGAAAGCAAAGAGTCCCAGATTTTATGCTGTACTGGAGAGCTTGCAGAGCACTGGGGAAAGGCAGGCAGAGAATTCCCTGCTAGCACCTTCTCTGTGCCTGGGAAGCAGAAGTGTTCACATTGCTTCGCAGAATCACTTTTGTGCAGAAAACAGTAACTCTTGTTAGGAACGAAAAAAAGCACAGAGCCCCAGATTTTATGTTGTCCTCTAGAGCTTGCAGAGCACTGGGGAAAGGCAGGCAGAGAATTCCCTGCTAGCACCTTCTCTGTGCCTGGGAAGCAAAAGTGTTCACATTGCTTCGCAGAATCGCTTTTGTGCAGAAAACAGTAACACTTGTTCAGAACAAAAGAAAGCACAGAGCCCCAGATTTTATGCTGTCCTGGAGAGCTTGCAGAGCACTGGGGAAAGGCAGGCAGAGAATTCCCTGCTAGCACCTTCTCTGTGCCTGGGAAGCAGAAGTGTTCACATTGCTTCGCAGAATCACTTTTGTGCAGAAAACAGTAACACTTGTTCAGAACGAAAGAAAGCACAGAGCCCCAGATTTTATGCTGTCCTGGAGAGCTTGCAGAGCACTGGGGAAAGGCAGGCAGAGAATTCCCTGCTAGCACCTTCTCTGTGCCTGGGAAGCAGAAGTGTTCACATTGCTTCGCAGAATCGCTTTTGTGCAGAAAACAGTAACACTTGTTCAGAACGAAAGAAAGCACAGAGCCCCAGATTTTATGCTGTCCTGGAGAGCTTGCAGAGCACTGGGGAAAGGCAGGCAGAGAATTCCCTGCTAGCACCTTCTCTGTGCCTGTTCACATTGCTTCGCAGAATCGCTTTTGTGCGGAGAACACTTACACTTGTTCAGAACAAAAGAAAGCACAGAGCCGCAGATTTTATGCTGTACTGGAGAGCTTGCAGAGCACTGGGGAAAGGCAGGCAGAGAATTCCCTGCTAGCACCTTCTCTGTGCCTGGGAAGCAAAAGTGTTCACATTGCTTCGCAGAATCGGTTTTGTGCAGAAAACAGTAACACTTTTTCAGAACAAAAGAAAGCACAGAGCCCCAGATTTTATGTTGTCCTGGAGAGCTTGCAGAGCACTGGGGAAAAGCAGGCAGAGAATTCCCTGCTAGCACCTTCTCTGTGCCTGGGAAGCAGAAGTGTTCACATTGCTTCGCAGAATCGCTTTTGTGCAGAAAACAGTAACACTTGTTCAGAACGAAAGAAAGCACAGAGCCCCAGATTTTATGCTGTACTGGAGAGCTTGCAGAGCACTGGGGAAAAGCAGGCAGAGAAGTCCCTGCTAGCACCTTCTCTGTGCCTGGGAAGCAGAAGTGTTCACATTGCTTAGCAGAATCGCTTTTGTGCAGAAAACAGTAACACTTGTTCAGAACAAAAGAAAGCACAGAGCCCCAGATTTTATGCTGTCCTGGAGAGCTTGCAGAGCACTGGGGAAAGGCAGGCAGAGAATTCCCTGCTAGCACCTTCTCTGTGCCTGTTCACATTGCTTCGCAGAATCGCTTTTGTGCAGAAAACAGTAACACTTGTTCAGAACAAAAGAAAGCACAGAGCTGCAGATTTTATGCTGTACTGGAGAGCTTGCAGAGCACTGGGGAAAGGCAGGCAGAGAATTCCCTGCTAGCACCTTCTCTGTGCCTGGGAAGCAGAAGTGTTCACATTCCTTCGCAGAATCGCTTTTGTGCAGAAAACAGTAACACTTGTTCAGAACAAAAGAAAGCACAGAGCCCCAGATTTTATGTTGTCCTGGAGAGCTTGCAGAGCACTGGGGAAAGGCAGGCAGAGAATTCCCTGCTAGCACCTTCTCTGTGCCTGGGAAGCAGAAGTGTTCACATTGCTTCGCAGAATCGCTTTTGTGCAGAAAACAGTAACACTTGTTCAGAACAAAAGAAAGCACAGAGCCCCAGATTTTATGTTGTCCTCTAGAGCTTGCAGAGCACTGGGGAAAGGCAGGCAGAGAATTCCCTGCTAGCACCTTCTCTGTGCCTGTTCACATTGCTTCGCAGAATCGCTTTTGTGCAGAAAACACTAACACTTGTTCAGAACAAAAGAAAGCAAAGAGTCCCAGATTTTATGCTGTACTGGAGAGCTTGCAGAGCACTGGGGAAAGGCAGGCAGAGAATTCCCTGCTAGCACCTTCTCTGTGCCTGGGAAGCAGAAGTGTTCACATTGCTTCGCAGAATCGCTTTTGTGCAGAAAACAGTAACACTTGTTCAGAACGAAAGAAAGCACAAAGCCCCAGATTTTATGCTGTCCTGGAGAGCTTGCAGAGCACTGGGGAAAGGCAGGCAGAGAATTCCCTGCTAGCACCTTCTCTGTGCCTGTTCACATTACTTCGCAGAATCGCTTTTGTGCAGAAAACAGTAACACTTGTTCAGAACGAAAGAAAGCACAGAGCCCCAGATTTTATGCTGTCCTGGAGAGATTGCAGAGCACTGGGGAAAAGCAGGCAGAGAATTCCCTGCTAGTACCTTCTCTGTGCCTGGGAAGCAGAAGTGTTCACATTGCTTCGCAGAATCACTTTTGTGCAGAAAACAGTAACACTTGTTCAGAACGAAAGAAAACACAGAGCCCCAGATTTTATGCTGTCCTGGAGAGCTTGCAGAGCACTGGGGAAAGGCAGGCAGAGAATTCCCTGCTAGCACCTTCTCTGTGCCTGTTCACATTGCTTCGCAGAATCGCTTTTGTGCGGAGAACACTTACACTTGTTCAGAACAAAAGAAAGCACAGAGCCCCAGATTTTATGTTGTCCTGGAGAGCTTGCAGAGCACTGGGGAAAGGCAGGCAGAGAATTCCCTGCTAGCACCTTCTCTGTGCCTGGGAAGCAGAAGTGTTCACATTGCTTCGCAGAATCACTTTTGTGCAGAAAACAGTAACACTTGTTCAGAACGAAAGAAAGCACAGAGCCCCAGATTTTATGCTGTCCTGGAGAGCTTGCAGAGCACTGGGGAAAGGCAGGCAGAGAATTCCCTGCTAGCACCTTCTCTGTGCCTGGGAAGCAGAAGTGTTCACATTGCTTCGCAGAATCGCTTTTGTGCAGAAAACAGTAACACTTGTTCAGAACGAAAGAAAGCACAGAGCCCCAGATTTTATGCTGTCCTGGAGAGCTTGCAGAGCACTGGGGAAAGGCAGGCAGAGAATTCCCTGCTAGCACCTTCTCTGTGCCTGGGAAGCAGAAGTGTTCACATTGCTTCGCAGAATCACTTTTGTGCAGAAAACAGTAACACTTGTTCAGAACGAAAGAAAGCACAGAGCCCCAGATTTGCTGTTGTCCTGGAGAGCTTGCAGAGCACTGGGGAAAGGCAGGCAGAGAATTCCCTGCTAGCACCTTCTCTGTGCCTGTTCACATTGCTTCGCAGAATCGCTTTTGTGCGGAGAACACTTACACTTGTTCAGAACAAAAGAAAGCACAGAGCCGCAGATTTTATGCTGTACTGGAGAGCTTGCAGAGCACTGGGGAAAGGCAGGCAGAGAATTCCCTGCTAGCACCTTCTCTGTGCCTGGGAAGCAAAAGTGTTCACATTGCTTCGCAGAATCGGTTTTGTGCAGAAAACAGTAACACATTTTCAGAACAAAAGAAAGCACAGAGCCCCAGATTTTATGCTGTACTGGAGAGCTTGCAGAGCACTGGGGAAAGGCAGGCAGAGAATTCCCTGCTAGCACCTTCTCTGTGCCTGGGAAGCAGAAGTGTTCACATTGCTTCGCAGAATCGCTTTTGTGCAGAAAACAGTAACACTTGTTCAGAACGAAAGAAAGCACAGAGCCCCAGATTTTATGTTGTCCTGGAGAGCTTGCAGAGCACTGGGGAAAGGCAGGCAGAGAATTCCCTGCTAGCACCTTCTCTGTGCCTGTTCACATTGCTTCGCAGAATCGCTTTTGTGCAGAAAACACTAACACATGTTCAGAACAAAAGAAAGCAAAGAGTCCCAGATTTTATGCTGTACTGGAGAGCTTGCAGAGCACTGGGGAAAGGCAGGCAGAGAATTCCCTGCTAGCACCTTCTCTGTGCCTGGGAAGCAGAAGTGTTCACATTGCTTCGCAGAATCACTTTTGTGCAGAAAACAGTAACTCTTGTTAGGAACGAAAAAAAGCACAGAGCCCCAGATTTTATGTTGTCCTCTAGAGCTTGCAGAGCACTGGGGAAAGGCAGGCAGAGAATTCCCTGCTAGCACCTTCTCTGTGCCTGGGAAGCAAAAGTGTTCACATTGCTTCGCAGAATCGCTTTTGTGCAGAAAACAGTAACACTTGTTCAGAACGAAAGAAAGCACAGAGCCCCAGATTTTATGCTGTCCTGGAGAGCTTGCAGAGCACTGGGGAAAGGCAGGCAGAGAATTCCCTGCTAGCACCTTCTCTGTGCCTGGGAAGCAGAAGTGTTCACATTGCTTCGCAGAATCGCTTTTGTGCAGAAAACAGTAACACTTGTTCAGAACAAAAGAAAGCACAGAGCCCCAGATTTTATGTTGTCCTCTAGAGCTTGCAGAGCACTGGGGAAAGGCAGGCAGAGAATTCCCTGCTAGCACCTTCTCTGTGCCTGGGAAGCAGAAGTGTTCACATTGCTTCGCAGAATCGCTTTTGTGCAGAAAACAGTAACACTTGTTCAGAACAAAAGAAAGCACAGAGCCCCAGATTTTATGTTGTCCTCTAGAGCTTGCAGAGCACTGGGGAAAGGCAGGCAGAGAATTCCCTGCTAGCACCTTCTCTGTGCCTGGGAAGCAGAAGTGTTCACATTGCTTCGCAGAATCGCTTTTGTGCAGAAAACAGTAACACTTGTTCAGAACGAAAGAAAGCACAGAGCCCCAGATTTTATGCTGTCCTGGAGAGCTTGCAGAGCACTGGGGAAAGGCAGGCAGAGAATTCCCTGCTAGCACCTTCTCTGTGCCTGGGAAGCAGAAGTGTTCACATTGCTTCGCAGAATCACTTTTGTGCAGAAAACAGTAACACTTGTTCAGAACGAAAGAAAGCACAGAGCCCCAGATTTGCTGTTGTCCTGGAGAGCTTGCAGAGCACTGGGGAAAGGCAGGCAGAGAATTCCCTGCTAGCACCTTCTCTGTGCCTGGGAAGCAGAAGTGTTCACATTGCTTCGCAGAATCGCTTTTGTGCAGAAAACAGTAACACTTGTTCAGAACGAAAGAAAGCACAGAGCCCCAGATTTTATGCTGTCCTGGAGAGCTTGCAGAGCACTGGGGAAAGGCAGGCAGAGAATTCCCTGCTAGCACCTTCTCTGTGCCTGGGAAGCAGAAGTGTTCACATTGCTTCGCAGAATCACTTTTGTGCAGAAAACAGTAACACTTGTTCAGAACGAAAGAAAGCACAGAGCCCCAGATTTGCTGTTGTCCTGGAGAGCTTGCAGAGCACTGGGGAAAGGCAGGCAGAGAATTCCCTGCTAGCACCTTCTCTGTGCCTGTTCACATTGCTTCGCAGAATCGCTTTTGTGCAGAAAACACTAACACTTGTTCAGAACGAAAGAAAGCACAGAGTCCCAGATTTTATGCTGTACTGGAGAGCTTGCAGAGCACTGGGGAAAAGCAGGCAGAGAATTCCCTGCTAGCACCTTCTCTGTGCCTGGGAAGCAGAAGTGTTCACATTGCTTCGCAGAATCATTTTTGTGCAGAAAACAGTAACTCTTGTTAGGAACGAAAGAAAACACAGAGCCCCAGATTTTATGTTGTCCTGGAGAGCTTGCAGAGCACTGGGGAAAGGCAGGCAGAGAATTCCCTGCTAGCACCTTCTCTGTGCCTGGGAAGCAGAAGTGTTCACATTGCTTCGCAGAATCGCTTTTGTGCAGAAAACAGTAACACTTGTTCAGAACAAAAAAAAGCACAGAGCCCCAGATTTTATGTTGTCCTCTAGAGCTTGCAGAGCACTGGGGAAAGGCAGGCAGAGAATTCCCTGCTAGCACCTTCTCTGTGCCTGGGAAGCAGAAGTGTTCACATTGCTTCGCAGAATCGCTTTTGTGCAGAAAACAGTAACACTTGTTCAGAACGAAAGAAAGCACAGAGCCCCAGATTTTATGCTGTCCTGGAGAGCTTGCAGAGCACTGGGGAAAGGCAGGCAGAGAATTCCCTGCTAGCACCTTCTCTGTGCCTGGGAAGCAGAAGTGTTCACATTGCTTCGCAGAATCACTTTTGTGCAGAAAACAGTAACACTTGTTCAGAACGAAAGAAAACACAGAGCCCCAGATTTTATGCTGTCCTGGAGAGCTTGCAGAGCACTGGGGAAAGGCAGGCAGAGAATTCCCTGCTAGCACCTTCTCTGTGCCTGTTCACATTGCTTCGCAGAATCGCTTTTGTGCGGAGAACACTTACACTTGTTCAGAACAAAAGAAAGCACAGAGCCGCAGATTTTATGCTGTACTGGAGAGCTTGCAGAGCACTGGGGAAAGGCAGGCAGAGAATTCCCTGCTAGCACCTTCTCTGTGCCTGGGAAGCAAAAGTGTTCACATTGCTTCGCAGAATCGGTTTTGTGCAGAAAACAGTAACACTTTTTCAGAACAAAAGAAAGCACAGAGCCCCAGATTTTATGCTGTACTGGACAGCTTGCAGAGCACTGGGGAAAGGCAGGCAGAGAATTCCCTGCTAGCACCTTCTCTGTGCCTGGGAAGCAAAAGTGTTCACATTGCTTCGCAGAATCGCTTTTGTGCAGAAAACAGTAACACTTGTTCAGAACGAAAGAAAGCACAGAGCCCCAGATTTTATGTTGTCCTGGAGAGCTTGCAGAGCACTGGGGAAAGGCAGGCAGAGAATTCCCTGCTAGCACCTCCTCTGTGCCTGTTCACATTGCTTCGCAGAATCGCTTTTGTGCAGAAAACACTAACACATGTTCAGAACAAAAGAAAGCAAAGAGTCCCAGATTTTATGCTGTACTGGAGAGCTTGCAGAGCACTGGGGAAAGGCAGGCAGAGAATTCCCTGCTAGCACCTTCTCTGTGCCTGGGAAGCAGAAGTGTTCACATTGCTTCGCAGAATCACTTTTGTGCAGAAAACAGTAACTCTTGTTAGGAACGAAAAAAAGCACAGAGCCCCAGATTTTATGTTGTCCTGGAGAGCTTGCAGAGCACTGGGGAAAGGCAGGCAGAGAATTCCCTGCTAGCACCTTCTCTGTGCCTGGGAAGCAAAAGTGTTCACATTGCTTCGCAGAATCGCTTTTGTGCAGAAAACAGTAACACTTGTTCAGAACAAAAGAAAGCACAGAGCCCCAGATTTTATGCTGTCCTGGAGAGCTTGCAGAGCACTGGGGAAAGGCAGGCAGAGAATTCCCTGCTAGCACCTTCTCTGTGCCTGGGAAGCAGAAGTGTTCACATTGCTTCGCAGAATCACTTTTGTGCAGAAAACAGTAACACTTGTTCAGAACGAAAGAAAGCACAGAGCCCCAGATTTTATGCTGTCCTGGAGAGCTTGCAGAGCACTGGGGAAAGGCAGGCAGAGAATTCCCTGCTAGCACCTTCTCTGTGCCTGGGAAGCAGAAGTGTTCACATTGCTTCGCAGAATCGCTTTTATGCAGAAAACAGTAACACTTGTTCAGAACGAAAGAAAGCACAGAGCCCCAGATTTTATGCTGTCCTGGAGAGCTTGCAGAGCACTGGGGAAAGGCAGGCAGAGAATTCCCTGCTAGCACCTTCTCTGTGCCTGTTCACATTGCTTCGCAGAATCGCTTTTGTGCGGAGAACACTTACACTTGTTCAGAACAAAAGAAAGCACAGAGCCGCAGATTTTATGCTGTACTGGAGAGCTTGCAGAGCACTGGGGAAAGGCAGGCAGAGAATTCCCTGCTAGCACCTTCTCTGTGCCTGGGAAGCAAAAGTGTTCACATTGCTTCGCAGAATCGGTTTTGTGCAGAAAACAGTAACACTTTTTCAGAACAAAAGAAAGCACAGAGCCCCAGATTTTATGTTGTCCTGGAGAGCTTGCAGAGCACTGGGGAAAGGCAGGCAGAGAATTCCCTGCTAGCACCTTCTCTGTGCCTGGGAAGCAGAAGTGTTCACATTGCTTCGCAGAATCGCTTTTGTGCAGAAAACAATAACAATTGTTCAGAACGAAAGAAAGCACAGAGCCCCAGATTTTATGCTGTCCTGGAGAGCTTGCAGAGCACTGGGGAAAGGCAGGCAGAGAATTCCCTGCTAGCACCTTCTCTGTGCCTGGGAAGCAGAAGTGTTCACATTGCTTCGCAGAATCACTTTTGTGCAGAAAACAGTAACACTTGTTCAGAACGAAAGAAAGCACAGAGCCCCAGATTTGCTGTTGTCCTGGAGAGCTTGCAGAGCACTGGGGAAAGGCAGGCAGAGAATTCCCTGCTAGCACCTTCTCTGTGCCTGTTCACATTGCTTCGCAGAATCGCTTTTGTGCAGAAAACACTAACACTTGTTCAGAACAAAAGAAAGCAAAGAGTCCCAGATTTTATGCTGTACTGGAGAGCTTGCAGAGCACTGGGGAAAGGCAGGCAGAGAATTCCCTGCTAGCACCTTCTCTGTGCCTGGGAAGCAAAAGTGTTCACATTGCTTCGCAGAATCGCTTTTGTGCAGAAAACAGTAACACTTGTTCAGAACGAAAGAAAGCACAGAGCCCCAGATTTTATGCTGTCCTGGAGAGCTTGCAGAGCACTGGGGAAAGGCAGGCAGAGAATTCCCTGCTAGCACCTTCTCTGTGCCTGGGAAGCAGAAGTGTTCACATTGCTTCGCAGAATCACTTTTGTACAGAAAACAGTAACACTTGTTCAGAACGAAAGAAAGCACAGAGCCCCAGATTTGCTGTTGTCCTGGAGAGCTTGCAGAGCACTGGGGAAAGGCAGGCAGAGAATTCCCTGCTAGCACCTTCTCTGTGCCTGGGAAGCAAAAGTGTTCACATTGCTTCGCAGAATCGCTTTTGTGCAGAAAACACTAACACTTGTTCAGAACGAAAGAAAGCACAGAGCCCCAGATTTTATGTTGTCCTGGAGAGCTTGCAGAGCACTGGGGAAAAGCAGGCAGAGAATTCCCTGCTAGCACCTTCTCTGTGCCTGGGAAGCAGAAGTGTTCACATTGCTTCGCAGAATCGCTTTTGTGCAGAAAACAGTAACACTTGTTCAGAACGAAAGAAAGCACAGAGCCCCAGATTTTATGCTGTCCTGGAGAGCTTGCAGAGCACTGGGGAAAGGCAGGCAGAGAATTCCCTGCTAGCACCTTCTCTGTGCCTGGGAAGCAGAAGTGTTCACATTGCTTCGCAGAATCACTTTTGTGCAGAAAACAGTAACACTTGTTCAGAACGAAAGAAAGCACAGAGCCCCAGATTTGCTGTTGTCCTGGAGAGCTTGCAGAGCACTGGGGAAAGGCAGGCAGAGAATTCCCTGCTAGCACCTTCTCTGTGCCTGTTCACATTGCTTCGCAGAATCGCTTTTGTGCAGAAAACACTAACACTTGTTCAGAACAAAAGAAAGCAAAGAGTCCCAGATTTTATGCTGTACTGGAGAGCTTGCAGAGCACTGGGGAAAAGCAGGCAGAGAAGTCCCTGCTAGCACCTTCTCTGTGCCTGGGAAGCAGAAGTGTTCACATTGCTTCGCAGAATCGCTTTTGTGCAGAAAACAGTAACACTTGTTCAGAACAAAAGAAAGCACAGAGCCCCAGATTTTATGCTGTCCTGGAGAGCTTGCAGAGCACTGGGGAAAGGCAGGCAGAGAATTCCCTGCTAGCACCTTCTCTGTGCCTGTTCACATTGCTTCGCAGAATCGCTTTTGTGCAGAAAACAGTAACACTTGTTCAGAACAAAAGAAAGCACAGAGCTGCAGATTTTATGCTGTACTGGAGAGCTTGCAGAGCACTGGGGAAAGGCAGGCAGAGAATTCCCTGCTAGCACCTTCTCTGTGCCTGGGAAGCAGAAGTGTTCACATTCCTTCGCAGAATCGCTTTTGTGCAGAAAACAGTAACACTTGTTCAGAACAAAAGAAAGCACAGAGCCCCAGATTTTATGTTGTCCTCTAGAGCTTGCAGAGCACTGGGGAAAGGCAGGCAGAGAATTCCCTGCTAGCACCTTCTCTGTGCCTGGGAAGCAGAAGTGTTCACATTGCTTCGCAGAATCGCTTTTGTGCAGAAAACAGTAACACTTGTTCAGAACAAAAGAAAGCACAGAGCCCCAGATTTTATGTTGTCCTCTAGAGCTTGCAGAGCACTGGGGAAAGGCAGGCAGAGAATTCCCTGCTAGCACCTTCTCTGTGCCTGTTCACATTGCTTCGCAGAATCGCTTTTGTGCAGAAAACACTAACACTTGTTCAGAACAAAAGAAAGCAAAGAGTCCCAGATTTTATGCTGTACTGGAGAGCTTGCAGAGCACTGGGGAAAGGCAGGCAGAGAATTCCCTGCTAGCACCTTCTCTGTGCCTGGGAAGCAGAAGTGTTCACATTGCTTCGCAGAATCGCTTTTGTGCAGAAAACAGTAACACTTGTTCAGAACGAAAGAAAGCACAAAGCCCCAGATTTTATGCTGTCCTGGAGAGCTTGCAGAGCACTGGGGAAAGGCAGGCAGAGAATTCCCTGCTAGCACCTTCTCTGTGCCTGTTCACATTACTTCGCAGAATCGCTTTTGTGCAGAAAACAGTAACACTTGTTCAGAACGAAAGAAAGCACAGAGCCCCAGATTTTATGCTGTCCTGGAGAGATTGCAGAGCACTGGGGAAAAGCAGGCAGAGAATTCCCTGCTAGTACCTTCTCTGTGCCTGGGAAGCAGAAGTGTTCACATTGCTTCGCAGAATCACTTTTGTGCAGAAAACAGTAACACTTGTTCAGAACGAAAGAAAACACAGAGCCCCAGATTTTATGCTGTCCTGGAGAGCTTGCAGAGCACTGGGGAAAGGCAGGCAGAGAATTCCCTGCTAGCACCTTCTCTGTGCCTGTTCACATTGCTTCGCAGAATCGCTTTTGTGCGGAGAACACTTACACTTGTTCAGAACAAAAGAAAGCACAGAGCCCCAGATTTTATGTTGTCCTGGAGAGCTTGCAGAGCACTGGGGAAAGGCAGGCAGAGAATTCCCTGCTAGCACCTTCTCTGTGCCTGGGAAGCAGAAGTGTTCACATTGCTTCGCAGAATCACTTTTGTGCAGAAAACAGTAACACTTGTTCAGAACGAAAGAAAGCACAGAGCCCCAGATTTTATGCTGTCCTGGAGAGCTTGCAGAGCACTGGGGAAAGGCAGGCAGAGAATTCCCTGCTAGCACCTTCTCTGTGCCTGGGAAGCAGAAGTGTTCACATTGCTTCGCAGAATCGCTTTTGTGCAGAAAACAGTAACACTTGTTCAGAACGAAAGAAAGCACAGAGCCCCAGATTTTATGCTGTCCTGGAGAGCTTGCAGAGCACTGGGGAAAGGCAGGCAGAGAATTCCCTGCTAGCACCTTCTCTGTGCCTGGGAAGCAGAAGTGTTCACATTGCTTCGCAGAATCACTTTTGTGCAGAAAACAGTAACACTTGTTCAGAACGAAAGAAAGCACAGAGCCCCAGATTTGCTGTTGTCCTGGAGAGCTTGCAGAGCACTGGGGAAAGGCAGGCAGAGAATTCCCTGCTAGCACCTTCTCTGTGCCTGTTCACATTGCTTCGCAGAATCGCTTTTGTGCGGAGAACACTTACACTTGTTCAGAACAAAAGAAAGCACAGAGCCGCAGATTTTATGCTGTACTGGAGAGCTTGCAGAGCACTGGGGAAAGGCAGGCAGAGAATTCCCTGCTAGCACCTTCTCTGTGCCTGGGAAGCAAAAGTGTTCACATTGCTTCGCAGAATCGGTTTTGTGCAGAAAACAGTAACACATTTTCAGAACAAAAGAAAGCACAGAGCCCCAGATTTTATGCTGTACTGGACAGCTTGCAGAGCACTGGGGAAAGGCAGGCAGAGAATTCCCTGCTAGCACCTTCTCTGTGCCTGGGAAGCAAAAGTGTTCACATTGCTTCGCAGAATCGCTTTTGTGCAGAAAACAGTAACACTTGTTCAGAACGAAAGAAAGCACAGAGCCCCAGATTTTATGTTGTCCTGGAGAGCTTGCAGAGCACTGGGGAAAGGCAGGCAGAGAATTCCCTGCTAGCACCTTCTCTGTGCCTGTTCACATTGCTTCGCAGAATCGCTTTTGTGCAGAAAACACTAACACATGTTCAGAACAAAAGAAAGCAAAGAGTCCCAGATTTTATGCTGTACTGGAGAGCTTGCAGAGCACTGGGGAAAGGCAGGCAGAGAATTCCCTGCTAGCACCTTCTCTGTGCCTGGGAAGCAGAAGTGTTCACATTGCTTCGCAGAATCACTTTTGTGCAGAAAACAGTAACTCTTGTTAGGAACGAAAAAAAGCACAGAGCCCCAGATTTTATGTTGTCCTCTAGAGCTTGCAGAGCACTGGGGAAAGGCAGGCAGAGAATTCCCTGCTAGCACCTTCTCTGTGCCTGGGAAGCAAAAGTGTTCACATTGCTTCGCAGAATCGCTTTTGTGCAGAAAACAGTAACACTTGTTCAGAACGAAAGAAAGCACAGAGCCCCAGATTTTATGCTGTCCTGGAGAGCTTGCAGAGCACTGGGGAAAGGCAGGCAGAGAATTCCCTGCTAGCACCTTCTCTGTGCCTGGGAAGCAGAAGTGTTCACATTGCTTCGCAGAATCACTTTTGTGCAGAAAACAGTAACACTTGTTCAGAACGAAAGAAAGCACAGAGCCCCAGATTTTATGCTGTCCTGGAGAGCTTGCAGAGCACTGGGGAAAGGCAGGCAGAGAATTCCCTGCTAGCACCTTCTCTGTGCCTGGGAAGCAGAAGTGTTCACATTGCTTCGCAGAATCGCTTTTGTGCAGAAAACAGTAACACTTGTTCAGAACGAAAGAAAGCACAGAGCCCCAGATTTTATGCTGTCCTGGAGAGCTTGCAGAGCACTGGGGAAAGGCAGGCAGAGAATTCCCTGCTAGCACCTTCTCTGTGCCTGTTCACATTGCTTCGCAGAATCGCTTTTGTGCGGAGAACACTTACACTTGTTCAGAACAAAAGAAAGCACAGAGCCGCAGATTTTATGCTGTACTGGAGAGCTTGCAGAGCACTGGGGAAAGGCAGGCAGAGAATTCCCTGCTAGCACCTTCTCTGTGCCTGGGAAGCAAAAGTGTTCACATTGCTTCGCAGAATCGGTTTTGTGCAGAAAACAGTAACACTTTTTCAGAACAAAAGAAAGCACAGAGCCCCAGATTTTATGTTGTCCTGGAGAGCTTGCAGAGCACTGGGGAAAGGCAGGCAGAGAATTCCCTGCTAGCACCTTCTCTGTGCCTGGGAAGCAGAAGTGTTCACATTGCTTCGCAGAATCGCTTTTGTGCAGAAAACAGTAACACTTGTTCAGAACGAAAGAAAGCACAGAGCCCCAGATTTTATGCTGTCCTGGAGAGCTTGCAGAGCACTGGGGAAAGGCAGGCAGAGAATTCCCTGCTAGCACCTTCTCTGTGCCTGGGAAGCAGAAGTGTTCACATTGCTTCGCAGAATCACTTTTGTGCAGAAAACAGTAACACTTGTTCAGAACGAAAGAAAGCACAGAGCCCCAGATTTGCTGTTGTCCTGGAGAGCTTGCAGAGCACTGGGGAAAGGCAGGCAGAGAATTCCCTGCTAGCACCTTCTCTGTGCCTGTTCACATTGCTTCGCAGAATCGCTTTTGTGCAGAAAACACTAACACTTGTTCAGAACAAAAGAAAGCAAAGAGTCCCAGATTTTATGCTGTACTGGAGAGCTTGCAGAGCACTGGGGAAAGGCAGGCAGAGAATTCCCTGCTAGCACCTTCTCTGTGCCTGGGAAGCAAAAGTGTTCACATTGCTTCGCAGAATCGCTTTTGTGCAGAAAACACTAACACTTGTTCAGAACGAAAGAAAGCACAGAGCCCCAGATTTTATGTTGTCCTCTAGAGCTTGCAGAGCACTGGGGAAAGGCAGGCAGAGAATTCCCTGCTAGCACCTTCTCTGTGCCTGGGAAGCAGAAGTGTTCACATTGCTTCGCAGAATCGCTTTTGTGCAGAAAACAGTAACACTTGTTCAGAACAAAAGAAAGCACAGAGCCCCAGATTTTATGTTGTCCTCTAGAGCTTGCAGAGCACTGGGGAAAGGCAGGCAGAGAATTCCCTGCTAGCACCTTCTCTGTGCCTGGGAAGCAAAAGTGTTCACATTGCTTCGCAGAATCGCTTTTGTGCAGAAAACAGTAACACTTGTTCAGAACGAAAGAAAGCACAGAGCCCCAGATTTTATGCTGTCCTGGAGAGCTTGCAGAGCACTGGGGAAAGGCAGGCAGAGAATTCCCTGCTAGCACCTTCTCTGTGCCTGGGAAGCAGAAGTGTTCACATTGCTTCGCAGAATCACTTTTGTGCAGAAAACACTAACACTTGTTCAGAACGAAAGAAAGCACAGAGCCCCAGATTTGCTGTTGTCCTGGAGAGCTTGCAGAGCACTGGGGAAAGGCAGGCAGAGAATTCCCTGCTAGCACCTTCTCTGTGCCTGGGAAGCAGAAGTGTTCACATTGCTTCGCAGAATCGCTTTTGTGCAGAAAACAGTAACACTTGTTCAGAACAAAAGAAAGCACAGAGCCCCAGATTTTATGCTGTCCTGGAGAGCTTGCAGAGCACTGGGGAAAGGCAGGCAGAGAATTCCCTGCTAGCACCTTCTCTGTGCCTGTTCACATTGCTTCGCAGAATCGCTTTTGTGCAGAAAACAGTAACACTTGTTCAGAACAAAAGAAAGCACAGAGCCCCAGATTTTATGCTGTCCTGGAGAGCTTGCAGAGCACTGGGGAAAGGCAGGCAGAGAATTCCCTGCTAGCACCTTCTCTGTGCCTGGGAAGCAGAAGTGTTCACATTGCTTCGCAGAATCGCTTTTGTGCAGAAAACAGTAACACTTGTTCAGAACAAAAGAAAGCACAGAGCCCCAGATTTTATGTTGTCCTCTAGAGCTTGCAGAGCACTGGGGAAAGGCAGGCAGAGAATTCCCTGCTAGCACCTTCTCTGTGCCTGGGAAGCAGAAGTGTTCACATTGCTTCGCAGAATCACTTTTGTGCAGAAAACAGTAACACTTGTTCAGAACAAAAGAAAGCACAGAGCCCCAGATTTTATGCTGTCCTGGAGAGCTTGCAGAGCACTGGGGAAAGGCAGGCAGAGAATTCCCTGCTAGCACCTTCTCTGTGCCTGTTCACATTGCTTCGCAGAATCGCTTTTGTGCAGAAAACACTAACACTTGTTCAGAACAAAAGAAAGCAAAGAGTCCCAGATTTTATGCTGTACTGGAGAGCTTGCAGAGCACTGGGGAAAGGCAGGCAGAGAATTCCCTGCTAGCACCTTCTCTGTGCCTGGGAAGCAGAAGTGTTCACATTGCTTCGCAGAATCACTTTTGTGCAGAAAACAGTAACTCTTGTTAGGAACGAAAGAAAACACAGAGCCCCAGATTTTATGTTGTCCTGGAGAGCTTGCAGAGCACTGGGGAAAGGCAGGCAGAGAATTCCCTGCTAGCACCTTCTCTGTGCCTGGGAAGCAGAAGTGTTCACATTGCTTCGCAGAATCGCTTTTGTGCAGAAAACAGTAACACTTGTTCAGAACAAAAGAAAGCACAGAGCCCCAGATTTTATGCTGTCCTGGAGAGCTTGCAGAGCACTGGGGAAAGGCAGGCAGAGAATTCCCTGCTAGCACCTTCTCTGTGCCTGGGAAGCAAAAGTGTTCACATTGCTTCGCAGAATCGCTTTTGTGCAGAAAACAGTAACACTTGTTCAGAACAAAAGAAAGCACAGAGCCGCAGATTTTATGCTGTCCTGGAGAGCTTGCAGAGCACTGGGGAAAGGCAGGCAGAGAATTCCCTGCTAGCACCTTCTCTGTGCCTGGGAAGCAGAAGTGTTCACATTGCTTCACAGAATCACTTTTGTGCAGAAAACAGTAACACTTGTTCAGAACGAAAGAAAACACAGAGCCCCAGATTTTATGCTGTCCTGGAGAGCTTGCAGAGCACTGGGGAAAGGCAGGCAGAGAATTCCCTGCTAGCACCTTCTCTGTGCCTGGGAAGCAGAAGTGTTCACATTGCTTCGCAGAATCGCTTTTGTGCAGAAAACAGTAACACTTGTTCAGAACGAAAGAAAGCACAGAGCCCCAGATTTTATGCTGTCCTGGAGAGCTTGCAGAGCACTGGGGAAAGGCAGGCAGAGAATTCCCTGCTAGCACCTTCTCTGTGCCTGGGAAGCAGAAGTGTTCACATTGCTTCGCAGAATCGCTTTTGTGCAGAAAACAGTAACACTTGTTCAGAACGAAAGAAAGCACAGAGCCCCAGATTTGCTGTTGTCCTGGAGAGCTTGCAGAGCACTGGGGAAAGGCAGGCAGAGAATTCCCTGCTAGCACCTTCTCTGTGCCTGTTCACATTGCTTCGCAGAATCGCTTTTGTGCAGAAAACACTAACACTTGTTCAGAACAAAAGAAAGCAAAGAGTCCCAGATTTTATGCTGTACTGGAGAGCTTGCAGAGCACTGGGGAAAGGCAGGCAGAGAATTCCCTGCTAGCACCTTCTCTGTGCCTGGGAAGCAAAAGTGTTCACATTGCTTCGCAGAATCGCTTTTGTGCAGAAAACACTAACACTTGTTCAGAACGAAAGAAAGCACAGAGCCCCAGATTTTATGCTGTCCTGGAGAGCTTGCAGAGCACTGGGGAAAGGCAGGCAGAGAATTCCCTGCTAGCACCTTCTCTGTGCCTGGGAAGCAAAAGTGTTCTCATTGCTTCGCAGAATCGCTTTTGTGCAGAAAACAGTAACACTTGTTCAGAACGAAAGAAAGCACAGAGCCCCCGATTTTATGTTGTCCTCTAGAGCTTGCAGAGCACTGGGGAAAGGCAGGCAGAGAATTCCCTGCTAGCACCTTCTCTGTGCCTGGGAAGCAAAAGTGTTCACATTGCTTCGCAGAATCGCTTTTGTGCAGAAAACAGTAACACTTGTTCAGAACAAAAGAAAGCACAGAGCCCCAGATTTTATGCTGTCCTGGAGAGCTTGCAGAGCACTGGGGAAAGGCAGGCAGAGAATTCCCTGCTAGCACCTTCTCTGTGCCTGGGAAGCAGAAGTGTTCACATTGCTTCGCAGAATCGCTTTTGTGCAGAAAACAGTAACACTTGTTCAGAACGAAAGAAAGCACAGAGCCCCAGATTTTATGCTGTCCTGGAGAGCTTGCAGAGCACTGGGGAAAGGCAGGCAGAGAATTCCCTGCTAGCACCTTCTCTGTGCCTGTTCACATTGCTTCGCAGAATCGCTTTTGTGCAGAAAACACTAACACTTGTTCAGAACAAAAGAAAGCACAGAGTCCCAGATTTTATGCTGTACTGGAGAGCTTGCAGAGCACTGGGGAAAGGCAGGCAGAGAATTCCCTGCTAGCACCTTCTCTGTGCCTGGGAAGCAGAAGTGTTCACATTGCTTCGCAGAATCACTTTTGTGCAGAAAACAGTAACTCTTGTTAGGAACGAAAGAAAACACAGAGCCCCAGATTTTATGTTGTCCTGGAGAGCTTGCAGAGCACTGGGGAAAGGCAGGCAGAGAATTCCCTGCTAGCACCTTCTCTGTGCCTGGGAAGCAGAAGTGTTCACATTGCTTCGCAGAATCGCTTTTGTGCAGAAAACAGTAACACTTGTTCAGAACGAAAGAAAGCACAGAGCCCCAGATTTTATGCTGTCCTGGAGAGCTTGCAGAGCACTGGGGAAAGGCAGGCAGAGAATTCCCTGCTAGCACCTTCTCTGTGCCTGGGAAGCAAACGTGTTCACATTGCTTCGCAGAATCGCTTTTGTGCAGAAAACACTAACACTTGTTCAGAACGAAAGAAAGCACAGAGCCCCAGATTTTATGCTGTCCTGGAGAGCTTGCAGAGCACTGGGGAAAGGCAGGCAGAGAATTCCCTGCTAGCACCTTCTCTGTGCCTGGGAAGCAAAAGTGTTCACATTGCTTCGCAGAATCGCTTTTGTGCAGAAAACGGTAACACTTGTTCAGAACAAAAGAAAGCACAGAGCCCCAGATTTTATGCTGTCCTGGAGAGCTTGCAGAGCACTGGGGAAAGGCAGGCAGAGAATTCCCTGCTAGCACCTTCTCTGTGCCTGTTCACATTGCTTCGCAGAATCGCTTTTGTGCAGAAAACAGTAACACTTGTTCAGAACAAAAGAAAGCACAGAGCCGCAGATTTTATGCTGTACTGGAGAGCTTGCAGAGCACTGGGGAAAGGCAGGCAGAGAATTCCCTGCTAGCACCTTCTCTGTGCCTGGGAAGCAAAAGTGTTCACAATGCTTCGCAGAATCGCTTTTGTGCAGAAAACAGTAACACTTTTTCAGAACAAAAGAAAGCACAGAGCCCCAGATTTTATGTTGTCCTGGAGAGCTTGCAGAGCACTGGGAAAAGGCAGGCAGAGAATTCCCTGCTAGCACCTTCTCTGTGCCTGGGAAGCAGAAGTGTTCACATTGCTTCGCAGAATCGCTTTTGTGCAGAAAACAGTAACACTTGTTCAGAACAAAAGAAAGCACAGAGCCCCAGATTTTATGTTGTCCTCTAGAGCTTGCAGAGCACTGGGGAAAGGCAGGCAGAGAATTCCCTGCTAGCACCTTCTCTGTGCCTGGGAAGCAGAAGTGTTCACATTGCTTCGCAGAATCGCTTTTGTGCAGAAAACAGTAACACTTGTTCAGAACGAAAGAAAGCACAGAGCCCCAGATTTTATGCTGTCCTGGAGAGCTTGCAGAGCACTGGGGAAAGGCAGGCAGAGAATTCCCTGCTAGCACCTTCTCTGTGCCTGTTCACATTACTTCGCAGAATCGCTTTTGTGCAGAAAACAGTAACACTTGTTCAGAACGAAAGAAAGCACAGAGCCCCAGATTTTATGCTGTCCTGGAGAGATTGCAGAGCACTGGGGAAAAGCAGGCAGAGAATTCCCTGCTAGTACCTTCTCTGTGCCTGGGAAGCAGAAGTGTTCACATTGCTTCGCAGAATCACTTTTGTGCAGAAAACAGTAACACTTGTTCAGAACGAAAGAAAGCACAGAGCCCCAGATTTTATGCTGTCCTGGAGAGCTTGCAGAGCACTGGGGAAAGGCAGGCAGAGAATTCCCTGCTAGCACCTTCTCTGTGCCTGTTCACATTGCTTCGCAGAATCGCTTTTGTGCGGAGAACACTTACACTTGTTCAGAACAAAAGAAAGCACAGAGCCGCAGATTTTATGCTGTACTGGAGAGCTTGCAGAGCACTGGGGAAAGGCAGGCAGAGAATTCCCTGCTAGCACCTTCTCTGTGCCTGGGAAGCAAAAGTGTTCACATTGCTTCGCAGAATCGCTTTTGTGCAGAAAACAGTAACACTTTTTCAGAACAAAAGAAAGCACAGAGCCCCAGATTTTATGTTGTCCTGGAGAGCTTGCAGAGCACTGGGGAAAGGCAGGCAGAGAATTCCCTGCTAGCACCTTCTCTGTGCCTGGGAAGCAGAAGTGTTCACATTGCTTCGCAGAATCGCTTTTGTGCAGAAAACAGTAACACTTGTTCAGAACGAAAGAAAGCACAGAGCCCCAGATTTGCTGTTGTCCTGGAGAGCTTGCAGAGCACTGGGGAAAGGCAGGCAGAGAATTCCCTGCTAGCACCTTCTCTGTGCCTGTTCACATTGCTTCGCAGAATCGCTTTTGTGCAGAAAACACTAACACTTGTTCAGAACAAAAGAAAGCAAAGAGTCCCAGATTTTATGCTGTACTGGAGAGCTTGCAGAGCACTGGGGAAAGGCAGGCAGAGAATTCCCTGCTAGCACCTTCTCTGTGCCTGGGAAGCAGAAGTGTTCTCATTGCTTCGCAGAATCGCTTTTGTGCAGAAAACACTAACACTTGTTCAGAACGAAAGAAAGCACAGAGCCCCAGATTTTATATTGTCCTCTAGAGCTTGCAGAGCACTGGGGAAAGGCAGGCAGAGAATTCCCTGCTAGCACCTTCTCTGTGCCTGGGAAGCAGAAGTGTTCACATTGCTTCGCAGAATCACTTTTGTGCAGAAAACAGTAACACTTGTTCAGAACAAAAGAAAGCACAGAGCCCCAGATTTTATGTTGTCCTCTAGAGCTTGCAGAGCACTGGGGAAAGGCAGGCAGAGAATTCCCTGCTAGCACCTTCTCTGTGCCTGGGAAGCAGAAGTGTTCACATTGCTTCGCAGAATCGCTTTTGTGCAGAAAACAGTAACACTTGTTCAGAACGAAAGAAAGCACAGAGCCCCAGATTTTATGTTGTCCTGGAGAGCTTGCAGAGCACTGGGGAAAGGCAGGCAGAGAATTCCCTGCTAGCACCTTCTCTGTGCCTGGGAAGCAGAAGTGTTCACATTGCTTCGCAGAATCGCTTTTGTGCAGAAAACACTAACACTTGTTCAGAACGAAAGAAAGCACAGAGCCCCAGATTTTATGCTGTCCTGGAGAGCTTGCAGAGCACTGGGGAAAAGCAGGCAGAGAAGTCCCTGCTAGCACCTTCTCTGTGCCTGGGAAGCAGAAGTGTTCACATTGCTTCGCAGAATCGCTTTTGTGCAGAAAACAGTAACACTTGTTCAGAACAAAAG
The DNA here is from genome assembly GCF_047716275.1 of Strix uralensis. Taxonomy (NCBI): domain Eukaryota; kingdom Metazoa; phylum Chordata; class Aves; order Strigiformes; family Strigidae; genus Strix; species Strix uralensis. Next base: position 1,057,989 of record NC_134005.1, on the reverse strand, counting down.
AAAGCACAGAGCCCCAGATTTTATGCTGTCCTGGAGAGCTTGCAGAGCACTGGGGAAAGGCAGGCAGAGAATTCCCTGCTAGCACCTTCTCTGTGCCTGGGAAGCAGAAGTGTTCACATTGCTTCGCAGAATCGCTTTTGTGCAGAAAACAGTAACACTTGTTCAGAACAAAAGAAAGCACAGAGCCCCAGATTTTATGTTGTCCTCTAGAGCTTGCAGAGCACTGGGGAAAGGCAGGCAGAGAATTCCCTGCTAGCACCTTCTCTGTGCCTGGGAAGCAGAAGTGTTCACATTGCTTCGCAGAATCGCTTTTGTGCAGAAAACAGTAACACTTTTTCAGAACAAAAGAAAGCACAGAGCCCCAGATTTTATGCTGTCCTGGAGAGCTTGCAGAGCACTGGGGAAAGGCAGGCAGAGAATTCCCTGCTAGCACCTTCTCTGTGCCTGGGAAGCAGAAGTGTTCACATTGCTTCGCAGAATCACTTTTGTGCAGAAAACAGTAACACTTGTTCAGAACGAAAGAAAGCACAGAGCCCCAGATTTGCTGTTGTCCTGGAGAGCTTGCAGAGCACTGGGGAAAGGCAGGCAGAGAATTCCCTGCTAGCACCTTCTCTGTGCCTGTTCACATTGCTTCGCAGAATCGCTTTTGTGCAGAAAACACTAACACTTGTTCAGAACAAAAGAAAGCAAAGAGTCCCAGATTTTATGCTGTACTGGAGAGCTTGCAGAGCACTGGGGAAAGGCAGGCAGAGAATTCCCTGCTAGCACCTTCTCTGTCCCTGGGATGCAGAAGTGTTCACATTGCTTCGCAGAATCGCTTTTGTGCAGAAAACAGTAACACTTGTTCAGAACGAAAGAAAGCACAGAGCCCCAGATTTTATGCTGTCCTGAAGAGCTTGCAGAGCACTGGGGAAAGGCAGGCAGAGAATTCCCTGCTAGCACCTTCTCTGTGCCTGGGAAGCAGAAGTGTTCACATTGCTTCGCAGAATCGCTTTTGTGCAGAAAACAGTAACTCTTGTTAGGAACGAAAGAAAACACAGAGCCCCAGATTTTATGTTGTCCTGGAGAGCTTGCAGAGCACTGGGGAAAGGCAGGCAGAGAATTCCCTGCTAGCACCTTCTCTGTGCCTGTTCACATTACTTCGCAGAATCACTTTTGTGCAGAAAACAGTAACACTTGTTCAGAATGAAAGAAAGCACAGAGCCGCAGATTTTATGCTGTCCTGGAGAGCTTGCAGAGCACTGGGGAAAGGCAGGCAGAGAATTCCCTGCTAGCACCTTCTCTGTGCCTGGGAAGCAGAAGTGTTCACATTGCTTCGCAGAATCGCTTTTGTGCAGAAAACAGTAACACTTGTTCAGAACGAAAGAAAGCACAGAGCCCCAGATTTTATGCTGTCCTGGAGAGCTTGCAGAGCACTGGGGAAAGGCAGGCAGAGAATTCCCTGCTAGCACCTTCTCTGTGCCTGGGAAGCAGAAGTGTTCACATTGCTTCGCAGAATCACTTTTGTGCAGAAAACAGTAACACTTGTTCAGAACGAAAGAAAGCACAGAGCCCCAGATTTGCTGTTGTCCTGGAGAGCTTGCAGAGCACTGGGGAAAGGCAGGCAGAGAATTCCCTGCTAGCACCTTCTCTGTGCCTGTTCACATTGCTTCGCAGAATCGCTTTTGTGCAGAAAACACTAACACTTGTTCAGAACAAAAGAAAGCAAAGAGTCCCAGATTTTATGCTGTACTGGAGAGCTTGCAGAGCACTGGGGAAAGGCAGGCAGAGAATTCCCTGCTAGCACCTTCTCTGTGCCTGGGAAGCAGAAGTGTTCACATTGCTTCGCAGAATCACTTTTGTGCAGAAAACAGTAACTCTTGTTAGGAACGAAAGAAAACACAGAGCCCCAGATTTTATGTTGTCCTGGAGAGCTTGCAGAGCACTGGGGAAAGGCAGGCAGAGAATTCCCTGCTAGCACCTTCTCTGTGCCTGGGAAGCAGAAGTGTTCACATTGCTTCGCAGAATCGCTTTTGTGCAGAAAACAGTAACACTTGTTCAGAACAAAAGAAAGCACAGAGCCCCAGATTTTATGTTGTCCTCTAGAGCTTGCAGAGCACTGGGGAAAGGCAGGCAGAGAATTCCCTGCTAGCACCTTCTCTGTGCCTGGGAAGCAAAAGTGTTCACATTGCTTCGCAGAATCGCTTTTGTGCAGAAAACAGTAACACTTGTTCAGAACAAAAGAAAGCACAGAGCCCCAGATTTTATGCTGTCCTGGAGAGCTTGCAGAGCACTGGGGAAAGGCAGGCAGAGAATTCCCTGCTAGCACCTTCTCTGTGCCTGGGAAGCAGAAGTGTTCACATTGCTTCGCAGAATCACTTTTGTGCAGAAAACAGTAACACTTGTTCAGAACGAAAGAAAGCACAGAGCCGCAGATTTTATGCTGTCCTGGAGAGCTTGCAGAGCACTGGGGAAAGGCAGGCAGAGAATTCCCTGCTAGCACCTTCTCTGTGCCTGGGAAGCAGAAGTGTTCACATTGCTTCGCAGAATCGCTTTTGTGCAGAAAACGGTAACACTTGTTCAGAACGAAAGAAAGCACAGAGCCCCAGATTTTATGCTGTCCTGGAGAGCTTGCAGAGCACTGGGGAAAGGCAGGCAGAGAATTCCCTGCTAGCACCTTCTCTGTGCCTGGGAAGCAGAAGTGTTCACATTGCTTCGCAGAATCGCTTTTGTGCAGAAAACAGTAACTCTTGTTAGGAACGAAAGAAAACACAGAGCCCCAGATTTTATGTTGTCCTGGAGAGCTTGCAGAGCACTGGGGAAAGGCAGGCAGAGAATTCCCTGCTAGCACCTTCTCTGTGCCTGTTCACATTACTTCGCAGAATCACTTTTGTGCAGAAAACAGTAACACTTGTTCAGAACGAAAGAAAGCACAGAGCCCCAGATTTGCTGTTGTCCTGGAGAGCTTGCAGAGCACTGGGGAAAGGCAGGCAGAGAATTCCCTGCTAGCACCTTCTCTGTGCCTGGGAAGCAGAAGTGTTCACATTGCTTCGCAGAATCGCTTTTGTGCAGAAAACAGTAACACTTGTTCAGAACGAAAGAAAGCACAGAGCCCCAGATTTTATGCTGTCCTGGAGAGCTTGCAGAGCACTGGGGAAAGGCAGGCAGAGAATTCCCTGCTAGCACCTTCTCTGTGCCTGGGAAGCAGAAGTGTTCACATTGCTTCGCAGAATCACTTTTGTGCAGAAAACAGTAACACTTGTTCAGAACGAAAGAAAGCACTGAGCCCCAGATTTGCTGTTGTCCTGGAGAGCTTGCAGAGCACTGGGGAAAGGCAGGCAGAGAATTCCCTGCTAGCACCTTCTCTGTGCCTGTTCACATTGCTTCGCAGAATCGCTTTTGTGCAGAAAACACTAACACTTGTTCAGAACAAAAGAAAGCAAAGAGTCCCAGATTTTATGCTGTCCTGGAGAGCTTGCAGAGCACTGGGGAAAGGCAGGCAGAGAATTCCCTGCTAGCACCTTCTCTGTGCCTGGGAAGCAAAAGTGTTCACATTGCTTCGCAGAATCGCTTTTGTGCAGAAAACACTAACACTTGTTCAGAACGAAAGAAAGCACAGAGCCCCAGATTTTATGTTGTCCTGGAGAGCTTGCAGAGCACTGGGGAAAGGCAGGCAGAGAATTCCCTGCTAGCACCTTCTCTGTGCCTGGGAAGCAGAAGTGTTCACATTGCTTCGCAGAATCGCTTTTGTGCAGAAAACGGTAACACTTGTTCAGAACAAAAGAAAGCACAGAGCCCCAGATTTTATGTTGTCCTCTAGAGCTTGCAGAGCACTGGGGAAAGGCAGGCAGAGAATTCCCTGCTAGCACCTTCTCTGTGCCTGGGAAGCAAAAGTGTTCACATTGCTTCGCAGAATCGCTTTTGTGCAGAAAACGGTAACACTTGTTCAGAACGAAAGAAAGCACAGAGCCCCAGATTTTATGCTGTCCTGGAGAGCTTGCAGAGCACTGGGGAAAGGCAGGCAGAGAATTCCCTGCTAGCACCTTCTCTGTGCCTGTTCACATTGCTTCGCAGAATCGCTTTTGTGCAGAAAACAGTAACACTTGTTCAGAACAAAAGAAAGCACAGAGCCCCAGATTTTATGCTGTACTGGAGAGCTTGCAGAGCACTGGGGAAAGGCAGGCAGAGAATTCCCTGCTAGCACCTTCTCTGTGCCTGGGAAGCAAAAGTGTTCACATTGCTTCGCAGAATCGCTTTTGTGCAGAAAACAGTAACACTTTTTCAGAACAAAAGAAAGCACAGAGCCCCAGATTTTATGTTGTCCTGGAGAGCTTGCAGAGCACTGGGGAAAGGCAGGCAGAGAATTCCCTGCTAGCACCTTCTCTGTGCCTGGGAAGCAGAAGTGTTCACATTGCTTCGCAGAATCGCTTTTGTGCAGAAAACAGTAACACTTGTTCAGAACAAAAGAAAGCACAGAGCCCCAGATTTTATGTTGTCCTCTAGAGCTTGCAGAGCACTGGGGAAAGGCAGGCAGAGAATTCCCTGCTAGTACCTTCTCTGTGCCTGGGAAGCAGAAGTGTTCACATTGCTTCGCAGAATCGCTTTTGTGCAGAAAACAGTAACACTTGTTCAGAACGAAAGAAAACACAGAGCCCCAGATTTTATGCTGTCCTGGAGAGCTTGCAGAGCACTGGGGAAAGGCAGGCAGAGAATTCCCTGCTAGCACCTTCTCTGTGCCTGGGAAGCAGAAGTGTTCACATTGCTTCGCAGAATCACTTTTGTGCAGAAAACAGTAACACTTGTTCAGAACGAAAGAAAGCACAGAGCCCCAGATTTGCTGTTGTCCTGGAGAGCTTGCAGAGCACTGGGGAAAGGCAGGCAGAGAATTCCCTGCTAGCACCTTCTCTGTGCCTGTTCACATTGCTTCGCAGAATCGCTTTTGTGCAGAAAACAGTAACACTTGTTCAGAACAAAAGAAAGCAAAGAGTCCCAGATTTTATGCTGTACTGGAGAGCTTGCAGAGCACTGGGGAAAGGCAGGCAGAGAATTCCCTGCTAGCACCTTCTCTGTGCCTGGGAAGCAGAAGTGTTCTCATTGCTTCGCAGAATCGCTTTTGTGCAGAAAACACTAACACTTGTTCAGAACGAAAGAAAGCACAGAGCCCCAGATTTTATGTTGTCCTCTAGAGCTTGCAGAGCACTGGGGAAAGGCAGGCAGAGAATTCCCTGCTAGCACCTTCTCTGTGCCTGGGAAGCAGAAGTGTTCACATTGCTTCGCAGAATCGCTTTTGTGCAGAAAACAGTAACACTTGTTCAGAACAAAAGAAAGCACAGAGCCCCAGATTTTATGTTGTCCTCTAGAGCTTGCAGAGCACTGGGGAAAGGCAGGCAGAGAATTCCCTGCTAGCACCTTCTCTGTGCCTGGGAAGCAGAAGTGTTCACATTGCTTCGCAGAATCGCTTTTGTGCAGAAAACAGTAACACTTGTTCAGAACGAAAGAAAGCACAGAGCCCCAGATTTTATGCTGTCCTGGAGAGCTTGCAGAGCACTGGGGAAAGGCAGGCAGAGAATTCCCTGCTAGCACCTTCTCTGTGCCTGGGAAGCAGAAGTGTTCACATTGCTTCGCAGAATCGCTTTTGTGCAGAAAACACTAACACTTGTTCAGAACGAAAGAAAGCACAGAGCCCCAGATTTTATGCTGTCCTGGAGAGCTTGCAGAGCACTGGGGAAAAGCAGGCAGAGAAGTCCCTGCTAGCACCTTCTCTGTGCCTGGGAAGCAGAAGTGTTCACATTGCTTCGCAGAATCGCTTTTGTGCAGAAAACAGTAACACTTGTTCAGAACAAAAGAAAGCACAGAGCCCCAGATTTTATGCTGTCCTGGAGAGCTTGCAGAGCACTGGGGAAAGGCAGGCAGAGAATTCCCTGCTAGCACCTTCTCTGTGCCTGTTCACATTGCTTCGCAGAATCGCTTTTGTGCAGAAAACAGTAACACTTGTTCAGAACAAAAGAAAGCACAGAGCCGCAGATTTTATGCTGTACTGGAGAGCTTGCAGAGCACTGGGGAAAGGCAGGCAGAGAATTCCCTGCTAGCACCTTCTCTGTGCCTGGGAAGCAAAAGTGTTCACATTGCTTTGCAGAATCGCTTTTGTGCAGAAAACAGTAACACTTGTTCAGAACGAAAGAAAGCACAGAGCCCCAGATTTTATGTTGTCCTGGAGAGCTTGCAGAGCACTGGGGAAAGGCAGGCAGAGAATTCCCTGCTAGCACCTTCTCTGTGCCTGGGAAGCAGAAGTGTTCACATTGCTTCGCAGAATCGCTTTTGTGCAGAAAACAGTAACACTTGTTCAGAACAAAAGAAAGCACAGAGCCCCAGATTTTATGTTGTCCTCTAGAGCTTGCAGAGCACTGGGGAAAGGCAGGCAGAGAATTCCCTGCTAGCACCTTCTCTGTGCCTGGGAAGCAGAAGTGTTCACATTGCTTCGCAGAATCGCTTTTGTGCAGAAAACAGTAACACTTGTTCAGAACGAAAGAAAGCACAGAGCCCCAGATTTTATGCTGTCCTGGAGAGCTTGCAGAGCACTGGGGAAAGGCAGGCAGAGAATTCCCTGCTAGCACCTTCTCTGTGCCTGGGAAGCAGAAGTGTTCACATTGCTTCGCAGAATCACTTTTGTGCAGAAAACAGTAACACTTGTTCAGAACGAAAGAAAGCACAGAGCCCCAGATTTTATGCTGTCCTGGAGAGCTTGCAGAGCACTGGGGAAAGGCAGGCAGAGAATTCCCTGCTAGCACCTTCTCTGTGCCTGGGAAGCAGAAGTGTTCACATTGCTTCGCAGAATCGCTTTTGTGCAGAAAACACTAACACTTGTTCAGAACGAAAGAAAGCACAGAGCCCCAGATTTTATGCTGTCCTGGAGAGCTTGCAGAGCACTGGGGAAAAGCAGGCAGAGAAGTCCCTGCTAGCACCTTCTCTGTGCCTGGGAAGCAGAAGTGTTCACATTGCTTCGCAGAATCGCTTTTGTGCAGAAAACAGTAACACTTGTTCAGAACAAAAGAAAGCACAGATCCCCAGATTTTATGCTGTCCTGGAGAGCTTGCAGAGCACTGGGGAAAGGCAGGCAGAGAATTCCCTGCTAGCACCTTCTCTGTGCCTGTTCACATTGCTTCGCAGAATCGCTTTTGTGCAGAAAACAGTAACACTTGTTCAGAACAAAAGAAAGCACAGAGCCGCAGATTTTATGCTGTACTGGAGAGCTTGCAGAGCACTGGGGAAAGGCAGGCAGAGAATTCCCTGCTAGCACCTTCTCTGTGCCTGGGAAGCAAAAGTGTTCACATTGCTTTGCAGAATCGCTTTTGTGCAGAAAACAGTAACACTTGTTCAGAACGAAAGAAAGCACAGAGCCCCAGATTTTATGTTGTCCTGGAGAGCTTGCAGAGCACTGGGGAAAGGCAGGCAGAGAATTCCCTGCTAGCACCTTCTCTGTGCCTGGGAAGCAGAAGTGTTCACATTGCTTCGCAGAATCGCTTTTGTGCAGAAAACAGTAACACTTGTTCAGAACAAAAGAAAGCACAGAGCCCCAGATTTTATGTTGTCCTCTAGAGCTTGCAGAGCACTGGGGAAAGGCAGGCAGAGAATTCCCTGCTAGCACCTTCTCTGTGCCTGGGAAGCAGAAGTGTTCACATTGCTTCGCAGAATCGCTTTTGTGCAGAAAACAGTAACACTTGTTCAGAACGAAAGAAAGCACAGAGCCCCAGATTTTATGCTGTCCTGGAGAGCTTGCAGAGCACTGGGGAAAGGCAGGCAGAGAATTCCCTGCTAGCACCTTCTCTGTGCCTGGGAAGCAGAAGTGTTCACATTGCTTCGCAGAATCACTTTTGTGCAGAAAACAGTAACACTTGTTCAGAACGAAAGAAAGCACAGAGCCCCAGATTTGCTGTTGTCCTGGAGAGCTTGCAGAGCACTGGGGAAAGGCAGGCAGAGAATTCCCTGCTAGCACCTTCTCTGTGCCTGTTCACATTGCTTCGCAGAATCGCTTTTGTGCAGAAAACAGTAACACTTGTTCAGAACAAAAGAAAGCACAGAGCCGCAGATTTTATGCTGTACTGGAGAGCTTGCAGAGCACTGGGGAAAGGCAGGCAGAGAATTCCCTGCTAGCACCTTCTCTGTGCCTGGGAAGCAAAAGTGTTCACATTGCTTTGCAGAATCGCTTTTGTGCAGAAAACAGTAACACTTGTTCAGAACGAAAGAAAGCACAGAGCCCCAGATTTTATGTTGTCCTGGAGAGCTTGCAGAGCACTGGGGAAAGGCAGGCAGAGAATTCCCTGCTAGCACCTTCTCTGTGCCTGGGAAGCAGAAGTGTTCACATTGCTTCGCAGAATCGCTTTTGTGCAGAAAACAGTAACACTTGTTCAGAACAAAAGAAAGCACAGAGCCCCAGATTTTATGTTGTCCTCTAGAGCTTGCAGAGCACTGGGGAAAGGCAGGCAGAGAATTCCCTGCTAGCACCTTCTCTGTGCCTGGGAAGCAGAAGTGTTCACATTGCTTCGCAGAATCGCTTTTGTGCAGAAAACAGTAACACTTGTTCAGAACGAAAGAAAGCACAGAGCCCCAGATTTTATGCTGTCCTGGAGAGCTTGCAGAGCACTGGGGAAAGGCAGGCAGAGAATTCCCTGCTAGCACCTTCTCTGTGCCTGGGAAGCAGAAGTGTTCACATTGCTTCGCAGAATCACTTTTGTGCAGAAAACAGTAACACTTGTTCAGAACGAAAGAAAGCACAGAGCCCCAGATTTGCTGTTGTCCTGGAGAGCTTGCAGAGCACTGGGGAAAGGCAGGCAGAGAATTCCCTGCTAGCACCTTCTCTGTGCCTGTTCACATTGCTTCGCAGAATCGCTTTTGTGCAGAAAACACTAACACTTGTTCAGAACAAAAGAAAGGAAAGAGTCCCAGATTTTATGCTGTACTGGAGAGCTTGCAGAGCACTGGGGAAAGGCAGGCAGAGAATTCCCTGCTAGCACCTTCTCTGTGCCTGGGAAGCAGAAGTGTTCACATTGCTTCGCAGAATCACTTTTGTGCAGAAAACAGTACCTCTTGTTAGGAACGAAAGAAAACACAGAGCCCCAGATTTTATGTTGTCCTGGAGAGCTTGCAGAGCACTGGGGAAAGGCAGGCAGAGAATTCCCTGCTAGCACCTTCTCTGTGCCTGGGAAGCAGAAGTGTTCACATTGCTTCGCAGAATCGCTTTTGTGCAGAAAACAGTAACACTTGTTCAGAACAAAAGAAAGCACAGAGCCCCAGATTTTATGTTGTCCTCTAGAGCTTGCAGAGCACTGGGGAAAGGCAGGCAGAGAATTCCCTGCTAGCACCTTCTCTGTGCCTGGGAAGCAGAAGTGTTCACATTGCTTCGCAGAATCACTTTTGTGCAGAAAACACTAACACTTGTTCAGAACGAAAGAAAGCACAGAGCCCCAGATTTTATGCTGTCCTGGAGAGCTTGCAGAGCACTGGGGAAAGGCAGGCAAAGAATTCCCTGCTAGCACCTTCTCTGTGCCTGGGAAGCAGAAGTGTTCACATTGCTTCGCAGAATCGCTTTTGTGCAGAAAACAGTAACACTTGTTCAGAACGAAAGAAAGCACAGAGCCCCAGATTTTATGCTGTCCTGGAGAGCTTGCAGAGCACTGGGGAAAGGCAGGCAGAGAATTCCCTGCTAGCACCTTCTCTGTGCCTGTTCACATTACTTCGCAGAATCGCTTTTGTGCAGAAAACAGTAACACTTGTTCAGAACAAAAGAAAGCACAGAGCCGCAGATTTTATGCTGTACTGGAGAGCTTGCAGAGCACTGGGGAAAGGCAGGCAGAGAATTCCCTGCTAGCACCTTCTCTGTGCCTGGGAAGCAAAAGTGTTCACATTGCTTCGCAGAATCGCTTTTGTGCAGAAAACAGTAACACTTTTTCAGAACAAAAGAAAGCACAGAGCCCCAGATTTTATGCTGTCCTGGAGAGCTTGCAGAGCACTGGGGAAAGGCAGGCAGAGAATTCCCTGCTAGCACCTTCTCTGTGCCTGGGAAGCAGAAGTGTTCACATTGCTTCGCAGAATCGCTTTTGTGCAGAAAACAGTAACACTTGTTCAGAACAAAAGAAAGCACAGAGCCCCAGATTTTATGTTGTCCTCTAGAGCTTGCAGAGCACTGGGGAAAGGCAGGCAGAGAATTCCCTGCTAGCACTTTCTCTGTGCCTGGGAAGCAGAAGTGTTCACATTGCTTCGCAGAATCGCTTTTGTGCAGAAAACAGTAACACTTGTTCAGAACGAAAGAAAGCACAGAGCCCCAGATTTTATGTTGTCCTCTAGAGCTTGCAGAGCACTGGGGAAAGGCAGGCAGAGAATTCCCTGCTAGCACCTTCTCTGTGCCTGTTCACATTACTTCGCAGAATCGCTTTTGTGCAGAAAACAGTAACACTTGTTCAGAACGAAAGAAAGCACAGAGCCGCAGATTTTATGCTGTCCTGGAGAGCTTGCAGAGCACTGGGGAAAAGCAGGCAGAGAATTCCCTGCTAGTACCTTCTCTGTGCCTGGGAAGCAGAAGTGTTCACATTGCTTCGCAGAATCACTTTTGTGCAGAAAACAGTAACACTTGTTCAGAACGAAAGAAAACACAGAGCCCCAGATTTTATGCTGTCCTGGAGAGCTTGCAGAGCACTGGGGAAAGGCAGGCAGAGAATTCCCTGCTAGCACCTTCTCTGTGCCTGTTCACATTGCTTCGCAGAATCGCTTTTGTGCAGAAAACAGTAACACTTGTTCAGAACAAAAGAAAGCACAGAGCCGCAGATTTTATGCTGTACTGGAGAGCTTGCAGAGCACTGGGGAAAGGCAGGCAGAGAATTCCCTGCTAGCACCTTCTCTGTGCCTGGGAAGCAAAAGTGTTCACATTGCTTTGCAGAATCGCTTTTGTGCAGAAAACAGTAACACTTGTTCAGAACAAAAGAAAGCACAGAGCCCCAGATTTTATGTTGTCCTCTAGAGCTTGCAGAGCACTGGGGAAAGGCAGGCAGAGAATTCCCTGCTAGCACCTTCTCTGTGCCTGGGAAGCAGAAGTGTTCACATTGCTTCGCAGAATCGCTTTTGTGCAGAAAACAGTAACACTTGTTCAGAACGAAAGAAAACACAGAGCCCCAGATTTTATGCTGTCCTGGAGAGCTTGCAGAGCACTGGGGAAAGGCAGGCAGAGAATTCCCTGCTAGCACCTTCTCTGTGCCTGGGAAGCAGAAGTGTTCACATTGCTTCGCAGAATCGCTTTTGTGCAGAAAACAGTAACACTTGTTCAGAACGAAAGAAAGCACAGAGCCCCAGATTTTATGCTGTCCTGGAGAGCTTGCAGAGCACTGGGGAAAGGCAGGCAGAGAATTCCCTGCTAGCACCTTCTCTGTGCCTGGGAAGCAGAAGTGTTCACATTGCTTCGCAGAATCACTTTTGTGCAGAAAACAGTAACACTTGTTCAGAACGAAAGAAAGCACAGAGCCCCAGATTTGCTGTTGTCCTGGAGAGCTTGCAGAGCACTGGGGAAAGGCAGGCAGAGAATTCCCTGCTAGCACCTTCTCTGTGCCTGTTCACATTGCTTCGCAGAATCGCTTTTGTGCAGAAAACAGTAACACTTGTTCAGAACAAAAGAAAGCAAAGAGTCCCAGATTTTATGCTGTACTGGAGAGCTTGCAGAGCACTGGGGAAAGGCAGGCAGAGAATTCCCTGCTAGCACCTTCTCTGTGCCTGGGAAGCAGAAGTGTTCTCATTGCTTCGCAGAATCGCTTTTGTGCAGAAAACACTAACACTTGTTCAGAACGAAAGAAAGCACAGAGCCCCAGATTTTATGTTGTCCTCTAGAGCTTGCAGAGCACTGGGGAAAGGCAGGCAGAGAATTCCCTGCTAGCACCTTCTCTGTGCCTGGGAAGCAGAAGTGTTCACATTGCTTCGCAGAATCGCTTTTGTGCAGAAAACAGTAACACTTGTTCAGAACAAAAGAAAGCACAGAGCCCCAGATTTTATGTTGTCCTCTAGAGCTTGCAGAGCACTGGGGAAAGGCAGGCAGAGAATTCCCTGCTAGCACCTTCTCTGTGCCTGGGAAGCAGAAGTGTTCACATTGCTTCGCAGAATCGCTTTTGTGCAGAAAATAGTAACACTTGTTCAGAACGAAAGAAAGCACAGAGCCCCAGATTTTATGCTGTCCTGGAGAGCTTGCAGAGCACTGGGGAAAGGCAGGCAGAGAATTCCCTGCTAGCACCTTCTCTGTGCCTGGGAAGCAGAAGTGTTCACATTGCTTCGCAGAATCGCTTTTGTGCAGAAAACACTAACACTTGTTCAGAACGAAAGAAAGCACAGAGCCCCAGATTTTATGCTGTCCTGGAGAGCTTGCAGAGCACTGGGGAAAAGCAGGCAGAGAAGTCCCTGCTAGCACCTTCTCTGTGCCTGGGAAGCAGAAGTGTTCACATTGCTTCGCAGAATCGCTTTTGTGCAGAAAACAGTAACACTTGTTCAGAACAAAAGAAAGCACAGAGCCCCAGATTTTATGCTGTCCTGGAGAGCTTGCAGAGCACTGGGGAAAGGCAGGCAGAGAATTCCCTGCTAGCACCTTCTCTGTGCCTGTTCACATTGCTTCGCAGAATCGCTTTTGTGCAGAAAACAGTAACACTTGTTCAGAACAAAAGAAAGCACAGAGCCGCAGATTTTATGCTGTACTGGAGAGCTTGCAGAGCACTGGGGAAAGGCAGGCAGAGAATTCCCTGCTAGCACCTTCTCTGTGCCTGGGAAGCAAAAGTGTTCACATTGCTTTGCAGAATCGCTTTTGTGCAGAAAACAGTAACACTTGTTCAGAACAAAAGAAAGCACAGAGCCCCAGATTTGCTGTTGTCCTGGAGAGCTTGCAGAGCACTGGGGAAAGGCAGGCAGAGAATTCCCTGCTAGCACCTTCTCTGTGCCTGGGAAGCAGAAGTGTTCACATTGCTTCGCAGAATCGCTTTTGTGCAGAAAACAGTAACACTTGTTCAGAACAAAAGAAAGCACAGAGCCCCAGATTTTATGTTGTCCTCTAGAGCTTGCAGAGCACTGGGGAAAGGCAGGCAGAGAATTCCCTGCTAGCACCTTCTCTGTGCCTGGGAAGCAGAAGTGTTCACATTGCTTCGCAGAATCGCTTTTGTGCAGAAAACAGTAACACTTGTTCAGAACGAAAGAAAGCACAGAGCCCCAGATTTTATGCTGTCCTGGAGAGCTTGCAGAGCACTGGGGAAAGGCAGGCAGAGAATTCCCTGCTAGCACCTTCTCTGTGCCTGGGAAGCAGAAGTGTTCACATTGCTTCGCAGAATCACTTTTGTGCAGAAAACAGTAACACTTGTTCAGAACGAAAGAAAGCACAGAGCCCCAGATTTGCTGTTGTCCTGGAGAGCTTGCAGAGCACTGGGGAAAGGCAGGCAGAGAATTCCCTGCTAGCACCTTCTCTGTGCCTGTTCACATTGCTTCGCAGAATCGCTTTTGTGCAGAAAACACTAACACTTGTTCAGAACAAAAGAAAGGAAAGAGTCCCAGATTTTATGCTGTACTGGAGAGCTTGCAGAGCACTGGGGAAAGGCAGGCAGAGAATTCCCTGCTAGCACCTTCTCTGTGCCTGGGAAGCAGAAGTGTTCACATTGCTTCGCAGAATCACTTTTGTGCAGAAAACAGTAACTCTTGTTAGGAACGAAAGAAAACACAGAGCCCCAGATTTTATGTTGTCCTGGAGAGCTTGCAGAGCACTGGGGAAAGGCAGGCAGAGAATTCCCTGCTAGCACCTTCTCTGTGCCTGGGAAGCAGAAGTGTTCACATTGCTTCGCAGAATCGCTTTTGTGCAGAAAACAGTAACACTTGTTCAGAACAAAAGAAAGCACAGAGCCCCAGATTTTATGTTGTCCTCTAGAGCTTGCAGAGCACTGGGGAAAGGCAGGCAGAGAATTCCCTGCTAGCACCTTCTCTGTGCCTGGGAAGCAGAAGTGTTCACATTGCTTCGCAGAATCACTTTTGTGCAGAAAACACTAACACTTGTTCAGAACGAAAGAAAGCACAGAGCCCCAGATTTTATGCTGTCCTGGAGAGCTTGCAGAGCACTGGGGAAAGGCAGGCAAAGAATTCCCTGCTAGCACCTTCTCTGTGCCTGGGAAGCAGAAGTGTTCACATTGCTTCGCAGAATCGCTTTTGTGCAGAAAACAGTAACACTTGTTCAGAACGAAAGAAAGCACAGAGCCCCAGATTTTATGCTGTCCTGGAGAGCTTGCAGAGCACTGGGGAAAGGCAGGCAGAGAATTCCCTGCTAGCACCTTCTCTGTGCCTGTTCACATTACTTCGCAGAATCGCTTTTGTGCAGAAAACAGTAACACTTGTTCAGAACAAAAGAAAGCACAGAGCCGCAGATTTTATGCTGTACTGGAGAGCTTGCAGAGCACTGGGGAAAGGCAGGCAGAGAATTCCCTGCTAGCACCTTCTCTGTGCCTGGGAAGCAAAAGTGTTCACATTGCTTCGCAGAATCGCTTTTGTGCAGAAAACAGTAACACTTTTTCAGAACAAAAGAAAGCACAGAGCCCCAGATTTTATGCTGTCCTGGAGAGCTTGCAGAGCACTGGGGAAAGGCAGGCAGAGAATTCCCTGCTAGCACCTTCTCTGTGCCTGGGAAGCAGAAGTGTTCACATTGCTTCGCAGAATCGCTTTTGTGCAGAAAACAGTAACACTTGTTCAGAACAAAAGAAAGCACAGAGCCCCAGATTTTATGTTGTCCTCTAGAGCTTGCAGAGCACTGGGGAAAGGCAGGCAGAGAATTCCCTGCTAGCACCTTCTCTGTGCCTGGGAAGCAGAAGTGTTCACATTGCTTCGCAGAATCGCTTTTGTGCAGAAAACAGTAACACTTGTTCAGAACGAAAGAAAGCACAGAGCCCCAGATTTTATGTTGTCCTCTAGAGCTTGCAGAGCACTGGGGAAAGGCAGGCAGAGAATTCCCTGCTAGCACCTTCTCTGTGCCTGTTCACATTACTTCGCAGAATCGCTTTTGTGCAGAAAACAGTAACACTTGTTCAGAACGAAAGAAAGCACAGAGCCGCAGATTTTATGCTGTCCTGGAGAGCTTGCAGAGCACTGGGGAAAAGCAGGCAGAGAATTCCCTGCTAGTACCTTCTCTGTGCCTGGGAAGCAGAAGTGTTCACATTGCTTCGCAGAATCACTTTTGTGCAGAAAACAGTAACACTTGTTCAGAACGAAAGAAAACACAGAGCCCCAGATTTTATGCTGTCCTGGAGAGCTTGCAGAGCACTGGGGAAAGGCAGGCAGAGAATTCCCTGCTAGCACCTTCTCTGTGCCTGTTCACATTGCTTCGCAGAATCGCTTTTGTGCAGAAAACAGTAACACTTGTTCAGAACAAAAGAAAGCACAGAGCCGCAGATTTTATGCTGTACTGGAGAGCTTGCAGAGCACTGGGGAAAGGCAGGCAGAGAATTCCCTGCTAGCACCTTCTCTGTGCCTGGGAAGCAAAAGTGTTCACATTGCTTTGCAGAATCGCTTTTGTGCAGAAAACAGTAACACTTGTTCAGAACAAAAGAAAGCACAGAGCCCCAGATTTTATGTTGTCCTCTAGAGCTTGCAGAGCACTGGGGAAAGGCAGGCAGAGAATTCCCTGCTAGCACCTTCTCTGTGCCTGGGAAGCAGAAGTGTTCACATTGCTTCGCAGAATCGCTTTTGTGCAGAAAACAGTAACACTTGTTCAGAACGAAAGAAAGCACAGAGCCCCAGATTTTATGCTGTCCTGGAGAGCTTGCAGAGCACTGGGGAAAGGCAGGCAGAGAATTCCCTGCTAGCACCTTCTCTGTGCCTGTTCACATTGCTTCGCAGAATCGCTTTTGTGCAGAAAACAGTAACACTTGTTCAGAACAAAAGAAAGCAAAGAGTCCCAGATTTTATGCTGTACTGGAGAGCTTGCAGAGCACTGGGGAAAGGCAGGCAGAGAATTCCCTGCTAGCACCTTCTCTGTGCCTGGGAAGCAGAAGTGTTCTCATTGCTTCGCAGAATCGCTTTTGTGCAGAAAACACTAACACTTGTTCAGAACGAAAGAAAGCACAGAGCCCCAGATTTTATGTTGTCCTCTAGAGCTTGCAGAGCACTGGGGAAAGGCAGGCAGAGAATTCCCTGCTAGCACCTTCTCTGTGCCTGGGAAGCAGAAGTGTTCACATTGCTTCGCAGAATCGCTTTTGTGCAGAAAACAGTAACACTTGTTCAGAACAAAAGAAAGCACAGAGCCCCAGATTTTATGTTGTCCTCTAGAGCTTGCAGAGCACTGGGGAAAGGCAGGCAGAGAATTCCCTGCTAGCACCTTCTCTGTGCCTGGGAAGCAGAAGTGTTCACATTGCTTCGCAGAATCGCTTTTGTGCAGAAAACAGTAACACTTGTTCAGAACGAAAGAAAGCACAGAGCCCCAGATTTTATGCTGTCCTGGAGAGCTTGCAGAGCACTGGGGAAAGGCAGGCAGAGAATTCCCTGCTAGCACCTTCTCTGTGCCTGGGAAGCAGAAGTGTTCACATTGCTTCGCAGAATCGCTTTTGTGCAGAAAACACTAACACTTGTTCAGAACGAAAGAAAGCACAGAGCCCCAGATTTTATGCTGTCCTGGAGAGCTTGCAGAGCACTGGGGAAAAGCAGGCAGAGAAGTCCCTGCTAGCACCTTCTCTGTGCCTGGGAAGCAGAAGTGTTCACATTGCTTCGCAGAATCGCTTTTGTGCAGAAAACAGTAACACTTGTTCAGAACAAAAGAAAGCACAGAGCCCCAGATTTTATGCTGTCCTGGAGAGCTTGCAGAGCACTGGGGAAAGGCAGGCAGAGAATTCCCTGCTAGCACCTTCTCTGTGCCTGTTCACATTGCTTCGCAGAATCGCTTTTGTGCAGAAAACAGTAACACTTGTTCAGAACAAAAGAAAGCACAGAGCCGCAGATTTTATGCTGTACTGGAGAGCTTGCAGAGCACTGGGGAAAGGCAGGCAGAGAATTCCCTGCTAGCACCTTCTCTGTGCCTGGGAAGCAAAAGTGTTCACATTGCTTTGCAGAATCGCTTTTGTGCAGAAAACAGTAACACTTGTTCAGAACGAAAGAAAGCACAGAGCCCCAGATTTGCTGTTGTCCTGGAGAGCTTGCAGAGCACTGGGGAAAGGCAGGCAGAGAATTCCCTGCTAGCACCTTCTCTGTGCCTGGGAAGCAGAAGTGTTCACATTGCTTCGCAGAATCGCTTTTGTGCAGAAAACAGTAACACTTGTTCAGAACAAAAGAAAGCACAGAGCCCCAGATTTTATGTTGTCCTCTAGAGCTTGCAGAGCACTGGGGAAAGGCAGGCAGAGAATTCCCTGCTAGCACCTTCTCTGTGCCTGGGAAGCAGAAGTGTTCACATTGCTTCGCAGAATCGCTTTTGTGCAGAAAACAGTAACACTTGTTCAGAACGAAAGAAAGCACAGAGCCCCAGATTTTATGCTGTCCTGGAGAGCTTGCAGAGCACTGGGGAAAGGCAGGCAGAGAATTCCCTGCTAGCACCTTCTCTGTGCCTGGGAAGCAGAAGTGTTCACATTGCTTCGCAGAATCACTTTTGTGCAGAAAACAGTAACACTTGTTCAGAACGAAAGAAAGCACAGAGCCCCAGATTTGCTGTTGTCCTGGAGAGCTTGCAGAGCACTGGGGAAAGGCAGGCAGAGAATTCCCTGCTAGCACCTTCTCTGTGCCTGTTCACATTGCTTCGCAGAATCGCTTTTGTGCAGAAAACACTAACACTTGTTCAGAACAAAAGAAAGCAAAGAGTCCCAGATTTTATGCTGTACTGGAGAGCTTGCAGAGCACTGGGGAAAGGCAGGCAGAGAATTCCCTGCTAGCACCTTCTCTGTGCCTGGGAAGCAGAAGTGTTCACATTGCTTCGCAGAATCACTTTTGTGCAGAAAACAGTAACTCTTGTTAGGAACGAAAGAAAACACAGAGCCCCAGATTTTATGTTGTCCTGGAGAGCTTGCAGAGCACTGGGGAAAGGCAGGCAGAGAATTCCCTGCTAGCACCTTCTCTGTGCCTGGGAAGCAGAAGTGTTCACATTGCTTCGCAGAATCGCTTTTGTGCAGAAAACAGTAACACTTGTTCAGAACAAAAGAAAGCACAGAGCCCCAGATTTTATGTTGTCCTCTAGAGCTTGCAGAGCACTGGGGAAAGGCAGGCAGAGAATTCCCTGCTAGCACCTTCTCTGTGCCTGGGAAGCAGAAGTGTTCACATTGCTTCGCAGAATCACTTTTGTGCAGAAAACACTAACACTTGTTCAGAACGAAAGAAAGCACAGAGCCCCAGATTTGCTGTTGTCCTGGAGAGCTTGCAGAGCACTGGGGAAAGGCAGGCAGAGAATTCCCTGCTAGCACCTTCTCTGTGCCTGTTCACATTACTTCGCAGAATCGCTTTTGTGCAGAAAACAGTAACACTTGTTCAGAACGAAAGAAAGCACAGAGCCCCAGATTTTATGCTGTCCTGGAGAGATTGCAGAGCACTGGGGAAAAGCAGGCAGAGAATTCCCTGCTAGTACCTTCTCTGTGCCTGGGAAGCAGAAGTGTTCACATTGCTTCGCAGAATCACTTTTGTGCAGAAAACAGTAACACTTGTTCAGAACGAAAGAAAACACAGAGCCCCAGATTTTATGCTGTCCTGGAGAGCTTGCAGAGCACTGGGGAAAGGCAGGCAGAGAATTCCCTGCTAGCACCTTCTCTGTGCCTGTTCACATTGCTTCGCAGAATCGCTTTTGTGCGGAGAACACTTACACTTGTTCAGAACAAAAGAAAGCACAGAGCCGCAGATTTTATGCTGTACTGGAGAGCTTGCAGAGCACTGGGGAAAGGCAGGCAGAGAATTCCCTGCTAGCACCTTCTCTGTGCCTGGGAAGCAAAAGTGTTCACATTGCTTCGCAGAATCGCTTTTGTGCAGAAAACAGTAACACTTTTTCAGAACAAAAGAAAGCACAGAGCCCCAGATTTTATGTTGTCCTGGAGAGCTTGCAGAGCACTGGGGAAAGGCAGGCAGAGAATTCCCTGCTAGCACCTTCTCTGTGCCTGGGAAGCAGAAGTGTTCACATTGCTTCGCAGAATCGCTTTTGTGCAGAAAACAGTAACACTTGTTCAGAACGAAAGAAAGCACAGAGCCCCAGATTTTATGCTGTCCTGGAGAGCTTGCAGAGCACTGGGGAAAGGCAGGCAGAGAATTCCCTGCTAGCACCTTCTCTGTGCCTGGGAAGCAGAAGTGTTCACATTGCTTCGCAGAATCACTTTTGTGCAGAAAACAGTAACACTTGTTCAGAACGAAAGAAAGCACAGAGCCCCAGATTTGCTGTTGTCCTGGAGAGCTTGCAGAGCACTGGGGAAAGGCAGGCAGAGAATTCCCTGCTAGCACCTTCTCTGTGCCTGTTCACATTGCTTCGCAGAATCGCTTTTGTGCAGAAAACACTAACACTTGTTCAGAACAAAAGAAAGCAAAGAGTCCCAGATTTTATGCTGTACTGGAGAGCTTGCAGAGCACTGGGGAAAGGCAGGCAGAGAATTCCCTGCTAGCACCTTCTCTGTGCCTGGGAAGCAAAAGTGTTCACATTGCTTCGCAGAATCGCTTTTGTGCAGAAAACACTAACACTTGTTCAGAACGAAAGAAAACACAGAGCCCCAGATTTTATGCTGTCCTGGAGAGCTTGCAGAGCACTGGGGAAAGGCAGGCAGAGAATTCCCTGCTAGCACCTTCTCTGTGCCTGGGAAGCAAAAGTGTTCACATTGCTTCACAGAATCGCTTTTGTGCAGAAAACAGTAACACTTTTTCAGAACAAAAGAAAGCACAGAGCCCCAGATTTTATGTTGTCCTGGAGAGCTTGCAGAGCACTGGGGAAAGGCAGGCAGAGAATTCCCTGCTAGCACCTTCTCTGTGCCTGGGAAGCAGAAGTGTTCACATTGCTTCGCAGAATCGCTTTTGTGCAGAAAACAGTAACACTTGTTCAGAACGAAAGAAAGCACAGAGCCCCAGATTTTATGCTGTCCTGGAGAGCTTGCAGAGCACTGGGGAAAGGCAGGCAGAGAATTCCCTGCTAGCACCTTCTCTGTGCCTGGGAAGCAGAAGTGTTCACATTGCTTCGCAGAATCGCTTTTGTGCAGAAAACAGTAACACTTGTTCAGAACAAAAGAAAGCACAGAGCCCCAGATTTTATGTTGTCCTCTAGAGCTTGCAGAGCACTGGGGAAAGGCAGGCAGAGCATTCCCTGCTAGCACCTTCTCTGTGCCTGGGAAGCAGAAGTGTTCACATTGCTTCGCAGAATCACTTTTGTGCAGAAATCAGTAACACTTGTTCAGAACGAAAGAAAGCACAGAGCCCCAGATTTGCTGTTGTCCTGGAGAGCTTGCAGAGCACTGGGGAAAGGCAGGCAGAGAATTCCCTGCTAGCACCTTCTCTGTGCCTGGGAAGCAAAAGTGTTCACATTGCTTCGCAGAATCGCTTTTGTGCAGAAAACAGTAACACTTGTTCAGAACGAAAGAAAGCACAGAGCCCCAGATTTTATGCTGTCCTGGAGAGCTTGCAGAGCACTGGGGAAAAGCAGGCAGAGAAGTCCCTGCTAGCACCTTCTCTGTGCCTGGGAAGCAGAAGTGTTCACATTGCTTCGCAGAATCGCTTTTGTGCAGAAAACAGTAACACTTGTTCAGAACAAAAGAAAGCACAGAGCCCCAGATTTTATGCTGTCCTGGAGAGCTTGCAGAGCACTGGGGAAAGGCAGGCAGAGAATTCCCTGCTAGCACCTTCTCTGTGCCTGTTCACATTGCTTCGCAGAATCGCTTTTGTGCAGAAAACACTAACACTTGTTCAGAACAAAAGAAAGCAAAGAGTCCCAGATTTTATGCTGTACTGGAGAGCTTGCAGAGCACTGGGGAAAGGCAGGCAGAGAATTCCCTGCTAGCACCTTCTCTGTGCCTGGGAAGCAGAAGTGTTCTCATTGCTTCGCAGAATCGCTTTTGTGCAGAAAACACTAACACTTGTTCAGAACGAAAGAAAGCACAGAGCCCCAGATTTTATGTTGTCCTGGAGAGCTTGCAGAGCACTGGGGAAAGGCAGGCAGAGAATTCCCTGCTAGCACCTTCTCTGTGCCTGGGAAGCAGAAGTGTTCACATTGCTTCGCAGAATCGCTTTTGTGCAGAAAACAGTAACACTTGTTCAGAACAAAAGAAAGCACAGAGCCCCAGATTTTATGTTGTCCTCTAGAGCTTGCAGAGCACTGGGGAAAGGCAGGCAGAGAATTCCCTGCTAGCACCTTCTCTGTGCCTGGGAAGCAGAAGTGTTCACACTGCTTCGCAGAATCGCTTTTGTGCAGAAAACAGTAACACTTGTTCAGAACGAAAGAAAGCACAGAGCCCCAGATTTTATGCTGTCCTGGAGAGCTTGCAGAGCACTGGGGAAAGGCAGGCAGAGAATTCCCTGCTAGCACCTTCTCTGTGCCTGGGAAGCAGAAGTGTTCACATTGCTTCGCAGAATCGCTTTTGTGCAGAAAACACTAACACTTGTTCAGAACGAAAGAAAGCACAGAGCCCCAGATTTTATGCTGTCCTGGAGAGCTTGCAGAGCACTGGGGAAAAGCAGGCAGAGAAGTCCCTGCTAGCACCTTCTCTGTGCCTGGGAAGCAGAAGTGTTCACATTGCTTCGCAGAATCGCTTTTGTGCAGAAAACAGTAACACTTGTTCAGAACGAAAGAAAACACAGAGCCCCAGATTTTATGCTGTCCTGGAGAGCTTGCAGAGCACTGGGGAAAGGCAGGCAGAGAATTCCCTGCTAGCACCTTCTCTGTGCCTGTTCACATTGCTTCGCAGAATCGCTTTTGTGCGGAGAACACTTACACTTGTTCAGAACAAAAGAAAGCACAGAGCCGCAGATTTTATGCTGTACTGGAGAGCTTGCAGAGCACTGGGGAAAGGCAGGCAGAGAATTCCCTGCTAGCACCTTCTCTGTGCCTGGGAAGCAGAAGTGTTCACATTGCTTCGCAGAATCACTTTTGTGCAGAAAACAGTAACACTTGTTCAGAACGAAAGAAAGCACAGAGCCCCAGATTTTATGCTGTCCTGGAGAGCTTGCAGAGCACTGGGGAAAGGCAGGCAGAGAATTCCCTGCTAGCACCTTCTCTGTGCCTGGGAAGCAGAAGTGTTCACATTGCTTCGCAGAATCGCTTTTGTGCAGAAAACAGTAACACTTGTTCAGAACAAAAGAAAGCACAGAGCCCCAGATTTTATGTTGTCCTCTAGAGCTTGCAGAGCACTGGGGAAAGGCAGGCAGAGCATTCCCTGCTAGCACCTTCTCTGTGCCTGGGAAGCAGAAGTGTTCACATTGCTTCGCAGAATCACTTTTGTGCAGAAATCAGTAACACTTGTTCAGAACGAAAGAAAGCACAGAGCCCCAGATTTGCTGTTGTCCTGGAGAGCTTGCAGAGCACTGGGGAAAGGCAGGCAGAGAATTCCCTGCTAGCACCTTCTCTGTGCCTGGGAAGCAAAAGTGTTCACATTGCTTCGCAGAATCGCTTTTGTGCAGAAAACACTAACACTTGTTCAGAACGAAAGAAAGCACAGAGCCCCAGATTTTATGCTGTCCTGGAGAGCTTGCAGAGCACTGGGGAAAAGCAGGCAGAGAAGTCCCTGCTAGCACCTTCTCTGTGCCTGGGAAGCAGAAGTGTTCACATTGCTTCGCAGAATCGCTTTTGTGCAGAAAACAGTAACACTTGTTCAGAACAAAAGAAAGCACAGAGCCCCAGATTTTATGCTGTCCTGGAGAGCTTGCAGAGCACTGGGGAAAGGCAGGCAGAGAATTCCCTGCTAGCACCTTCTCTGTGCCTGTTCACATTGCTTCGCAGAATCGCTTTTGTGCAGAAAACACTAACACTTGTTCAGAACAAAAGAAAGCAAAGAGTCCCAGATTTTATGCTGTACTGGAGAGCTTGCAGAGCACTGGGGAAAGGCAGGCAGAGAATTCCCTGCTAGCACCTTCTCTGTGCCTGGGAAGCAGAAGTGTTCTCATTGCTTCGCAGAATCGCTTTTGTGCAGAAAACACTAACACTTGTTCAGAACGAAAGAAAGCACAGAGCCCCAGATTTTATGTTGTCCTGGAGAGCTTGCAGAGCACTGGGGAAAGGCAGGCAGAGAATTCCCTGCTAGCACCTTCTCTGTGCCTGGGAAGCAGAAGTGTTCACATTGCTTCGCAGAATCGCTTTTGTGCAGAAAACAGTAACACTTGTTCAGAACAAAAGAAAGCACAGAGCCCCAGATTTTATGTTGTCCTCTAGAGCTTGCAGAGCACTGGGGAAAGGCAGGCAGAGAATTCCCTGCTAGCACCTTCTCTGTGCCTGGGAAGCAGAAGTGTTCACATTGCTTCGCAGAATCGCTTTTGTGCAGAAAACAGTAACACTTGTTCAGAACGAAAGAAAGCACAGAGCCCCAGATTTTATGCTGTCCTGGAGAGCTTGCAGAGCACTGGGGAAAGGCAGGCAGAGAATTCCCTGCTAGCACCTTCTCTGTGCCTGGGAAGCAGAAGTGTTCACATTGCTTCGCAGAATCGCTTTTGTGCAGAA
Source organism: Strix uralensis (assembly GCF_047716275.1). NCBI lineage: Eukaryota > Metazoa > Chordata > Aves > Strigiformes > Strigidae > Strix > Strix uralensis. The sequence goes on along the minus strand of NC_134005.1, from coordinate 1,034,381 downwards.
AACAGTAACACTTGTTCAGAACGAAAGAAAGCACAGAGCCCCAGATTTTATGCTGTCCTGGAGAGCTTGCAGAGCACTGGGGAAAAGCAGGCAGAGAAGTCCCTGCTAGCACCTTCTCTGTGCCTGGGAAGCAGAAGTGTTCACATTGCTTCGCAGAATCGCTTTTGTGCAGAAAACAGTAACACTTGTTCAGAACAAAAGAAAGCACAGAGCCCCAGATTTTATGCTGTCCTGGAGAGCTTGCAGAGCACTGGGGAAAGGCAGGCAGAGAATTCCCTGCTAGCACCTTCTCTGTGCCTGTTCACATTGCTTCGCAGAATCGCTTTTGTGCAGAAAACACTAACACTTGTTCAGAACAAAAGAAAGCACAGAGCCGCAGATTTTATTCTGTACTGGAGAGCTTGCAGAGCACTGGGGAAAGGCAGGCAGAGAATTCCCTGCTAGCACCTTCTCTGTGCCTGGGAAGCAAAAGTGTTCACATTGCTTCGCAGAATCGCTTTTGTGCAGAAAACACTAACACTTGTTCAGAACGAAAGAAAGCACAGAGCCCCAGATTTTATGCTGTCCTGGAGAGCTTGCAGAGCACTGGGGAAAAGCAGGCAGAGAAGTCCCTGCTAGCACCTTCTCTGTGCCTGGGAAGCAGAAGTGTTCACATTGCTTCGCAGAATCGCTTTTGTGCAGAAAACAGTAACACTTGTTCAGAACAAAAGAAAGCACAGAGCCCCAGATTTTATGCTGTCCTGGAGAGCTTGCAGAGCACTGGGGAAAGGCAGGCAGAGAATTCCCTGCTAGCACCTTCTCTGTGCCTGTTCACATTGCTTCGCAGAATCGCTTTTGTGCAGAAAACACTAACACTTGTTCAGAACAAAAGAAAGCAAAGAGTCCCAGATTTTATGCTGTACTGGAGAGCTTGCAGAGCACTGGGGAAAGGCAGGCAGAGAATTCCCTGCTAGCACCTTCTCTGTGCCTGGGAAGCAGAAGTGTTCTCATTGCTTCGCAGAATCGCTTTTGTGCAGAAAACACTAACACTTGTTCAGAACGAAAGAAAGCACAGAGCCCCAGATTTTATGTTGTCCTGGAGAGCTTGCAGAGCACTGGGGAAAGGCAGGCAGAGAATTCCCTGCTAGCACCTTCTCTGTGCCTGGGAAGCAGAAGTGTTCACATTGCTTCGCAGAATCGCTTTTGTGCAGAAAACAGTAACACTTGTTCAGAACAAAAGAAAGCACAGAGCCCCAGATTTTATGTTGTCCTCTAGAGCTTGCAGAGCACTGGGGAAAGGCAGGCAGAGAATTCCCTGCTAGCACCTTCTCTGTGCCTGGGAAGCAGAAGTGTTCACATTGCTTCGCAGAATCGCTTTTGTGCAGAAAACAGTAACACTTGTTCAGAACGAAAGAAAGCACAGAGCCCCAGATTTTATGCTGTCCTGGAGAGCTTGCAGAGCACTGGGGAAAGGCAGGCAGAGAATTCCCTGCTAGCACCTTCTCTGTGCCTGGGAAGCAGAAGTGTTCACATTGCTTCGCAGAATCGCTTTTGTGCAGAAAACACTAACACTTGTTCAGAACGAAAGAAAGCACAGAGCCCCAGATTTTATGCTGTCCTGGAGAGCTTGCAGAGCACTGGGGAAAAGCAGGCAGAGAAGTCCCTGCTAGCACCTTCTCTGTGCCTGGGAAGCAGAAGTGTTCACATTGCTTCGCAGAATCGCTTTTGTGCAGAAAACAGTAACACTTGTTCAGAACGAAAGAAAGCACAGAGCCCCAGATTTTATGCTGTCCTGGAGAGCTTGCAGAGCACTGGGGAAAGGCAGGCAGAGAATTCCCTGCTAGCACCTTCTCTGTGCCTGGGAAGCAGAAGTGTTCACATTGCTTCGCAGAATCACTTTTGTGCAGAAAACAGTAACACTTGTTCAGAACGAAAGAAAGCACAGAGCCCCAGATTTTATGCTGTCCTGGAGAGCTTGCAGAGCACTGGGGAAAGGCAGGCAGAGAATTCCCTGCTAGCACCTTCTCTGTGCCTGGGAAGCAGAAGTGTTCACATTGCTTCGCAGAATCGCTTTTGTGCAGAAAACAGTAACACTTGTTCAGAACAAAAGAAAGCACAGAGCCCCAGATTTTATGTTGTCCTCTAGAGCTTGCAGAGCACTGGGGAAAGGCAGGCAGAGCATTCCCTGCTAGCACCTTCTCTGTGCCTGGGAAGCAGAAGTGTTCACATTGCTTCGCAGAATCACTTTTGTGCAGAAATCAGTAACACTTGTTCAGAACGAAAGAAAGCACAGAGCCCCAGATTTGCTGTTGTCCTGGAGAGCTTGCAGAGCACTGGGGAAAGGCAGGCAGAGAATTCCCTGCTAGCACCTTCTCTGTGCCTGTTCACATTGCTTCGCAGAATCGCTTTTGTGCAGAAAACACTAACACTTGTTCAGAACAAAAGAAAGCAAAGAGTCCCAGATTTTATGCTGTACTGGAGAGCTTGCAGAGCACTGGGGAAAGGCAGGCAGAGAATTCCCTGCTAGCACCTTCTCTGTGCCTGGGAAGCAGAAGTGTTCTCATTGCTTCGCAGAATCGCTTTTGTGCAGAAAACACTAACACTTGTTCAGAACGAAAGAAAGCACAGAGCCCCAGATTTTATGTTGTCCTGGAGAGCTTGCAGAGCACTGGGGAAAGGCAGGCAGAGAATTCCCTGCTAGCACCTTCTCTGTGCCTGGGAAGCAAAAGTGTTCACATTGCTTCGCAGAATCGCTTTTGTGCAGAAAACAGTAACACTTGTTCAGAACAAAAGAAAGCACAGAGCCCCAGATTTTATGTTGTCCTCTAGAGCTTGCAGAGCACTGGGGAAAGGCAGGCAGAGAATTCCCTGCTAGCACCTTCTCTGTGCCTGGGAAGCAGAAGTGTTCACATTGCTTCGCAGAATCGCTTTTGTGCAGAAAACAGTAACACTTGTTCAGAACGAAAGAAAGCACAGAGCCCCAGATTTTATGCTGTCCTGGAGAGCTTGCAGAGCACTGGGGAAAGGCAGGCAGAGAATTCCCTGCTAGCACCTTCTCTGTGCCTGGGAAGCAGAAGTGTTCACATTGCTTCGCAGAATCGCTTTTGTGCAGAAAACACTAACACTTGTTCAGAACGAAAGAAAGCACAGAGCCCCAGATTTTATGCTGTCCTGGAGAGCTTGCAGAGCACTGGGGAAAAGCAGGCAGAGAAGTCCCTGCTAGCACCTTCTCTGTGCCTGGGAAGCAGAAGTGTTCACATTGCTTCGCAGAATCGCTTTTGTGCAGAAAACAGTAACACTTGTTCAGAACAAAAGAAAGCACAGAGCCCCAGATTTTATGCTGTCCTGGAGAGCTTGCAGAGCACTGGGGAAAGGCAGGCAGAGAATTCCCTGCTAGCACCTTCTCTGTGCCTGTTCACATTGCTTCGCAGAATCGCTTTTGTGCAGAAAACACTAACACTTGTTCAGAACAAAAGAAAGCACAGAGCCGCAGATTTTATGCTGTACTGGAGAGCTTGCAGAGCACTGGGGAAAGGCAGGCAGAGAATTCCCTGCTAGCACCTTCTCTGTGCCTGGGAAGCAAAAGTGTTCACATTGCTTCGCAGAATCGCTTTTGTGCAGAAAACACTAACACTTGTTCAGAACGAAAGAAAGCACAGAGCCCCAGATTTTATGTTGTCCTGGAGAGCTTGCAGAGCACTGGGGAAAGGCAGGCAGAGAATTCCCTGCTAGCACCTTCTCTGTGCCTGGGAAGCAGAAGTGTTCACATTGCTTCGCAGAATCGCTTTTGTGCAGAAAACAGTAACACTTGTTCAGAACGAAAGAAAGCACAGAGCCCCAGATTTTATGTTGTCCTGGAGAGCTTGCAGAGCACTGGGGAAAGGCAGGCAGAGAATTCCCTGCTAGCACCTTCTCTGTGCCTGGGAAGCAGAAGTGTTCTCATTGCTTCGCAGAATCGCTTTTGTGCAGAAAACAGTAACACTTGTTCAGAACAAAAGAAAGCACAGAGCCCCAGATTTTATGTTGTCCTGGAGAGCTTGCAGAGCACTGGGGAAAGGCAGGCAGAGAATTCCCTGCTAGCACCTTCTCTGTGCCTGGGAAGCAAAAGTGTTCACATTGCTTCGCAGAATCGCTTTTGTGCAGAAAACAGTAACACTTGTTCAGAACAAAAGAAAGCACAGAGCCCCAGATTTTATGTTGTCCTCTAGAGCTTGCAGAGCACTGGGGAAAGGCAGGCAGAGAATTCCCTGCTAGCACCTTCTCTGTGCCTGGGAAGCAGAAGTGTTCACATTGCTTCGCAGAATCGCTTTTGTGCAGAAAACAGTAACACTTGTTCAGAACGAAAGAAAGCACAGAGCCCCAGATTTTATGCTGTCCTGGAGAGCTTGCAGAGCACTGGGGAAAGGCAGGCAGAGAATTCCCTGCTAGCACCTTCTCTGTGCCTGGGAAGCAGAAGTGTTCACATTGCTTCGCAGAATCGCTTTTGTGCAGAAAACACTAACACTTGTTCAGAACGAAAGAAAGCACAGAGCCCCAGATTTTATGCTGTCCTGGAGAGCTTGCAGAGCACTGGGGAAAAGCAGGCAGAGAAGTCCCTGCTAGCACCTTCTCTGTGCCTGGGAAGCAGAAGTGTTCACATTGCTTCGCAGAATCGCTTTTGTGCAGAAAACAGTAACACTTGTTCAGAACAAAAGAAAGCACAGAGCCCCAGATTTTATGCTGTCCTGGAGAGCTTGCAGAGCACTGGGGAAAGGCAGGCAGAGAATTCCCTGCTAGCACCTTCTCTGTGCCTGTTCACATTGCTTCGCAGAATCGCTTTTGTGCAGAAAACACTAACACTTGTTCAGAACAAAAGAAAGCACAGAGCCGCAGATTTTATGCTGTACTGGAGAGCTTGCAGAGCACTGGGGAAAGGCAGGCAGAGAATTCCCTGCTAGCACCTTCTCTGTGCCTGGGAAGCAAAAGTGTTCACATTGCTTCGCAGAATCGCTTTTGTGCAGAAAACACTAACACTTGTTCAGAACGAAAGAAAGCACAGAGCCCCAGATTTTATGTTGTCCTGGAGAGCTTGCAGAGCACTGGGGAAAGGCAGGCAGAGAATTCCCTGCTAGCACCTTCTCTGTGCCTGGGAAGCAGAAGTGTTCACATTGCTTCGCAGAATCGCTTTTGTGCAGAAAACAGTAACACTTGTTCAGAACAAAAGAAAGCACAGAGCCCCAGATTTTATGCTGTCCTGGAGAGCTTGCAGAGCACTGGGGAAAGGCAGGCAGAGAATTCCCTGCTAGCACCTTCTCTGTGCCTGTTCACATTGCTTCGCAGAATCGCTTTTGTGCAGAAAACACTAACACTTGTTCAGAACAAAAGAAAGCAAAGAGTCCCAGATTTTATGCTGTCCTGGAGAGCTTGCAGAGCACTGGGGAAAGGCAGGCAGAGAATTCCCTGCTAGCACCTTCTCTGTGCCTGGGAAGCAGAAGTGTTCACATTGCTTCGCAGAATCACTTTTGTGCAGAAAACAGTAACTCTTGTTAGGAACGAAAGAAAACACAGAGCCCCAGATTTTATGTTGTCCTGGAGAGCTTGCAGAGCACTGGGGAAAGGCAGGCAGAGAATTCCCTGCTAGCACCTTCTCTGTGCCTGGGAAGCAGAAGTGTTCACATTGCTTCGCAGAATCACTTTTGTGCAGAAAACAGTAACACTTGTTCAGAACGAAAGAAAGCACAGAGCCCCAGATTTGCTGTTGTCCTGGAGAGCTTGCAGAGCACTGGGGAAAGGCAGGCAGAGAATTCCCTGCTAGCACCTTCTCTGTGCCTGTTCACATTGCTTCGCAGAATCGCTTTTGTGCAGAAAACACTAACACTTGTTCAGAACAAAAGAAAGCAAAGAGTCCCAGATTTTATGCTGTACTGGAGAGCTTGCAGAGCACTGGGGAAAGGCAGGCAGAGAATTCCCTGCTAGCACCTTCTCTGTGCCTGGGAAGCAGAAGTGTTCACATTGCTTCGCAGAATCACTTTTGTGCAGAAAACAGTAACTCTTGTTAGGAACGAAAGAAAACACAGAGCCCCAGATTTTATGTTGTCCTGGAGAGCTTGCAGAGCACTGGGGAAAGGCAGGCAGAGAATTCCCTGCTAGCACCTTCTCTGTGCCTGGGAAGCAGAAGTGTTCACATTGCTTCGCAGAATCGCTTTTGTGCAGAAAACAGTAACACTTGTTCAGAACAAAAGAAAGCACAGAGCCCCAGATTTTATGTTGTCCTCTAGAGCTTGCAGAGCACTGGGGAAAGGCAGGCAGAGAATTCCCTGCTAGCACCTTCTCTGTGCCTGGGAAGCAAAAGTGTTCACATTGCTTCGCAGAATCGCTTTTGTGCAGAAAACAGTAACACTTGTTCAGAACAAAAGAAAGCACAGAGCCCCAGATTTTATGCTGTCCTGGAGAGCTTGCAGAGCACTGGGGAAAGGCAGGCAGAGAATTCCCTGCTAGTACCTTCTCTGTGCCTGGGAAGCAGAAGTGTTCACATTGCTTCGCAGAATCGCTTTTGTGCAGAAAACAGTAACACTTGTTCAGAACGAAAGAAAGCACAGAGCCCCAGATTTTATGCTGTCCTGGAGAGCTTGCAGAGCACTGGGGAAAGGCAGGCAGAGAATTCCCTGCTAGCACCTTCTCTGTGCCTGGGAAGCAGAAGTGTTCACATTGCTTCGCAGAATCACTTTTGTGCAGAAAACAGTAACACTTGTTCAGAACAAAAGAAAGCACAGAGCCCCAGATTTGCTGTTGTCCTGGAGAGCTTGCAGAGCACTGGGGAAAGGCAGGCAGAGAATTCCCTGCTAGCACCTTCTCTGTGCCTGTTCACATTGCTTCGCAGAATCGCTTTTGTGCAGAAAACACTAACACTTGTTCAGAACAAAAGAAAGCAAAGAGTCCCAGATTTTATGCTGTACTGGAGAGCTTGCAGAGCACTGGGGAAAGGCAGGCAGAGAATTCCCTGCTAGCACCTTCTCTGTGCCTGGGAAGCAAAAGTGTTCACATTGCTTCGCAGAATCGCTTTTGTGCAGAAAACACTAACACTTGTTCAGAACGAAAGAAAACACAGAGCCCCAGATTTTATGCTGTCCTGGAGAGCTTGCAGAGCACTGGGGAAAGGCAGGCAGAGAATTCCCTGCTAGCACCTTCTCTGTGCCTGTTCACATTGCTTCGCAGAATCGCTTTTGTGCGGAGAACACTTACACTTGTTCAGAACAAAAGAAAGCACAGAGCCGCAGATTTTATGCTGTACTGGAGAGCTTGCAGAGCACTGGGAAAAGGCAGGCAGAGAATTCCCTGCTAGCACCTTCTCTGTGCCTGGGAAGCAAAAGTGTTCACATTGCTTCGCAGAATCGCTTTTGTGCAGAAAACAGTAACACTTTTTCAGAACAAAAGAAAGCACAGAGCCCCAGATTTTATGTTGTCCTGGAGAGCTTGCAGAGCACTGGGGAAAGGCAGGCAGAGAATTCCCTGCTAGCACCTTCTCTGTGCCTGGGAAGCAGAAGTGTTCACATTGCTTCGCAGAATCGCTTTTGTGCAGAAAACAGTAACACTTGTTCAGAACGAAAGAAAGCACAGAGCCCCAGATTTTATGCTGTCCTGGAGAGCTTGCAGAGCACTGGGGAAAGGCAGGCAGAGAATTCCCTGCTAGCACCTTCTCTGTGCCTGGGAAGCAGAAGTGTTCACATTGCTTCGCAGAATCACTTTTGTGCAGAAAACAGTAACACTTGTTCAGAACGAAAGAAAGCACAGAGCCCCAGATTTTATGCTGTCCTGGAGAGCTTGCAGAGCACTGGGGAAAGGCAGGCAGAGAATTCCCTGCTAGCACCTTCTCTGTGCCTGGGAAGCAGAAGTGTTCACATTGCTTCGCAGAATCGCTTTTGTGCAGAAAACAGTAACACTTGTTCAGAACAAAAGAAAGCACAGAGCCCCAGATTTTATGTTGTCCTCTAGAGCTTGCAGAGCACTGGGGAAAGGCAGGCAGAGCATTCCCTGCTAGCACCTTCTCTGTGCCTGGGAAGCAGAAGTGTTCACATTGCTTCGCAGAATCACTTTTGTGCAGAAATCAGTAACACTTGTTCAGAACGAAAGAAAGCACAGAGCCCCAGATTTGCTGTTGTCCTGGAGAGCTTGCAGAGCACTGGGGAAAGGCAGGCAGAGAATTCCCTGCTAGCACCTTCTCTGTGCCTGGGAAGCAAAAGTGTTCACATTGCTTCGCAGAATCGCTTTTGTGCAGAAAACACTAACACTTGTTCAGAACGAAAGAAAGCACAGAGCCCCAGATTTTATGCTGTCCTGGAGAGCTTGCAGAGCACTGGGGAAAAGCAGGCAGAGAAGTCCCTGCTAGCACCTTCTCTGTGCCTGGGAAGCAGAAGTGTTCACATTGCTTCGCAGAATCACTTTTGTGCAGAAAACAGTAACACTTGTTCAGAACAAAAGAAAGCACAGAGCCCCAGATTTTATGCTGTCCTGGAGAGCTTGCAGAGCACTGGGGAAAGGCAGGCAGAGAATTCCCTGCTAGCACCTTCTCTGTGCCTGTTCACATTGCTTCGCAGAATCGCTTTTGTGCAGAAAACACTAACACTTGTTCAGAACAAAAGAAAGCAAAGAGTCCCAGATTTTATGCTGTACTGGAGAGCTTGCAGAGCACTGGGGAAAGGCAGGCAGAGAATTCCCTGCTAGCACCTTCTCTGTGCCTGGGAAGCAGAAGTGTTCTCATTGCTTCGCAGAATCGCTTTTGTGCAGAAAACACTAACACTTGTTCAGAACGAAAGAAAGCACAGAGCCCCAGATTTTATGTTGTCCTGGAGAGCTTGCAGAGCACTGGGGAAAGGCAGGCAGAGAATTCCCTGCTAGCACCTTCTCTGTGCCTGGGAAGCAGAAGTGTTCACATTGCTTCGCAGAATCGCTTTTGTGCAGAAAACAGTAACACTTGTTCAGAACAAAAGAAAGCACAGAGCCCCAGATTTTATGTTGTCCTCTAGAGCTTGCAGAGCACTGGGGAAAGGCAGGCAGAGAATTCCCTGCTAGCACCTTCTCTGTGCCTGGGAAGCAGAAGTGTTCACATTGCTTCGCAGAATCGCTTTTGTGCAGAAAACAGTAACACTTGTTCAGAACGAAAGAAAGCACAGAGCCCCAGATTTTATGCTGTCCTGGAGAGCTTGCAGAGCACTGGGGAAAGGCAGGCAGAGAATTCCCTGCTAGCACCTTCTCTGTGCCTGGGAAGCAGAAGTGTTCACATTGCTTCGCAGAATCGCTTTTGTGCAGAAAACACTAACACTTGTTCAGAACGAAAGAAAGCACAGAGCCCCAGATTTTATGCTGTCCTGGAGAGCTTGCAGAGCACTGGGGAAAAGCAGGCAGAGAAGTCCCTGCTAGCACCTTCTCTGTGCCTGGGAAGCAGAAGTGTTCACATTGCTTCGCAGAATCGCTTTTGTGCAGAAAACAGTAACACTTGTTCAGAACAAAAGAAAGCACAGAGCCCCAGATTTTATGCTGTCCTGGAGAGCTTGCAGAGCACTGGGGAAAGGCAGGCAGAGAATTCCCTGCTAGCACCTTCTCTGTGCCTGTTCACATTGCTTCGCAGAATCGCTTTTGTGCAGAAAACACTAACACTTGTTCAGAACGAAAGAAAGCACAGAGCCCCAGATTTTATGCTGTCCTGGAGAGCTTGCAGAGCACTGGGGAAAGGCAGGCAGAGAATTCCCTGCTAGCACCTTCTCTGTGCCTGGGAAGCAGAAGTGTTCACATTGCTTCGCAGAATCGCTTTTGTGCAGAAAACAGTAACACTTGTTCAGAACGAAAGAAAGCACAGAGCCCCAGATTTTATGCTGTCCTGGAGAGCTTGCAGAGCACTGGGGAAAGGCAGGCAGAGAATTCCCTGCTAGCACCTTCTCTGTGCCTGGGAAGCAGAAGTGTTCACATTGCTTCGCAGAATCACTTTTGTGCAGAAAACAGTAACACTTGTTCAGAACGAAAGAAAGCACAGAGCCGCAGATTTGCTGTTGTCCTGGAGAGCTTGCAGAGCACTGGGGAAAGGCAGGCAGAGAATTCCCTGCTAGCACCTTCTCTGTGCCTGTTCACATTGCTTCGCAGAATCGCTTTTGTGCAGAAAACACTAACACTTGTTCAGAACAAAAGAAAGCAAAGAGTCCCAGATTTTATGCTGTACTGGAGAGCTTGCAGAGCACTGGGGAAAGGCAGGCAGAGAATTCCCTGCTAGCACCTTCTCTGTGCCTGGGAAGCAGAAGTGTTCACATTGCTTCGCAGAATCACTTTTGTGCAGAAAACAGTAACTCTTGTTAGGAACGAAAGAAAACACAGAGCCCCAGATTTTATGTTGTCCTGGAGAGCTTGCAGAGCACTGGGGAAAGGCAGGCAGAGAATTCCCTGCTAGCACCTTCTCTGTGCCTGGAAAGCAGAAGTGTTCACATTGCTTCGCAGAATCACTTTTGTGCAGAAAACAGTAACACTTGTTCAGAACGAAAGAAAGCACAGAGCCCCAGATTTGCTGTTGTCCTGGAGAGCTTGCAGAGCACTGGGGAAAGGCAGGCAGAGAATTCCCTGCTAGCACCTTCTCTGTGCCTGTTCACATTGCTTCGCAGAATCGCTTTTGTGCAGAAAACACTAACACTTGTTCAGAACAAAAGAAAGCACAGAGCCCCAGATTTTATGCTGTACTGGAGAGCTTGCAGAGCACTGGGGAAAGGCAGGCAGAGAATTCCCTGCTAGCACCTTCTCTGTGCCTGGGAAGCAGAAGTGTTCACATTGCTTCGCAGAATCACTTTTGTGCAGAAAACAGTAACTCTTGTTAGGAACGAAAGAAAACACAGAGCCCCAGATTTTATGTTGTCCTGGAGAGCTTGCAGAGCACTGGGGAAAGGCAGGCAGAGAATTCCCTGCTAGCACCTTCTCTGTGCCTGGGAAGCAGAAGTGTTCACATTGCTTCGCAGAATCGCTTTTGTGCAGAAAACAGTAACACTTGTTCAGAACAAAAGAAAGCACAGAGCCCCAGATTTTATGTTGTCCTCTAGAGCTTGCAGAGCACTGGGGAAAGGCAGGCAGAGAATTCCCTGCTAGCACCTTCTCTGTGCCTGGGAAGCAAAAGTGTTCTCATCGCTTCGCAGAATCGCTTTTGTGCAGAAAACAGTAACACTTGTTCAGAACGAAAGAAAGCACAGAGCCCCAGATTTTATGCTGTCCTGGAGAGCTTGCAGAGCACTGGGGAAAGGCAGGCAGAGAATTCCCTGCTAGCACCTTCTCTGTGCCTGGGAAGCAGAAGTGTTCACATTGCTTCGCAGAATCGCTTTTGTGCAGAAAACAGTAACACTTGTTCAGAACGAAAGAAAGCACAGAGCCCCAGATTTTATGCTGTCCTGGAGAGCTTGCAGAGCACTGGGGAAAGGCAGGCAGAGAATTCCCTGCTAGCACCTTCTCTGTGCCTGTTCACATTGCTTCGCAGAATCGCTTTTGTGCAGAAAACACTAACACTTGTTCAGAACAAAAGAAAGCAAAGAGTCCCAGATTTTATGCTGTACTGGAGAGCTTGCAGAGCACTGGGGAAAGGCAGGCAGAGAATTCCCTGCTAGCACCTTCTCTGTGCCTGGGAAGCAGAAGTGTTCACATTGCTTCGCAGAATCACTTTTGTGCAGAAAACAGTAACTCTTGTTAGGAACGAAAGAAAACACAGAGCCCCAGATTTTATGTTGTCCTGGAGAGCTTGCAGAGCACTGGGGAAAGGCAGGCAGAGAATTCCCTGCTAGCACCTTCTCTGTGCCTGGGAAGCAGAAGTGTTCACATTGCTTCGCAGAATCACTTTTGTGCAGAAAACAGTAACACTTGTTCAGAACGAAAGAAAGCACAGAGCCCCAGATTTGCTGTTGTCCTGGAGAGCTTGCAGAGCACTGGGGAAAGGCAGGCAGAGAATTCCCTGCTAGCACCTTCTCTGTGCCTGTTCACATTGCTTCGCAGAATCGCTTTTGTGCAGAAAACACTAACACTTGTTCAGAACAAAAGAAAGCAAAGAGTCCCAGATTTTATGCTGTACTGGAGAGCTTGCAGAGCACTGGGGAAAGGCAGGCAGAGAATTCCCTGCTAGCACCTTCTCTGTGCCTGGGAAGCAGAAGTGTTCACATTGCTTCGCAGAATCACTTTTGTGCAGAAAACAGTAACTCTTGTTAGGAACGAAAGAAAACACAGAGCCCCAGATTTTATGTTGTCCTGGAGAGCTTGCAGAGCACTGGGGAAAGGCAGGCAGAGAATTCCCTGCTAGCACCTTCTCTGTGCCTGGGAAGCAGAAGTGTTCACATTGCTTCGCAGAATCACTTTTGTGCAGAAAACAGTAACACTTGTTCAGAACGAAAGAAAGCACAGAGCCCCAGATTTTATGCTGTCCTGGAGAGCTTGCAGAGCACTGGGGAAAGGCAGGCAGAGAATTCCCTGCTAGCACCTTCTCTGTGCCTGTTCACATTGCTTCGCAGAATCGCTTTTGTGCAGAAAACACTAACACTTGTTCAGAACAAAAGAAAGCACAGAGCCCCAGATTTTATGCTGTACTGGAGAGCTTGCAGAGCACTGGGGAAAGGCAGGCAGAGAATTCCCTGCTAGCACCTTCTCTGTGCCTGGGAAGCAGAAGTGTTCACATTGCTTCGCAGAATCACTTTTGTGCAGAAAACAGTAACTCTTGTTAGGAACGAAAGAAAACACAGAGCCCCAGATTTTATGTTGTCCTGGAGAGCTTGCAGAGCACTGGGGAAAGGCAGGCAGAGAATTCCCTGCTAGCACCTTCTCTGTGCCTGGGAAGCAGAAGTGTTCACATTGCTTCGCAGAATCGCTTTTGTGCAGAAAACAGTAACACTTGTTCAGAACAAAAGAAAGCACAGAGCCCCAGATTTTATGTTGTCCTCTAGAGCTTGCAGAGCACTGGGGAAAGGCAGGCAGAGAATTCCCTGCTAGCACCTTTTCTGTGCCTGGGAAGCAAAAGTGTTCACATTGCTTCGCAGAATCGCTTTTGTGCAGAAAACAGTAACACTTGTTCAGAACAAAAGAAAGCACAGAGCCCCAGATTTTATGCTGTCCTGGAGAGCTTGCAGAGCACTGGGGAAAGGCAGGCAGAGAATTCCCTGCTAGCACCTTCTCTGTGCCTGGGAAGCAGAAGTGTTCACATTGCTTCGCAGAATCGCTTTTGTGCAGAAAACAGTAACACTTGTTCAGAACGAAAGAAAGCACAGAGCCCCAGATTTTATGCTGTCCTGGAGAGCTTGCAGAGCACTGGGGAAAGGCAGGCAGAGAATTCCCTGCTAGCACCTTCTCTGTGCCTGTTCACATTGCTTCGCAGAATCGCTTTTGTGCAGAAAACACTAACACTTGTTCAGAACAAAAGAAAGCAAAGAGTCCCAGATTTTATGCTGTACTGGAGAGCTTGCAGAGCACTGGGGAAAGGCAGGCAGAGAATTCCCTGCTAGCACCTTCTCTGTGCCTGGGAAGCAGAAGTGTTCACATTGCTTCGCAGAATCACTTTTGTGCAGAAAACAGTAACTCTTGTTAGGAACGAAAGAAAACACAGAGCCCCAGATTTTATGTTGTCCTGGAGAGCTTGCAGAGCACTGGGGAAAGGCAGGCAGAGAATTCCCTGCTAGCACCTTCTCTGTGCCTGGGAAGCAGAAGTGTTCACATTGCTTCGCAGAATCACTTTTGTGCAGAAAACAGTAACACTTGTTCAGAACGAAAGAAAGCACAGAGCCCCAGATTTGCTGTTGTCCTGGAGAGCTTGCAGAGCACTGGGGAAAGGCAGGCAGAGAATTCCCTGCTAGCACCTTCTCTGTGCCTGTTCACATTGCTTCGCAGAATCGCTTTTGTGCAGAAAACACTAACACTTGTTCAGAACAAAAGAAAGCAAAGAGTCCCAGATTTTATGCTGTACTGGAGAGCTTGCAGAGCACTGGGGAAAGGCAGGCAGAGAATTCCCTGCTAGCACCTTCTCTGTGCCTGGGAAGCAGAAGTGTTCACATTGCTTCGCAGAATCACTTTTGTGCAGAAAACAGTAACTCTTGTTAGGAACGAAAGAAAACACAGAGCCCCAGATTTTATGTTGTCCTGGAGAGCTTGCAGAGCACTGGGGAAAGGCAGGCAGAGAATTCCCTGCTAGCACCTTCTCTGTGCCTGGGAAGCAGAAGTGTTCACATTGCTTCGCAGAATCGCTTTTGTGCAGAAAACAGTAACACTTGTTCAGAACAAAAGAAAGCACAGAGCCCCAGATTTTATGTTGTCCTCTAGAGCTTGCAGAGCACTGGGGAAAGGCAGGCAGAGAATTCCCTGCTAGCACCTTCTCTGTGCCTGGGAAGCAAAAGTGTTCACATTGCTTCGCAGAATCGCTTTTGTGCAGAAAACAGTAACACTTGTTCAGAACGAAAGAAAGCACAGAGCCCCAGATTTTATGCTGTCCTGGAGAGCTTGCAGAGCACTGGGGAAAGGCAGGCAGAGAATTCCCTGCTAGCACCTTCTCTGTGCCTGGGAAGCAGAAGTGTTCACATTGCTTCGCAGAATCACTTTTGTGCAGAAAACAGTAACACTTGTTCAGAACAAAAGAAAGCACAGAGCCCCAGATTTGCTGTTGTCCTGGAGAGCTTGCAGAGCACTGGGGAAAGGCAGGCAGAGAATTCCCTGCTAGCACCTTCTCTGTGCCTGTTCACATTGCTTCGCAGAATCGCTTTTGTGCAGAAAACACTAACACTTGTTCAGAACAAAAGAAAGCAAAGAGTCCCAGATTTTATGCTGTACTGGAGAGCTTGCAGAGCACTGGGGAAAGGCAGGCAGAGAATTCCCTGCTAGCACCTTCTCTGTGCCTGGGAAGCAAAAGTGTTCACATTGCTTCGCAGAATCGCTTTTGTGCAGAAAACACTAACACTTGTTCAGAACGAAAGAAAACACAGAGCCCCAGATTTTATGCTGTCCTGGAGAGCTTGCAGAGCACTGGGGAAAGGCAGGCAGAGAATTCCCTGCTAGCACCTTCTCTGTGCCTGTTCACATTGCTTCGCAGAATCGCTTTTGTGCGGAGAACACTTACACTTGTTCAGAACAAAAGAAAGCACAGAGCCGCAGATTTTATGCTGTACTGGAGAGCTTGCAGAGCACTGGGAAAAGGCAGGCAGAGAATTCCCTGCTAGCACCTTCTCTGTGCCTGGGAAGCAAAAGTGTTCACATTGCTTCGCAGAATCGCTTTTGTGCAGAAAACAGTAACACTTTTTCAGAACAAAAGAAAGCACAGAGCCCCAGATTTTATGTTGTCCTGGAGAGCTTGCAGAGCACTGGGGAAAGGCAGGCAGAGAATTCCCTGCTAGCACCTTCTCTGTGCCTGGGAAGCAGAAGTGTTCACATTGCTTCGCAGAATCGCTTTTGTGCAGAAAACAGTAACACTTGTTCAGAACGAAAGAAAGCACAGAGCCCCAGATTTTATGCTGTCCTGGAGAGCTTGCAGAGCACTGGGGAAAGGCAGGCAGAGAATTCCCTGCTAGCACCTTCTCTGTGCCTGGGAAGCAGAAGTGTTCACATTGCTTCGCAGAATCACTTTTGTGCAGAAAACAGTAACACTTGTTCAGAACGAAAGAAAGCACAGAGCCCCAGATTTTATGCTGTCCTGGAGAGCTTGCAGAGCACTGGGGAAAGGCAGGCAGAGAATTCCCTGCTAGCACCTTCTCTGTGCCTGGGAAGCAGAAGTGTTCACATTGCTTCGCAGAATCGCTTTTGTGCAGAAAACAGTAACACTTGTTCAGAACAAAAGAAAGCACAGAGCCCCAGATTTTATGTTGTCCTCTAGAGCTTGCAGAGCACTGGGGAAAGGCAGGCAGAGCATTCCCTGCTAGCACCTTCTCTGTGCCTGGGAAGCAGAAGTGTTCACATTGCTTCGCAGAATCACTTTTGTGCAGAAATCAGTAACACTTGTTCAGAACGAAAGAAAGCACAGAGCCCCAGATTTGCTGTTGTCCTGGAGAGCTTGCAGAGCACTGGGGAAAGGCAGGCAGAGAATTCCCTGCTAGCACCTTCTCTGTGCCTGGGAAGCAAAAGTGTTCACATTGCTTCGCAGAATCGCTTTTGTGCAGAAAACACTAACACTTGTTCAGAACGAAAGAAAGCACAGAGCCCCAGATTTTATGCTGTCCTGGAGAGCTTGCAGAGCACTGGGGAAAAGCAGGCAGAGAAGTCCCTGCTAGCACCTTCTCTGTGCCTGGGAAGCAGAAGTGTTCACATTGCTTCGCAGAATCACTTTTGTGCAGAAAACAGTAACACTTGTTCAGAACAAAAGAAAGCACAGAGCCCCAGATTTTATGCTGTCCTGGAGAGCTTGCAGAGCACTGGGGAAAGGCAGGCAGAGAATTCCCTGCTAGCACCTTCTCTGTGCCTGTTCACATTGCTTCGCAGAATCGCTTTTGTGCAGAAAACACTAACACTTGTTCAGAACAAAAGAAAGCAAAGAGTCCCAGATTTTATGCTGTACTGGAGAGCTTGCAGAGCACTGGGGAAAGGCAGGCAGAGAATTCCCTGCTAGCACCTTCTCTGTGCCTGGGAAGCAGAAGTGTTCTCATTGCTTCGCAGAATCGCTTTTGTGCAGAAAACACTAACACTTGTTCAGAACGAAAGAAAGCACAGAGCCCCAGATTTTATGTTGTCCTGGAGAGCTTGCAGAGCACTGGGGAAAGGCAGGCAGAGAATTCCCTGCTAGCACCTTCTCTGTGCCTGGGAAGCAGAAGTGTTCACATTGCTTCGCAGAATCGCTTTTGTGCAGAAAACAGTAACACTTGTTCAGAACAAAAGAAAGCACAGAGCCCCAGATTTTATGTTGTCCTCTAGAGCTTGCAGAGCACTGGGGAAAGGCAGGCAGAGAATTCCCTGCTAGCACCTTCTCTGTGCCTGGGAAGCAGAAGTGTTCACATTGCTTCGCAGAATCGCTTTTGTGCAGAAAACAGTAACACTTGTTCAGAACGAAAGAAAGCACAGAGCCCCAGATTTTATGCTGTCCTGGAGAGCTTGCAGAGCACTGGGGAAAGGCAGGCAGAGAATTCCCTGCTAGCACCTTCTCTGTGCCTGGGAAGCAGAAGTGTTCACATTGCTTCGCAGAATCGCTTTTGTGCAGAAAACACTAACACTTGTTCAGAACGAAAGAAAGCACAGAGCCCCAGATTTTATGCTGTCCTGGAGAGCTTGCAGAGCACTGGGGAAAAGCAGGCAGAGAAGTCCCTGCTAGCACCTTCTCTGTGCCTGGGAAGCAGAAGTGTTCACATTGCTTCGCAGAATCGCTTTTGTGCAGAAAACAGTAACACTTGTTCAGAACAAAAGAAAGCACAGAGCCCCAGATTTTATGCTGTCCTGGAGAGCTTGCAGAGCACTGGGGAAAGGCAGGCAGAGAATTCCCTGCTAGCACCTTCTCTGTGCCTGTTCACATTGCTTCGCAGAATCGCTTTTGTGCAGAAAACACTAACACTTGTTCAGAACGAAAGAAAGCACAGAGCCCCAGATTTTATGCTGTCCTGGAGAGCTTGCAGAGCACTGGGGAAAGGCAGGCAGAGAATTCCCTGCTAGCACCTTCTCTGTGCCTGGGAAGCAGAAGTGTTCACATTGCTTCGCAGAATCGCTTTTGTGCAGAAAACAGTAACACTTGTTCAGAACGAAAGAAAGCACAGAGCCCCAGATTTTATGCTGTCCTGGAGAGCTTGCAGAGCACTGGGGAAAGGCAGGCAGAGAATTCCCTGCTAGCACCTTCTCTGTGCCTGGGAAGCAGAAGTGTTCACATTGCTTCGCAGAATCACTTTTGTGCAGAAAACAGTAACACTTGTTCAGAACGAAAGAAAGCACAGAGCCCCAGATTTGCTGTTGTCCTGGAGAGCTTGCAGAGCACTGGGGAAAGGCAGGCAGAGAATTCCCTGCTAGCACCTTCTCTGTGCCTGTTCACATTGCTTCGCAGAATCGCTTTTGTGCAGAAAACACTAACACTTGTTCAGAACAAAAGAAAGCAAAGAGTCCCAGATTTTATGCTGTACTGGAGAGCTTGCAGAGCACTGGGGAAAGGCAGGCAGAGAATTCCCTGCTAGCACCTTCTCTGTGCCTGGGAAGCAGAAGTGTTCACATTGCTTCGCAGAATCACTTTTGTGCAGAAAACAGTAACTCTTGTTAGGAACGAAAGAAAACACAGAGCCCCAGATTTTATGTTGTCCTGGAGAGCTTGCAGAGCACTGGGGAAAGGCAGGCAGAGAATTCCCTGCTAGCACCTTCTCTGTGCCTGGAAAGCAGAAGTGTTCACATTGCTTCGCAGAATCACTTTTGTGCAGAAAACAGTAACACTTGTTCAGAACGAAAGAAAGCACAGAGCCCCAGATTTGCTGTTGTCCTGGAGAGCTTGCAGAGCACTGGGGAAAGGCAGGCAGAGAATTCCCTGCTAGCACCTTCTCTGTGCCTGTTCACATTGCTTCGCAGAATCGCTTTTGTGCAGAAAACACTAACACTTGTTCAGAACAAAAGAAAGCACAGAGCCCCAGATTTTATGCTGTACTGGAGAGCTTGCAGAGCACTGGGGAAAGGCAGGCAGAGAATTCCCTGCTAGCACCTTCTCTGTGCCTGGGAAGCAGAAGTGTTCACATTGCTTCGCAGAATCACTTTTGTGCAGAAAACAGTAACTCTTGTTAGGAACGAAAGAAAACACAGAGCCCCAGATTTTATGTTGTCCTGGAGAGCTTGCAGAGCACTGGGGAAAGGCAGGCAGAGAATTCCCTGCTAGCACCTTCTCTGTGCCTGGGAAGCAGAAGTGTTCACATTGCTTCGCAGAATCGCTTTTGTGCAGAAAACAGTAACACTTGTTCAGAACAAAAGAAAGCACAGAGCCCCAGATTTTATGTTGTCCTCTAGAGCTTGCAGAGCACTGGGGAAAGGCAGGCAGAGAATTCCCTGCTAGCACCTTCTCTGTGCCTGGGAAGCAAAAGTGTTCTCATCGCTTCGCAGAATCGCTTTTGTGCAGAAAACAGTAACACTTGTTCAGAACAAAAGAAAGCACAGAGCCCCAGATTTTATGCTGTCCTGGAGAGCTTGCAGAGCACTGGGGAAAGGCAGGCAGAGAATTCCCTGCTAGCACCTTCTCTGTGCCTGGGAAGCAGAAGTGTTCACATTGCTTCGCAGAATCGCTTTTGTGCAGAAAACAGTAACACTTGTTCAGAACGAAAGAAAGCACAGAGCCCCAGATTTTATGCTGTCCTGGAGAGCTTGCAGAGCACTGGGGAAAGGCAGGCAGAGAATTCCCTGCTAGCACCTTCTCTGTGCCTGTTCACATTGCTTCGCAGAATCGCTTTTGTGCAGAAAACACTAACACTTGTTCAGAACAAAAGAAAGCAAAGAGTCCCAGATTTTATGCTGTACTGGAGAGCTTGCAGAGCACTGGGGAAAGGCAGGCAGAGAATTCCCTGCTAGCACCTTCTCTGTGCCTGGGAAGCAGAAGTGTTCACATTGCTTCGCAGAATCACTTTTGTGCAGAAAACAGTAACTCTTGTTAGGAACGAAAGAAAACACAGAGCCCCAGATTTTATGTTGTCCTGGAGAGCTTGCAGAGCACTGGGGAAAGGCAGGCAGAGAATTCCCTGCTAGCACCTTCTCTGTGCCTGGGAAGCAGAAGTGTTCACATTGCTTCGCAGAATCACTTTTGTGCAGAAAACAGTAACACTTGTTCAGAACGAAAGAAAGCACAGAGCCCCAGATTTGCTGTTGTCCTGGAGAGCTTGCAGAGCACTGGGGAAAGGCAGGCAGAGAATTCCCTGCTAGCACCTTCTCTGTGCCTGTTCACATTGCTTCGCAGAATCGCTTTTGTGCAGAAAACACTAACACTTGTTCAGAACAAAAGAAAGCAAAGAGTCCCAGATTTTATGCTGTACTGGAGAGCTTGCAGAGCACTGGGGAAAGGCAGGCAGAGAATTCCCTGCTAGCACCTTCTCTGTGCCTGGGAAGCAGAAGTGTTCACATTGCTTCGCAGAATCACTTTTGTGCAGAAAACAGTAACTCTTGTTAGGAACGAAAGAAAACACAGAGCCCCAGATTTTATGTTGTCCTGGAGAGCTTGCAGAGCACTGGGGAAAGGCAGGCAGAGAATTCCCTGCTAGCACCTTCTCTGTGCCTGGGAAGCAGAAGTGTTCACATTGCTTCGCAGAATCACTTTTGTGCAGAAAACAGTAACACTTGTTCAGAACGAAAGAAAGCACAGAGCCCCAGATTTTATGCTGTCCTGGAGAGCTTGCAGAGCACTGGGGAAAGGCAGGCAGAGAATTCCCTGCTAGCACCTTCTCTGTGCCTGTTCACATTGCTTCGCAGAATCGCTTTTGTGCAGAAAACACTAACACTTGTTCAGAACAAAAGAAAGCACAGAGCCCCAGATTTTATGCTGTACTGGAGAGCTTGCAGAGCACTGGGGAAAGGCAGGCAGAGAATTCCCTGCTAGCACCTTCTCTGTGCCTGGGAAGCAGAAGTGTTCACATTGCTTCGCAGAATCACTTTTGTGCAGAAAACAGTAACTCTTGTTAGGAACGAAAGAAAGCACAGAGCCCCAGATTTTATGTTGTCCTGGAGAGCTTGCAGAGCACTGGGGAAAGGCAGGCAGAGAATTCCCTGCTAGCACCTTCTCTGTGCCTGGGAAGCAGAAGTGTTCACATTGCTTCGCAGAATCGCTTTTGTGCAGAAAACAGTAACACTTGTTCAGAACAAAAGAAAGCACAGAGCCCCAGATTTTATGTTGTCCTCTAGAGCTTGCAGAGCACTGGGGAAAGGCAGGCAGAGAATTCCCTGCTAGCACCTTCTCTGTGCCTGGGAAGCAAAAGTGTTCACATTGCTTCGCAGAATCGCTTTTGTGCAGAAAACAGTAACACTTGTTCAGAACAAAAGAAAGCACAGAGCCCCAGATTTTATGCTGTCCTGGAGAGCTTGCAGAGCACTGGGGAAAGGCAGGCAGAGAATTCCCTGCTAGCACCTTCTCTGTGCCTGGGAAGCAGAAGTGTTCACATTGCTTCGCAGAATCGCTTTTGTGCAGAAAACAGTAACACTTGTTCAGAACGAAAGAAAGCACAGAGCCCCAGATTTTATGCTGTCCTGGAGAGCTTGCAGAGCACTGGGGAAAGGCAGGCAGAGAATTCCCTGCTAGCACCTTCTCTGTGCCTGTTCACATTGCTTCGCAGAATCGCTTTTGTGCAGAAAACACTAACACTTGTTCAGAACAAAAGAAAGCAAAGAGTCCCAGATTTTATGCTGTACTGGAGAGCTTGCAGAGCACTGGGGAAAGGCAGGCAGAGAATTCCCTGCTAGCACCTTCTCTGTGCCTGGGAAGCAGAAGTGTTCACATTGCTTCGCAGAATCACTTTTGTGCAGAAAACAGTAACTCTTGTTAGGAACGAAAGAAAACACAGAGCCCCAGATTTTATGTTGTCCTGGAGAGCTTGCAGAGCACTGGGGAAAGGCAGGCAGAGAATTCCCTGCTAGCACCTTCTCTGTGCCTGGGAAGCAGAAGTGTTCACATTGCTTCGCAGAATCACTTTTGTGCAGAAAACAGTAACACTTGTTCAGAACGAAAGAAAGCACAGAGCCCCAGATTTGCTGTTGTCCTGGAGAGCTTGCAGAGCACTGGGGAAAGGCAGGCAGAGAATTCCCTGCTAGCACCTTCTCTGTGCCTGTTCACATTGCTTCGCAGAATCGCTTTTGTGCAGAAAACACTAACACTTGTTCAGAACAAAAGAAAGCAAAGAGTCCCAGATTTTATGCTGTACTGGAGAGCTTGCAGAGCACTGGGGAAAGGCAGGCAGAGAATTCCCTGCTAGCACCTTCTCTGTGCCTGGGAAGCAGAAGTGTTCACATTGCTTCGCAGAATCACTTTTGTGCAGAAAACAGTAACTCTTGTTAGGAACGAAAGAAAACACAGAGCCCCAGATTTTATGTTGTCCTGGAGAGCTTGCAGAGCACTGGGGAAAGGCAGGCAGAGAATTCCCTGCTAGCACCTTCTCTGTGCCTGGGAAGCAGAAGTGTTCACATTGCTTCGCAGAATCGCTTTTGTGCAGAAAACAGTAACACTTGTTCAGAACAAAAGAAAGCACAGAGCCCCAGATTTTATGTTGTCCTCTAGAGCTTGCAGAGCACTGGGGAAAGGCAGGCAGAGAATTCCCTGCTAGCACCTTCTCTGTGCCTGGGAAGCAAAAGTGTTCACATTGCTTCGCAGAATCGCTTTTGTGCAGAAAACAGTAACACTTGTTCAGAACGAAAGAAAGCACAGAGCCCCAGATTTTATGCTGTCCTGGAGAGCTTGCAGAGCACTGGGGAAAGGCAGGCAGAGAATTCCCTGCTAGCACCTTCTCTGTGCCTGGGAAGCAGAAGTGTTCACATTGCTTCGCAGAATCACTTTTGTGCAGAAAACAGTAACACTTGTTCAGAACGAAAGAAAGCACAGAGCCCCAGATTTGCTGTTGTCCTGGAGAGCTTGCAGAGCACTGGGGAAAGGCAGGCAGAGAATTCCCTGCTAGCACCTTCTCTGTGCCTGTTCACATTGCTTCGCAGAATCGCTTTTGTGCAGAAAACACTAACACTTGTTCAGAACAAAAGAAAGCAAAGAGTCCCAGATTTTATGCTGTACTGGAGAGCTTGCAGAGCACTGGGGAAAGGCAGGCAGAGAATTCCCTGCTAGCACCTTCTCTGTGCCTGGGAAGCAAAAGTGTTCACATTGCTTCGCAGAATCGCTTTTGTGCAGAAAACACTAACACTTGTTCAGAACGAAAGAAAGCACAGAGCCCCAGATTTTATGTTGTCCTCTAGAGCTTGCAGAGCACTGGGGAAAGGCAGGCAGAGAATTCCCTGCTAGCACCTTCTCTGTGCCTGGGAAGCAGAAGTGTTCACATTGCTTCGCAGAATCGCTTTTGTGCAGAAAACAGTAACACTTGTTCAGAACAAAAGAAAGCACAGAGCCCCAGATTTTATGTTGTCCTCTAGAGCTTGCAGAGCACTGGGGAAAGGCAGGCAGAGCATTCCCTGCTAGCACCTTCTCTGTGCCTGGGAAGCAGAAGTGTTCACATTGCTTCGCAGAATCACTTTTGTGCAGAAAACAGTAACACTTGTTCAGAACGAAAGAAAGCACAGAGCCCCAGATTTGCTGTTGTCCTGGAGAGCTTGCAGAGCACTGGGGAAAGGCAGGCAGAGAATTCCCTGCTAGCACCTTCTCTGTGCCTGGGAAGCAAAAGTGTTCACATTGCTTCGCAGAATCGCTTTTGCGCAGAAAACACTAACACTTGTTCAGAACGAAAGAAAGCACAGAGCCCCAGATTTTATGCTGTCCTGGAGAGCTTGCAGAGCACTGGGGAAAAGCAGGCAGAGAAGTCCCTGCTAGCACCTTCTCTGTGCCTGGGAAGCAGAAGTGTTCACATTGCTTCGCAGAATCGCTTTTGTGCAGAAAACAGTAACACTTGTTCAGAACAAAAGAAAGCACAGAGCCCCAGATTTTATGCTGTCCTGGAGAGCTTGCAGAGCACTGGGGAAAGGCAGGCAGAGAATTCCCTGCTAGCACCTTCTCTGTGCCTGTTCACATTGCTTCGCAGAATCGCTTTTGTGCAGAAAACAGTAACACTTGTTCAGAACAAAAGAAAGCACAGAGCCGCAGATTTTATGCTGTACTGGAGAGCCTGCAGAGCACTGGGGAAAGGCAGGCAGAGAATTCCCTGCTAGCACCTTCTCTGTGCCTGGGAAGCAAAAGTGTTCACATTGCTTCGCAGAATCGCTTTTGTGCAGAAAACAGTAACACTTGTTCAGAACAAAAGAAAGCACAGAGCCCCAGATTTTATGTTGTCCTGGAGACCTTGCAGATCACTGGGGAAAGGCAGGCAGAGAATTCCCTGCTAGCACCTTCTCTGTGCCTGGGAAGCAGAAGTGTTCACATTGCTTCGCAGAATCGCTTTTGTGCAGAAAACAGTAACACTTGTTCAGAACAAAAGAAAGCACAGAGCCCCAGATTTTATGTTGTCCTGGAGAGCTTGCAGAGCACTGGGGAAAGGCAGGCAGAGAATTCCCTGCTAGCACCTTCTCTGTGCCTGGGAAGCAGAAGTGTTCACATTGCTTCGCAGAATCGCTTTTGTGCAGAAAACAGTAACACTTGTTCAGAACAAAAGAAAGCACAGAGCCCCAGATTTTATGTTGTCCTCTAGAGCTTGCAGAGCACTGGGGAAAGGCAGGCAGAGAATTCCCTGCTAGCACCTTCTCTGTGCCTGTTCACATTGCTTCGCAGAATCACTTTTGTGCGGAGAACACTTACACTTGTTCAGAACAAAAGAAAGCACAGAGCCGCAGATTTTATGCTGTACTGGAGAGCTTGCAGAGCACTGGGGAAAGGCAGGCAGAGAATTCCCTGCTAACACCTTCTCTGTGCCTGGGAAGCAAAAGTGTTCACATTGCTTCGCAGAATCGCTTTTGTGCAGAAAACAGTAACACTTTTTCAGAACAAAAGAAAGCACAGAGCCCCAGATTTTATGTTGTCCTGGAGAGCTTGCAGAGCACTGGGGAAAGGCAGGCAGAGAATTCCCTGCTAGCACCTTCTCTGTGCCTGGGAAGCAGAAGTGTTCACATTGCTTCGCAGAATCGCTTTTGTGCAGAAAACAGTAACACTTGTTCAGAACGAAAGAAAGCACAGAGCCCCAGATTTTATGCTGTCCTGGAGAGCTTGCAGAGCACTGGGGAAAGGCAGGCAGAGAATTCCCTGCTAGCACCTTCTCTGTGCCTGGGAAGCAGAAGTGTTCACATTGCTTCGCAGAATCACTTTTGTGCAGAAAACAGTAACACTTGTTCAGAACAAAAGAAAGCACAGAGCCCCAGATTTGCTGTTGTCCTGGAGAGCTTGCAGAGCACTGGGGAAAGGCAGGCAGAGAATTCCCTGCTAGCACCTTCTCTGTGCCTGTTCACATTGCTTCGCAGAATCGCTTTTGTGCAGAAAACACTAACACTTGTTCAGAACAAAAGAAAGCAAAGAGTCCCAGATTTTATGCTGTACTGGAGAGCTTGCAGAGCACTGGGGAAAGGCAGGCAGAGAATTCCCTGCTAGCACCTTCTCTGTGCCTGGGAAGCAAAAGTGTTCACATTGCTTCGCAGAATCGCTTTTGTGCAGAAAACACTAACACTTGTTCAGAACGAAAGAAAGCACAGAGCCCCAGATTTTATGTTGTCCTCTAGAGCTTGCAGAGCACTGGGGAAAGGCAGGCAGAGAATTCCCTGCTAGCACCTTCTCTGTGCCTGGGAAGCAGAAGTGTTCACATTGCTTCGCAGAATCGCTTTTGTGCAGAAAACAGTAACACTTGTTCAGAACAAAAGAAAGCACAGAGCCCCAGATTTTATGTTGTCCTCTAGAGCTTGCAGAGCACTGGGGAAAGGCAGGCAGAGCATTCCCTGCTAGCACCTTCTCTGTGCCTGGGAAGCAGAAGTGTTCACATTGCTTCGCAGAATCACTTTTGTGCAGAAAACAGTAACACTTGTTCAGAACGAAAGAAAGCACAGAGCCCCAGATTTGCTGTTGTCCTGGAGAGCTTGCAGAGCACTGGGGAAAGGCAGGCAGAGAATTCCCTGCTAGCACCTTCTCTGTGCCTGGGAAGCAAAAGTGTTCACATTGCTTCGCAGAATCGCTTTTGCGCAGAAAACACTAACACTTGTTCAGAACGAAAGAAAGCACAGAGCCCCAGATTTTATGCTGTCCTGGAGAGCTTGCAGAGCACTGGGGAAAAGCAGGCAGAGAATTCCCTGCTAGCACCTTCTCTGTGCCTGGGAAGCAGAAGTGTTCACATTGCTTCGCAGAATCGCTTTTGTGCAGAAAACAGTAACACTTGTTCAGAACAAAAGAAAGCACAGAGCCCCAGATTTTATGCTGTCCTGGAGAGCTTGCAGAGCACTGGGGAAAGGCAGGCAGAGAATTCCCTGCTAGCACCTTCTCTGTGCCTGTTCACATTGCTTCGCAGAATCGCTTTTGTGCAGAAAACAGTAACACTTGTTCAGAACAAAAGAAAGCACAGAGCCGCAGATTTTATGCTGTACTGGAGAGCCTGCAGAGCACTGGGGAAAGGCAGGCAGAGAATTCCCTGCTAGCACCTTCTCTGTGCCTGGGAAGCAAAAGTGTTCACATTGCTTCGCAGAATCGCTTTTGTGCAGAAAACAGTAACACTTGTTCAGAACAAAAGAAAGCACAGAGCCCCAGATTTTATGTTGTCCTGGAGACCTTGCAGAGCACTGGGGAAAGGCAGGCAGAGAATTCCCTGCTAGCACCTTCTCTGTGCCTGGGAAGCAGAAGTGTTCACATTGCTTCGCAGAATCGCTTTTGTGCAGAAAACAGTAACACTTGTTCAGAACAAAAGAAAGCACAGAGCCCCAGATTTTATGTTGTCCTGGAGAGCTTGCAGAGCACTGGGGAAAGGCAGGCAGAGAATTCCCTGCTAGCACCTTCTCTGTGCCTGGGAAGCAGAAGTGTTCACATTGCTTCGCAGAATCGCTTTTGTGCAGAAAACAGTAACACTTGTTCAGAACA
The DNA here is from genome assembly GCF_047716275.1 of Strix uralensis. Classification (NCBI taxonomy): domain Eukaryota; kingdom Metazoa; phylum Chordata; class Aves; order Strigiformes; family Strigidae; genus Strix; species Strix uralensis. Next base: position 1,007,830 of record NC_134005.1, on the reverse strand, counting down.
AAAGAAAGCACAGAGCCCCAGATTTTATGTTGTCCTCTAGAGCTTGCAGAGCACTGGGGAAAGGCAGGCAGAGAATTCCCTGCTAGCACCTTCTCTGTGCCTGGGAAGCAGAAGTGTTCACATTGCTTCGCAGAATCGCTTTTGTGCAGAAAACAGTAACACTTGTTCAGAACAAAAGAAAGCACAGAGCCCCAGATTTTATGCTGTCCTGGAGAGCTTGCAGAGCACTGGGGAAAGGCAGGCAGAGAATTCCCTGCTAGCACCTTCTCTGTGCCTGGGAAGCAGAAGTGTTCACATTGCTTCGCAGAATCGCTTTTGTGCAGAAAACAGTAACACTTGTTCAGAACGAAAGAAAGCACAGAGCCCCAGATTTTATGCTGTCCTGGAGAGCTTGCAGAGCACTGGGGAAAGGCAGGCAGAGAATTCCCTGCTAGCACCTTCTCTGTGCCTGTTCACATTGCTTCGCAGAATCGCTTTTGTGCAGAAAACACTAACACTTGTTCAGAACAAAAGAAAGCAAAGAGTCCCAGATTTTATGCTGTACTGGAGAGCTTGCAGAGCACTGGGGAAAGGCAGGCAGAGAATTCCCTGCTAGCACCTTCTCTGTGCCTGGGAAGCAGAAGTGTTCACATTGCTTCGCAGAATCACTTTTGTGCAGAAAACAGTAACTCTTGTTAGGAACGAAAGAAAACACAGAGCCCCAGATTTTATGTTGTCCTGGAGAGCTTGCAGAGCACTGGGGAAAGGCAGGCAGAGAATTCCCTGCTAGCACCTTCTCTGTGCCTGGGAAGCAGAAGTGTTCACATTGCTTCGCAGAATCACTTTTGTGCAGAAAACAGTAACACTTGTTCAGAACGAAAGAAAGCACAGAGCCCCAGATTTGCTGTTGTCCTGGAGAGCTTGCAGAGCACTGGGGAAAGGCAGGCAGAGAATTCCCTGCTAGCACCTTCTCTGTGCCTGTTCACATTGCTTCGCAGAATCGCTTTTGTGCAGAAAACACTAACACTTGTTCAGAACAAAAGAAAGCAAAGAGTCCCAGATTTTATGCTGTACTGGAGAGCTTGCAGAGCACTGGGGAAAGGCAGGCAGAGAATTCCCTGCTAGCACCTTCTCTGTGCCTGGGAAGCAGAAGTGTTCACATTGCTTCGCAGAATCACTTTTGTGCAGAAAACAGTAACTCTTGTTAGGAACGAAAGAAAACACAGAGCCCCAGATTTTATGTTGTCCTGGAGAGCTTGCAGAGCACTGGGGAAAGGCAGGCAGAGAATTCCCTGCTAGCACCTTCTCTGTGCCTGGGAAGCAGAAGTGTTCACATTGCTTCGCAGAATCGCTTTTGTGCAGAAAACAGTAACACTTGTTCAGAACAAAAGAAAGCACAGAGCCCCAGATTTTATGTTGTCCTCTAGAGCTTGCAGAGCACTGGGGAAAGGCAGGCAGAGAATTCCCTGCTAGCACCTTCTCTGTGCCTGGGAAGCAAAAGTGTTCACATTGCTTCGCAGAATCGCTTTTGTGCAGAAAACAGTAACACTTGTTCAGAACGAAAGAAAGCACAGAGCCCCAGATTTTATGCTGTCCTGGAGAGCTTGCAGAGCACTGGGGAAAGGCAGGCAGAGAATTCCCTGCTAGCACCTTCTCTGTGCCTGGGAAGCAGAAGTGTTCACATTGCTTCGCAGAATCGCTTTTGTGCAGAAAACAGTAACACTTGTTCAGAACGAAAGAAAGCACAGAGCCCCAGATTTTATGCTGTCCTGGAGAGCTTGCAGAGCACTGGGGAAAGGCAGGCAGAGAATTCCCTGCTAGCACCTTCTCTGTGCCTGGGAAGCAGAAGTGTTCACATTGCTTCGCAGAATCGCTTTTGTGCAGAAAACAGTAACACTTGTTCAGAACGAAAGAAAGCACAGAGCCCCAGATTTTATGCTGTCCTGGAGAGCTTGCAGAGCACTGGGGAAAGGCAGGCAGAGAATTCCCTGCTAGCACCTTCTCTGTGCCTGTTCACATTGCTTCGCAGAATCGCTTTTGTGCAGAAAACAGTAACACTTGTTCAGAACGAAAGAAAGCACAGAGCCCCAGATTTTATGCTGTCCTGGAGAGATTGCAGAGCACTGGGGAAAAGCAGGCAGAGAATTCCCTGCTAGTACCTTCTCTGTGCCTGGGAAGCAGAAGTGTTCACATTGCTTCGCAGAATCACTTTTGTGCAGAAAACAGTAACACTTGTTCAGAACGAAAGAAAACACAGAGCCCCAGATTTTATGCTGTCCTGGAGAGCTTGCAGAGCACTGGGGAAAGGCAGGCAGAGAATTCCCTGCTAGCACCTTCTCTGTGCCTGTTCACATTGCTTCGCAGAATCGCTTTTGTGCGGAGAACACTTACACTTGTTCAGAACAAAAGAAAGCACAGAGCCGCAGATTTTATGCTGTACTGGAGAGCTTGCAGAGCACTGGGGAAAGGCAGGCAGAGAATTCCCTGCTAACACCTTCTCTGTGCCTGGGAAGCAAAAGTGTTCACATTGCTTCGCAGAATCGCTTTTGTGCAGAAAACAGTAACACTTTTTCAGAACAAAAGAAAGCACAGAGCCCCAGATTTTATGTTGTCCTGGAGAGCTTGCAGAGCACTGGGGAAAGGCAGGCAGAGAATTCCCTGCTAGCACCTTCTCTGTGCCTGGGAAGCAGAAGTGTTCACATTGCTTCGCAGAATCGCTTTTGTGCAGAAAACAGTAACACTTGTTCAGAACGAAAGAAAGCACAGAGCCCCAGATTTTATGCTGTCCTGGAGAGCTTGCAGAGCACTGGGGAAAGGCAGGCAGAGAATTCCCTGCTAGCACCTTCTCTGTGCCTGGGAAGCAGAAGTGTTCACATTGCTTCGCAGAATCACTTTTGTGCAGAAAACAGTAACACTTGTTCAGAACGAAAGAAAGCACAGAGCCCCAGATTTGCTGTTGTCCTGGAGAGCTTGCAGAGCACTGGGGAAAGGCAGGCAGAGAATTCCCTGCTAGCACCTTCTCTGTGCCTGTTCACATTGCTTCGCAGAATCGCTTTTGTGCAGAAAACACTAACACTTGTTCAGAACAAAAGAAAGCAAAGAGTCCCAGATTTTATGCTGTACTGGAGAGCTTGCAGAGCACTGGGGAAAGGCAGGCAGAGAATTCCCTGCTAGCACCTTCTCTGTGCCTGGGAAGCAAAAGTGTTCACATTGCTTCGCAGAATCGCTTTTGTGCAGAAAACACTAACACTTGTTCAGAACGAAAGAAAGCACAGAGCCCCAGATTTTATGTTGTCCTCTAGAGCTTGCAGAGCACTGGGGAAAGGCAGGCAGAGAATTCCCTGCTAGCACCTTCTCTGTGCCTGGGAAGCAGAAGTGTTCACATTGCTTCGCAGAATCGCTTTTGTGCAGAAAACAGTAACACTTGTTCAGAACAAAAGAAAGCACAGAGCCCCAGATTTTATGTTGTCCTCTAGAGCTTGCAGAGCACTGGGGAAAGGCAGGCAGAGCATTCCCTGCTAGCACCTTCTCTGTGCCTGGGAAGCAGAAGTGTTCACATTGCTTCGCAGAATCACTTTTGTGCAGAAAACAGTAACACTTGTTCAGAACGAAAGAAAGCACAGAGCCCCAGATTTGCTGTTGTCCTGGAGAGCTTGCAGAGCACTGGGGAAAGGCAGGCAGAGAATTCCCTGCTAGCACCTTCTCTGTGCCTGGGAAGCAAAAGTGTTCACATTGCTTCGCAGAATCGCTTTTGCGCAGAAAACACTAACACTTGTTCAGAACGAAAGAAAGCACAGAGCCCCAGATTTTATGCTGTCCTGGAGAGCTTGCAGAGCACTGGGGAAAAGCAGGCAGAGAATTCCCTGCTAGCACCTTCTCTGTGCCTGTTCACATTGCTTCGCAGAATCGCTTTTGTGCAGAAAACAGTAACACTTGTTCAGAACAAAAGAAAGCACAGAGCCGCAGATTTTATGCTGTACTGGAGAGCCTGCAGAGCACTGGGGAAAGGCAGGCAGAGAATTCCCTGCTAGCACCTTCTCTGTGCCTGGGAAGCAAAAGTGTTCACATTGCTTCGCAGAATCGCTTTTGTGCAGAAAACAGTAACACTTGTTCAGAACAAAAGAAAGCACAGAGCCCCAGATTTTATGTTGTCCTGGAGACCTTGCAGATCACTGGGGAAAGGCAGGCAGAGAATTCCCTGCTAGCACCTTCTCTGTGCCTGGGAAGCAGAAGTGTTCACATTGCTTCGCAGAATCGCTTTTGTGCAGAAAACAGTAACACTTGTTCAGAACAAAAGAAAGCACAGAGCCCCAGATTTTATGTTGTCCTCTAGAGCTTGCAGAGCACTGGGGAAAGGCAGGCAGAGAATTCCCTGCTAGCACCTTCTCTGTGCCTGGGAAGCAGAAGTGTTCACATTGCTTCGCAGAATCACTTTTGTGCAGAAAACAGTAACACTTGTTCAGAACGAAAGAAAGCACAGAGCCCCAGATTTTATGTTGTCCTGGAGAGCTTGCAGAGCACTGGGGAAAGGCAGGCAGAGAATTCCCTGCTAGCACCTTCTCTGTGCCTGTTCACATTACTTCGCAGAATCGCTTTTGTGCAGAAAACAGTAACACTTGTTCAGAACGAAAGAAAGCACAGAGCCCCAGATTTTATGCTGTCCTGGAGAGATTGCAGAGCACTGGGGAAAAGCAGGCAGAGAATTCCCTGCTAGTACCTTCTCTGTGCCTGGGAAGCAGAAGTGTTCACATTGCTTCGCAGAATCACTTTTGTGCAGAAAACAGTAACACTTGTTCAGAACGAAAGAAAACACAGAGCCCCAGATTTTATGCTGTCCTGGAGAGCTTGCAGAGCACTGGGGAAAGGCAGGCAGAGAATTCCCTGCTAGCACCTTCTCTGTGCCTGTTCACATTGCTTCGCAGAATCGCTTTTGTGCGGAGAACACTTACACTTGTTCAGAACAAAAGAAAGCACAGAGCCGCAGATTTTATGCTGTACTGGAGAGCTTGCAGAGCACTGGGGAAAGGCAGGCAGAGAATTCCCTGCTAGCACCTTCTCTGTGCCTGGGAAGCAAAAGTGTTCACATTGCTTCGCAGAATCGCTTTTGTGCAGAAAACAGTAACACTTTTTCAGAACAAAAGAAAGCACAGAGCCCCAGATTTTATGTTGTCCTGGAGAGCTTGCAGAGCACTGGGGAAAGGCAGGCAGAGAATTCCCTGCTAGCACCTTCTCTGTGCCTGGGAAGCAGAAGTGTTCACATTGCTTCGCAGAATCGCTTTTGTGCAGAAAACAGTAACACTTGTTCAGAACAAAAGAAAGCACAGAGCCCCAGATTTTATGTTGTCCTCTAGAGCTTGCAGAGCACTGGGGAAAGGCAGGCAGAGAATTCCCTGCTAGCACCTTCTCTGTGCCTGGGAAGCAAAAGTGTTCACATTGCTTCGCAGAATCGCTTTTGTGCAGAAAACAGTAACACTTGTTCAGAACGAAAGAAAGCACAGAGCCCCAGATTTTATGCTGTCCTGGAGAGCTTGCAGAGCACTGGGGAAAGGCAGGCAGAGAATTCCCTGCTAGCACCTTCTCTGTGCCTGGGAAGCAGAAGTGTTCACATTGCTTCGCAGAATCACTTTTGTGCAGAAAACAGTAACACTTGTTCAGAACGAAAGAAAGCACAGAGCCCCAGATTTGCTGTTGTCCTGGAGAGCTTGCAGAGCACTGGGGAAAGGCAGGCAGAGAATTCCCTGCTAGCACCTTCTCTGTGCCTGGGAAGCAAAAGTGTTCACATTGCTTCGCAGAATCGCTTTTGTGCAGAAAACACTAACACTTGTTCAGAACGAAAGAAAGCACAGAGCCCCAGATTTTATGCTGTCCTGGAGAGCTTGCAGAGCACTGGGGAAAAGCAGGCAGAGAAGTCCCTGCTAGCACCTTCTCTGTGCCTGGGAAGCAGAAGTGTTCACATTGCTTCGCAGAATCGCTTTTGTGCAGAAAACAGTAACACTTGTTCAGAACAAAAGAAAGCACAGAGCCCCAGATTTTATGCTGTCCTGGAGAGCTTGCAGAGCACTGGGGAAAGGCAGGCAGAGAATTCCCTGCTAGCACCTTCTCTGTGCCTGGGAAGCAGAAGTGTTCACATTGCTTCGCAGAATCACTTTTGTGCAGAAAACAGTAATCCTTGTTCAGAACGAAAGAAAGCACAGAGCCCCAGATTTGCTGTTGTCCTGGAGAGCTTGCAGAGCACTGGGGAAAGGCAGGCAGAGAATTCCCTGCTAGCACCTTCTCTGTGCCTGTTCACATTGCTTCGCAGAATCGCTTTTGTGCAGAAAACACTAACACTTGTTCAGAACAAAAGAAAGCAAAGAGTCCCAGATTTTATGCTGTACTGGAGAGCTTGCAGAGCACTGGGGAAAGGCAGGCAGAGAATTCCCTGCTAGCACCTTCTCTGTGCCTGGGAAGCAGAAGTGTTCACATTGCTTCGCAGAATCACTTTTGTGCAGAAAACAGTAACTCTTGTTAGGAACGAAAGAAAACACAGAGCCCCAGATTTTATGTTGTCCTGGAGAGCTTGCAGAGCACTGGGGAAAGGCAGGCAGAGAATTCCCTGCTAGCACCTTCTCTGTGCCTGGGAAGCAGAAGTGTTCACATTGCTTCGCAGAATCGCTTTTGTGCAGAAAACAGTAACACTTGTTCAGAACAAAAGAAAGCACAGAGCCCCAGATTTTATGTTGTCCTCTAGAGCTTGCAGAGCACTGGGGAAAGGCAGGCAGAGAATTCCCTGCTAGCACCTTCTCTGTGCCTGGGAAGCAAAAGTGTTCACATTGCTTCGCAGAATCGCTTTTGTGCAGAAAACAGTAACACTTGTTCAGAACAAAAGAAAGCACAGAGCCCCAGATTTTATGCTGTCCTGGAGAGCTTGCAGAGCACTGGGGAAAGGCAGGCAGAGAATTCCCTGCTAGCACCTTCTCTGTGCCTGGGAAGCAGAAGTGTTCACATTGCTTCGCAGAATCACTTTTGTGCAGAAAACAGTAACACTTGTTCAGAACGAAAGAAAGCACAGAGCCCCAGATTTTATGCTGTCCTGGAGAGCTTGCAGAGCACTGGGGAAAGGCAGGCAGAGAATTCCCTGCTAGCACCTTCTCTGTGCCTGGGAAGCAGAAGTGTTCACATTGCTTCGCAGAATCGCTTTTGTGCAGAAAACAGTAACACTTGTTCAGAACGAAAGAAAGCACAGAGCCCCAGATTTTATGCTGTCCTGGAGAGCTTGCAGAGCACTGGGGAAAGGCAGGCAGAGAATTCCCTGCTAGCACCTTCTCTGTGCCTGTTCACATTGCTTCGCAGAATCGCTTTTGTGCAGAAAACAGTAACACTTGTTCAGAACGAAAGAAAGCACAGAGCCCCAGATTTTATGCTGTCCTGGAGAGATTGCAGAGCACTGGGGAAAAGCAGGCAGAGAATTCCCTGCTAGTACCTTCTCTGTGCCTGGGAAGCAGAAGTGTTCACATTGCTTCGCAGAATCACTTTTGTGCAGAAAACAGTAACACTTGTTCAGAACGAAAGAAAACACAGAGCCCCAGATTTTATGCTGTCCTGGAGAGCTTGCAGAGCACTGGGGAAAGGCAGGCAGAGAATTCCCTGCTAGCACCTTCTCTGTGCCTGTTCACATTGCTTCGCAGAATCGCTTTTGTGCGGAGAACACTTACACTTGTTCAGAACAAAAGAAAGCACAGAGCCGCAGATTTTATGCTGTACTGGAGAGCTTGCAGAGCACTGGGGAAAGGCAGGCAGAGAATTCCCTGCTAACACCTTCTCTGTGCCTGGGAAGCAAAAGTGTTCACATTGCTTCGCAGAATCGCTTTTGTGCAGAAAACAGTAACACTTTTTCAGAACAAAAGAAAGCACAGAGCCCCAGATTTTATGTTGTCCTGGAGAGATTGCAGAGCACTGGGGAAAGGCAGGCAGAGAATTCCCTGCTAGCACCTTCTCTGTGCCTGGGAAGCAGAAGTGTTCACATTGCTTCGCAGAATCGCTTTTGTGCAGAAAACAGTAACACTTGTTCAGAACGAAAGAAAGCACAGAGCCCCAGATTTTATGCTGTCCTGGAGAGCTTGCAGAGCACTGGGGAAAGGCAGGCAGAGAATTCCCTGCTAGCACCTTCTCTGTGCCTGGGAAGCAGAAGTGTTCACATTGCTTCGCAGAATCACTTTTGTGCAGAAAACAGTAACACTTGTTCAGAACGAAAGAAAGCACAGAGCCCCAGATTTTATGCTGTCCTGGAGAGCTTGCAGAGCACTGGGGAAAGGCAGGCAGAGAATTCCCTGCTAGCACCTTCTCTGTGCCTGTTCACATTGCTTCGCAGAATCGCTTTTGTGCAGAAAACACTAACACTTGTTCAGAACAAAAGAAAGCAAAGAGTCCCAGATTTTATGCTGTACTGGAGAGCTTGCAGAGCACTGGGGAAAGGCAGGCAGAGAATTCCCTGCTAGCACCTTCTCTGTGCCTGGGAAGCAAAAGTGTTCACATTGCTTCGCAGAATCGCTTTTGTGCAGAAAACACTAACACTTGTTCAGAACGAAAGAAAGCACAGAGCCCCAGATTTTATGTTGTCCTCTAGAGCTTGCAGAGCACTGGGGAAAGGCAGGCAGAGAATTCCCTGCTAGCACCTTCTCTGTGCCTGGGAAGCAGAAGTGTTCACATTGCTTCGCAGAATCGCTTTTGTGCAGAAAACAGTAACACTTGTTCAGAACAAAAGAAAGTACAGAGCCCCAGATTTTATGTTGTCCTCTAGAGCTTGCAGAGCACTGGGGAAAGGCAGGCAGAGCATTCCCTGCTAGCACCTTCTCTGTGCCTGGGAAGCAGAAGTGTTCACATTGCTTCGCAGAATCACTTTTGTGCAGAAAACAGTAACACTTGTTCAGAACGAAAGAAAGCACAGAGCCCCAGATTTGCTGTTGTCCTGGAGAGCTTGCAGAGCACTGGGGAAAGGCAGGCAGAGAATTCCCTGCTAGCACCTTCTCTGTGCCTGGGAAGCAAAAGTGTTCACATTGCTTCGCAGAATCGCTTTTGTGCAGAAAACAGTAACACTTGTTCAGAACAAAAGAAAGCACAGAGCCGCAGATTTTATGCTGTACTGGAGAGCCTGCAGAGCACTGGGGAAAGGCAGGCAGAGAATTCCCTGCTAGCACCTTCTCTGTGCCTGGGAAGCAAAAGTGTTCACATTGCTTCGCAGAATCGCTTTTGTGCAGAAAACAGTAACACTTGTTCAGAACAAAAGAAAGCACAGAGCCCCAGATTTTATGTTGTCCTGGAGAGCTTGCAGATCACTGGGGAAAGGCAGGCAGAGAATTCCCTGCTAGCACCTTCTCTGTGCCTGGGAAGCAGAAGTGTTCACATTGCTTCGCAGAATCGCTTTTGTGCAGAAAACAGTAACACTTGTTCAGAACAAAAGAAAGCACAGAGCCCCAGATTTTATGTTGTCCTCTAGAGCTTGCAGAGCACTGGGGAAAGGCAGGCAGAGAATTCCCTGCTAGCACCTTCTCTGTGCCTGGGAAGCAGAAGTGTTCACATTGCTTCGCAGAATCGCTTTTGTGCAGAAAACAGTAACACTTGTTCAGAACGAAAGAAAGCACAGAGCCCCAGATTTTATGCTGTCCTGGAGAGCTTGCAGAGCACTGGGGAAAGGCAGGCAGAGAATTCCCTGCTAGCACCTTCTCTGTGCCTGTTCACATTACTTCGCAGAATCGCTTTTGTGCAGAAAACAGTAACACTTGTTCAGAACAAAAGAAAGCACAGAGCCCCAGATTTTATGCTGTCCTGGAGAGATTGCAGAGCACTGGGGAAAAGCAGGCAGAGAATTCCCTGCTAGCACCTTCTCTGTGCCTGGGAAGCAAAAGTGTTCACATTGCTTCGCAGAATCGCTTTTGTGCAGAAAACAGTAACACTTTTTCAGAACAAAAGAAAGCACAGAGCCCCAGATTTTATGTTGTCCTGGAGAGCTTGCAGAGCACTGGGGAAAGGCAGGCAGAGAATTCCCTGCTAGCACCTTCTCTGTGCCTGGGAAGCAGAAGTGTTCACATTGCTTCGCAGAATCGCTTTTGTGCAGAAAACAGTAACACTTGTTCAGAACGAAAGAAAGCACAGAGCCCCAGATTTTATGCTGTCCTCTAGAGCTTGCAGAGCACTGGGGAAAGGCAGGCAGAGAATTCCCTGCTAGCACCTTCTCTGTGCCTGGGAAGCAGAAGTGTTCACATTGCTTCGCAGAATCACTTTTGTGCAGAAAACAGTAACACTTGTTCAGAACGAAAGAAAGCACAGAGCCCCAGATTTTATGTTGTCCTGGAGAGCTTGCAGAGCACTGGGGAAAGGCAGGCAGAGAATTCCCTGCTAGCACCTTCTCTGTGCCTGTTCACATTGCTTCGCAGAATCGCTTTTGTGCAGTAAACACTAACACTTGTTCAGAACAAAAGAAAGCAAAGAGTCCCAGATTTTATGCTGTACTGGAGAGCTTGCAGAGCACTGGGGAAAGGCAGGCAGAGAATTCCCTGCTAGCACCTTCTCTGTGCCTGGGAAGCAAAAGTGTTCACATTGCTTCGCAGAATCGCTTTTGTGCAGAAAACACTAACACTTGTTCAGAACGAAAGAAAGCACAGAGCCCCAGATTTTATGTTGTCCTCTAGAGCTTGCAGAGCACTGGGGAAAGGCAGGCAGAGAATTCCCTGCTAGCACCTTCTCTGTGCCTGGGAAGCAGAAGTGTTCACATTGCTTCGCAGAATCGCTTTTGTGCAGAAAACAGTAACACTTGTTCAGAACAAAAGAAAGCACAGAGCCCCAGATTTTATGTTGTCCTCTAGAGCTTGCAGAGCACTGGGGAAAGGCAGGCAGAGAATTCCCTGCTAGCACCTTCTCTGTGCCTGGGAAGCAAAAGTGTTCACATTGCTTCGCAGAATCGCTTTTGTGCAGAAAACAGTAACACTTGTTCAGAACGAAAGAAAGCACAGAGCCCCAGATTTTATGCTGTCCTGGAGAGCTTGCAGAGCACTGGGGAAAGGCAGGCAGAGAATTCCCTGCTAGCACCTTCTCTGTGCCTGGGAAGCAGAAGTGTTCACATTGCTTCGCAGAATCACTTTTGTGCAAAAAACAGTAACACTTGTTCAGAACGAAAGAAAGCACAGAGCCCCAGATTTGCTGTTGTCCTGGAGAGCTTGCAGAGCACTGGGGAAAGGCAGGCAGAGAATTCCCTGCTAGCACCTTCTCTGTGCCTGGGAAGCAAAAGTGTTCACATTGCTTCGCAGAATCGCTTTTGTGCAGAAAACACTAACACTTGTTCAGAACGAAAGAAAGCACAGAGCCCCAGATTTTATGCTGTCCTGGAGAGCTTGCAGAGCACTGGGGAAAAGCAGGCAGAGAAGTCCCTGCTAGCACCTTCTCTGTGCCTGGGAAGCAGAAGTGTTCACATTGCTTCGCAGAATCGCTTTTGTGCAGAAAACAGTAACACTTGTTCAGAACAAAAGAAAGCACAGAGCCCCAGATTTTATGCTGTCCTGGAGAGCTTGCAGAGCACTGGGGAAAGGCAGGCAGAGAATTCCCTGCTAGCACCTTCTCTGTGCCTGTTCACATTGCTTCGCAGAATCGCTTTTGTGCAGAAAACAGTAACACTTGTTCAGAACAAAAGAAAGCACAGAGCCGCAGATTTTATGCTGTACTGGAGAGCTTGCAGAGCACTGGGGAAAAGCAGGCAGAGAAGTCCCTGCTAGCACCTTCTCTGTGCCTGGGAAGCAGAAGTGTTCACATTGCTTCGCAGAATCACTTTTGTGCAGAAAACAGTAACACTTGTTCAGAACGAAAGAAAGCACAGAGCCCCAGATTTGCTGTTGTCCTGGAGAGCTTGCAGAGCACTGGGGAAAGGCAGGCAGAGAATTCCCTGCTAGCACCTTCTCTGTGCCTGTTCACATTGCTTCGCAGAATCGCTTTTGTGCAGAAAACACTAACACTTGTTCAGAACAAAAGAAAGCAAAGAGTCCCAGATTTTATGCTGTCCTGGAGAGCTTGCAGAGCACTGGGGAAAGGCAGGCAGAGAATTCCCTGCTAGCACCTTCTCTGTGCCTGGGAAGCAGAAGTGTTCACATTGCTTCGCAGAATCACTTTTGTGCAGAAAACAGTAACTCTTGTTAGGAACGAAAGAAAACACAGAGCCCCAGATTTTATGTTGTCCTGGAGAGCTTGCAGAGCACTGGGGAAAGGCAGGCAGAGAATTCCCTGCTAGCACCTTCTCTGTGCCTGGGAAGCAGAAGTGTTCACATTGCTTCGCAGAATCGCTTTTGTGCAGAAAACAGTAACACTTGTTCAGAACAAAAGAAAGCACAGAGCCCCAGATTTTATGCTGTCCTGGAGAGCTTGCAGAGCACTGGGGAAAGGCAGGCAGAGAATTCCCTGCTAGCACCTTCTCTGTGCCTGGGAAGCAGAAGTGTTCACATTGCTTCGCAGAATCGCTTTTGTGCAGAAAACAGTAACACTTGTTCAGAACAAAAGAAAGCACAGAGCCCCAGATTTTATGCTGTCCTGGAGAGCTTGCAGAGCACTGGGGAAAGGCAGGCAGAGAATTCCCTGCTAGCACCTTCTCTGTGCCTGGGAAGCAGAAGTGTTCACATTGCTTCGCAGAATCACTTTTGTGCAGAAAACAGTAACACTTGTTCAGAACGAAAGAAAACACAGAGCCCCAGATTTTATGCTGTCCTGGAGAGCTTGCAGAGCACTGGGGAAAGGCAGGCAGAGAATTCCCTGCTAGCACCTTCTCTGTGCCTGGGAAGCAGAAGTGTTCACATTGCTTCGCAGAATCGCTTTTGTGCAGAAAACAGTAACACTTGTTCAGAACGAAAGAAAGCACAGAGCCCCAGATTTTATGCTGTCCTGGAGAGCTTGCAGAGCACTGGGGAAAGGCAGGCAGAGAATTCCCTGCTAGCACCTTCTCTGTGCCTGGGAAGCAGAAGTGTTCACATTGCTTCGCAGAATCGCTTTTGTGCAGAAAACAGTAACTCTTGTTAGGAACGAAAGAAAGCACAGAGCCCCAGATTTTATGTTGTCCTGGAGAGCTTGCAGAGCACTGGGGAAAGGCAGGCAGAGAATTCCCTGCTAGCACCTTCTCTGTGCCTGGGAAGCAGAAGTGTTCACATTGCTTCGCAGAATCGCTTTTGTGCAGAAAACAGTAACACTTGTTCAGAACAAAAGAAAGCACAGAGCCCCAGATTTTATGCTGTCCTGGAGAGCTTGCAGAGCACTGGGGAAAGGCAGGCAGAGAATTCCCTGCTAGCACCTTCTCTGTGCCTGGGAAGCAGAAGTGTTCACATTGCTTCGCAGAATCACTTTTGTGCAGAAAACAGTAACACTTGTTCAGAACGAAAGAAAGCACAGAGCCCCAGATTTGCTGTTGTCCTGGAGAGCTTGCAGAGCACTGGGGAAAGGCAGGCAGAGAATTCCCTGCTAGCACCTTCTCTGTGCCTGTTCACATTGCTTCGCAGAATCGCTTTTGTGCAGAAAACACTAACACTTGTTCAGAACAAAAGAAAGCAAAGAGTCCCAGATTTTATGCTGTACTGGAGAGCTTGCAGAGCACTGGGGAAAGGCAGGCAGAGAATTCCCTGCTAGCACCTTCTCTGTGCCTGGGAAGCAAAAGTGTTCACATTGCTTCGCAGAATCGCTTTTGTGCAGAAAACACTAACACTTGTTCAGAACGAAAGAAAGCACAGAGCCCCAGATTTTATGCTGTCCTGGAGAGCTTGCAGAGCACTGGGGAAAGGCAGGCAGAGAATTCCCTGCTAGCACCTTCTCTGTGCCTGGGAAGCAAAAGTGTTCACATTGCTTCGCAGAATCGCTTTTGTGCAGAAAACACTAACACTTGTTCAGAACGAAAGAAAGCACAGAGCCCCAGATTTTATGTTGTCCTGGAGAGCTTGCAGAGCACTGGGGAAAGGCAGGCAGAGAATTCCCTGCTAGCACCTTCTCTGTGCCTGGGAAGCAGAAGTGTTCACATTGCTTCGCAGAATCACTTTTGTGCAGAAAACAGTAACACTTGTTCAGAACGAAAGAAAGCACAGAGCCCCAGATTTTATGCTGTCCTGGAGAGCTTGCAGAGCACTGGGGAAAGGCAGGCAGAGAATTCCCTGCTAGCACCTTCTCTGTGCCTGGGAAGCAGAAGTGTTCACATTGCTTCGCAGAATCGCTTTTGTGCAGAAAACAGTAACACTTGTTCAGAACGAAAGAAAGCACAGAGCCCCAGATTTTATGCTGTCCTGGAGAGCTTGCAGAGCACTGGGGAAAGGCAGGCAGAGAATTCCCTGCTAGCACCTTCTCTGTGCCTGTTCACATTACTTCGCAGAATCGCTTTTGTGCAGAAAACAGTAACACTTGTTCAGAACGAAAGAAAGCACAGAGCCCCAGATTTTATGCTGTCCTGGAGAGATTGCAGAGCACTGGGGAAAAGCAGGCAGAGAATTCCCTGCTAGTACCTTCTCTGTGCCTGGGAAGCAGAAGTGTTCACATTGCTTCGCAGAATCACTTTTGTGCAGAAAACAGTAACACTTGTTCAGAACGAAAGAAAACACAGAGCCCCAGATTTTATGCTGTCCTGGAGAGCTTGAAGAGCACTGGGGAAAGGCAGGCAGAGAATTCCCTGCTAGCACCTTCTCTGTGCCTGTTCACATTGCTTCGCAGAATCGCTTTTGTGCAGAGAACACTTACACTTGTTCAGAACAAAAGAAAGCACAGAGCCGCAGATTTTATGCTGTACTGGAGAGCTTGCAGAGCACTGGGGAAAGGCAGGCAGAGAATTCCCTGCTAGCACCTTCTCTGTGCCTGGGAAGCAAAAGTGTTCACATTGCTTCGCAGAATCGGTTTTGTGCAGAAAACAGTAACACTTTTTCAGAACAAAAGAAAGCACAGAGCCCCAGATTTTATGTTGTCCTGGAGAGCTTGCAGAGCACTGGGGAAAGGCAGGCAGAGAATTCCCTGCTAGCACCTTCTCTGTGCCTGGGAAGCAGAAGTGTTCACATTGCTTCGCAGAATCGCTTTTGTGCAGAAAACAGTAACACTTGTTCAGAACGAAAGAAAGCACAGAGCCCCAGATTTTATGCTGTCCTGGAGAGCTTGCAGAGCACTGGGGAAAGGCAGGCAGAGAATTCCCTGCTAGCACCTTCTCTGTGCCTGGGAAGCAGAAGTGTTCACATTGCTTCGCAGAATCACTTTTGTGCAGAAAACAGTAACACTTGTTCAGAACGAAAGAAAGCACAGAGCCCCAGATTTGCTGTTGTCCTGGAGAGCTTGCAGAGCACTGGGGAAAGGCAGGCAGAGAATTCCCTGCTAGCACCTTCTCTGTGCATGTTCACATTGCTTCGCATAATCGCTTTTGTGCAGAAAACACTAACACTTGTTCAGAACAAAAGAAAGCACAGAGCCCCAGATTTTATGCTGTCCTGGAGAGCTTGCAGAGCACTGGGGAAAGGCAGGCAGAGAATTCCCTGCTAGCACCTTCTCTGTGCCTGGGAAGCAAAAGTGTTCACATTGCTTCGCAGAATCGCTTTTGTGCAGAAAACACTAACACTTGTTCAGAACGAAAGAAAGCACAGAGCCCCAGATTTTATGTTGTCCTCTAGAGCTTGCAGAGCACTGGGGAAAGGCAGGCAGAGAATTCCCTGCTAGCACCTTCTCTGTGCCTGGGAAGCAGAAGTGTTCACATTGCTTCGCAGAATCGCTTTTGTGCAGAAAACAGTAACACTTGTTCAGAACAAAAGAAAGCACAGAGCCCCAGATTTTATGTTGTCCTGGAGAGCTTGCAGAGCACTGGGGAAAGGCAGGCAGAGAATTCCCTGCTAGCACCTTCTCTGTGCCTGGGAAGCAGAAGTGTTCACATTGCTTCGCAGAATCGCTTTTGTGCAGAAAACAGTAACACTTGTTCAGAACAAAAGAAAGCACAGAGCCCCAGATTTTATGCTGTCCTGGAGAGCTTGCAGAGCACTGGGGAAAGGCAGGCAGAGAATTCCCTGCTAGCACCTTCTCTGTGCCTGGGAAGCAGAAGTGTTCACATTGCTTCGCAGAATCACTTTTGTGCAGAAAACAGTAACACTTGTTCAGAACGAAAGAAAGCACAGAGCCCCAGATTTGCTGTTGTCCTGGAGAGCTTGCAGAGCACTGGGGAAAGGCAGGCAGAGAATTCCCTGCTAGCACCTTCTCTGTGCCTGTTCACATTGCTTCGCAGAATCGCTTTTGTGCAGAAAACACTAACACTTGTTCAGAACAAAAGAAAGCAAAGAGTCCCAGATTTTATGCTGTACTGGAGAGCTTGCAGAGCACTGGGGAAAGGCAGGCAGAGAATTCCCTGCTAGCACCTTCTCTGTGCCTGGGAAGCAAAAGTGTTCACATTGCTTCGCAGAATCGCTTTTGTGCAGAAAACACTAACACTTGTTCAGAACGAAAGAAAGCACAGAGCCCCAGATTTTATGCTGTCCTGGAGAGCTTGCAGAGCACTGGGGAAAGGCAGGCAGAGAATTCCCTGCTAGCACCTTCTCTGTGCCTGGGAAGCAAAAGTGTTCACATTGCTTCGCAGAATCGCTTTTGTGCAGAAAACACTAACACTTGTTCAGAACGAAAGAAAGCACAGAGCCCCAGATTTTATGTTGTCCTGGAGAGCTTGCAGAGCACTGGGGAAAGGCAGGCAGAGAATTCCCTGCTAGCACCTTCTCTGTGCCTGGGAAGCAGAAGTGTTCACATTGCTTCGCAGAATCACTTTTGTGCAGAAAACAGTAACACTTGTTCAGAACGAAAGAAAGCACAGAGCCCCAGATTTTATGCTGTCCTGGAGAGCTTGCAGAGCACTGGGGAAAGGCAGGCAGAGAATTCCCTGCTAGCACCTTCTCTGTGCCTGGGAAGCAGAAGTGTTCACATTGCTTCGCAGAATCGCTTTTGTGCAGAAAACAGTAACACTTGTTCAGAACGAAAGAAAGCACAGAGCCCCAGATTTTATGCTGTCCTGGAGAGCTTGCAGAGCACTGGGGAAAGGCAGGCAGAGAATTCCCTGCTAGCACCTTCTCTGTGCCTGTTCACATTACTTCGCAGAATCGCTTTTGTGCAGAAAACAGTAACACTTGTTCAGAACGAAAGAAAGCACAGAGCCCCAGATTTTATGCTGTCCTGGAGAGATTGCAGAGCACTGGGGAAAAGCAGGCAGAGAATTCCCTGCTAGTACCTTCTCTGTGCCTGGGAAGCAGAAGTGTTCACATTGCTTCGCAGAATCACTTTTGTGCAGAAAACAGTAACACTTGTTCAGAACGAAAGAAAACACAGAGCCCCAGATTTTATGCTGTCCTGGAGAGCTTGAAGAGCACTGGGGAAAGGCAGGCAGAGAATTCCCTGCTAGCACCTTCTCTGTGCCTGTTCACATTGCTTCGCAGAATCGCTTTTGTGCAGAGAACACTTACACTTGTTCAGAACAAAAGAAAGCACAGAGCCGCAGATTTTATGCTGTACTGGAGAGCTTGCAGAGCACTGGGGAAAGGCAGGCAGAGAATTCCCTGCTAGCACCTTCTCTGTGCCTGGGAAGCAAAAGTGTTCACATTGCTTCGCAGAATCGGTTTTGTGCAGAAAACAGTAACACTTTTTCAGAACAAAAGAAAGCACAGAGCCGCAGATTTTATGTTGTCCTGGAGAGCTTGCAGAGCACTGGGGAAAGGCAGGCAGAGAATTCCCTGCTAGCACCTTCTCTGTGCCTGGGAAGCAGAAGTGTTCACATTGCTTCGCAGAATCGCTTTTGTGCAGAAAACAGTAACACTTGTTCAGAACGAAAGAAAGCACAGAGCCCCAGATTTTATGCTGTCCTGGAGAGCTTGCAGAGCACTGGGGAAAGGCAGGCAGAGAATTCCCTGCTAGCACCTTCTCTGTGCCTGGGAAGCAGAAGTGTTCACATTGCTTCGCAGAATCACTTTTGTGCAGAAAACAGTAACACTTGTTCAGAACGAAAGAAAGCACAGAGCCCCAGATTTGCTGTTGTCCTGGAGAGCTTGCAGAGCACTGGGGAAAGGCAGGCAGAGAATTCCCTGCTAGCACCTTCTCTGTGCCTGGGAAGCAAAAGTGTTCACATTGCTTCGCAGAATCGCTTTTGTGCAGAAAACACTAACACTTGTTCAGAACGAAAGAAAGCACAGAGCCCCAGATTTTATGCTGTCCTGGAGAGCTTGCAGAGCACTGGGGAAAAGCAGGCAGAGAAGTCCCTGCTAGCACCTTCTCTGTGCCTGGGAAGCAGAAGTGTTCACATTGCTTCGCAGAATCGCTTTTGTGCAGAAAACAGTAACACTTGTTCAGAACAAAAGAAAGCACAGAGCCCCAGATTTTATGCTGTCCTGGAGAGCTTGCAGAGCACTGGGGAAAGGCAGGCAGAGAATTCCCTGCTAGCACCTTCTCTGTGCCTGGGAAGCAAAAGTGTTCACATTGCTTCGCAGAATCGCTTTTGTGCAGAAAACACTAACACTTGTTCAGAACGAAAGAAAGCACAGAGCCCCAGATTTGCTGTTGTCCTCTAGAGCTTGCAGAGCACTGGGGAAAGGCAGGCAGAGAATTCCCTGCTAGCACCTTCTCTGTGCCTGGGAAGCAGAAGTGTTCACATTGCTTCGCAGAATCGCTTTTGTGCAGAAAACAGTAACACTTGTTCAGAACGAAAGAAAGCACAGAGCCCCAGATTTTATGCTGTCCTGGAGAGCTTGCAGAGCACTGGGGAAAGTCAGGCAGAGAATTCCCTGCTAGCACCTTCTCTGTGCCTGGGAAGCAGAAGTGTTCACATTGCTTCGCAGAATCGCTTTTGTGCAGAAAACAGTAACACTTGTTCAGAACGAAAGAAAGCACAGAGCCCCAGATTTGCTGTTGTCCTGGAGAGCTTGCAGAGCACTGGGGAAAGGCAGGCAGAGAATTCCCTGCTAGCACCTTCTCTGTGCATGTTCACATTGCTTCGCATAATCGCTTTTGTGCAGAAAACACTAACACTTGTTCAGAACAAAAGAAAGCACAGAGCCCCAGATTTTATGCTGTCCTGGAGAGCTTGCAGAGCACTGGGGAAAGGCAGGCAGAGAATTCCCTGCTAGCACCTTCTCTGTGCCTGGGAAGCAGAAGTGTTCACATTGCTTCGCAGAATCGCTTTTGTGCAGAAAACAGTAACACTTGTTCAGAACGAAAGAAAGCACAGAGCCCCAGATTTTATGCTGTCCTGGAGAGCTTGCAGAGCACTGGGGAAAGGCAGGCAGAGAATTCCCTGCTAGCACCTTCTCTGTGCCTGGGAAGCAGAAGTGTTCACATTGCTTCGCAGAATCACTTTTGTGCAGAAAACAGTAACACTTGTTCAGAACGAAAGAAAGCACAGAGCCCCAGATTTGCTGTTGTCCTGGAGAGCTTGCAGAGCACTGGGGAAAGGCAGGCAGAGAATTCCCTGCTAGCACCTTCTCTGTGCCTGTTCACATTGCTTCGCAGAATCGCTTTTGTGCAGAAAACACTAACACTTGTTCAGAACAAAAGAAAGCAAAGAGTCCCAGATTTTATGCTGTACTGGAGAGCTTGCAGAGCACTGGGGAAAGGCAGGCAGAGAATTCCCTGCTAGCACCTTCTCTGTGCCTGGGAAGCAAAAGTGTTCACATTGCTTCGCAGAATCGCTTTTGTGCAGAAAACACTAACACTTGTTCAGAACGAAAGAAAGCACAGAGCCCCAGATTTGCTGTTGTCCTCTAGAGCTTGCAGAGCACTGGGGAAAGGCAGGCAGAGAATTCCCTGCTAGCACCTTCTCTGTGCCTGGGAAGCAGAAGTGTTCACATTGCTTCGCAGAATCGCTTTTGTGCAGAAAACAGTAACACTTGTCCAGAACAAAAGAAAGCACAGAGCCCCAGATTTTATGTTGTCCTCTAGAGCTTGCAGAGCACTGGGGAAAGGCAGGCAGAGAATTCCCTGCTAGCACCTTCTCTGTGCCTGGGAAGCAAAAGTGTTCACATTGCTTCGCAGAATCGCTTTTGTGCAGAAAACAGTAACACTTGTTCAGAACGAAAGAAAGCACAGAGCCCCAGATTTTATGCTGTCCTGGAGAGCTTGCAGAGCACTGGGGAAAGGCAGGCAGAGAATTCCCTGCTAGCACCTTCTCTGTGCCTGGGAAGCAGAAGTGTTCACATTGCTTCGCAGAATCACTTTTGTGCAGAAAACAGTAACACTTGTTCAGAACGAAAGAAAGCACAGAGCCCCAGATTTGCTGTTGTCCTGGAGAGCTTGCAGAGCACTGGGGAAAGGCAGGCAGAGAATTCCCTGCTAGCACCTTCTCTGTGCCTGGGAAGCAGAAGTGTTCACATTGCTTCGCAGAATCGCTTTTGTGCAGAAAACACTAACACTTGTTCAGAACGAAAGAAAGCACAGAGCCCCAGATTTTATGCTGTCCTGGAGAGCTTGCAGAGCACTGGGGAAAAGCAGGCAGAGAAGTCCCTGCTAGCACCTTCTCTGTGCCTGGGAAGCAGAAGTGTTCACATTGCTTCGCAGAATCGCTTTTGTGCAGAAAACAGTAACACTTGTTCAGAACAAAAGAAAGCACAGAGCCCCAGATTTTATGCTGTCCTGGAGAGCTTGCAGAGCACTGGGGAAAGGCAGGCAGAGAATTCCCTGCTAGCACCTTCTCTGTGCCTGTTCACATTGCTTCGCAGAATCGCTTTTGTGCAGAAAACAGTAACACTTGTTCAGAACAAAAGAAAGCACAGAGCCCCAGATTTTATGCTGTCCTGGAGAGCTTGCAGAGCACTGGGGAAAGGCAGGCAGAGAATTCCCTGCTAGCACCTTCTCTGTGCCTGTTCACATTGCTTCGCAGAATCGCTTTTGTGCAGAGAACACTTACACTTGTTCAGAACAAAAGAAAGCACAGAGCCGCAGATTTTATGCTGTACTGGAGAGCTTGCAGAGCACTGGGGAAAGGCAGGCAGAGAATTCCCTGCTAGCACCTTCTCTGTGCCTGGGAAGCAAAAGTGTTCACATTGCTTCGCAGAATCGGTTTTGTGCAGAAAACAGTAACACTTTTTCAGAACAAAAGAAAGCACAGAGCCCCAGATTTTATGTTGTCCTGGAGAGCTTGCAGAGCACTGGGGAAAGGCAGGCAGAGAATTCCCTGCTAGCACCTTCTCTGTGCCTGGGAAGCAGAAGTGTTCACATTGCTTCGCAGAATCGCTTTTGTGCAGAAAACAGTAACACTTGTTCAGAACGAAAGAAAGCACAGAGCCCCAGATTTTATGCTGTCCTGGAGAGCTTGCAGAGCACTGGGGAAAGGCAGGCAGAGAATTCCCTGCTAGCACCTTCTCTGTGCCTGGGAAGCAGAAGTGTTCACATTGCTTCGCAGAATCACTTTTGTGCAGAAAACAGTAACACTTGTTCAGAACGAAAGAAAGCACAGAGCCCCAGATTTGCTGTTGTCCTGGAGAGCTTGCAGAGCACTGGGGAAAGGCAGGCAGAGAATTCCCTGCTAGCACCTTCTCTGTGCATGTTCACATTGCTTCGCATAATCGCTTTTGTGCAGAAAACACTAACACTTGTTCAGAACAAAAGAAAGCAAAGAGCCCCAGATTTTATGCTGTACTGGAGAGCTTGCAGAGCACTGGGGAAAGGCAGGCAGAGAATTCCCTGCTAGCACCTTCTCTGTGCCTGGGAAGCAAAAGTGTTCACATTGCTTCGCAGAATCGCTTTTGTGCAGAAAACACTAACACTTGTTCAGAACGAAAGAAAGCACAGAGCCCCAGATTTTATGTTGTCCTCTAGAGCTTGCAGAGCACTGGGGAAAGGCAGGCAGAGAATTCCCTGCTAGCACCTTCTCTGTGCCTGGGAAGCAGAAGTGTTCACATTGCTTCGCAGAATCGCTTTTGTGCAGAAAACAGTAACACTTGTTCAGAACAAAAGAAAGCACAGAGCCCCAGATTTTATGTTGTCCTCTAGAGCTTGCAGAGCACTGGGGAAAGGCAGGCAGAGAATTCCCTGCTAGCACCTTCTCTGTGCCTGGGAAGCAAAAGTGTTCACATTGCTTCGCAGAATCGCTTTTGTGCAGAAAACAGTAACACTTGTTCAGAACGAAAGAAAGCACAGAGCCCCAGATTTTATGCTGTCCTGGAGAGCTTGCAGAGCACTGGGGAAAGGCAGGCAGAGAATTCCCTGCTAGCACCTTCTCTGTGCCTGGGAAGCAGAAGTGTTCACATTGCTTCGCAGAATCGCTTTTGTGCAGAAAACAGTAACACTTGTTCAGAACAAAAGAAAGCACAGAGCCCCAGATTTTATGTTGTCCTCTAGAGCTTGCAGAGCACTGGGGAAAGGCAGGCAGAGAATTCCCTGCTAGCACCTTCTCTGTGCCTGGGAAGCAAAAGTGTTCACATTGCTTCGCAGAATCGCTTTTGTGCAGAAAACAGTAACACTTGTTCAGAACGAAAGAAAGCACAGAGCCCCAGATTTGCTGTTGTCCTGGAGAGCTTGCAGAGCACTGGGGAAAGGCAGGCAGAGAATTCCCTGCTAGCACCTTCTCTGTGCCTGGGAAGCAAAAGTGTTCACATTGCTTCGCAGAATCGCTTTTGTGCAGAAAACACTAACACTTGTTCAGAACGAAAGAAAGCACAGAGCCCCAGATTTGCTGTTGTCCTGGAGAGCTTGCAGAGCACTGGGGAAAGGCAGGCAGAGAATTCCCTGCTAGCACCTTCTCTGTGCCTGGGAAGCAAAAGTGTTCACATTGCTTCGCAGAATCGCTTTTGTGCAGAAAACACTAACACTTGTTCAGAACGAAAGAAAGCACAGAGCCCCAGATTTTATGCTGTCCTGGAGAGCTTGCAGAGCACTGGGGAAAAGCAGGCAGAGAAGTCCCTGCTAGCACCTTCTCTGTGCCTGGGAAGCAGAAGTGTTCACATTGCTTCGCAGAATCGCTTTTGTGCAGAAAACAGTAACACTTGTTCAGAACAAAAGAAAGCACAGAGCCCCAGATTTTATGCTGTCCTGGAGAGCTTGCAGAGCACTGGGGAAAGGCAGGCAGAGAATTCCCTGCTAGCACCTTCTCTGTGCCTGTTCACATTGCTTCGCAGAATCACTTTTGTGCAGAAAACAGTAACACTTGTTCAGAACAAAAGAAAGCACAGAGCCGCAGATTTTATGCTGTACTGGAGAGCTTGCAGAGCACTGGGGAAAGGCAGGCAGAGAATTCCCTGCTAGCACCTTCTCTGTGCCTGTTCACATCGCTTCGCAGAATCGCTTTTGTGCAGAGAACAGTAACACTTGTTCAGAACAAAAGAAAGCACAGAGCCCCAGATTTTATGCTGTACTGGAGAGCTTGCAGAGCACTGGGGAAAGGCAGGCAGAGAATTCCCTGCTAGCACCTTCTCTGTGCCTGGGAAGCAAAAGTGTTCACATTTCTTCGCAGAATCGGTTTTGTGCAGAAAACAGTAACACTTTTTCAGAACAAAAGAAAGCACAGAGCCCCAGATTTTATGTTGTCCTGGAGAGCTTGCAGAGCACTGGGGAAAGGCAGGCAGAGAATTCCCTGCTAGCACCTTCTCTGTGCCTGGGAAGCAGAAGTGTTCACATTGCTTCGCAGAATCGCTTTTGTGCAGAAAACAGTAACACTTGTTCAGAACGAAAGAAAGCACAGAGCCCCAGATTTTATGCTGTCCTGGAGAGCTTGCAGAGCACTGGGGAAAGGCAGGCAGAGAATTCCCTGCTAGCACCTTCTCTGTGCCTGGGAAGCAGAAGTGTTCACATTGCTTCGCAGAATCACTTTTGTGCAGAAAACAGTAACACTTGTTCAGAACGAAAGAAAGCACAGAGCCCCAGATTTGCTGTTGTCCTGGAGAGCTTGCAGAGCACTGGGGAAAGGCAGGCAGAGAATTCCCTGCTAGCACCTTCTCTGTGCATGTTCACATTGCTTCGCATAATCGCTTTTGTGCAGAAAACAGTAACACTTGTTCAGAACAAAAGAAAGCAAAGAGTCCCAGATTTTATGCTGTACTGGAGAGCTTGCAGAGCACTGGGGAAAGGCAGGCAGAGAATTCCCTGCTAGCACCTTCTCTGTGCCTGGGAAGCAAAAGTGTTCACATTGCTTCGCAGAATCGCTTTTGTGCAGAAAACAGTAACACTTGTTCAGAACGAAAGAAAGCACAGAGCCCCAGATTTTATGCTGTCCTGGAGAGCTTGCAGAGCACTGGGGAAAGGCAGGCAGAGAATTCCCTGCTAGCACCTTCTCTGTGCCTGGGAAGCAGAAGTGTTCACATTGCTTCGCAGAATCGCTTTTGTGCAGAAAACAGTAACACTTGTTCAGAACAAAAGAAAGCACAGAGCCCCAGATTTTATGTTGTCCTCTAGAGCTTGCAGAGCACTGGGGAAAGGCAGGCAGAGAATTCCCTGCTAGCACCTTCTCTGTGCCTGGGAAGCAAAAGTGTTCACATTGCTTCGCAGAATCGCTTTTGTGCAGAAAACAGTAACACTTGTTCAGAACGAAAGAAAGCACAGAGCCCCAGATTTTATGCTGTCCTGGAGAGCTTGCAGAGCACTGGGGAAAGGCAGGCAGAGAATTCCCTGCTAGCACCTTCTCTGTGCCTGGGAAGCAGAAGTGTTCACATTGCTTCGCAGAATCACTTTTGTGCAGAAAACAGTAACACTTGTTCAGAACGAAAGAAAGCACAGAGCCCCAGATTTGCTGTTGTCCTGGAGAGCTTGCAGAGCACTGGGGAAAGGCAGGCAGAGAATTCCCTGCTAGCACCTTCTCTGTGCCTGGGAAGCAAAAGTGTTCACATTGCTTCGCAGAATCGCTTTTGTGCAGAAAACACTAACACTTGTTCAGAACGAAAGAAAGCACAGAGCCCCAGATTTTATGCTGTCCTGGAGAGCTTGCAGAGCACTGGGGAAAAGCAGGCAGAGAAGTCCCTGCTAGCACCTTCTCTGTGCCTGGGAAGCAGAAGTGTTCACATTGCTTCGCAGAATCGCTTTTGTGCAGAAAACAGTAACACTTGTTCAGAACAAAAGAAAGCACAGAGCCCCAGATTTTATGCTGTCCTGGAGAGCTTGCAGAGCACTGGGGAAAGGCAGGCAGAGAATTCCCTGCTAGCACCTTCTCTGTGCCTGTTCACATTGCTTCGCAGAATCGCTTTTGTGCAGAAAACAGTAACACTTGTTCAGAACAAAAGAAAGCACAGAGCCGCAGATTTTATGCTGTACTGGAGAGCTTGCAGAGCACTGGGGAAAGGCAGGCAGAGAATTCCCTGCTAGCACCTTCTCTGTGCCTGTTCACATTGCTTCGCAGAATCGCTTTTGTGCAGAGAACACTTACACTTGTTCAGAACAAAAGAAAGCACAGAGCCGCAGATTTTATGCTGTACTGGAGAGCTTGCAGAGCACTGGGGAAAGGCAGGCAGAGAATTCCCTGCTAGCACCTTCTCTGTGCCTGGGAAGCAAAAGTGTTCACATTGCTTCGCAGAATCGGTTTTGTGCAGAAAACAGTAACACTTTTTCAGAACAAAAGAAAGCACAGAGCCCCAGATTTTATGTTGTCCTGGAGAGCTTGCAGAGCACTGGGGAAAGGCAGGCAGAGAATTCCCTGCTAGCACCTTCTCTGTGCCTGGGAAGCAGAAGTGTTCACATTGCTTCGCAGAATCGCTTTTGTGCAGAAAACAGTAACACTTGTTCAGAACGAAAGAAAGCACAGAGCCCCAGATTTTATGCTGTCCTGGAGAGCTTGCAGAGCACTGGGGAAAGGCAGGCAGAGAATTCCCTGCTAGCACCTTCTCTGTGCCTGGGAAGCAGAAGTGTTCACATTGCTTCGCAGAATCACTTTTGTGCAGAAAACAGTAACACTTGTTCAGAACGAAAGAAAGCACAGAGCCCCAGATTTGCTGTTGTCCTGGAGAGCTTGCAGAGCACTGGGGAAAGGCAGGCAGAGAATTCCCTGCTAGCACCTTCTCTGTGCATGTTCACATTGCTTCGCATAATCGCTTTTGTGCAGAAAACACTAACACTTGTTCAGAACAAAAGAAAGCAAAGAGTCCCAGATTTTATGCTGTACTGGAGAGCTTGCAGAGCACTGGGGAAAGGCAGGCAGAGAATTCCCTGCTAGCACCTTCTCTGTGCCTGGGAAGCAAAAGTGTTCACATTGCTTCGCAGAATCGCTTTTGTGCAGAAAACACTAACACTTGTTCAGAACGAAAGAAAGCACAGAGCCCCAGATTTTATGTTGTCCTCTAGAGCTTGCAGAGCACTGGGGAAAGGCAGGCAGAGAATTCCCTGCTAGCACCTTCTCTGTGCCTGGGAAGCAGAAGTGTTCACATTGCTTCGCAGAATCGCTTTTGTGCAGAAAACAGTAACACTTGTTCAGAACAAAAGAAAGCACAGAGCCCCAGATTTTATGTTGTCCTCTAGAGCTTGCAGAGCACTGGGGAAAGGCAGGCAGAGAATTCCCTGCTAGCACCTTCTCTGTGCCTGGGAAGCAAAAGTGTTCACATTGCTTCGCAGAATCGCTTTTGTGCAGAAAACAGTAACACTTGTTCAGAACGAAAGAAAGCACAGAGCCCCAGATTTTATGCTGTCCTGGAGAGCTTGCAGAGCACTGGGGAAAGGCAGGCAGAGAATTCCCTGCTAGCACCTTCTCTGTGCCTGGGAAGCAGAAGTGTTCACATTGCTTCGCAGAATCACTTTTGTGCAGAAAACAGTAACACTTGTTCAGAACGAAAGAAAGCACAGAGCCCCAGATTTGCTGTTGTCCTGGAGAGCTTGCAGAGCACTGGGGAAAGGCAGGCAGAGAATTCCCTGCTAGCACCTTCTCTGTGCCTGGGAAGCAAAAGTGTTCACATTGCTTCGCAGAATCGCTTTTGTGCAGAAAACACTAACACTTGTTCAGAACGAAAGAAAGCACAGAGCCCCAGATTTTATGCTGTCCTGGAGAGCTTGCAGAGCACTGGGGAAAAGCAGGCAGAGAAGTCCCTGCTAGCACCTTCTCTGTGCCTGGGAAGCAAAAGTGTTCACATTGCTTCGCAGAATCGCTTTTGTGCAGAAAACAGTAACACTTGTTCAGAACAAAAGAAAGCACAGAGCCCCAGATTTTATGCTGTCCTGGAGAGCTTGCAGAGCACTGGGGAAAGGCAGGCAGAGAATTCCCTGCTAGCACCTTCTCTGTGCCTGTTCACATTGCTTCGCAGAATCGCTTTTGTGCAGAAAACAGTAACACTTGTTCAGAACAAAAGAAAGCACAGAGCCGCAGATTTTATGCTGTACTGGAGAGCTTGCAGAGCACTGGGGAAAGGCAGGCAGAGAATTCCCTGCTAGCACCTTCTCTGTGCCTGGGAAGCAAAAGTGTTCACATTGCTTCGCAGAATCGCTTTTGTGCAGAAAACAGTAACACTTGTTCAGAACAAAAGAAAGCACAGAGCCCCAGATTTTATGCTGTCCTGGAGAGCTTGCAGAGCACTGGGGAAAGGCAGGCAGAGAATTCCCTGCTAGCACCTTCTCTGTGCCTGGGAAGCAGAAGTGTTCACATTGCTTCGCAGAATCGCTTTTGTGCAGAAAACAGTAACACTTGTTCAGAACAAAAGAAAGCACAGAGCCCCAGATTTTATGTTGTCCTCTAGAGCTTGCAGAGCACTGGGGAAAGGCAGGCAGAGAATTCCCTGCTAGCACCTTCTCTGTGCCTGGGAAGCAGAAGTGTTCACATTGCTTCGCAGAATCGCTTTTGTGCAGAAAACACTAACACTTGTTCAGAACGAAAGAAAGCACAGAGCCCCAGATTTTATGTTGTCCTCTAGAGCTTGCAGAGCACTGGGGAAAGGCAGGCAGAGAATTCCCTGCTAGCAGCTTCTCTGTGCCTGTTCACATTGCTTCGCAGAATCGCTTTTGTGCGGAGAACACTTACACTTGTTCAGAACAAAAGAAAGCACAGAGCCGCAGATTTTATGCTGTACTGGAGAGCTTGCAGAGCACTGGGGAAAGGCAGGCAGAGAATTCCCTGCTAGCACCTTCTCTGTGCCTGGGAAGCAAAAGTGTTCACATTGCTTCGCAGAATCGCTTTTGTGCAGAAAACAGTAACACTTTTTCAGAACAAAAGAAAGCACAGAGCCCCAGATTTTATGTTGTCCTGGAGAGCTTGCAGAGCACTGGGGAAAGGCAGGCAGAGAATTCCCTGCTAGCACCTTCTCTGTGCCTGGGAAGCAGAAGTGTTCACATTGCTTCGCAGAATCGCTTTTGTGCAGAAAACAGTAACACTTGTTCAGAACGAAAGAAAGCACAGAGCCCCAGATTTTATGCTGTCCTGGAGAGCTTGCAGAGCACTGGGGAAAGGCAGGCAGAGAATTCCCTGCTAGCACCTTCTCTGTGCCTGGGAAGCAGAAGTGTTCACATTGCTTCGCAGAATCACTTTTGTGCAGAAAACAGTAACACTTGTTCAGAACGAAAGAAAGCACAGAGCCCCAGATTTGCTGTTGTCCTGGAGAGCTTGCAGAGCACTGGGGAAAGGCAGGCAGAGAATTCCCTGCTAGCACCTTCTCTGTGCCTGTTCACATTGCTTCGCAGAATCGCTTTTGTGCAGAAAACACTAACACTTGTTCAGAACAAAAGAAAGCAAAGAGTCCCAGATTTTATGCTGTACTGGAGAGCTTGCAGAGCACTGGGGAAAGGCAGGCAGAGAATTCCCTGCTAGCACCTTCTCTGTGCCTGGGAAGCAAAAGTGTTCACATTGCTTCGCAGAATCGCTTTTGTGCAGAAAACACTAACACTTGTTCAGAACGAAAGAAAGCACAGAGCCCCAGATTTTATGTTGTCCTCTAGAGCTTGCAGAGCACTGGGGAAAGGCAGGCAGAGAATTCCCTGCTAGCACCTTCTCTGTGCCTGGGAAGCAGAAGTGTTCACATTGCTTCGCAGAATCGCTTTTGTGCAGAAAACAGTAACACTTGTTCAGAACAAAAGAAAGCACAGAGCCCCAGATTTTATGTTGTCCTCTAGAGCTTGCAGAGCACTGGGGAAAGGCAGGCAGAGAATTCCCTGCTAGCACCTTCTCTGTGCCTGGGAAGCAAAAGTGTTCACATTGCTTCGCAGAATCGCTTTTGTGCAGAAAACAGTAACACTTGTTCAGAACGAAAGAAAGCACAGAGCCCCAGATTTTATGTTGTCCTGGAGAGCTTGCAGAGCACTGGGGAAAGGCAGGCAGAGAATTCCCTGCTAGCACCTTCTCTGTGCCTGGGAAGCAGAAGTGTTCACATTGCTTCGCAGAATCGCTTTTGTGCAGAAAACAGTAACACTTGTTCAGAACGAAAGAAAGCACAGAGCCCCAGATTTTATGCTGTCCTGGAGAGCTTGCAGAGCACTGGGGAAAGGCAGGCAGAGAATTCCCTGCTAGCACCTTCTCTGTGCCTGGGAAGCAGAAGTGTTCACATTGCTTCGCAGAATCGCTTTTGTGCAGAAAACAGTAACACTTGTTCAGAACAAAAGAAAGCACAGAGCCCCAGATTTTATGCTGTCCTGGAGAGCTTGCAGAGCACTGGGGAAAGGCAGGCAGAGAATTCCCTGCTAGCACCTTCTCTGTGCCTGGGAAGCAGAAGTGTTCACATTGCTTCGCAGAATCACTTTTGTGCAGAAAACAGTAACACTTGTTCAGAACGAAAGAAAACACAGAGCCCCAGATTTTATGCTGTCCTGGAGAGCTTGCAGAGCACTGGGGAAAGGCAGGCAGAGAATTCCCTGCTAGCACCTTCTCTGTGCCTGGGAAGCAGAAGTGTTCACATTGCTTCGCAGAATCGCTTTTGTGCAGAAAACAGTAACACTTGTTCAGAACGAAAGAAAGCACAGAGCCCCAGATTTTATGCTGTCCTGGAGAGCTTGCAGAGCACTGGGGAAAGGCAGGCAGAGAATTCCCTGCTAGCACCTTCTCTGTGCCTGGGAAGCAGAAGTGTTCACATTGCTTCGCAGAATCGCTTTTGTGCAGAAAACAGTAACTCTTGTTAGGAACGAAAGAAAGCACAGAGCCCCAGATTTTATGTTGTCCTGGAGAGCTTGCAGAGCACTGGGGAAAGGCAGGCAGAGAATTCCCTGCTAGCACCTTCTCTGTGCCTGGGAAGCAGAAGTGTTCACATTGCTTCGCAGAATCGCTTTTGTGCAGAAAACAGTAACACTTGTTCAGAACGAAAGAAAGCACAGAGCCCCAGATTTTATGCTGTCCTGGAGAGCTTGCAGAGCACTGGGGAAAGGCAGGCAGAGAATTCCCTGCTAGCACCTTCTCTGTGCCTGTTCACATTACTTCGCAGAATCGCTTTTGTGCAGAAAACAGTAACACTTGTTCAGAACGAAAGAAAGCACAGAGCCCCAGATTTTATGCTGTCCTGGAGAGATTGCAGAGCACTGG
Organism: Strix uralensis; assembly: GCF_047716275.1. Lineage (NCBI taxonomy): Eukaryota > Metazoa > Chordata > Aves > Strigiformes > Strigidae > Strix > Strix uralensis. The sequence continues at coordinate 977,469 of NC_134005.1, read as the reverse complement.
GGAAAAGCAGGCAGAGAATTCCCTGCTAGTACCTTCTCTGTGCCTGGGAAGCAGAAGTGTTCACATTGCTTCGCAGAATCACTTTTGTGCAGAAAACAGTAACACTTGTTCAGAACGAAAGAAAACACAGAGCCCCAGATTTTATGCTGTCCTGGAGAGCTTGAAGAGCACTGGGGAAAGGCAGGCAGAGAATTCCCTGCTAGCACCTTCTCTGTGCCTGTTCACATTGCTTCGCAGAATCGCTTTTGTGCAGAGAACACTTACACTTGTTCAGAACAAAAGAAAGCACAGAGCCGCAGATTTTATGCTGTACTGGAGAGCTTGCAGAGCACTGGGGAAAGGCAGGCAGAGAATTCCCTGCTAGCACCTTCTCTGTGCCTGGGAAGCAAAAGTGTTCACATTGCTTCGCAGAATCGGTTTTGTGCAGAAAACAGTAACACTTGTTCAGAACAAAAGAAAGCACAGAGCCCCAGATTTTATGTTGTCCTGGAGAGCTTGCAGAGCACTGGGGAAAGGCAGGCAGAGAATTCCCTGCTAGCACCTTCTCTGTGCCTGGGAAGCAGAAGTGTTCACATTGCTTCGCAGAATCGCTTTTGTGCAGAAAACAGTAACACTTGTTCAGAACGAAAGAAAGCACAGAGCCCCAGATTTTATGCTGTCCTGGAGAGCTTGCAGAGCACTGGGGAAAGGCAGGCAGAGAATTCCCTGCTAGCACCTTCTCTGTGCCTGGGAAGCAGAAGTGTTCACATTGCTTCGCAGAATCACTTTTGTGCAGAAAACAGTAACACTTGTTCAGAACGAAAGAAAGCACAGAGCCCCAGATTTGCTGTTGTCCTGGAGAGCTTGCAGAGCACTGGGGAAAGGCAGGCAGAGAATTCCCTGCTAGCACCTTCTCTGTGCATGTTCACATTGCTTCGCATAATCGCTTTTGTGCAGAAAACACTAACACTTGTTCAGAACGAAAGAAAGCACAGAGCCCCAGATTTTATGTTGTCCTCTAGAGCTTGCAGAGCACTGGGGAAAGGCAGGCAGAGAATTCCCTGCTAGCACCTTCTCTGTGCCTGGGAAGCAAAAGTGTTCACATTGCTTCGCAGAATCGCTTTTGTGCAGAAAACACTAACACTTGTTCAGAACGAAAGAAAGCACAGAGCCCCAGATTTTATGCTGTCCTGGAGAGCTTGCAGAGCACTGGGGAAAAGCAGGCAGAGAAGTCCCTGCTAGCACCTTCTCTGTGCCTGGGAAGCAGAAGTGTTCACATTGCTTCGCAGAATCGCTTTTGTGCAGAAAACAGTAACACTTGTTCAGAACAAAAGAAAGCACAGAGCCGCAGATTTTATGCTGTCCTGGAGAGCTTGCAGAGCACTGGGGAAAGGCAGGCAGAGAATTCCCTGCTAGCACCTTCTCTGTGCCTGTTCACATTGCTTCGCAGAATCGCTTTTGTGCAGAAAACAGTAACACTTGTTCAGAACAAAAGAAAGCACAGAGCCGCAGATTTTATGCTGTACTGGAGAGCTTGCAGAGCACTGGGGAAAGGCAGGCAGAGAATTCCCTGCTAGCACCTTCTCTGTGCCTGGGAAGCAAAAGTGTTCACATTGCTTCGCAGAATCGCTTTTGTGCAGAAAACAGTAACACTTGTTCAGAACAAAAGAAAGCACAGAGCCCCAGATTTTATGCTGTCCTGGAGAGCTTGCAGAGCACTGGGGAAAGGCAGGCAGAGAATTCCCTGCTAGCACCTTCTCTGTGCCTGGGAAGCAGAAGTGTTCACATTGCTTCGCAGAATCGCTTTTGTGCAGAAAACAGTAACACTTGTTCAGAACAAAAGAAAGCACAGAGCCCCAGATTTTATGTTGTCCTCTAGAGCTTGCAGAGCACTGGGGAAAGGCAGGCAGAGAATTCCCTGCTAGCACCTTCTCTGTGCCTGGGAAGCAGAAGTGTTCACATTGCTTCGCAGAATCGCTTTTGTGCAGAAAACAGTAACACTTGTTCAGAACGAAAGAAAGCACAGAGCCCCGGATTTTATGCTGTCCTGGAGAGCTTGCAGAGCACTGGGGAAAGGCAGGCAGAGAATTCCCTGCTAGCAGCTTCTCTGTGCCTGTTCACATTGCTTCGCAGAATCGCTTTTGTGCGGAGAACACTTACACTTGTTCAGAACAAAAGAAAGCACAGAGCCGCAGATTTTATGCTGTACTGGAGAGCTTGCAGAGCACTGGGGAAAGGCAGGCAGAGAATTCCCTGCTAGCACCTTCTCTGTGCCTGGGAAGCAAAAGTGTTCACATTGCTTCGCAGAATCGCTTTTGTGCAGAAAACAGTAACACTTTTTCAGAACAAAAGAAAGCACAGAGCCCCAGATTTTATGTTGTCCTGGAGAGCTTGCAGAGCACTGTGGAAAGGCAGGCAGAGAATTCCCTGCTAGCACCTTCTCTGTGCCTGGGAAGCAGAAGTGTTCACATTGCTTCGCAGAATCGCTTTTGTGCAGAAAACACTAACACTTGTTCAGAACGAAAGAAAGCACAGAGCCCCAGATTTTATGCTGTCCTGGAGAGCTTGCAGAGCACTGGGGAAAGGCAGGCAGAGAATTCCCTGCTAGCACCTTCTCTGTGCCTGGGAAGCAGAAGTGTTCACATTGCTTCGCAGAATCACTTTTGTGCAGAAAACAGTAACACTTGTTCAGAACGAAAGAAAGCACAGAGCCCCAGATTTGCTGTTGTCCTGGAGAGCTTGCAGAGCACTGGGGAAAGGCAGGCAGAGAATTCCCTGCTAGCACCTTCTCTGTGCCTGTTCACATTGCTTCGCAGAATCGCTTTTGTGCAGAAAACACTAACACTTGTTCAGAACAAAAGAAAGCAAAGAGTCCCAGATTTTATGCTGTCCTGGAGAGCTTGCAGAGCACTGGGGAAAGGCAGGCAGAGAATTCCCTGCTAGCACCTTCTCTGTGCCTGGGAAGCAAAAGTGTTCACATTGCTTCGCAGAATCGCTTTTGTGCAGAAAACACTAACACTTGTTCAGAACGAAAGAAAGCACAGAGCCCCAGATTTTATGTTGTCCTCTAGAGCTTGCAGAGCACTGGGGAAAGGCAGGCAGAGAATTCCCTGCTAGCACCTTCTCTGTGCCTGGGAAGCAGAAGTGTTCACATTGCTTCGCAGAATCGCTTTTGTGCAGAAAACAGTAACACTTGTTCAGAACAAAAGAAAGCACAGAGCCCCAGATTTTATGTTGTCCTCTAGAGCTTGCAGAGCACTGGGGAAAGGCAGGCAGAGAATTCCCTGCTAGCACCTTCTCTGTGCCTGGGAAGCAAAAGTGTTCACATTGCTTCGCAGAATCGCTTTTGTGCAGAAAACAGTAACACTTGTTCAGAACGAAAGAAAGCACAGAGCCCCAGATTTTATGCTGTCCTGGAGAGCTTGCAGAGCACTGGGGAAAGGCAGGCAGAGAATTCCCTGCTAGCACCTTCTCTGTGCCTGGGAAGCAGAAGTGTTCACATTGCTTCGCAGAATCACTTTTGTGCAGAAAACAGTAACACTTGTTCAGAACGAAAGAAAGCACAGAGCCCCAGATTTGCTGTTGTCCTGGAGAGCTTGCAGAGCACTGGGGAAAGGCAGGCAGAGAATTCCCTGCTAGCACCTTCTCTGTGCCTGGGAAGCAAAAGTGTTCACATTGCTTCGCAGAATCGCTTTTGTGCAGAAAACACTAACACTTGTTCAGAACGAAAGAAAGCACAGAGCCCCAGATTTTATGCTGTCCTGGAGAGCTTGCAGAGCACTGGGGAAAAGCAGGCAGAGAAGTCCCTGCTAGCACCTTCTCTGTGCCTGGGAAGCAGAAGTGTTCACATTGCTTCGCAGAATCGCTTTTGTGCAGAAAACAGTAACACTTGTTCAGAACAAAAGAAAGCACAGAGCCCCAGATTTTATGCTGTCCTGGAGAGCTTGCAGAGCACTGGGGAAAGGCAGGCAGAGAATTCCCTGCTAGCACCTTCTCTGTGCCTGTTCACATTGCTTCGCAGAATCGCTTTTGTGCAGAAAACAGTAACACTTGTTCAGAACAAAAGAAAGCACAGAGCCCCAGATTTTATGCTGTACTGGAGAGCTTGCAGAGCACTGGGGAAAGGCAGGCAGAGAATTCCCTGCTAGCACCTTCTCTGTGCCTGTTCACATTGCTTCGCAGAATCGCTTTTGTGCAGAGAACACTTACACTTGTTCAGAACAAAAGAAAGCACAGAGCCGCAGATTTTATGCTGTACTGGAGAGCTTGCAGAGCACTGGGGAAAGGCAGGCAGAGAATTCCCTGCTAGCACCTTCTCTGTGCCTGGGAAGCAAAAGTGTTCACATTGCTTCGCAGAATCGGTTTTGTGCAGAAAACAGTAACACTTTTTCAGAACAAAAGAAAGCACAGAGCCCCAGATTTTATGTTGTCCTGGAGAGCTTGCAGAGCACTGGGGAAAGGCAGGCAGAGAATTCCCTGCTAGCACCTTCTCTGTGCCTGGGAAGCAGAAGTGTTCACATTGCTTCGCAGAATCGCTTTTGTGCAGAAAACAGTAACACTTGTTCAGAACGAAAGAAAGCACAGAGCCCCAGATTTTATGCTGTCCTGGAGAGCTTGCAGAGCACTGGGGAAAGGCAGGCAGAGAATTCCCTGCTAGCACCTTCTCTGTGCCTGGGAAGCAGAAGTGTTCACATTGCTTCGCAGAATCACTTTTGTGCAGAAAACAGTAACACTTGTTCAGAACGAAAGAAAGCACAGAGCCCCAGATTTGCTGTTGTCCTGGAGAGCTTGCAGAGCACTGGGGAAAGGCAGGCAGAGAATTCCCTGCTAGCACCTTCTCTGTGCATGTTCACATTGCTTCGCATAATCGCTTTTGTGCAGAAAACAGTAACACTTGTTCAGAACAAAAGAAAGCAAAGAGTCCCAGATTTTATGCTGTACTGGAGAGCTTGCAGAGCACTGGGGAAAGGCAGGCAGAGAATTCCCTGCTAGCACCTTCTCTGTGCCTGGGAAGCAAAAGTGTTCACATTGCTTCGCAGAATCGCTTTTGTGCAGAAAACACTAACACTTGTTCAGAACGAAAGAAAGCACAGAGCCCCAGATTTTATGTTGTCCTCTAGAGCTTGCAGAGCACTGGGGAAAGGCAGGCAGAGAATTCCCTGCTAGCACCTTCTCTGTGCCTGGGAAGCAGAAGTGTTCACATTGCTTCGCAGAATCGCTTTTGTGCAGAAAACAGTAACACTTGTTCAGAACAAAAGAAAGCACAGAGCCCCAGATTTTATGTTGTCCTCTAGAGCTTGCAGAGCACTGGGGAAAGGCAGGCAGAGAATTCCCTGCTAGCACCTTCTCTGTGCCTGGGAAGCAAAAGTGTTCACATTGCTTCGCAGAATCGCTTTTGTGCAGAAAACAGTAACACTTGTTCAGAACGAAAGAAAGCACAGAGCCCCAGATTTTATGCTGTCCTGGAGAGCTTGCAGAGCACTGGGGAAAGGCAGGCAGAGAATTCCCTGCTAGCACCTTCTCTGTGCCTGGGAAGCAGAAGTGTTCACATTGCTTCGCAGAATCACTTTTGTGCAGAAAACAGTAACACTTGTTCAGAACGAAAGAAAGCACAGAGCCCCAGATTTGCTGTTGTCCTGGAGAGCTTGCAGAGCACTGGGGAAAGGCAGGCAGAGAATTCCCTGCTAGCACCTTCTCTGTGCCTGGGAAGCAAAAGTGTTCACATTGCTTCGCAGAATCGCTTTTGTGCAGAAAACACTAACACTTGTTCAGAACGAAAGAAAGCACAGAGCCCCAGATTTTATGCTGTCCTGGAGAGCTTGCAGAGCACTGGGGAAAAGCAGGCAGAGAAGTCCCTGCTAGCACCTTCTCTGTGCCTGGGAAGCAGAAGTGTTCACATTGCTTCGCAGAATCGCTTTTGTGCAGAAAACAGTAACACTTGTTCAGAACAAAAGAAAGCACAGAGCCCCAGATTTTATGCTGTCCTGGAGAGCTTGCAGAGCACTGGGGAAAGGCAGGCAGAGAATTCCCTGCTAGCACCTTCTCTGTGCCTGTTCACATTGCTTCGCAGAATCGCTTTTGTGCAGAAAACAGTAACACTTGTTCAGAACAAAAGAAAGCACAGAGCCGCAGATTTTATGCTGTACTGGAGAGCTTGCAGAGCACTGGGGAAAGGCAGGCAGAGAATTCCCTGCTAGCACCTTCTCTGTGCCTGGGAAGCAAAAGTGTTCACATTGCTTCGCAGAATCGCTTTTGTGCAGAAAACAGTAACACTTGTTCAGAACAAAAGAAAGCACAGAGCCCCAGATTTTATGCTGTCCTGGAGAGCTTGCAGAGCACTGGGGAAAGGCAGGCAGAGAATTCCCTGCTAGCACCTTCTCTGTGCCTGGGAAGCAGAAGTGTTCACATTGCTTCGCAGAATCGCTTTTGTGCAGAAAACAGTAACACTTGTTCAGAACAAAAGAAAGCACAGAGCCCCAGATTTTATGTTGTCCTCTAGAGCTTGCAGAGCACTGGGGAAAGGCAGGCAGAGAATTCCCTGCTAGCACCTTCTCTGTGCCTGGGAAGCAGAAGTGTTCACATTGCTTCGCAGAATCGCTTTTGTGCAGAAAACAGTAACACTTGTTCAGAACGAAAGAAAGCACAGAGCCCCAGATTTTATGCTGTCCTGGAGAGCTTGCAGAGCACTGGGGAAAGGCAGGCAGAGAATTCCCTGCTAGCAGCTTCTCTGTGCCTGTTCACATTGCTTCGCAGAATCGCTTTTGTGCGGAGAACACTTACACTTGTTCAGAACAAAAGAAAGCACAGAGCCGCAGATTTTATGCTGTACTGGAGAGCTTGCAGAGCACTGGGGAAAGGCAGGCAGAGAATTCCCTGCTAGCACCTTCTCTGTGCCTGGGAAGCAAAAGTGTTCACATTGCTTCGCAGAATCGCTTTTGTGCAGAAAACAGTAACACTTTTTCAGAACAAAAGAAAGCACAGAGCCCCAGATTTTATGTTGTCCTGGAGAGCTTGCAGAGCACTGGGGAAAGGCAGGCAGAGAATTCCCTGCTAGCACCTTCTCTGTGCCTGGGAAGCAGAAGTGTTCACATTGCTTCGCAGAATCGCTTTTGTGCAGAAAACAGTAACACTTGTTCAGAACGAAAGAAAGCACAGAGCCCCAGATTTTATGCTGTCCTGGAGAGCTTGCAGAGCACTGGGGAAAGGCAGGCAGAGAATTCCCTGCTAGCACCTTCTCTGTGCCTGGGAAGCAGAAGTGTTCACATTGCTTCGCAGAATCACTTTTGTGCAGAAAACAGTAACACTTGTTCAGAACGAAAGAAAGCACAGAGCCCCAGATTTGCTGTTGTCCTGGAGAGCTTGCAGAGCACTGGGGAAAGGCAGGCAGAGAATTCCCTGCTAGCACCTTCTCTGTGCCTGTTCACATTGCTTCGCAGAATCGCTTTTGTGCAGAAAACACTAACACTTGTTCAGAACAAAAGAAAGCAAAGAGTCCCAGATTTTATGCTGTACTGGAGAGCTTGCAGAGCACTGGGGAAAGGCAGGCAGAGAATTCCCTGCTAGCACCTTCTCTGTGCCTGGGAAGCAAAAGTGTTCACATTGCTTCGCAGAATCGCTTTTGTGCAGAAAACACTAACACTTGTTCAGAACGAAAGAAAGCACAGAGCCCCAGATTTTATGTTGTCCTCTAGAGCTTGCAGAGCACTGGGGAAAGGCAGGCAGAGAATTCCCTGCTAGCACCTTCTCTGTGCCTGGGAAGCAGAAGTGTTCACATTGCTTCGCAGAATCGCTTTTGTGCAGAAAACAGTAACACTTGTTCAGAACGAAAGAAAGCACAGAGCCCCAGATTTTATGTTGTCCTCTAGAGCTTGCAGAGCACTGGGGAAAGGCAGGCAGAGAATTCCCTGCTAGCACCTTCTCTGTGCCTGGGAAGCAAAAGTGTTCACATTGCTTCGCAGAATCGCTTTTGTGCAGAAAACAGTAACACTTGTTCAGAACGAAAGAAAGCACAGAGCCCCAGATTTTATGCTGTCCTGGAGAGCTTGCAGAGCACTGGGGAAAGGCAGGCAGAGAATTCCCTGCTAGCACCTTCTCTGTGCCTGGGAAGCAGAAGTGTTCACATTGCTTCGCAGAATCACTTTTGTGCAGAAAACAGTAACACTTGTTCAGAACGAAAGAAAGCACAGAGCCCCAGATTTGCTGTTGTCCTGGAGAGCTTGCAGAGCACTGGGGAAAGGCAGGCAGAGAATTCCCTGCTAGCACCTTCTCTGTGCCTGGGAAGCAAAAGTGTTCACATTGCTTCGCAGAATCGCTTTTGTGCAGAAAACACTAACACTTGTTCAGAACGAAAGAAAGCACAGAGCCCCAGATTTTATGCTGTCCTGGAGAGCTTGCAGAGCACTGGGGAAAAGCAGGCAGAGAAGTCCCTGCTAGCACCTTCTCTGTGCCTGGGAAGCAGAAGTGTTCACATTGCTTCGCAGAATCGCTTTTGTGCAGAAAACAGTAACACTTGTTCAGAACAAAAGAAAGCACAGAGCCCCAGATTTTATGCTGTCCTGGAGAGCTTGCAGAGCACTGGGGAAAGGCAGGCAGAGAATTCCCTGCTAGCACCTTCTCTGTGCCTGTTCACATTGCTTCGCAGAATCGCTTTTGTGCAGAAAACAGTAACACTTGTTCAGAACAAAAGAAAGCACAGAGCCGCAGATTTTATGCTGTACTGGAGAGATTGCAGAGCACTGGGGAAAGGCAGGCAGAGAATTCCCTGCTAGCACCTTCTCTGTGCCTGGGAAGCAAAAGTGTTCACATTGCTTCGCAGAATCGCTTTTGTGCCGAAAACAGTAACACTTGTTCAGAACAAAAGAAAGCACAGAGCCCCAGATTTTATGTTGTCCTGGAGAGCTTGCAGAGCACTGGGGAAAGGCAGGCAGAGAATTCCCTGCTAGCACCTTCTCTGTGCCTGGGAAGCAGAAGTGTTCACATTGCTTCGCAGAATCGCTTTTGTGCAGAAAACAGTAACACTTGTTCAGAACGAAAGAAAGCACAGAGCCCCAGATTTTATGTTGTCCTCTAGAGCTTGCAGAGCACTGGGGAAAGGCAGGCAGAGAATTCCCTGCTAGCACCTTCTCTGTGCCTGGGAAGCAGAAGTGTTCACATTGCTTCGCAGAATCGCTTTTGTGCAGAAAACAGTAACACTTGTTCAGAACGAAAGAAAGCACAGAGCCCCAGATTTTATGCTGTCCTGGAGAGCTTGCAGAGCACTGGGGAAAGGCAGGCAGAGAATTCCCTGCTAGCACCTTCTCTGTGCCTGGGAAGCAGAAGTGTTCACATTGCTTCGCAGAATCGCTTTTGTGCAGAAAACAGTAACACTTGTTCAGAACAAAAGAAAGCACAGAGCCCCAGATTTTATGTTGTCCTCTAGAGCTTGCAGAGCACTGGGGAAAGGCAGGCAGAGAATTCCCTGCTAGCACCTTCTCTGTGCCTGGGAAGCAAAAGTGTTCACATTGCTTCGCAGAATCGCTTTTGTGCAGAAAACAGTAACACTTGTTCAGAACGAAAGAAAGCACAGAGCCCCAGATTTTATGCTGTCCTGGAGAGCTTGCAGAGCACTGGGGAAAGGCAGGCAGAGAATTCCCTGCTAGCACCTTCTCTGTGCCTGGGAAGCAGAAGTGTTCACATTGCTTCGCAGAATCACTTTTGTGCAGAAAACAGTAACACTTGTTCAGAACGAAAGAAAGCACAGAGCCCCAGATTTGCTGTTGTCCTGGAGAGCTTGCAGAGCACTGGGGAAAGGCAGGCAGAGAATTCCCTGCTAGCACCTTCTCTGTGCCTGGGAAGCAAAAGTGTTCACATTGCTTCGCAGAATCGCTTTTGTGCAGAAAACACTAACACTTGTTCAGAACGAAAGAAAGCACAGAGCCCCAGATTTTATGCTGTCCTGGAGAGCTTGCAGAGCACTGGGGAAAGGCAGGCAGAGAAGTCCCTGCTAGCACCTTCTCTGTGCCTGGGAAGCAGAAGTGTTCACATTGCTTCGCAGAATCGCTTTTGTGCAGAAAACAGTAACACTTGTTCAGAACAAAAGAAAGCACAGAGCCCCAGATTTTATGCTGTCCTGGAGAGCTTGCAGAGCACTGGGGAAAGGCAGGCAGAGAATTCCCTGCTAGCACCTTCTCTGTGCCTGTTCACATTGCTTCGCAGAATCGCTTTTGTGCAGAAAACAGTAACACTTGTTCAGAACAAAAGAAAGCACAGAGCCGCAGATTTTATGCTGTACTGGAGAGCTTGCAGAGCACTGGGGAAAGGCAGGCAGAGAATTCCCTGCTAGCACCTTCTCTGTGCCTGGGAAGCAAAAGTGTTCACATTGCTTCGCAGAATCGCTTTTGTGCAGAAAACAGTAACACTTGTTCAGAACAAAAGAAAGCACAGAGCCCCAGATTTTATGTTGTCCTGGAGAGCTTGCAGAGCACTGGGGAAAGGCAGGCAGAGAATTCCCTGCTAGCACCTTCTCTGTGCCTGGGAAGCAGAAGTGTTCACATTGCTTCGCAGAATCGCTTTTGTGCAGAAAACAGTAACACTTGTTCAGAACAAAAGAAAGCACAGAGCCCCAGATTTTATGTTGTCCTCTAGAGCTTGCAGAGCACTGGGGAAAGGCAGGCATAGAATTCCCTGCTAGCACCTTCTCTGTGCCTGGGAAGCAGAAGTGTTCACATTGCTTCGCAGAATCGCTTTTGTGCAGAAAACAGTAACACTTGTTCAGAACGAAAGAAAGCACAGAGCCCCAGATTTTATGCTGTCCTGGAGAGCTTGCAGAGCACTGGGGAAAGGCAGGCAGAGAATTCCCTGCTAGCAGCTTCTCTGTGCCTGTTCACATTGCTTCGCAGAATCGCTTTTGTGCGGAGAACACTTACACTTGTTCAGAACAAAAGAAAGCACAGAGCCGCAGATTTTATGCTGTACTGGAGAGCTTGCAGAGCACTGGGGAAAGGCAGGCAGAGAATTCCCTGCTAGCACCTTCTCTGTGCCTGGGAAGCAAAAGTGTTCACATTGCTTCGCAGAATCGCTTTTGTGCAGAAAACAGTAACACTTTTTCAGAACAAAAGAAAGCACAGAGCCCCAGATTTTATGTTGTCCTGGAGAGCTTGCAGAGCACTGGGGAAAGGCAGGCAGAGAATTCCCTGCTAGCACCTTCTCTGTGCCTGGGAAGCAGAAGTGTTCACATTGCTTCGCAGAATCGCTTTTGTGCAGAAAACAGTAACACTTGTTCAGAACGAAAGAAAGCACAGAGCCCCAGATTTTATGCTGTCCTGGAGAGCTTGCAGAGCACTGGGGAAAGGCAGGCAGAGAATTCCCTGCTAGCACCTTCTCTGTGCCTGGGAAGCAGAAGTGTTCACATTGCTTCGCAGAATCACTTTTGTGCAGAAAACAGTAACACTTGTTCAGAACGAAAGAAAGCACAGAGCCCCAGATTTGCTGTTGTCCTGGAGAGCTTGCAGAGCACTGGGGAAAGGCAGGCAGAGAATTCCCTGCTAGCACCTTCTCTGTGCCTGTTCACATTGCTTCGCAGAATCGCTTTTGTGCAGAAAACACTAACACTTGTTCAGAACAAAAGAAAGCAAAGAGTCCCAGATTTTATGCTGTACTGGAGAGCTTGCAGAGCACTGGGGAAAGGCAGGCAGAGAATTCCCTGCTAGCACCTTCTCTGTGCCTGGGAAGCAAAAGTGTTCACATTGCTTCGCAGAATCGCTTTTGTGCAGAAAACACTAACACTTGTTCAGAACGAAAGAAAGCACAGAGCCCCAGATTTTATGTTGTCCTCTAGAGCTTGCAGAGCACTGGGGAAAGGCAGGCAGAGAATTCCCTGCTAGCACCTTCTCTGTGCCTGGGAAGCAGAAGTGTTCACATTGCTTCGCAGAATCGCTTTTGTGCAGAAAACAGTAACACTTGTTCAGAACAAAAGAAAGCACAGAGCCCCAGATTTTATGTTGTCCTCTAGAGCTTGCAGAGCACTGGGGAAAGGCAGGCAGAGAATTCCCTGCTAGCACCTTCTCTGTGCCTGGGAAGCAAAAGTGTTCACATTGCTTCGCAGAATCGCTTTTGTGCAGAAAACAGTAACACTTGTTCAGAACGAAAGAAAGCACAGAGCCCCAGATTTTATGCTGTCCTGGAGAGCTTGCAGAGCACTGGGGAAAGGCAGGCAGAGAATTCCCTGCTAGCACCTTCTCTGTGCCTGGGAAGCAGAAGTGTTCACATTGCTTCGCAGAATCACTTTTGTGCAGAAAACAGTAACACTTGTTCAGAACGAAAGAAAGCACAGAGCCCCAGATTTGCTGTTGTCCTGGAGAGCTTGCAGAGCACTGGGGAAAGGCAGGCAGAGAATTCCCTGCTAGCACCTTCTCTGTGCCTGGGAAGCAAAAGTGTTCACATTGCTTCGCAGAATCGCTTTTGTGCAGAAAACACTAACACTTGTTCAGAACGAAAGAAAGCACAGAGCCCCAGATTTTATGCTGTCCTGGAGAGCTTGCAGAGCACTGGGGAAAAGCAGGCAGAGAAGTCCCTGCTAGCACCTTCTCTGTGCCTGGGAAGCAGAAGTGTTCACATTGCTTCGCAGAATCGCTTTTGTGCAGAAAACACTAACACTTGTTCAGAACAAAAGAAAGCACAGAGCCCCAGATTTTATGCTGTCCTGGAGAGCTTGCAGAGCACTGGGGAAAGGCAGGCAGAGAATTCCCTGCTAGCACCTTCTCTGTGCCTGTTCACATTGCTTCGCAGAATCGCTTTTGTGCAGAAAACAGTAACACTTGTTCAGAACAAAAGAAAGCACAGAGCCGCAGATTTTATGCTGTACTGGAGAGATTGCAGAGCACTGGGGAAAGGCAGGCAGAGAATTCCCTGCTAGCACCTTCTCTGTGCCTGGGAAGCAAAAGTGTTCACATTGCTTCGCAGAATCGCTTTTGTGCAGAAAACAGTAACACTTGTTCAGAACAAAAGAAAGCACAGAGCCCCAGATTTTATGTTGTCCTGGAGAGCTTGCAGAGCACTGGGGAAAGGCAGGCAGAGAATTCCCTGCTAGCACCTTCTCTGTGCCTGGGAAGCAGAAGTGTTCACATTGCTTCGCAGAATCGCTTTTGTGCAGAAAACAGTAACACTTGTTCAGAACGAAAGAAAGCACAGAGCCCCAGATTTTATGTTGTCCTCTAGAGCTTGCAGAGCACTGGGGAAAGGCAGGCAGAGAATTCCCTGCTAGCACCTTCTCTGTGCCTGGGAAGCAGAAGTGTTCACATTGCTTCGCAGAATCGCTTTTGTGCAGAAAACAGTAACACTTGTTCAGAACGAAAGAAAGCACAGAGCCCCAGATTTTATGCTGTCCTGGAGAGCTTGCAGAGCACTGGGGAAAGGCAGGCAGAGAATTCCCTGCTAGCACCTTCTCTGTGCCTGGGAAGCAGAAGTGTTCACATTGCTTCGCAGAATCACTTTTGTGCAGAAAACAGTAACACTTGTTCAGAACGAAAGAAAGCACAGAGCCCCAGATTTGCTGTTGTCCTGGAGAGCTTGCAGAGCACTGGGGAAAGGCAGGCAGAGAATTCCCTGCTAGCACCTTCTCTGTGCCTGTTCACATTGCTTCGCAGAATCGCTTTTGTGCAGAAAACACTAACACTTGTTCAGAACAAAAGAAAGCAAAGAGTCCCAGATTTTATGCTGTACTGGAGAGCTTGCAGAGCACTGGGGAAAGGCAGGCAGAGAATTCCCTGCTAGCACCTTCTCTGTGCCTGGGAAGCAGAAGTGTTCACATTGCTTCGCAAAATCACTTTTGTGCAGAAAACAGTAACTCTTGTTCAGAACAAAAGAAAGCACAGAGCCCCAGATTTTATGTTGTCCTGGAGAGCTTGCAGAGCACTGGGGAAAGGCAGGCAGAGAATTCCCTGCTAGCACCTTCTCTGTGCCTGGGAAGCAAAAGTGTTCACATTGCTTCGCTTAATCGCTTTTGTGCAGAAAACAGTAACACTTGTTCAGAACAAAAGAAAGCACAGAGCCCCAGATTTTATGCTGTCCTGGAGAGCTTGCAGAGCACTGGGGAATAGCAGGCAGAGAATTCCCTGCTAGCACCTTCTCTGTGCCTGGGAAGCAGAAGTGTTCACATTGCTTCGCAGAATCACTTTTGTGCAGAAAACAGTAACACTTGTTCAGAACGAAAGAAAACACAGAGCCCCAGATTTTATGCTGTCCTGGAGAGCTTGCAGAGCACTGGGGAAAGGCAGGCAGAGAATTCCCTGCTAGCACCTTCTCTGTGCCTGGGAAGCAGAAGTGTTCACATTGCTTCGCAGAATCGCTTTTGTGCAGAAAACAGTAACACTTGTTCAGAACGAAAGAAAGCACAGAGCCCCAGATTTTATGCTGTCCTGGAGAGCTTGCAGAGCACTGGGGAAAGGCAGGCAGAGAATTCCCTGCTAGCACCTTCTCTGTGCCTGGGAAGCAGAAGTGTTCACATTGCTTCGCAGAATCGCTTTTGTGCAGAAAACAGTAACTCTTGTTAGGAACGAAAGAAAACACAGAGCCCCAGATTTTATGTTGTCCTGGAGAGCTTGCAGAGCACTGGGGAAAGGCAGGCAGAGAATTCCCTGCTAGCACCTTCTCTGTGCCTGGGAAGCAGAAGTGTTCACATTGCTTCGCAGAATCACTTTTGTGCAGAAAACAGTAACACTTGTTCAGAACGAAAGAAAGCACAGAGCCCCAGATTTGCTGTTGTCCTGGAGAGCTTGCAGAGCACTGGGGAAAGGCAGGCAGAGAATTCCCTGCTAGCACCTTCTCTGTGCCTGTTCACATTGCTTCGCAGAATCGCTTTTGTGCAGAAAACACTAACACTTGTTCAGAACAAAAGAAAGCAAAGAGTCCCAGATTTTATGCTGTACTGGAGAGCTTGCAGAGCACTGGGGAAAGGCAGGCAGAGAATTCCCTGCTAGCACCTTCTCTGTGCCTGGGAAGCAGAAGTGTTCACATTGCTTCGCAAAATCACTTTTGTGCAGAAAACAGTAACTCTTGTTCAGAACAAAAGAAAGCACAGAGCCCCAGATTTTATGTTGTCCTGGAGAGCTTGCAGAGCACTGGGGAAAGGCAGGCAGAGAATTCCCTGCTAGCACCTTCTCTGTGCCTGGGAAGCAAAAGTGTTCACATTGCTTCGCAGAATCGCTTTTGTGCAGAAAACAGTAACACTTGTTCAGAACAAAAGAAAGCACAGAGCCCCAGATTTTATGCTGTCCTGGAGAGCTTGCAGAGCACTGGGGAATAGCAGGCAGAGAATTCCCTGCTAGCACCTTCTCTGTGCCTGGGAAGCAGAAGTGTTCACATTGCTTCGCAGAATCACTTTTGTGCAGAAAACAGTAACACTTGTTCAGAACGAAAGAAAACACAGAGCCCCAGATTTTATGCTGTCCTGGAGAGCTTGCAGAGCACTGGGGAAAGGCAGGCAGAGAATTCCCTGCTAGCACCTTCTCTGTGCCTGGGAAGCAGAAGTGTTCACATTGCTTCGCAGAATCGCTTTTGTGCAGAAAACAGTAACACTTGTTCAGAACGAAAGAAAGCACAGAGCCCCAGATTTTATGCTGTCCTGGAGAGCTTGCAGAGCACTGGGGAAAGGCAGGCAGAGAATTCCCTGCTAGCACCTTCTCTGTGCCTGGGAAGCAGAAGTGTTCACATTGCTTCGCAGAATCGCTTTTGTGCAGAAAACAGTAACTCTTGTTAGGAACGAAAGAAAACACAGAGCCCCAGATTTTATGTTGTCCTGGAGAGCTTGCAGAGCACTGGGGAAAGGCAGGCAGAGAATTCCCTGCTAGCACCTTCTCTGTGCCTGGGAAGCAGAAGTGTTCACATTGCTTCGCAGAATCGCTTTTGTGCAGAAAACAGTAACACTTGTTCAGAACGAAAGAAAGCACAGAGCCCCAGATTTTATGCTGTCCTGGAGAGCTTGCAGAGCACTGGGGAAAGGCAGGCAGAGAATTCCCTGCTAGCACCTTCTCTGTGCCTGGGAAGCAGAAGTGTTCACATTGCTTCGCAGAATCACTTTTGTGCAGAAAACAGTAACACTAGTTCAGAACGAAAGAAAGCACAGAGCCCCAGATTTTATGCTGTCCTGGAGAGCTTGCAGAGCACTGGGGAAAGGCAGGCAGAGAATTCCCTGCTAGCACCTTCTCTGTGCCTGGGAAGCAGAAGTGTTCACATTGCTTCGCAGAATCACTTTTGTGCAGAAAACAGTAACACTTGTTCAGAACGAAAGAAAGCACAGAGCCCCAGATTTGCTGTTGTCCTGGAGAGCTTGCAGAGCACTGGGGAAAGGCAGGCAGAGAATTCCCTGCTAGCACCTTCTCTGTGCCTGGGAAGCAGAAGTGTTCACATTGCTTCGCAGAATCACTTTTGTGCAGAAAACAGTAACACTTGTTCAGAACGAAAGAAAGCACAGAGCCCCAGATTTGCTGTTGTCCTGGAGAGCTTGCAGAGCACTGGGGAAAGGCAGGCAGAGAATTCCCTGCTAGCACCTTCTCTGTGCCTGTTCACATTGCTTCGCAGAATCGCTTTTGTGCAGAAAACACTAACACTTGTTCAGAACAAAAGAAAGCAAAGAGTCCCAGATTTTATGCTGTACTGGAGAGCTTGCAGAGCACTGGGGAAAGGCAGGCAGAGAATTCCCTGCTAGCACCTTCTCTGTGCCTGGGAAGCAAAAGTGTTCACATTGCTTCGCAGAATCGCTTTTGTGCAGAAAACACTAACACTTGTTCAGAACGAAAGAAAGCACAGAGCCCCAGATTTTATGCTGTCCTGGAGAGCTTGCAGAGCACTGGGGAAAGGCAGGCAGAGAATTCCCTGCTAGCACCTTCTCTGTGCCTGGGAAGCAAAAGTGTTCACATTGCTTCGCAGAATCGCTTTTGTGCAGAAAACACTAACACTTGTTCAGAACGAAAGAAAGCACAGAGCCCCAGATTTTATGCTGTCCTGGAGAGCTTGCAGAGCACTGGGGAAAGGCAGGCAGAGAATTCCCTGCTAGCACCTTCTCTGTGCCTGGGAAGCAAAAGTGTTCTCATTGCTTCGCAGAATCGCTTTTGTGCAGAAAGCAGTAACACTTGTTCAGAACGAAAGAAAGCACAGAGCCCCAGATTTTATGTTGTCCTCTAGAGCTTGCAGAGCACTGGGGAAAGGCAGGCAGAGAATTCCCTGCTAGCACCTTCTCTGTGCCTGTTCACATTGCTTCGCAGAATCGCTTTTGTGCAGAAAACACTAACACTTGTTCAGAACAAAAGAAAGCAAAGAGTCCCAGATTTTATGCTGTACTGGAGAGCTTGCAGAGCACTGGGGAAAGGCAGGCAGAGAATTCCCTGCTAGCACCTTCTCTGTGCCTGGGAAGCAAAAGTGTTCACATTGCTTCGCAGAATCGCTTTTGTGCAGAAAACACTAACACTTGTTCAGAACGAAAGAAAGCACAGAGCCCCAGATTTTATGCTGTCCTGGAGAGCTTGCAGAGCACTGGGGAAAGGCAGGCAGAGAATTCCCTGCTAGCACCTTCTCTGTGCCTGGGAAGCAGAAGTGTTCACATTGCTTCGCAGAATCACTTTTGTGCAGAAAACAGTAACACTTGTTCAGAACGAAAGAAAGCACAGAGCCCCAGATTTGCTGTTGTCCTGGAGAGCTTGCAGAGCACTGGGGAAAGGCAGGCAGAGAATTCCCTGCTAGCACCTTCTCTGTGCCTGTTCACATTGCTTCGCAGAATCGCTTTTGTGCAGAAAACACTAACACTTGTTCAGAACGAAAGAAAGCACAGAGCCCCAGATTTTATGCTGTCCTGGAGAGCTTGCAGAGCACTGGGGAAAGGCAGGCAGAGAATTCCCTGCTAGCACCTTCTCTGTGCCTGGGAAGCAAAAGTGTTCACATTGCTTCGCAGAATCGCTTTTGTGCAGAAAACACTAACACTTGTTCAGAACGAAAGAAAGCACAGAGCCCCAGATTTTATGCTGTCCTGGAGAGCTTGCAGAGCACTGGGGAAAGGCAGGCAGAGAATTCCCTGCTAGCACCTTCTCTGTGCCTGGGAAGCAAAAGTGTTCTCATTGCTTCGCAGAATCGCTTTTGTGCAGAAAGCAGTAACACTTGTTCAGAACGAAAGAAAGCACAGAGCCCCAGATTTTATGTTGTCCTGGAGAGCTTGCAGAGCACTGGGGAAAGGCAGGCAGAGAATTCCCTGCTAGCACCTTCTCTGTGCCTGGGAAGCAGAAGTGTTCACATTGCTTCGCAGAATCACTTTTGTGCAGAAAACAGTAACACTTGTTCAGAACGAAAGAAAGCACAGAGCCCCAGATTTTATGCTGTCCTGGAGAGCTTGCAGAGCACTGGGGAAAGGCAGGCAGAGAATTCCCTGCTAGCACCTTCTCTGTGCCTGGGAAGCAGAAGTGTTCACATTGCTTCGCAGAATCACTTTTGTGCAGAAAACAGTAACACTTGTTCAGAACGAAAGAAAGCACAGAGCCCCAGATTTGCTGTTGTCCTGGAGAGCTTGCAGAGCACTGGGGAAAGGCAGGCAGAGAATTCCCTGCTAGCACCTTCTCTGTGCCTGGGAAGCAGAAGTGTTCACATTGCTTCGCAGAATCACTTTTGTGCAGAAAACAGTAACACTTGTTCAGAACGAAAGAAAGCACAGAGCCCCAGATTTGCTGTTGTCCTGGAGAGCTTGCAGAGCACTGGGGAAAGGCAGGCAGAGAATTCCCTGCTAGCACCTTCTCTGTGCCTGTTCACATTGCTTCGCAGAATCGCTTTTGTGCAGAAAACACTAACACTTGTTCAGAACAAAAGAAAGCAAAGAGTCCCAGATTTTATGCTGTACTGGAGAGCTTGCAGAGCACTGGGGAAAGGCAGGCAGAGAATTCCCTGCTAGCACCTTCTCTGTGCCTGGGAAGCAAAAGTGTTCACATTGCTTCGCAGAATCGCTTTTGTGCAGAAAACACTAACACTTGTTCAGAACGAAAGAAAGCACAGAGCCCCAGATTTTATGCTGTCCTGGAGAGCTTGCAGAGCACTGGGGAAAGGCAGGCAGAGAATTCCCTGCTAGCACCTTCTCTGTGCCTGGGAAGCAAAAGTGTTCACATTGCTTCGCAGAATCGCTTTTGTGCAGAAAACACTAACACTTGTTCAGAACGAAAGAAAGCACAGAGCCCCAGATTTTATGCTGTCCTGGAGAGCTTGCAGAGCACTGGGGAAAGGCAGGCAGAGAATTCCCTGCTAGCACCTTCTCTGTGCCTGGGAAGCAAAAGTGTTCTCATTGCTTCGCAGAATCGCTTTTGTGCAGAAAGCAGTAACACTTGTTCAGAACGAAAGAAAGCACAGAGCCCCAGATTTTATGTTGTCCTCTAGAGCTTGCAGAGCACTGGGGAAAGGCAGGCAGAGAATTCCCTGCTAGCACCTTCTCTGTGCCTGTTCACATTGCTTCGCAGAATCGCTTTTGTGCAGAAAACACTAACACTTGTTCAGAACAAAAGAAAGCAAAGAGTCCCAGATTTTATGCTGTACTGGAGAGCTTGCAGAGCACTGGGGAAAGGCAGGCAGAGAATTCCCTGCTAGCACCTTCTCTGTGCCTGGGAAGCAAAAGTGTTCACATTGCTTCGCAGAATCGCTTTTGTGCAGAAAACACTAACACTTGTTCAGAACGAAAGAAAGCACAGAGCCCCAGATTTTATGCTGTCCTGGAGAGCTTGCAGAGCACTGGGGAAAGGCAGGCAGAGAATTCCCTGCTAGCACCTTCTCTGTGCCTGGGAAGCAGAAGTGTTCACATTGCTTCGCAGAATCACTTTTGTGCAGAAAACAGTAACACTTGTTCAGAACGAAAGAAAGCACAGAGCCCCAGATTTGCTGTTGTCCTGGAGAGCTTGCAGAGCACTGGGGAAAGGCAGGCAGAGAATTCCCTGCTAGCACCTTCTCTGTGCCTGTTCACATTGCTTCGCAGAATCGCTTTTGTGCAGAAAACACTAACACTTGTTCAGAACAAAAGAAAGCAAAGAGTCCCAGATTTTATGCTGTACTGGAGAGCTTGCAGAGCACTGGGGAAAGGCAGGCAGAGAATTCCCTGCTAGCACCTTCTCTGTGCCTGGGAAGCAAAAGTGTTCACATTGCTTCGCAGAATCGCTTTTGTGCAGAAAACACTAACACTTGTTCAGAACGAAAGAAAGCACAGAGCCCCAGATTTTATGCTGTCCTGGAGAGCTTGCAGAGCACTGGGGAAAGGCAGGCAGAGAATTCCCTGCTAGCACCTTCTCTGTGCCTGGGAAGCAAAAGTGTTCACATTGCTTCGCAGAATCGCTTTTGTGCAGAAAACACTAACACTTGTTCAGAACGAAAGAAAGCACAGAGCCCCAGATTTTATGTTGTCCTCTAGAGCTTGCAGAGCACTGGGGAAAGGCAGGCAGAGAATTCCCTGCTAGCACCTTCTCTGTGCCTGTTCACATTGCTTCGCAGAATCGCTTTTGTGCAGAAAACACTAACACTTGTTCAGAACAAAAGAAAGCAAAGAGTCCCAGATTTTATGCTGTACTGGAGAGCTTGCAGAGCACTGGGGAAAGGCAGGCAGAGAATTCCCTGCTAGCACCTTCTCTGTGCCTGGGAAGCAAAAGTGTTCACATTGCTTCGCAGAATCGCTTTTGTGCAGAAAACACTAACACTTGTTCAGAACGAAAGAAAGCACAGAGCCCCAGATTTTATGCTGTCCTGGAGAGCTTGCAGAGCACTGGGGAAAGGCAGGCAGAGAATTCCCTGCTAGCACCTTCTCTGTGCCTGGGAAGCAGAAGTGTTCACATTGCTTCGCAGAATCACTTTTGTGCAGAAAACAGTAACACTTGTTCAGAACGAAAGAAAGCACAGAGCCCCAGATTTGCTGTTGTCCTGGAGAGCTTGCAGAGCACTGGGGAAAGGCAGGCAGAGAATTCCCTGCTAGCACCTTCTCTGTGCCTGTTCACATTGCTTCGCAGAATCGCTTTTGTGCAGAAAACACTAACACTTGTTCAGAACGAAAGAAAGCACAGAGCCCCAGATTTGCTGTTGTCCTGGAGAGCTTGCAGAGCACTGGGGAAAGGCAGGCAGAGAATTCCCTGCTAGCACCTTCTCTGTGCCTGGGAAGCAAAAGTGTTCACATTGCTTCGCAGAATCGCTTTTGTGCAGAAAACACTAACACTTGTTCAGAACGAAAGAAAGCACAGAGCCCCAGATTTTATGCTGTCCTGGAGAGCTTGCAGAGCACTGGGGAAAGGCAGGCAGAGAATTCCCTGCTAGCACCTTCTCTGTGCCTGGGAAGCAAAAGTGTTCTCATTGCTTCGCAGAATCGCTTTTGTGCAGAAAGCAGTAACACTTGTTCAGAACGAAAGAAAGCACAGAGCCCCAGATTTTATGTTGTCCTGGAGAGCTTGCAGAGCACTGGGGAAAGGCAGGCAGAGAATTCCCTGCTAGCACCTTCTCTGTGCATGTTCACATTGCTTCGCAGAATCGCTTTTGTGCAGAAAACACTAACACTTGTTCAGAACAAAAGAAAGCAAAGAGTCCCAGATTTTATGCTGTACTGGAGAGCTTGCAGAGCACTGGGGAAAGGCAGGCAGAGAATTCCCTGCTAGCACCTTCTCTGTGCCTGGGAAGCAAAAGTGTTCACATTGCTTCGCAGAATCGCTTTTGTGCAGAAAACACTAACACTTG
Organism: Strix uralensis; assembly: GCF_047716275.1. Classification (NCBI taxonomy): domain Eukaryota; kingdom Metazoa; phylum Chordata; class Aves; order Strigiformes; family Strigidae; genus Strix; species Strix uralensis. The sequence goes on along the minus strand of NC_134005.1, from coordinate 955,788 downwards.
TTCAGAACGAAAGAAAGCACAGAGCCCCAGATTTTATGCTGTCCTGGAGAGCTTGCAGAGCACTGGGGAAAGGCAGGCAGAGAATTCCCTGCTAGCACCTTCTCTGTGCCTGGGAAGCAGAAGTGTTCACATTGCTTCGCAGAATCACTTTTGTGCAGAAAACAGTAACACTTGTTCAGAACGAAAGAAAGCACAGAGCCCCAGATTTGCTGTTGTCCTGGAGAGCTTGCAGAGCACTGGGGAAAGGCAGGCAGAGAATTCCCTGCTAGCACCTTCTCTGTGCCTGTTCACATTGCTTCGCAGAATCGCTTTTGTGCAGAAAACACTAACACTTGTTCAGAACGAAAGAAAGCACAGAGTCCCAGATTTTATGCTGTACTGGAGAGCTTGCAGAGCACTGGGGAAAGGCAGGCAGAGAATTCCCTGCTAGCACCTTCTCTGTGCCTGGGAAGCAAAAGTGTTCACATTGCTTCGCAGAATCGCTTTTGTGCAGAAAACACTAACACTTGTTCAGAACGAAAGAAAGCACAGAGCCCCAGATTTTATGCTGTCCTGGAGAGCTTGCAGAGCACTGGGGAAAGGCAGGCAGAGAATTCCCTGCTAGCACCTTCTCTGTGCCTGGGAAGCAGAAGTGTTCACATTGCTTCGCAGAATCACTTTTGTGCAGAAAACAGTAACACTTGTTCAGAACGAAAGAAAGCACAGAGCCCCAGATTTGCTGTTGTCCTGGAGAGCTTGCAGAGTACTGGGGAAAGGCAGGCAGAGAATTCCCTGCTAGCACCTTCTCTGTGCCTGTTCACATTGCTTCGCAGAATCGCTTTTGTGCAGAAAACACTAACACTTGTTCAGAACAAAAGAAAGCAAAGAGTCCCAGATTTTATGCTGTCCTGGAGAGCTTGCAGAGCACTGGGGAAAGGCAGGCAGAGAATTCCCTGCTAGCACCTTCTCTGTGCCTGGGAAGCAGAAGTGTTCACATTGCTTCGCAGAATCACTTTTGTGCAGAAAACAGTAACTCTTGTTAGGAACGAAAGAAAACACAGAGCCCCAGATTTTATGTTGTCCTGGAGAGCTTGCAGAGCACTGGGGAAAGGCAGGCAGAGAATTCCCTGCTAGCACCTTCTCTGTGCCTGGGAAGCAGAAGTGTTCACATTGCTTCGCAGAATCGCTTTTGTGCAGAAAACAGTAACACTTGTTCAGAACGAAAGAAAGCACAGAGCCCCAGATTTTATGCTGTCCTGGAGAGCTTGCAGAGCACTGGGGAAAGGCAGGCAGAGAATTCCCTGCTAGCACCTTCTCTGTGCCTGTTGACATTACTTCGCAGAATCGCTTTTGTGCAGAAAACAGTAACACTTGTTCAGAACGAAAGAAAGCACAGAGCCCCAGATTTTATGCTGTCCTGGAGAGATTGCAGAGCACTGGGGAAAAGCAGGCAGAGAATTCCCTGCTAGTACCTTCTCTGTGCCTGGGAAGCAGAAGTGTTCACATTGCTTCGCAGAATCACTTTTGTGCAGAAAACAGTAACACTTGTTCAGAACGAAAGAAAACACAGAGCCCCAGATTTTATGCTGTCCTGGAGAGCTTGAAGAGCACTGGGGAAAGGCAGGCAGAGAATTCCCTGCTAGCACCTTCTCTGTGCCTGTTCACATTGCTTCGCAGAATCGCTTTTGTGCAGAAAACACTAACACTTGTTCAGAACAAAAGAAAGCAAAGAGTCCCAGATTTTACGCTGTACTGGAGAGCTTGCAGAGCACTGGGGAAAGGCAGGCAGAGAATTCCCTGCTAGCACCTTCTCTGTGCCTGGGAAGCAAAAGTGTTCACATTGCTTCGCAGAATCGCTTTTGTGCAGAAAACACTAACACTTGTTCAGAACGAAAGAAAGCACAGAGCCCCAGATTTTATGCTGTCCTGGAGAGCTTGCAGAGCACTGGGGAAAGGCAGGCAGAGAATTCCCTGCTAGCACCTTCTCTGTGCCTGGGAAGCAAAAGTGTTCACATTGCTTCGCAGAATCGCTTTTGTGCAGAAAACAGTAACACTTGTTCAGAACAAAAGAAAGCACAGAGCCCCAGATTTTATGCTGTCCTGGAGAGCTTGCAGAGCACTGGGGAAAGGCAGGCAGAGAATTCCCTGCTAGCACCTTCTGTGTGCCTGGGAAGCAAAAGTGTTCACATTGCTTCGCAGAATCGCTTTTGTGCAGAAAACAGTAACACTTGTTCAGAACGAAAGAAAGCACAGAGCCCCAGATTTTATGCTGTCCTGGAGAGCTTGCAGAGCACTGGGGAAAGGCAGGCAGAGAATTCCCTGCTAGCACCTTCTCTGTGCCTGGGAAGCAGAAGTGTTCACATTGCTTCGCAGAATCGCTTTTGTGCAGAAAACAGTAACTCTTGTTAGGAACGAAAGAAAACACAGAGCCCCAGATTTTATGTTGTCCTGGAGAGCTTGCAGAGCACTGGGGAAAGGCAGGCAGAGAATTCCCTGCTAGCACCTTCTCTGTGCCTGTTCACATTACTTCGCAGAATCACTTTTGTGCAGAAAACAGTAACACTTGTTCAGAACGAAAGAAAGCACAGAGCCGCAGATTTTATGCTGTCCTGGAGAGCTTGCAGAGCACTGGGGAAAGGCAGGCAGAGAATTCCCTGCTAGCACCTTCTCTGTGCCTGGGAAGCAGAAGTGTTCACATTGCTTCGCAAAATCACTTTTGTGCAGAAAACAGTAACTCTTGTTCAGAACAAAAGAAAGCACAGAGCCCCAGATTTTATGTTGTCCTGGAGAGCTTGCAGAGCACTGGGGAAAGGCAGGCAGAGAATTCCCTGCTAGCACCTTCTCTGTGCCTGGGAAGCAAAAGTGTTCACATTGCTTCGCAGAATCGCTTTTGTGCAGAAAACAGTAACACTTGTTCAGAACAAAAGAAAGCACAGAGCCCCAGATTTTATGCTGTCCTGGAGAGCTTGCAGAGCACTGGGGAATAGCAGGCAGAGAATTCCCTGCTAGCACCTTCTCTGTGCCTGGGAAGCAGAAGTGTTCACATTGCTTCGCAGAATCACTTTTGTGCAGAAAACAGTAACACTTGTTCAGAACGAAAGAAAACACAGAGCCCCAGATTTTATGCTGTCCTGGAGAGCTTGCAGAGCACTGGGGAAAGGCAGGCAGAGAATTCCCTGCTAGCACCTTCTCTGTGCCTGGGAAGCAGAAGTGTTCACATTGCTTCGCAGAATCGCTTTTGTGCAGAAAACAGTAACACTTGTTCAGAACGAAAGAAAGCACAGAGCCCCAGATTTTATGCTGTCCTGGAGAGCTTGCAGAGCACTGGGGAAAGGCAGGCAGAGAATTCCCTGCTAGCACCTTCTCTGTGCCTGGGAAGCAGAAGTGTTCACATTGCTTCGCAGAATCGCTTTTGTGCAGAAAACAGTAACTCTTGTTAGGAACGAAAGAAAACACAGAGCCCCAGATTTTATGTTGTCCTGGAGAGCTTGCAGAGCACTGGGGAAAGGCAGGCAGAGAATTCCCTGCTAGCACCTTCTCTGTGCCTGGGAAGCAGAAGTGTTCACATTGCTTCGCAGAATCGCTTTTGTGCAGAAAACAGTAACACTTGTTCAGAACGAAAGAAAGCACAGAGCCCCAGATTTTATGCTGTCCTGGAGAGCTTGCAGAGCACTGGGGAAAGGCAGGCAGAGAATTCCCTGCTAGCACCTTCTCTGTGCCTGGGAAGCAAAAGTGTTCACATTGCTTCGCAGAATCGCTTTTGTGCAGAAAACAGTAACACTTGTTCAGAACAAAAGAAAGCACAGAGCCCCAGATTTTATGCTGTCCTGGAGAGCTTGCAGAGCACTGGGGAATAGCAGGCAGAGAATTCCCTGCTAGCACCTTCTCTGTGCCTGGGAAGCAGAAGTGTTCACATTGCTTCGCAGAATCACTTTTGTGCAGAAAACAGTAACACTTGTTCAGAACGAAAGAAAACACAGAGCCCCAGATTTTATGCTGTCCTGGAGAGCTTGCAGAGCACTGGGGAAAGGCAGGCAGAGAATTCCCTGCTAGCACCTTCTCTGTGCCTGGGAAGCAGAAGTGTTCACATTGCTTCGCAGAATCGCTTTTGTGCAGAAAACAGTAACACTTGTTCAGAACGAAAGAAAGCACAGAGCCCCAGATTTTATGCTGTCCTGGAGAGCTTGCAGAGCACTGGGGAAAGGCAGGCAGAGAATTCCCTGCTAGCACCTTCTCTGTGCCTGTTCACATTGCTTCGCAGAATCGCTTTTGTGCAGAAAACACTAACACTTGTTCAGAACAAAAGAAAGCAAAGAGTCCCAGATTTTATGCTGTACTGGAGAGCTTGCAGAGCACTGGGGAAAGGCAGGCAGAGAATTCCCTGCTAGCACCTTCTCTGTGCCTGGGAAGCAAAAGTGTTCACATTGCTTCGCAGAATCGCTTTTGTGCAGAAAACACTAACACTTGTTCAGAACGAAAGAAAGCACAGAGCCCCAGATTTTATGCTGTCCTGGAGAGCTTGCAGAGCACTGGGGAAAGGCAGGCAGAGAATTCCCTGCTAGCACCTTCTCTGTGCCTGGGAAGCAAAAGTGTTCTCATTGCTTCGCAGAATCGCTTTTGTGCAGAAAACAGTAACACTTGTTCAGAACGAAAGAAAGCACAGAGCCCCAGATTTTATGTTGTCCTCTAGAGCTTGCAGAGCACTGGGGAAAGGCAGGCAGAGAATTCCCTGCTAGCACCTTCTCTGTGCCTGTTCACATTGCTTCGCAGAATCGCTTTTGTGCAGAAAACACTAACACTTGTTCAGAACAAAAGAAAGCAAAGAGTCCCAGATTTTATGCTGTACTGGAGAGCTTGCAGAGCACTGGGGAAAGGCAGGCAGAGAATTCCCTGCTAGCACCTTCTCTGTGCCTGGGAAGCAAAAGTGTTCACATTGCTTCGCAGAATCGCTTTTGTGCAGAAAACACTAACACTTGTTCAGAACGAAAGAAAGCACAGAGCCCCAGATTTTATGCTGTCCTGGAGAGCTTGCAGAGCACTGGGGAAAGGCAGGCAGAGAATTCCCTGCTAGCACCTTCTCTGTGCCTGGGAAGCAAAAGTGTTCACATTGCTTCGCAGAATCGCTTTTGTGCAGAAAACACTAACACTTGTTCAGAACGAAAGAAAGCACAGAGCCCCAGATTTTATGCTGTCCTGGAGAGCTTGCAGAGCACTGGGGAAAGGCAGGCAGAGAATTCCCTGCTAGCACCTTCTCTGTGCCTGGAAAGCAAAAGTGTTCTCATTGCTTCGCAGAATCGCTTTTGTGCAGAAAACAGTAACACTTGTTCAGAACGAAAGAAAGCACAGAGCCCCAGATTTTATGTTGTCCTCTAGAGCTTGCAGAGCACTGGGGAAAGGCAGGCAGAGAATTCCCTGCTAGCACCTTCTCTGTGCCTGTTCACATTGCTTCGCAGAATCGCTTTTGTGCAGAAAACACTAACACTTGTTCAGAACAAAAGAAAGCAAAGAGTCCCAGATTTTATGCTGTACTGGAGAGCTTGCAGAGCACTGGGGAAAGGCAGGCAGAGAATTCCCTGCTAGCACCTTCTCTGTGCCTGGGAAGCAAAAGTGTTCACATTGCTTCGCAGAATCGCTTTTGTGCAGAAAACACTAACACTTGTTCAGAACGAAAGAAAGCACAGAGCCCCAGATTTTATGCTGTCCTGGAGAGCTTGCAGAGCACTGGGGAAAGGCAGGCAGAGAATTCCCTGCTAGCACCTTCTCTGTGCCTGGGAAGCAGAAGTGTTCACATTGCTTCGCAGAATCACTTTTGTGCAGAAAACAGTAACACTTGTTCAGAACGAAAGAAAGCACAGAGCCCCAGATTTGCTGTTGTCCTGGAGAGCTTGCAGAGCACTGGGGAAAGGCAGGCAGAGAATTCCCTGCTAGCACCTTCTCTGTGCCTGTTCACATTGCTTCTCAGAATCGCTTTTGTGCAGAAAACACTAACACTTGTTCAGAACAAAAGAAAGCAAAGAGTCCCAGATTTTATGCTGTACTGGAGAGCTTGCAGAGCACTGGGGAAAGGCAGGCAGAGAATTCCCTGCTAGCACCTTCTCTGTGCCTGGGAAGCAAAAGTGTTCACATTGCTTCGCAGAATCGCTTTTGTGCAGAAAACACTAACACTTGTTCAGAACGAAAGAAAGCACAGAGCCCCAGATTTTATGCTGTCCTGGAGAGCTTGCAGAGCACTGGGGAAAGGCAGGCAGAGAATTCCCTGCTAGCACCTTCTCTGTGCCTGTTCACATTGCTTCGCAGAATCGCTTTTGTGCAGAAAACACTAACACTTGTTCAGAACAAAAGAAAGCAAAGAGTCCCAGATTTTATGCTGTCCTGGAGAGCTTGCAGAGCACTGGGAAAGGCAGGCAGAGAATTCCCTGCTAGCACCTTCTCTGTGCCTGGGAAGCAGAAGTGTTCACATTGCTTCGCAGAATCACTTTTGTGCAGAAAACAGTAACTCTTGTTAGGAACGAAAGAAAACACAGAGCCCCAGATTTTATGTTGTCCTGGAGAGCTTGCAGAGCACTGGGGAAAGGCAGGCAGAGAATTCCCTGCTAGCACCTTCTCTGTGCCTGGGAAGCAGAAGTGTTCACATTGCTTCGCAGAATCGCTTTTGTGCAGAAAACAGTAACACTTGTTCAGAACGAAAGAAAGCACAGAGCCCCAGATTTTATGCTGTCCTGGAGAGCTTGCAGAGCACTGGGGAAAGGCAGGCAGAGAATTCCCTGCTAGCACCTTCTCTGTGCCTGTTGACATTACTTCGCAGAATCGCTTTTGTGCAGAAAACAGTAACACTTGTTCAGAACGAAAGAAAGCACAGAGCCCCAGATTTTATGCTGTCCTGGAGAGATTGCAGAGCACTGGGGAAAAGCAGGCAGAGAATTCCCTGCTAGTACCTTCTCTGTGCCTGGGAAGCAGAAGTGTTCACATTGCTTCGCAGAATCACTTTTGTGCAGAAAACAGTAACACTTGTTCAGAACGAAAGAAAACACAGAGCCCCAGATTTTATGCTGTCCTGGAGAGCTTGAAGAGCACTGGGGAAAGGCAGGCAGAGAATTCCCTGCTAGCACCTTCTCTGTGCCTGTTCACATTGCTTCGCAGAATCGCTTTTGTGCAGAAAACACTAACACTTGTTCAGAACAAAAGAAAGCAAAGAGTCCCAGATTTTATGCTGTACTGGAGAGCTTGCAGAGCACTGGGGAAAGGCAGGCAGAGAATTCCCTGCTAGCACCTTCTCTGTGCCTGGGAAGCAAAAGTGTTCACATTGCTTCGCAGAATCGCTTTTGTGCAGAAAACACTAACACTTGTTCAGAACGAAAGAAAGCACAGAGCCCCAGATTTTATGCTGTCCTGGAGAGCTTGCAGAGCACTGGGGAAAGGCAGGCAGAGAATTCCCTGCTAGCACCTTCTCTGTGCCTGGGAAGCAAAAGTGTTCTCATTGCTTCGCAGAATCGCTTTTGTGCAGAAAACAGTAACACTTGTTCAGAACGAAAGAAAGCACAGAGCCCCAGATTTTATGTTGTCCTCTAGAGCTTGCAGAGCACTGGGGAAAGGCAGGCAGAGAATTCCCTGCTAGCACCTTCTGTGTGCCTGGGAAGCAAAAGTGTTCACATTGCTTCGCAGAATCGCTTTTGTGCAGAAAACAGTAACACTTGTTCAGAACAAAAGAAAGCACAGAGCCCCAGATTTTATGCTGTCCTGGAGAGCTTGCAGAGCACTGGGGAAAGGCAGGCAGAGAATTCCCTGCTAGCACCTTCTCTGTGCCTGGGAAGCAGAAGTGTTCACATTGCTTCGCAGAATCGCTTTTGTGCAGAAAACAGTAACACTTGTTCAGAACGAAAGAAAGCACAGAGCCCCAGATTTTATGCTGTCCTGGAGAGCTTGCAGAGCACTGGGGAAAGGCAGGCAGAGAATTCCCTGCTAGCACCTTCTCTGTGCCTGGGAAGCAGAAGTGTTCACATTGCTTCGCAGAATCGCTTTTGTGCAGAAAACAGTAACTCTTGTTAGGAACGAAAGAAAACACAGAGCCCCAGATTTTATGTTGTCCTGGAGAGCTTGCAGAGCACTGGGGAAAGGCAGGCAGAGAATTCCCTGCTAGCACCTTCTCTGTGCCTGTTCACATTACTTCGCAGAATCACTTTTGTGCAGAAAACAGTAACACTTGTTCAGAACGAAAGAAAGCACAGAGCCGCAGATTTTATGCTGTCCTGGAGAGCTTGCAGAGCACTGGGGAAAGGCAGGCAGAGAATTCCCTGCTAGCACCTTCTCTGTGCCTGGGAAGCAGAAGTGTTCACATTGCTTCGCAGAATCGCTTTTGTGCAGAAAACAGTAACACTTGTTCAGAACGAAAGAAAGCACAGAGCCCCAGATTTTATGCTGTCCTGGAGAGCTTGCAGAGCACTGGGGAAAGGCAGGCAGAGAATTCCCTGCTAGCACCTTCTCTGTGCCTGGGAAGCAGAAGTGTTCACATTGCTTCGCAGAATCACTTTTGTGCAGAAAACAGTAACACTTGTTCAGAACGAAAGAAAGCACAGAGCCCCAGATTTGCTGTTGTCCTGGAGAGCTTGCAGAGCACTGGGGAAAGGCAGGCAGAGAATTCCCTGCTAGCACCTTCTCTGTGCCTGTTCACATTGCTTCGCAGAATCGCTTTTGTGCAGAAAACACTAACACTTGTTCAGAACAAAAGAAAGCAAAGAGTCCCAGATTTTATGCTGTACTGGAGAGCTTGCAGAGCACTGGGGAAAGGCAGGCAGAGAATTCCCTGCTAGCACCTTCTCTGTGCCTGGGAAGCAGAAGTGTTCACATTGCTTCGCAGAATCACTTTTGTGCAGAAAACAGTAACTCTTGTTAGGAACGAAAGAAAGCACAGAGCCCCAGATTTTATGTTGTCCTGGAGAGCTTGCAGAGCACTGGGGAAAGGCAGGCAGAGAATTCCCTGCTAGCACCTTCTCTGTGCCTGGGAAGCAGAAGTGTTCACATTGCTTCGCAGAATCGCTTTTGTGCAGAAAACAGTAACACTTGTTCAGAACAAAAGAAAGCACAGAGCCCCAGATTTTATGTTGTCCTCTAGAGCTTGCAGAGCACTGGGGAAAGGCAGGCAGAGAATTCCCTGCTAGCACCTTCTCTGTGCCTGTTCACATTGCTTCGCAGAATCGCTTTTGTGCAGAAAACAGTAACACTTGTTCAGAACGAAAGAAAGCACAGAGCCCCAGATTTTATGCTGTCCTGGAGAGCTTGCAGAGCACTGGGGAAAGGCAGGCAGAGAATTCCCTGCTAGCACCTTCTCTGTGCCTGGGAAGCAGAAGTGTTCACATTGCTTCGCAGAATCACTTTTGTGCAGAAAACAGTAACACTTGTTCAGAACGAAAGAAAGCACAGAGCCCCAGATTTGCTGTTGTCCTGGAGAGCTTGCAGAGCACTGGGGAAAGGCAGGCAGAGAATTCCCTGCTAGCACCTTCTCTGTGCCTGTTCACATTGCTTCGCAGAATCGCTTTTGTGCAGAAAACACTAACACTTGTTCAGAACAAAAGAAAGCAAAGAGTCCCAGATTTTATGCTGTACTGGAGAGCTTGCAGAGCACTGGGGAAAGGCAGGCAGAGAATTCCCTGCTAGCACCTTCTCTGTGCCTGGGAAGCAGAAGTGTTCACATTGCTTCGCAGAATCACTTTTGTGCAGAAAACAGTAACTCTTGTTAGGAACGAAAGAAAGCACAGAGCCCCAGATTTTATGTTGTCCTGGAGAGCTTGCAGAGCACTGGGGAAAGGCAGGCAGAGAATTCCCTGCTAGCACCTTCTCTGTGCCTGGGAAGCAGAAGTGTTCACATTGCTTCGCAGAATCGCTTTTGTGCAGAAAACAGTAACACTTGTTCAGAACAAAAGAAAGCACAGAGCCCCAGATTTTATGTTGTCCTCTAGAGCTTGCAGAGCACTGGGGAAAGGCAGGCAGAGAATTCCCTGCTAGCACCTTCTCTGTGCCTGTTCACATTGCTTCGCAGAATCGCTTTTGTGCAGAAAACACTAACACTTGTTCAGAACAAAAGAAAGCAAAGAGTCCCAGATTTTATGCTGTACTGGAGAGCTTGCAGAGCACTGGGGAAAGGCAGGCAGAGAATTCCCTGCTAGCACCTTCTCTGTGCCTGGGAAGCAAAAGTGTTCACATTGCTTCGCAGAATCGCTTTTGTGCAGAAAACACTAACACTTGTTCAGAACGAAAGAAAGCACAGAGCCCCAGATTTTATGCTGTCCTGGAGAGCTTGCAGAGCACTGGGGAAAGGCAGGCAGAGAATTCCCTGCTAGCACCTTCTCTGTGCCTGTTCACATTGCTTCGCAGAATCGCTTTTGTGCAGAAAACACTAACACTTGTTCAGAACAAAAGAAAGCAAAGAGTCCCAGATTTTATGCTGTCCTGGAGAGCTTGCAGAGCACTGGGGAAAGGCAGGCAGAGAATTCCCTGCTAGCACCTTCTCTGTGCCTGGGAAGCAGAAGTGTTCACATTGCTTCGCAGAATCACTTTTGTGCAGAAAACAGTAACTCTTGTTAGGAACGAAAGAAAACACAGAGCCCCAGATTTTATGTTGTCCTGGAGAGCTTGCAGAGCACTGGGGAAAGGCAGGCAGAGAATTCCCTGCTAGCACCTTCTCTGTGCCTGGGAAGCAGAAGTGTTCACATTGCTTCGCAGAATCGCTTTTGTGCAGAAAACAGTAACACTTGTTCAGAACGAAAGAAAGCACAGAGCCCCAGATTTTATGCTGTCCTGGAGAGCTTGCAGAGCACTGGGGAAAGGCAGGCAGAGAATTCCCTGCTAGCACCTTCTCTGTGCCTGTTGACATTACTTCGCAGAATCGCTTTTGTGCAGAAAACAGTAACACTTGTTCAGAACGAAAGAAAGCACAGAGCCCCAGATTTTATGCTGTCCTGGAGAGATTGCAGAGCACTGGGGAAAAGCAGGCAGAGAATTCCCTGCTAGTACCTTCTCTGTGCCTGGGAAGCAGAAGTGTTCACATTGCTTCGCAGAATCACTTTTGTGCAGAAAACAGTAACACTTGTTCAGAACGAAAGAAAACACAGAGCCCCAGATTTTATGCTGTCCTGGAGAGCTTGAAGAGCACTGGGGAAAGGCAGGCAGAGAATTCCCTGCTAGCACCTTCTCTGTGCCTGTTCACATTGCTTCGCAGAATCGCTTTTGTGCAGAAAACACTAACACTTGTTCAGAACAAAAGAAAGCAAAGAGTCCCAGATTTTATGCTGTACTGGAGAGCTTGCAGAGCACTGGGGAAAGGCAGGCAGAGAATTCCCTGCTAGCACCTTCTCTGTGCCTGGGAAGCAAAAGTGTTCACATTGCTTCGCAGAATCGCTTTTGTGCAGAAAACACTAACACTTGTTCAGAACGAAAGAAAGCACAGAGCCCCAGATTTTATGCTGTCCTGGAGAGCTTGCAGAGCACTGGGGAAAGGCAGGCAGAGAATTCCCTGCTAGCACCTTCTCTGTGCCTGGGAAGCAAAAGTGTTCTCATTGCTTCGCAGAATCGCTTTTGTGCAGAAAACAGTAACACTTGTTCAGAACGAAAGAAAGCACAGAGCCCCAGATTTTATGTTGTCCTCTAGAGCTTGCAGAGCACTGGGGAAAGGCAGGCAGAGAATTCCCTGCTAGCACCTTCTGTGTGCCTGGGAAGCAAAAGTGTTCACATTGCTTCGCAGAATCGCTTTTGTGCAGAAAACAGTAACACTTGTTCAGAACAAAAGAAAGCACAGAGCCCCAGATTTTATGCTGTCCTGGAGAGCTTGCAGAGCACTGGGGAAAGGCAGGCAGAGAATTCCCTGCTAGCACCTTCTCTGTGCCTGGGAAGCAGAAGTGTTCACATTGCTTCGCAGAATCGCTTTTGTGCAGAAAACAGTAACACTTGTTCAGAACGAAAGAAAGCACAGAGCCCCAGATTTTATGCTGTCCTGGAGAGCTTGCAGAGCACTGGGGAAAGGCAGGCAGAGAATTCCCTGCTAGCACCTTCTCTGTGCCTGGGAAGCAGAAGTGTTCACATTGCTTCGCAGAATCGCTTTTGTGCAGAAAACAGTAACTCTTGTTAGGAACGAAAGAAAACACAGAGCCCCAGATTTTATGTTGTCCTGGAGAGCTTGCAGAGCACTGGGGAAAGGCAGGCAGAGAATTCCCTGCTAGCACCTTCTCTGTGCCTGTTCACATTACTTCGCAGAATCACTTTTGTGCAGAAAACAGTAACACTTGTTCAGAACGAAAGAAAGCACAGAGCCGCAGATTTTATGCTGTCCTGGAGAGCTTGCAGAGCACTGGGGAAAGGCAGGCAGAGAATTCCCTGCTAGCACCTTCTCTGTGCCTGGGAAGCAGAAGTGTTCACATTGCTTCGCAGAATCGCTTTTGTGCAGAAAACAGTAACACTTGTTCAGAACGAAAGAAAGCACAGAGCCCCAGATTTTATGCTGTCCTGGAGAGCTTGCAGAGCACTGGGGAAAGGCAGGCAGAGAATTCCCTGCTAGCACCTTCTCTGTGCCTGGGAAGCAGAAGTGTTCACATTGCTTCGCAGAATCACTTTTGTGCAGAAAACAGTAACACTTGTTCAGAACGAAAGAAAGCACAGAGCCCCAGATTTGCTGTTGTCCTGGAGAGCTTGCAGAGCACTGGGGAAAGGCAGGCAGAGAATTCCCTGCTAGCACCTTCTCTGTGCCTGTTCACATTGCTTCGCAGAATCGCTTTTGTGCAGAAAACACTAACACTTGTTCAGAACAAAAGAAAGCAAAGAGTCCCAGATTTTATGCTGTACTGGAGAGCTTGCAGAGCACTGGGGAAAGGCAGGCAGAGAATTCCCTGCTAGCACCTTCTCTGTGCCTGGGAAGCAGAAGTGTTCACATTGCTTCGCAGAATCACTTTTGTGCAGAAAACAGTAACTCTTGTTAGGAACGAAAGAAAGCACAGAGCCCCAGATTTTATGTTGTCCTGGAGAGCTTGCAGAGCACTGGGGAAAGGCAGGCAGAGAATTCCCTGCTAGCACCTTCTCTGTGCCTGGGAAGCAGAAGTGTTCACATTGCTTCGCAGAATCGCTTTTGTGCAGAAAACAGTAACACTTGTTCAGAACAAAAGAAAGCACAGAGCCCCAGATTTTATGTTGTCCTCTAGAGCTTGCAGAGCACTGGGGAAAGGCAGGCAGAGAATTCCCTGCTAGCACCTTCTCTGTGCCTGGGAAGCAAAAGTGTTCACATTGCTTCGCAGAATCGCTTTTGTGCAGAAAACAGTAACACTTGTTCAGAACAAAAGAAAGCACAGAGCCCCAGATTTTATGCTGTCCTGGAGAGCTTGCAGAGCACTGGGGAAAGGCAGGCAGAGAATTCCCTGCTAGCACCTTCTCTGTGCCTGGGAAGCAGAAGTGTTCACATTGCTTCGCAGAATCACTTTTGTGCAGAAAACAGTAACACTTGTTCAGAACGAAAGAAAGCACAGAGCCGCAGATTTTATGCTGTCCTGGAGAGCTTGCAGAGCACTGGGGAAAGGCAGGCAGAGAATTCCCTGCTAGCACCTTCTCTGTGCCTGGGAAGCAAAAGTGTTCACATTGCTTCGCAGAATCGCTTTTGTGCAGAAAACGGTAACACTTGTTCAGAACAAAAGAAAGCACAGAGCCCCAGATTTTATGCTGTCCTGGAGAGCTTGCAGAGCACTGGGGAAAGGCAGGCAGAGAATTCCCTGCTAGCACCTTCTCTGTGCCTGTTCACATTGCTTCGCAGAATCGCTTTTGTGCAGAAAACAGTAACACTTGTTCAGAACAAAAGAAAGCACAGAGCCGCAGATTTTATGCTGTCCTGGAGAGCTTGCAGAGCACTGGGGAAAGGCAGGCAGAGAATTCCCTGCTAGCACCTTCTCTGTGCCTGGGAAGCAAAAGTGTTCACATTGCTTCGCAGAATCGCTTTTGTGCAGAAAACAGTAACACTTGTTCAGAACAAAAGAAAGCACAGAGCCGCAGATTTTATGCTGTCCTGGAGAGCTTGCAGAGCACTGGGGAAAGGCAGGCAGAGAATTCCCTGCTAGCACCTTCTCTGTGCCTGGGAAGCAGAAGTGTTCACATTGCTTCGCAGAATCGCTTTTGTGCAGAAAACAGTAACACTTGTTCAGAACAAAAGAAAGCACAGAGCCGCAGATTTTATGCTGTCCTGGAGAGCTTGCAGAGCACTGGGGAAAGGCAGGCAGAGAATTCCCTGCTAGCACCTTCTCTGTGCCTGGGAAGCAGAAGTGTTCACATTGCTTCGCAGAATCGCTTTTGTGCAGAAAACAGTAACACTTGTTCAGAACGAAAGAAAGCACAGAGCCCCAGATTTTATGCTGTCCTGGAGAGCTTGCAGAGCACTGGGGAAAGGCAGGCAGAGAATTCCCTGCTAGCACCTTCTCTGTGCCTGGGAAGCAAAAGTGTTCTCATTGCTTCGCAGAATCGCTTTTGTGCAGAAAACAGTAACACTTGTTCAGAACAAAAGAAAGCACAGAGCCCCAGATTTTATGTTGTCCTCTAGAGCTTGCAGAGCACTGGGGAAAGGCAGGCAGAGAATTCCCTGCTAGCACCTTCTCTGTGCCTGGGAAGCAAAAGTGTTCACATTGCTTCGCAGAATCGCTTTTGTGCAGAAAACGGTAACACTTGTTCAGAACAAAAGAAAGCACAGAGCCCCAGATTTTATGCTGTCCTGGAGAGCTTGCAGAGCACTGGGGAAAGGCAGGCAGAGAATTCCCTGCTAGCACCTTCTCTGTGCCTGTTCACATTGCTTCGCAGAATCGCTTTTGTGCAGAAAACAGTAACACTTGTTCAGAACAAAAGAAAGCACAGAGCCGCAGATTTTATGCTGTCCTGGAGAGCTTGCAGAGCACTGGGGAAAGGCAGGCAGAGAATTCCCTGCTAGCACCTTCTCTGTGCCTGGGAAGCAAAAGTGTTCACATTGCTTCGCAGAATCGCTTTTGTGCAGAAAACAGTAACACTTGTTCAGAACAAAAGAAAGCACAGAGCCGCAGATTTTATGCTGTCCTGGAGAGCTTGCAGAGCACTGGGGAAAGGCAGGCAGAGAATTCCCTGCTAGCACCTTCTCTGTGCCTGGGAAGCAGAAGTGTTCACATTGCTTCGCAGAATCGCTTTTGTGCAGAAAACAGTAACACTTGTTCAGAACGAAAGAAAGCACAGAGCCCCAGATTTTATGCTGTCCTGGAGAGCTTGCAGAGCACTGGGGAAAGGCAGGCAGAGAATTCCCTGCTAGCACCTTCTCTGTGCCTGGGAAGCAAAAGTGTTCTCATTGCTTCGCAGAATCGCTTTTGTGCAGAAAACAGTAACACTTGTTCAGAACAAAAGAAAGCACAGAGCCCCAGATTTTATGTTGTCCTCTAGAGCTTGCAGAGCACTGGGGAAAGGCAGGCAGAGAATTCCCTGCTAGCACCTTCTCTGTGCCTGTTCACATTGCTTCGCAGAATCTCTTTTGTGCGGAGAACACTTACACTTGTTCAGAACAAAAGAAAGCACAGAGTCCCAGATTTTATGCTGTACTGGACAGCTTGCAGAGCACTGGGGAAAGGCAGGCAGAGAATTCCCTGCTAGCACCTTCTCTGTGCCTGGGAAGCAGAAGTGTTCACATTGTTCGCAGAATCGCTTTTGTGCAGCAAACAGTAACACTTGTTCAGAACGAAAGAAAGCACAGAGCCCCAGATTTTATGCTGTCCTGGAGAGCTTGCAGAGCACTGGGGAAAAGCAGGCAGAGAATTCCCTGCTAGCACCTTCTCTGTGCCTGGGAAGCAGAAGTGTTCACATTGCTTCGCAGAATCCCTTTTGTGCAGAAAACAGTAACACTTGTTCAGAACAAAAGAAAGCACAGAGCCCCAGATTTTATGCTGTCCTGGAGAGCTTGCAGAGCACTGGGGAAAGGCAGGCAGAGAATTCCCTGCTAGCACCTTCTCTGTGCCTGGGAAGCAGAAGTGTTCACATTGCTTCGCAGAATCGCTTTTGTGCAGAAAACAGTAACACTTGTTCAGAACGAAAGAAAGCACAGAGCCCCAGATTTTATGCTGTCCTGGAGAGCTTGCAGAGCACTGGGGAAAGGCAGGCAGAGAATTCCCTGCTAGCACCTTCTCTGTGCCTGGGAAGCAGAAGTGTTCACATTGCTTCGCAGAATCGCTTTTGTGCAGAAAACAGTAACACTTGTTCAGAACGAAAGAAAGCACAGAGCCCCAGATTTTATGCTGTCCTGGAGAGCTTGCAGAGCACTGGGGAAAGGCAGGCAGAGAATTCCCTGCTAGCACCTTCTCTGTGCCTGTTCACATTACTTCGCAGAATCGCTTTTGTGCAGAAAACAGTAACACTTCTTCAGAACGAAAGAAAGCACAGAGACCCAGATTTTATGTTGTCCTGGAGAGCTTGCAGAGCACTGGGGAAAGGCAGGCAGAGAATTCCCTGCTAGCACCTTCTCTGTGCCTGGGAAGCAGAAGTGTTCACATTGCTTCGCAGAATCGCTTTTGTGCAGAAAACAGTAACACTTGTTCAGAACGAAAGAAAGCACAGAGCCCCAGATTTTTTGCTGTCCTGGAGAGCTTGCAGAGCACTGGGGAAAGGCAGGCAGAGAATTCCCTGCTAGCACCTTCTCTGTGCCTGGGAAGCAGAAGTGTTCACATTGCTTCGCAGAATCACTTTTGTGCAGAAAACAGTAACACTTGTTCAGAACGAAAGAAAGCACAGAGCCGCAGATTTGCTGTTGTCCTGGAGAGCTTGCAGAGCACTGGGGAAAGGCAGGCAGAGAATTCCCTGCTAGCACCTTCTCTGTGCCTGGGAAGCAAAAGTGTTCACATTGCTTCGCAGAATCGCTTTTGTGCAGAAAACACTAACACTTGTTCAGAACGAAAGAAAGCACAGAGCCCCAGATTTTATGTTGTCCTCTAGAGCTTGCAGAGCACTGGGGAAAGGCAGGCAGAGAATTCCCTGCTAGCACCTCCTCTGTGCCTGTTCACATTGCTTCGCAGAATCGCTTTTGTGCAGAAAACAGTAACACTTGTTCAGAACGAAAGAAAGCACAGAGCCCCAGATTTTATGTTGTCCTGGAGAGCTTGCAGAGCACTGGGGAAAGGCAGGCAGAGAACTCCCTGCTAGCACCTTCTCTGTGCCTGGGAAGCAGAAGTGTTCACATTGCTTCGCAGAATCGCTTTTGTGCAGAAAACAGTAACACTTGTTCAGAACGAAAGAAAGCACAGAGCCCCAGATTTTATGCTGTCCTGGAGAGCTTGCAGAGCACTGGGGAAAGGCAGGCAGAGAATTCCCTGCTAGCACCTTCTCTGTGCCTGTTCACATTACTTCGCAGAATCGCTTTTGTGCAGAAAACAGTAACACTTGTTCAGAACGAAAGAAAGCACAGAGCCCCAGATTTTATGCTGTCCTGGAGAGATTGCAGAGCACTGGGGAAAAGCAGGCAGAGAATTCCCTGCTAGTACCTTCTCTGTGCCTGGGAAGCAGAAGTGTTCACATTGCTTCGCAGAATCACTTTTGTGCAGAAAACAGTAACACTTGTTCAGAACGAAAGAAAACACAGAGCCCCAGATTTTATGCTGTCCTGGAGAGCTTGCAGAGCACTGGGGAAAGGCAGGCAGAGAATTCCCTGCTAGCACCTTCTCTGTGCCTGTTCACATTGCTTCGCAGAATCGCTTTTGTGCGGAGAACACTTACACTTGTTCAGAACAAAAGAAAGCACAGAGTCCCAGATTTTATGCTGTACTGGACAGCTTGCAGAGCACTGGGGAAAGGCAGGCAGAGAATTCCCTGCTAGCACCTTCTCTGTGCCTGGGAAGCAAAAGTGTTCACATTGTTCGCAGAATCGCTTTTGTGCAGCAAACAGTAACACTTGTTCAGAACGAAAGAAAGCACAGAGCCCCAGATTTTATGCTGTCCTGGAGAGCTTGCAGAGCACTGGGGAAAGGCAGGCAGAGAATTCCCTGCTAGCACCTTCTCTGTGCCTGGGAAGCAGAAGTGTTCACATTGCTTCGCAGAATCGCTTTTGTGCAGAAAACAGTAACACTTGTTCAGAACAAAAGAAAGCACAGAGCCCCAGATTTTATGTTGTCCTCTAGAGCTTGCAGAGCACTGGGGAAAGGCAGGCAGAGAATTCCCTGCTAGCACCTTCTCTGTGCCTGTTCACATTACTTCGCAGAATCACTTTTGTGCAGAAAACAGTAACACTTGTTCAGAACGAAAGAAAGCACAGAGCCCCAGATTTTATGTTGTCCTGGAGAGCTTGCAGAGCACTGGGGAAAGGCAGGCAGAGAATTCCCTGCTAGCACCTTCTCTGTGCCTGGGAAGCAGAAGTGTTCACATTGCTTCGCAGAATCGCTTTTGTGCAGAAAACAGTAACACTTGTTCAGAACGAAAGAAAGCACAGAGCCCCAGTTTTTTTGCTGTTGTCCTGGAGAGCTTGCAGAGCACTGGGGAAAGGCAGGCAGAGAATTCCCTGCTAGCACCTTCTCTGTGCCTGGGAAGCAGAAGTGTTCACATTGCTTCGCAGAATCACTTTTGTGCAGAAAACAGAAACACATGTTCAGAACGAAAGAAAGCACAGAGCCCCAGATTTGCTGTTGTCCTGGAGAGCTTGCAGAGCACTGGGGAAAGGCAGGCAGAGAATTCCCTGCTAGCACCTCCTCTGTGCCTGTTCACATTGCTTCGCAGAATCGCTTTTGTGCAGAAAACAGTAACACTTGTTCAGAACAAAAGAAAGCACAGAGCCCCAGATTTTATGCTGTCCTGGAGAGCTTGCAGAGCACTGGGGAAAGGCAGGCAGAGAATTCCCTGCTAGCACCTTCTCTGTGCCTGGGAAGCAGAAGTGTTCACATTGCTTCGCAGAATCACTTTTGTGCAGAAAACAGTAACACTTGTTCAGAACGAAAGAAAGCACAGAGCCGCAGATTTTATGCTGTCCTGGAGAGCTTGCAGAGCACTGGGGAAAGGCAGGCAGAGAATTCCCTGCTAGCACCTTCTCTGTGCCTGGGAAGCAGAAGTGTTCACATTGCTTCGCAGAATCGCTTTTGTGCAGAAAACAGTAACACTTGTTCAGAACGAAAGAAAGCACAGAGCCCCAGATTTTATGCTGTCCTGGAGAGCTTGCAGAGCACTGGGGAAAGGCAGGCAGAGAATTCCCTGCTAGCACCTTCTCTGTGCCTGGGAAGCAAAAGTGTTCTCATTGCTTCGCAGAATCGCTTTTGTGCAGAAAACAGTAACACTTGTTCAGAACAAAAGAAAGCACAGAGCCCCAGATTTTATGTTGTCCTCTAGAGCTTGCAGAGCACTGGGGAAAGGCAGGCAGAGAATTCCCTGCTAGCACCTTCTCTGTGCCTGGGAAGCAAAAGTGTTCACATTGCTTCGCAGAATCGCTTTTGTGCAGAAAACGGTAACACTTGTTCAGAACAAAAGAAAGCACAGAGCCCCAGATTTTATGCTGTCCTGGAGAGCTTGC
Organism: Strix uralensis; assembly: GCF_047716275.1. Lineage (NCBI taxonomy): Eukaryota > Metazoa > Chordata > Aves > Strigiformes > Strigidae > Strix > Strix uralensis. The sequence goes on along the minus strand of NC_134005.1, from coordinate 936,299 downwards.
AGAGCACTGGGGAAAGGCAGGCAGAGAATTCCCTGCTAGCACCTTCTCTGTGCCTGGGAAGCAGAAGTGTTCACATTGCTTCGCAGAATCGCTTTTGTGCAGAAAACAGTAACACTTGTTCAGAACGAAAGAAAGCACAGAGCCCCAGATTTTATGCTGTCCTGGAGAGCTTGCAGAGCACTGGGGAAAGGCAGGCAGAGAATTCCCTGCTAGCACCTTCTCTGTGCCTGGGAAGCAAAAGTGTTCTCATTGCTTCGCAGAATCGCTTTTGTGCAGAAAACAGTAACACTTGTTCAGAACAAAAGAAAGCACAGAGCCCCAGATTTTATGTTGTCCTCTAGAGCTTGCAGAGCACTGGGGAAAGGCAGGCAGAGAATTCCCTGCTAGCACCTTCTCTGTGCCTGGGAAGCAAAAGTGTTCACATTGCTTCGCAGAATCGCTTTTGTGCAGAAAACGGTAACACTTGTTCAGAACAAAAGAAAGCACAGAGCCCCAGATTTTATGCTGTCCTGGAGAGCTTGCAGAGCACTGGGGAAAGGCAGGCAGAGAATTCCCTGCTAGCACCTTCTCTGTGCCTGTTCACATTGCTTCGCAGAATCGCTTTTGTGCAGAAAACAGTAACACTTGTTCAGAACAAAAGAAAGCACAGAGCCGCAGATTTTATGCTGTCCTGGAGAGCTTGCAGAGCACTGGGGAAAGGCAGGCAGAGAATTCCCTGCTAGCACCTTCTCTGTGCCTGGGAAGCAAAAGTGTTCACATTGCTTCGCAGAATCGCTTTTGTGCAGAAAACAGTAACACTTGTTCAGAACAAAAGAAAGCACAGAGCCGCAGATTTTATGCTGTCCTGGAGAGCTTGCAGAGCACTGGGGAAAGGCAGGCAGAGAATTCCCTGCTAGCACCTTCTCTGTGCCTGGGAAGCAGAAGTGTTCACATTGCTTCGCAGAATCGCTTTTGTGCAGAAAACAGTAACACTTGTTCAGAACGAAAGAAAGCACAGAGCCCCAGATTTTATGCTGTCCTGGAGAGCTTGCAGAGCACTGGGGAAAGGCAGGCAGAGAATTCCCTGCTAGCACCTTCTCTGTGCCTGGGAAGCAAAAGTGTTCTCATTGCTTCGCAGAATCGCTTTTGTGCAGAAAACAGTAACACTTGTTCAGAACAAAAGAAAGCACAGAGCCCCAGATTTTATGTTGTCCTCTAGAGCTTGCAGAGCACTGGGGAAAGGCAGGCAGAGAATTCCCTGCTAGCACCTTCTCTGTGCCTGGGAAGCAAAAGTGTTCACATTGCTTCGCAGAATCGCTTTTGTGCAGAAAACGGTAACACTTGTTCAGAACAAAAGAAAGCACAGAGCCCCAGATTTTATGCTGTCCTGGAGAGCTTGCAGAGCACTGGGGAAAGGCAGGCAGAGAATTCCCTGCTAGCACCTTCTCTGTGCCTGTTCACATTGCTTCGCAGAATCGCTTTTGTGCAGAAAACAGTAACACTTGTTCAGAACAAAAGAAAGCACAGAGCCGCAGATTTTATGCTGTACTGGAGAGCTTGCAGAGCACTGGGGAAAGGCAGGCAGAGAATTCCCTGCTAGCACCTTCTCTGTGCCTGGGAAGCAAAAGTGTTCACATTGCTTCGCAGAATCGCTTTTGTGCAGAAAACAGTAACACTTTTTCAGAACAAAAGAAAGCACAGAGCCCCAGATTTTATGCTGTCCTGGAGAGCTTGCAGAGCACTGGGGAAAGGCAGGCAGAGAATTCCCTGCTAGCACCTTCTCTGTGCCTGGGAAGCAGAAGTGTTCACATTGCTTCGCAGAATCGCTTTTGTGCAGAAAACAGTAACTCTTGTTAGGAACGAAAGAAAACACAGAGCCCCAGATTTTATGTTGTCCTCTAGAGCTTGCAGAGCACTGGGGAAAGGCAGGCAGAGAATTCCCTGCTAGCACCTTCTCTGTGCCTGGGAAGCAAAAGTGTTCACATTGCTTCGCAGAATCACTTTTGTGCAGAAAACAGTAACACTTGTTCAGAACGAAAGAAAACACAGAGCCCCAGATTTTATGCTGTCCTGGAGAGCTTGCAGAGCACTGGGGAAAGGCAGGCAGAGAATTCCCTGCTAGCACCTTCTCTGTGCCTGTTCACATTACTTCGCAGAATCACTTTTGTGCAGAAAACAGTAACACTTGTTCAGAACAAAAGAAAGCACAGAGTCCCAGATTTTATGCTGTACTGGACAGCTTGCAGAGCACTGGGGAAAGGCAGGCAGAGAATTCCCTGCTAGCACCTTCTCTGTGCCTGGGAAGCAAAAGTGTTCACATTGCTTCGCAGAATCGCTTTTGTGCAGAAAACACTAACACTTGTTCAGAACAAAAGAAAGCACAGAGCCCCAGATTTTATGTTGTCCCGGAGAGCTTGCAGAGCACTGTGGAAAGGCAGGCAGAGAATTCCCTGCTAGCACCTTCTCTGTGCCTGGGAAGCAAAAGTGTTCACATTGCTTCGCAGAATCGCTTTTGTGCAGAGAACAGTAACACTTGTTCAGAACGAAAGAAAGCACAGAGCCCCAGATTTTATGCTGTCCTGGAGAGCTTGCAGAGCACTGGGGAAAAGCAGGAAGAGAATTCCCTGCTAGCACCTTCTCTGTGCCTGGGAAGCAGAAGTGTTCACATTGCTTCGCAGAATCGCTTTTGTGCAGAAAACAGTAACACTTGTTCAGAACAAAAGAAAGCACAGAGCCCCAGATTTTATGTTGTCCTCTAGAGCTTGCAGAGCACTGGGGAAAGGCAGGCAGAGAATTCCCTGCTAGCACCTTCTCTGTGCCTGGGAAGCAAAAGTGTTCACATTGCTTCGCAGAATCGCTTTTGTGCAGAAAACAGTAACACTTGTTCAGAACGAAAGAAAGCACAGAGCCCCAGATTTTATGCTGTCCTGGAGAGCTTGCAGAGCACTGGGGAAAGGCAGGCAGAGAATTCCCTGCTAGCACCTTCTCTGTGCCTGGGAAGCAGAAGTGTTCACATTGCTTCGCAGAATCACTTTTGTGCAGAAAACAGTAACACTTGTTCAGAACGAAAGAAAACACAGAGCCCCAGATTTTATGCTGTCCTGGAGAGCTTGCAGAGCACTGGGGAAAGGCAGGCAGAGAATTCCCTGCTAGCACCTTCTCTGTGCCTGGGAAGCAGAAGTGTTCACATTGCTTCGCAGAATCACTTTTGTGCAGAAAACAGTAACACTTGTTCAGAACGAAAGAAAGCACAGAGCCCCAGATTTTATGCTGTCCTGGAGAGCTTGCAGAGCACTGGGGAAAGGCAGGCAGAGAATTCCCTGCTAGCACCTTCTCTGTGCCTGGGAAGCAGAAGTGTTCACATTGCTTCGCAGAATCGCTTTTGTGCAGAAAACAGTAACTCTTGTTAGGAACGAAAGAAAACACAGAGCCCCAGATTTTATGTTGTCCTGGAGAGCTTGCAGAGCACTGGGGAAAGGCAGGCAGAGAATTCCCTGCTAGCACCTTCTCTGTGCCTGTTCACATTACTTCGCAGAATCACTTTTGTGCAGAAAACAGTAACACTTGTTCAGAACGAAAGAAAGCACAGAGCCGCAGATTTTATGCTGTCCTGGAGAGCTTGCAGAGCACTGGGGAAAGGCAGGCAGAGAATTCCCTGCTAGCACCTTCTCTGTGCCTGGGAAGCAGAAGTGTTCACATTGCTTCGCAGAATCGCTTTTGTGCAGAAAACAGTAACACTTGTTCAGAACGAAAGAAAGCACAGAGCCCCAGATTTTATGCTGTCCTGGAGAGCTTGCAGAGCACTGGGGAAAGGCAGGCAGAGAATTCCCTGCTAGCACCTTCTCTGTGCCTGGGAAGCAGAAGTGTTCACATTGCTTCGCAGAATCACTTTTGTGCAGAAAACAGTAACACTTGTTCAGAACGAAAGAAAGCACAGAGCCCCAGATTTGCTGTTGTCCTGGAGAGCTTGCAGAGCACTGGGGAAAGGCAGGCAGAGAATTCCCTGCTAGCACCTTCTCTGTGCCTGTTCACATTGCTTCGCAGAATCGCTTTTGTGCAGAAAACACTAACACTTGTTCAGAACGAAAGAAAGCACAGAGCCCCAGATTTTATGCTGTCCTGGAGAGCTTGCAGAGCACTGGGGAAAGGCAGGCAGAGAATTCCCTGCTAGCACCTTCTCTGTGCCTGGGAAGCAAAAGTGTTCTCATTGCTTCGCAGAATCGCTTTTGTGCAGAAAACAGTAACACTTGTTCAGAACAAAAGAAAGCACAGAGCCCCAGATTTTATGTTGTCCTCTAGAGCTTGCAGAGCACTGGGGAAAGGCAGGCAGAGAATTCCCTGCTAGCACCTTCTCTGTGCCTGGGAAGCAAAAGTGTTCACATTGCTTCGCAGAATCGCTTTTGTGCAGAAAACGGTAACACTTGTTCAGAACAAAAGAAAGCACAGAGCCCCAGATTTTATGCTGTCCTGGAGAGCTTGCAGAGCACTGGGGAAAGGCAGGCAGAGAATTCCCTGCTAGCACCTTCTCTGTGCCTGTTCACATTGCTTCGCAGAATCGCTTTTGTGCAGAAAACAGTAACACTTGTTCAGAACAAAAGAAAGCACAGAGCCGCAGATTTTATGCTGTACTGGAGAGCTTGCAGAGCACTGGGGAAAGGCAGGCAGAGAATTCCCTGCTAGCACCTTCTCTGTGCCTGGGAAGCAAAATTGTTCACATTGCTTCGCAGAATCGCTTTTGTGCAGAAAACAGTAACACTTTTTCAGAACAAAAGAAAGCACAGAGCCCCAGATTTTATGTTGTCCTGGAGAGCTTGCAGAGCACTGGGGAAAGGCAGGCAGAGAATTCCCTGCTAGCACCTTCTCTGTGCCTGGGAAGCAGAAGTGTTCACATTGCTTCGCAGAATCGCTTTTGTGCAGAAAACAGTAACACTTGTTCAGAACAAAAGAAAGCACAGAGCCCCAGATTTTATGCTGTCCTGGAGAGCTTGCAGAGCACTGGGGAAAGGCAGGCAGAGAATTCCCTGCTAGCACCTTCTCTGTGCCTGGGAAGCAAAAGTGTTCACATTGCTTCGCAGAATCACTTTTGTGCAGAAAACAGTAACACTTGTTCAGAACGAAAGAAAACACAGAGCCCCAGATTTTATGCTGTCCTGGAGAGCTTGCAGAGCACTGGGGAAAGGCAGGCAGAGAATTCCCTGCTAGCACCTTCTCTGTGCCTGTTCACATTACTTCGCAGAATCACTTTTGTGCAGAAAACAGTAACACTTGTTCAGAACGAAAGAAAGCACAGAGCCCCAGATTTTATGTTGTCCTGGAGAGCTTGCAGAGCACTGGGGAAAGGCAGGCAGAGAATTCCCTGCTAGCACCTTCTCTGTGCCTGGGAAGCAGAAGTGTTCACATTGCTTCGCAGAATCGCTTTTGTGCAGAAAACAGTAACACTTGTTCAGAACGAAAGAAAGCACAGAGCCCCAGATTTTTTGCTGTCCTGGAGAGCTTGCAGAGCACTGGGGAAAGGCAGGCAGAGAATTCCCTGCTAGCACCTTCTCTGTGCCTGGGAAGCAGAAGTGTTCACATTGCTTCGCAGAATCACTTTTGTGCAGAAAACAGTAACACTTGTTCAGAACGAAAGAAAGCACAGAGCCCCAGATTTGCTGTTGTCCTGGAGAGCTTGCAGAGCACTGGGGAAAGGCAGGCAGAGAATTCCCTGCTAGTACCTCCTCTGTGCCTGTTCACATTGCTTCGCAGAATCGCTTTTGTGCAGAAAACAGTAACACTTGTTCAGAACGAAAGAAAGCACAGAGCCCCAGATTTTATGTTGTCCTGGAGAGCTTGCAGAGCACTGGGGAAAGGCAGGCAGAGAATTCCCTGCTAGCACCTTCTCTGTGCCTGGGAAGCAGAAGTGTTCACATTGCTTCGCAGAATCGCTTTTGTGCAGAAAACAGTAACACTTGTTCAGAACGAAAGAAAGCACAGAGCCCCAGATTTTATGCTGTCCTGGAGAGATTGCAGAGCACTGGGGAAAAGCAGGCAGAGAATTCCCTGCTAGTACCTTCTCTGTGCCTGTTCACATTGCTTCGCAGAATCTCTTTTGTGCGGAGAACACTTACACTTGTTCAGAACAAAAGAAAGCACAGAGTCCCAGATTTTATGCTGTCCTGGAGAGCTTGCAGAGCACTGGGGAAAGGCAGGCAGAGAATTCCCTGCTAGCACCTTCTCTGTGCCTGGGAAGCAGAAGTGTTCACATTGTTCGCAGAATCGCTTTTGTGCAGCAAACAGTAACACTTGTTCAGAACGAAAGAAAGCACAGAGCCCCAGATTTTATGCTGTCCTGGAGAGCTTGCAGAGCACTGGGGAAAAGCAGGCAGAGAATTCCCTGCTAGCACCTTCTCTGTGCCTGGGAAGCAGAAGTGTTCACATTGCTTCGCAGAATCACTTTTGTGCAGAAAACAGTAACACTTGTTCAGAACAAAAGAAAGCACAGAGCCCCAGATTTTATGCTGTCCTGGAGAGCTTGCAGAGCACTGGGGAAAGGCAGGCAGAGAATTCCCTGCTAGCACCTTCTCTGTGCCTGGGAAGCAGAAGTGTTCACATTGCTTCGCAGAATCGCTTTTGTGCAGAAAACAGTAACACTTGTTCAGAACGAAAGAAAGCACAGAGCCCCAGATTTTATGCTGTCCTGGAGAGCTTGCAGAGCACTGGGGAAAGGCAGGCAGAGAATTCCCTGCTAGCACCTTCTCTGTGCCTGGGAAGCAGAAGTGTTCACATTGCTTCGCAGAATCGCTTTTGTGCAGAAAACAGTAACACTTGTTCAGAACGAAAGAAAGCACAGAGCCCCAGATTTTATGCTGTCCTGGAGAGCTTGCAGAGCACTGGGGAAAGGCAGGCAGAGAATTCCCTGCTAGCACCTTCTCTGTGCCTGTTCACATTACTTCGCAGAATCACTTTTGTGCAGAAAACATTAACACTTCTTCAGAACGAAAGAAAGCACAGAGACCCAGATTTTATGTTGTCCTGGAGAGCTTGCAGAGCACTGGGGAAAGGCAGGCAGAGAATTCCCTGCTAGCACCTTCTCTGTGCCTGGGAAGCAGAAGTGTTCACATTGCTTCGCAGAATCGCTTTTGTGCAGAAAACAGTAACACTTGTTCAGAACGAAAGAAAGCACAGAGCCCCAGATTTTTTGCTGTCCTGGAGAGCTTGCAGAGCACTGGGGAAAGGCAGGCAGAGAATTCCCTGCTAGCACCTTCTCTGTGCCTGGGAAGCAGAAGTGTTCACATTGCTTCGCAGAATCACTTTTGTGCAGAAAACAGTAACACTTGTTCAGAACGAAAGAAAGCACAGAGCCCCAGATTTGCTGTTGTCCTGGAGAGCTTGCAGAGCACTGGGGAAAGGCAGGCAGAGAATTCCCTGCTAGCACCTTCTCTGTGCCTGGGAAGCAAAAGTGTTCACATTGCTTCGCAGAATCGCTTTTGTGCAGAAAACACTAACACTTGTTCAGAACGAAAGAAAGCACAGAGCCCCAGATTTTATGTTGTCCTCTAGAGCTTGCAGAGCACTGGGGAAAGGCAGGCAGAGAATTCCCTGCTAGCACCTCCTCTGTGCCTGTTCACATTGCTTCGCAGAATCGCTTTTGTGCAGAAAACAGTAACACTTGTTCAGAACGAAAGAAAGCACAGAGCCCCAGATTTTATGTTGTCCTGGAGAGCTTGCAGAGCACTGGGGAAAGGCAGGCAGAGAACTCCCTGCTAGCACCTTCTCTGTGCCTGGGAAGCAGAAGTGTTCACATTGCTTCGCAGAATCGCTTTTGTGCAGAAAACAGTAACACTTGGTCAGAACGAAAGAAAGCACAGAGCCCCAGATTTTATGCTGTCCTGGAGAGCTTGCAGAGCACTGGGGAAAGGCAGGCAGAGAATTCCCTGCTAGCACCTTCTCTGTGCCTGTTCACATTACTTCGCAGAATCGCTTTTGTGCAGAAAACAGTAACACTTGTTCAGAACGAAAGAAAGCACAGAGCCCCAGATTTTATGCTGTCCTGGAGAGATTGCAGAGCACTGGGGAAAAGCAGGCAGAGAATTCCCTGCTAGTACCTTCTCTGTGCCTGGGAAGCAGAAGTGTTCACATTGCTTCGCAGAATCACTTTTGTGCAGAAAACAGTAACACTTGTTCAGAACGAAAGAAAACACAGAGCCCCAGATTTTATGCTGTCCTGGAGAGCTTGCAGAGCACTGGGGAAAGGCAGGCAGAGAATTCCCTGCTAGCACCTTCTCTGTGCCTGGGAAGCAGAAGTGTTCACATTGCTTCGCAGAATCACTTTTGTGCAGAAAACAGTAACACTTGTTCAGAACAAAAGAAAGCACAGAGCCCCAGATTTTATGCTGTCCTGGAGAGCTTGCAGAGCACTGGGGAAAGGCAGGCAGAGAATTCCCTGCTAGCACCTTCTCTGTGCCTGGGAAGCAGAAGTGTTCACATTGCTTCGCAGAATCGCTTTTGTGCAGAAAACAGTAACACTTGTTCAGAACGAAAGAAAGCACAGAGCCCCAGATTTTATGCTGTCCTGGAGAGCTTGCAGAGCACTGGGGAAAGGCAGGCAGAGAATTCCCTGCTAGCACCTTCTCTGTGCCTGGGAAGCAGAAGTGTTCACATTGCTTCGCAGAATCGCTTTTGTGCAGAAAACAGTAACACTTGTTCAGAACGAAAGAAAGCACAGAGCCCCAGATTTTATGCTGTCCTGGAGAGCTTGCAGAGCACTGGGGAAAGGCAGGCAGAGAATTCCCTGCTAGCACCTTCTCTGTGCCTGTTCACATTACTTCGCAGAATCACTTTTGTGCAGAAAACATTAACACTTCTTCAGAACGAAAGAAAGCACAGAGACCCAGATTTTATGTTGTCCTGGAGAGCTTGCAGAGCACTGGGGAAAGGCAGGCAGAGAATTCCCTGCTAGCACCTTCTCTGTGCCTGGGAAGCAGAAGTGTTCACATTGCTTCGCAGAATCGCTTTTGTGCAGAAAACAGTAACACTTGTTCAGAACGAAAGAAAGCACAGAGCCCCAGATTTTTTGCTGTCCTGGAGAGCTTGCAGAGCACTGGGGAAAGGCAGGCAGAGAATTCCCTGCTAGCACCTTCTCTGTGCCTGGGAAGCAGAAGTGTTCACATTGCTTCGCAGAATCACTTTTGTGCAGAAAACAGTAACACTTGTTCAGAACGAAAGAAAGCACAGAGCCCCAGATTTGCTGTTGTCCTGGAGAGCTTGCAGAGCACTGGGGAAAGGCAGGCAGAGAATTCCCTGCTAGCACCTTCTCTGTGCCTGGGAAGCAAAAGTGTTCACATTGCTTCGCAGAATCGCTTTTGTGCAGAAAACATTAACACTTGTTCAGAACGAAAGAAAGCACAGAGCCCCAGATTTTATGTTGTCCTCTAGAGCTTGCAGAGCACTGGGGAAAGGCAGGCAGAGAATTCCCTGCTAGCACCTCCTCTGTGCCTGTTCACATTGCTTCGCAGAATCGCTTTTGTGCAGAAAACAGTAACACTTGTTCAGAACGAAAGAAAGCACAGAGCCCCAGATTTTATGTTGTCCTGGAGAGCTTGCAGAGCACTGGGGAAAGGCAGGCAGAGAACTCCCTGCTAGCACCTTCTCTGTGCCTGGGAAGCAGAAGTGTTCACATTGCTTCGCAGAATCGCTTTTGTGCAGAAAACAGTAACACTTGTTCAGAACGAAAGAAAGCACAGAGCCCCAGATTTTATGCTGTCCTGGAGAGCTTGCAGAGCACTGGGGAAAGGCAGGCAGAGAATTCCCTGCTAGCACCTTCTCTGTGCCTGTTCACATTACTTCGCAGAATCGCTTTTGTGCAGAAAACAGTAACACTTGTTCAGAACGAAAGAAAGCACAGAGCCCCAGATTTTATGCTGTCCTGGAGAGATTGCAGAGCACTGGGGAAAAGCAGGCAGAGAATTCCCTGCTAGTACCTTCTCTGTGCCTGGGAAGCAGAAGTGTTCACATTGCTTCGCAGAATCACTTTTGTGCAGAAAACAGTAACACTTGTTCAGAACGAAAGAAAACACAGAGCCCCAGATTTTATGCTGTCCTGGAGAGCTTGCAGAGCACTGGGGAAAGGCAGGCAGAGAATTCCCTGCTAGCACCTTCTCTGTGCCTGTTCACATTGCTTCGCAGAATCGCTTTTGTGCGGAGAACACTTACACTTGTTCAGAACAAAAGAAAGCACAGAGTCCCAGATTTTATGCTGTACTGGACAGCTTGCAGAGCACTGGGGAAAGGCAGGCAGAGAATTCCCTGCTAGCACCTTCTCTGTGCCTGGGAAGCAAAAGTGTTCACATTGTTCGCAGAATCGCTTTTGTGCAGCAAACAGTAACACTTGTTCAGAACGAAAGAAAGCACAGAGCCCCAGATTTTATGCTGTCCTGGAGAGCTTGCAGAGCACTGGGGAAAGGCAGGCAGAGAACTCCCTGCTAGCACCTTCTCTGTGCCTGGGAAGCAGAAGTGTTCACATTGCTTCGCAGAATCGCTTTTGTGCAGAAAACAGTAACACTTGTTCAGAACGAAAGAAAGCACAGAGCCCCAGATTTTATGCTGTCCTGGAGAGCTTGCAGAGCACTGGGGAAAGGCAGGCAGAGAATTCCCTGCTAGCACCTTCTCTGTGCCTGGGAAGCAGAAGTGTTCACATTGCTTCGCAGAATCACTTTTGTGCAGAAAACAGTAACACTTGTTCAGAACGAAAGAAAGCACAGAGCCCCAGATTTTATGCTGTCCTGGAGAGCTTGCAGAGCACTGGGGAAAGGCAGGCAGAGAATTCCCTGCTAGCACCTTCTCTGTGCCTGGGAAGCAGAAGTGTTCACATTGCTTCGCAGAATCGCTTTTGTGCAGAAAACAGTAACACTTGTTCAGAACAAAAGAAAGCACAGAGCCCCAGATTTGCTGTTGTCCTGGAGAGCTTGCAGAGCACTGGGGAAAGGCAGGCAGAGAATTCCCTGCTAGCACCTTCTCTGTGCCTGTTCACATTGCTTCGCAGAATCGCTTTTGTGCAGAAAACACTAACACTTGTTCAGAACAAAAGAAAGCAAAGAGTCCCAGATTTTATGCTGTACTGGAGAGCTTGCAGAGCACTGGGGAAAGGCAGGCAGAGAATTCCCTGCTAGCACCTTCTCTGTGCCTGGGAAGCAAAAGTGTTCACATTGCTTCGCAGAATCGCTTTTGTGCAGAAAACACTAACACTTGTTCAGAACGAAAGAAAGCACAGAGCCCCAGATTTTATGCTGTCCTGGAGAGCTTGCAGAGCACTGGGGAAAGGCAGGCAGAGAATTCCCTGCTAGCACCTTCTCTGTGCCTGGGAAGCAAAAGTGTTCACATTGCTTCGCAGAATCGCTTTTGTGCAGAAAACACTAACACTTGTTCAGAACGAAAGAAAGCACAGAGCCCCAGATTTTATGCTGTCCTGGAGAGCTTGCAGAGCACTGGGGAAAGGCAGGCAGAGAATTCCCTGCTAGCACCTTCTCTGTGCCTGGGAAGCAAAAGTGTTCTCATTGCTTCGCAGAATCGCTTTTGTGCAGAAAGCAGTAACACTTGTTCAGAACGAAAGAAAGCACAGAGCCCCAGATTTTATGTTGTCCTCTAGAGCTTGCAGAGCACTGGGGAAAGGCAGGCAGAGAATTCCCTGCTAGCACCTTCTCTGTGCCTGTTCACATTGCTTCGCAGAATCGCTTTTGTGCAGAAAACACTAACACTTGTTCAGAACAAAAGAAAGCAAAGAGTCCCAGATTTTATGCTGTACTGGAGAGCTTGCAGAGCACTGGGGAAAGGCAGGCAGAGAATTCCCTGCTAGCACCTTCTCTGTGCCTGGGAAGCAAAAGTGTTCACATTGCTTCGCAGAATCGCTTTTGTGCAGAAAACACTAACACTTGTTCAGAACGAAAGAAAGCACAGAGCCCCAGATTTTATGCTGTCCTGGAGAGCTTGCAGAGCACTGGGGAAAGGCAGGCAGAGAATTCCCTGCTAGCACCTTCTCTGTGCCTGGGAAGCAAAAGTGTTCACATTGCTTCGCAGAATCGCTTTTGTGCAGAAAACACTAACACTTGTTCAGAACGAAAGAAAGCACAGAGCCCCAGATTTTATGCTGTCCTGGAGAGCTTGCAGAGCACTGGGGAAAGGCAGGCAGAGAATTCCCTGCTAGCACCTTCTCTGTGCCTGGGAAGCAAAAGTGTTCTCATTGCTTCGCAGAATCGCTTTTGTGCAGAAAGCAGTAACACTTGTTCAGAACGAAAGAAAGCACAGAGCCCCAGATTTTATGTTGTCCTCTAGAGCTTGCAGAGCACTGGGGAAAGGCAGGCAGAGAATTCCCTGCTAGCACCTTCTCTGTGCCTGTTCACATTGCTTCGCAGAATCGCTTTTGTGCAGAAAACACTAACACTTGTTCAGAACAAAAGAAAGCAAAGAGTCCCAGATTTTATGCTGTACTGGAGAGCTTGCAGAGCACTGGGGAAAGGCAGGCAGAGAATTCCCTGCTAGCACCTTCTCTGTGCCTGGGAAGCAAAAGTGTTCACATTGCTTCGCAGAATCGCTTTTGTGCAGAAAACACTAACACTTGTTCAGAACGAAAGAAAGCACAGAGCCCCAGATTTTATGCTGTCCTGGAGAGCTTGCAGAGCACTGGGGAAAGTCAGGCAGAGAATTCCCTGCTAGCACCTTCTCTGTGCCTGGGAAGCAGAAGTGTTCACATTGCTTCGCAGAATCACTTTTGTGCAGAAAACAGTAACACTTGTTCAGAACGAAAGAAAGCACAGAGCCCCAGATTTGCTGTTGTCCTGGAGAGCTTGCAGAGCACTGGGGAAAGGCAGGCAGAGAATTCCCTGCTAGCACCTTCTCTGTGCCTGTTCACATTGCTTCGCAGAATCGCTTTTGTGCAGAAAACACTAACACTTGTTCAGAACAAAAGAAAGCAAAGAGTCCCAGATTTTATGCTGTACTGGAGAGCTTGCAGAGCACTGGGGAAAGGCAGGCAGAGAATTCCCTGCTAGCACCTTCTCTGTGCCTGGGAAGCAAAAGTGTTCACATTGCTTCGCAGAATCGCTTTTGTGCAGAAAACACTAACACTTGTTCAGAACGAAAGAAAGCACAGAGCCCCAGATTTTATGCTGTCCTGGAGAGCTTGCAGAGCACTGGGGAAAGGCAGGCAGAGAATTCCCTGCTAGCACCTTCTCTGTGCCTGGGAAGCAAAAGTGTTCACATTGCTTCGCAGAATCGCTTTTGTGCAGAAAACACTAACACTTGTTCAGAACGAAAGAAAGCACAGAGCCCCAGATTTTATGCTGTCCTGGAGAGCTTGCAGAGCACTGGGGAAAGGCAGGCAGAGAATTCCCTGCTAGCACCTTCTCTGTGCCTGGGAAGCAAAAGTGTTCTCATTGCTTCGCAGAATCGCTTTTGTGCAGAAAGCAGTAACACTTGTTCAGAACGAAAGAAAGCACAGAGCCCCAGATTTTATGTTGTCCTCTAGAGCTTGCAGAGCACTGGGGAAAGGCAGGCAGAGAATTCCCTGCTAGCACCTTCTCTGTGCCTGTTCACATTGCTTCGCAGAATCGCTTTTGTGCAGAAAACACTAACACTTGTTCAGAACAAAAGAAAGCAAAGAGTCCCAGATTTTATGCTGTACTGGAGAGCTTGCAGAGCACTGGGGAAAGGCAGGCAGAGAATTCCCTGCTAGCACCTTCTCTGTGCCTGGGAAGCAAAAGTGTTCACATTGCTTCGCAGAATCGCTTTTGTGCAGAAAACACTAACACTTGTTCAGAACGAAAGAAAGCACAGAGCCCCAGATTTTATGCTGTCCTGGAGAGCTTGCAGAGCACTGGGGAAAGGCAGGCAGAGAATTCCCTGCTAGCACCTTCTCTGTGCCTGGGAAGCAGAAGTGTTCACATTGCTTCGCAGAATCACTTTTGTGCAGAAAACAGTAACACTTGTTCAGAACGAAAGAAAGCACAGAGCCCCAGATTTGCTGTTGTCCTGGAGAGCTTGCAGAGCACTGGGGAAAGGCAGGCAGAGAATTCCCTGCTAGCACCTTCTCTGTGCCTGTTCACATTGCTTCGCAGAATCGCTTTTGTGCAGAAAACACTAACACTTGTTCAGAACGAAAGAAAGCACAGAGCCCCAGATTTGCTGTTGTCCTGGAGAGCTTGCAGAGCACTGGGGAAAGGCAGGCAGAGAATTCCCTGCTAGCACCTTCTCTGTGCCTGGGAAGCAAAAGTGTTCACATTGCTTCGCAGAATCGCTTTTGTGCAGAAAACACTAACACTTGTTCAGAACGAAAGAAAGCACAGAGCCCCAGATTTTATGCTGTCCTGGAGAGCTTGCAGAGCACTGGGGAAAGGCAGGCAGAGAATTCCCTGCTAGCACCTTCTCTGTGCCTGGGAAGCAAAAGTGTTCTCATTGCTTCGCAGAATCGCTTTTGTGCAGAAAGCAGTAACACTTGTTCAGAACGAAAGAAAGCACAGAGCCCCAGATTTTATGTTGTCCTGGAGAGCTTGCAGAGCACTGGGGAAAGGCAGGCAGAGAATTCCCTGCTAGCACCTTCTCTGTGCCTGTTCACATTGCTTCGCAGAATCGCTTTTGTGCAGAAAACACTAACACTTGTTCAGAACAAAAGAAAGCAAAGAGTCCCAGATTTTATGCTGTACTGGAGAGCTTGCAGAGCACTGGGGAAAGGCAGGCAGAGAATTCCCTGCTAGCACCTTCTCTGTGCCTGGGAAGCAAAAGTGTTCACATTGCTTCGCAGAATCGCTTTTGTGCAGAAAACACTAACACTTGTTCAGAACGAAAGAAAGCACAGAGCCCCAGATTTTATGCTGTCCTGGAGAGCTTGCAGAGCACTGGGGAAAGGCAGGCAGAGAATTCCCTGCTAGCACCTTCTCTGTGCCTGGGAAGCAGAAGTGTTCACATTGCTTCGCAGAATCACTTTTGTGCAGAAAACAGTAACACTTGTTCAGAACGAAAGAAAGCACAGAGCCCCAGATTTGCTGTTGTCCTGGAGAGCTTGCAGAGCACTGGGGAAAGGCAGGCAGAGAATTCCCTGCTAGCACCTTCTCTGTGCCTGGGAAGCAAAAGTGTTCACATTGCTTCGCAGAATCGCTTTTGTGCAGAAAACACTAACACTTGTTCAGAACGAAAGAAAGCACAGAGCCCCAGATTTTATGCTGTCCTGGAGAGCTTGCAGAGCACTGGGGAAAGGCAGGCAGAGAATTCCCTGCTAGCACCTTCTCTGTGCCTGGGAAGCAAAAGTGTTCACATTGCTTCGCAGAATCGCTTTTGTGCAGAAAACACTAACACTTGTTCAGAACGAAAGAAAGCACAGAGCCCCAGATTTTATGCTGTCCTGGAGAGCTTGCAGAGCACTGGGGAAAGGCAGGCAGAGAATTCCCTGCTAGCACCTTCTCTGTGCCTGGGAAGCAAAAGTGTTCTCATTGCTTCGCAGAATCGCTTTTGTGCAGAAAGCAGTAACACTTGTTCAGAACGAAAGAAAGCACAGAGCCCCAGATTTTATGTTGTCCTCTAGAGCTTGCAGAGCACTGGGGAAAGGCAGGCAGAGAATTCCCTGCTAGCACCTTCTCTGTGCCTGTTCACATTGCTTCGCAGAATCGCTTTTGTGCAGAAAACACTAACACTTGTTCAGAACAAAAGAAAGCAAAGAGTCCCAGATTTGCTGTTGTCCTGGAGAGCTTGCAGAGCACTGGGGAAAGGCAGGCAGAGAATTCCCTGCTAGCACCTTCTCTGTGCCTGGGAAGCAAAAGTGTTCACATTGCTTCGCAGAATCGCTTTTGTGCAGAAAACACTAACACTTGTTCAGAACGAAAGAAAGCACAGAGCCCCAGATTTTATGCTGTCCTGGAGAGCTTGCAGAGCACTGGGGAAAGGCAGGCAGAGAATTCCCTGCTAGCACCTTCTCTGTGCCTGGGAAGCAGAAGTGTTCACATTGCTTCGCAGAATCACTTTTGTGCAGAAAACAGTAACACTTGTTCAGAACGAAAGAAAGCACAGAGCCCCAGATTTGCTGTTGTCCTGGAGAGCTTGCAGAGCACTGGGGAAAGGCAGGCAGAGAATTCCCTGCTAGCACCTTCTCTGTGCCTGTTCACATTGCTTCGCAGAATCGCTTTTGTGCAGAAAACACTAACACTTGTTCAGAAAAAAAGAAAGCAAAGAGTCCCAGATTTTATGCTGTACTGGAGAGCTTGCAGAGCACTGGGGAAAGGCAGGCAGAGAATTCCCTGCTAGCACCTTCTCTGTGCCTGGGAAGCAAAAGTGTTCACATTGCTTCGCAGAATCGCTTTTGTGCAGAAAACACTAACACTTGTTCAGAACGAAAGAAAGCACAGAGCCCCAGATTTTATGCTGTCCTGGAGAGCTTGCAGAGCACTGGGGAAAGGCAGGCAGAGAATTCCCTGCTAGCACCTTCTCTGTGCCTGTTCACATTGCTTCGCAGAATCGCTTTTGTGCAGAAAACACTAACACTTGTTCAGAACAAAAGAAAGCAAAGAGTCCCAGATTTTATGCTGTCCTGGAGAGCTTGCAGAGCACTGGGGAAAGGCAGGCAGAGAATTCCCTGCTAGCACCTTCTCTGTGCCTGGGAAGCAGAAGTGTTCACATTGCTTCGCAGAATCACTTTTGTGCAGAAAACAGTAACTCTTGTTAGGAACGAAAGAAAACACAGAGCCCCAGATTTTATGTTGTCCTGGAGAGCTTGCAGAGCACTGGGGAAAGGCAGGCAGAGAATTCCCTGCTAGCACCTTCTCTGTGCCTGGGAAGCAGAAGTGTTCACATTGCTTCGCAGAATCGCTTTTGTGCAGAAAACAGTAACACTTGTTCAGAACGAAAGAAAGCACAGAGCCCCAGATTTTATGCTGTCCTGGAGAGCTTGCAGAGCACTGGGGAAAGGCAGGCAGAGAATTCCCTGCTAGCACCTTCTCTGTGCCTGTTGACATTACTTCGCAGAATCGCTTTTGTGCAGAAAACAGTAACACTTGTTCAGAACGAAAGAAAGCACAGAGCCCCAGATTTTATGCTGTCCTGGAGAGATTGCAGAGCACTGGGGAAAAGCAGGCAGAGAATTCCCTGCTAGTACCTTCTCTGTGCCTGGGAAGCAGAAGTGTTCACATTGCTTCGCAGAATCACTTTTGTGCAGAAAACAGTAACACTTGTTCAGAACGAAAGAAAACACAGAGCCCCAGATTTTATGCTGTCCTGGAGAGCTTGAAGAGCACTGGGGAAAGGCAGGCAGAGAATTCCCTGCTAGCACCTTCTCTGTGCCTGTTCACATTGCTTCGCAGAATCGCTTTTGTGCAGAAAACACTAACACTTGTTCAGAACAAAAGAAAGCAAAGAGTCCCAGATTTTATGCTGTACTGGAGAGCTTGCAGAGCACTGGGGAAAGGCAGGCAGAGAATTCCCTGCTAGCACCTTCTCTGTGCCTGGGAAGCAAAAGTGTTCACATTGCTTCGCAGAATCGCTTTTGTGCAGAAAACACTAACACTTGTTCAGAACGAAAGAAAGCACAGAGCCCCAGATTTTATGCTGTCCTGGAGAGCTTGCAGAGCACTGGGGAAAGGCAGGCAGAGAATTCCCTGCTAGCACCTTCTCTGTGCCTGGAAAGCAAAAGTGTTCTCATTGCTTCGCAGAATCGCTTTTGTGCAGAAAACAGTAACACTTGTTCAGAACGAAAGAAAGCACAGAGCCCCAGATTTTATGTTGTCCTCTAGAGCTTGCAGAGCACTGGGGAAAGGCAGGCAGAGAATTCCCTGCTAGCACCTTCTGTGTGCCTGGGAAGCAAAAGTGTTCACATTGCTTCGCAGAATCGCTTTTGTGCAGAAAACAGTAACACTTGTTCAGAACAAAAGAAAGCACAGAGCCCCAGATTTTATGCTGTCCTGGAGAGCTTGCAGAGCACTGGGGAAAGGCAGGCAGAGAATTCCCTGCTAGCACCTTCTCTGTGCCTGGGAAGCAGAAGTGTTCACATTGCTTCGCAGAATCGCTTTTGTGCAGAAAACAGTAACACTTGTTCAGAACGAAAGAAAGCACAGAGCCCCAGATTTTATGCTGTCCTGGAGAGCTTGCAGAGCACTGGGGAAAGGCAGGCAGAGAATTCCCTGCTAGCACCTTCTCTGTGCCTGGGAAGCAGAAGTGTTCACATTGCTTCGCAGAATCGCTTTTGTGCAGAAAACAGTAACTCTTGTTAGGAACGAAAGAAAACACAGAGCCCCAGATTTTATGTTGTCCTGGAGAGCTTGCAGAGCACTGGGGAAAGGCAGGCAGAGAATTCCCTGCTAGCACCTTCTCTGTGCCTGTTCACATTACTTCGCAGAATCACTTTTGTGCAGAAAACAGTAACACTTGTTCAGAACGAAAGAAAGCACAGAGCCGCAGATTTTATGCTGTCCTGGAGAGCTTGCAGAGCACTGGGGAAAGGCAGGCAGAGAATTCCCTGCTAGCACCTTCTCTGTGCCTGGGAAGCAGAAGTGTTCACATTGCTTCGCAAAATCACTTTTGTGCAGAAAACAGTAACTCTTGTTCAGAACAAAAGAAAGCACAGAGCCCCAGATTTTATGTTGTCCTGGAGAGCTTGCAGAGCACTGGGGAAAGGCAGGCAGAGAATTCCCTGCTAGCACCTTCTCTGTGCCTGGGAAGCAGAAGTGTTCACATTGCTTCGCAGAATCACTTTTGTGCAGAAAACAGTAACACTTGTTCAGAACGAAAGAAAGCACAGAGCCCCAGATTTGCTGTTGTCCTGGAGAGCTTGCAGAGCACTGGGGAAAGGCAGGCAGAGAATTCCCTGCTAGCACCTTCTCTGTGCCTGTTCACATTGCTTCGCAGAATCGCTTTTGTGCAGAAAACACTAACACTTGTTCAGAAAAAAAGAAAGCAAAGAGTCCCAGATTTTATGCTGTACTGGAGAGCTTGCAGAGCACTGGGGAAAGGCAGGCAGAGAATTCCCTGCTAGCACCTTCTCTGTGCCTGGGAAGCAAAAGTGTTCACATTGCTTCGCAGAATCGCTTTTGTGCAGAAAACACTAACACTTGTTCAGAACGAAAGAAAGCACAGAGCCCCAGATTTTATGCTGTCCTGGAGAGCTTGCAGAGCACTGGGGAAAGGCAGGCAGAGAATTCCCTGCTAGCACCTTCTCTGTGCCTGTTCACATTGCTTCGCAGAATCGCTTTTGTGCAGAAAACACTAACACTTGTTCAGAACAAAAGAAAGCAAAGAGTCCCAGATTTTATGCTGTCCTGGAGAGCTTGCAGAGCACTGGGGAAAGGCAGGCAGAGAATTCCCTGCTAGCACCTTCTCTGTGCCTGGGAAGCAGAAGTGTTCACATTGCTTCGCAGAATCACTTTTGTGCAGAAAACAGTAACTCTTGTTAGGAACGAAAGAAAACACAGAGCCCCAGATTTTATGTTGTCCTGGAGAGCTTGCAGAGCACTGGGGAAAGGCAGGCAGAGAATTCCCTGCTAGCACCTTCTCTGTGCCTGGGAAGCAGAAGTGTTCACATTGCTTCGCAGAATCGCTTTTGTGCAGAAAACAGTAACACTTGTTCAGAACGAAAGAAAGCACAGAGCCCCAGATTTTATGCTGTCCTGGAGAGCTTGCAGAGCACTGGGGAAAGGCAGGCAGAGAATTCCCTGCTAGCACCTTCTCTGTGCCTGTTGACATTACTTCGCAGAATCGCTTTTGTGCAGAAAACAGTAACACTTGTTCAGAACGAAAGAAAGCACAGAGCCCCAGATTTTATGCTGTCCTGGAGAGATTGCAGAGCACTGGGGAAAAGCAGGCAGAGAATTCCCTGCTAGTACCTTCTCTGTGCCTGGGAAGCAGAAGTGTTCACATTGCTTCGCAGAATCACTTTTGTGCAGAAAACAGTAACACTTGTTCAGAACGAAAGAAAACACAGAGCCCCAGATTTTATGCTGTCCTGGAGAGCTTGAAGAGCACTGGGGAAAGGCAGGCAGAGAATTCCCTGCTAGCACCTTCTCTGTGCCTGTTCACATTGCTTCGCAGAATCGCTTTTGTGCAGAAAACACTAACACTTGTTCAGAACAAAAGAAAGCAAAGAGTCCCAGATTTTATGCTGTACTGGAGAGCTTGCAGAGCACTGGGGAAAGGCAGGCAGAGAATTCCCTGCTAGCACCTTCTCTGTGCCTGGGAAGCAAAAGTGTTCACATTGCTTCGCAGAATCGCTTTTGTGCAGAAAACACTAACACTTGTTCAGAACGAAAGAAAGCACAGAGCCCCAGATTTTATGCTGTCCTGGAGAGCTTGCAGAGCACTGGGGAAAGGCAGGCAGAGAATTCCCTGCTAGCACCTTCTCTGTGCCTGGAAAGCAAAAGTGTTCTCATTGCTTCGCAGAATCGCTTTTGTGCAGAAAACAGTAACACTTGTTCAGAACGAAAGAAAGCACAGAGCCCCAGATTTTATGTTGTTCTCTAGAGCTTGCAGAGCACTGGGGAAAGGCAGGCAGAGAATTCCCTGCTAGCACCTTCTGTGTGCCTGGGAAGCAAAAGTGTTCACATTGCTTCGCAGAATCGCTTTTGTGCAGAAAACAGTAACACTTGTTCAGAACAAAAGAAAGCACAGAGCCCCAGATTTTATGCTGTCCTGGAGAGCTTGCAGAGCACTGGGGAAAGGCAGGCAGAGAATTCCCTGCTAGCACCTTCTCTGTGCCTGGGAAGCAGAAGTGTTCACATTGCTTCGCAGAATCGCTTTTGTGCAGAAAACAGTAACACTTGTTCAGAACGAAAGAAAGCACAGAGCCCCAGATTTTATGCTGTCCTGGAGAGCTTGCAGAGCACTGGGGAAAGGCAGGCAGAGAATTCCCTGCTAGCACCTTCTCTGTGCCTGGGAAGCAGAAGTGTTCACATTGCTTCGCAGAATCGCTTTTGTGCAGAAAACAGTAACACTTGTTCAGAACAAAAGAAAGCACAGAGCCCCAGATTTTATGCTGTCCTGGAGAGCTTGCAGAGCACTGGGGAATAGCAGGCAGAGAATTCCCTGCTAGCACCTTCTCTGTGCCTGGGAAGCAGAAGTGTTCACATTGCTTCGCAGAATCACTTTTGTGCAGAAAACAGTAACACTTGTTCAGAACGAAAGAAAACACAGAGCCCCAGATTTTATGCTGTCCTGGAGAGCTTGCAGAGCACTGGGGAAAGGCAGGCAGAGAATTCCCTGCTAGCACCTTCTCTGTGCCTGGGAAGCAGAAGTGTTCACATTGCTTCGCAGAATCGCTTTTGTGCAGAAAACAGTAACACTTGTTCAGAACGAAAGAAAGCACAGAGCCCCAGATTTTATGCTGTCCTGGAGAGCTTGCAGAGCACTGGGGAAAGGCAGGCAGAGAATTCCCTGCTAGCACCTTCTCTGTGCCTGGGAAGCAGAAGTGTTCACATTGCTTCGCAGAATCACTTTTGTGCAGAAAACAGTAACACTTGTTCAGAACGAAAGAAAGCACAGAGCCCCAGATTTGCTGTTGTCCTGGAGAGCTTGCAGAGCACTGGGGAAAGGCAGGCAGAGAATTCCCTGCTAGCACCTTCTCTGTGCCTGTTCACATTGCTTCGCAGAATCGCTTTTGTGCAGAAAACACTAACACTTGTTCAGAACAAAAGAAAGCAAAGAGTCCCAGATTTTATGCTGTACTGGAGAGCTTGCAGAGCACTGGGGAAAGGCAGGCAGAGAATTCCCTGCTAGCACCTTCTCTGTGCCTGGGAAGCAGAAGTGTTCACATTGCTTCGCAAAATCACTTTTGTGCAGAAAACAGTAACTCTTGTTCAGAACAAAAGAAAGCACAGAGCCCCAGATTTTATGTTGTCCTGGAGAGCTTGCAGAGCACTGGGGAAAGGCAGGCAGAGAATTCCCTGCTAGCACCTTCTCTGTGCCTGGGAAGCAAAAGTGTTCACATTGCTTCGCAGAATCGCTTTTGTGCAGAAAACAGTAACACTTGTTCAGAACAAAAGAAAGCACAGAGCCCCAGATTTTATGCTGTCCTGGAGAGCTTGCAGAGCACTGGGGAATAGCAGGCAGAGAATTCCCTGCTAGCACCTTCTCTGTGCCTGGGAAGCAGAAGTGTTCACATTGCTTCGCAGAATCACTTTTGTGCAGAAAACAGTAACACTTGTTCAGAACGAAAGAAAACACAGAGCCCCAGATTTTATGCTGTCCTGGAGAGCTTGCAGAGCACTGGGGAAAGGCAGGCAGAGAATTCCCTGCTAGCACCTTCTCTGTGCCTGGGAAGCAGAAGTGTTCACATTGCTTCGCAGAATCGCTTTTGTGCAGAAAACAGTAACACTTGTTCAGAACGAAAGAAAGCAC
Organism: Strix uralensis; assembly: GCF_047716275.1. NCBI lineage: Eukaryota > Metazoa > Chordata > Aves > Strigiformes > Strigidae > Strix > Strix uralensis. Next base: position 913,985 of record NC_134005.1, on the reverse strand, counting down.
AGAGCCCCAGATTTTATGCTGTCCTGGAGAGCTTGCAGAGCACTGGGGAAAGGCAGGCAGAGAATTCCCTGCTAGCACCTTCTCTGTGCCTGGGAAGCAGAAGTGTTCACATTGCTTCGCAGAATCGCTTTTGTGCAGAAAACAGTAACTCTTGTTAGGAACGAAAGAAAACACAGAGCCCCAGATTTTATGTTGTCCTGGAGAGCTTGCAGAGCACTGGGGAAAGGCAGGCAGAGAATTCCCTGCTAGCACCTTCTCTGTGCCTGGGAAGCAGAAGTGTTCACATTGCTTCGCAGAATCGCTTTTGTGCAGAAAACAGTAACACTTGTTCAGAACGAAAGAAAGCGCAGAGCCCCAGATTTTATGCTGTCCTGGAGAGCTTGCAGAGCACTGGGGAAAGGCAGGCAGAGAATTCCCTGCTAGCACCTTCTCTGTGCCTGGGAAGCAGAAGTGTTCACATTGCTTCGCAGAATCACTTTTGTGCAGAAAACAGTAACACTTGTTCAGAACGAAAGAAAGCACAGAGCCCCAGATTTGCTGTTGTCCTGGAGAGCTTGCAGAGCACTGGGGAAAGGCAGGCAGAGAATTCCCTGCTAGCACCTTCTCTGTGCCTGGGAAGCAAAAGTGTTCACATTGCTTCGCAGAATCGCTTTTGTGCAGAAAACAGTAACACTTGTTCAGAACAAAAGAAAGCACAGAGCCCCAGATTTTATGCTGTCCTGGAGAGCTTGCAGAGCACTGGGGAATAGCAGGCAGAGAATTCCCTGCTAGCACCTTCTCTGTGCCTGGGAAGCAGAAGTGTTCACATTGCTTCGCAGAATCACTTTTGTGCAGAAAACAGTAACACTTGTTCAGAACGAAAGAAAACACAGAGCCCCAGATTTTATGCTGTCCTGGAGAGCTTGCAGAGCACTGGGGAAAGGCAGGCAGAGAATTCCCTGCTAGCACCTTCTCTGTGCCTGGGAAGCAGAAGTGTTCACATTGCTTCGCAGAATCGCTTTTGTGCAGAAAACAGTAACACTTGTTCAGAACGAAAGAAAGCACAGAGCCCCAGATTTTATGCTGTCCTGGAGAGCTTGCAGAGCACTGGGGAAAGGCAGGCAGAGAATTCCCTGCTAGCACCTTCTCTGTGCCTGTTGACATTACTTCGCAGAATCGCTTTTGTGCAGAAAACAGTAACACTTGTTCAGAACGAAAGAAAGCACAGAGCCCCAGATTTTATGCTGTCCTGGAGAGCTTGCAGAGCACTGGGGAAAGGCAGGCAGAGAATTCCCTGCTAGCACCTTCTCTGTGCCTGGGAAGCAGAAGTGTTCACATTGCTTCGCAGAATCGCTTTTGTGCAGAAAACAGTAACACTTGTTCAGAACGAAAGAAAGCACAGAGCCCCAGATTTTATGCTGTCCTGGAGAGCTTGCAGAGCACTGGGGAAAGGCAGGCAGAGAATTCCCTGCTAGCACCTTCTCTGTGCCTGTTCACATTGCTTCGCAGAATCGCTTTTGTGCAGAAAACACTAACACTTGTTCAGAACAAAAGAAAGCAAAGAGTCCCAGATTTTATGCTGTACTGGAGAGCTTGCAGAGCACTGGGGAAAGGCAGGCAGAGAATTCCCTGCTAGCACCTTCTCTGTGCCTGGGAAGCAAAAGTGTTCACATTGCTTCGCAGAATCGCTTTTGTGCAGAAAACACTAACACTTGTTCAGAACGAAAGAAAGCACAGAGCCCCAGATTTTATGCTGTCCTGGAGAGCTTGCAGAGCACTGGGGAAAGGCAGGCAGAGAATTCCCTGCTAGCACCTTCTCTGTGCCTGGAAAGCAAAAGTGTTCTCATTGCTTCGCAGAATCGCTTTTGTGCAGAAAACAGTAACACTTGTTCAGAACGAAAGAAAGCACAGAGCCCCAGATTTTATGTTGTCCTCTAGAGCTTGCAGAGCACTGGGGAAAGGCAGGCAGAGAATTCCCTGCTAGCACCTTCTGTGTGCCTGGGAAGCAAAAGTGTTCACATTGCTTCGCAGAATCGCTTTTGTGCAGAAAACAGTAACACTTGTTCAGAACAAAAGAAAGCACAGAGCCCCAGATTTTATGCTGTCCTGGAGAGCTTGCAGAGCACTGGGGAAAGGCAGGCAGAGAATTCCCTGCTAGCACCTTCTCTGTGCCTGGGAAGCAGAAGTGTTCACATTGCTTCGCAGAATCGCTTTTGTGCAGAAAACAGTAACACTTGTTCAGAACAAAAGAAAGCACAGAGCCCCAGATTTTATGCTGTCCTGGAGAGCTTGCAGAGCACTGGGGAAAGGCAGGCAGAGAATTCCCTGCTAGCACCTTCTCTGTGCCTGGGAAGCAGAAGTGTTCACATTGCTTCGCAGAATCGCTTTTGTGCAGAAAACAGTAACTCTTGTTAGGAACGAAAGAAAACACAGAGCCCCAGATTTTATGTTGTCCTGGAGAGCTTGCAGAGCACTGGGGAAAGGCAGGCAGAGAATTCCCTGCTAGCACCTTCTCTGTGCCTGTTCACATTACTTCGCAGAATCACTTTTGTGCAGAAAACAGTAACACTTGTTCAGAACGAAAGAAAGCACAGAGCCGCAGATTTTATGCTGTCCTGGAGAGCTTGCAGAGCACTGGGGAAAGGCAGGCAGAGAATTCCCTGCTAGCACCTTCTCTGTGCCTGGGAAGCAGAAGTGTTCACATTGCTTCGCAAAATCACTTTTGTGCAGAAAACAGTAACTCTTGTTCAGAACAAAAGAAAGCACAGAGCCCCAGATTTTATGTTGTCCTGGAGAGCTTGCAGAGCACTGGGGAAAGGCAGGCAGAGAATTCCCTGCTAGCACCTTCTCTGTGCCTGGGAAGCAAAAGTGTTCACATTGCTTCGCAGAATCGCTTTTGTGCAGAAAACAGTAACACTTGTTCAGAACAAAAGAAAGCACAGAGCCCCAGATTTTATGCTGTCCTGGAGAGCTTGCAGAGCACTGGGGAATAGCAGGCAGAGAATTCCCTGCTAGCACCTTCTCTGTGCCTGGGAAGCAGAAGTGTTCACATTGCTTCGCAGAATCACTTTTGTGCAGAAAACAGTAACACTTGTTCAGAACGAAAGAAAACACAGAGCCCCAGATTTTATGCTGTCCTGGAGAGCTTGCAGAGCACTGGGGAAAGGCAGGCAGAGAATTCCCTGCTAGCACCTTCTCTGTGCCTGGGAAGCAGAAGTGTTCACATTGCTTCGCAGAATCGCTTTTGTGCAGAAAACAGTAACACTTGTTCAGAACGAAAGAAAGCACAGAGCCCCAGATTTTATGCTGTCCTGGAGAGCTTGCAGAGCACTGGGGAAAGGCAGGCAGAGAATTCCCTGCTAGCACCTTCTCTGTGCCTGGGAAGCAGAAGTGTTCACATTGCTTCGCAGAATCACTTTTGTGCAGAAAACAGTAACACTTGTTCAGAACGAAAGAAAGCACAGAGCCCCAGATTTGCTGTTGTCCTGGAGAGCTTGCAGAGCACTGGGGAAAGGCAGGCAGAGAATTCCCTGCTAGCACCTTCTCTGTGCCTGTTCACATTGCTTCGCAGAATCGCTTTTGTGCAGAAAACACTAACACTTGTTCAGAACAAAAGAAAGCAAAGAGTCCCAGATTTTATGCTGTACTGGAGAGCTTGCAGAGCACTGGGGAAAGGCAGGCAGAGAATTCCCTGCTAGCACCTTCTCTGTGCCTGGGAAGCAGAAGTGTTCACATTGCTTCGCAAAATCACTTTTGTGCAGAAAACAGTAACTCTTGTTCAGAACAAAAGAAAGCACAGAGCCCCAGATTTTATGTTGTCCTGGAGAGCTTGCAGAGCACTGGGGAAAGGCAGGCAGAGAATTCCCTGCTAGCACCTTCTCTGTGCCTGGGAAGCAAAAGTGTTCACATTGCTTCGCAGAATCGCTTTTGTGCAGAAAACAGTAACACTTGTTCAGAACAAAAGAAAGCACAGAGCCCCAGATTTTATGCTGTCCTGGAGAGCTTGCAGAGCACTGGGGAATAGCAGGCAGAGAATTCCCTGCTAGCACCTTCTCTGTGCCTGGGAAGCAGAAGTGTTCACATTGCTTCGCAGAATCACTTTTGTGCAGAAAACAGTAACACTTGTTCAGAACGAAAGAAAACACAGAGCCCCAGATTTTATGCTGTCCTGGAGAGCTTGCAGAGCACTGGGGAAAGGCAGGCAGAGAATTCCCTGCTAGCACCTTCTCTGTGCCTGGGAAGCAGAAGTGTTCACATTGCTTCGCAGAATCGCTTTTGTGCAGAAAACAGTAACACTTGTTCAGAACGAAAGAAAGCACAGAGCCCCAGATTTTATGCTGTCCTGGAGAGCTTGCAGAGCACTGGGGAAAGGCAGGCAGAGAATTCCCTGCTAGCACCTTCTCTGTGCCTGGGAAGCAGAAGTGTTCACATTGCTTCGCAGAATCGCTTTTGTGCAGAAAACAGTAACTCTTGTTAGGAACGAAAGAAAACACAGAGCCCCAGATTTTATGTTGTCCTGGAGAGCTTGCAGAGCACTGGGGAAAGGCAGGCAGAGAATTCCCTGCTAGCACCTTCTCTGTGCCTGGGAAGCAGAAGTGTTCACATTGCTTCGCAGAATCGCTTTTGTGCAGAAAACAGTAACACTTGTTCAGAACGAAAGAAAGCGCAGAGCCCCAGATTTTATGCTGTCCTGGAGAGCTTGCAGAGCACTGGGGAAAGGCAGGCAGAGAATTCCCTGCTAGCACCTTCTCTGTGCCTGGGAAGCAGAAGTGTTCACATTGCTTCGCAGAATCACTTTTGTGCAGAAAACAGTAACACTTGTTCAGAACGAAAGAAAGCACAGAGCCCCAGATTTGCTGTTGTCCTGGAGAGCTTGCAGAGCACTGGGGAAAGGCAGGCAGAGAATTCCCTGCTAGCACCTTCTCTGTGCCTGGGAAGCAAAAGTGTTCACATTGCTTCGCAGAATCGCTTTTGTGCAGAAAACAGTAACACTTGTTCAGAACAAAAGAAAGCACAGAGCCCCAGATTTTATGCTGTCCTGGAGAGCTTGCAGAGCACTGGGGAATAGCAGGCAGAGAATTCCCTGCTAGCACCTTCTCTGTGCCTGGGAAGCAGAAGTGTTCACATTGCTTCGCAGAATCACTTTTGTGCAGAAAACAGTAACACTTGTTCAGAACGAAAGAAAACACAGAGCCCCAGATTTTATGCTGTCCTGGAGAGCTTGCAGAGCACTGGGGAAAGGCAGGCAGAGAATTCCCTGCTAGCACCTTCTCTGTGCCTGGGAAGCAGAAGTGTTCACATTGCTTCGCAGAATCGCTTTTGTGCAGAAAACAGTAACACTTGTTCAGAACGAAAGAAAGCACAGAGCCCCAGATTTTATGCTGTCCTGGAGAGCTTGCAGAGCACTGGGGAAAGGCAGGCAGAGAATTCCCTGCTAGCACCTTCTCTGTGCCTGGGAAGCAGAAGTGTTCACATTGCTTCGCAGAATCGCTTTTGTGCAGAAAACAGTAACTCTTGTTAGGAACGAAAGAAAACACAGAGCCCCAGATTTTATGTTGTCCTGGAGAGCTTGCAGAGCACTGGGGAAAGGCAGGCAGAGAATTCCCTGCTAGCACCTTCTCTGTGCCTGGGAAGCAGAAGTGTTCACATTGCTTCGCAGAATCGCTTTTGTGCAGAAAACAGTAACACTTGTTCAGAACGAAAGAAAGCACAGAGCCCCAGATTTTATGCTGTCCTGGAGAGCTTGCAGAGCACTGGGGAAAGGCAGGCAGAGAATTCCCTGCTAGCACCTTCTCTGTGCCTGGGAAGCAGAAGTGTTCACATTGCTTCGCAGAATCACTTTTGTGCAGAAAACAGTAACACTTGTTCAGAACGAAAGAAAGCACAGAGCCCCAGATTTGCTGTTGTCCTGGAGAGCTTGCAGAGCACTGGGGAAAGGCAGGCAGAGAATTCCCTGCTAGCACCTTCTCTGTGCCTGTTCACATTGCTTCGCAGAATCGCTTTTGTGCAGAAAACACTAACACTTGTTCAGAACAAAAGAAAGCAAAGAGTCCCAGATTTTATGCTGTACTGGAGAGCTTGCAGAGCACTGGGGAAAGGCAGGCAGAGAATTCCCTGCTAGCACCTTCTCTGTGCCTGGGAAGCAAAAGTGTTCACATTGCTTCGCAGAATCGCTTTTGTGCAGAAAACACTAACACTTGTTCAGAACGAAAGAAAGCACAGAGCCCCAGATTTTATGCTGTCCTGGAGAGCTTGCAGAGCACTGGGGAAAGGCAGGCAGAGAATTCCCTGCTAGCACCTTCTCTGTGCCTGGGAAGCAAAAGTGTTCTCATTGCTTCGCAGAATCGCTTTTGTGCAGAAAACAGTAACACTTGTTCAGAACGAAAGAAAGCACAGAGCCCCAGATTTTATGTTGTCCTCTAGAGCTTGCAGAGCACTGGGGAAAGGCAGGCAGAGAATTCCCTGCTAGCACCTTCTCTGTGCCTGTTCACATTGCTTCGCAGAATCGCTTTTGTGCAGAAAACACTAACACTTGTTCAGAACAAAAGAAAGCAAAGAGTCCCAGATTTTATGCTGTACTGGAGAGCTTGCAGAGCACTGGGGAAAGGCAGGCAGAGAATTCCCTGCTAGCACCTTCTCTGTGCCTGGGAAGCAAAAGTGTTCACATTGCTTCGCAGAATCGCTTTTGTGCAGAAAACACTAACACTTGTTCAGAACGAAAGAAAGCACAGAGCCCCAGATTTTATGCTGTCCTGGAGAGCTTGCAGAGCACTGGGGAAAGGCAGGCAGAGAATTCCCTGCTAGCACCTTCTCTGTGCCTGGGAAGCAAAAGTGTTCACATTGCTTCGCAGAATCGCTTTTGTGCAGAAAACACTAACACTTGTTCAGAACGAAAGAAAGCACAGAGCCCCAGATTTTATGCTGTCCTGGAGAGCTTGCAGAGCACTGGGGAAAGGCAGGCAGAGAATTCCCTGCTAGCACCTTCTCTGTGCCTGGAAAGCAAAAGTGTTCTCATTGCTTCGCAGAATCGCTTTTGTGCAGAAAACAGTAACACTTGTTCAGAACGAAAGAAAGCACAGAGCCCCAGATTTTATGTTGTCCTCTAGAGCTTGCAGAGCACTGGGGAAAGGCAGGCAGAGAATTCCCTGCTAGCACCTTCTCTGTGCCTGTTCACATTGCTTCGCAGAATCGCTTTTGTGCAGAAAACACTAACACTTGTTCAGAACAAAAGAAAGCAAAGAGTCCCAGATTTTATGCTGTACTGGAGAGCTTGCAGAGCACTGGGGAAAGGCAGGCAGAGAATTCCCTGCTAGCACCTTCTCTGTGCCTGGGAAGCAAAAGTGTTCACATTGCTTCGCAGAATCGCTTTTGTGCAGAAAACACTAACACTTGTTCAGAACGAAAGAAAGCACAGAGCCCCAGATTTTATGCTGTCCTGGAGAGCTTGCAGAGCACTGGGGAAAGGCAGGCAGAGAATTCCCTGCTAGCACCTTCTCTGTGCCTGGGAAGCAGAAGTGTTCACATTGCTTCGCAGAATCACTTTTGTGCAGAAAACAGTAACACTTGTTCAGAACGAAAGAAAGCACAGAGCCCCAGATTTGCTGTTGTCCTGGAGAGCTTGCAGAGCACTGGGGAAAGGCAGGCAGAGAATTCCCTGCTAGCACCTTCTCTGTGCCTGTTCACATTGCTTCGCAGAATCGCTTTTGTGCAGAAAACACTAACACTTGTTCAGAACAAAAGAAAGCAAAGAGTCCCAGATTTTATGCTGTACTGGAGAGCTTGCAGAGCACTGGGGAAAGGCAGGCAGAGAATTCCCTGCTAGCACCTTCTCTGTGCCTGGGAAGCAAAAGTGTTCACATTGCTTCGCAGAATCGCTTTTGTGCAGAAAACACTAACACTTGTTCAGAACGAAAGAAAGCACAGAGCCCCAGATTTTATGCTGTCCTGGAGAGCTTGCAGAGCACTGGGGAAAGGCAGGCAGAGAATTCCCTGCTAGCACCTTCTCTGTGCCTGTTCACATTGCTTCGCAGAATCGCTTTTGTGCAGAAAACACTAACACTTGTTCAGAACAAAAGAAAGCAAAGAGTCCCAGATTTTATGCTGTCCTGGAGAGCTTGCAGAGCACTGGGGAAAGGCAGGCAGAGAATTCCCTGCTAGCACCTTCTCTGTGCCTGGGAAGCAGAAGTGTTCACATTGCTTCGCAGAATCACTTTTGTGCAGAAAACAGTAACTCTTGTTAGGAACGAAAGAAAACACAGAGCCCCAGATTTTATGTTGTCCTGGAGAGCTTGCAGAGCACTGGGGAAAGGCAGGCAGAGAATTCCCTGCTAGCACCTTCTCTGTGCCTGGGAAGCAGAAGTGTTCACATTGCTTCGCAGAATCGCTTTTGTGCAGAAAACAGTAACACTTGTTCAGAACGAAAGAAAGCACAGAGCCCCAGATTTTATGCTGTCCTGGAGAGCTTGCAGAGCACTGGGGAAAGGCAGGCAGAGAATTCCCTGCTAGCACCTTCTCTGTGCCTGGGAAGCAGAAGTGTTCACATTGCTTCGCAGAATCACTTTTGTGCAGAAAACAGTAACACTTGTTCAGAACGAAAGAAAGCACAGAGCCCCAGATTTGCTGTTGTCCTGGAGAGCTTGCAGAGCACTGGGGAAAGGCAGGCAGAGAATTCCCTGCTAGCACCTTCTCTGTGCCTGGGAAGCAAAAGTGTTCACATTGCTTCGCAGAATCGCTTTTGTGCAGAAAACAGTAACACTTGTTCAGAACAAAAGAAAGCACAGAGCCCCAGATTTTATGCTGTCCTGGAGAGCTTGCAGAGCACTGGGGAATAGCAGGCAGAGAATTCCCTGCTAGCACCTTCTCTGTGCCTGGGAAGCAGAAGTGTTCACATTGCTTCGCAGAATCACTTTTGTGCAGAAAACAGTAACACTTGTTCAGAACGAAAGAAAACACAGAGCCCCAGATTTTATGCTGTCCTGGAGAGCTTGCAGAGCACTGGGGAAAGGCAGGCAGAGAATTCCCTGCTAGCACCTTCTCTGTGCCTGGGAAGCAGAAGTGTTCACATTGCTTCGCAGAATCGCTTTTGTGCAGAAAACAGTAACACTTGTTCAGAACGAAAGAAAGCACAGAGCCCCAGATTTTATGCTGTCCTGGAGAGCTTGCAGAGCACTGGGGAAAGGCAGGCAGAGAATTCCCTGCTAGCACCTTCTCTGTGCCTGGGAAGCAGAAGTGTTCACATTGCTTCGCAGAATCGCTTTTGTGCAGAAAACAGTAACTCTTGTTAGGAACGAAAGAAAACACAGAGCCCCAGATTTTATGTTGTCCTGGAGAGCTTGCAGAGCACTGGGGAAAGGCAGGCAGAGAATTCCCTGCTAGCACCTTCTCTGTGCCTGGGAAGCAGAAGTGTTCACATTGCTTCGCAGAATCGCTTTTGTGCAGAAAACAGTAACACTTGTTCAGAACGAAAGAAAGCACAGAGCCCCAGATTTTATGCTGTCCTGGAGAGCTTGCAGAGCACTGGGGAAAGGCAGGCAGAGAATTCCCTGCTAGCACCTTCTCTGTGCCTGGGAAGCAGAAGTGTTCACATTGCTTCGCAGAATCACTTTTGTGCAGAAAACAGTAACACTTGTTCAGAACGAAAGAAAGCACAGAGCCCCAGATTTGCTGTTGTCCTGGAGAGCTTGCAGAGCACTGGGGAAAGGCAGGCAGAGAATTCCCTGCTAGCACCTTCTCTGTGCCTGTTCACATTGCTTCGCAGAATCGCTTTTGTGCAGAAAACACTAACACTTGTTCAGAACAAAAGAAAGCAAAGAGTCCCAGATTTTATGCTGTACTGGAGAGCTTGCAGAGCACTGGGGAAAGGCAGGCAGAGAATTCCCTGCTAGCACCTTCTCTGTGCCTGGGAAGCAAAAGTGTTCACATTGCTTCGCAGAATCGCTTTTGTGCAGAAAACACTAACACTTGTTCAGAACGAAAGAAAGCACAGAGCCCCAGATTTTATGCTGTCCTGGAGAGCTTGCAGAGCACTGGGGAAAGGCAGGCAGAGAATTCCCTGCTAGCACCTTCTCTGTGCCTGGGAAGCAAAAGTGTTCTCATTGCTTCGCAGAATCGCTTTTGTGCAGAAAACAGTAACACTTGTTCAGAACGAAAGAAAGCACAGAGCCCCAGATTTTATGTTGTCCTCTAGAGCTTGCAGAGCACTGGGGAAAGGCAGGCAGAGAATTCCCTGCTAGCACCTTCTCTGTGCCTGTTCACATTGCTTCGCAGAATCGCTTTTGTGCAGAAAACACTAACACTTGTTCAGAACAAAAGAAAGCAAAGAGTCCCAGATTTTATGCTGTACTGGAGAGCTTGCAGAGCACTGGGGAAAGGCAGGCAGAGAATTCCCTGCTAGCACCTTCTCTGTGCCTGGGAAGCAAAAGTGTTCACATTGCTTCGCAGAATCGCTTTTGTGCAGAAAACACTAACACTTGTTCAGAACGAAAGAAAGCACAGAGCCCCAGATTTTATGCTGTCCTGGAGAGCTTGCAGAGCACTGGGGAAAGGCAGGCAGAGAATTCCCTGCTAGCACCTTCTCTGTGCCTGGGAAGCAAAAGTGTTCACATTGCTTCGCAGAATCGCTTTTGTGCAGAAAACACTAACACTTGTTCAGAACGAAAGAAAGCACAGAGCCCCAGATTTTATGCTGTCCTGGAGAGCTTGCAGAGCACTGGGGAAAGGCAGGCAGAGAATTCCCTGCTAGCACCTTCTCTGTGCCTGGAAAGCAAAAGTGTTCTCATTGCTTCGCAGAATCGCTTTTGTGCAGAAAACAGTAACACTTGTTCAGAACGAAAGAAAGCACAGAGCCCCAGATTTTATGTTGTCCTCTAGAGCTTGCAGAGCACTGGGGAAAGGCAGGCAGAGAATTCCCTGCTAGCACCTTCTCTGTGCCTGTTCACATTGCTTCGCAGAATCGCTTTTGTGCAGAAAACACTAACACTTGTTCAGAACAAAAGAAAGCAAAGAGTCCCAGATTTTATGCTGTACTGGAGAGCTTGCAGAGCACTGGGGAAAGGCAGGCAGAGAATTCCCTGCTAGCACCTTCTCTGTGCCTGGGAAGCAAAAGTGTTCACATTGCTTCGCAGAATCGCTTTTGTGCAGAAAACACTAACACTTGTTCAGAACGAAAGAAAGCACAGAGCCCCAGATTTTATGCTGTCCTGGAGAGCTTGCAGAGCACTGGGGAAAGGCAGGCAGAGAATTCCCTGCTAGCACCTTCTCTGTGCCTGGGAAGCAGAAGTGTTCACATTTCTTCGCAGAATCACTTTTGTGCAGAAAACAGTAACACTTGTTCAGAACGAAAGAAAGCACAGAGCCCCAGATTTGCTGTTGTCCTGGAGAGCTTGCAGAGCACTGGGGAAAGGCAGGCAGAGAATTCCCTGCTAGCACCTTCTCTGTGCCTGTTCACATTGCTTCGCAGAATCGCTTTTGTGCAGAAAACACTAACACTTGTTCAGAACAAAAGAAAGCAAAGAGTCCCAGATTTTATGCTGTACTGGAGAGCTTGCAGAGCACTGGGGAAAGGCAGGCAGAGAATTCCCTGCTAGCACCTTCTCTGTGCCTGGGAAGCAAAAGTGTTCACATTGCTTCGCAGAATCGCTTTTGTGCAGAAAACAGTAACACTTGTTCAGAACGAAAGAAAGCACAGAGCCCCAGATTTTATGCTGTCCTGGAGAGCTTGCAGAGCACTGGGGAAAGGCAGGCAGAGAATTCCCTGCTAGCACCTTCTCTGTGCCTGTTCACATTGCTTCGCAGAATCGCTTTTGTGCAGAAAACACTAACACTTGTTCAGAACAAAAGAAAGCAAAGAGTCCCAGATTTTATGCTGTCCTGGAGAGCTTGCAGAGCACTGGGGAAAGGCAGGCAGAGAATTCCCTGCTAGCACCTTCTCTGTGCCTGGGAAGCAGAAGTGTTCACATTGCTTCGCAGAATCACTTTTGTGCAGAAAACAGTAACTCTTGTTAGGAACGAAAGAAAACACAGAGCCCCAGATTTTATGTTGTCCTGGAGAGCTTGCAGAGCACTGGGGAAAGGCAGGCAGAGAATTCCCTGCTAGCACCTTCTCTGTGCCTGGGAAGCAGAAGTGTTCACATTGCTTCGCAGAATCGCTTTTGTGCAGAAAACAGTAACACTTGTTCAGAACGAAAGAAAGCACAGAGCCCCAGATTTTATGCTGTCCTGGAGAGCTTGCAGAGCACTGGGGAAAGGCAGGCAGAGAATTCCCTGCTAGCACCTTCTCTGTGCCTGTTGACATTACTTCGCAGAATCGCTTTTGTGCAGAAAACAGTAACACTTGTTCAGAACGAAAGAAAGCACAGAGCCCCAGATTTTATGCTGTCCTGGAGAGATTGCAGAGCACTGGGGAAAAGCAGGCAGAGAATTCCCTGCTAGTACCTTCTCTGTGCCTGGGAAGCAGAAGTGTTCACATTGCTTCGCAGAATCACTTTTGTGCAGAAAACAGTAACACTTGTTCAGAACGAAAGAAAACACAGAGCCCCAGATTTTATGCTGTCCTGGAGAGCTTGAAGAGCACTGGGGAAAGGCAGGCAGAGAATTCCCTGCTAGCACCTTCTCTGTGCCTGTTCACATTGCTTCGCAGAATCGCTTTTGTGCAGAAAACACTAACACTTGTTCAGAACAAAAGAAAGCAAAGAGTCCCAGATTTTATGCTGTACTGGAGAGCTTGCAGAGCACTGGGGAAAGGCAGGCAGAGAATTCCCTGCTAGCACCTTCTCTGTGCCTGGGAAGCAAAAGTGTTCACATTGCTTCGCAGAATCGCTTTTGTGCAGAAAACACTAACACTTGTTCAGAACGAAAGAAAGCACAGAGCCCCAGATTTTATGCTGTCCTGGAGAGCTTGCAGAGCACTGGGGAAAGGCAGGCAGAGAATTCCCTGCTAGCACCTTCTCTGTGCCTGGAAAGCAAAAGTGTTCTCATTGCTTCGCAGAATCGCTTTTGTGCAGAAAACAGTAACACTTGTTCAGAACGAAAGAAAGCACAGAGCCCCAGATTTTATGTTGTCCTCTAGAGCTTGCAGAGCACTGGGGAAAGGCAGGCAGAGAATTCCCTGCTAGCACCTTCTGTGTGCCTGGGAAGCAAAAGTGTTCACATTGCTTCGCAGAATCGCTTTTGTGCAGAAAACAGTAACACTTGTTCAGAACAAAAGAAAGCACAGAGCCCCAGATTTTATGCTGTCCTGGAGAGCTTGCAGAGCACTGGGGAAAGGCAGGCAGAGAATTCCCTGCTAGCACCTTCTCTGTGCCTGGGAAGCAGAAGTGTTCACATTGCTTCGCAGAATCGCTTTTGTGCAGAAAACAGTAACACTTGTTCAGAACGAAAGAAAGCACAGAGCCCCAGATTTTATGCTGTCCTGGAGAGCTTGCAGAGCACTGGGGAAAGGCAGGCAGAGAATTCCCTGCTAGCACCTTCTCTGTGCCTGGGAAGCAGAAGTGTTCACATTGCTTCGCAGAATCGCTTTTGTGCAGAAAACAGTAACTCTTGTTAGGAACGAAAGAAAACACAGAGCCCCAGATTTTATGTTGTCCTGGAGAGCTTGCAGAGCACTGGGGAAAGGCAGGCAGAGAATTCCCTGCTAGCACCTTCTCTGTGCCTGTTCACATTACTTCGCAGAATCACTTTTGTGCAGAAAACAGTAACACTTGTTCAGAACGAAAGAAAGCACAGAGCCGCAGATTTTATGCTGTCCTGGAGAGCTTGCAGAGCACTGGGGAAAGGCAGGCAGAGAATTCCCTGCTAGCACCTTCTCTGTGCCTGGGAAGCAGAAGTGTTCACATTGCTTCGCAGAATCGCTTTTGTGCAGAAAACAGTAACACTTGTTCAGAACGAAAGAAAGCACAGAGCCCCAGATTTTATGCTGTCCTGGAGAGCTTGCAGAGCACTGGGGAAAGGCAGGCAGAGAATTCCCTGCTAGCACCTTCTCTGTGCCTGGGAAGCAGAAGTGTTCACATTGCTTCGCAGAATCACTTTTGTGCAGAAAACAGTAACACTTGTTCAGAACGAAAGAAAGCACAGAGCCCCAGATTTGCTGTTGTCCTGGAGAGCTTGCAGAGCACTGGGGAAAGGCAGGCAGAGAATTCCCTGCTAGCACCTTCTCTGTGCCTGTTCACATTGCTTCGCAGAATCGCTTTTGTGCAGAAAACACTAACACTTGTTCAGAACAAAAGAAAGCAAAGAGTCCCAGATTTTATGCTGTACTGGAGAGCTTGCAGAGCACTGGGGAAAGGCAGGCAGAGAATTCCCTGCTAGCACCTTCTCTGTGCCTGGGAAGCAGAAGTGTTCACATTGCTTCGCAGAATCACTTTTGTGCAGAAAACAGTAACTCTTGTTAGGAACGAAAGAAAGCACAGAGCCCCAGATTTTATGTTGTCCTGGAGAGCTTGCAGAGCACTGGGGAAAGGCAGGCAGAGAATTCCCTGCTAGCACCTTCTCTGTGCCTGGGAAGGAGAAGTGTTCACATTGCTTCGCAGAATCGCTTTTGTGCAGAAAACAGTAACACTTGTTCAGAACAAAAGAAAGCACAGAGCCCCAGATTTTATGTTGTCCTCTAGAGCTTGCAGAGCACTGGGGAAAGGCAGGCAGAGAATTCCCTGCTAGCACCTTCTCTGTGCCTGGGAAGCAAAAGTGTTCACATTGCTTCGCAGAATCGCTTTTGTGCAGAAAACAGTAACACTTGTTCAGAACAAAAGAAAGCACAGAGCCCCAGATTTTATGCTGTCCTGGAGAGCTTGCAGAGCACTGGGGAAAGGCAGGCAGAGAATTCCCTGCTAGCACCTTCTCTGTGCCTGGGAAGCAGAAGTGTTCACATTGCTTCGCAGAATCACTTTTGTGCAGAAAACAGTAACACTTGTTCAGAACGAAAGAAAGCACAGAGCCGCAGATTTTATGCTGTCCTGGAGAGCTTGCAGAGCACTGGGGAAAGGCAGGCAGAGAATTCCCTGCTAGCACCTTCTCTGTGCCTGGGAAGCAAAAGTGTTCACATTGCTTCGCAGAATCGCTTTTGTGCAGAAAACGGTAACACTTGTTCAGAACAAAAGAAAGCACAGAGCCCCAGATTTTATGCTGTCCTGGAGAGCTTGCAGAGCACTGGGGAAAGGCAGGCAGAGAATTCCCTGCTAGCACCTTCTCTGTGCCTGTTCACATTGCTTCGCAGAATCGCTTTTGTGCAGAAAACAGTAACACTTGTTCAGAACAAAAGAAAGCACAGAGCCGCAGATTTTATGCTGTCCTGGAGAGCTTGCAGAGCACTGGGGAAAGGCAGGCAGAGAATTCCCTGCTAGCACCTTCTCTGTGCCTGGGAAGCAGAAGTGTTCACATTGCTTCGCAGAATCGCTTTTGTGCAGAAAACAGTAACACTTGTTCAGAACGAAAGAAAGCACAGAGCCGCAGATTTTATGCTGTCCTGGAGAGCTTGCAGAGCACTGGGGAAAGGCAGGCAGAGAATTCCCTGCTAGCACCTTCTCTGTGCCTGGGAAGCAGAAGTGTTCACATTGCTTCGCAGAATCGCTTTTGTGCAGAAAACAGTAACACTTGTTCAGAACAAAAGAAAGCACAGAGCCGCAGATTTTATGCTGTCCTGGAGAGCTTGCAGAGCACTGGGGAAAGGCAGGCAGAGAATTCCCTGCTAGCACCTTCTCTGTGCCTGGGAAGCAGAAGTGTTCACATTGCTTCGCAGAATCGCTTTTGTGCAGAAAACAGTAACACTTGTTCAGAACGAAAGAAAGCACAGAGCCCCAGATTTTATGCTGTCCTGGAGAGCTAGCAGAGCACTGGGGAAAGGCAGGCAGAGAATTCCCTGCTAGCACCTTCTCTGTGCCTGGGAAGCAAAAGTGTTCTCATTGCTTCGCAGAATCGCTTTTGTGCAGAAAACAGTAACACTTGTTCAGAACAAAAGAAAGCACAGAGCCCCAGATTTTATGTTGTCCTCTAGAGCTTGCAGAGCACTGGGGAAAGGCAGGCAGAGAATTCCCTGCTAGCACCTTCTCTGTGCCTGGGAAGCAAAAGTGTTCACATTGCTTCGCAGAATCGCTTTTGTGCAGAAAACGGTAACACTTGTTCAGAACAAAAGAAAGCACAGAGCCCCAGATTTTATGCTGTCCTGGAGAGCTTGCAGAGCACTGGGGAAAGGCAGGCAGAGAATTCCCTGCTAGCACCTTCTCTGTGCCTGTTCACATTGCTTCGCAGAATCGCTTTTGTGCAGAAAACAGTAACACTTGTTCAGAACAAAAGAAAGCACAGAGCCGCAGATTTTATGCTGTCCTGGAGAGCTTGCAGAGCACTGGGGAAAGGCAGGCAGAGAATTCCCTGCTAGCACCTTCTCTGTGCCTGGGAAGCAAAAGTGTTCACATTGCTTCGCAGAATCGCTTTTGTGCAGAAAACAGTAACACTTGTTCAGAACAAAAGAAAGCACAGAGCCGCAGATTTTATGCTGTCCTGGAGAGCTTGCAGAGCACTGGGGAAAGGCAGGCAGAGAATTCCCTGCTAGCACCTTCTGTGTGCCTGGGAAGCAGAAGTGTTCACATTGCTTCGCAGAATCGCTTTTGTGCAGAAAACAGTAACACTTGTTCAGAACGAAAGAAAGCACAGAGCCCCAGATTTTATGCTGTCCTGGAGAGCTTGCAGAGCACTGGGGAAAGGCAGGCAGAGAATTCCCTGCTAGCACCTTCTCTGTGCCTGGGAAGCAAAAGTGTTCTCATTGCTTCGCAGAATCGCTTTTGTGCAGAAAACAGTAACACTTGTTCAGAACAAAAGAAAGCACAGAGCCCCAGATTTTATGTTGTCCTCTAGAGCTTGCAGAGCACTGGGGAAAGGCAGGCAGAGAATTCCCTGCTAGCACCTTCTCTGTGCCTGGGAAGCAAAAGTGTTCACATTGCTTCGCAGAATCGCTTTTGTGCAGAAAACGGTAACACTTGTTCAGAACAAAAGAAAGCACAGAGCCCCAGATTTTATGCTGTCCTGGAGAGCTTGCAGAGCACTGGGGAAAGGCAGGCAGAGAATTCCCTGCTAGCACCTTCTCTGTGCCTGTTCACATTGCTTCGCAGAATCGCTTTTGTGCAGAAAACAGTAACACTTGTTCAGAACAAAAGAAAGCACAGAGCCGCAGATTTTATGCTGTACTGGAGAGCTTGCAGAGCACTGGGGAAAGGCAGGCAGAGAATTCCCTGCTAGCACCTTCTCTGTGCCTGGGAAGCAAAAGTGTTCACATTGCTTCGCAGAATCGCTTTTGTGCAGAAAACAGTAACACTTTTTCAGAACAAAAGAAAGCACAGAGCCCCAGATTTTATGCTGTCCTGGAGAGCTTGCAGAGCACTGGGGAAAGGCAGGCAGAGAATTCCCTGCTAGCACCTTCTCTGTGCCTGGGAAGCAGAAGTGTTCACATTGCTTCGCAGAATCGCTTTTGTGCAGAAAACAGTAACTCTTGTTAGGAACGAAAGAAAACACAGAGCCCCAGATTTTATGTTGTCCTCTAGAGCTTGCAGAGCACTGGGGAAAGGCAGGCAGAGAATTCCCTGCTAGCACCTTCTCTGTGCCTGGGAAGCAAAAGTGTTCACATTGCTTCGCAGAATCACTTTTGTGCAGAAAACAGTAACACTTGTTCAGAACGAAAGAAAACACAGAGCCCCAGATTTTATGCTGTCCTGGAGAGCTTGCAGAGCACTGGGGAAAGGCAGGCAGAGAATTCCCTGCTAGCACCTTCTCTGTGCCTGTTCACATTACTTCGCAGAATCACTTTTGTGCAGAAAACAGTAACACTTGTTCAGAACAAAAGAAAGCACAGAGTCCCAGATTTTATGCTGTCCTGGAGAGCTTGCAGAGCACTGGGGAAAGGCAGGCAGAGAATTCCCTGCTAGCACCTTCTCTGTGCCTGTTCACATTACTTCGCAGAATCACTTTTGTGCAGAAAACAGTAACACTTGTTCAGAACGAAAGAAAGCACAGAGCCCCAGATTTTATGCTGTCCTGGAGAGCTTGCAGAGCACTGGGGAAAGGCAGGCAGAGAATTCCCTGCTAGCACCTTCTCTGTGCCTGGGAAGCAGAAGTGTTCACATTGCTTCGCAGAATCGCTTTTGTGCAGAAAACAGTAACTCTTGTTAGGAACGAAAGAAAACACAGAGCCCCAGATTTTATGTTGTCCTGGAGAGCTTGCAGAGCACTGGGGAAAGGCAGGCAGAGAATTCCCTGCTAGCACCTTCTCTGTGCCTGTTCACATTACTTCGCAGAATCACTTTTGTGCAGAAAACAGTAACACTTGTTCAGAACGAAAGAAAGCACAGAGCCGCAGATTTTATGCTGTCCTGGAGAGCTTGCAGAGCACTGGGGAAAGGCAGGCAGAGAATTCCCTGCTAGCACCTTCTCTGTGCCTGGGAAGCAGAAGTGTTCACATTGCTTCGCAGAATCGCTTTTGTGCAGAAAACAGTAACACTTGTTCAGAACGAAAGAAAGCACAGAGCCCCAGATTTTATGCTGTCCTGGAGAGCTTGCAGAGCACTGGGGAAAGGCAGGCAGAGAATTCCCTGCTAGCACCTTCTCTGTGCCTGTTCACATTACTTCGCAGAATCACTTTTGTGCAGAAAACAGTAACACTTGTTCAGAACAAAAGAAAGCACAGAGTCCCAGATTTTATGCTGTACTGGACAGCTTGCAGAGCACTGGGGAAAGGCAGGCAGAGAATTCCCTGCTAGCACCTTCTCTGTGCCTGGGAAGCAAAAGTGTTCACATTGCTTCGCAGAATCGCTTTTGTGCAGAAAACACTAACACTTGTTCAGAACGAAAGAAAGCACAGAGCCCCAGATTTTATGTTGTCCCGGAGAGCTTGCAGAGCACTGTGGAAAGGCAGGCAGAGAATTCCCTGCTAGCACCTTCTCTGTGCCTGGGAAGCAAAAGTGTTCACATTGCTTCGCAGAATCGCTTTTGTGCAGAGAACAGTAACACTTGTTCAGAACGAAAGAAAGCACAGAGCCCCAGATTTTATGCTGTCCTGGAGAGCTTGCAGAGCACTGGGGAAAAGCAGGAAGAGAATTCCCTGCTAGCACCTTCTCTGTGCCTGGGAAGCAGAAGTGTTCACATTGCTTCGCAGAATCGCTTTTGTGCAGAAAACAGTAACACTTGTTCAGAACAAAAGAAAGCACAGAGCCCCAGATTTTATGTTGTCCTCTAGAGCTTGCAGAGCACTGGGGAAAGGCAGGCAGAGAATTCCCTGCTAGCACCTTCTCTGTGCCTGGGAAGCAGAAGTGTTCACATTGCTTCGCAGAATCGCTTTTGTGCAGAAAACAGTAACTCTTGTTAGGAACGAAAGAAAACACAGAGCCCCAGATTTTATGTTGTCCTGGAGAGCTTGCAGAGCACTGGGGAAAGGCAGGCAGAGAATTCCCTGCTAGCACCTTCTCTGTGCCTGTTCACATTACTTCGCAGAATCACTTTTGTGCAGAAAACAGTAACACTTGTTCAGAACGAAAGAAAGCACAGAGCCGCAGATTTTATGCTGTCCTGGAGAGCTTGCAGAGCACTGGGGAAAGGCAGGCAGAGAATTCCCTGCTAGCACCTTCTCTGTGCCTGGGAAGCAGAAGTGTTCACATTGCTTCGCAGAATCGCTTTTGTGCAGAAAACAGTAACACTTGTTCAGAACGAAAGAAAGCACAGAGCCCCAGATTTTATGCTGTCCTGGAGAGCTTGCAGAGCACTGGGGAAAGGCAGGCAGAGAATTCCCTGCTAGCACCTTCTCTGTGCCTGGAAAGCAAAAGTGTTCTCATTGCTTCGCAGAATCGCTTTTGTGCAGAAAACAGTAACACTTGTTCAGAACGAAAGAAAGCACAGAGCCCCAGATTTTATGTTGTCCTCTAGAGCTTGCAGAGCACTGGGGAAAGGCAGGCAGAGAATTCCCTGCTAGCACCTTCTGTGTGCCTGGGAAGCAAAAGTGTTCACATTGCTTCGCAGAATCGCTTTTGTGCAGAAAACAGTAACACTTGTTCAGAACAAAAGAAAGCACAGAGCCCCAGATTTTATGCTGTCCTGGAGAGCTTGCAGAGCACTGGGGAAAGGCAGGCAGAGAATTCCCTGCTAGCACCTTCTCTGTGCCTGGGAAGCAGAAGTGTTCACATTGCTTCGCAGAATCGCTTTTGTGCAGAAAACAGTAACACTTGTTCAGAACGAAAGAAAGCACAGAGCCCCAGATTTTATGCTGTCCTGGAGAGCTTGCAGAGCACTGGGGAAAGGCAGGCAGAGAATTCCCTGCTAGCACCTTCTCTGTGCCTGGGAAGCAGAAGTGTTCACATTGCTTCGCAGAATCGCTTTTGTGCAGAAAACAGTAACTCTTGTTAGGAACGAAAGAAAACACAGAGCCCCAGATTTTATGTTGTCCTGGAGAGCTTGCAGAGCACTGGGGAAAGGCAGGCAGAGAATTCCCTGCTAGCACCTTCTCTGTGCCTGTTCACATTACTTCGCAGAATCACTTTTGTGCAGAAAACAGTAACACTTGTTCAGAACGAAAGAAAGCACAGAGCCGCAGATTTTATGCTGTCCTGGAGAGCTTGCAGAGCACTGGGGAAAGGCAGGCAGAGAATTCCCTGCTAGCACCTTCTCTGTGCCTGGGAAGCAGAAGTGTTCACATTGCTTCGCAGAATCGCTTTTGTGCAGAAAACAGTAACACTTGTTCAGAACGAAAGAAAGCACAGAGCCCCAGATTTTATGCTGTCCTGGAGAGCTTGCAGAGCACTGGGGAAAGGCAGGCAGAGAATTCCCTGCTAGCACCTTCTCTGTGCCTGTTCACATTACTTCGCAGAATCACTTTTGTGCAGAAAACAGTAACACTTGTTCAGAACAAAAGAAAGCACAGAGTCCCAGATTTTATGCTGTACTGGACAGCTTGCAGAGCACTGGGGAAAGGCAGGCAGAGAATTCCCTGCTAGCACCTTCTCTGTGCCTGGGAAGCAAAAGTGTTCACATTGCTTCGCAGAATCGCTTTTGTGCAGAAAACACTAACACTTGTTCAGAACGAAAGAAAGCACAGAGCCCCAGATTTTATGTTGTCCCGGAGAGCTTGCAGAGCACTGTGGAAAGGCAGGCAGAGAATTCCCTGCTAGCACCTTCTCTGTGCCTGGGAAGCAAAAGTGTTCACATTGCTTCGCAGAATCGCTTTTGTGCAGAGAACAGTAACACTTGTTCAGAACGAAAGAAAGCACAGAGCCCCAGATTTTATGCTGTCCTGGAGAGCTTGCAGAGCACTGGGGAAAAGCAGGAAGAGAATTCCCTGCTAGCACCTTCTCTGTGCCTGGGAAGCAGAAGTGTTCACATTGCTTCGCAGAATCGCTTTTGTGCAGAAAACAGTAACACTTGTTCAGAACAAAAGAAAGCACAGAGCCCCAGATTTTATGTTGTCCTCTAGAGCTTGCAGAGCACTGGGGAAAGGCAGGCAGAGAATTCCCTGCTAGCACCTTCTCTGTGCCTGGGAAGCAAAAGTGTTCACATTGCTTCGCAGAATCGCTTTTGTGCAGAAAACAGTAACACTTGTTCAGAACGAAAGAAAGCACAGAGCCCCAGATTTTATGCTGTCCTGGAGAGCTTGCAGAGCACTGGGGAAAGGCAGGCAGAGAATTCCCTGCTAGCACCTTCTCTGTGCCTGGGAAGCAGAAGTGTTCACATTGCTTCGCAGAATCGCTTTTGTGCAGAAAACAGTAACTCTTGTTAGGAACGAAAGAAAACACAGAGCCCCAGATTTTATGTTGTCCTGGAGAGCTTGCAGAGCACTGGGGAAAGGCAGGCAGAGAATTCCCTGCTAGCACCTTCTCTGTGCCTGTTCACATTACTTCGCAGAATCACTTTTGTGCAGAAAACAGTAACACTTGTTCAGAACGAAAGAAAGCACAGAGCCGCAGATTTTATGCTGTCCTGGAGAGCTTGCAGAGCACTGGGGAAAGGCAGGCAGAGAATTCCCTGCTAGCACCTTCTCTGTGCCTGGGAAGCAGAAGTGTTCACATTGCTTCGCAGAATCGCTTTTGTGCAGAAAACAGTAACACTTGTTCAGAACGAAAGAAAGCACAGAGCCCCAGATTTTATGCTGTCCTGGAGAGCTTGCAGAGCACTGGGGAAAGGCAGGCAGAGAATTCCCTGCTAGCACCTTCTCTGTGCCTGGAAAGCAAAAGTGTTCTCATTGCTTCGCAGAATCGCTTTTGTGCAGAAAACAGTAACACTTGTTCAGAACGAAAGAAAGCACAGAGCCCCAGATTTTATGTTGTCCTCTAGAGCTTGCAGAGCACTGGGGAAAGGCAGGCAGAGAATTCCCTGCTAGCACCTTCTGTGTGCCTGGGAAGCAAAAGTGTTCACATTGCTTCGCAGAATCGCTTTTGTGCAGAAAACAGTAACACTTGTTCAGAACAAAAGAAAGCACAGAGCCCCAGATTTTATGCTGTCCTGGAGAGCTTGCAGAGCACTGGGGAAAGGCAGGCAGAGAATTCCCTGCTAGCACCTTCTCTGTGCCTGGGAAGCAGAAGTGTTCACATTGCTTCGCAGAATCGCTTTTGTGCAGAAAACAGTAACACTTGTTCAGAACGAAAGAAAGCACAGAGCCCCAGATTTTATGCTGTCCTGGAGAGCTTGCAGAGCACTGGGGAAAGGCAGGCAGAGAATTCCCTGCTAGCACCTTCTCTGTGCCTGGGAAGCAGAAGTGTTCACATTGCTTCGCAGAATCGCTTTTGTGCAGAAAACAGTAACTCTTGTTAGGAACGAAAGAAAACACAGAGCCCCAGATTTTATGTTGTCCTGGAGAGCTTGCAGAGCACTGGGGAAAGGCAGGCAGAGAATTCCCTGCTAGCACCTTCTCTGTGCCTGTTCACATTACTTCGCAGAATCACTTTTGTGCAGAAAACAGTAACACTTGTTCAGAACGAAAGAAAGCACAGAGCCGCAGATTTTATGCTGTCCTGGAGAGCTTGCAGAGCACTGGGGAAAGGCAGGCAGAGAATTCCCTGCTAGCACCTTCTCTGTGCCTGGGAAGCAGAAGTGTTCACATTGCTTCGCAGAATCGCTTTTGTGCAGAAAACAGTAACACTTGTTCAGAACGAAAGAAAGCACAGAGCCCCAGATTTTATGCTGTCCTGGAGAGCTTGCAGAGCACTGGGGAAAGGCAGGCAGAGAATTCCCTGCTAGCACCTTCTCTGTGCCTGGGAAGCAGAAGTGTTCACATTGCTTCGCAGAATCACTTTTGTGCAGAAAACAGTAACACTTGTTCAGAACGAAAGAAAGCACAGAGCCCCAGATTTGCTGTTGTCCTGGAGAGCTTGCAGAGCACTGGGGAAAGGCAGGCAGAGAATTCCCTGCTAGCACCTTCTCTGTGCCTGTTCACATTGCTTCGCAGAATCGCTTTTGTGCAGAAAACACTAACACTTGTTCAGAACAAAAGAAAGCAAAGAGTCCCAGATTTTATGCTGTACTGGAGAGCTTGCAGAGCACTGGGGAAAGGCAGGCAGAGAATTCCCTGCTAGCACCTTCTCTGTGCCTGGGAAGCAGAAGTGTTCACATTGCTTCGCAGAATCACTTTTGTGCAGAAAACAGTAACTCTTGTTAGGAACGAAAGAAAGCACAGAGCCCCAGATTTTATGTTGTCCTGGAGAGCTTGCAGAGCACTGGGGAAAGGCAGGCAGAGAATTCCCTGCTAGCACCTTCTCTGTGCCTGGGAAGCAGAAGTGTTCACATTGCTTCGCAGAATCGCTTTTGTGCAGAAAACAGTAACACTTGTTCAGAACGAAAGAAAGCACAGAGCCCCAGATTTTATGTTGTCCTCTAGAGCTTGCAGAGCACTGGGGAAAGGCAGGCAGAGAATTCCCTGCTAGCACCTTCTCTGTGCCTGGGAAGCAAAAGTGTTCACATTGCTTCGCAGAATCGCTTTTGTGCAGAAAACAGTAACACTTGTTCAGAACAAAAGAAAGCACAGAGCCCCAGATTTTATGCTGTCCTGGAGAGCTTGCAGAGCACTGGGGAAAGGCAGGCAGAGAATTCCCTGCTAGCACCTTCTGTGTGCCTGGGAAGCAAAAGTGTTCACATTGCTTCGCAGAATCGCTTTTGTGCAGAAAACAGTAACACTTGTTCAGAACAAAAGAAAGCACAGAGCCCCAGATTTTATGCTGTCCTGGAGAGCTTGCAGAGCACTGGGGAAAGGCAGGCAGAGAATTCCCTGCTAGCACCTTCTCTGTGCCTGGGAAGCAGAAGTGTTCACATTGCTTCGCAGAATCGCTTTTGTGCAGAAAACAGTAACACTTGTTCAGAACGAAAGAAAGCACAGAGCCCCAGATTTTATGCTGTCCTGGAGAGCTTGCAGAGCACTGGGGAAAGGCAGGCAGAGAATTCCCTGCTAGCACCTTCTCTGTGCCTGGGAAGCAGAAGTGTTCACATTGCTTCGCAGAATCGCTTTTGTGCAGAAAACAGTAACTCTTGTTAGGAACGAAAGAAAACACAGAGCCCCAGATTTTATGTTGTCCTGGAGAGCTTGCAGAGCACTGGGGAAAGGCAGGCAGAGAATTCCCTGCTAGCACCTTCTCTGTGCCTGTTCACATTACTTCGCAGAATCACTTTTGTGCAGAAAACAGTAACACTTGTTCAGAACGAAAGAAAGCACAGAGCCGCAGATTTTATGCTGTCCTGGAGAGCTTGCAGAGCACTGGGGAAAGGCAGGCAGAGAATTCCCTGCTAGCACCTTCTCTGTGCCTGGGAAGCAGAAGTGTTCACATTGCTTCGCAGAATCGCTTTTGTGCAGAAAACAGTAACACTTGTTCAGAACGAAAGAAAGCACAGAGCCCCAGATTTTATGCTGTCCTGGAGAGCTTGCAGAGCACTGGGGAAAGGCAGGCAGAGAATTCCCTGCTAGCACCTTCTCTGTGCCTGTTCACATTACTTCGCAGAATCACTTTTGTGCAGAAAACAGTAACACTTGTTCAGAACAAAAGAAAGCACAGAGTCCCAGATTTTATGCTGTACTGGACAGCTTGCAGAGCACTGGGGAAAGGCAGGCAGAGAATTCCCTGCTAGCACCTTCTCTGTGCCTGGGAAGCAAAAGTGTTCACATTGCTTCGCAGAATCGCTTTTGTGCAGAAAACACTAACACTTGTTCAGAACGAAAGAAAGCACAGAGCCCCAGATTTTATGTTGTCCCGGAGAGCTTGCAGAGCACTGTGGAAAGGCAGGCAGAGAATTCCCTGCTAGCACCTTCTCTGTGCCTGGGAAGCAAAAGTGTTCACATTGCTTCGCAGAATCGCTTTTGTGCAGAGAACAGTAACACTTGTTCAGAACGAAAGAAAGCACAGAGCCCCAGATTTTATGCTGTCCTGGAGAGCTTGCAGAGCACTGGGGAAAAGCAGGAAGAGAATTCCCTGCTAGCACCTTCTCTGTGCCTGGGAAGCAGAAGTGTTCACATTGCTTCGCAGAATCGCTTTTGTGCAGAAAACAGTAACACTTGTTCAGAACAAAAGAAAGCACAGAGCCCCAGATTTTATGTTGTCCTCTAGAGCTTGCAGAGCACTGGGGAAAGGCAGGCAGAGAATTCCCTGCTAGCACCTTCTCTGTGCCTGGGAAGCAAAAGTGTTCACATTGCTTCGCAGAATCGCTTTTGTGCAGAAAACAGTAACACTTGTTCAGAACGAAAGAAAGCACAGAGCCCCAGATTTTATGCTGTCCTGGAGAGCTTGCAGAGCACTGGGGAAAGGCAGGCAGAGAATTCCCTGCTAGCACCTTCTCTGTGCCTGGGAAGCAGAAGTGTTCACATTGCTTCGCAGAATCGCTTTTGTGCAGAAAACAGTAACTCTTGTTAGGAACGAAAGAAAACACAGAGCCCCAGATTTTATGTTGTCCTGGAGAGCTTGCAGAGCACTGGGGAAAGGCAGGCAGAGAATTCCCTGCTAGCACCTTCTCTGTGCCTGTTCACATTACTTCGCAGAATCACTTTTGTGCAGAAAACAGTAACACTTGTTCAGAACGAAAGAAAGCACAGAGCCGCAGATTTTATGCTGTCCTGGAGAGCTTGCAGAGCACTGGGGAAAGGCAGGCAGAGAATTCCCTGCTAGCACCTTCTCTGTGCCTGGGAAGCAGAAGTGTTCACATTGCTTCGCAGAATCGCTTTTGTGCAGAAAACAGTAACACTTGTTCAGAACGAAAGAAAGCACAGAGCCCCAGATTTTATGCTGTCCTGGAGAGCTTGCAGAGCACTGGGGAAAGGCAGGCAGAGAATTCCCTGCTAGCACCTTCTCTGTGCCTGGAAAGCAAAAGTGTTCTCATTGCTTCGCAGAATCGCTTTTGTGCAGAAAACAGTAACACTTGTTCAGAACGAAAGAAAGCACAGAGCCCCAGATTTTATGTTGTCCTCTAGAGCTTGCAGAGCACTGGGGAAAGGCAGGCAGAGAATTCCCTGCTAGCACCTTCTGTGTGCCTGGGAAGCAAAAGTGTTCACATTGCTTCGCAGAATCGCTTTTGTGCAGAAAACAGTAACACTTGTTCAGAACAAAAGAAAGCACAGAGCCCCAGATTTTATGCTGTCCTGGAGAGCTTGCAGAGCACTGGGGAAAGGCAGGCAGAGAATTCCCTGCTAGCACCTTCTCTGTGCCTGGGAAGCAGAAGTGTTCACATTGCTTCGCAGAATCGCTTTTGTGCAGAAAACAGTAACACTTGTTCAGAACGAAAGAAAGCACAGAGCCCCAGATTTTATGCTGTCCTGGAGAGCTTGCAGAGCACTGGGGAAAGGCAGGCAGAGAATTCCCTGCTAGCACCTTCTCTGTGCCTGGGAAGCAGAAGTGTTCACATTGCTTCGCAGAATCGCTTTTGTGCAGAAAACAGTAACTCTTGTTAGGAACGAAAGAAAACACAGAGCCCCAGATTTTATGTTGTCCTGGAGAGCTTGCAGAGCACTGGGGAAAGGCAGGCAGAGAATTCCCTGCTAGCACCTTCTCTGTGCCTGTTCACATTACTTCGCAGAATCACTTTTGTGCAGAAAACAGTAACACTTGTTCAGAACGAAAGAAAGCACAGAGCCGCAGATTTTATGCTGTCCTGGAGAGCTTGCAGAGCACTGGGGAAAGGCAGGCAGAGAATTCCCTGCTAGCACCTTCTCTGTGCCTGGGAAGCAGAAGTGTTCACATTGCTTCGCAGAATCGCTTTTGTGCAGAAAACAGTAACACTTGTTCAGAACGAAAGAAAGCACAGAGCCCCAGATTTTATGCTGTCCTGGAGAGCTTGCAGAGCACTGGGGAAAGGCAGGCAGAGAATTCCCTGCTAGCACCTTCTCTGTGCCTGGGAAGCAGAAGTGTTCACATTGCTTCGCAGAATCACTTTTGTGCAGAAAACAGTAACACTTGTTCAGAACGAAAGAAAGCACAGAGCCCCAGATTTGCTGTTGTCCTGGAGAGCTTGCAGAGCACTGGGGAAAGGCAGGCAGAGAATTCCCTGCTAGCACCTTCTCTGTGCCTGTTCACATTGCTTCGCAGAATCGCTTTTGTGCAGAAAACACTAACACTTGTTCAGAACAAAAGAAAGCAAAGAGTCCCAGATTTTATGCTGTACTGGAGAGCTTGCAGAGCACTGGGGAAAGGCAGGCAGAGAATTCCCTGCTAGCACCTTCTCTGTGCCTGGGAAGCAGAAGTGTTCACATTGCTTCGCAGAATCACTTTTGTGCAGAAAACAGTAACTCTTGTTAGGAACGAAAGAAAGCACAGAGCCCCAGATTTTATGTTGTCCTGGAGAGCTTGCAGAGCACTGGGGAAAGGCAGGCAGAGAATTCCCTGCTAGCACCTTCTCTGTGCCTGGGAAGCAGAAGTGTTCACATTGCTTCGCAGAATCGCTTTTGTGCAGAAAACAGTAACACTTGTTCAGAACAAAAGAAAGCACAGAGCCCCAGATTTTATGTTGTCCTCTAGAGCTTGCAGAGCACTGGGGAAAGGCAGGCAGAGAATTCCCTGCTAGCACCTTCTCTGTGCCTGGGAAGCAAAAGTGTTCACATTGCTTCGCAGAATCGCTTTTGTGCAGAAAACAGTAACACTTGTTCAGAACAAAAGAAAGCACAGAGCCCCAGATTTTATGCTGTCCTGGAGAGCTTGCAGAGCACTGGGGAAAGGCAGGCAGAGAATTCCCTGCTAGCACCTTCTCTGTGCCTGGGAAGCAGAAGTGTTCACATTGCTTCGCAGAATCACTTTTGTGCAGAAAACAGTAACACTTGTTCAGAACGAAAGAAAGCACAGAGCCGCAGATTTTATGCTGTCCTGGAGAGCTTGCAGAGCACTGGGGAAAGGCAGGCAGAGAATTCCCTGCTAGCACCTTCTCTGTGCCTGGGAAGCAAAAGTGTTCACATTGCTTCGCAGAATCGCTTTTGTGCAGAAAACGGTAACACTTGTTCAGAACAAAAGAAAGCACAGAGCCCCAGATTTTATGCTGTCCTGGAGAGCTTGCAGAGCACTGGGGAAAGGCAGGCAGAGAATTCCCTGCTAGCACCTTCTCTGTGCCTGTTCACATTGCTTCGCAGAATCGCTTTTGTGCAGAAAACAGTAACACTTGTTCAGAACAAAAGAAAGCACAGAGCCGCAGATTTTATGCTGTCCTGGAGAGCTTGCAGAGCACTGGGGAAAGGCAGGCAGAGAATTCCCTGCTAGCACCTTCTCTGTGCCTGGGAAGCAGAAGTGTTCACATTGCTTCGCAGAATCGCTTTTGTGCAGAAAACAGTAACACTTGTTCAGAACGAAAGAAAGCACAGAGCCGCAGATTTTATGCTGTCCTGGAGAGCTTGCAGAGCACTGGGGAAAGGCAGGCAGAGAATTCCCTGCTAGCACCTTCTCTGTGCCTGGGAAGCAGAAGTGTTCACATTGCTTCGCAGAATCGCTTTTGTGCAGAAAACAGTAACACTTGTTCAGAACAAAAGAAAGCACAGAGCCGCAGATTTTATGCTGTCCTGGAGAGCTTGCAGAGCACTGGGGAAAGGCAGGCAGAGAATTCCCTGCTAGCACCTTCTCTGTGCCTGGGAAGCAGAAGTGTTCACATTGCTTCGCAGAATCGCTTTTGTGCAGAAAACAGTAACACTTGTTCAGAACGAAAGAAAGCACAGAGCCCCAGATTTTATGCTGTCCTGGAGAGCTTGCAGAGCACTGGGGAAAGGCAGGCAGAGAATTCCCTGCTAGCACCTTCTCTGTGCCTGGGAAGCAAAAGTGTTCTCATTGCTTCGCAGAATCGCTTTTGTGCAGAAAACAGTAACACTTGTTCAGAACAAAAGAAAGCACAGAGCCCCAGATTTTATGTTGTCCTCTAGAGCTTGCAGAGCACTGGGGAAAGGCAGGCAGAGAATTCCCTGCTAGCACCTTCTCTGTGCCTGGGAAGCAAAAGTGTTCACATTGCTTCGCAGAATCGCTTTTGTGCAGAAAACGGTAACACTTGTTCAGAACAAAAGAAAGCACAGAGCCCCAGATTTTATGCTGTCCTGGAGAGCTTGCAGAGCACTGGGGAAAGGCAGGCAGAGAATTCCCTGCTAGCACCTTCTCTGTGCCTGTTCACATTGCTTCGCAGAATCGCTTTTGTGCAGAAAACAGTAACACTTGTTCAGAACAAAAGAAAGCACAGAGCCGCAGATTTTATGCTGTCCTGGAGAGCTTGCAGAGCACTGGGGAAAGGCAGGCAGAGAATTCCCTGCTAGCACCTTCTCTGTGCCTGGGAAGCAAAAGTGTTCTCATTGCTTCGCAGAATCGCTTTTGTGCAGAAAACAGTAACACTTGTTCAGAACAAAAGAAAGCACAGAGCCCCAGATTTTATGTTGTCCTCTAGAGCTTGCAGAGCACTGGGGAAAGGCAGGCAGAGAATTCCCTGCTAGCACCTTCTCTGTGCCTGGGAAGCAAAAGTGTTCACATTGCTTCGCAGAATCGCTTTTGTGCAGAAAACGGTAACACTTGTTCAGAACAAAAGAAAGCACAGAGCCCCAGATTTTATGCTGTCCTGGAGAGCTTGCAGAGCACTGGGGAAAGGCAGGCAGAGAATTCCCTGCTAGCACCTTCTCTGTGCCTGTTCACATTGCTTCGCAGAATCGCTTTTGTGCAGAAAACAGTAACACTTGTTCAGAACAAAAGAAAGCACAGAGCCGCAGATTTTATGCTGTCCTGGAGAGCTTGCAGAGCACTGGGGAAAGGCAGGCAGAGAATTCCCTGCTAGCACCTTCTCTGTGCCTGGGAAGCAGAAGTGTTCACATTGCTTCGCAGAATCGCTTTTGTGCAGAAAACAGTAACACTTGTTCAGAACGAAAGAAAGCACAGAGCCCCAGATTTTATGCTGTCCTGGAGAGCTTGCAGAGCACTGGGGAAAGGCAGGCAGAGAATTCCCTGCTAGCACCTTCTCTGTGCCTGGGAAGCAAAAGTGTTCTCATTGCTTCGCAGAATCGCTTTTGTGCAGAAAACAGTAACACTTGTTCAGAACGAAAGAAAGCACAGAGCCCCAGATTTTATGTTGTCCTCTAGAGCTTGCAGAGCACTGGGGAAAGGCAGGCAGAGAATTCCCTGCTAGCACCTTCTCTGTGCCTGGGAAGCAAAAGTGTTCACATTGCTTCGCAGAATCGCTTTTGTGCAGAAAACGGTAACACTTGTTCAGAACAAAAGAAAGCACAGAGCCCCAGATTTTATGCTGTCCTGGAGAGCTTGCAGAGCACTGGGGAAAGGCAGGCAGAGAATTCCCTGCTAGCACCTTCTCTGTGCCTGTTCACATTGCTTCGCAGAATCGCTTTTGTGCAGAAAACAGTAACACTTGTTCAGAACAAAAGAAAGCACAGAGCCGCAGATTTTATGCTGTACTGGAGAGCTTGCAGAGCACTGGGGAAAGGCAGGCAGAGAATTCCCTGCTAGCACCTTCTCTGTGCCTGGGAAGCAAAAGTGTTCACATTGCTTCGCAGAATCGCTTTTGTGCAGAAAACAGTAACACTTTTTCAGAACAAAAGAAAGCACAGAGCCCCAGATTTTATGCTGTCCTGGAGAGCTTGCAGAGCACTGGGGAAAGGCAGGCAGAGAATTCCCTGCTAGCACCTTCTCTGTGCCTGGGAAGCAGAAGTGTTCACATTGCTTCGCAGAATCGCTTTTGTGCAGAAAACAGTAACTCTTGTTAGGAACGAAAGAAAACACAGAGCCCCAGATTTTATGTTGTCCTCTAGAGCTTGCAGAGCACTGGGGAAAGGCAGGCAGAGAATTCCCTGCTAGCACCTTCTCTGTGCCTGGGAAGCAGAAGTGTTCACATTGCTTCGCAGAATCGCTTTTGTGCAGAAAACAGTAACACTTGTTCAGAACGAAAGAAAGCACAGAGCCCCAGATTTTATGCTGTCCTGGAGAGCTTGCAGAGCACTGGGGAAAGGCAGGCAGAGAATTCCCTGCTAGCACCTTCTCTGTGCCTGGGAAGCAGAAGTGTTCACATTGCTTCGCAGAATCACTTTTGTGCAGAAAACAGTAACACTTGTTCAGAACGAAAGAAAGCACAGAGCCCCAGATTTGCTGTTGTCCTGGAGAGCTTGCAGAGCACTGGGGAAAGGCAGGCAGAGAATTCCCTGCTAGCACCTTCTCTGTGCCTGTTCACATTGCTTCGCAGAATCGCTTTTGTGCAGAAAACACTAACACTTGTTCAGAACAAAAGAAAGCAAAGAGTCCCAGATTTTATGCTGTACTGGAGAGCTTGCAGAGCACTGGGGAAAGGCAGGCAGAGAATTCCCTGCTAGCACCTTCTCTGTGCCTGGGAAGCAGAAGTGTTCACATTGCTTCGCAGAATCACTTTTGTGCAGAAAACAGTAACTCTTGTTAGGAACGAAAGAAAGCACAGAGCCCCAGATTTTATGTTGTCCTGGAGAGCTTGCAGAGCACTGGGGAAAGGCAGGCAGAGAATTCCCTGCTAGCACCTTCTCTGTGCCTGGGAAGCAGAAGTGTTCACATTGCTTCGCAGAATCGCTTTTGTGCAGAAAACAGTAACACTTGTTCAGAACAAAAGAAAGCACAGAGCCCCAGATTTTATGTTGTCCTCTAGAGCTTGCAGAGCACTGGGGAAAGGCAGGCAGAGAATTCCCTGCTAGCACCTTCTCTGTGCCTGGGAAGCAAAAGTGTTCACATTGCTTCGCAGAATCGCTTTTGTGCAGAAAACAGTAACACTTGTTCAGAACAAAAGAAAGCACAGAGCCCCAGATTTTATGCTGTCCTGGAGAGCTTGCAGAGCACTGTGGAAAGGCAGGCAGAGAATTCCCTGCTAGCACCTTCTCTGTGCCTGGGAAGCAGAAGTGTTCACATTGCTTCGCAGAATCACTTTTGTGCAGAAAACAGTAACACTTGTTCAGAACGAAAGAAAGCACAGAGCCGCAGATTTTATGCTGTCCTGGAGAGCTTGCAGAGCACTGGGGAAAGGCAGGCAGAGAATTCCCTGCTAGCACCTTCTCTGTGCCTGGGAAGCAAAAGTGTTCACATTGCTTCGCAGAATCGCTTTTGTGCAGAAAACGGTAACACTTGTTCAGAACAAAAGAAAGCACAGAGCCCCAGATTTTATGCTGTCCTGGAGAGCTTGCAGAGCACTGGGGAAAGGCAGGCAGAGAATTCCCTGCTAGCACCTTCTCTGTGCCTGTTCACATTGCTTCGCAGAATCGCTTTTGTGCAGAAAACAGTAACACTTGTTCAGAACAAAAGAAAGCACAGAGCCGCAGATTTTATGCTGTCCTGGAGAGCTTGCAGAGCACTGGGGAAAGGCAGGCAGAGAATTCCCTGCTAGCACCTTCTCTGTGCCTGGGAAGCAGAAGTGTTCACATTGCTTCGCAGAATCGCTTTTGTGCAGAAAACAGTAACACTTGTTCAGAACGAAAGAAAGCACAGAGCCGCAGATTTTATGCTGTCCTGGAGAGCTTGCAGAGCACTGGGGAAAGGCAGGCAGAGAATTCCCTGCTAGCACCTTCTCTGTGCCTGGGAAGCAGAAGTGTTCACATTGCTTCGCAGAATCGCTTTTGTGCAGAAAACAGTAACACTTGTTCAGAACAAAAGAAAGCACAGAGCCGCAGATTTTATGCTGTCCTGGAGAGCTTGCAGAGCACTGGGGAAAGGCAGGCAGAGAATTCCCTGCTAGCACCTTCTCTGTGCCTGGGAAGCAGAAGTGTTCACATTGCTTCGCAGAATCGCTTTTGTGCAGAAAACAGTAACACTTGTTCAGAACGAAAGAAAGCACAGAGCCCCAGATTTTATGCTGTCCTGGAGAGCTTGCAGAGCACTGGGGAAAGGCAGGCAGAGAATTCCCTGCTAGCACCTTCTCTGTGCCTGGGAAGCAAAAGTGTTCTCATTGCTTCGCAGAATCGCTTTTGTGCAGAAAACAGTAACACTTGTTCAGAACAAAAGAAAGCACAGAGCCCCAGATTTTATGTTGTCCTCTAGAGCTTGCAGAGCACTGGGGAAAGGCAGGCAGAGAATTCCCTGCTAGCACCTTCTCTGTGCCTGGGAAGCAAAAGTGTTCACATTGCTTCGCAGAATCGCTTTTGTGCAGAAAACGGTAACACTTGTTCAGAACAAAAGAAAGCACAGAGCCCCAGATTTTATGCTGTCCTGGAGAGCTTGCAGAGCACTGGGGAAAGGCAGGCAGAGAATTCCCTGCTAGCACCTTCTCTGTGCCTGTTCACATTGCTTCGCAGAATCGCTTTTGTGCAGAAAACAGTAACACTTGTTCAGAACAAAAGAAAGCACAGAGCCGCAGATTTTATGCTGTCCTGGAGAGCTTGCAGAGCACTGGGGAAAGGCAGGCAGAGAATTCCCTGCTAGCACCTTCTCTGTGCCTGGGAAGCAAAAGTGTTCACATTGCTTCGCAGAATCGCTTTTGTGCAGAAAACAGTAACACTTGTTCAGAACAAAAGAAAGCACAGAGCCGCAGATTTTATGCTGTCCTGGAGAGCTTGCAGAGCACTGGGGAAAGGCAGGCAGAGAATTCCCTGCTAGCACCTTCTCTGTGCCTGGGAAGCAGAAGTGTTCACATTGCTTCGCAGAATCGCTTTTGTGCAGAAAACAGTAACACTTGTTCAGAACGAAAGAAAGCACAGAGCCCCAGATTTTATGCTGTCCTGGAGAGCTTGCAGAGCACTGGGGAAAGGCAGGCAGAGAATTCCCTGCTAGCACCTTCTCTGTGCCTGGGAAGCAAAAGTGTTCTCATTGCTTCGCAGAATCGCTTTTGTGCAGAAAACAGTAACACTTGTTCAGAACAAAAGAAAGCACAGAGCCCCAGATTTTATGTTGTCCTCTAGAGCTTGCAGAGCACTGGGGAAAGGCAGGCAGAGAATTCCCTGCTAGCACCTTCTCTGTGCCTGGGAAGCAAAAGTGTTCACATTGCTTCGCAGAATCGCTTTTGTGCAGAAAACGGTAACACTTGTTCAGAACAAAAGAAAGCACAGAGCCCCAGATTTTATGCTGTCCTGGAGAGCTTGCAGAGCACTGGGGAAAGGCAGGCAGAGAATTCCCTGCTAGCACCTTCTCTGTGCCTGTTCACATTGCTTCGCAGAATCGCTTTTGTGCAGAAAACAGTAACACTTGTTCAGAACAAAAGAAAGCACAGAGCCGCAGATTTTATGCTGTACTGGAGAGCTTGCAGAGCACTGGGGAAAGGCAGGCAGAGAATTCCCTGCTAGCACCTTCTCTGTGCCTGGGAAGCAAAAGTGTTCACATTGCTTCGCAGAATCGCTTTTGTGCAGAAAACAGTAACACTTTTTCAGAACAAAAGAAAGCACAGAGCCCCAGATTTTATGCTGTCCTGGAGAGCTTGCAGAGCACTGGGGAAAGGCAGGCAGAGAATTCCCTGCTAGCACCTTCTCTGTGCCTGGGAAGCAGAAGTGTTCACATTGCTTCGCAGAATCGCTTTTGTGCAGAAAACAGTAACTCTTGTTAGGAACGAAAGAAAACACAGAGCCCCAGATTTTATGTTGTCCTCTAGAGCTTGCAGAGCACTGGGGAAAGGCAGGCAGAGAATTCCCTGCTAGCACCTTCTCTGTGCCTGGGAAGCAAAAGTGTTCACATTGCTTCGCAGAATCACTTTTGTGCAGAAAACAGTAACACTTGTTCAGAACGAAAGAAAACACAGAGCCCCAGATTTTATGCTGTCCTGGAGAGCTTGCAGAGCACTGGGGAAAGGCAGGCAGAGAATTCCCTGCTAGCACCTTCTCTGTGCCTGTTCACATTACTTCGCAGAATCACTTTTGTGCAGAAAACAGTAACACTTGTTCAGAACAAAAGAAAGCACAGAGTCCCAGATTTTATGCTGTACTGGACAGCTTGCAGAGCACTGGGGAAAGGCAGGCAGAGAATTCCCTGCTAGCACCTTCTCTGTGCCTGGGAAGCAAAAGTGTTCACATTGCTTCGCAGAATCGCTTTTGTGCAGAAAACACTAACACTTGTTCAGAACGAAAGAAAGCACAGAGCCCCAGATTTTATGTTGTCCCGGAGAGCTTGCAGAGCACTGTGGAAAGGCAGGCAGAGAATTCCCTGCTAGCACCTTCTCTGTGCCTGGGAAGCAAAAGTGTTCACATTGCTTCGCAGAATCGCTTTTGTGCAGAGAACAGTAACACTTGTTCAGAACGAAAGAAAGCACAGAGCCCCAGATTTTATGCTGTCCTGGAGAGCTTGCAGAGCACTGGGGAAAAGCAGGAAGAGAATTCCCTGCTAGCACCTTCTCTGTGCCTGGGAAGCAGAAGTGTTCACATTGCTTCGCAGAATCGCTTTTGTGCAGAAAACAGTAACACTTGTTCAGAACAAAAGAAAGCACAGAGCCCCAGATTTTATGTTGTCCTCTAGAGCTTGCAGAGCACTGGGGAAAGGCAGGCAGAGAATTCCCTGCTAGCACCTTCTCTGTGCCTGGGAAGCAAAAGTGTTCACATTGCTTCGCAGAATCGCTTTTGTGCAGAAAACAGTAACACTTGTTCAGAACGAAAGAAAGCACAGAGCCCCAGATTTTATGCTGTCCTGGAGAGCTTGCAGAGCACTGGGGAAAGGCAGGCAGAGAATTCCCTGCTAGCACCTTCTCTGTGCCTGGGAAGCAGAAGTGTTCACATTGCTTCGCAGAATCACTTTTGTGCAGAAAACAGTAACACTTGTTCAGAACGAAAGAAAACACAGAGCCCCAGATTTTATGCTGTCCTGGAGAGCTTGCAGAGCACTGGGGAAAGGCAGGCAGAGAATTCCCTGCTAGCACCTTCTCTGTGCCTGGGAAGCAGAAGTGTTCACATTGCTTCGCAGAATCGCTTTTGTGCAGAAAACACTAACACTTGTTCAGAACGAAAGAAAGCACAGAGCCCCAGATTTTATGCTGTCCTGGAGAGCTTGCAGAGCACTGGGGAAAGGCAGGCAGAGAATTCCCTGCTAGCACCTTCTCTGTGCCTGGGAAGCAGAAGTGTTCACATTGCTTCGCAGAATCGCTTTTGTGCAGAAAACAGTAACTCTTGTTAGGAACGAAAGAAAACACAGAGCCCCAGATTTTATGTTGTCCTGGAGAGCTTGCAGAGCACTGGGGAAAGGCAGGCAGAGAATTCCCTGCTAGCACCTTCTCTGTGCCTGTTCACATTACTTCGCAGAATCACTTTTGTGCAGAAAACAGTAACACTTGTTCAGAACGAAAGAAAGCACAGAGCCGCAGATTTTATGCTGTCCTGGAGAGCTTGCAGAGCACTGGGGAAAGGCAGGCAGAGAATTCCCTGCTAGCACCTTCTCTGTGCCTGGGAAGCAGAAGTGTTCACATTGCTTCGCAGAATCGCTTTTGTGCAGAAAACAGTAACACTTGTTCAGAACGAAAGAAAGCACAGAGCCCCAGATTTTATGCTGTCCTGGAGAGCTTGCAGAGCACTGGGGAAAGGCAGGCAGAGAATTCCCTGCTAGCACCTTCTCTGTGCCTGGGAAGCAGAAGTGTTCACATTGCTTCGCAGAATCACTTTTGTGCAGAAAACAGTAACACTTGTTCAGAACGAAAGAAAGCACAGAGCCCCAGATTTGCTGTTGTCCTGGAGAGCTTGCAGAGCACTGGGGAAAGGCAGGCAGAGAATTTCCTGCTAGCACCTTCTCTGTGCCTGTTCACATTGCTTCGCAGAATCGCTTTTGTGCAGAAAACACTAACACTTGTTCAGAACGAAAGAAAGCACAGAGCCCCAGATTTTATGCTGTCCTGGAGAGCTTGCAGAGCACTGGGGAAAGGCAGGCAGAGAATTCCCTGCTAGCACCTTCTCTGTGCCTGGGAAGCAAAAGTGTTCTCATTGCTTCGCAGAATCGCTTTTGTGCAGAAAACAGTAACACTTGTTCAGAACAAAAGAAAGCACAGAGCCCCAGATTTTATGTTGTCCTCTAGAGCTTGCAGAGCACTGGGGAAAGGCAGGCAGAGAATTCCCTGCTAGCACCTTCTCTGTGCCTGGGAAGCAAAAGTGTTCACATTGCTTCGCAGAATCGCTTTTGTGCAGAAAACGGTAACACTTGTTCAGAACAAAAGAAAGCACAGAGCCCCAGATTTTATGCTGTCCTGGAGAGCTTGCAGAGCACTGGGGAAAGGCAGGCAGAGAATTCCCTGCTAGCACCTTCTCTGTGCCTGTTCACATTGCTTCGCAGAATCGCTTTTGTGCAGAAAACAGTAACACTTGTTCAGAACAAAAGAAAGCACAGAGCCGCAGATTTTATGCTGTACTGGAGAGCTTGCAGAGCACTGGGGAAAGGCAGGCAGAGAATTCCCTGCTAGCACCTTCTCTGTGCCTGGGAAGCAAAAGTGTTCACATTGCTTCGCAGAATCGCTTTTGTGCAGAAAACAGTAACACTTTTTCAGAACAAAAGAAAGCACAGAGCCCCAGATTTTATGTTGTCCTGGAGAGCTTGCAGAGCACTGGGGAAAGGCAGGCAGAGAATTCCCTGCTAGCACCTTCTCTGTGCCTGGGAAGCAGAAGTGTTCACATTGCTTCGCAGAATCGCTTTTGTGCAGAAAACAGTAACACTTGTTCAGAACAAAAGAAAGCACAGAGCCCCAGATTTTATGCTGTCCTGGAGAGCTTGCAGAGCACTGGGGAAAGGCAGGCAGAGAATTCCCTGCTAGCACCTTCTCTGTGCCTGGGAAGCAAAAGTGTTCACATTGCTTCGCAGAATCACTTTTGTGCAGAAAACAGTAACACTTGTTCAGAACGAAAGAAAACACAGAGCCCCAGATTTTATGCTGTCCTGGAGAGCTTGCAGAGCACTGGGGAAAGGCAGGCAGAGAATTCCCTGCTAGCACCTTCTCTGTGCCTGTTCACATTACTTCGCAGAATCACTTTTGTGCAGAAAACAGTAACACTTGTTCAGAACGAAAGAAAGCACAGAGCCCCAGATTTTATGTTGTCCTGGAGAGCTTGCAGAGCACTGGGGAAAGGCAGGCAGAGAATTCCCTGCTAGCACCTTCTCTGTGCCTGGGAAGCAGAAGTGTTCACATTGCTTCGCAGAATCGCTTTTGTGCAGAAAACAGTAACACTTGTTCAGAACGAAAGAAAGCACAGAGCCCCAGATTTTTTGCTGTCCTGGAGAGCTTGCAGAGCACTGGGGAAAGGCAGGCAGAGAATTCCCTGCTAGCACCTTCTCTGTGCCTGGGAAGCAGAAGTGTTCACATTGCTTCGCAGAATCACTTTTGTGCAGAAAACAGTAACACTTGTTCAGAACGAAAGAAAGCACAGAGCCCCAGATTTGCTGTTGTCCTGGAGAGCTTGCAGAGCACTGGGGAAAGGCAGGCAGAGAATTCCCTGCTAGTACCTCCTCTGTGCCTGTTCACATTGCTTCGCAGAATCGCTTTTGTGCAGAAAACAGTAACACTTGTTCAGAACGAAAGAAAGCACAGAGCCCCAGATTTTATGTTGTCCTGGAGAGCTTGCAGAGCACTGGGGAAAGGCAGGCAGAGAATTCCCTGCTAGCACCTTCTCTGTGCCTGGGAAGCAGAAGTGTTCACATTGCTTCGCAGAATCGCTTTTGTGCAGAAAACAGTAACACTTCTTCAGAACGAAAGAAAGCACAGAGCCCCAGATTTTATGCTGTCCTGGAGAGATTGCAGAGCACTGGGGAAAATCAGGCAGAGAATTCCCTGCTAGTACCTTCTCTGTGCCTGGGAAGCAGAAGTGTTCACATTGCTTCGCAGAATCACTTTTGTGCAGAAAACAGTAACACTTGTTCAGAACGAAAGAAAACACAGAGCCCCAGATTTTATGCTGTCCTGGAGAGCTTGCAGAGCACTGGGGAAAGGCAGGCAGAGAATTCCCTGCTAGCACCTTCTCTGTGCCTGTTCACATTGCTTCGCAGAATCTCTTTTGTGCGGAGAACACTTACACTTGTTCAGAACAAAAGAAAGCACAGAGTCCCAGATTTTATGCTGTACTGGACAGCTTGCAGAGCACTGGGGAAAGGCAGGCAGAGAATTCCCTGCTAGCACCTTCTCTGTGCCTGGGAAGCAGAAGTGTTCACATTGTTCGCAGAATCGCTTTTGTGCAGCAAACAGTAACACTTGTTCAGAACGAAAGAAAGCACAGAGCCCCAGATTTTATGCTGTCCTGGAGAGCTTGCAGAGCACTGGGGAAAAGCAGGCAGAGAATTCCCTGCTAGCACCTTCTCTGTGCCTGGGAAGCAGAAGTGTTCACATTGCTTCGCAGAATCACTTTTGTGCAGAAAACAGTAACACTTGTTCAGAACAAAAGAAAGCACAGAGCCCCAGATTTTATGCTGTCCTGGAGAGCTTGCAGAGCACTGGGGAAAGGCAGGCAGAGAATTCCCTGCTAGCACCTTCTCTGTGCCTGGGAAGCAGAAGTGTTCACATTGCTTCGCAGAATCGCTTTTGTGCAGAAAACAGTAACACTTGTTCAGAACGAAAGAAAGCACAGAGCCCCAGATTTTATGCTGTCCTGGAGAGCTTGCAGAGCACTGGGGAAAGGCAGGCAGAGAATTCCCTGCTAGCACCTTCTCTGTGCCTGGGAAGCAGAAGTGTTCACATTGCTTCGCAGAATCGCTTTTGTGCAGAAAACAGTAACACTTGTTCAGAACGAAAGAAAGCACAGAGCCCCAGATTTTATGCTGTCCTGGAGAGCTTGCAGAGCACTGGGGAAAGGCAGGCAGAGAATTCCCTGCTAGCACCTTCTCTGTGCCTGTTCACATTACTTCGCAGAATCACTTTTGTGCAGAAAACAGTAACACTTCTTCAGAACGAAAGAAAGCACAGAGACCCAGATTTTATGTTGTCCTGGAGAGCTTGCAGAGCACTGGGGAAAGGCAGGCAGAGAATTCCCTGCTAGCACCTTCTCTGTGCCTGGGAAGCAGAAGTGTTCACATTGCTTCGCAGAATCGCTTTTGTGCAGAAAACAGTAACACTTGTTCAGAACGAAAGAAAGCACAGAGCCCCAGATTTTTTGCTGTCCTGGAGAGCTTGCAGAGCACTGGGGAAAGGCAGGCAGAGAATTCCCTGCTAGCACCTTCTCTGTGCCTGGGAAGCAGAAGTGTTCACATTGCTTCGCAGAATCACTTTTGTGCAGAAAACAGTAACACTTGTTCAGAACGAAAGAAAGCACAGAGCCCCAGATTTGCTGTTGTCCTGGAGAGCTTGCAGAGCACTGGGGAAAGGCAGGCAGAGAATTCCCTGCTAGCACCTTCTCTGTGCCTGGGAAGCAAAAGTGTTCACATTGCTTCGCAGAATCGCTTTTGTGCAGAAAACACTAACACTTGTTCAGAACGAAAGAAAGCACAGAGCCCCAGATTTTATGTTGTCCTCTAGAGCTTGCAGAGCACTGGGGAAAGGCAGGCAGAGAATTCCCTGCTAGCACCTCCTCTGTGCCTGTTCACATTGCTTCGCAGAATCGCTTTTGTGCAGAAAACAGTAACACTTGTTCAGAACGAAAGAAAGCACAGAGCCCCAGATTTTATGTTGTCCTGGAGAGCTTGCAGAGCACTGGGGAAAGGCAGGCAGAGAACTCCCTGCTAGCACCTTCTCTGTGCCTGGGAAGCAGAAGTGTTCACATTGCTTCGCAGAATCGCTTTTGTGCAGAAAACAGTAACACTTGTTCAGAACGAAAGAAAGCACAGAGCCCCAGATTTTATGCTGTCCTGGAGAGCTTGCAGAGCACTGGGGAAAGGCAGGCAGAGAATTCCCTGCTAGCACCTTCTCTGTGCCTGTTCACATTACTTCGCAGAATCGCTTTTGTGCAGAAAACAGTAACACTTGTTCAGAACGAAAGAAAGCACAGAGCCCCAGATTTTATGCTGTCCTGGAGAGATTGCAGAGCACTGGGGAAAAGCAGGCAGAGAATTCCCTGCTAGTACCTTCTCTGTGCCTGGGAAGCAGAAGTGTTCACATTGCTTCGCAGAATCACTTTTGTGCAGAAAACAGTAACACTTGTTCAGAACGAAAGAAAACACAGAGCCCCAGATTTTATGCTGTCCTGGAGAGCTTGCAGAGCACTGGGGAAAGGCAGGCAGAGAATTCCCTGCTAGCACCTTCTCTGTGCCTGTTCACATTGCTTCGCAGAATCGCTTTTGTGCGGAGAACACTTACACTTGTTCAGAACAAAAGAAAGCACAGAGTCCCAGATTTTATGCTGTACTGGACAGCTTGCAGAGCACTGGGGAAAGGCAGGCAGAGAATTCCCTGCTAGCACCTTCTCTGTGCCTGGGAAGCAAAAGTGTTCACATTGTTCGCAGAATCGCTTTTGTGCAGAAAACAGTAACACTTGTTCAGAACGAAAGAAAGCACAGAGCCCCAGATTTTATGCTGTCCTGGAGAGCTTGCAGAGCACTGGGGAAAGGCAGGCAGAGAATTCCCTGCTAGTACCTTCTCTGTGCCTGGGAAGCAGAAGTGTTCACATTGCTTCGCAGAATCGCTTTTGTGCAGAAAACAGTAACACTTGTTCAGAACAAAAGAAAGCACAGAGCCCCAGATTTTATGTTGTCCTCTAGAGCTTGCAGAGCACTGGGGAAAGGCAGGCAGAGAATTCCCTGCTAGTACCTTCTCTGTGCCTGGGAAGCAGAAGTGTTCACATTGCTTCGCAGAATCGCTTTTGTGCAGAAAACAGTAACTCTTGTTAGGAACGAAAGAAAACACAGAGCCCCAGATTTTATGTTGTCCTGGAGAGCTTGCAGAGCACTGGGGAAAGGCAGGCAGAGAATTCCCTGCTAGCACCTTCTCTGTGCCTGTTCACATTACTTCGCAGAATCACTTTTGTGCAGAAAACAGTAACACTTGTTCAGAACGAAAGAAAGCACAGAGCCCCAGATTTTATGTTGTCCTGGAGAGCTTGCAGAGCACTGGGGAAAGGCAGGCAGAGAATTCCCTGCTAGCACCTTCTCTGTGCCTGGGAAGCAGAAGTGTTCACATTGCTTCGCAGAATCGCTTTTGTGCAGAAAACAGTAACACTTGTTCAGAACGAAAGAAAGCACAGAGCCCCAGTTTTTTTGCTGTTGTCCTGGAGAGCTTGCAGAGCACTGGGGAAAGGCAGGCAGAGAATTCCCTGCTAGCACCTTCTCTGTGCCTGGGAAGCAGAAGTGTTCACATTGCTTCGCAGAATCACTTTTGTGCAGAAAACAGAAACACATGTTCAGAACGAAAGAAAGCACAGAGCCCCAGATTTGCTGTTGTCCTGGAGAGCTTGCAGAGCACTGGGGAAAGGCAGGCAGAGAATTCCCTGCTAGCACCTCCTCTGTGCCTGTTCACATTGCTTCGCAGAATCGCTTTTGTGCAGAAAACAGTAACACTTGTTCAGAACAAAAGAAAGCACAGAGCCCCAGATTTTATGCTGTCCTGGAGAGCTTGCAGAGCACTGGGGAAAGGCAGGCAGAGAATTCCCTGCTAGCACCTTCTCTGTGCCTGGGAAGCAGAAGTGTTCACATTGCTTCGCAGAATCACTTTTGTGCAGAAAACAGTAACACTTGTTCAGAACGAAAGAAAGCACAGAGCCGCAGATTTTATGCTGTCCTGGAGAGCTTGCAGAGCACTGGGGAAAGGCAGGCAGAGAATTCCCTGCTAGCACCTTCTCTGTGCCTGGGAAGCAGAAGTGTTCACATTGCTTCGCAGAATCGCTTTTGTGCAGAAAACAGTAACACTTGTTCAGAACGAAAGAAAGCACAGAGCCCCAGATTTTATGCTGTCCTGGAGAGCTTGCAGAGCACTGGGGAAAGGCAGGCAGAGAATTCCCTGCTAGCACCTTCTCTGTGCCTGGGAAGCAAAAGTGTTCTCATTGCTTCGCAGAATCGCTTTTGTGCAGAAAACAGTAACACTTGTTCAGAACAAAAGAAAGCACAGAGCCCCAGATTTTATGTTGTCCTCTAGAGCTTGCAGAGCACTGGGGAAAGGCAGGCAGAGAATTCCCTGCTAGCACCTTCTCTGTGCCTGGGAAGCAAAAGTGTTCACATTGCTTCGCAGAATCGCTTTTGTGCAGAAAACGGTAACACTTGTTCAGAACAAAAGAAAGCACAGAGCCCCAGATTTTATGCTGTCCTGGAGAGCTTGCAGAGCACTGGGGAAAGGCAGGCAGAGAATTCCCTGCTAGCACCTTCTCTGTGCCTGGGAAGCAAAAGTGTTCTCATTGCTTCGCAGAATCGCTTTTGTGCAGAAAACAGTAACACTTGTTCAGAACAAAAGAAAGCACAGAGCCCCAGATTTTATGTTGTCCTCTAGAGCTTGCAGAGCACTGGGGAAAGGCAGGCAGAGAATTCCCTGCTAGCACCTTCTCTGTGCCTGGGAAGCAAAAGTGTTCACATTGCTTCGCAGAATCGCTTTTGTGCAGAAAACGGTAACACTTGTTCAGAACAAAAGAAAGCACAGAGCCCCAGATTTTATGCTGTCCTGGAGAGCTTGCAGAGCACT
The DNA here is from genome assembly GCF_047716275.1 of Strix uralensis. Classification (NCBI taxonomy): domain Eukaryota; kingdom Metazoa; phylum Chordata; class Aves; order Strigiformes; family Strigidae; genus Strix; species Strix uralensis. Next base: position 870,137 of record NC_134005.1, on the reverse strand, counting down.
GGGGAAAGGCAGGCAGAGAATTCCCTGCTAGCACCTTCTCTGTGCCTGTTCACATTGCTTCGCAGAATCGCTTTTGTGCAGAAAACAGTAACACTTGTTCAGAACAAAAGAAAGCACAGAGCCGCAGATTTTATGCTGTACTGGAGAGCTTGCAGAGCACTGGGGAAAGGCAGGCAGAGAATTCCCTGCTAGCACCTTCTCTGTGCCTGGGAAGCAAAAGTGTTCACATTGCTTCGCAGAATCGCTTTTGTGCAGAAAACAGTAACACTTTTTCAGAACAAAAGAAAGCACAGAGCCCCAGATTTTATGCTGTCCTGGAGAGCTTGCAGAGCACTGGGGAAAGGCAGGCAGAGAATTCCCTGCTAGCACCTTCTCTGTGCCTGGGAAGCAGAAGTGTTCACATTGCTTCGCAGAATCGCTTTTGTGCAGAAAACAGTAACTCTTGTTAGGAACGAAAGAAAACACAGAGCCCCAGATTTTATGTTGTCCTCTAGAGCTTGCAGAGCACTGGGGAAAGGCAGGCAGAGAATTCCCTGCTAGCACCTTCTCTGTGCCTGGGAAGCAAAAGTGTTCACATTGCTTCGCAGAATCACTTTTGTGCAGAAAACAGTAACACTTGTTCAGAACGAAAGAAAACACAGAGCCCCAGATTTTATGCTGTCCTGGAGAGCTTGCAGAGCACTGGGGAAAGGCAGGCAGAGAATTCCCTGCTAGCACCTTCTCTGTGCCTGTTCACATTACTTCGCAGAATCACTTTTGTGCAGAAAACAGTAACACTTGTTCAGAACAAAAGAAAGCACAGAGTCCCAGATTTTATGCTGTACTGGACAGCTTGCAGAGCACTGGGGAAAGGCAGGCAGAGAATTCCCTGCTAGCACCTTCTCTGTGCCTGGGAAGCAAAAGTGTTCACATTGCTTCGCAGAATCGCTTTTGTGCAGAAAACACTAACACTTGTTCAGAACGAAAGAAAGCACAGAGCCCCAGATTTTATGTTGTCCCGGAGAGCTTGCAGAGCACTGTGGAAAGGCAGGCAGAGAATTCCCTGCTAGCACCTTCTCTGTGCCTGGGAAGCAAAAGTGTTCACATTGCTTCGCAGAATCGCTTTTGTGCAGAGAACAGTAACACTTGTTCAGAACGAAAGAAAGCACAGAGCCCCAGATTTTATGCTGTCCTGGAGAGCTTGCAGAGCACTGGGGAAAAGCAGGAAGAGAATTCCCTGCTAGCACCTTCTCTGTGCCTGGGAAGCAGAAGTGTTCACATTGCTTCGCAGAATCGCTTTTGTGCAGAAAACAGTAACACTTGTTCAGAACAAAAGAAAGCACAGAGCCCCAGATTTTATGTTGTCCTCTAGAGCTTGCAGAGCACTGGGGAAAGGCAGGCAGAGAATTCCCTGCTAGCACCTTCTCTGTGCCTGGGAAGCAAAAGTGTTCACATTGCTTCGCAGAATCGCTTTTGTGCAGAAAACAGTAACACTTGTTCAGAACGAAAGAAAGCACAGAGCCCCAGATTTTATGCTGTCCTGGAGAGCTTGCAGAGCACTGGGGAAAGGCAGGCAGAGAATTCCCTGCTAGCACCTTCTCTGTGCCTGGGAAGCAGAAGTGTTCACATTGCTTCGCAGAATCACTTTTGTGCAGAAAACAGTAACACTTGTTCAGAACGAAAGAAAACACAGAGCCCCAGATTTTATGCTGTCCTGGAGAGCTTGCAGAGCACTGGGGAAAGGCAGGCAGAGAATTCCCTGCTAGCACCTTCTCTGTGCCTGGGAAGCAGAAGTGTTCACATTGCTTCGCAGAATCGCTTTTGTGCAGAAAACACTAACACTTGTTCAGAACGAAAGAAAGCACAGAGCCCCAGATTTTATGCTGTCCTGGAGAGCTTGCAGAGCACTGGGGAAAGGCAGGCAGAGAATTCCCTGCTAGCACCTTCTCTGTGCCTGGGAAGCAGAAGTGTTCACATTGCTTCGCAGAATCGCTTTTGTGCAGAAAACAGTAACTCTTGTTAGGAACGAAAGAAAACACAGAGCCCCAGATTTTATGTTGTCCTGGAGAGCTTGCAGAGCACTGGGGAAAGGCAGGCAGAGAATTCCCTGCTAGCACCTTCTCTGTGCCTGTTCACATTACTTCGCAGAATCACTTTTGTGCAGAAAACAGTAACACTTGTTCAGAACGAAAGAAAGCACAGAGCCGCAGATTTTATGCTGTCCTGGAGAGCTTGCAGAGCACTGGGGAAAGGCAGGCAGAGAATTCCCTGCTAGCACCTTCTCTGTGCCTGGGAAGCAGAAGTGTTCACATTGCTTCGCAGAATCGCTTTTGTGCAGAAAACAGTAACACTTGTTCAGAACGAAAGAAAGCACAGAGCCCCAGATTTTATGCTGTCCTGGAGAGCTTGCAGAGCACTGGGGAAAGGCAGGCAGAGAATTCCCTGCTAGCACCTTCTCTGTGCCTGGGAAGCAGAAGTGTTCACATTGCTTCGCAGAATCACTTTTGTGCAGAAAACAGTAACACTTGTTCAGAACGAAAGAAAGCACAGAGCCCCAGATTTGCTGTTGTCCTGGAGAGCTTGCAGAGCACTGGGGAAAGGCAGGCAGAGAATTCCCTGCTAGCACCTTCTCTGTGCCTGTTCACATTGCTTCGCAGAATCGCTTTTGTGCAGAAAACACTAACACTTGTTCAGAACGAAAGAAAGCACAGAGCCCCAGATTTTATGCTGTCCTGGAGAGCTTGCAGAGCACTGGGGAAAGGCAGGCAGAGAATTCCCTGCTAGCACCTTCTCTGTGCCTGGGAAGCAAAAGTGTTCTCATTGCTTCGCAGAATCGCTTTTGTGCAGAAAACAGTAACACTTGTTCAGAACAAAAGAAAGCACAGAGCCCCAGATTTTATGTTGTCCTCTAGAGCTTGCAGAGCACTGGGGAAAGGCAGGCAGAGAATTCCCTGCTAGCACCTTCTCTGTGCCTGGGAAGCAAAAGTGTTCACATTGCTTCGCAGAATCGCTTTTGTGCAGAAAACGGTAACACTTGTTCAGAACAAAAGAAAGCACAGAGCCCCAGATTTTATGCTGTCCTGGAGAGCTTGCAGAGCACTGGGGAAAGGCAGGCAGAGAATTCCCTGCTAGCACCTTCTCTGTGCCTGTTCACATTGCTTCGCAGAATCGCTTTTGTGCAGAAAACAGTAACACTTGTTCAGAACAAAAGAAAGCACAGAGCCGCAGATTTTATGCTGTACTGGACAGCTTGCAGAGCACTGGGGAAAGGCAGGCAGAGAATTCCCTGCTAGCACCTTCTCTGTGCCTGGGAAACAAAAGTGTTCACATTGCTTCGCAGAATCGCTTTTGTGCAGAAAACAGTAACACTTTTTCAGAACAAAAGAAAGCACAGAGCCCCAGATTTTATGTTGTCCTGGAGAGCTTGCAGAGCACTGGGGAAAGGCAGGCAGAGAATTCCCTGCTAGCACCTTCTCTGTGCCTGGGAAGCAGAAGTGTTCACATTGCTTCGCAGAATCGCTTTTGTGCAGAAAACAGTAACACTTGTTCAGAACAAAAGAAAGCACAGAGCCCCAGATTTTATGCTGTCCTGGAGAGCTTGCAGAGCACTGGGGAAAGGCAGGCAGAGAATTCCCTGCTAGCACCTTCTCTGTGCCTGGGAAGCAAAAGTGTTCACATTGCTTCGCAGAATCACTTTTGTGCAGAAAACAGTAACACTTGTTCAGAACGAAAGAAAACACAGAGCCCCAGATTTTATGCTGTCCTGGAGAGCTTGCAGAGCACTGGGGAAAGGCAGGCAGAGAATTCCCTGCTAGCACCTTCTCTGTGCCTGTTCACATTACTTCGCAGAATCACTTTTGTGCAGAAAACAGTAACACTTGTTCAGAACGAAAGAAAGCACAGAGCCCCAGATTTTATGTTGTCCTGGAGAGCTTGCAGAGCACTGGGGAAAGGCAGGCAGAGAATTCCCTGCTAGCACCTTCTCTGTGCCTGGGAAGCAGAAGTGTTCACATTGCTTCGCAGAATCGCTTTTGTGCAGAAAACAGTAACACTTGTTCAGAACGAAAGAAAGCACAGAGCCCCAGATTTTTTGCTGTCCTGGAGAGCTTGCAGAGCACTGGGGAAAGGCAGGCAGAGAATTCCCTGCTAGCACCTTCTCTGTGCCTGGGAAGCAGAAGTGTTCACATTGCTTCGCAGAATCACTTTTGTGCAGAAAACAGTAACACTTGTTCAGAACGAAAGAAAGCACAGAGCCCCAGATTTGCTGTTGTCCTGGAGAGCTTGCAGAGCACTGGGGAAAGGCAGGCAGAGAATTCCCTGCTAGTACCTCCTCTGTGCCTGTTCACATTGCTTCGCAGAATCGCTTTTGTGCAGAAAACAGTAACACTTGTTCAGAACGAAAGAAAGCACAGAGCCCCAGATTTTATGTTGTCCTGGAGAGCTTGCAGAGCACTGGGGAAAGGCAGGCAGAGAATTCCCTGCTAGCACCTTCTCTGTGCCTGGGAAGCAGAAGTGTTCACATTGCTTCGCAGAATCGCTTTTGTGCAGAAAACAGTAACACTTGTTCAGAACGAAAGAAAGCACAGAGCCCCAGATTTTATGCTGTCCTGGAGAGATTGCAGAGCACTGGGGAAAAGCAGGCAGAGAATTCCCTGCTAGTACCTTCTCTGTGCCTGGGAAGCAGAAGTGTTCACATTGCTTCGCAGAATCACTTTTGTGCAGAAAACAGTAACACTTGTTCAGAACGAAAGAAAACACAGAGCCCCAGATTTTATGCTGTCCTGGAGAGCTTGCAGAGCACTGGGGAAAGGCAGGCAGAGAATTCCCTGCTAGCACCTTCTCTGTGCCTGTTCACATTGCTTCGCAGAATCTCTTTTGTGCGGAGAACACTTACACTTGTTCAGAACAAAAGAAAGCACAGAGTCCCAGATTTTATGCTGTACTGGACAGCTTGCAGAGCACTGGGGAAAGGCAGGCAGAGAATTCCCTGCTAGCACCTTCTCTGTGCCTGGGAAGCAGAAGTGTTCACATTGTTCGCAGAATCGCTTTTGTGCAGCAAACAGTAACACTTGTTCAGAACGAAAGAAAGCACAGAGCCCCAGATTTTATGCTGTCCTGGAGAGCTTGCAGAGCACTGGGGAAAAGCAGGCAGAGAATTCCCTGCTAGCACCTTCTCTGTGCCTGGGAAGCAGAAGTGTTCACATTGCTTCGCAGAATCACTTTTGTGCAGAAAACAGTAACACTTGTTCAGAACAAAAGAAGGCACAGAGCCCCAGATTTTATGCTGTCCTGGAGAGCTTGCAGAGCACTGGGGAAAGGCAGGCAGAGAATTCCCTGCTAGCACCTTCTCTGTGCCTGGGAAGCAGAAGTGTTCACATTGCTTCGCAGAATCGCTTTTGTGCAGAAAACAGTAACACTTGTTCAGAACGAAAGAAAGCACAGAGCCCCAGATTTTATGCTGTCCTGGAGAGCTTGCAGAGCACTGGGGAAAGGCAGGCAGAGAATTCCCTGCTAGCACCTTCTCTGTGCCTGGGAAGCAGAAGTGTTCACATTGCTTCGCAGAATCGCTTTTGTGCAGAAAACAGTAACACTTGTTCAGAACGAAAGAAAGCACAGAGCCCCAGATTTTATGCTGTCCTGGAGAGCTTGCAGAGCACTGGGGAAAGGCAGGCAGAGAATTCCCTGCTAGCACCTTCTCTGTGCCTGTTCACATTACTTCGCAGAATCACTTTTGTGCAGAAAACATTAACACTTCTTCAGAACGAAAGAAAGCACAGAGACCCAGATTTTATGTTGTCCTGGAGAGCTTGCAGAGCACTGGGGAAAGGCAGGCAGAGAATTCCCTGCTAGCACCTTCTCTGTGCCTGGGAAGCAGAAGTGTTCACATTGCTTCGCAGAATCGCTTTTGTGCAGAAAACAGTAACACTTGTTCAGAACGAAAGAAAGCACAGAGCCCCAGATTTTTTGCTGTCCTGGAGAGCTTGCAGAGCACTGGGGAAAGGCAGGCAGAGAATTCCCTGCTAGCACCTTCTCTGTGCCTGGGAAGCAGAAGTGTTCACATTGCTTCGCAGAATCACTTTTGTGCAGAAAACAGTAACACTTGTTCAGAACGAAAGAAAGCACAGAGCCCCAGATTTGCTGTTGTCCTGGAGAGCTTGCAGAGCACTGGGGAAAGGCAGGCAGAGAATTCCCTGCTAGCACCTTCTCTGTGCCTGGGAAGCAAAAGTGTTCACATTGCTTCGCAGAATCGCTTTTGTGCAGAAAACACTAACACTTGTTCAGAACGAAAGAAAGCACAGAGCCCCAGATTTTATGTTGTCCTCTAGAGCTTGCAGAGCACTGGGGAAAGGCAGGCAGAGAATTCCCTGCTAGCACCTCCTCTGTGCCTGTTCACATTGCTTCGCAGAATCGCTTTTGTGCAGAAAACAGTAACACTTGTTCAGAACGAAAGAAAGCACAGAGCCCCAGATTTTATGTTGTCCTGGAGAGCTTGCAGAGCACTGGGGAAAGGCAGGCAGAGAACTCCCTGCTAGCACCTTCTCTGTGCCTGGGAAGCAGAAGTGTTCACATTGCTTCGCAGAATCGCTTTTGTGCAGAAAACAGTAACACTTGTTCAGAACGAAAGAAAGCACAGAGCCCCAGATTTTATGCTGTCCTGGAGAGCTTGCAGAGCACTGGGGAAAGGCAGGCAGAGAATTCCCTGCTAGCACCTTCTCTGTGCCTGTTCACATTACTTCGCAGAATCGCTTTTGTGCAGAAAACAGTAACACTTGTTCAGAACGAAAGAAAGCACAGAGCCCCAGATTTTATGCTGTCCTGGAGAGATTGCAGAGCACTGGGGAAAAGCAGGCAGAGAATTCCCTGCTAGTACCTTCTCTGTGCCTGGGAAGCAGAAGTGTTCACATTGCTTCGCAGAATCACTTTTGTGCAGAAAACAGTAACACTTGTTCAGAACGAAAGAAAACACAGAGCCCCAGATTTTATGCTGTTGTCCTGGAGAGCTTGCAGAGCACTGGGGAAAGGCAGGCAGAGAATTCCCTGCTAGCACCTTCTCTGTGCCTGTTCACATTGCTTCGCAGAATCGCTTTTGTGCGGAGAACACTTACACTTGTTCAGAACAAAAGAAAGCACAGAGTCCCAGATTTTATGCTGTACTGGACAGCTTGCAGAGCACTGGGGAAAGGCAGGCAGAGAATTCCCTGCTAGCACCTTCTCTGTGCCTGGGAAGCAAAAGTGTTCACATTGTTCGCAGAATCGCTTTTGTGCAGCAAACAGTAACACTTGTTCAGAACGAAAGAAAGCACAGAGCCCCAGATTTTATGCTGTCCTGGAGAGCTTGCAGAGCACTGGGGAAAGGCAGGCAGAGAATTCCCTGCTAGCACCTTCTCTGTGCCTGGGAAGCAGAAGTGTTCACATTGCTTCGCAGAATCGCTTTTGTGCAGAAAACAGTAACACTTGTTCAGAACGAAAGAAAGCACAGAGCCCCAGATTTTATGCTGTCCTGGAGAGCTTGCAGAGCACTGGGGAAAAGCAGGAAGAGAATTCCCTGCTAGCACCTTCTCTGTGCCTGGGAAGCAGAAGTGTTCACATTGCTTCGCAGAATCGCTTTTGTGCAGAAAACAGTAACTCTTGTTAGGAACGAAAGAAAACACAGAGCCCCAGATTTTATGTTGTCCTGGAGAGCTTGCAGAGCACTGGGGAAAGGCAGGCAGAGAATTCCCTGCTAGCACCTTCTCTGTGCCTGTTCACATTACTTCGCAGAATCACTTTTGTGCAGAAAACAGTAACACTTGTTCAGAACGAAAGAAAGCACAGAGCCCCAGATTTTATGTTGTCCTGGAGAGCTTGCAGAGCACTGGGGAAAGGCAGGCAGAGAATTCCCTGCTAGCACCTTCTCTGTGCCTGGGAAGCAGAAGTGTTCACATTGCTTCGCAGAATCGCTTTTGTGCAGAAAACAGTAACACTTGTTCAGAACGAAAGAAAGCACAGAGCCCCAGTTTTTTTGCTGTTGTCCTGGAGAGCTTGCAGAGCACTGGGGAAAGGCAGGCAGAGAATTCCCTGCTAGCACCTTCTCTGTGCCTGGGAAGCAGAAGTGTTCACATTGCTTCGCAGAATCACTTTTGTGCAGAAAACAGAAACACATGTTCAGAACGAAAGAAAGCACAGAGCCCCAGATTTGCTGTTGTCCTGGAGAGCTTGCAGAGCACTGGGGAAAGGCAGGCAGAGAATTCCCTGCTAGCACCTCCTCTGTGCCTGTTCACATTGCTTCGCAGAATCGCTTTTGTGCAGAAAACAGTAACACTTGTTCAGAACGAAAGAAAGCACAGAGCCCCAGATTTTATGCTGTCCTGGAGAGCTTGCAGAGCACTGGGGAAAGGCAGGCAGAGAATTCCCTGCTAGCACCTTCTCTGTGCCTGGGAAGCAGAAGTGTTCACATTGCTTCGCAGAATCGCTTTTGTGCAGAAAACAGTAACACTTGTTCAGAACGAAAGAAAGCACAGAGCCCCAGATTTTATGCTGTCCTGGAGAGCTTGCAGAGCACTGGGGAAAGGCAGGCAGAGAATTCCCTGCTAGCACCTTCTCTGTGCCTGTTCACATTACTTCGCAGAATCGCTTTTGTGCAGAAAACAGTAACACTTGTTCAGAACGAAAGAAAGCACAGAGCCCCAGATTTTATGCTGTCCTGGAGAGATTGCAGAGCACTGGGGAAAAGCAGGCAGAGAATTCCCTGCTAGTACCTTCTCTGTGCCTGGGAAGCAGAAGTGTTCACATTGCTTCGCAGAATCACTTTTGTGCAGAAAACAGTAACACTTGTTCAGAACGAAAGAAAACACAGAGCCCCAGATTTTATGCTGTCCTGGAGAGCTTGCAGAGCACTGGGGAAAGGCAGGCAGAGAATTCCCTGCTAGCACCTTCTCTGTGCCTGTTCACATTGCTTCGCAGAATCGCTTTTGTGCAGAAAACACTAACACTTGTTCAGAACGAAAGAAAGCACAGAGCCCCAGATTTTATGTTGTCCCGGAGAGCTTGCAGAGCACTGTGGAAAGGCAGGCAGAGAATTCCCTGCTAGCACCTTCTCTGTGCCTGGGAAGCAGAAGTGTTCACATTGCTTCGCAGAATCGCTTTTGTGCAGAAAACAGTAACACTTGTTCAGAACGAAAGAAAGCACAGAGCCCCAGATTTTATGCTGTCCTGGAGAGCTTGCAGAGCACTGGGGAAAAGCAGGAAGAGAATTCCCTGCTAGCACCTTCTCTGTGCCTGGGAAGCAGAAGTGTTCACATTGCTTCGCAGAATCGCTTTTGTGCAGAAAACAGTAACACTTGTTCAGAACAAAAGAAAGCACAGAGCCCCAGATTTTATGTTGTCCTCTAGAGCTTGCAGAGCACTGGGGAAAGGCAGGCAGAGAATTCCCTGCTAGCACCTTCTCTGTGCCTGGGAAGCAGAAGTGTTCACATTGCTTCGCAGAATCGCTTTTGTGCAGAAAACAGTAACACTTGTTCAGAACAAAAGAAAGCACAGAGCCCCAGATTTTATGCTGTCCTGGAGAGTTTGCAGAGCACTGGGGAAAGGCAGGCAGAGAATTCCCTGCTAGCACCTTCTCTGTGCCTGGGAAGCAGAAGTGTTCACATTGCTTCGCAGAATCGCTTTTGTGCAGAAAACAGTAACACTTGTTCAGAACGAAAGAAAGCACAGAGCCCCAGTTTTTTTGCTGTTGTCCTGGAGAGCTTGCAGAGCACTGGGGAAAGGCAGGCAGAGAATTCCCTGCTAGCACCTTCTCTGTGCCTGGGAAGCAGAAGTGTTCACATTGCTTCGCAGAATCACTTTTGTGCAGAAAACAGAAACACATGTTCAGAACGAAAGAAAGCACAGAGCCCCAGATTTTATGCTGTCCTGGAGAGCTTGCAGAGCACTGTGGAAAGGCAGGCAGAGAATTCCCTGCTAGCACCTTCTCTGTGCCTGGGAAGCAGAAGTGTTCACATTGCTTCGCAGAATCGCTTTTGTGCAGAAAACAGTAACTCTTGTTAGGAACGAAAGAAAACACAGAGCCCCAGATTTTATGTTGTCCTGGAGAGCTTGCAGAGCACTGGGGAAAGGCAGGCAGAGAATTCCCTGCTAGCACCTTTTCTGTGCCTGTTCACATTACTTCGCAGAATCACTTTTGTGCAGAAAACAGTAACACTTGTTCAGAACGAAAGAAAGCACAGAGCCGCAGATTTTATGCTGTCCTGGAGAGCTTGCAGAGCACTGGGGAAAGGCAGGCAGAGAATTCCCTGCTAGCACCTTCTCTGTGCCTGGGAAGCAGAAGTGTTCACATTGCTTCGCAGAATCGCTTTTGTGCAGAAAACAGTAACACTTGTTCAGAACGAAAGAAAGCACAGAGCCCCAGATTTTATGCTGTCCTGGAGAGCTTGCAGAGCACTGGGGAAAGGCAGGCAGAGAATTCCCTGCTAGCACCTTCTCTGTGCCTGGGAAGCAGAAGTGTTCACATTGCTTCGCAGAATCACTTTTGTGCAGAAAACAGTAACACTTGTTCAGAACAAAAGAAAGCACAGAGCCCCAGATTTTATGCTGTCCTGGAGAGCTTGCAGAGCACTGGGGAAAGGCAGGCAGAGAATTCCCTGCTAGCACCTTCTCTGTGCCTGGGAAGCAGAAGTGTTCACATTGCTTCGCAGAATCGCTTTTGTGCAGAAAACAGTAACACTTGTTCAGAACGAAAGAAAGCACAGAGCCCCAGATTTTATGCTGTCCTGGAGAGCTTGCAGAGCACTGGGGAAAGGCAGGCAGAGAATTCCCTGCTAGCACCTTCTCTGTGCCTGTTCACATTACTTCGCAGAATCACTTTTGTGCAGAAAACATTAACACTTCTTCAGAACGAAAGAAAGCACAGAGACCCAGATTTTATGTTGTCCTGGAGAGCTTGCAGAGCACTGGGGAAAGGCAGGCAGAGAATTCCCTGCTAGCACCTTCTCTGTGCCTGGGAAGCAGAAGTGTTCACATTGCTTCGCAGAATCGCTTTTGTGCAGAAAACAGTAACACTTGTTCAGAACGAAAGAAAGCACAGAGCCCCAGATTTTTTGCTGTCCTGGAGAGCTTGCAGAGCACTGGGGAAAGGCAGGCAGAGAATTCCCTGCTAGCACCTTCTCTGTGCCTGGGAAGCAGAAGTGTTCACATTGCTTCGCAGAATCACTTTTGTGCAGAAAACAGTAACACTTGTTCAGAACGAAAGAAAGCACAGAGCCCCAGATTTGCTGTTGTCCTGGAGAGCTTGCAGAGCACTGGGGAAAGGCAGGCAGAGAATTCCCTGCTAGCACCTTCTCTGTGCCTGGGAAGCAAAAGTGTTCACATTGCTTCGCAGAATCGCTTTTGTGCAGAAAACACTAACACTTGTTCAGAACGAAAGAAAGCACAGAGCCCCAGATTTTATGTTGTCCTCTAGAGCTTGCAGAGCACTGGGGAAAGGCAGGCAGAGAATTCCCTGCTAGCACCTCCTCTGTGCCTGTTCACATTGCTTCGCAGAATCGCTTTTGTGCAGAAAACAGTAACACTTGTTCAGAACGAAAGAAAGCACAGAGCCCCAGATTTTATGTTGTCCTGGAGAGCTTGCAGAGCACTGGGGAAAGGCAGGCAGAGAACTCCCTGCTAGCACCTTCTCTGTGCCTGGGAAGCAGAAGTGTTCACATTGCTTCGCAGAATCGCTTTTGTGCAGAAAACAGTAACACTTGTTCAGAACGAAAGAAAGCACAGAGCCCCAGATTTTATGCTGTCCTGGAGAGCTTGCAGAGCACTGGGGAAAGGCAGGCAGAGAATTCCCTGCTAGCACCTTCTCTGTGCCTGTTCACATTACTTCGCAGAATCGCTTTTGTGCAGAAAACAGTAACACTTGTTCAGAACGAAAGAAAGCACAGAGCCCCAGATTTTATGCTGTCCTGGAGAGATTGCAGAGCACTGGGGAAAAGCAGGCAGAGAATTCCCTGCTAGTACCTTCTCTGTGCCTGGGAAGCAGAAGTGTTCACATTGCTTCGCAGAATCACTTTTGTGCAGAAAACAGTAACACTTGTTCAGAACGAAAGAAAACACAGAGCCCCAGATTTTATGCTGTCCTGGAGAGCTTGCAGAGCACTGGGGAAAGGCAGGCAGAGAATTCCCTGCTAGCACCTTCTCTGTGCCTGTTCACATTGCTTCGCAGAATCGCTTTTGTGCGGAGAACACTTACACTTGTTCAGAACAAAAGAAAGCACAGAGTCCCAGATTTTATGCTGTACTGGACAGCTTGCAGAGCACTGGGGAAAGGCAGGCAGAGAATTCCCTGCTAGCACCTTCTCTGTGCCTGGGAAGCAGAAGTGTTCACATTGCTTCGCAGAATCGCTTTTGTGCAGAAAACAGTAACACTTGTTCAGAACAAAAGAAAGCACAGAGCCCCAGATTTTATGTTGTCCTCTAGAGCTTGCAGAGCACTGGGGAAAGGCAGGCAGAGAATTCCCTGCTAGTACCTTCTCTGTGCCTGGGAAGCAGAAGTGTTCACATTGCTTCGCAGAATCGCTTTTGTGCAGAAAACAGTAACTCTTGTTAGGAACGAAAGAAAACACAGAGCCCCAGATTTTATGTTGTCCTGGAGAGCTTGCAGAGCACTGGGGAAAGGCAGGCAGAGAATTCCCTGCTAGCACCTTCTCTGTGCCTGTTCACATTACTTCGCAGAATCACTTTTGTGCAGAAAACAGTAACACTTGTTCAGAACGAAAGAAAGCACAGAGCCCCAGATTTTATGTTGTCCTGGAGAGCTTGCAGAGCACTGGGGAAAGGCAGGCAGAGAATTCCCTGCTAGCACCTTCTCTGTGCCTGGGAAGCAGAAGTGTTCACATTGCTTCGCAGAATCGCTTTTGTGCAGAAAACAGTAACACTTGTTCAGAACGAAAGAAAGCACAGAGCCCCAGTTTTTTTGCTGTTGTCCTGGAGAGCTTGCAGAGCACTGGGGAAAGGCAGGCAGAGAATTCCCTGCTAGCACCTTCTCTGTGCCTGGGAAGCAGAAGTGTTCACATTGCTTCGCAGAATCACTTTTGTGCAGAAAACAGAAACACATGTTCAGAACGAAAGAAAGCACAGAGCCCCAGATTTGCTGTTGTCCTGGAGAGCTTGCAGAGCACTGGGGAAAGGCAGGCAGAGAATTCCCTGCTAGCACCTCCTCTGTGCCTGTTCACATTGCTTCGCAGAATCGCTTTTGTGCAGAAAACAGTAACACTTGTTCAGAACGAAAGAAAGCACAGAGCCCCAGATTTTATGTTGTCCTGGAGAGCTTGCAGAGCACTGGGGAAAGGCAGGCAGAGAATTCCCTGCTAGCACCTTCTCTGTGCCTGGGAAGCAGAAGTGTTCACATTGCTTCGCAGAATCGCTTTTGTGCAGAAAACAGTAACACTTGTTCAGAACGAAAGAAAGCACAGAGCCCCAGATTTTATGCTGTCCTGGAGAGCTTGCAGAGCACTGGGGAAAGGCAGGCAGAGAATTCCCTGCTAGCACCTTCTCTGTGCCTGTTCACATTACTTCGCAGAATCGCTTTTGTGCAGAAAACAGTAACACTTGTTCAGAACGAAAGAAAGCACAGAGCCCCAGATTTTATGCTGTCCTGGAGAGATTGCAGAGCACTGGGGAAAAGCAGGCAGAGAATTCCCTGCTAGTACCTTCTCTGTGCCTGGGAAGCAGAAGTGTTCACATTGCTTCGCAGAATCACTTTTGTGCAGAAAACAGTAACACTTGTTCAGAACGAAAGAAAACACAGAGCCCCAGATTTTATGCTGTCCTGGAGAGCTTGCAGAGCACTGGGGAAAGGCAGGCAGAGAATTCCCTGCTAGCACCTTCTCTGTGCCTGTTCACATTGCTTCGCAGAATCGCTTTTGTGCAGAAAACACTAACACTTGTTCAGAACGAAAGAAAGCACAGAGCCCCAGATTTTATGTTGTCCCGGAGAGCTTGCAGAGCACTGTGGAAAGGCAGGCAGAGAATTCCCTGCTAGCACCTTCTCTGTGCCTGGGAAGCAGAAGTGTTCACATTGCTTCGCAGAATCGCTTTTGTGCAGAAAACAGTAACACTTGTTCAGAACGAAAGAAAGCACAGAGCCCCAGATTTTATGCTGTCCTGGAGAGCTTGCAGAGCACTGGGGAAAAGCAGGAAGAGAATTCCCTGCTAGCACCTTCTCTGTGCCTGGGAAGCAGAAGTGTTCACATTGCTTCGCAGAATCGCTTTTGTGCAGAAAACAGTAACACTTGTTCAGAACAAAAGAAAGCACAGAGCCCCAGATTTTATGTTGTCCTCTAGAGCTTGCAGAGCACTGGGGAAAGGCAGGCAGAGAATTCCCTGCTAGCACCTTCTCTGTGCCTGGGAAGCAGAAGTGTTCACATTGCTTCGCAGAATCGCTTTTGTGCAGAAAACAGTAACACTTGTTCAGAACAAAAGAAAGCACAGAGCCCCAGATTTTATGCTGTCCTGGAGAGTTTGCAGAGCACTGGGGAAAGGCAGGCAGAGAATTCCCTGCTAGCACCTTCTCTGTGCCTGGGAAGCAGAAGTGTTCACATTGCTTCGCAGAATCGCTTTTGTGCAGAAAACAGTAACACTTGTTCAGAACGAAAGAAAGCACAGAGCCCCAGTTTTTTTGCTGTTGTCCTGGAGAGCTTGCAGAGCACTGGGGAAAGGCAGGCAGAGAATTCCCTGCTAGCACCTTCTCTGTGCCTGGGAAGCAGAAGTGTTCACATTGCTTCGCAGAATCACTTTTGTGCAGAAAACAGAAACACATGTTCAGAACGAAAGAAAGCACAGAGCCCCAGATTTTATGCTGTCCTGGAGAGCTTGCAGAGCACTGGGGAAAGGCAGGCAGAGAATTCCCTGCTAGCACCTTCTCTGTGCCTGGGAAGCAGAAGTGTTCACATTGCTTCGCAGAATCGCTTTTGTGCAGAAAACAGTAACTCTTGTTAGGAACGAAAGAAAACACAGAGCCCCAGATTTTATGTTGTCCTGGAGAGCTTGCAGAGCACTGGGGAAAGGCAGGCAGAGAATTCCCTGCTAGCACCTTTTCTGTGCCTGTTCACATTACTTCGCAGAATCACTTTTGTGCAGAAAACAGTAACACTTGTTCAGAACGAAAGAAAGCACAGAGCCCCAGATTTTATGCTGTCCTGGAGAGCTTGCAGAGCACTGGGGAAAGGCAGGCAGAGAATTCCCTGCTAGCACCTTCTCTGTGCCTGGGAAGCAGAAGTGTTCACATTGCTTCGCAGAATCACTTTTGTGCAGAAAACAGTAACACTTGTTCAGAACAAAAGAAAGCACAGAGCCCCAGATTTTATGTTGTCCTCTAGAGCTTGCAGAGCACTGGGGAAAGGCAGGCAGAGAATTCCCTGCTAGCACCTTCTCTGTGCCTGGGAAGCAAAAGTGTTCACATTGCTTCGCAGAATCGCTTTTGTGCAGAAAACGGTAACACTTGTTCAGAACAAAAGAAAGCACAGAGCCCCAGATTTTATGCTGTCCTGGAGAGCTTGCAGAGCACTGGGGAAAGGCAGGCAGAGAATTCCCTGCTAGCACCTTCTCTGTGCCTGGGAAGCAGAAGTGTTCACATTGCTTCGCAGAATCGCTTTTGTGCAGAAAACAGTAACACTTGTTCAGAACAAAAGAAAGCACAGAGCCCCAGATTTTATGTTGTCCTCTAGAGCTTGCAGAGCACTGGGGAAAGGCAGGCAGAGAATTCCCTGCTAGCACCTTCTCTGTGCCTGGGAAGCAGAAGTGTTCACATTGCTTCGCAGAATCGCTTTTGTGCAGAAAACAGTAACTCTTGTTAGGAACGAAAGAAAACACAGAGCCCCAGATTTTATGTTGTCCTGGAGAGCTTGCAGAGCACTGGGGAAAGGCAGGCAGAGAATTCCCTGCTAGCACCTTCTCTGTGCCTGGGAAGCAAAAGTGTTCACATTGCTTCGCAGAATCGCTTTTGTGCAGAAAACACTAACACTTGTTCAGAACGAAAGAAAGCACAGAGCCCCAGATTTTATGCTGTCCTGGAGAGCTTGCAGAGCACTGGGGAAAAGCAGGAAGAGAATTCCCTGCTAGCACCTTCTCTGTGCCTGGGAAGCAGAAGTGTTCACATTGCTTCGCAGAATCGCTTTTGTGCAGAAAACAGTAACACTTGTTCAGAACGAAAGAAAGCACAGAGCCCCAGATTTGCTGTTGTCCTGGAGAGCTTGCAGAGCACTGGGGAAAGGCAGGCAGAGAATTCCCTGCTAGCACCTCCTCTGTGCCTGTTCACATTGCTTCGCAGAATCGCTTTTGTGCAGAAAACAGTAACACTTGTTCAGAACGAAAGAAAGCACAGAGCCCCAGATTTTATGTTGTCCCGGAGAGCTTGCAGAGCACTGTGGAAAGGCAGGCAGAGAATTCCCTGCTAGCACCTTCTCTGTGCCTGGGAAGCAGAAGTGTTCACATTGCTTCGCAGAATCGCTTTTGTGCAGAAAACAGTAACATTTGTTCAGAACGAAAGAAAGCACAGAGCCCCAGATTTTATGCTGTCCTGGAGAGCTTGCAGAGCACTGGGGAAAAGCAGGAAGAGAATTCCCTGCTAGCACCTTCTCTGTGCCTGGGAAGCAGAAGTGTTCACATTGCTTCGCAGAATCGCTTTTGTGCAGAAAACAGTAACTCTTGTTAGGAACGAAAGAAAACACAGAGCCCCAGATTTTATGTTGTCCTGGAGAGCTTGCAGAGCACTGGGGAAAGGCAGGCAGAGAATTCCCTGCTAGCACCTTCTCTGTGCCTGGGAAGCAAAAGTGTTCACATTGCTTCGCAGAATCGCTTTTGTGCAGAAAACAGTAACACTTTTTCAGAACAAAAGAAAGCACAGAGCCCCAGATTTTATGTTGTCCTGGAGAGCTTGCAGAGCACTGGGGAAAGGCAGGCAGAGAATTCCCTGCTAGCACCTTCTCTGTGCCTGGGAAGCAGAAGTGTTCACATTGCTTCGCAGAATCGCTTTTGTGCAGAAAACAGTAACACTTGTTCAGAACAAAAGAAAGCACAGAGCCCCAGATTTTATGTTGTCCTCTAGAGCTTGCAGAGCACTGGGGAAAGGCAGGCAGAGAATTCCCTGCTAGCACCTTCTCTGTGCCTGGGAAGCAGAAGTGTTCACATTGCTTCGCAGAATCGCTTTTGTGCAGAAAACAGTAACTCTTGTTAGGAACGAAAGAAAACACAGAGCCCCAGATTTTATGTTGTCCTGGAGAGCTTGCAGAGCACTGGGGAAAGGCAGGCAGAGAATTCCCTGCTAGCACCTTCTCTGTGCCTGGGAAGCAAAAGTGTTCACATTGCTTCGCAGAATCGCTTTTGTGCAGAAAACAGTAACACTTGTTCAGAACGAAAGAAAGCACAGAGCCCCAGATTTTTTGCTGTCCTGGAGAGCTTGCAGAGCACTGGGGAAAGGCAGGCAGAGAATTCCCTGCTAGCACCTTCTCTGTGCCTGGGAAGCAGAAGTGTTCACATTGCTTCGCAGAATCACTTTTGTGCAGAAAACAGTAACACTTGTTCAGAACGAAAGAAAGCACAGAGCCCCAGATTTGCTGTTGTCCTGGAGAGCTTGCAGAGCACTGGGGAAAGGCAGGCAGAGAATTCCCTGCTAGCACCTCCTCTGTGCCTGTTCACATTGCTTCGCAGAATCGCTTTTGTGCAGAAAACAGTAACACTTGTTCAGAACGAAAGAAAGCACAGAGCCCCAGATTTTATGTTGTCCTGGAGAGCTTGCAGAGCACTGGGGAAAGGCAGGCAGAGAATTCCCTGCTAGCACCTTCTCTGTGCCTGGGAAGCAGAAGTGTTCACATTGCTTCGCAGAATCGCTTTTGTGCAGAAAACAGTAACACTTGTTCAGAACGAAAGAAAGCACAGAGCCCCAGATTTTATGCTGTCCTGGAGAGCTTGCAGAGCACTGGGGAAAGGCAGGCAGAGAATTCCCTGCTAGCACCTTCTCTGTGCCTGTTCACATTACTTCGCAGAATCGCTTTTGTGCAGAAAACAGTAACACTTGTTCAGAACGAAAGAAAGCACAGAGCCCCAGATTTTATGCTGTCCTGGAGAGATTGCAGAGCACTGGGGAAAAGCAGGCAGAGAATTCCCTGCTAGTACCTTCTCTGTGCCTGGGAAGCAGAAGTGTTCACATTGCTTCGCAGAATCACTTTTGTGCAGAAAACAGTAACACTTGTTCAGAACGAAAGAAAGCACAGAGCCCCAGATTTGCTGTTGTCCTGGAGAGCTTGCAGAGCACTGGGGAAAGGCAGGCAGAGAATTCCCTGCTAGCACCTCCTCTGTGCCTGTTCACATTGCTTCGCAGAATCGCTTTTGTGCAGAAAACAGTAACACTTGTTCAGAACGAAAGAAAGCACAGAGCCCCAGATTTTATGTTGTCCTGGAGAGCTTGCAGAGCACTGGGGAAAGGCAGGCAGAGAATTCCCTGCTAGCACCTTCTCTGTGCCTGGGAAGCAGAAGTGTTCACATTGCTTCGCAGAATCGCTTTTGTGCAGAAAACAGTAACACTTGTTCAGAACGAAAGAAAGCACAGAGCCCCAGATTTTATGCTGTCCTGGAGAGCTTGCAGAGCACTGGGGAAAGGCAGGCAGAGAATTCCCTGCTAGCACCTTCTCTGTGCCTGTTCACATTACTTCGCAGAATCGCTTTTGTGCAGAAAACAGTAACACTTGTTCAGAACGAAAGAAAGCACAGAGCCCCAGATTTTATGCTGTCCTGGAGAGCTTGCAGAGCACTGGGGAAAAGCAGGCAGAGAATTCCCTGCTAGCACCTTCTCTGTGCCTGGGAAGCAGAAGTGTTCACATTGCTTCGCAGAATCGCTTTTGTGCAGAAAACAGTAACACTTGTTCAGAACAAAAGAAAGCACAGAGCCCCAGATTTTATGCTGTCCTGGAGAGCTTGCAGAGCACTGGGGAAAGGCAGGCAGAGAATTCCCTGCTAGCACCTTCTCTGTGCCTGTTCACATTGCTTCGCAGAATCGCTTTTGTGCAGAAAACACTAACACTTGTTCAGAACGAAAGAAAGCACAGAGCCCCAGATTTTATGTTGTCCCGGAGAGCTTGCAGAGCACTGTGGAAAGGCAGGCAGAGAATTCCCTGCTAGCACCTTCTCTGTGCCTGGGAAGCAGAAGTGTTCACATTGCTTCGCAGAATCGCTTTTGTGCAGAAAACAGTAACACTTGTTCAGAACGAAAGAAAGCACAGAGCCCCAGATTTTATGCTGTCCTGGAGAGCTTGCAGAGCACTGGGGAAAAGCAGGAAGAGAATTCCCTGCTAGCACCTTCTCTGTGCCTGTTCACATTGCTTCGCAGAATCGCTTTTGTGCGGAGAACACTTACACTTGTTCAGAACAAAAGAAAGCACAGAGTCCCAGATTTTATGCTGTCCTGGAGAGCTTGCAGAGCACTGGGGAAAGGCAGGCAGAGAATTCCCTGCTAGCACCTTCTCTGTGCCTGTTCACATTGCTTCGCAGAATCGCTTTTGTGCGGAGAACACTTACACTTGTTCAGAACAAAAGAAAGCACAGAGTCCCAGATTTTATGCTGTACTGGACAGCTTGCAGAGCACTGGGGAAAGGCAGGCAGAGAATTCCCTGCTAGCACCTTCTCTGTGCCTGGGAAGCAAAAGTGTTCACATTGCTTCGCAGAATCGCTTTTGTGCAGAAAACAGTAACACTTGTTCAGAACGAAAGAAAGCACAGAGCCCCAGATTTTATGCTGTCCTGGAGAGCTTGCAGAGCACTGGGGAAAAGCAGGCAGAGAATTCCCTGCTAGCACCTTCTCTGTGCCTGGGAAGCAGAAGTGTTCACATTGCTTCGCAGAATCGCTTTTGTGCAGAAAACAGTAACACTTGTTCAGAACAAAAGAAAGCACAGAGCCCCAGATTTTATGCTGTCCTGGAGAGCTTGCAGAGCACTGGGGAAAGGCAGGCAGAGAATTCCCTGCTAGCACCTTCTCTGTGCCTGTTCACATTGCTTCGCAGAATCGCTTTTGTGCAGAAAACACTAACACTTGTTCAGAACGAAAGAAAGCACAGAGCCCCAGATTTTATGTTGTCCCGGAGAGCTTGCAGAGCACTGTGGAAAGGCAGGCAGAGAATTCCCTGCTAGCACCTTCTCTGTGCCTGGGAAGCAGAAGTGTTCACATTGCTTCGCAGAATCGCTTTTGTGCAGAAAACAGTAACACTTGTTCAGAACGAAAGAAAGCACAGAGCCCCAGATTTTATGCTGTCCTGGAGAGCTTGCAGAGCACTGGGGAAAAGCAGGAAGAGAATTCCCTGCTAGCACCTTCTCTGTGCCTGTTCACATTGCTTCGCAGAATCGCTTTTGTGCGGAGAACACTTACACTTGTTCAGAACAAAAGAAAGCACAGAGTCCCAGATTTTATGCTGTCCTGGAGAGCTTGCAGAGCACTGGGGAAAGGCAGGCAGAGAATTCCCTGCTAGCACCTTCTCTGTGCCTGGGAAGCAAAAGTGTTCACATTGCTTCGCAGAATCGCTTTTGTGCAGAAAACAGTAACACTTGTTCAGAACGAAAGAAAGCACAGAGCCCCAGATTTTATGCTGTCCTGGAGAGCTTGCAGAGCACTGGGGAAAAGCAGGCAGAGAATTCCCTGCTAGTACCTTCTCTGTGCCTGGGAAGCAGAAGTGTTCACATTGCTTCGCAGAATCACTTTTGTGCAGAAAACAGTAACACTTGTTCAGAATGAAAGAAAACACAGAGCCCCAGATTTTATGCTGTCCTGGAGAGCTTGCAGAGCACTGGGGAAAGGCAGGCAGAGAATTCCCTGCTAGCACCTTCTCTGTGCCTGTTCACATTGCTTCGCAGAATCGCTTTTGTGCGGAGAACACTTACACTTGTTCAGAACAAAAGAAAGCACAGAGTCCCAGATTTTATGCTGTACTGGACAGCTTGCAGAGCACTGGGGAAAGGCAGGCAGAGAATTCCCTGCTAGCACCTTCTCTGTGCCTGGGAAGCAGAAGTGTTCACATTGCTTCGCAGAATCGCTTTTGTGCAGAAAACAGTAACACTTGTTCAGAACGAAAGAAAGCACAGAGCCCCAGATTTTATGCTGTCCTGGAGAGCTTGCAGAGCACTGGGGAAAGGCAGGCAGAGAATTCCCTGCTAGCACCTTCTCTGTGCCTGGGAAGCAGAAGTGTTCACATTGCTTCGCAGAATCGCTTTTGTGCAGAAAACAGTAACACTTGTTCAGAACAAACGAAAGCACAGAGCCCCAGATTTTATGCTGTCCTGGAGAGCTTGCAGAGCACTGGGGAAAGGCAGGCAGAGAATGCCCTGCTAGCACCTTCTCTGTGCCTGTTCACATTGCTTCGCAGAATCGCTTTTGTGCAGAAAACACTAACACTTGTTCAGAACGAAAGAAAGCACAGAGCCCCAGATTTTATTTTGTCCCGGAGAGCTTGCAGAGCACTGTGGAAAGGCAGGCAGAGAATTCCCTGCTAGCACCTTCTCTGTGCCTGGGAAGCAGAAGTGTTCACATTGCTTCGCAGAATCGCTTTTGTGCAGAAAACAGTAACACTTGTTCAGAACGAAAGAAAGCACAGAGCCCCAGATTTTATGCTGTCCTGGAGAGCTTGCAGAGCACTGGGGAAAAGCAGGAAGAGAATTCCCTGCTAGCACCTTCTCTGTGCCTGGGAAGCAGAAGTGTTCACATTGCTTCGCAGAATCGCTTTTGTGCAGAAAACAGTAACTCTTGTTAGGAACGAAAGAAAACACAGAGCCCCAGATTTTATGTTGTCCTGGAGAGCTTGCAGAGCACTGGGGAAAGGCAGGCAGAGAATTCCCTGCTAGCACCTCGTCTGTGCCTGTTCACATTGCTTCGCAGAATCGCTTTTGTGCAGAAAACAGTAACACTTGTTCAGAACGAAAGAAAGCACAGAGCCGCAGATTTTATGCTGTACTGGAGAGCTTGCAGAGCACTGGGGAAAGGCAGGCAGAGAATTCCCTGCTAGCACCTTCTCTGTGCCTGGGAAGCAGAAGTGTTCACATTGCTTCGCAGAATCGCTTTTGTGCAGAAAACACTAACACTTGTTCAGAACGAAAGAAAGCACAGAGCCCCAGATTCTGTGTTGTCCTGGAGAGCTTGCAGAGCACTGGGGAAAGGCAGGCAGAGAATTCCCTGCTAGCACCTTCTCTGTGCCTGGGAAGCAGAAGTGTTCACATTGCTTCGCAGAATCGCTTTTGTGCAGAAAACAGTAACACTTGTTCAGAACAAAAGAAAGCACAGAGCCCCAGATTTTATGTTGTCCTCTAGAGCTTGCAGAGCACTGGGGAAAGGCAGGCAGAGAATTCCCTGCTAGCACCTTCTCTGTGCCTGGGAAGCAAAAGTGTTCACATTGCTTCGCAGAATCGCTTTTGTGCAGAAAACGGTAACACTTGTTCAGAACAAAAGAAAGCACAGAGCCCCAGATTTTATGCTGTCCTGGAGAGCTTGCAGAGCACTGGGGAAAGGCAGGCAGAGAATTCCCTGCTAGCACCTTCTCTGTGCCTGGGAAGCAGAAGTGTTCACATTGCTTCGCAGAATCGCTTTTGTGCAGAAAACAGTAACACTTGTTCAGAACGAAAGAAAGCACAGAGCCCCAGATTTTATGCTGTCCTGGAGAGCTTGCAGAGCACTGGGGAAAGGCAGGCAGAGAATTCCCTGCTAGCACCTTCTCTGTGCCTGGGAAGCAGAAGTGTTCACATTGCTTCGCAGAATCGCTTTTGTACAGAAAACACTAACACTTGTTCAGAACGAAAGAAAGCACAGAGCCCCAGATTTTATGCTGTCCTGGAGAGCTTGCAGAGCACTGGGGAAAAGCAGGCAGAGAATTCCCTGCTAGCACCTTCTCTGTGCCTGGGAAGCAGAAGTGTTCACATTGCTTCGCAGAATCGCTTTTGTGCAGAAAACAGTAACACTTGTTCAGAACAAAAGAAAGCACAGAGCCCCAGATTTTATGTTGTCCCGGAGAGCTTGCAGAGCACTGGGGAAAGGCAGGCAGAGAATTCCCTGCTAGCACCTTCTCTGTGCCTGTTCACATTGCTTCGCAGAATCGCTTTTGTGCAGAAAACACTAACACTTGTTCAGAACGAAAGAAAGCACAGAGCCCCAGATTTTATGCTGTCCCGGAGAGCTTGCAGAGCACTGTGGAAAGGCAGGCAGAGAATTCCCTGCTAGCACCTTCTCTGTGCCTGGGAAGCAGAAGTGTTCACATTGCTTCGCAGAATCACTTTTGTGCAGAAAACAGTAACTCTTGTTAGGAACGAAAGAAAACACAGAGCCCCAGATTTTATGTTGTCCTGGAGAGCTTGCAGAGCACTGGGGAAAGGCAGGCAGAGAATTCCCTGCTAGCACCTTCTCTGTGCCTGGGAAGCAGAAGTGTTCACATTGCTTCGCAGAATCGCTTTTGTGCAGAAAACAGTAACACTTGTTCAGAACAAAAGAAAGCACAGAGCCCCAGATTTTATGTTGTCCTCTAGAGCTTGCAGAGCACTGGGGAAAGGCAGGCAGAGAATTCCCTGCTAGCACCTTCTCTGTGCCTGGGAAGCAAAAGTGTTCACATTGCTTCGCAGAATCGCTTTTGTGCAGAAAACAGTAACACTTGTTCAGAACAAAAGAAAGCACAGAGCCCCAGATTTTATGCTGTCCTGGAGAGCTTGCAGAGCACTGGGGAAAGGCAGGCAGAGAATTCCCTGCTAGCACCTTCTCTGTGCCTGGGAAGCAGAAGTGTTCACATTGCTTCGCAGAATCGCTTTTGTGCAGAAAACAGTAACACTTGTTCAGAACGAAAGAAAGCACAGAGCCCCAGATTTTATGCTGTCCTGGAGAGCTTGCAGAGCACTGGGGAAAGGCAGGCAGAGAATTCCCTGCTAGCACCTTCTCTGTGCCTGGGAAGCAGAAGTGTTCACATTGCTTCGCAGAATCGCTTTTGTGCAGAAAACAGTAACACTTGTTCAGAACAAACGAAAGCACAGAGCCCCAGATTTTATGCTGTCCTGGAGAGCTTGCAGAGCACTGGGGAAAGGCAGGCAGAGAATTCCCTGCTAGCACCTTCTCTGTGCCTGTTCACATTGCTTCGCAGAATCGCTTTTGTGCAGAAAACACTAACACTTGTTCAGAACGAAAGAAAGCACAGAGCCCCAGATTTTATGTTGTCCCGGAGAGCTTGCAGAGCACTGTGGAAAGGCAGGCAGAGAATTCCCTGCTAGCACCTTCTCTGTGCCTGGGAAGCAGAAGTGTTCACATTGCTTCGCAGAATCGCTTTTGTGCAGAAAACAGTAACACTTGTTCAGAACGAAAGAAAGCACAGAGCCCCAGATTTTATGCTGTCCTGGAGAGCTTGCAGAGCACTGGGGAAAAGCAGGAAGAGAATTCCCTGCTAGCACCTTCTCTGTGCCTGGGAAGCAGAAGTGTTCACATTGCTTCGCAGAATCGCTTTTGTGCAGAAAACAGTAACACTTGTTCAGAACGAAAGAAAGCACAGAGCCGCAGATTTTATGCTGTACTGGAGAGCTTGCAGAGCACTGGGGAAAGGCAGGCAGAGAATTCCCTGCTAGCACCTTCTCTGTGCCTGGGAAGCAGAAGTGTTCACATTGCTTCGCAGAATCGCTTTTGTGCAGAAAACACTAACACTTGTTCAGAACGAAAGAAAGCACAGAGCCCCAGATTCTGTGTTGTCCTGGAGAGCTTGCAGAGCACTGGGGAAAGGCAGGCAGAGAATTCCCTGCTAGCACCTTCTCTGTGCCTGGGAAGCAGAAGTGTTCACATTGCTTCGCAGAATCGCTTTTGTGCAGAAAACAGTAACACTTGTTCAGAACAAAAGAAAGCACAGAGCCCCAGATTTTATGTTGTCCTCTAGAGCTTGCAGAGCACTGGGGAAAGGCAGGCAGAGAATTCCCTGCTAGCACCTTCTCTGTGCCTGGGAAGCAAAAGTGTTCACATTGCTTCGCAGAATCGCTTTTGTGCAGAAAACGGTAACACTTGTTCAGAACAAAAGAAAGCACAGAGCCCCAGATTTTATGCTGTCCTGGAGAGCTTGCAGAGCACTGGGGAAAGGCAGGCAGAGAATTCCCTGCTAGCACCTTCTCTGTGCCTGGGAAGCAGAAGTGTTCACATTGCTTCGCAGAATCGCTTTTGTGCAGAAAACAGTAACACTTGTTCAGAACGAAAGAAAGCACAGAGCCCCAGATTTTATGCTGTCCTGGAGAGATTGCAGAGCACTGGGGAAAGGCAGGCAGAGAATTCCCTGCTAGCACCTTCTCTGTGCCTGGGAAGCAAAAGTGTTCACATTGCTTCGCAGAATCGCTTTTGTACAGAAAACACTAACACTTGTTCAGAACGAAAGAAAGCACAGAGCCCCAGATTTTATGCTGTCCTGGAGAGCTTGCAGAGCACTGGGGAAAAGCAGGCAGAGAATTCCCTGCTAGCACCTTCTCTGTGCCTGGGAAGCAGAAGTGTTCACATTGCTTCGCAGAATCGCTTTTGTGCAGAAAACAGTAACACTTGTTCAGAACAAAAGAAAGCACAGAGCCCCAGATTTTATGTTGTCCCGGAGAGCTTGCAGAGCACTGGGGAAAGGCAGGCAGAGAATTCCCTGCTAGCACCTTCTCTGTGCCTGTTCACATTGCTTCGCAGAATCGCTTTTGTGCAGAAAACACTAACACTTGTTCAGAACGAAAGAAAGCACAGAGCCCCAGATTTTATGCTGTCCCGGAGAGCTTGCAGAGCACTGTGGAAAGGCAGGCAGAGAATTCCCTGCTAGCACCTTCTCTGTGCCTGGGAAGCAGAAGTGTTCACATTGCTTCGCAGAATCACTTTTGTGCAGAAAACAGTAACTCTTGTTAGGAACGAAAGAAAACACAGAGCCCCAGATTTTATGTTGTCCTGGAGAGCTTGCAGAGCACTGGGGAAAGGCAGGCAGAGAATTCCCTGCTAGCACCTTCTCTGTGCCTGGGAAGCAGAAGTGTTCACATTGCTTCGCAGAATCGCTTTTGTGCAGAAAACAGTAACACTTGTTCAGAACAAAAGAAAGCACAGAGCCCCAGATTTTATGTTGTCCTCTAGAGCTTGCAGAGCACTGGGGAAAGGCAGGCAGAGAATTCCCTGCTAGCACCTTCTCTGTGCCTGGGAAGCAAAAGTGTTCACATTGCTTCGCAGAATCGCTTTTGTGCAGAAAACAGTAACACTTGTTCAGAACAAAAGAAAGCACAGAGACCCAGATTTTATGCTGTCCTGGAGAGCTTGCAGAGCACTGGGGAAAGGCAGGCAGAGAATTCCCTGCTAGCACCTTCTCTGTGCCTGGGAAGCAGAAGTGTTCACATTGCTTCGCAGAATCGCTTTTGTGCAGAAAACAGTAACACTTGTTCAGAACGAAAGAAAACACAGAGCCCCAGATTTTATGCTGTCCTGGAGAGCTTGCAGAGCACTGGGGAAAGGCAGGCAGAGAATTCCCTGCTAGCACCTTCTCTGTGCCTGGGAAGCAAAAGTGTTCACATTGCTTCGCAGAATCGCTTTTGTGCAGAAAACGGTAACACTTGTTCAGAACAAAAGAAAGCACAGAGCCCCAGATTTTATGCTGTCCTGGAGAGCTTGCAGAGCACTGGGGAAAGGCAGGCAGAGAATTCCCTGCTAGCACCTTCTCTGTGCCTGGGAAGCAGAAGTGTTCACATTGCTTCGCAGAATCGCTTTTGTGCAGAAAACAGTAACACTTGTTCAGAACAAAAGAAAGCACAGAGCCCCAGATTTTATGCTGTCCTGGAGAGCTTGCAGAGCACTGGGGAAAGGCAGGCAGAGAATTCCCTGCTAGCACCTTCTCTGTGCCTGGGAAGCAGAAGTGTTCACATTGCTTCGCAGAATCGCTTTTGTGCAGAAAACAGTAACACTTGTTCAGAACGAAAGAAAGCACAGAGCCCCAGATTTTATGCTGTCCTGGAGAGCTTGCAGAGCACTGGGGAAAGGCAGGCAGAGAATTCCCTGCTAGCACCTTCTCTGTGCCTGGGAAGCAAAAGTGTTCACATTGCTTCGCAGAATCGCTTTTGTACAGAAAACACTAACACTTGTTCAGAACGAAAGAAAGCACAGAGCCCCAGATTTTATGCTGTCCTGGAGAGCTTGCAGAGCACTGGGGAAAAGCAGGCAGAGAATTCCCTGCTAGCACCTTCTCTGTGCCTGGGAAGCAGAAGTGTTCACATTGCTTCGCAGAATCGCTTTTGTGCAGAAAACAGTAACACTTGTTCAGAACAAAAGAAAGCACAGAGCCCCAGATTTTATGTTGTCCCGGAGAGCTTGCAGAGCACTGGGGAAAGGCAGGCAGAGAATTCCCTGCTAGCACCTTCTCTGTGCCTGTTCACATTGCTTCGCAGAATCGCTTTTGTGCAGAAAACACTAACACTTGTTCAGAACGAAAGAAAGCACAGAGCCCCAGATTTTATGCTGTCCCGGAGAGCTTGCAGAGCACTGTGGAAAGGCAGGCAGAGAATTCCCTGCTAGCACCTTCTCTGTGCCTGGGAAGCAGAAGTGTTCACATTGCTTCGCAGAATCACTTTTGTGCAGAAAACAGTAACTCTTGTTAGGAACGAAAGAAAACACAGAGCCCCAGATTTTATGTTGTCCTGGAGAGCTTGCAGAGCACTGGGGAAAGGCAGGCAGAGAATTCCCTGCTAGCACCTTCTCTGTGCCTGGGAAGCAGAAGTGTTCACATTGCTTCGCAGAATCGCTTTTGTGCAGAAAACAGTAACACTTGTTCAGAACAAAAGAAAGCACAGAGCCCCAGATATTATGTTGTCCTGGTGAGCTTGCAGAGCACTGGGGAAAGGCAGGCAGAGAATTCCCTGCTAGCACCTTCTCTGTGCCTGGGAAGCAAAAGTGTTCACATTGCTTCGCAGAATCGCTTTTGTGCAGAAAACAGTAACACTTGTTCAGAACAAAAGAAAGCACAGAGCCCCAGATTTTATGCTGTCCTGGAGAGCTTGCAGAGCACTGGGGAAAGGCAGGCAGAGAATTCCCTGCTAGCACCTTCTCTGTGCCTGGGAAGCAGAAGTGTTCACATTGCTTCGCAGAATCACTTTTGTGCAGAAAACAGTAACACTTGTTCACAACGAAAGAAAACACAGAGCCCCAGATTTTATGCTGTCCTGGAGAGCTTGCAGAGCACTGGGGAAAGGCAGGCAGAGAATTCCCTGCTAGCACCTTCTCTGTGCCTGGGAAGCAAAAGTGTTCACATTGCTTCGCAGAATCGCTTTTGTGCAGAAAACACTAACACTTGTTCAGAACGAAAGAAAGCACAGAGCCCCAGATTTTATGTTGTCCTGGAGAGCTTGCAGAGCACTGGGGAAAAGCAGGCAGAGAATTCCCTGCTAGCACCTTCTCTGTGCCTGGGAAGCAGAAGTGTTCACATTGCTTCGCAGAATCGCTTTTGTGCAGAAAACAGTAACACTTGTTCAGAACAAAAGAAAGCACAGAGCCCCAGATTTTATGCTGTCCTGGAGAGCTTGCAGAGCACTGGGGAAAGGCAGGCAGAGAATTCCCTGCTAGCACCTTCTCTGTGCCTGTTCACATTGCTTCGCAGAATCGCTTTTGTGCAGAAAACACTAACACTTGTTCAGAACAAAAGAAAGCACAGAGCCGCAGATTTTATGCTGTACTGGAGAGCTTGCAGAGCACTGGGGAAAGGCAGGCAGAGAATTCCCTGCTAGCACCTTCTCTGTGCCTGGGAAGCAAAAGTGTTCACATTGCTTCGCAGAATCGCTTTTGTGCAGAAAACAGTAACACTTTTTCAGAACAAAAGAAAGCACAGAGCCCCAGATTTTATGTTGTCCTGGAGAGCTTGCAGAGCACTGGGGAAAGGCAGGCAGAGAATTCCCTGCTAGCACCTTCTCTGTGCCTGGGAAGCAGAAGTGTTCACATTGCTTCGCAGAATCGCTTTTGTGCAGAAAACAGTAACACTTGTTCAGAACAAAAGAAAGCACAGAGCCCCAGATTTTATGTTGTCCTCTAGAGCTTGCAGAGCACTGGGGAAAGGCAGGCAGAGAATTCCCTGCTAGCACCTTCTCTGTGCCTGGGAAGCAGAAGTGTTCACATTGCTTCGCAGAATCGCTTTTGTGCAGAAAACAGTAACTCTTGTTAGGAACGAAAGAAAACACAGAGCCCCAGATTTTATGTTGTCCTGGAGAGCTTGCAGAGCACTGGGGAAAGGCAGGCAGAGAATTCCCTGCTAGCACCTTCTCTGTGCCTGGGAAGCAGAAGTGTTCACATTGCTTCGCAGAATCGCTTTTGTGCAGAAAACAGTAACACTTGTTCAGAACGAAAGAAAGCACAGAGCCCCAGATTTTATGCTGTCCTGGAGAGCTTGAAGAGCACTGGGGAAAGGCAGGCAGAGAATTCCCTGCTAGCACCTTCTCTGTGCCTGGGAAGCAAAAGTGTTCACATTGCTTCGCAGAATCGCTTTTGTGCAGAAAACAGTAACACTTGTTCAGAACAAAAGAAAGCACAGAGCCCCAGATTTTATGTTGTCCTCTAGAGCTTGCAGAGCACTGGGGAAAGGCAGGCAGAGAATTCCCTGCTAGCACCTTCTCTGTGCCTGGGAAGCAAAAGTGTTCACATTGCTTCGCAGAATCGCTTTTGTGCAGAAAACAGTAACACTTGTTCAGAACAAAAGAAAGCACAGAGCCCCAGATTTTATGCTGTCCTGGAGAGCTTGCAGAGCACTGGGGAAAGGCAGGCAGAGAATTCCCTGCTAGCACCTTCTCTGTGCCTGGGAAGCAGAAGTGTTCACATTGCTTCGCAGAATCACTTTTGTGCAGAAAACAGTAACACTTGTTCAGAACGAAAGAAAACACAGAGCCCCAGATTTTATGCTGTCCTGGAGAGCTTGCAGAGCACTGGGGAAAGGCAGGCAGAGAATTCCCTGCTAGCACCTTCTCTGTGCCTGGGAAGCAGAAGTGTTCACATTGCTTCGCAGAAGCGCTTTTGTGCAGAAAACAGTAACACTTGTTCAGAACGAAAGAAAGCACAGAGCCCCAGATTTTATGCTGTCCTGGAGAGATTGCAGAGCACTGGGGAAAGGCAGGCAGAGAATTCCCTGCTAGCACCTTCTCTGTGCCTGGGAAGCAGAAGTGTTCACATTGCTTCGCAGAATCACTTTTGTGCAGAAAACAGTAACACTTGTTCAGAACGAAAAAAGCACAGAGCCCCAGATTTTATGCTGTCCTGGAGAGCTTGCAGAGCACTGGGGAAAGGCAGGCAGAGAATTCCCTGCTAGCACCTTCTCTGTGCCTGGGAAGCAAAAGTGTTCACATTGCTTCGCAGAATCGCTTTTGTGCAGAAAACACTAACACTTGTTCAGAACGAAAGAAAGCACAGAGCCCCAGATTTTATGCTGTCCTGGAGAGCTTGCAGAGCACTGGGGAAAAGCAGGCAGAGAATTCCCTGCTAGCACCTTCTCTGTGCCTGGGAAGCAGAAGTGTTCACATTGCTTCGCAGAATCGCTTTTGTGCAGAAAACAGTAACACTTGTTCAGAACAAAAGAAAGCACAGAGCCCCAGATTTTATGCTGTCCTGGAGAGCTTGCAGAGCACTGGGGAAAGGCAGGCAGAGAATTCCCTGCTAGCACCTTCTCTGTGCCTGGGAAGCAGAAGTGTTCACATTGCTTCGCAGAATCGCTTTTGTGCAGAAAACAGTAACTCTTGTTAGGAACGAAAGAAAACACAGAGCCCCAGATTTTATGTTGTCCTGGAGAGCTTGCAGAGCACTGGGGAAAGGCAGGCAGAGAATTCCCTGCTAGCACCTTCTCTGTGCCTGGGAAGCAGAAGTGTTCACATTGCTTCGCAGAATCGCTTTTGTGCAGAAAACAGTAACTCTTGTTAGGAACGAAAGAAAACACAGAGCCCCAGATTTTATGTTGTCCTGGAGAGCTTGCAGAGCACTGGGGAAAAGCAGGCAGAGAATTCCCTGCTAGCACCTTCTCTGTGCCTGGGAAGCAGAAGTGTTCACATTGCTTCGCAGAATCGCTTTTGTGCAGAAAACAGTAACACTTGTTCAGAACAAAAGAAAGCACAGAGCCCCAGATTTTATGCTGTCCTGGAGAGCTTGCAGAGCACTGGGGAAAGGCAGGCAGAGAATTCCCTGCTAGCACCTTCTCTGTGCCTGGGAAGCAGAAGTGTTCACATTGCTTCGCAGAATCGCTTTTGTGCAGAAAACAGTAACACTTGTTCAGAACAAAAGAAAGCACAGAGCCCCAGATTTTATGTTGTCCTCTAGAGCTTGCAGAGCACTGGGGAAAGGCAGGCAGAGAATTCCCTGCTAGCACCTTCTCTGTGCCTGGGAAGCAAAAGTGTTCACATTGCTTCGCAGAATCGCTTTTGTGCAGAAAACAGTAACACTTGTTCAGAACAAAAGAAAGCACAGAGCCCCAGATTTTATGCTGTCCTGGAGAGCTTGCAGAGCACTGGGGAAAGGCAGGCAGAGAATTCCCTGCTAGCACCTTCTCTGTGCCTGGGAAGCAGAAGTGTTCACATTGCTTCGCAGAATCACTTTTGTGCAGAAAACAGTAACACTTGTTCAGAACGAAAGAAAACACAGAGCCCCAGATTTTATGCTGTCCTGGAGAGCTTGCAGAGCACTGGGGAAAGGCAGGCAGAGAATTCCCTGCTAGCACCTTCTCTGTGCCTGGGAAGCAGAAGTGTTCACATTGCTTCGCAGAAGCGCTTTTGTGCAGAAAACAGTAACACTTGTTCAGAACGAAAGAAAGCACAGAGCCCCAGATTTTATGCTGTCCTGGAGAGATTGCAGAGCACTGGGGAAAGGCAGGCAGAGAATTCCCTGCTAGCACCTTCTCTGTGCCTGGGAAGCAGAAGTGTTCACATTGCTTCGCAGAATCACTTTTGTGCAGAAAACAGTAACACTTGTTCAGAACGAAAAAAGCACAGAGCCCCAGATTTTATGCTGTCCTGGAGAGCTTGCAGAGCACTGGGGAAAGGCAGGCAGAGAATTCCCTGCTAGCACCTTCTCTGTGCCTGGGAAGCAAAAGTGTTCACATTGCTTCGCAGAATCGCTTTTGTGCAGAAAACACTAACACTTGTTCAGAACGAAAGAAAGCACAGAGCCCCAGATTTTATGCTGTCCTGGAGAGCTTGCAGAGCACTGGGGAAAAGCAGGCAGAGAATTCCCTGCTAGCACCTTCTCTGTGCCTGGGAAGCAGAAGTGTTCACATTGCTTCGCAGAATCGCTTTTGTGCAGAAAACAGTAACACTTGTTCAGAACAAAAGAAAGCACAGAGCCCCAGATTTTATGCTGTCCTGGAGAGCTTGCAGAGCACTGGGGAAAGGCAGGCAGAGAATTCCCTGCTAGCACCTTCTCTGTGCCTGGGAAGCAGAAGTGTTCACATTGCTTCGCAGAATCGCTTTTGTGCAGAAAACAGTAACTCTTGTTAGGAACGAAAGAAAACACAGAGCCCCAGATTTTATGTTGTCCTGGAGAGCTTGCAGAGCACTGGGGAAAGGCAGGCAGAGAATTCCCTGCTAGCACCTTCTCTGTGCCTGGGAAGCAGAAGTGTTCACATTGCTTCGCAGAATCGCTTTTGTGCAGAAAACAGTAACTCTTGTTAGGAACGAAAGAAAACACAGAGCCCCAGATTTTATGTTGTCCTGGAGAGCTTGCAGAGCACTGGGGAAAAGCAGGCAGAGAATTCCCTGCTAGCACCTTCTCTGTGCCTGGGAAGCAGAAGTGTTCACATTGCTTCGCAGAATCGCTTTTGTGCAGAAAACAGTAACACTTGTTCAGAACAAAAGAAAGCACAGAGCCCCAGATTTTATGCTGTCCTGGAGAGCTTGCAGAGCACTGGGGAAAGGCAGGCAGAGAATTCCCTGCTAGCACCTTCTCTGTGCCTGTTCACATTGCTTCGCAGAATCGCTTTTGTGCAGAAAACACTAACACTTGTTCAGAACAAAAGAAAGCACAGAGCCGCAGATTTTATGCTGTACTGGAGAGCTTGCAGAGCACTGGGGAAAGGCAGGCAGAGAATTCCCTGCTAGCACCTTCTCTGTGCCTGGGAAGCAAAAGTGTTCACATTGCTTCGCAGAATCGCTTTTGTGCAGAAAACAGTAACACTTTTTCAGAACAAAAGAAAGCACAGAGCCCCAGATTTTATGTTGTCCTGGAGAGCTTGCAGAGCACTGGGGAAAGGCAGGCAGAGAATTCCCTGCTAGCACCTTCTCTGTGCCTGGGAAGCAGAAGTGTTCACATTGCTTCGCAGAATCGCTTTTGTGCAGAAAACAGTAACACTTGTTCAGAACAAAAGAAAGCACAGAGCCCCAGATTTTATGTTGTCCTCTAGAGCTTGCAGAGCACTGGGGAAAGGCAGGCAGAGAATTCCCTGCTAGCACCTTCTCTGTGCCTGGGAAGCAGAAGTGTTCACATTGCTTCGCAGAATCGCTTTTGTGCAGAAAACAGTAACTCTTGTTAGGAACGAAAGAAAACACAGAGCCCCAGATTTTATGTTGTCCTGGAGAGCTTGCAGAGCACTGGGGAAAGGCAGGCAGAGAATTCCCTGCTAGCACCTTCTCTGTGCCTGGGAAGCAGAAGTGTTCACATTGCTTCGCAGAATCGCTTTTGTGCAGAAAACAGTAACACTTGTTCAGAACGAAAGAAAGCACAGAGCCCCAGATTTTATGCTGTCCTGGAGAGCTTGAAGAGCACTGGGGAAAGGCAGGCAGAGAATTCCCTGCTAGCACCTTCTCTGTGCCTGGGAAGCAAAAGTGTTCACATTGCTTCGCAGAATCGCTTTTGTGCAGAAAACAGTAACACTTGTTCAGAACAAAAGAAAGCACAGAGCCCCAGATTTTATGTTGTCCTCTAGAGCTTGCAGAGCACTGGGGAAAGGCAGGCAGAGAATTCCCTGCTAGCACCTTCTCTGTGCCTGGGAAGCAAAAGTGTTCACATTGCTTCGCAGAATCGCTTTTGTGCAGAAAACAGTAACACTTGTTCAGAACAAAAGAAAGCACAGAGCCCCAGATTTTATGCTGTCCTGGAGAGCTTGCAGAGCACTGGGGAAAGGCAGGCAGAGAATTCCCTGCTAGCACCTTCTCTGTGCCTGGGAAGCAGAAGTGTTCACATTGCTTCGCAGAATCACTTTTGTGCAGAAAACAGTAACACTTGTTCAGAACGAAAGAAAACACAGAGCCCCAGATTTTATGCTGTCCTGGAGAGCTTGCAGAGCACTGGGGAAAGGCAGGCAGAGAATTCCCTGCTAGCACCTTCTCTGTGCCTGGGAAGCAGAAGTGTTCACATTGCTTCGCAGAAGCGCTTTTGTGCAGAAAACAGTAACACTTGTTCAGAACGAAAGAAAGCACAGAGCCCCAGATTTTATGCTGTCCTGGAGAGATTGCAGAGCACTGGGGAAAGGCAGGCAGAGAATTCCCTGCTAGCACCTTCTCTGTGCCTGGGAAGCAGAAGTGTTCACATTGCTTCGCAGAATCACTTTTGTGCAGAAAACAGTAACACTTGTTCAGAACGAAAAAAGCACAGAGCCCCAGATTTTATGCTGTCCTGGAGAGCTTGCAGAGCACTGGGGAAAGGCAGGCAGAGAATTCCCTGCTAGCACCTTCTCTGTGCCTGGGAAGCAAAAGTGTTCACATTGCTTCGCAGAATCGCTTTTGTGCAGAAAACACTAACACTTGTTCAGAACGAAAGAAAGCACAGAGCCCCAGATTTTATGCTGTCCTGGAGAGCTTGCAGAGCACTGGGGAAAAGCAGGCAGAGAATTCCCTGCTAGCACCTTCTCTGTGCCTGGGAAGCAGAAGTGTTCACATTGCTTCGCAGAATCGCTTTTGTGCAGAAAACAGTAACACTTGTTCAGAACAAAAGAAAGCACAGAGCCCCAGATTTTATGCTGTCCTGGAGAGCTTGCAGAGCACTGGGGAAAGGCAGGCAGAGAATTCCCTGCTAGCACCTTCTCTGTGCCTGGGAAGCAGAAGTGTTCACATTGCTTCGCAGAATCGCTTTTGTGCAGAAAACAGTAACTCTTGTTAGGAACGAAAGAAAACACAGAGCCCCAGATTTTATGTTGTCCTGGAGAGCTTGCAGAGCACTGGGGAAAGGCAGGCAGAGAATTCCCTGCTAGCACCTTCTCTGTGCCTGGGAAGCAGAAGTGTTCACATTGCTTCGCAGAATCGCTTTTGTGCAGAAAACAGTAACTCTTGTTAGGAACGAAAGAAAACACAGAGCCCCAGATTTTATGTTGTCCTGGAGAGCTTGCAGAGCACTGGGGAAAGGCAGGCAGAGAATTCCCTGCTAGCACCTTCTCTGTGCCTGGGAAGCAAAAGTGTTCACATTGCTTCGCAGAATCACTTTTGTGCAGAAAACAGTAACACTTGTTCAGAACGAAAGAAAGCACAGAGCCCCAGATTTTATGCTGTCCTGGAGAGCTTGCAGAGCACTGGGGAAAGGCAGGCAGAGAATTCCCTGCTAGCACCTTCTCTGTGCCTGGGAAGCAGAAGTGTTCACATTTCTTCGCAGAATCACTTTTGTGCAGAAAACAGTAACACTTGTTCAGAACGAAAGAAAGCACAGAGCCCCAGATTTGCTGTTGTCCTGGAGAGCTTGCAGAGCACTGGGGAAAGGCAGGCAGAGAATTCCCTGCTAGCACCTTCTCTGTGCCTGGGAAGCAGAAGTGTTCACATTGCTTCGCAGAATCACTTTTGTGCAGAAAACAGTAACTCTTGTTAGGAACGAAAGAAAACACAGAGCCCCAGATTTTATGTTGTCCTGGAGAGCTTGCAGAGCACTGGGGAAAGGCAGGCAGAGAATTCCCTGCTAGCACCTTCTCTGTGCCTGGGAAGCAGAAGTGTTCACATTGCTTCGCAGAATCGCTTTTGTGCAGAAAACAGTAACACTTGTTCAGAACAAAAGAAAGCACAGAGCCCCAGATTTTATGTTGTCCTCTAGAGCTTGCAGAGCACTGGGGAAAGGCAGGCAGAGAATTCCCTGCTAGCACCTTCTCTGTGCCTGGGAAGCAGAAGTGTTCACATTGCTTCGCAGAATCGCTTTTGTGCAGAAAACACTAACACTTGTTCAGAACAAAAGAAAACACAGAGCCCCAGATTTTATGCTGTCCTGGAGAGCTTGCAGAGCACTGGGGAAAGGCAGGCAGAGAATTCCCTGCTAGCACCTTCTCTGTGCCTGGGAAGCAGAAGTGTTCACATTGCTTCGCAGAATCGCTTTTGTGCAGAAAACAGTAACTCTTGTTAGGAACGAAAGAAAACACAGAGCCCCAGATTTTATGTTGTCCTGGAGAGCTTGCAGAGCACTGGGGAAAAGCAGGCAGAGAATTCCCTGCTAGCACCTTCTCTGTGCCTGGGAAGCAGAAGTGTTCACATTGCTTCGCAGAATCGCTTTTGTGCAGAAAACAGTAACACTTGTTCAGAACAAAAGAAAGCACAGAGCCCCAGATTTTATGCTGTCCTGGAGAGCTTGCAGAGCACTGGGGAAAGGCAGGCAGAGAATTCCCTGCTAGCACCTTCTCTGTGCCTGGGAAGCAAAAGTGTTCACATTGCTTCGCAGAATCGCTTTTGTGCAGAAAACACTAACACTTGTTCAGAACGAAAGAAAGCACAGAGCCCCAGATTTTATGCTGTCCTGGAGAGCTTGCAGAGCACTGGGGAAAGGCAGGCAGAGAATTCCCTGCTAGCACCTTCTCTGTGCCTGGGAAGCAGAAGTGTTCACATTGCTTCGCAGAATCGCTTTTGTGCAGAAAACAGTAACACTTGTTCAGAACAAAAGAAAGCACAGAGCCCCAGATTTTATGTTGTCCTCTAGAGCTTGCAGAGCACTGGGGAAAGGCAGGCAGAGAATTCCCTGCTAGCACCTTCTCTGTGCCTGTTCACATTGCTTCGCAGAATCGCTTTTGTGCAGAAAACAGTAACACTTGTTCAGAACGAAAGAAAGCACAGAGCCCCAGATTTTATGCTGTACTGGAGAGCTTGCAGAGCACTGGGGAAAGGCAGGCAGAGAATTCCCTGCTAGCACCTTCTCTGTGCCTGGGAAGCAAAAGTGTTCACATTACTTCGCAGAATCGCTTTTGTGCAGAAAACAGTAACACTTTTTCAGAACAAAAGAAAGCACAGAGCCCCAGATTTTATGTTGTCCTGGAGAGCTTGCAGAGCACTGGGGAAAGGCAGGCAGAGAATTCCCTGCTAGCACCTCGTCTGTGCCTGTTCACATTGCTTCGCAGAATCGCTTTTGTGCAGAAAACAGTAACACTTGTTCAGAACGAAAGAAAGCACAGAGCCGCAGATTTTATGCTGTACTGGAGAGCTTGCAGAGCACTGGGGAAAAGCAGGCAGAGAATTCCCTGCTAGCACCTTCTCTGTGCCTGGGAAGCAGAAGTGTTCACATTGCTTCGCAGAATCGCTTTTGTGCAGAAAACAGTAACACTTGTTCAGAACGAAAGAAAACACAGAGCCCCAGATTTTATGCTGTCCTGGAGAGCTTGCAGAGCACTGGGGAAAGGCAGGCAGAGAATTCCCTGCTAGCACCTTCTCTGTGCCTGGGAAGCAAAAGTGTTCACATTGCTTCGCAGAATCGCTTTTGTGCAGAAAACACTAACACTTGTTCAGAACGAAAGAAAGCACAGAGCCCCAGATTTTATGCTGTCCTGGAGAGCTTGCAGAGCACTGGGGAAAAGCAGGCAGAGAATTCCCTGCTAGCACCTTCTCTGTGCCTGGGAAGCAGAAGTGTTCACATTGCTTCGCAGAATCGCTTTTGTGCAGAAAACAGTAACACTTGTTCAGAACAAAAGAAAGCACAGAGCCCCAGATTTTATGTTGTCCTCTAGAGCTTGCAGAGCACTGGGGAAAGGCAGGCAGAGAATTCCCTGCTAGTACCTTCTCTGTGCCTGGGAAGCAGAAGTGTTCACATTGCTTCGCAGAATCGCTTTTGTGCAGAAAACAGTAACACTTGTTCAGAACGAAAGAAAGCACAGAGCCCCAGATTTTATGCTGTCCTGGAGAGCTTGCAGAGCACTGGGGAAAGGCAGGCAGAGAATTCCCTGCTAGCACCTTCTCTGTGCCTGTTCACATTGCTTCGCAGAATCGCTTTTGTGCAGAAAACAGTAACACTTGTTCAGAACAAAAGAAAGCACAGAGCCCCAGATTTTATGCTGTACTGGACAGCTTGCAGAGCACTGGGGAAAGGCAGGCAGAGAATTCCCTGCTAGCACCTTCTCTGTGCCTGGGAAGCAAAAGTGTTCACATTGCTTCGCAGAATCGCTTTTGTGCAGAAAACAGTAACACTTGTTCAGAACGAAAGAAAGCACAGAGCCCCAGATTTTATGCTGTCCTGGAGAGCTTGCAGAGCACTGGGGAAAAGCAGGAAGAGAATTCCCTGCTAGCACCTTCTCTGTGCCTGGGAAGCAGAAGTGTTCACATTGCTTCGCAGAATCGCTTTTGTGCAGAAAACAGTAACTCTTGTTAGGAACGAAAGAAAACACAGAGCCCCAGATTTTATGTTGTCCTGGAGAGCTTGCAGAGCACTGGGGAAAGGCAGGCAGAGAATTCCCTGCTAGCACCTCGTCTGTGCCTGTTCACATTGCTTCGCAGAATCGCTTTTGTGCAGAAAACAGTAACACTTGTTCAGAACGAAAGAAAGCACAGAGCCGCAGATTTTATGCTGTACTGGAGAGCTTGCAGAGCACTGGGGAAAGGCAGGCAGAGAATTCCCTGCTAGCACCTTCTCTGTGCCTGGGAAGCAGAAGTGTTCACATTGCTTGGCAGAATCGCTTTTGTGCAGAAAACAGTAACACTTGTTCAGAACAAAAGAAAGCACAGAGCCCCAGATTTTATGTTGTCCCGGAGAGCTTGCAGAGCACTGGGGAAAGGCAGGCAGAGAATTCCCTGCTAGCACCTTCTCTGTGCCTGTTCACATTGCTTCGCAGAATCGCTTTTGTGCAGAAAACACTAACACTTGTTCAGAACGAAAGAAAGCACAGAGCCCCAGATTTTATGTTGTCCCGGAGAGCTTGCAGAGCACTGTGGAAAGGCAGGCAGAGAATTCCCTGCTAGCACCTTCTCTGTGCCTGGGAAGCAGAAGTGTTCACATTGCTTCGCAGAATCACTTTTGTGCAGAAAACAGTAACTCTTGTTAGGAACGAAAGAAAACACAGAGACCCAGATTTTATGTTGTCCTGGAGAGCTTGCAGAGCACTGGGGAAAGGCAGGCAGAGAATTCCCTGCTAGCACCTTCTCTGTGCCTGGGAAGCAGAAGTGTTCACATTGCTTCGCAGAATCGCTTTTGTGCAGAAAACAGTAACACTTGTTCAGAACAAAAGAAAGCACAGAGCCCCAGATTTTATGTTGTCCTCTAGAGCTTGCAGAGCACTGGGGAAAGGCAGGCAGAGAATTCCCTGCTAGCACCTTCTCTGTGCCTGGGAAGCAAAAGTGTTCACATTGCTTCGCAGAATCGCTTTTGTGCAGAAAACACTAACACTTGTTCAGAACAAAAGAAAGCACAGAGCCCCAGATTTTATGCTGTCCTGGAGAGCTTGCAGAGCACTGTGGAAAGGCAGGCAGAGAATTCCCTGCTAGCACCTTCTCTGTGCCTGGGAAGCAGAAGTGTTCACATTGCTTCGCAGAATCACTTTTGTGCAGAAAACAGTAACACTTGTTCAGAACGAAAGAAAACACAGAGCCCCAGATTTTATGCTGTCCTGGAGAGCTTGCAGAGCACTGGGGAAAGGCAGGCAGAGAATTCCCTGCTAGCACCTTCTCTGTGCCTGGGAAGCAAAAGTGTTCACATTGCTTCGCAGAATCGCTTTTGTGCAGAAAACACTAACACTTGTTCAGAACGAAAGAAAGCACAGAGCCCCAGATTTTATGCTGTCCTGGAGAGCTTGCAGAGCACTGGGGAAAAGCAGGCAGAGAATTCCCTGCTAGCACCTTCTCTGTGCCTGGGAAGCAGAAGTGTTCACATTGCTTCGCAGAATCGCTTTTGTGCAGAAAACAGTAACACCTGTTCAGAACAAAAGAAAGCACAGAGCCCCAGATTTTATGTTGTCCTCTAGAGCTTGCAGAGCACTGGGGAAAGGCAGGCAGAGAATTCCCTGCTAGCACCTTCTCTGTGCCTGTTCACATTGCTTCGCAGAATCGCTTTTGTGC
Source organism: Strix uralensis (assembly GCF_047716275.1). Taxonomy (NCBI): domain Eukaryota; kingdom Metazoa; phylum Chordata; class Aves; order Strigiformes; family Strigidae; genus Strix; species Strix uralensis. Next base: position 829,982 of record NC_134005.1, on the reverse strand, counting down.
AGAAAACAGTAACACTTGTTCAGAACGAAAGAAAGCACAGAGCCCCAGATTTTATGCTGTACTGGAGAGCTTGCAGAGCACTGGGGAAAGGCAGGCAGAGAATTCCCTGCTAGCACCTTCTCTGTGCCTGGGAAGCAAAAGTGTTCACATTACTTCGCAGAATCGCTTTTGTGCAGAAAACAGTAACACTTTTTCAGAACAAAAGAAAGCACAGAGCCCCAGATTTTATGTTGTCCTGGAGAGCTTGCAGAGCACTGGGGAAAGGCAGGCAGAGAATTCCCTGCTAGCACCTCGTCTGTGCCTGTTCACATTGCTTCGCAGAATCGCTTTTGTGCAGAAAACAGTAACACTTGTTCAGAACGAAAGAAAGCACAGAGCCGCAGATTTTATGTTGTCCTGGAGAGCTTGCAGAGCACTGGGGAAAGGCAGGCAGAGAATTCCCTGCTAGCACCTTCTCTGTGCCTGGGAAGCAGAAGTGTTCACATTGCTTCGCAGAATCGCTTTTGTGCAGAAAACAGTAACACTTGTTCAGAACGAAAGAAAGCACAGAGCCCCAGATTCTGTGTTGTCCTGGAGAGCTTGCAGAGCACTGGGGAAAGGCAGGCAGAGAATTCCCTGCTAGCACCTTCTCTGTGCCTGGGAAGCAAAAGTGTTCACATTGCTTCGCAGAATCGCTTTTGTGCAGAAAACGGTAACACTTGTTCAGAACAAAAGAAAGCACAGAGCCCCAGATTTTATGCTGTCCTGGAGAGCTTGCAGAGCACTGGGGAAAGGCAGGCAGAGAATTCCCTGCTAGCACCTTCTCTGTGCCTGGGAAGCAGAAGTGTTCACATTGCTTCGCAGAATCGCTTTTGTGCAGAAAACAGTAACACTTGTTCAGAACAAAAGAAAGCACAGAGCCCCAGATTTTATGCTGTCCTGGAGAGCTTGCAGAGCACTGGGGAAAGGCAGGCAGAGAATTCCCTGCTAGCACCTTCTCTGTGCCTGTTCACATTACTTCGCAGAATCGCTTTTGTGCAGAAAACAGTAACACTTGTTCAGAACGAAAGAAAGCACAGAGCCCCAGATTTTATGCTGTCCTGGTGAGCTTGCAGAGCACTGGGGAAAGGCAGGCAGAGAATTCCCTGCTAGCACCTTCTCTGTGCCTGGGAAGCAGAAGTGTTCACATTGCTTCGCAGAATCGCTTTTCTGCAGAAAACAGTAACACTTGTTCAGAACAAAAGAAAGCACAGAGCCCCAGATTTTATGTTGTCCCGGAGAGCTTGCAGAGCACTGGGGAAAGGCAGGCAGAGAATTCCCTGCTAGCACCTTCTCTGTGCCTGTTCACATTGCTTCGCAGAATCGCTTTTGTGCAGAAAACACTAACACTTGTTCAGAACGAAAGAAAGCACAGAGCCCCAGATTTTATGTTGTCCCGGAGAGCTTGCAGAGCACTGTGGAAAGGCAGGCAGAGAATTCCCTGCTAGCACCTTCTCTGTGCCTGGGAAGCAGAAGTGTTCACATTGCTTCGCAGAATCACTTTTGTGCAGAAAACAGTAACTCTTGTTAGGAACGAAAGAAAACACAGAGCCCCAGATTTTATGTTGTCCTGGAGAGCTTGCAGAGCACTGGGGAAAGGCAGGCAGAGAATTCCCTGCTAGCACCTTCTCTGTGCCTGGGAAGCAGAAGTGTTCACATTGCTTCGCAGAATCGCTTTTGTGCAGAAAACAGTAACACTTGTTCAGAACAAAAGAAAGCACAGAGCCCCAGATTTTATGTTGTCCTCTAGAGCTTGCAGAGCACTGGGGAAAGGCAGGCAGAGAATTCCCTGCTAGCACCTTCTCTGTGCCTGGGAAGCAAAAGTGTTCACATTGCTTCGCAGAATCGCTTTTGTGCAGAAAACACTAACACTTGTTCAGAACGAAAGAAAGCACAGAGCCCCAGATTTTATGCTGTCCTGGAGAGCTTGCAGAGCACTGGGGAAAAGCAGGCAGAGAATTCCCTGCTAGCACCTTCTCTGTGCCTGGGAAGCAGAAGTGTTCACATTGCTTCGCAGAATCGCTTTTGTGCAGAAAACAGTAACACTTGTTCAGAACAAAAGAAAGCACAGAGCCCCAGATTTTATGCTGTCCTGGAGAGCTTGCAGAGCACTGGGGAAAGGCAGGCAGAGAATTCCCTGCTAGCACCTTCTCTGTGCCTGTTCACATTGCTTCGCAGAATCGCTTTTGTGCAGAAAACAGTAACACTTGTTCAGAACGAAAGAAAGCACAGAGCCCCAGATTTTATGCTGTACTGGAGAGCTTGCAGAGCACTGGGGAAAGGCAGGCAGAGAATTCCCTGCTAGCACCTTCTCTGTGCCTGGGAAGCAAAAGTGTTCACATTGCTTCGCAGAATCGCTTTTGTGCAGAAAACAGTAACACTTTTTCAGAACAAAAGAAAGCACAGAGCCCCAGATTTTATGTTGTCCTGGAGAGCTTGCAGAGCACTGGGGAAAGGCAGGCAGAGAATTCCCTGCTAGCACCTTCTCTGTGCCTGGGAAGCAGAAGTGTTCACATTGCTTCGCAGAATCACTTTTGTGCAGAAAACAGTAACACTTGTTCAGAACAAAAGAAAGCACAGAGTCCCAGATTTTATGTTGTCCTCTAGAGCTTGCAGAGCACTGGGGAAAGGCAGGCAGAGAATTCCCTGCTAGCACCTTCTCTGTGCCTGGGAAGCAGAAGTGTTCACATTGCTTCGCAGAATCGCTTTTGTGCAGAAAACAGTAACTCTTGTTAGGAACGAAAGAAAACACAGAGCCCCAGATTTTATGTTGTCCTGGAGAGCTTGCAGAGCACTGGGGAAAGGCAGGCAGAGAATTCCCTGCTAGCACCTTCTCTGTGCCTGGGAAGCAAAAGTGTTCACATTGCTTCGCAGAATCACTTTTGTGCAGAAAACAGTAACACTTGTTCAGAACGAAAGAAAGCACAGAGCCCCAGATTTTATGCTGTCCTGGAGAGCTTGCAGAGCACTGGGGAAAGGCAGGCAGAGAATTCCCTGCTAGCACCTTCTCTGTGCCTGGGAAGCAGAAGTGTTCACATTGCTTCGCAGAATCGCTTTTGTGCAGAAAACAGTAACACTTGTTCAGAACAAAAGAAAGCACAGAGCCCCAGATTTTATGTTGTCCTCTAGAGCTTGCAGAGCACTGGGGAAAGGCAGGCAGAGAATTCCCTGCTAGCACCTTCTCTGTGCCTGGGAAGCAAAAGTGTTCACATTGCTTCGCAGAATCGCTTTTGTGCAGAAAACAGTAACACTTGTTCAGAACAAAAGAAAGCACAGAGCCCCAGATTTTATGCTGTCCTGGAGAGCTTGCAGAGCACTGGGGAAAGGCAGGCAGAGAATTCCCTGCTAGCACCTTCTCTGTGCCTGGGAAGCAGAAGTGTTCACATTGCTTCGCAGAATCACTTTTGTGCAGAAAACAGTAACACTTGTTCAGAACGAAAGAAAACACAGAGCCCCAGATTTTATGCTGTCCTGGAGAGCTTGCAGAGCACTGGGGAAAGGCAGGCAGAGAATTCCCTGCTAGCACCTTCTCTGTGCCTGGGAAGCAGAAGTGTTCACATTGCTTCGCAGAATCGCTTTTGTGCAGAAAACAGTAACACTTGTTCAGAACGAAAGAAAGCACAGAGCCCCAGATTTTATGCTGTCCTGGAGAGCTTGAAGAGCACTGGGGAAAGGCAGGCAGAGAATTCCCTGCTAGCACCTTCTCTGTGCCTGGGAAGCAAAAGTGTTCACATTGCTTCGCAGAATCGCTTTTGTGCAGAAAACACTAACACTTGTTCAGAACGAAAGAAAGCACAGAGCCCCAGATTTTATGCTGTCCTGGAGAGCTTGCAGAGCACTGGGGAAAAGCAGGCAGAGAATTCCCTGCTAGCACCTTCTCTGTGCCTGGGAAGCAGAAGTGTTCACATTGCTTCGCAGAATCGCTTTTGTGCAGAAAACAGTAACACTTGTTCAGAACAAAAGAAAGCACAGAGCCCCAGATTTTATGCTGTCCTGGAGAGCTTGCAGAGCACTGGGGAAAGGCAGGCAGAGAATTCCCTGCTAGCACCTTCTCTGTGCCTGTTCACATTGCTTCGCAGAATCTCTTTTGTGCAGAAAACAGTAACACTTGTTCAGAACAAAAGAAAGCACAGAGCCACAGATTTTATGCTGTACTGGAGAGCTTGCAGAGCACTGGGGAAAGGCAGGCAGAGAATTCCCTGCTAGCACCTTCTCTGTGCCTGGGAAGCAAAAGTGTTCACATTGCTTCGCAGAATCGCTTTTGTGCAGAAAACAGTAACACTTTTTCAGAACAAAAGAAAGCACAGAGCCCCAGATTTTATGTTGTCCTGGAGAGCTTGCAGAGCACTGGGGAAAGGCAGGCAGAGAATTCCCTGCTAGCACCTTCTCTGTGCCTGGGAAGCAGAAGTGTTCACATTGCTTCGCAGAATCGCTTTTGTGCAGAAAACAGTAACACTTGTTCAGAACAAAAGAAAGCACAGAGCCCCAGATTTTATGTTGTCCTCTAGAGCTTGCAGAGCACTGGGGAAAGGCAGGCAGAGAATTCCCTGCTAGCACCTTCTCTGTGCCTGGGAAGCAGAAGTGTTCACATTGCTTCACAGAATCGCTTTTGTGCAGAAAACAGTAACTCTTGTTAGGAACGAAAGAAAACACAGAGCCCCAGATTTTATGTTGTCCTGGAGAGCTTGCAGAGCACTGGGGAAAGGCAGGCAGAGAATTCCCTGCTAGCACCTTCTCTGTGCCTGGGAAGCAGAAGTGTTCACATTGCTTCGCAGAATCGCTTTTGTGCAGAAAACAGTAACTCTTGTTAGGAACGAAAGAAAACACAGAGCCCCAGATTTTATGTTGTCCTGGAGAGCTTGCAGAGCACTGGGGAAAGGCAGGCAGAGAATTCCCTGCTAGCACCTTCTCTGTGCCTGGGAAGCAAAAGTGTTCACATTGCTTCGCAGAATCACTTTTGTGCAGAAAACAGTAACACTTGTTCAGAACGAAAGAAAGCACAGAGCCCCAGATTTTATGCTGTCCTGGAGAGCTTGCAGAGCACTGGGGAAAGGCAGGCAGAGAATTCCCTGCTAGCACCTTCTCTGTGCCTGGGAAGCAGAAGTGTTCACATTGCTTCGCAGAATCGCTTTTGTGCAGAAAACAGTAACACTTGTTCAGAACGAAAGAAAGCACAGAGCCCCAGATTTTATGCTGTCCTGGAGAGCTTGCAGAGCACTGGGGAAAGGCAGGCAGAGAATTCCCTGCTAGCACCTTCTCTGTGCCTGGGAAGCAGAAGTGTTCACATTGCTTCGCAGAATCGCTTTTGTGCAGAAAACAGTAACTCTTGTTAGGAACGAAAGAAAACACAGAGCCCCAGATTTTATGTTGTCCTGGAGAGCTTGCAGAGCACTGGGGAAAGGCAGGCAGAGAATTCCCTGCTAGCACCTTCTCTGTGCCTGGGAAGCAAAAGTGTTCACATTGCTTCGCAGAATCACTTTTGTGCAGAAAACAGTAACACTTGTTCAGAACGAAAGAAAGCACAGAGCCCCAGATTTTATGCTGTCCTGGAGAGCTTGCAGAGCACTGGGGAAAGGCAGGCAGAGAATTCCCTGCTAGCACCTTCTCTGTGCCTGGGAAGCAGAAGTGTTCACATTGCTTCGCAGAATCGCTTTTGTGCAGAAAACAGTAACACTTGTTCAGAACAAAAGAAAGCACAGAGCCCCAGATTTTATGTTGTCCTCTAGAGCTTGCAGAGCACTGGGGAAAGGCAGGCAGAGAATTCCCTGCTAGCACCTTCTCTGTGCCTGGGAAGCAAAAGTGTTCACATTGCTTCGCAGAATCGCTTTTGTGCAGAAAACAGTAACACTTGTTCAGAACAAAAGAAAGCACAGAGCCCCAGATTTTATGCTGTCCTGGAGAGCTTGCAGAGCACTGGGGAAAGGCAGGCAGAGAATTCCCTGCTAGCACCTTCTCTGTGCCTGGGAAGCAGAAGTGTTCACATTGCTTCGCAGAATCGCTTTTGTGCAGAAAACAGTAACACTTGTTCAGAACGAAAGAAAGCACAGAGCCCCAGATTTTATGCTGTCCTGGAGAGCTTGCAGAGCACTGGGGAAAGGCAGGCAGAGAATTCCCTGCTAGCACCTTCTCTATGCCTGGGAAGCAAAAGTGTTCACATTGCTTCGCAGAATCGCTTTTGTGCAGAAAACACTAACACTTGTTCAGAACGAAAGAAAGCACAGAGCCCCAGATTTTATGCTGTCCTGGAGAGCTTGCAGAGCACTGGGGAAAAGCAGGCAGAGAATTCCCTGCTAGCACCTTCTCTGTGCCTGGGAAGCAGAAGTGTTCACATTGCTTCGCAGAATCGCTTTTGTGCAGAAAACAGTAACACTTGTTCAGAACAAAAGAAAGCACAGAGCCCCAGATTTTATGCTGTCCTGGAGAGCTTGCAGAGCACTGGGGAAAGGCAGGCAGAGAATTCCCTGCTAGCACCTTCTCTGTGCCTGTTCACATTGCTTCGCAGAATCTCTTTTGTGCAGAAAACAGTAACACTTTTTCAGAACAAAAGAAAGCACAGAGCCCCAGATTTTATGTTGTCCTCTAGAGCTTGCAGAGCACTGGGGAAAGGCAGGCAGAGAATTCCCTGCTAGCACCTTCTCTGTGCCTGGGAAGCAGAAGTGTTCACATTGCTTCGCAGAATCGCTTTTGTGCAGAAAACAGTAACTCTTGTTAGGAACGAAAGAAAACACAGAGCCCCAGATTTTATGTTGTCCTGGAGAGCTTGCAGAGCACTGGGGAAAGGCAGGCAGAGAATTCCCTGCTAGCACCTTCTCTGTGCCTGGGAAGCAGAAGTGTTCACATTGCTTCGCAGAATCGCTTTTGTGCAGAAAACAGTAACTCTTGTTAGGAACGAAAGAAAACACAGAGCCCCAGATTTTATGTTGTCCTGGAGAGCTTGCAGAGCACTGGGGAAAGGCAGGCAGAGAATTCCCTGCTAGCACCTTCTCTGTGCCTGGGAAGCAAAAGTGTTCACATTGCTTCGCAGAATCGCTTTTGTGCAGAAAACAGTAACACTTGTTCAGAACGAAAGAAAGCACAGAGCCCCAGATTTTATGCTGTCCTGGAGAGCTTGCAGAGCACTGGGGAAAGGCAGGCAGAGAATTCCCTGCTAGCACCTTCTCTGTGCCTGGGAAGCAGAAGTGTTCACATTGCTTCGCAGAATCGCTTTTGTGCAGAAAACAGTAACACTTGTTCAGAACGAAAGAAAGCACAGAGCCCCAGATTTGCTGTTGTCCTGGAGAGCTTGCAGAGCACTGGGGAAAGGCAGGCAGAGAATTCCCTGCTAGCACCTTCTCTGTGCCTGTTCACATTGCTTCGCAGAATCGCTTTTGTGCAGAAAACACTAACACTTGTTCAGAACAAAAGAAAGCAAAGAGTCCCAGATTTTATGCTGTACTGGAGAGCTTGCAGAGCACTGGGGAAAGGCAGGCAGAGAATTCCCTGCTAGCACCTTCTCTGTGCCTGGGAAGCAGAAGTGTTCACATTGCTTCGCAGAATCACTTTTGTGCAGAAAACAGTAACTCTTGTTAGGAACGAAAGAAAACACAGAGCCCCAGATTTTATGTTGTCCTGGAGAGCTTGCAGAGCACTGGGGAAAGGCAGGCAGAGAATTCCCTGCTAGCACCTTCTCTGTGCCTGGGAAGCAGAAGTGTTCACATTGCTTCGCAGAATCGCTTTTGTGCAGAAAACAGTAACACTTGTTCAGAACAAAAGAAAGCACAGAGCCCCAGATTTTATGTTGTCCTCTAGAGCTTGCAGAGCACTGGGGAAAGGCAGGCAGAGAATTCCCTGCTAGTACCTTCTCTGTGCCTGGGAAGCAGAAGTGTTCACATTGCTTCGCAGAATCACTTTTGTGCAGAAAACAGTAACACTTGTTCAGAACGAAAGAAAACACAGAGCCCCAGATTTTATGCTGTCCTGGAGAGCTTGCAGAGCACTGGGGAAAGGCAGGCAGAGAATTCCCTGCTAGCACCTTCTCTGTGCCTGTTCACATTGCTTCGCAGAATCGCTTTTGTGCAGAAAACAGTAACACTTGTTCAGAACAAAAGAAAGCACAGAGCCCCAGATTTTATGCTGTACTGGACAGCTTGCAGAGCACTGGGGAAAGGCAGGCAGAGAATTCCCTGCTAGCACCTTCTCTGTGCCTGGGAAGCAAAAGTGTTCACATTGCTTCGCAGAATCGCTTTTGTGCAGAAAACAGTAACACTTGTTCAGAACGAAAGAAAGCACAGAGCCCCAGATTTTATGCTGTCCTGGAGAGCCTGCAGAGCACTGGGGAAAGGCAGGCAGAGAATTCCCTGCTAGCACCTTCTCTGTGCCTGGGAAGCAGAAGTGTTCACATTGCTTCGCAGAATCGCTTTTGTGCAGAAAACAGTAACACTTGTTCAGAACAAAAGAAAGCACAGAGCCCCAGATTTTATGTTGTCCTCTAGAGCTTGCAGAGCACTGGGGAAAGGCAGGCAGAGAATTCCCTGCTAGCACCTTCTCTGTGCCTGGGAAGCAGAAGTGTTCACATTGCTTCGCAGAATCGCTTTTGTGCAGAAAACTGTAACTCTTGTTAGGAACGAAAGAAAACACAGAGCCCCAGATTTGCTGTTGTCCTGGAGAGCTTGCAGAGCACTGGGGAAAGGCAGGCAGAGAATTCCCTGCTAGCACCTTCTCTGTGCCTGGGAAGCAGAAGTGTTCACATTGCTTCGCAGAATCGCTTTTGTGCAGAAAACAGTAACTCTTGTTAGGAACGAAAGAAAACACAGAGCCCCAGATTTTATGTTGTCCTGGAGAGCTTGCAGAGCACTGGGGAAAGGCAGGCAGAGAATTCCCTGCTAGCACCTTCTCTGTGCCTGGGAAGCAAAAGTGTTCACATTGCTTCGCAGAATCACTTTTGTGCAGAAAACAGTAACACTTGTTCAGAATGAAAGAAAGCACAGAGCCCCAGATTTTATGCTGTACTGGACAGCTTGCAGAGCACTGGGGAAAGGCAGGCAGAGAATTCCCTGCTAGCACCTTCTCTGTGCCTGGGAAGCAGAAGTGTTCACATTGCTTCGCAGAATCGCTTTTGTGCAGAAAACAGTAACACTTGTTCAGAACGAAAGAAAGCACAGAGCCCCAGATTTGCTGTTGTCCTGGAGAGCTTGCAGAGCACTGGGGAAAGGCAGGCAGAGAATTCCCTGCTAGCACCTTCTCTGTGCCTGTTCACATTGCTTCGCAGAATCGCTTTTGTGCAGAAAACAGTAACACTTGTTCAGAACAAAAGAAAGCACAGAGCCCCAGATTTCATGTTGTCCTCTAGAGCTTGCAGAGCACTGGGGAAAGGCAGGCAGAGAATTCCCTGCTAGTACCTTCTCTGTGCCTGGGAAGCAGAAGTGTTCACATTGCTTCGCAGAATCACTTTTGTGCAGAAAACAGTAACACTTGTTCAGAACGAAAGAAAACACAGAGCCCCAGATTTTATGCTGTCCTGGAGAGCTTGCAGAGCACTGGGGAAAGGCAGGCAGAGAATTCCCTGCTAGCACCTTCTCTGTGCCTGTTCACATTGCTTCGCAGAATCGCTTTTGTGCAGAAAACACTAACACTTGTTCAGAACAAAAGAAAGCACAGAGCCCCAGATTTTATGCTGTACTGGACAGCTTGCAGAGCACTGGGGAAAGGCAGGCAGAGAATTCCCTGCTAGCACCTTCTCTGTGCCTGGGAAGCAAAAGTGTTCACATTGCTTCGCAGAATCGCTTTTGTGCAGAAAACAGTAACACTTGTTCAGAACGAAAGAAAGCACAGAGCCCCAGATTTTATGCTGTCCTGGAGAGCTTGCAGAGCACTGGGGAAAAGCAGGAAGAGAATTCCCTGCTAGCACCTTCTCTGTGCCTGGGAAGCAGAAGTGTTCACATTGCTTCGCAGAATCGCTTTTGTGCAGAAAACAGTAACACTTGTTCAGAACAAAAGAAAGCACAGAGCCCCAGATTTTATGCTGTCCTGGAGAGCTTGCAGAGCACTGGGGAAAGGCAGGCAGAGAATTCCCTGCTAGCACCTCGTCTGTGCCTGTTCACATTGCTTCGCAGAATCGCTTTTGTGCAGAAAACAGTAACACTTGTTCAGAACGAAAGAAAGCACAGAGCCGCAGATTTTATGCTGTACTGGAGAGCTTGCAGAGCACTGGGGAAAGGCAGGCAGAGAATTCCCTGCTAGCACCTTCTCTGTGCCTGGGAAGCAGAAGTGTTCACATTGCTTGGCAGAATCGCTTTTGTGCAGAAAACAGTAACACTTGTTCAGAACGAAAGAAAACACAGAGCCCCAGATTTTATGCTGTCCTGGAGAGCTTGCAGAGCACTGGGGAAAGGCAGGCAGAGAATTCCCTGCTAGCACCTTCTCTGTGCCTGGGAAGCAGAAGTGTTCACATTGCTTCGCAGAATCGCTTTTGTGCAGAAAACAGTAACACTTGTTCAGAACGAAAGAAAGCACAGAGCCCCAGATTTTATGCTGTCCTGGTGAGCTTGCAGAGCACTGGGGAAAGGCAGGCAGAGAATTCCCTGCTAGCACCTTCTCTGTGCCTGGGAAGCAGAAGTGTTCACATTGCTTCGCAGAATCACTTATGTGCAGAAAACAGTAACACTTGTTCAGAACGAAAGAAAGCACAGAGCCGCAGATTTTATGCTGTCCTGGAGAGCTTGCAGAGCACTGGGGAAAGGCAGGCAGAGAATTCCCTGCTAGCACCTTCTCTGTGCCTGGGAAGCAAAAGTGTTCACATTGCTTCGCAGAATCGCTTTTGTGCAGAAAACAGTAACACTTGTTCAGAACAAAAGAAAGCACAGAGCCCCAGATTTTATGTTGGTTCGGAGAGCTTGCAGAGCACTGGGGAAAGGCAGGCAGAGAATTCCCTGCTAGCACCTTCTCTGTGCCTGTTCACATTGCTTCGCAGAATCGCTTTTGTGCAGAAAACACTAACACTTGTTCAGAACGAAAGAAAGCACAGAGCCCCAGATTTTATGTTGTCCCGGAGAGCTTGCAGAGCACTGTGGAAAGGCAGGCAGAGAATTCCCTGCTAGCACCTTCTCTGTGCCTGGGAAGCAGAAGTGTTCACATTTCTTCGCAGAATCACTTTTGTGCAGAAAACAGTAACTCTTGTTAGGAACGAAAGAAAACACAGAGCCCCAGATTTTATGTTGTCCTGGAGAGCTTGCAGAGCACTGGGGAAAGGCAGGCAGAGAATTCCCTGCTAGCACCTTCTCTGTGCCTGGGAAGCAGAAGTGTTCTCATTGCTTCGCAGAATCGCTTTTGTGCAGAAAACAGTAACACTTGTTCAGAACAAAAGAAAGCACAGAGCCCCAGATTTTATGTTGTCCTCTAGAGCTTGCAGAGCACTGGGGAAAGGCAGGCAGAGAATTCCCTGCTAGCACCTTCTCTGTGCCTGGGAAGCAAAAGTGTTCACATTGCTTCGCAGAATCGCTTTTGTGCAGAAAACAGTAACACTTGTTCAGAACGAAAGAAAACACAGAGCCCCAGATTTTATGCTGTCCTGGAGAGCTTGCAGAGCACTGGGGAAAGGCAGGCAGAGAATTCCCTGCTAGCACCTTCTCTGTGCCTGGGAAGCAGAAGTGTTCACATTGCTTCGCAGAATCGCTTTTGTGCAGAAAACAGTAACACTTGTTCAGAACGAAAGAAAGCACAGAGCCCCAGATTTTATGCTGTCCTGGAGAGCTTGCAGAGCACTGGGGAAAGGCAGGCAGAGAATTCCCTGCTAGCACCTTCTCTGTGCCTGGGAAGCAAAAGTGTTCACATTGCTTCGCAGAATCGCTTTTGTGCAGAAAACACTAACACTTGTTCAGAACGAAAGAAAGCACAGAGCCCCAGATTTTATGTTGTCCTGGAGAGCTTGCAGAGCACTGGGGAAAAGCAGGCAGAGAATTCCCTGCTAGCACCTTCTCTGTGCCTGGGAAGCAGAAGTGTTCACATTGCTTCGCAGAATCGCTTTTGTGCAGAAAACAGTAACACTTGTTCAGAACAAAAGAAAGCACAGAGCCCCAGATTTTATGCTGTCCTGGAGAGCTTGCAGAGCACTGGGGAAAGGCAGGCAGAGAATTCCCTGCTAGCACCTTCTCTGTGCCTGTTCACATTGCTTCGCAGAATCGCTTTTGTGCAGAAAACACTAACACTTGTTCAGAACAAAAGAAAGCACAGAGCCGCAGATTTTATGCTGTACTGGAGAGCTTGCAGAGCACTGGGGAAAGGCAGGCAGAGAATTCCCTGCTAGCACCTTCTCTGTGCCTGGGAAGCAAAAGTGTTCACATTGCTTCGCAGAATCGCTTTTGTGCAGAAAACAGTAACACTTGTTCAGAACAAAAGAAAGCACAGAGCCCCAGATTTTATGTTGTCCTCTAGAGCTTGCAGAGCACTGGGGAAAGGCAGGCAGAGAATTCCCTGCTAGCACCTTCTCTGTGCCTGGGAAGCAAAAGTGTTCACATTGCTTCGCAGAATCGCTTTTGTGCAGAAAACAGTAACACTTGTTCAGAACAAAAGAAAGCACAGAGCCCCAGATTTTATGCTGTCCTGGAGAGCTTGCAGAGCACTGGGGAAAGGCAGGCAGAGAATTCCCTGCTAGCACCTTCTCTGTGCCTGGGAAGCAGAAGTGTTCACATTGCTTCGCAGAATCACTTTTGTGCAGAAAACAGTAACACTTGTTCAGAACGAAAGAAAACACAGAGCCCCAGATTTTATGCTGTCCTGGAGAGCTTGCAGAGCACTGGGGAAAGGCAGGCAGAGAATTCCCTGCTAGCACCTTCTCTGTGCCTGGGAAGCAGAAGTGTTCACATTGCTTCGCAGAATCGCTTTTGTGCAGAAAACAGTAACACTTGTTCAGAACGAAAGAAAGCACAGAGCCCCAGATTTTATGCTGTCCTGGAGAGCTTGCAGAGCACTGGGGAAAGGCAGGCAGAGAATTCCCTGCTAGCACCTTCTCTGTGCCTGGGAAGCAGAAGTGTTCACATTGCTTCGCAGAATCACTTTTGTGCAGAAAACAGTAACACTTGTTCAGAACGAAAGAAAGCACAGAGCCCCAGATTTTATGCTGTCCTGGAGAGCTTGCAGAGCACTGGGGAAAGGCAGGCAGAGAATTCCCTGCTAGCACCTTCTCTGTGCCTGGGAAGCAAAAGTGTTCACATTGCTTCGCAGAATCGCTTTTGTGCAGAAAACACTAACACTTGTTCAGAACGAAAGAAAGCACAGAGCCCCAGATTTTATGCTGTCCTGGAGAGCTTGCAGAGCACTGGGGAAAAGCAGGCAGAGAATTCCCTGCTAGCACCTTCTCTGTGCCTGGGAAGCAGAAGTGTTCACATTGCTTCGCAGAATCGCTTTTGTGCAGAAAACAGTAACACTTGTTCAGAACAAAAGAAAGCACAGAGCCGCAGATTTTATGCTGTCCTGGAGAGCTTGCAGAGCACTGGGGAAAGGCAGGCAGAGAATTCCCTGCTAGCACCTTCTCTGTGCCTGGGAAGCAAAAGTGTTCACATTGCTTCGCAGAATCGCTTTTGTGCAGAAAACAGTAACACTTGTTCAGAACAAAAGAAAGCACAGAGCCCCAGATTTTATGTTGTCCTGGAGAGCTTGCAGAGCACTGGGGAAAGGCAGGCAGAGAATTCCCTGCTAGCACCTTCTCTGTGCCTGGGAAGCAGAAGTGTTCACATTGCTTCACAGAATCGCTTTTGTGCAGAAAACAGTAACACTTGTTCAGAACGAAAGAAAGCACAGAGCCCCAGATTTTATGCTGTCCTGGAGAGCTTGCAGAGCACTGGGGAAAGGCAGGCAGAGAATTCCCTGCTAGCACCTTCTCTGTGCCTGGGAAGCAGAAGTGTTCACATTGCTTCGCAGAATCACTTTTGTGCAGAAAACAGTAACACTTGTTCAGAACGAAAGAAAACACAGAGCCCCAGATTTTATGTTGTCCTCTAGAGCTTGCAGAGCACTGGGGAAAGGCAGGCAGAGAATTCCCTGCTAGCACCTTCTCTGTGCCTGGGAAGCAGAAGTGTTCACATTGCTTCGCAGAATCGCTTTTGTGCAGAAAACAGTAACACTTGTTCAGAACAAAAGAAAGCACAGAGCCCCAGATTTTATGCTGTCCTGGAGAGCTTGCAGAGCACTGGGGAAAGGCAGGCAGAGAATTCCCTGCTAGCACCTTCTCTGTGCCTGTTCACATTGCTTCGCAGAATCTCTTTTGTGCAGAAAACAGTAACACTTGTTCAGAACAAAAGAAAGCACAGAGCCGCAGATTTTATGCTGTACTGGAGAGCTTGCAGAGCACTGGGGAAAGGCAGGCAGAGAATTCCCTGCTAGCACCTTCTCTGTGCCTGGGAAGCAAAAGTGTTCACATTGCTTCGCAGAATCGCTTTTGTGCAGAAAACAGTAACACTTTTTCAGAACAAAAGACAGCACAGAGCCCCAGATTTTATGTTGTCCTGGAGAGCTTGCAGAGCACTGGGGAAAGGCAGGCAGAGAATTCCCTGCTAGCACCTTCTCTGTGCCTGGGAAGCAGAAGTGTTCACATTGCTTCGCAGAATCACTTATGTGCAGAAAACAGTAACACTTGTTCAGAACGAAAGAAAGCACAGAGCCGCAGATTTTATGCTGTCCTGGAGAGCTTGCAGAGCACTGGGGAAAGGCAGGCAGAGAATTCCCTGCTAGCACCTTCTCTGTGCCTGGGAAGCAAAAGTGTTCACATTGCTTCGCAGAATCGCTTTTGTGCAGAAAACAGTAACACTTGTTCAGAACGAAAGAAAGCACAGAGCCCCAGATTTTATGCTGTGCTGTAGAGCTTGCAGAGCACTGGGGAAAAGCAGGCAGAGAATTCCCTGCTAGCACCTTCTCTGTGCCTGGGAAGCAGAAGTGTTCACATTGCTTCGCAGAATCGCTTTTGTGCAGAAAACAGTAACACTTGTTCAGAACAAAAGAAAGCACAGAGCCCCAGATTTTATGTTGGTTCGGAGAGCTTGCAGAGCACTGGGGAAAGGCAGGCAGAGAATTCCCTGCTAGCACCTTCTCTGTGCCTGTTCACATTGCTTCGCAGAATCGCTTTTGTGCAGAAAACACTAACACTTGTTCAGAACGAAAGAAAGCACAGAGCCCCAGATTTTATGTTGTCCCGGAGAGCTTGCAGAGCACTGTGGAAAGGCAGGCAGAGAATTCCCTGCTAGCACCTTCTCTGTGCCTGGGAAGCAGAAGTGTTCACATTGCTTCGCAGAATCACTTTTGTGCAGAAAACAGTAACTCTTGTTAGGAACGAAAGAAAACACAGAGCCCCAGATTTTATGTTGTCCTGGAGAGCTTGCAGAGCACTGGGGAAAGGCAGGCAGAGAATTCCCTGCTAGCACCTTCTCTGTGCCTGGGAAGCAGAAGTGTTCTCATTGCTTCGCAGAATCGCTTTTGTGCAGAAAACAGTAACACTTGTTCAGAACAAAAGAAAGCACAGAGCCCCAGATTTTATGTTGTCCTCTAGAGCTTGCAGAGCACTGGGGAAAGGCAGGCAGAGAATTCCCTGCTAGCACCTTCTCTGTGCCTGGGAAGCAAAAGTGTTCACATTGCTTCGCAGAATCGCTTTTGTGCAGAAAACAGTAACACTTGTTCAGAACGAAAGAAAACACAGAGCCCCAGATTTTATGCTGTCCTGGAGAGCTTGCAGAGCACTGGGGAAAGGCAGGCAGAGAATTCCCTGCTAGCACCTTCTCTGTGCCTGGGAAGCAGAAGTGTTCACATTGCTTCGCAGAATCGCTTTTGTGCAGAAAACAGTAACACTTGTTCAGAACGAAAGAAAGCACAGAGCCCCAGATTTTATGCTGTCCTGGAGAGCTTGCAGAGCACTGGGGAAAGGCAGGCAGAGAATTCCCTGCTAGCACCTTCTCTGTGCCTGGGAAGCAAAAGTGTTCACATTGCTTCGCAGAATCGCTTTTGTGCAGAAAACAGTAACACTTGTTCAGAACGAAAGAAAGCACAGAGCCCCAGATTTTATGTTGTCCTGGAGAGCTTGCAGAGCACTGGGGAAAAGCAGGCAGAGAATTCCCTGCTAGCACCTTCTCTGTGCCTGGGAAGCAGAAGTGTTCACATTGCTTCGCAGAATCGCTTTTGTGCAGAAAACAGTAACACTTGTTCAGAACAAAAGAAAGCACAGAGCCCCAGATTTTATGCTGTCCTGGAGAGCTTGCAGAGCACTGGGGAAAGGCAGGCAGAGAATTCCCTGCTAGCACCTTCTCTGTGCCTGTTCACATTGCTTCGCAGAATCGCTTTTGTGCAGAAAACAGTAACACTTGTTCAGAACAAAAGAAAGCACAGAGCCGCAGATTTTATGCTGTACTGGAGAGCTTGCAGAGCACTGGGGAAAGGCAGGCAGAGAATTCCCTGCTAGCACCTTCTCTGTGCCTGGGAAGCAAAAGTGTTCACATTGCTTCGCAGAATCGCTTTTGTGCAGAAAACAGTAACACTTGTTCAGAACAAAAGAAAGCACAGAGCCCCAGATTTTATGCTGTCCTGGAGAGCTTGCAGAGCACTGGGGAAAGGCAGGCAGAGAATTCCCTGCTAGCACCTTCTCTGTGCCTGGGAAGCAGAAGTGTTCACATTGCTTCGCAGAATCACTTTTGTGCAGAAAACAGTAACACTTGTTCAGAACGAAAGAAAGCACAGAGCCCCAGATTTTATGCTGTCCTGGAGAGCTTGCAGAGCACTGGGGAAAGGCAGGCAGAGAATTCCCTGCTAGCACCTTCTCTGTGCCTGGGAAGCAAAAGTGTTCACATTGCTTCGCAGAATCGCTTTTGTGCAGAAAACACTAACACTTGTTCAGAACGAAAGAAAGCACAGAGCCCCAGATTTTATGCTGTCCTGGAGAGCTTGCAGAGCACTGGGGAAAAGCAGGCAGAGAATTCCCTGCTAGCACCTTCTCTGTGCCTGGGAAGCAGAAGTGTTCACATTGCTTCGCAGAATCGCTTTTGTGCAGAAAACAGTAACACTTGTTCAGAACAAAAGAAAGCACAGAGCTCCAGATTTTATGTTGTCCTCTAGAGCTTGCAGAGCACTGGGGAAAGGCAGGCAGAGAATTCCCTGCTAGCACCTTCTCTGTGCCTGGGAAGCAGAAGTGTTCACATTGCTTCGCAGAATCGCTTTTGTGCAGAAAACAGTAACACTTGTTCAGAACAAAAGAAAGCACAGAGCCCCAGATTTTATGCTGTCCTGGAGAGCTTGCAGAGCACTGGGGAAAGGCAGGCAGAGAATTCCCTGCTAGCACCTTCTCTGTGCCTGTTCACATTGCTTCGCAGAATCTCTTTTGTGCAGAAAACAGTAACACTTGTTCAGAACAAAAGAAAGCACAGAGCCGCAGATTTTATGCTGTACTGGAGAGCTTGCAGAGCACTGGGGAAAGGCAGGCAGAGAATTCCCTGCTAGCACCTTCTCTGTGCCTGGGAAGCAAAAGTGTTCACATTGCTTCGCAGAATCGCTTTTGTGCAGAAAACAGTAACACTTTTTCAGAACAAAAGAAAGCACAGAGCCCCAGATTTTATGTTGTCCTGGAGAGCTTGCAGAGCACTGGGGAAAGGCAGGCAGAGAATTCCCTGCTAGCACCTTCTCTGTGCCTGGGAAGCAGAAGTGTTCACATTGCTTCGCAGAATCGCTTTTGTGCAGAAAACAGTAACACTTGTTCAGAACAAAAGAAAGCACAGAGCCCCAGATTTTATGCTGTCCTGGAGAGCTTGCAGAGCACTGGGGAAAGGCAGGCAGAGAATTCCCTGCTAGCACCTTCTCTGTGCCTGGGAAGCAGAAGTGTTCACATTGCTTCGCAGAATCGCTTTTGTGCAGAAAACAGTAACACTTGTTCAGAACAAAAGAAAGCACAGAGCCCCAGATTTTATGCTGTCCTCTAGAGCTTGCAGAGCACTGGGGAAAGGCAGGCAGAGAATTCCCTGCTAGCACCTTCTCTGTGCCTGTTCACATTACTTCGCAGAATCGCTTTTGTGCAGAAAACAGTAACACTTGTTCAGAACGAAAGAAAGCACAGAGCCGCAGATTTTATGCTGTACTGGAGAGCTTGCAGAGCACTGGGGAAAGGCAGGCAGAGAATTCCCTGCTAGCACCTTCTCTGTGCCTGGGAAGCAGAAGTGTTCACATTGCTTGGCAGAATCGCTTTTGTGCAGAAAACAGTAACACTTGTTCAGAACGAAAGAAAACACAGAGCCCCAGATTTTATGCTGTCCTGGAGAGCTTGCAGAGCACTGGGGAAAGGCAGGCAGAGAATTCCCTGCTAGCACCTTCTCTGTGCCTGGGAAGCAGAAGTGTTCACATTGCTTCGCAGAATCGCTTTTGTGCAGAAAACAGTAACACTTGTTCAGAACAAAAGAAAGCACAGAGCCCCAGATTTTATGCTGTCCTGGAGAGCTTGCAGAGCACTGGGGAAAGGCAGGCAGAGAATTCCCTGCTAGCACCTTCTCTGTGCCTGTTCACATTGCTTCGCAGAATCGCTTTTGTGCAGAAAACAGTAACACTTGTTCAGAACGAAAGAAAGCACAGAGCCCCAGATTTTATGCTGTCCTGGTGAGCTTGCAGAGCACTGGGGAAAGGCAGGCAGAGAATTCCCTGCTAGCACCTTCTCTGTGCCTGGGAAGCAAAAGTGTTCACATTGCTTCGCAGAATCGCTTTTGTGCAGAAAACAGTAACACTTGTTCAGAACGAAAGAAAGCACAGAGCCCCAGATTTTATGCTGTCCTGGAGAGCTTGCAGAGCACTGGGGAAAGGCAGGCAGAGAATTCCCTGCTAGCACCTTCTCTGTGCCTGGGAAGCAGAAGTGTTCACATTGCTTCGCAGAATCGCTTTTGTGCAGAAAACAGTAACACTTGTTCAGAACAAAAGAAAGCACAGAGCCCCAGATTTTATGTTGTCCTCTAGAGCTTGCAGAGCACTGGGGAAAGGCAGGCAGAGAATTCCCTGCTAGCACCTTCTCTGTGCCTGGGAAGCAAAAGTGTTCACATTGCTTCGCAGAATCGCTTTTGTGCAGAAAACAGTAACACTTGTTCAGAACAAAAGAAAGCACAGAGCCCCAGATTTTATGCTGTCCTGGAGAGCTTGCAGAGCACTGGGGAAAGGCAGGCAGAGAATTCCCTGCTAGCACCTTCTCTGTGCCTGGGAAGCAGAAGTGTTCACATTGCTTCGCAGAATCGCTTTTGTGCAGAAAACAGTAACACTTGTTCAGAACGAAAGAAAACACAGAGCCCCAGATTTTATGCTGTCCTGGAGAGCTTGCAGAGCACTGGGGAAAGGCAGGCAGAGAATTCCCTGCTAGCACCTTCTCTGTGCCTGGGAAGCAGAAGTGTTCACATTGCTTCGCAGAATCGCTTTTGTGCAGAAAACAGTAACACTTGTTCAGAACGAAAGAAAGCACAGAGCCCCAGATTTTATGCTGTCCTGGAGAGCTTGCAGAGCACTGGGGAAAGGCAGGCAGAGAATTCCCTGCTAGCACCTTCTCTGTGCCTGGGAAGCAGAAGTGTTCACATTGCTTCGCAGAATCACTTTTGTGCAGAAAACAGTAACACTTGTTCAGAACGAAAGAAAGCACAGAGCCCCAGATTTTATGCTGTCCTGGAGAGCTTGCAGAGCACTGGGGAAAGGCAGGCAGAGAATTCCCTGCTAGCACCTTCTCTGTGCCTGGGAAGCAAAAGTGTTCACATTGCTTCGCAGAATCGCTTTTGTGCAGAAAACACTAACACTTGTTCAGAACGAAAGAAAGCACAGAGCCCCAGATTTTATGCTGTCCTGGAGAGCTTGCAGAGCACTGGGGAAAAGCAGGCAGAGAATTCCCTGCTAGCACCTTCTCTGTGCCTGGGAAGCAGAAGTGTTCACATTGCTTCGCAGAATCGCTTTTGTGCAGAAAACAGTAACACTTGTTCAGAACAAAAGAAAGCACAGAGCCGCAGATTTTATGCTGTCCTGGAGAGCTTGCAGAGCACTGGGGAAAGGCAGGCAGAGAATTCCCTGCTAGCACCTTCTCTGTGCCTGTTCACATTGCTTCGCAGAATCGCTTTTGTGCAGAAAACAGTAACACTTGTTCAGAACAAAAGAAAGCACAGAGCCGCAGATTTTATGCTGTCCTGGAGAGCTTGCAGAGCACTGGGGAAAGGCAGGCAGAGAATTCCCTGCTAGCACCTTCTCTGTGCCTGGGAAGCAAAAGTGTTCACATTGCTTCGCAGAATCGCTTTTGTGCTGAAAACAGTAACACTTGTTCAGAACAAAAGAAAGCACAGAGCCCCAGATTTTATGTTGTCCTCTAGAGCTTGCAGAGCACTGGGGAAAGGCAGGCAGAGAATTCCCTGCTAGCACCTTCTCTGTGCCTGGGAAGCAAAAGTGTTCACATTGCTTCGCAGAATCGCTTTTGTGCAGAAAACAGTAACACTTGTTCAGAACAAAAGAAAGCACAGAGCCCCAGATTTTATGCTGTCCTGGAGAGCTTGCAGAGCACTGGGGAAAGGCAGGCAGAGAATTCCCTGCTAGCACCTTCTCTGTGCCTGGGAAGCAGAAGTGTTCACATTGCTTCGCAGAATCGCTTTTGTGCAGAAAACAGTAACACTTGTTCAGAACGAAAGAAAGCACAGAGCCCCAGATTTTATGCTGTCCTGGAGAGCTTGCAGAGCACTGGGGAAAGGCATGCAGAGAATTCCCTGCTAGCACCTTCTCTGTGCCTGGGAAGCAGAAGTGTTCACATTGCTTCGCAGAATCACTTTTGTGCAGAAAACAGTAACACTTGTTCAGAACGAAAGAAAGCACAGAGCCCCAGATTTTATGTTGTCCTCTAGAGCTTGCAGAGCACTGGGGAAAGGCAGGCAGAGAATTCCCTGCTAGCACCTTCTCTGTGCCTGGGAAGCAAAAGTGTTCACATTGCTTCGCAGAATCGCTTTTGTGCAGAAAACACTAACACTTGTTCAGAACGAAAGAAAGCACAGAGCCCCAGATTTTATGCTGTCCTGGAGAGCTTGCAGAGCACTGGGGAAAAGCAGGCAGAGAATTCCCTGCTAGCACCTTCTCTGTGCCTGGGAAGCAGAAGTGTTCACATTGCTTCGCAGAATCGCTTTTGTGCAGAAAACAGTAACACTTGTTCAGAACAAAAGAAAGCACAGAGCCCCAGATTTTATGCTGTCCTGGAGAGCTTGCAGAGCACTGGGGAAAGGCAGGCAGAGAATTCCCTGCTAGCACCTTCTCTGTGCCTGTTCACATTGCTTCGCAGAATCTCTTTTGTGCAGAAAACAGTAACACTTGTTCAGAACAAAAGAAAGCACAGAGCCCCAGATTTTATGTTGTCCTGGAGAGCTTGCAGAGCACTGGGGAAAGGCAGGCAGAGAATTCCCTGCTAGCACCTTCTCTGTGCCTGGGAAGCAAAAGTGTTCACATTGCTTCGCAGAATCGCTTTTGTGCAGAAAACAGTAACACTTTTTCAGAACAAAAGAAAGCACAGAGCCCCAGATTTTATGTTGTCCTGGAGAGCTTGCAGAGCACTGGGGAAAGGCAGGCAGAGAATTCCCTGCTAGCACCTTCTCTGTGCCTGGGAAGCAGAAGTGTTCACATTGCTTCGCAGAATCGCTTTTGTGCAGAAAACAGTAACACTTTTTCAGAACAAAAGAAAGCACAGAGCCCCAGATTTTATGCTGTCCTGGAGAGCTTGCAGAGCACTGGGGAAAGGCAGGCAGAGAATTCCCTGCTAGCACCTCGTCTGTGCCTGTTCACATTGCTTCGCAGAATCGCTTTTGTGCAGAAAACAGTAACACTTGTTCAGAACGAAAGAAAGCACAGAGCCGCAGATTTTATGCTGTACTGGAGAGCTTGCAGAGCACTGGGGAAAGGCAGGCAGAGAATTCCCTGCTAGCACCTTCTCTGTGCCTGGGAAGCAGAAGTGTTCACATTGCTTCGCAGAATCGCTTTTGTGCAGAAAACACTAACACTTGTTCAGAACGAAAGAAAACACAGAGCCCCAGATTTTATGCTGTCCTGGAGAGCTTGCAGAGCACTGGGGAAAGGCAGGCAGAGAATTCCCTGCTAGCACCTTCTCTGTGCCTGGGAAGCAGAAGTGTTCACATTGCTTCGCAGAATCGCTTTTGTGCAGAAAACAGTAACACTTGTTCAGAACAAAAGAAAGCACAGAGCCCCAGATTTTATGCTGTCCTCTAGAGCTTGCAGAGCACTGGGGAAAGGCAGGCAGAGAATTCCCTGCTAGCACCTTCTCTGTGCCTGTTCACATTACTTCGCAGAATCGCTTTTCTGCAGAAAACAGTAACACTTGTTCAGAACGAAAGAAAGCACAGAGCCCCAGATTTTATGCTGTCCTGGTGAGCTTGCAGAGCACTGCGGAAAGGCAGGCAGAGAATTCCCTGCTAGCACCTTCTCTGTGCCTGGGAAGCAGAAGTGTTCACATTGCTTCGCAGAATCGCTTTTGTGCAGAAAACAGTAACACTTGTTCAGAACGAAAGAAAGCACAGAGCCCCAGATTTTATGCTGTCCTGGAGAGCTTGCAGAGCACTGGGGAAAGGCAGGCAGAGAATTCCCTGCTAGCACCTTCTCTGTGCCTGGGAAGCAAAAGTGTTCACATTGCTTCGCAGAATCGCTTTTGTGCAGAAAACACTAACACTTGTTCAGAACGAAAGAAAGCACAGAGCCCCAGATTTTATGCTGTCCTGGAGAGCTTGCAGAGCACTGGGGAAAAGCAGGCAGAGAATTCCCTGCTAGCACCTTCTCTGTGCCTGGGAAGCAGAAGTGTTCACATTGCTTCGCAGAATCGCTTTTGTGCAGAAAACAGTAACACTTGTTCAGAACAAAAGAAAGCACAGAGCCGCAGATTTTATGCTGTCCTGGAGAGCTTGCAGAGCACTGGGGAAAGGCAGGCAGAGAATTCCCTGCTAGCACCTTCTCTGTGCCTGTTCACATTGCTTCGCAGAATCGCTTTTGTGCAGAAAACAGTAACACTTGTTCAGAACAAAAGAAAGCACAGAGCCGCAGATTTTATGCTGTCCTGGAGAGCTTGCAGAGCACTGGGGAAAGGCAGGCAGAGAATTCCCTGCTAGCACCTTCTCTGTGCCTGGGAAGCAAAAGTGTTCACATTGCTTCGCAGAATCGCTTTTGTGCAGAAAACAGTAACACTTGTTCAGAACAAAAGAAAGCACAGAGCCCCAGATTTTATGTTGTCCTCTAGAGCTTGCAGAGCACTGGGGAAAGGCAGGCAGAGAATTCCCTGCTAGCACCTTCTCTGTGCCTGGGAAGCAAAAGTGTTCACATTGCTTCGCAGAATCGCTTTTGTGCAGAAAACAGTAACACTTGTTCAGAACAAAAGAAAGCACAGAGCCCCAGATTTTATGCTGTCCTGGAGAGCTTGCAGAGCACTGGGGAAAGGCAGGCAGAGAATTCCCTGCTAGCACCTTCTCTGTGCCTGGGAAGCAGAAGTGTTCACATTGCTTCGCAGAATCGCTTTTGTGCAGAAAACAGTAACACTTGTTCAGAACGAAAGAAAGCACAGAGCCCCAGATTTTATGCTGTCCTGGAGAGCTTGCAGAGCACTGGGGAAAGGCATGCAGAGAATTCCCTGCTAGCACCTTCTCTGTGCCTGGGAAGCAGAAGTGTTCACATTGCTTCGCAGAATCACTTTTGTGCAGAAAACAGTAACACTTGTTCAGAACGAAAGAAAGCACAGAGCCCCAGATTTTATGTTGTCCTCTAGAGCTTGCAGAGCACTGGGGAAAGGCAGGCAGAGAATTCCCTGCTAGCACCTTCTCTGTGCCTGGGAAGCAAAAGTGTTCACATTGCTTCGCAGAATCGCTTTTGTGCAGAAAACACTAACACTTGTTCAGAACGAAAGAAAGCACAGAGCCCCAGATTTTATGCTGTCCTGGAGAGCTTGCAGAGCACTGGGGAAAAGCAGGCAGAGAATTCCCTGCTAGCACCTTCTCTGTGCCTGGGAAGCAGAAGTGTTCACATTGCTTCGCAGAATCGCTTTTGTGCAGAAAACAGTAACACTTGTTCAGAACAAAAGAAAGCACAGAGCCCCAGATTTTATGCTGTCCTGGAGAGCTTGCAGAGCACTGGGGAAAGGCAGGCAGAGAATTCCCTGCTAGCACCTTCTCTGTGCCTGTTCACATTGCTTCGCAGAATCTCTTTTGTGCAGAAAACAGTAACACTTGTTCAGAACAAAAGAAAGCACAGAGCCCCAGATTTTATGTTGTCCTGGAGAGCTTGCAGAGCACTGGGGAAAGGCAGGCAGAGAATTCCCTGCTAGCACCTTCTCTGTGCCTGGGAAGCAAAAGTGTTCACATTGCTTCGCAGAATCGCTTTTGTGCAGAAAACAGTAACACTTTTTCAGAACAAAAGAAAGCACAGAGCCCCAGATTTTATGTTGTCCTGGAGAGCTTGCAGAGCACTGGGGAAAGGCAGGCAGAGAATTCCCTGCTAGCACCTTCTCTGTGCCTGGGAAGCAGAAGTGTTCACATTGCTTCGCAGAATCGCTTTTGTGCAGAAAACAGTAACACTTGTTCAGAACAAAAGAAAGCACAGAGCCCCAGATTTTATGCTGTCCTGGAGAGCTTGCAGAGCACTGGGGAAAGGCAGGCAGAGAATTCCCTGCTAGCACCTCGTCTGTGCCTGTTCACATTGCTTCGCAGAATCGCTTTTGTGCAGAAAACAGTAACACTTGTTCAGAACGAAAGAAAGCACAGAGCCGCAGATTTTATGCTGTACTGGAGAGCTTGCAGAGCACTGGGGAAAGGCAGGCAGAGAATTCCCTGCTAGCACCTTCTCTGTGCCTGGGAAGCAGAAGTGTTCACATTGCTTGGCAGAATCGCTTTTGTGCAGAAAACAGTAACACTTGTTCAGAACGAAAGAAAACACAGAGCCCCAGATTTTATGCTGTCCTGGAGAGCTTGCAGAGCACTGGGGAAAGGCAGGCAGAGAATTCCCTGCTAGCACCTTCTCTGTGCCTGGGAAGCAGAAGTGTTCACATTGCTTCGCAGAATCGCTTTTGTGCAGAAAACAGTAACACTTGTTCAGAACAAAAGAAAGCACAGAGCCCCAGATTTTATGCTGTCCTCTAGAGCTTGCAGAGCACTGGGGAAAGGCAGGCAGAGAATTCCCTGCTAGCACCTTCTCTGTGCCTGTTCACATTACTTCGCAGAATCGCTTTTCTGCAGAAAACAGTAACACTTGTTCAGAACGAAAGAAAGCACAGAGCCCCAGATTTTATGCTGTCCTGGTGAGCTTGCAGAGCACTGGGGAAAGGCAGGCAGAGAATTCCCTGCTAGCACCTTCTCTGTGCCTGGGAAGCAGAAGTGTTCACATTGCTTCGCAGAATCGCTTTTGTGCAGAAAACAGTAACACTTGTTCAGAACGAAAGAAAGCACAGAGCCTCAGATTTTATGCTGTCCTGGAGAGATTGCAGAGCACTGGGGAAAGGCAGGCAGAGAATTCCCTGCTAGCACCTTCTCTGTGCCTGGGAAGCAGAAGTGTTCACATTGCTTCGCAGAATCACTTTTGTGCTGAAAACAGTAACACTTGTTCAGAACGAAAGAAAGCACAGATCCGCAGATTTTATGCTGTCCTGGAGAGCTTGCAGAGCACTGGGGAAAAGCAGGCAGAGAATTCCCTGCTAGCACCTTCTCTGTGCCTGGGAAGCAGAAGTGTTCACATTGCTTCGCAGAATCGCTTTTGTGCAGAAAACAGTAACACTTGTTCAGAACAAAAGAAAGCACAGAGCCCCAGATTTTATGTTGGTTCGGAGAGCTTGCAGAGCACTGGGGAAAGGCAGGCAGAGAATTCCCTGCTAGCACCTTCTCTGTGCCTGTTCACATTGCTTCGCAGAATCGCTTTTGTGCAGAAAACACTAACACTTGTTCAGAACGAAAGAAAGCACAGAGCCCCAGATTTTATGTTGTCCCGGAGAGCTTGCAGAGCACTGTGGAAAGGCAGGCAGAGAATTCCCTGCTAGCACCTTCTCTGTGCCTGGGAAGCAGAAGTGTTCACATTGCTTCGCAGAATCACTTTTGTGCAGAAAACAGTAACTCTTGTTAGGAACGAAAGAAAACACAGAGCCCCAGATTTTATGTTGTCCTGGAGAGCTTGCAGAGCACTGGGGAAAGGCAGGCAGAGAATTCCCTGCTAGCACCTTCTCTGTGCCTGGGAAGCAGAAGTGTTCTCATTGCTTCGCAGAATCACTTTTGTGCAGAAAACAGTAACACTTGTTCAGAACAAAAGAAAGCACAGAGCCCCAGATTTTATGTTGTCCTCTAGAGCTTGCAGAGCACTGGGGAAAGGCAGGCAGAGAATTCCCTGCTAGCACCTTCTCTGTGCCTGGGAAGCAGAAGTGTTCACATTGCTTCGCAGAATCGCTTTTGTGCAGAAAACAGTAACACTTGTTCAGAACAAAAGAAAGCACAGAGCCCCAGATTTTATGTTGTCCTCTAGAGCTTGCAGAGCACTGGGGAAAGGCAGGCAGAGAATTCCCTGCTAGCACCTTCTCTGTGCCTGGGAAGCAAAAGTGTTCACATTGCTTCGCAGAATCGCTTTTGTGCAGAAAACAGTAACACTTGTTCAGAACAAAAGAAAGCACAGAGCCCCAGATTTTATGCTGTCCTGGAGAGCTTGCAGAGCACTGGGGAAAGGCAGGCAGAGAATTCCCTGCTAGCACCTTCTCTGTGCCTGGGAAGCAGAAGTGTTCACATTGCTTCGCAGAATCACTTTTGTGCAGAAAACAGTAACACTTGTTCAGAACGAAAGAAAACACAGAGCCCCAGATTTTATGCTGTCCTGGAGAGCTTGCAGAGCACTGGGGAAAGGCAGGCAGAGAATTCCCTGCTAGCACCTTCTCTGTGCCTGGGAAGCAGAAGTGTTCACATTGCTTCGCAGTATCGCTTTTGTGCAGAAAACAGTAACACTTGTTCAGAACGAAAGAAAGCACAGAGCCCCAGATTTTATGCTGTCCTGGAGAGATTGCAGAGCACTGGGGAAAGGCAGGCAGAGAATTCCCTGCTAGCACCTTCTCTGTGCCTGGGAAGCAGAAGTGTTCACATTGCTTCGCAGAATCACTTTTGTGCAGAAAACAGTAACACTTGTTCAGAACGAAAGAAAGCACAGAGCCCCAGATTTTATGCTGTCCTGGAGAGCTTGCAGAGCACTGGGGAAAGGCAGGCAGAGAATTCCCTGCTAGCACCTTCTCTGTGCCTGGGAAGCAAAAGTGTTCACATTGCTTCGCAGAATCGCTTTTGTGCAGAAAACACTAACACTTGTTCAGAACGAAAGAAAGCACAGAGCCCCAGATTTTATGCTGTCCTGGAGAGCTTGCAGAGCACTGGGGAAAAGCAGGCAGAGAATTCCCTGCTAGCACCTTCTCTGTGCCTGGGAAGCAGAAGTGTTCACATTGCTTCGCAGAATCGCTTTTGTGCAGAAAACAGTAACACTTGTTCAGAACAAAAGAAAGCACAGAGCCCCAGATTTTATGCTGTTCTGGAGAGCTTGCAGAGCACTGGGGAAAGGCAGGCAGAGAATTCCCTGCTAGCACCTACTCTGTGCCTGTTCACATTGCTTCGCAGAATCTCTTTTGTGCAGAAAACAGTAACACTTGTTCAGAACAAAAGAAAGCACAGAGCCGCAGATTTTATGCTGTACTGGAGAGCTTGCAGAGCACTGGGGAAAGGCAGGCAGAGAATTCCCTGCTAGCACCTTCTCTGTGCCTGGGAAGCAAAAGTGTTCACATTGCTTCGCAGAATCGCTTTTGTGCAGAAAACAGTAACACTTTTTCAGAACAAAAGAAAGCACAGAGCCCCAGAATTTACGTTGTCCTGGAGAGCTTGCAGAGCACTGGGGAAAGGCAGGCAGAGAATTCCCTGCTAGCACCTTCTCTGTGCCTGGGAAGCAGAAGTGTTCACATTGCTTCGCAGAATCACTTTTGTGCAGAAAACAGTAACACTTGTTCAGAACGAAAGAAAACACAGAGCCCCAGATTTTATGCTGTCCTGGAGAGCTTGCAGAGCACTGGGGAAAGGCAGGCAGAGAATTCCCTGCTAGCACCTTCTCTGTGCCTGGGAAGCAGAAGTGTTCACATTGCTTCGCAGTATCGCTTTTGTGCAGAAAACAGTAACACTTGTTCAGAACGAAAGAAAGCACAGAGCCCCAGATTTTATGCTGTCCTGGAGAGATTGCAGAGCACTGGGGAAAGGCAGGCAGAGAATTCCCTGCTAGCACCTTCTCTGTGCCTGGGAAGCAGAAGTGTTCACATTGCTTCGCAGAATCACTTTTGTGCAGAAAACAGTAACACTTGTTCAGAACGAAAGAAAGCACAGAGCCCCAGATTTTATGCTGTCCTGGAGAGCTTGCAGAGCACTGGGGAAAGGCAGGCAGAGAATTCCCTGCTAGCACCTTCTCTGTGCCTGGGAAGCAAAAGTGTTCACATTGCTTCGCAGAATCGCTTTTGTGCAGAAAACACTAACACTTGTTCAGAACGAAAGAAAGCACAGAGCCCCAGATTTTATGCTGTCCTGGAGAGCTTGCAGAGCACTGGGGAAAGGCAGGCAGAGAATTCCCTGCTAGCACCTTCTCTGTGCCTGGGAAGCAGAAGTGTTCACATTGCTTCGCAGAATCGCTTTTGTGCAGAAAACAGTAACACTTGTTCAGAACAAAAGAAAGCACAGAGCCCCAGATTTTATGCTGTTCTGGAGAGCTTGCAGAGCACTGGGGAAAGGCAGGCAGAGAATTCCCTGCTAGCACCTACTCTGTGCCTGTTCACATTGCTTCGCAGAATCTCTTTTGTGCAGAAAACAGTAACACTTGTTCAGAACAAAAGAAAGCACAGAGCCGCAGATTTTATGCTGTACTGGAGAGCTTGCAGAGCACTGGGGAAAGGCAGGCAGAGAATTCCCTGCTAGCACCTTCTCTGTGCCTGGGAAGCAAAAGTGTTCACATTGCTTCGCAGAATCGCTTTTGTGCAGAAAACAGTAACACTTTTTCAGAACAAAAGAAAGCACAGAGCCCCAGATTTTATGTTGTCCTGGAGAGCTTGCAGAGCACTGGGGAAAGGCAGGCAGAGAATTCCCTGCTAGCACCTTCTCTGTGCCTGGGAAGCAGAAGTGTTCACATTGCTTCGCAGAATCGCTTTTGTGCAGAAAACAGTAACACTTGTTCAGAACAAAAGAAAGCACAGAGCCCCAGATTTTATGTTGTCCTCTAGAGCTTGCAGAGCACTGGGGAAAGGCAGGCAGAGAATTCCCTGCTAGCACCTTCTCTGTGCCTGGGAAGCAAAAGTGTTCACATTGCTTCGCAGAATCGCTTTTGTGCAGAAAACAGTAACACTTGTTCAGAACAAAAGAAAGCACAGAGCCCCAGATTTTATGCTGTCCTGGAGAGCTTGCAGAGCACTGGGGAAAGGCAGGCAGAGAATTCCCTGCTAGCACCTTCTCTGTGCCTGGGAAGCAGAAGTGTTCACATTGCTTCGCAGAATCGCTTTTGTGCAGAAAACAGTAACACTTGTTCAGAACGAAAGAAAGCACAGAGCCCCAGATTTTATGCTGTCCTGGAGAGCTTGCAGAGCACTGGGGAAAGGCAGGCAGAGAATTCCCTGCTAGCACCTTCTCTGTGCCTGGGAAGCAGAAGTGTTCACATTGCTTCGCAGAATCACTTTTGTGCAGAAAACAGTAACACTTGTTCAGAACGAAAGAAAGCACAGAGCCGCAGATTTTATGTTGTCCTGGAGAGCTTGCAGAGCACTGGGGAAAGGCAGGCAGAGAATTCCCTGCTAGCACCTTCTCTGTGCCTGGGAAGCAAAAGTGTTCACATTGCTTCGCAGAATCGCTTTTGTGCAGAAAACAGTAACACTTGTTCAGAACGAAAGAAAGCACAGAGCCCCAGATTTTATGCTGTCCTGGAGAGCTTGCAGAGCACTGGGGAAAGGCAGGCAGAGAATTCCCTGCTAGCACCTTCTCTGTGCCTGTTCACATTGCTTCGCAGAATCGCTTTTGTGCAGAAAACACTAACACTTGTTCAGAACAAAAGAAAGCACAGAGCCGCAGATTTTATGCTGTACTGGAGAGCTTGCAGAGCACTGGGGAAAGGCAGGCAGAGAATTCCCTGCTAGCACCTTCTCTGTGCCTGGGAAGCAGAAGTGTTCACATTGCTTCGCAGAATCGCTTTTGTGCAGAAAACAGTAACACTTGTTCAGAACAAAAGAAAGCACAGAGCCCCAGATTTTATGTTGTCCTCTAGAGCTTGCAGAGCACTGGGGAAAGGCAGGCAGAGAATTCCCTGCTAGCACCTTCTCTGTGCCTGGGAAGCAGAAGTGTTCACATTGCTTCGCAGAATCACTTTTGTGCTGAAAACAGTAACACTTGTTCAGAACGAAAGAAAGCACAGATCCGCAGATTTTATGCTGTCCTGGAGAGCTTGCAGAGCACTGGGGAAAAGCAGGCAGAGAATTCCCTGCTAGCACCTTCTCTGTGCCTGGGAAGCAGAAGTGTTCACATTGCTTCGCAGAATCGCTTTTGTGCAGAAAACAGTAACACTTGTTCAGAACAAAAGAAAGCACAGAGCCCCAGATTTTATGTTGGTTCGGAGAGCTTGCAGAGCACTGGGGAAAGGCAGGCAGAGAATTCCCTGCTAGCACCTTCTCTGTGCCTGTTCACATTGCTTCGCAGAATCGCTTTTGTGCAGAAAACACTAACACTTGTTCAGAACGAAAGAAAGCACAGAGCCCCAGATTTTATGTTGTCCCGGAGAGCTTGCAGAGCACTGTGGAAAGGCAGGCAGAGAATTCCCTGCTAGCACCTTCTCTGTGCCTGGGAAGCAGAAGTGTTCACATTGCTTCGCAGAATCACTTTTGTGCAGAAAACAGTAACTCTTGTTAGGAACGAAAGAAAACACAGAGCCCCAGATTTTATGTTGTCCTGGAGAGCTTGCAGAGCACTGGGGAAAGGCAGGCAGAGAATTCCCTGCTAGCACCTTCTCTGTGCCTGGGAAGCAGAAGTGTTCTCATTGCTTCGCAGAATCACTTTTGTGCAGAAAACAGTAACACTTGTTCAGAACAAAAGAAAGCACAGAGCCCCAGATTTGCTGTTGTCCTGGAGAGCTTGCAGAGCACTGGGGAAAGGCAGGCAGAGAATTCCCTGCTAGCACCTTCTCTGTGCCTGGGAAGCAGAAGTGTTCACATTGCTTCGCAGAATCGCTTTTGTGCAGAAAACAGTAACACTTGTTCAGAACAAAAGAAAGCACAGAGCCCCAGATTTTATGTTGTCCTCTAGAGCTTGCAGAGCACTGGGGAAAGGCAGGCAGAGAATTCCCTGCTAGCACCTTCTCTGTGCCTGGGAAGCAAAAGTGTTCACATTGCTTCGCAGAATCGCTTTTGTGCAGAAAACAGTAACACTTGTTCAGAACAAAAGAAAGCACAGAGCCCCAGATTTTATGCTGTCCTGGAGAGCTTGCAGAGCACTGGGGAAAGGCAGGCAGAGAATTCCCTGCTAGCACCTTCTCTGTGCCTGGGAAGCAGAAGTGTTCACATTGCTTCGCAGAATCACTTTTGTGCAGAAAACAGTAACACTTGTTCAGAACGAAAGAAAACACAGAGCCCCAGATTTTATGCTGTCCTGGAGAGCTTGCAGAGCACTGGGGAAAGGCAGGCAGAGAATTCCCTGCTAGCACCTTCTCTGTGCCTGGGAAGCAGAAGTGTTCACATTGCTTCGCAGTATCGCTTTTGTGCAGAAAACAGTAACACTTGTTCAGAACGAAAGAAAGCACAGAGCCCCAGATTTTATGCTGTCCTGGAGAGCTTGCAGAGCACTGGGGAAAGGCAGGCAGAGAATTCCCTGCTAGCACCTTCTCTGTGCCTGGGAAGCAAAAGTGTTCACATTGCTTCGCAGAATCGCTTTTGTGCAGAAAACACTAACACTTGTTCAGAACGAAAGAAAGCACAGAGCCCCAGATTTTATGCTGTCCTGGAGAGCTTGCAGAGCACTGGGGAAAAGCAGGCAGAGAATTCCCTGCTAGCACCTTCTCTGTGCCTGGGAAGCAGAAGTGTTCACATTGCTTCGCAGAATCGCTTTTGTGCAGAAAACAGTAACACTTGTTCAGAACAAAAGAAAGCACAGAGCCCCAGATTTTATGCTGTTCTGGAGAGCTTGCAGAGCACTGGGGAAAGGCAGGCAGAGAATTCCCTGCTAGCACCTACTCTGTGCCTGTTCACATTGCTTCGCAGAATCTCTTTTGTGCAGAAAACAGTAACACTTGTTCAGAACAAAAGAAAGCACAGAGCCCCAGATTTTATGCTGTACTGGAGAGCTTGCAGAGCACTGGGGAAAGGCAGGCAGAGAATTCCCTGCTAGCACCTTCTCTGTGCCTGGGAAGCAAAAGTGTTCACATTGCTTCGCAGAATCGCTTTTGTGCAGAAAACAGTAACACTTTTTCAAAACAAAAGAAAGCACAGAGCCCCAGATTTTATGCTGTCCTGGAGAGCTTGCAGAGCACTGGGGAAAGGCAGGCAGAGAATTCCCTGCTAGCACCTTCTCTGTGCCTGGGAAGCAAAAGTGTTCACATTGCTTCGCAGAATCGCTTTTGTGCAGAAAACAGTAACACTTGTTCAGAACAAAAGAAAGCACAGAGCCCCAGATTTTATGCTGTCCTGGAGAGCTTGCAGAGCACTGGGGAAAGGCAGGCAGAGAATTCCCTGCTAGCACCTTCTCTGTGCCTGGGAAGCAGAAGTGTTCACATTGCTTCGCAGAATCACTTTTGTGCAGAAAACAGTAACACTTGTTCAGAACGAAAGAAAACACAGAGCCCCAGATTTTATGCTGTCCTGGAGAGCTTGCAGAGCACTGGGGAAAGGCAGGCAGAGAATTCCCTGCTAGCACCTTCTCTGTGCCTGGGAAGCAGAAGTGTTCACATTGCTTCGCAGTATCGCTTTTGTGCAGAAAACAGTAACACTTGTTCAGAACGAAAGAAAGCACAGAGCCCCAGATTTTATGCTGTCCTGGAGAGATTGCAGAGCACTGGGGAAAGGCAGGCAGAGAATTCCCTGCTAGCACCTTCTCTGTGCCTGGGAAGCAGAAGTGTTCACATTGCTTCGCAGAATCACTTTTGTGCAGAAAACAGTAACACTTGTTCAGAACGAAAGAAAGCACAGAGCCCCAGATTTTATGCTGTCCTGGAGAGCTTGCAGAGCACTGGGGAAAGGCAGGCAGAGAATTCCCTGCTAGCACCTTCTCTGTGCCTGGGAAGCAAAAGTGTTCACATTGCTTCGCAGAATCGCTTTTGTGCAGAAAACACTAACACTTGTTCAGAACGAAAGAAAGCACAGAGCCCCAGATTTTATGCTGTCCTGGAGAGCTTGCAGAGCACTGGGGAAAAGCAGGCAGAGAATTCCCTGCTAGCACCTTCTCTGTGCCTGGGAAGCAGAAGTGTTCACATTGCTTCGCAGAATCGCTTTTGTGCAGAAAACAGTAACACTTGTTCAGAACAAAAGAAAGCACAGAGCCCCAGATTTTATGCTGTTCTGGAGAGCTTGCAGAGCACTGGGGAAAGGCAGGCAGAGAATTCCCTGCTAGCACCTACTCTGTGCCTGTTCACATTGCTTCGCAGAATCTCTTTTGTGCAGAAAACAGTAACACTTGTTCAGAACAAAAGAAAGCACAGAGCCGCAGATTTTATGCTGTACTGGAGAGCTTGCAGAGCACTGGGGAAAGGCAGGCAGAGAATTCCCTGCTAGCACCTTCTCTGTGCCTGGGAAGCAGAAGTGTTCACATTGCTTCGCAGAATCGCTTTTGTGCAGAAAACAGTAACACTTGTTCAGAACAAAAGAAAGCACAGAGCCCCAGATTTTATGCTGTCCTGGAGAGCTTGCAGAGCACTGGGGAAAGGCAGGCAGAGAATTCCCTGCTAGCACCTTCTCTGTGCCTGTTCACATTACTTCGCAGAATCGCTTTTCTGCAGAAAACAGTAACACTTGTTCAGAACGAAAGAAAGCACAGAGCCCCAGATTTTATGCTGTCCTGGTGAGCTTGCAGAGCACTGGGGAAAGGCAGGCAGAGAATTCCCTGCTAGCACCTTCTCTGTGCCTGGGAAGCAGAAGTGTTCACATTGCTTCGCAGAATCGCTTTTGTGCAGAAAACAGTAACACTTGTTCAGAACGAAAGAAAGCACAGAGCCCCAGATTTTATGCTGTCCTGGAGAGATTGCAGAGCACTGGGGAAAGGCAGGCAGAGAATTCCCTGCTAGCACCTTCTCTGTGCCTGGGAAGCAGAAGTGTTCACATTGCTTCGCAGAATCACTTTTGTGCAGAAAACAGTAACACTTGTTCAGAACGAAAGAAAGCACAGAGCCCCAGATTTTATGCTGTACTGGAGAGCTTGCAGAGCACTGGGGAAAGGCAGGCAGAGAATTCCCTGCTAGCACCTTCTCTGTGCCTGGGAAGCAGAAGTGTTCACATTGCTTCGCAGAATCGCTTTTGTGCAGAAAACAGTAACACTTGTTCAGAACAAAAGAAAGCACAGAGCCCCAGATTTTATGTTGGTTCGGAGAGCTTGCAGAGCACTGGGGAAAGGCAGGCAGAGAATTCCCTGCTAGCACCTTCTCTGTGCCTGTTCACATTGCTTCGCAGAATCGCTTTTGTGCAGAAAACACTAACACTTGTTCAGAACGAAAGAAAGCACAGAGCCCCAGATTTTATGTTGTCCCGGAGAGCTTGCAGAGCACTGGGGAAAGGCAGGCAGAGAATTCCCTGCTAGCACCTTCTCTGTGCCTGGGAAGCAGAAGTGTTCACATTGCTTCGCAGAATCACTTTTGTGCAGAAAACAGTAACACTTGTTCAGAACAAAAGAAAGCACAGAGCCCCAGATTTTATGTTGTCCTCTAGAGCTTGCAGAGCACTGGGGAAAGGCAGGCAGAGAATTCCCTGCTAGCACCTTCTCTGTGCCTGGGAAGCAAAAGTGTTCACATTGCTTCGCAGAATCGCTTTTGTGCAGAAAACAGTAACACTTGTTCAGAACGAAAGAAAACACAGAGCCCCAGATTTTATGCTGTCCTGGAGAGCTTGCAGAGCACTGGGGAAAGGCAGGCAGAGAATTCCCTGCTAGCACCTTCTCTGTGCCTGGGAAGCAGAAGTGTTCACATTGCTTCGCAGAATCGCTTTTGTGCAGAAAACACTAACACTTGTTCAGAACGAAAGAAAGCACAGAGCCCCAGATTTTATGCTGTCCTGGAGAGCTTGCAGAGCACTGGGGAAAGGCAGGCAGAGAATTCCCTGCTAGCACCTTCTCTGTGCCTGGGAAGCAAAAGTGTTCACATTGCTTCGCAGAATCGCTTTTGTGCAGAAAACACTAACACTTGTTCAGAACGAAAGAAAGCACAGAGCCGCAGATTTTATGCTGTGCTGGAGAGCTTGCAGAGCACTGGGGAAAAGCAGGCAGAGAATTCCCTGCTAGCACCTTCTCTGTGCCTGGGAAGCAGAAGTGTTCACATTGCTTCGCAGAATCGCTTTTGTGCAGAAAACACTAACACTTGTTCAGAACGAAAGAAAGCACAGAGCCGCAGATTTTATGCTGTGCTGGAGAGCTTGCAGAGCACTGGGGAAAAGCAGGCAGAGAATTCCCTGCTAGCACCTTCTCTGTGCCTGGGAAGCAGAAGTGTTCACATTGCTTCGCAGAATCGCTTTTGTGCAGAAAACAGTAACACTTGTTCAGAACAAAAGAAAGCACAGAGCCCCAGATTTTATGTTGGTTCGGAGAGCTTGCAGAGCACTGGGGAAAGGCAGGCAGAGAATTCCCTGCTAGCACCTTCTCTGTGCCTGTTCACATTGCTTCGCAGAATCGCTTTTGTGCAGAAAACACTAACACTTGTTCAGAACGAAAGAAAGCACAGAGCCCCAGATTTTATGTTGTCCCGGAGAGCTTGCAGAGCACTGGGGAAAGGCAGGCAGAGAATTCCCTGCTAGCACCTTCTCTGTGCCTGGGAAGCAGAAGTGTTCACATTGCTTCGCAGAATCACTTTTGTGCAGAAAACAGTAACACTTGTTCAGAACAAAAGAAAGCACAGAGCCCCAGATTTTATGTTGTCCTCTAGAGCTTGCAGAGCACTGGGGAAAGGCAGGCAGAGAATTCCCTGCTAGCACCTTCTCTGTGCCTGGGAAGCAAAAGTGTTCACATTGCTTCGCAGAATCGCTTTTGTGCAGAAAACAGTAACACTTGTTCAGAACGAAAGAAAACACAGAGCCCCAGATTTTATGCTGTCCTGGAGAGCTTGCAGAGCACTGGGGAAAGGCAGGCAGAGAATTCCCTGCTAGCACCTTCTCTGTGCCTGGGAAGCAGAAGTGTTCACATTGCTTCGCAGAATCGCTTTTGTGCAGAAAACACTAACACTTGTTCAGAACGAAAGAAAGCACAGAGCCCCAGATTTTATGCTGTCCTGGAGAGCTTGCAGAGCACTGGGGAAAGGCAGGCAGAGAATTCCCTGCTAGCACCTTCTCTGTGCCTGGGAAGCAAAAGTGTTCACATTGCTTCGCAGAATCGCTTTTGTGCAGAAAACACTAACACTTGTTCAGAACGAAAGAAAGCACAGAGCCCCAGATTTTATGTTGTCCTGGAGAGCTTGCAGAGCACTGGGGAAAAGCAGGCAGAGAATTCCCTGCTAGCACCTTCTCTGTGCCTGGGAAGCAGAAGTGTTCACATTGCTTCGCAGAATCGCTTTTGTGCAGAAAACAGTAACACTTGTTCAGAACAAAAGAAAGCACAGAGCCCCAGATTTTATGCTGTCCTGGAGAGCTTGCAGAGCACTGGGGAAAGGCAGGCAGAGAATTCCCTGCTAGCACCTTCTCTGTGCCTGGGAAGCAGAAGTGTTCACATTGCTTCGCAGAATCGCTTTTGTGCAGAAAACAGTAACACTTGTTCAGAACAAAAGAAAGCACAGAGCCCCAGATTTTATGTTGTCCTCTAGAGCTTGCAGAGCACTGGGGAAAGGCAGGCAGAGAATTCCCTGCTAGCACCTTCTCTGTGCCTGGGAAGCAGAAGTGTTCACATTGCTTCGCAGAATCGCTTTTGTGCAGAAAACAGTAACTCTTGTTAGGAACGAAAGAAAGCACAGAGCCCCAGATTTTATGTTGTCCTGGAGAGCTTGCAGAGCACTGGGGAAAGGCAGGCAGAGAATTCCCTGCTAGCACCTTCTCTGTGCCTGGGAAGCAGAAGTGTTCACATTGCTTCGCAGAATCGCTTTTGTGCAGAAAACAGTAACTCTTGTTAGGAACGAAAGAAAACACAGAGCCCCAGATTTTATGTTGTCCTGGAGAGGTTGCAGAGCACTGGGGAAAGGCAGGCAGAGAATTCCCTGCTAGCACCTTCTCTGTGCCTGGGAAGCAGAAGTGTTCACATTGCTTCGCAGAATCGCTTTTGTGCAGAAAACAGTAACACTTGTTCAGAACAAAAGAAAGCACAGAGCCCCAGATTTTATGTTGTCCTCTAGAGCTTGCAGAGCACTGGGGAAAGGCAGGCAGAGAATTCCCTGCTAGCACCTTCTCTGTGCCTGGGAAGCAGAAGTGTTCACATTTCTTCGCAGAATCACTTTTGTGCAGAAAACAGTAACACTTGTTCAGAACGAAAGAAAGCACAGAGCCCCAGATTTGCTGTTGTCCTGGAGAGCTTGCAGAGCACTGGGGAAAGGCAGGCAGAGAATTCCCTGCTAGCACCTTCTCTGTGCCTGTTCACATTGCTTCGCAGAATCGCTTTTGTGCAGAAAACACTAACACTTGTTCAGAACGAAAGAAAGCACAGAGCCCCAGATTTTATGCTGTCCTGGAGAGATTGCAGAGCACTGGGGAAAGGCAGGCAGAGAATTCCCTGCTAGCACCTTCTCTGTGCCTGGGAAGCAGAAGTGTTCACATTGCTTCGCAGAATCACTTTTGTGCAGAAAACAGTAACACTTGTTCAGAACGAAAGAAAGCACAGAGCCGCAGATTTTATGCTGTACTGGAGAGCTTGCAGAGCACTGGGGAAAGGCAGGCAGAGAATTCCCTGCTAGCACCTTCTCTGTGCCTGGGAAGCAGAAGTGTTCACATTGCTTCGCAGAATCGCTTTTGTGCAGAAAACAGTAACACTTGTTCAGAACAAAAGAAAGCACAGAGCCCCAGATTTTATGCTGTCCTGGAGAGCTTGCAGAGCACTGGGGAAAGGCAGGCAGAGAATTCCCTGCTAGCACCTTCTCTGTGCCTGTTCACATTACTTCGCAGAATCGCTTTTGTGCAGAAAACAGTAACACTTGTTCAGAACGAAAGAAAGCACAGAGCCCCAGATTTTATGCTGTCCTGGTGAGCTTGCAGAGCACTGGGGAAAGGCAGGCAGAGAATTCCCTGCTAGCACCTTCTCTGTGCCTGGGAAGCAGAAGTGTTCACATTGCTTCGCAGAATCGCTTTTGTGCAGAAAACAGTAACACTTGTTCAGAACAAAAGAAAGCACAGAGCCCCAGATTTTATGCTGTCCTGGAGAGCTTGCAGAGCACTGGGGAAAGGCAGGCAGAGAATTCCCTGCTAGCACCTTCTCTGTGCCTGTTCACATTACTTCGCAGAATCGCTTTTGTGCAGAAAACAGTAACACTTGTTCAGAACGAAAGAAAGCACAGAGCCCCAGATTTTATGCTGTCCTGGTGAGCTTGCAGAGCACTGGGGAAAGGCAGGCAGAGAATTCCCTGCTAGCACCTTCTCTGTGCCTGGGAAGCAGAAGTGTTCACATTGCTTCGCAGAATCGCTTTTGTGCAGAAAACAGTAACACTTGTTCAGAACGAAAGAAAGCACAGAGACCCAGATTTTATGCTGTCCTGGAGAGATTGCAGAGCACTGGGGAAAGGCAGGCAGAGAATTCCCTGCTAGCACCTTCTCTGTGCCTGGGAAGCAGAAGTGTTCACATTGCTTCGCAGAATCACTTTTGTGCAGAAAACAGTAACACTTGTTCAGAACGAAAGAAAGCACAGAGCCCCAGATTTTATGCTGTACTGGAGAGCTTGCAGAGCACTGGGGAAAGGCAGGCAGAGAATTCCCTGCTAGCACCTTCTCTGTGCCTGGGAAGCAAAAGTGTTCACATTGCTTCGCAGAATCGCTTTTGTGCAGAAAACACTAACACTTGTTCAGAACGAAAGAAAGCACAGAGCCGCAGATTTTATGCTGTGCTGGAGAGCTTGCAGAGCACTGGGGAAAAGCAGGCAGAGAATTCCCTGCTAGCACCTTCTCTGTGCCTGGGAAGCAGAAGTGTTCACATTGCTTCGCAGAATCGCTTTTGTGCAGAAAACAGTAACACTTGTTCAGAACAAAAGAAAGCACAGAGTCCCAGATTTTATGTTGTCCTCTAGAGCTTGCAGAGCACTGGGGAAAGGCAGGCAGAGAATTCCCTGCTAGCACCTTCTCTGTGCCTGGGAAGCAAAAGTGTTCACATTGCTTCGCAGAATCGCTTTTGTGCAGAAAACACTAACACTTGTTCAGAACGAAAGAAAGCACAGAGCCCCAGATTTTATGTTGTCCCGGAGAGCTTGCAGAGCACTGGGGAAAGGCAGGCAGAGAATTCCCTGCTAGCACCTTCTCTGTGCCTGGGAAGCAGAAGTGTTCACATTGCTTCGCAGAATCGCTTTTGTGCAGAAAACACTAACACTTGTTCAGAACGAAAGAAAGCACAGAGCCCCAGATTTTATGCTGTCCTGGAGAGCTTGCAGAGCACTGGGGAAAGGCAGGCAGAGAATTCCCTGCTAGCACCTTCTCTGTGCCTGGGAAGCAAAAGTGTTCACATTGCTTCGCAGAATCGCTTTTGTGCAGAAAACACTAACACTTGTTCAGAACGAAAGAAAGCACAGAGCCCCAGATTTTATGTTGTCCTGGAGAGCTTGCAGAGCACTGGGGAAAAGCAGGCAGAGAATTCCCTGCTAGCACCTTCTCTGTGCCTGGGAAGCAGAAGTGTTCACATTGCTTCGCAGAATCGCTTTTGTGCAGAAAACAGTAACACTTGTTCAGAACAAAAGAAAGCACAGAGCCCCAGATTTTATGCTGTCCTGGAGAGCTTGCAGAGCACTGGGGAAAGGCAGGCAGAGAATTCCCTGCTAGCACCTTCTCTGTGCCTGGGAAGCAGAAGTGTTCACATTGCTTCGCAGAATCGCTTTTGTGCAGAAAACAGTAACACTTGTTCAGAACAAAAGAAAGCACAGAGCCCCAGATTTTATGTTGTCCTCTAGAGCTTGCAGAGCACTGGGGAAAGGCAGGCAGAGAATTCCCTGCTAGCACCTTCTCTGTGCCTGGGAAGCAGAAGTGTTCACATTGCTTCGCAGAATCGCTTTTGTGCAGAAAACAGTAACACTTTTTCAGAACAAAAGAAAGCACAGAGCCCCAGATTTTATGTTGTCCTGGAGAGCTTGCAGAGCACTGGGGAAAGGCAGGCAGAGAATTCCCTGCTAGCACCTTCTCTGTGCCTGGGAAGCAGAAGTGTTCACATTGCTTCGCAGAATCGCTTTTGTGCAGAAAACAGTAACTCTTGTTAGGAACGAAAGAAAACACAGAGCCCCAGATTTTATGTTGTCCTGGAGAGGTTGCAGAGCACTGGGGAAAGGCAGGCAGAGAATTCCCTGCTAGCACCTTCTCTGTGCCTGGGAAGCAGAAGTGTTCACATTGCTTCGCAGAATCGCTTTTGTGCAGAAAACAGTAACACTTGTTCAGAACGAAAGAAAGCACAGAGCCCCAGATTTTATGCTGTCCTGGAGAGCTTGCAGAGCACTGGGGAAAGGCAGGCAGAGAATTCCCTGCTAGCACCTTCTCTGTGCCTGTTCACATTGCTTCGCAGAATCGCTTTTGTGCAGAAAACACTAACACTTGTTCAGAACAAAAGAAAGCAAAGAGTCCCAGATTTTATGCTGTACTGGAGAGCTTGCAGAGCACTGGGGAAAGGCAGGCAGAGAATTCCCTGCTAGCACCTTCTCTGTGCCTGGGAAGCAAAAGTGTTCACATTGCTTCGCAGAATCGCTTTTGTGCAGAAAACAGTAACACTTGTTCAGAACGAAAGAAAGCACAGAGCCCCAGATTTTATGTTGTCCTCTAGAGCTTGCAGAGCACTGGGGAAAGGCAGGCAGAGAATTCCCTGCTAGCACCTTCTCTGTGCCTGGGAAGCAGAAGTGTTCACATTGCTTCGCAGAATCGCTTTTGTGCAGAAAACAGTAACACTTGTTCAGAACAAAAGAAAGCACAGAGTCCCAGATTTTATGTTGTCCTCTAGAGCTTGCAGAGCACTGGGGAAAGGCAGGCAGAGAATTCCCTGCTAGCACCTTCTCTGTGCCTGGGAAGCAAAAGTGTTCACATTGCTTCGCAGAATCGCTTTTGTGCAGAAAACACTAACACTTGTTCAGAACAAAAGAAAGCAGAGAGCCCCAGATTTTATGCTGTCCTGGAGAGCTTGCAGAGCACTGGGGAAAGGCAGGCAGAGAATTCCCTGCTAGCACCTTCTCTGTGCCTGGGAAGCAGAAGTGTTCACATTGCTTCGCAGAATCGCTTTTGTGCAGAAAACAGTAACACTTGTTCAGAACGAAAGAAAGCACAGAGCCCCAGATTTTATGCTGTCCTGGAGAGCTTGCAGAGCACTGGGGAAAGGCAGGCAGAGAATTCCCTGCTAGCACCTTCTCTGTGCCTGGGAAGCAGAAGTGTTCACATTGCTTCGCAGAATCACTTTTGTGCAGAAAACAGTAACACTTGTTCAGAACGAAAGAAAGCACAGAGCCCCAGATTTTATGCTGTCCTGGAGAGCTTGCAGAGCACTGGGGAAAGGCAGGCAGAGAATTCCCTGCTAGCACCTTCTCTGTGCCTGGGAAGCAAAAGTGTTCACATTGCTTCGCAGAATCGCTTTTGTGCAGAAAACACTAACACTTGTTCAGAACGAAAGAAAGCACAGAGCCCCAGATTTTATGCTGTCCTGGAGAGCTTGCAGAGCACTGGGGAAAAGCAGGCAGAGAATTCCCTGCTAGCACCTTCTCTGTGCCTGGGAAGCAGAAGTGTTCACATTGCTTCGCAGAATCGCTTTTGTGCAGAAAACAGTAACACTTGTTCAGAACAAAAGAAAGCACAGAGCCCCAGATTTTATGCTGTCCTGGAGAGCTTGCAGAGCACTGGGGAAAGGCATGCAGAGAATTCCCTGCTAGCACCTTCTCTGTGCCTGTTCACATTGCTTCGCAGAATCGCTTTTGTGCAGAAAACAGTAACACTTGTTCAGAACAAAAGAAAGCACAGAGCCCCAGATTTTATGTTGTCCTGGAGAGCTTGCAGAGCACTGGGGAAAGGCAGGCAGAGAATTCCCTGCTAGCACCTTCTCTGTGCCTGGGAAGCAAAAGTGTTCACATTGCTTCGCAGAATCGCTTTTGTGCAGAAAACAGTAACACTTGTTCAGAACGAAAGAAAGCACAGAGCCCCAGATTTTATGCTGTGCTGGAGAGCTTGCAGAGCACTGGGGAAAAGCAGGCAGAGAATTCCCTGCTAGCACCTTCTCTGTGCCTGGGAAGCAGAAGTGTTCACATTGCTTCGCAGAATCGCTTTTGTGCAGAAAACAGTAACACTTGTTCAGAACAAAAGAAAGCACAGAGCCCCAGATTTTATGCTGTCCTGGAGAGCTTGCAGAGCACTGGGGAAAGGCAGGCAGAGAATTCCCTGCTAGCACCTTCTCTGTGCCTGTTCACATTACTTCGCAGAATCGCTTTTCTGCAGAAAACAGTAACACTTGTTCAGAACGAAAGAAAGCACAGAGCCCCAGATTTGCTGTTGTCCTGGTGAGCTTGCAGAGCACTGGGGAAAGGCAGGCAGAGAATTCCCTGCTAGCACCTTCTCTGTGCCTGGGAAGCAGAAGTGTTCACATTGCTTCGCAGAATCGCTTTTGTGCAGAAAACAGTAACACTTGTTCAGAACGAAAGAAAGCACAGAGCCCCAGATTTTATGTTGTCCCGGAGAGCTTGCAGAGCACTGGGGAAAGGCAGGCAGAGAATTCCCTGCTAGCACCTTCTCTGTGCCTGGGAAGCAGAAGTGTTCACATTGCTTCGCAGAATCACTTTTGTGCAGAAAACAGTAACACTTGTTCAGAACAAAAGAAAGCACAGAGCCCCAGATTTTATGTTGTCCTCTAGAGCTTGCAGAGCACTGGGGAAAGGCAGGCAGAGAATTCCCTGCTAGCACCTTCTCTGTGCCTGGGAAGCAAAAGTGTTCACATTGCTTCGCAGAATCGCTTTTGTGCAGAAAACAGTAACACTTGTTCAGAACGAAAGAAAACACAGAGCCCCAGATTTTATGCTGTCCTGGAGAGCTTGCAGAGCACTGGGGAAAGGCAGGCAGAGAATTCCCTGCTAGCACCTTCTCTGTGCCTGG
Source organism: Strix uralensis (assembly GCF_047716275.1). Classification (NCBI taxonomy): domain Eukaryota; kingdom Metazoa; phylum Chordata; class Aves; order Strigiformes; family Strigidae; genus Strix; species Strix uralensis. The sequence goes on along the minus strand of NC_134005.1, from coordinate 786,562 downwards.
GAAGCAGAAGTGTTCACATTGCTTCGCAGAATCGCTTTTGTGCAGAAAACACTAACACTTGTTCAGAACGAAAGAAAGCACAGAGCCCCAGATTTTATGCTGTCCTGGAGAGCTTGCAGAGCACTGGGGAAAGGCAGGCAGAGAATTCCCTGCTAGCACCTTCTCTGTGCCTGGGAAGCAAAAGTGTTCACATTGCTTCGCAGAATCGCTTTTGTGCAGAAAACACTAACACTTGTTCAGAACGAAAGAAAGCACAGAGCCCCAGATTTTATGTTGTCCTGGAGAGCTTGCAGAGCACTGGGGAAAAGCAGGCAGAGAATTCCCTGCTAGCACCTTCTCTGTGCCTGGGAAGCAGAAGTGTTCACAATGCTTCGCAGAATCGCTTTTGTGCAGAAAACAGTAACACTTGTTCAGAACAAAAGAAAGCACAGAGCCCCAGATTTTATGCTGTCCTGGAGAGCTTGCAGAGCACTGGGGAAAGGCAGGCAGAGAATTCCCTGCTAGCACCTTCTCTGTGCCTGGGAAGCAGAAGTGTTCACATTGCTTCGCAGAATCGCTTTTGTGCAGAAAACAGTAACACTTGTTCAGAACAAAAGAAAGCACAGAGCCCCAGATTTTATGTTGTCCTCTAGAGCTTGCAGAGCACTGGGGAAAGGCAGGCAGAGAATTCCCTGCTAGCACCTTCTCTGTGCCTGGGAAGCAGAAGTGTTCACATTGCTTCGCAGAATCGCTTTTGTGCAGAAAACAGTAACACTTTTTCAGAACGAAAGAAAGCACAGAGCCCCAGATTTTATGTTGTCCTGGAGAGCTTGCAGAGCACTGGGGAAAGGCAGGCAGAGAATTCCCTGCTAGCACCTTCTCTGTGCCTGGGAAGCAGAAGTGTTCACATTGCTTCGCAGAATCGCTTTTGTGCAGAAAACAGTAACTCTTGTTAGGAACGAAAGAAAACACAGAGCCCCAGATTTTATGTTGTCCTGGAGAGGTTGCAGAGCACTGGGGAAAGGCAGGCAGAGAATTCCCTGCTAGCACCTTCTCTGTGCCTGGGAAGCAGAAGTGTTCACATTGCTTCGCAGAATCGCTTTTGTGCAGAAAACAGTAACACTTGTTCAGAACGAAAGAAAGCACAGAGCCCCAGATTTTATGCTGTCCTGGAGAGCTTGCAGAGCACTGGGGAAAGGCAGGCAGAGAATTCCCTGCTAGCACCTTCTCTGTGCCTGTTCACATTGCTTCGCAGAATCGCTTTTGTGCAGAAAACACTAACACTTGTTCAGAACAAAAGAAAGCAAAGAGTCCCAGATTTTATGCTGTACTGGAGAGCTTGCAGAGCACTGGGGAAAGGCAGGCAGAGAATTCCCTGCTAGCACCTTCTCTGTGCCTGGGAAGCAAAAGTGTTCACATTGCTTCGCAGAATCGCTTTTGTGCAGAAAACAGTAACACTTGTTCAGAACGAAAGAAAGCACAGAGCCCCAGATTTTATGTTGTCCTCTAGAGCTTGCAGAGCACTGGGGAAAGGCAGGCAGAGAATTCCCTGCTAGCACCTTCTCTGTGCCTGGGAAGCAGAAGTGTTCACATTGCTTCGCAGAATCGCTTTTGTGCAGAAAACAGTAACACTTGTTCAGAACAAAAGAAAGCACAGAGTCCCAGATTTTATGTTGTCCTCTAGAGCTTGCAGAGCACTGGGGAAAGGCAGGCAGAGAATTCCCTGCTAGCACCTTCTCTGTGCCTGGGAAGCAAAAGTGTTCACATTGCTTCGCAGAATCGCTTTTGTGCAGAAAACACTAACACTTGTTCAGAACAAAAGAAAGCAGAGAGCCCCAGATTTTATGCTGTCCTGGAGAGCTTGCAGAGCACTGGGGAAAGGCAGGCAGAGAATTCCCTGCTAGCACCTTCTCTGTGCCTGGGAAGCAGAAGTGTTCACATTGCTTCGCAGAATCGCTTTTGTGCAGAAAACAGTAACACTTGTTCAGAACGAAAGAAAGCACAGAGCCCCAGATTTTATGCTGTCCTGGAGAGCTTGCAGAGCACTGGGGAAAGGCAGGCAGAGAATTCCCTGCTAGCACCTTCTCTGTGCCTGGGAAGCAGAAGTGTTCACATTGCTTCGCAGAATCACTTTTGTGCAGAAAACAGTAACACTTGTTCAGAACAAAAGAAAGCACAGAGCCCCAGATTTTATGCTGTCCTGGAGAGCTTGCAGAGCACTGGGGAAAGGCAGGCAGAGAATTCCCTGCTAGCACCTTCTCTGTGCCTGGGAAGCAAAAGTGTTCACATTGCTTCGCAGAATCGCTTTTGTGCAGAAAACACTAACACTTGTTCAGAACGAAAGAAAGCACAGAGCCCCAGATTTTATGCTGTCCTGGAGAGCTTGCAGAGCACTGGGGAAAAGCAGGCAGAGAATTCCCTGCTAGCACCTTCTCTGTGCCTGGGAAGCAGAAGTGTTCACATTGCTTCGCAGAATCGCTTTTGTGCAGAAAACAGTAACACTTGTTCAGAACAAAAGAAAGCACAGAGCCCCAGATTTTATGCTGTCCTGGAGAGCTTGCAGAGCACTGGGGAAAGGCATGCAGAGAATTCCCTGCTAGCACCTTCTCTGTGCCTGTTCACATTGCTTCGCAGAATCGCTTTTGTGCAGAAAACAGTAACACTTGTTCAGAACAAAAGAAAGCACAGAGCCCCAGATTTTATGTTGTCCTGGAGAGCTTGCAGAGCACTGGGGAAAGGCAGGCAGAGAATTCCCTGCTAGCACCTTCTCTGTGCCTGGGAAGCAAAAGTGTTCACATTGCTTCGCAGAATCGCTTTTGTGCAGAAAACAGTAACACTTGTTCAGAACGAAAGAAAGCACAGAGCCCCAGATTTTATGCTGTGCTGGAGAGCTTGCAGAGCACTGGGGAAAAGCAGGCAGAGAATTCCCTGCTAGCACCTTCTCTGTGCCTGGGAAGCAGAAGTGTTCACATTGCTTCGCAGAATCGCTTTTGTGCAGAAAACAGTAACACTTGTTCAGAACAAAAGAAAGCACAGAGCCCCAGATTTTATGCTGTCCTGGAGAGCTTGCAGAGCACTGGGGAAAGGCAGGCAGAGAATTCCCTGCTAGCACCTTCTCTGTGCCTGTTCACATTACTTCGCAGAATCGCTTTTCTGCAGAAAACAGTAACACTTGTTCAGAACGAAAGAAAGCACAGAGCCCCAGATTTGCTGTTGTCCTGGTGAGCTTGCAGAGCACTGGGGAAAGGCAGGCAGAGAATTCCCTGCTAGCACCTTCTCTGTGCCTGGGAAGCAGAAGTGTTCACATTGCTTCGCAGAATCGCTTTTGTGCAGAAAACAGTAACACTTGTTCAGAACGAAAGAAAGCACAGAGCCCCAGATTTTATGTTGTCCCGGAGAGCTTGCAGAGCACTGGGGAAAGGCAGGCAGAGAATTCCCTGCTAGCACCTTCTCTGTGCCTGGGAAGCAGAAGTGTTCACATTGCTTCGCAGAATCACTTTTGTGCAGAAAACAGTAACACTTGTTCAGAACAAAAGAAAGCACAGAGCCCCAGATTTTATGTTGTCCTCTAGAGCTTGCAGAGCACTGGGGAAAGGCAGGCAGAGAATTCCCTGCTAGCACCTTCTCTGTGCCTGGGAAGCAAAAGTGTTCACATTGCTTCGCAGAATCGCTTTTGTGCAGAAAACAGTAACACTTGTTCAGAACGAAAGAAAACACAGAGCCCCAGATTTTATGCTGTCCTGGAGAGCTTGCAGAGCACTGGGGAAAGGCAGGCAGAGAATTCCCTGCTAGCACCTTCTCTGTGCCTGGGAAGCAGAAGTGTTCACATTGCTTCGCAGAATCGCTTTTGTGCAGAAAACACTAACACTTGTTCAGAACGAAAGAAAGCACAGAGCCCCAGATTTTATGCTGTCCTGGAGAGCTTGCAGAGCACTGGGGAAAGGCAGGCAGAGAATTCCCTGCTAGCACCTTCTCTGTGCCTGGGAAGCAAAAGTGTTCACATTGCTTCGCAGAATCGCTTTTGTGCAGAAAACACTAACACTTGTTCAGAACGAAAGAAAGCACAGAGCCCCAGATTTTATGTTGTCCTGGAGAGCTTGCAGAGCACTGGGGAAAAGCAGGCAGAGAATTCCCTGCTAGCACCTTCTCTGTGCCTGGGAAGCAGAAGTGTTCACAATGCTTCGCAGAATCGCTTTTGTGCAGAAAACAGTAACACTTGTTCAGAACAAAAGAAAGCACAGAGCCCCAGATTTTATGCTGTCCTGGAGAGCTTGCAGAGCACTGGGGAAAGGCAGGCAGAGAATTCCCTGCTAGCACCTTCTCTGTGCCTGGGAAGCAGAAGTGTTCACATTGCTTCGCAGAATCGCTTTTGTGCAGAAAACAGTAACACTTGTTCAGAACAAAAGAAAGCACAGAGCCCCAGATTTTATGTTGTCCTCTAGAGCTTGCAGAGCACTGGGGAAAGGCAGGCAGAGAATTCCCTGCTAGCACCTTCTCTGTGCCTGGGAAGCAGAAGTGTTCACATTGCTTCGCAGAATCGCTTTTGTGCAGAAAACAGTAACTCTTGTTAGGAACGAAAGAAAGCACAGAGCCCCAGATTTTATGTTGTCCTGGAGAGCTTGCAGAGCACTGGGGAAAGGCAGGCAGAGAATTCCCTGCTAGCACCTTCTCTGTGCCTGGGAAGCAGAAGTGTTCACATTGCTTCGCAGAATCACTTTTGTGCAGAAAACAGTAACTCTTGTTAGGAACGAAAGAAAACACAGAGCCCCAGATTTTATGTTGTCCTGGAGAGGTTGCAGAGCACTGGGGAAAGGCAGGCAGAGAATTCCCTGCTAGCACCTTCTCTGTGCCTGGGAAGCAGAAGTGTTCACATTGCTTCGCAGAATCGCTTTTGTGCAGAAAACAGTAACACTTGTTCAGAACGAAAGAAAGCACAGAGCCCCAGATTTTATGCTGTCCTGGAGAGCTTGCAGAGCACTGGGGAAAGGCAGGCAGAGAATTCCCTGCTAGCACCTTCTCTGTGCCTGGGAAGCAGAAGTGTTCACATTGCTTCGCAGAATCACTTTTGTGCAGAAAACAGTAACACTTGTTCAGAACGAAAGAAAGCACAGAGCCCCAGATTTGCTGTTGTCCTGGAGAGCTTTCAGAGCACTGGGGAAAGGCAGGCAGAGAATTCCCTGCTAGCACCTTCTCTGTGCCTGTTCACATTGCTTCGCAGAATCGCTTTTGTGCAGAAAACACTAACACTTGTTCAGAACAAAAGAAAGCAAAGAGTCCCAGATTTTATGCTGTACTGGAGAGCTTGCAGAGCACTGGGGAAAGGCAGGCAGAGAATTCCCTGCTAGCACCTTCTCTGTGCCTGGGAAGCAAAAGTGTTCACATTGCTTCGCAGAATCGCTTTTGTGCAGAAAACACTAACACTTGTTCAGAACGAAAGAAAGCACAGAGCCCCAGATTTTATGTTGTCCTCTAGAGCTTGCAGAGCACTGGGGAAAGGCAGGCAGAGAATTCCCTGCTAGCACCTTCTCTGTGCCTGGGAAGCAGAAGTGTTCACATTGCTTCGCAGAATCGCTTTTGTGCAGAAAACAGTAACACTTGTTCAGAACGAAAGAAAGCACAGAGCCCCAGATTTTATGCTGTCCTGGAGAGCTTGCAGAGCACTGGGGAAAGGCAGGCAGAGAATTCCCTGCTAGCACCTTCTCTGTGCCTGTTCACATTGCTTCGCAGAATCGCTTTTGTGCAGAAAACACTAACACTTGTTCAGAACAAAAGAAAGCAAAGAGTCCCAGATTTTATGCTGTACTGGAGAGCTTGCAGAGCACTGGGGAAAGGCAGGCAGAGAATTCCCTGCTAGCACCTTCTCTGTGCCTGGGAAGCAAAAGTGTTCACATTGCTTCGCAGAATCGCTTTTGTGCAGAAAACAGTAACACTTGTTCAGAACGAAAGAAAGCACAGAGCCCCAGATTTGCTGTTGTCCTGGAGAGCTTGCAGAGCACTGGGGAAAGGCAGGCAGAGAATTCCCTGCTAGCACCTTCTCTGTGCCTGGGAAGCAGAAGTGTTCACATTGCTTCGCAGAATCGCTTTTGTGCAGAAAACAGTAACACTTGTTCAGAACAAAAGAAAGCACAGAGCCCCAGATTTTATGCTGTCCTGGAGAGCTTGCAGAGCACTGGGGAAAGGCAGGCAGAGAATTCCCTGCTAGCACCTTCTCTGTGCCTGTTCACATTACTTCGCAGAATCGCTTTTGTGCAGAAAACAGTAACACTTGTTCAGAACGAAAGAAAGCACAGAGCCCCAGATTTTATGCTGTCCTGGTGAGCTTGCAGAGCACTGGGGAAAGGCAGGCAGAGAATTCCCTGCTAGCACCTTCTCTGTGCCTGGGAAGCAGAAGTGTTCACATTGCTTCGCAGAATCGCTTTTGTGCAGAAAACAGTAACACTTGTTCAGAACGAAAGAAAGCACAGAGCCCCAGATTTTATGCTGTCCTGGAGAGATTGCAGAGCACTGGGGAAAGGCAGGCAGAGAATTCCCTGCTAGCACCTTCTCTGTGCCTGGGAAGCAGAAGTGTTCACATTGCTTCGCAGAATCACTTTTGTGCAGAAAACAGTAACACTTGTTCAGAACGAAAGAAAGCACAGAGCCCCAGATTTTATGCTGTACTGGAGAGCTTGCAGAGCACTGGGGAAAGGCAGGCAGAGAATTCCCTGCTAGCACCTTCTCTGTGCCTGGGAAGCAAAAGTGTTCACATTGCTTCGCAGAATCGCTTTTGTGCAGAAAACACTAACACTTGTTCAGAACGAAAGAAAGCACAGAGCCCCAGATTTTATGTTGTCCCGGAGAGCTTGCAGAGCACTGGGGAAAGGCAGGCAGAGAATTCCCTGCTAGCACCTTCTCTGTGCCTGGGAAGCAGAAGTGTTCACATTGCTTCGCAGAATCACTTTTGTGCAGAAAACAGTAACACTTGTTCAGAACAAAAGAAAGCACAGAGCCCCAGATTTTATGTTGTCCTCTAGAGCTTGCAGAGCACTGGGGAAAGGCAGGCAGAGAATTCCCTGCTAGCACCTTCTCTGTGCCTGGGAAGCAAAAGTGTTCACATTGCTTCGCAGAATCGCTTTTGTGCAGAAAACAGTAACACTTGTTCAGAACGAAAGAAAACACAGAGCCCCAGATTTTATGCTGTCCTGGAGAGCTTGCAGAGCACTGGGGAAAGGCAGGCAGAGAATTCCCTGCTAGCACCTTCTCTGTGCCTGGGAAGCAGAAGTGTTCACATTGCTTCGCAGAATCGCTTTTGTGCAGAAAACACTAACACTTGTTCAGAACGAAAGAAAGCACAGAGCCCCAGATTTTATGCTGTCCTGGAGAGCTTGCAGAGCACTGGGGAAAGGCAGGCAGAGAATTCCCTGCTAGCACCTTCTCTGTGCCTGGGAAGCAAAAGTGTTCACATTGCTTCGCAGAATCGCTTTTGTGCAGAAAACACTAACACTTGTTCAGAACGAAAGAAAGCACAGAGCCCCAGATTTTATGTTGTCCTGGAGAGCTTGCAGAGCACTGGGGAAAAGCAGGCAGAGAATTCCCTGCTAGCACCTTCTCTGTGCCTGGGAAGCAGAAGTGTTCACATTGCTTCGCAGAATCGCTTTTGTGCAGAAAACAGTAACACTTGTTCAGAACAAAAGAAAGCACAGAGCCCCAGATTTTATGCTGTCCTGGAGAGCTTGCAGAGCACTGGGGAAAGGCAGGCAGAGAATTCCCTGCTAGCACCTTCTCTGTGCCTGGGAAGCAGAAGTGTTCACATTGCTTCGCAGAATCGCTTTTGTGCAGAAAACAGTAACACTTGTTCAGAACAAAAGAAAGCACAGAGCCCCAGATTTTATGTTGTCCTCTAGAGCTTGCAGAGCACTGGGGAAAGGCAGGCAGAGAATTCCCTGCTAGCACCTTCTCTGTGCCTGGGAAGCAGAAGTGTTCACATTGCTTCGCAGAATCGCTTTTGTGCAGAAAACAGTAACACTTTTTCAGAACAAAAGAAAGCACAGAGCCCCAGATTTTATGTTGTCCTGGAGAGCTTGCAGAGCACTGGGGAAAGGCAGGCAGAGAATTCCCTGCTAGCACCTTCTCTGTGCCTGGGAAGCAGAAGTGTTCACATTGCTTCGCAGAATCGCTTTTGTGCAGAAAACAGTAACTCTTGTTAGGAACGAAAGAAAACACAGAGCCCCAGATTTTATGTTGTCCTGGAGAGGTTGCAGAGCACTGGGGAAAGGCAGGCAGAGAATTCCCTGCTAGCACCTTCTCTGTGCCTGGGAAGCAGAAGTGTTCACATTGCTTCGCAGAATCGCTTTTGTGCAGAAAACAGTAACACTTGTTCAGAACGAAAGAAAGCACAGAGCCCCAGATTTTATGCTGTCCTGGAGAGCTTGCAGAGCACTGGGGAAAGGCAGGCAGAGAATTCCCTGCTAGCACCTTCTCTGTGCCTGTTCACATTGCTTCGCAGAATCGCTTTTGTGCAGAAAACACTAACACTTGTTCAGAACAAAAGAAAGCAAAGAGTCCCAGATTTTATGCTGTACTGGAGAGCTTGCAGAGCACTGGGGAAAGGCAGGCAGAGAATTCCCTGCTAGCACCTTCTCTGTGCCTGGGAAGCAAAAGTGTTCACATTGCTTCGCAGAATCGCTTTTGTGCAGAAAACAGTAACACTTGTTCAGAACGAAAGAAAGCACAGAGCCCCAGATTTTATGTTGTCCTCTAGAGCTTGCAGAGCACTGGGGAAAGGCAGGCAGAGAATTCCCTGCTAGCACCTTCTCTGTGCCTGGGAAGCAGAAGTGTTCACATTGCTTCGCAGAATCGCTTTTGTGCAGAAAACAGTAACACTTGTTCAGAACAAAAGAAAGCACAGAGTCCCAGATTTTATGTTGTCCTCTAGAGCTTGCAGAGCACTGGGGAAAGGCAGGCAGAGAATTCCCTGCTAGCACCTTCTCTGTGCCTGGGAAGCAAAAGTGTTCACATTGCTTCGCAGAATCGCTTTTGTGCAGAAAACACTAACACTTGTTCAGAACAAAAGAAAGCAGAGAGCCCCAGATTTTATGCTGTCCTGGAGAGCTTGCAGAGCACTGGGGAAAGGCAGGCAGAGAATTCCCTGCTAGCACCTTCTCTGTGCCTGGGAAGCAGAAGTGTTCACATTGCTTCGCAGAATCGCTTTTGTGCAGAAAACAGTAACACTTGTTCAGAACGAAAGAAAGCACAGAGCCCCAGATTTTATGCTGTCCTGGAGAGCTTGCAGAGCACTGGGGAAAGGCAGGCAGAGAATTCCCTGCTAGCACCTTCTCTGTGCCTGGGAAGCAGAAGTGTTCACATTGCTTCGCAGAATCACTTTTGTGCAGAAAACAGTAACACTTGTTCAGAACGAAAGAAAGCACAGAGCCCCAGATTTTATGCTGTCCTGGAGAGCTTGCAGAGCACTGGGGAAAGGCAGGCAGAGAATTCCCTGCTAGCACCTTCTCTGTGCCTGGGAAGCAAAAGTGTTCACATTGCTTCGCAGAATCGCTTTTGTGCAGAAAACACTAACACTTGTTCAGAACGAAAGAAAGCACAGAGCCCCAGATTTTATGCTGTCCTGGAGAGCTTGCAGAGCACTGGGGAAAAGCAGGCAGAGAATTCCCTGCTAGCACCTTCTCTGTGCCTGGGAAGCAGAAGTGTTCACATTGCTTCGCAGAATCGCTTTTGTGCAGAAAACAGTAACACTTGTTCAGAACAAAAGAAAGCACAGAGCCCCAGATTTTATGCTGTCCTGGAGAGCTTGCAGAGCACTGGGGAAAGGCATGCAGAGAATTCCCTGCTAGCACCTTCTCTGTGCCTGTTCACATTGCTTCGCAGAATCGCTTTTGTGCAGAAAACAGTAACACTTGTTCAGAACAAAAGAAAGCACAGAGCCCCAGATTTTATGTTGTCCTGGAGAGCTTGCAGAGCACTGGGGAAAGGCAGGCAGAGAATTCCCTGCTAGCACCTTCTCTGTGCCTGGGAAGCAAAAGTGTTCACATTGCTTCGCAGAATCGCTTTTGTGCAGAAAACAGTAACACTTGTTCAGAACGAAAGAAAGCACAGAGCCCCAGATTTTATGTTGTCCTGGAGAGCTTGCAGAGCACTGGGGAAAAGCAGGCAGAGAATTCCCTGCTAGCACCTTCTCTGTGCCTGGGAAGCAGAAGTGTTCACATTGCTTCGCAGAATCGCTTTTGTGCAGAAAACAGTAACACTTGTTCAGAACAAAAGAAAGCACAGAGCCCCAGATTTTATGCTGTCCTGGAGAGCTTGCAGAGCACTGGGGAAAGGCAGGCAGAGAATTCCCTGCTAGCACCTTCTCTGTGCCTGTTCACATTACTTCGCAGAATCGCTTTTCTGCAGAAAACAGTAACACTTGTTCAGAACGAAAGAAAGCACAGAGCCCCAGATTTGCTGTTGTCCTGGTGAGCTTGCAGAGCACTGGGGAAAGGCAGGCAGAGAATTCCCTGCTAGCACCTTCTCTGTGCCTGGGAAGCAGAAGTGTTCACATTGCTTCGCAGAATCGCTTTTGTGCAGAAAACAGTAACACTTGTTCAGAACGAAAGAAAGCACAGAGCCCCAGATTTTATGTTGTCCCGGAGAGCTTGCAGAGCACTGGGGAAAGGCAGGCAGAGAATTCCCTGCTAGCACCTTCTCTGTGCCTGGGAAGCAGAAGTGTTCACATTGCTTCGCAGAATCACTTTTGTGCAGAAAACAGTAACACTTGTTCAGAACAAAAGAAAGCACAGAGCCCCAGATTTTATGTTGTCCTCTAGAGCTTGCAGAGCACTGGGGAAAGGCAGGCAGAGAATTCCCTGCTAGCACCTTCTCTGTGCCTGGGAAGCAAAAGTGTTCACATTGCTTCGCAGAATCGCTTTTGTGCAGAAAACAGTAACACTTGTTCAGAACGAAAGAAAACACAGAGCCCCAGATTTTATGCTGTCCTGGAGAGCTTGCAGAGCACTGGGGAAAGGCAGGCAGAGAATTCCCTGCTAGCACCTTCTCTGTGCCTGGGAAGCAGAAGTGTTCACATTGCTTCGCAGAATCGCTTTTGTGCAGAAAACACTAACACTTGTTCAGAACGAAAGAAAGCACAGAGCCCCAGATTTTATGCTGTCCTGGAGAGCTTGCAGAGCACTGGGGAAAGGCAGGCAGAGAATTCCCTGCTAGCACCTTCTCTGTGCCTGGGAAGCAAAAGTGTTCACATTGCTTCGCAGAATCGCTTTTGTGCAGAAAACACTAACACTTGTTCAGAACGAAAGAAAGCACAGAGCCCCAGATTTTATGTTGTCCTGGAGAGCTTGCAGAGCACTGGGGAAAAGCAGGCAGAGAATTCCCTGCTAGCACCTTCTCTGTGCCTGGGAAGCAGAAGTGTTCACAATGCTTCGCAGAATCGCTTTTGTGCAGAAAACAGTAACACTTGTTCAGAACAAAAGAAAGCACAGAGCCCCAGATTTTATGCTGTCCTGGAGAGCTTGCAGAGCACTGGGGAAAGGCAGGCAGAGAATTCCCTGCTAGCACCTTCTCTGTGCCTGGGAAGCAGAAGTGTTCACATTGCTTCGCAGAATCGCTTTTGTGCAGAAAACAGTAACACTTGTTCAGAACAAAAGAAAGCACAGAGCCCCAGATTTTATGTTGTCCTCTAGAGCTTGCAGAGCACTGGGGAAAGGCAGGCAGAGAATTCCCTGCTAGCACCTTCTCTGTGCCTGGGAAGCAGAAGTGTTCACATTGCTTCGCAGAATCGCTTTTGTGCAGAAAACAGTAACACTTTTTCAGAACGAAAGAAAGCACAGAGCCCCAGATTTTATGTTGTCCTGGAGAGCTTGCAGAGCACTGGGGAAAGGCAGGCAGAGAATTCCCTGCTAGCACCTTCTCTGTGCCTGGGAAGCAGAAGTGTTCACATTGCTTCGCAGAATCGCTTTTGTGCAGAAAACAGTAACTCTTGTTAGGAACGAAAGAAAACACAGAGCCCCAGATTTTATGTTGTCCTGGAGAGGTTGCAGAGCACTGGGGAAAGGCAGGCAGAGAATTCCCTGCTAGCACCTTCTCTGTGCCTGGGAAGCAGAAGTGTTCACATTGCTTCGCAGAATCGCTTTTGTGCAGAAAACAGTAACACTTGTTCAGAACGAAAGAAAGCACAGAGCCCCAGATTTTATGCTGTCCTGGAGAGCTTGCAGAGCACTGGGGAAAGGCAGGCAGAGAATTCCCTGCTAGCACCTTCTCTGTGCCTGTTCACATTGCTTCGCAGAATCGCTTTTGTGCAGAAAACACTAACACTTGTTCAGAACAAAAGAAAGCAAAGAGTCCCAGATTTTATGCTGTACTGGAGAGCTTGCAGAGCACTGGGGAAAGGCAGGCAGAGAATTCCCTGCTAGCACCTTCTCTGTGCCTGGGAAGCAAAAGTGTTCACATTGCTTCGCAGAATCGCTTTTGTGCAGAAAACAGTAACACTTGTTCAGAACGAAAGAAAGCACAGAGCCCCAGATTTTATGTTGTCCTCTAGAGCTTGCAGAGCACTGGGGAAAGGCAGGCAGAGAATTCCCTGCTAGCACCTTCTCTGTGCCTGGGAAGCAGAAGTGTTCACATTGCTTCGCAGAATCGCTTTTGTGCAGAAAACAGTAACACTTGTTCAGAACAAAAGAAAGCACAGAGTCCCAGATTTTATGTTGTCCTCTAGAGCTTGCAGAGCACTGGGGAAAGGCAGGCAGAGAATTCCCTGCTAGCACCTTCTCTGTGCCTGGGAAGCAAAAGTGTTCACATTGCTTCGCAGAATCGCTTTTGTGCAGAAAACACTAACACTTGTTCAGAACAAAAGAAAGCAGAGAGCCCCAGATTTTATGCTGTCCTGGAGAGCTTGCAGAGCACTGGGGAAAGGCAGGCAGAGAATTCCCTGCTAGCACCTTCTCTGTGCCTGGGAAGCAGAAGTGTTCACATTGCTTCGCAGAATCGCTTTTGTGCAGAAAACAGTAACACTTGTTCAGAACGAAAGAAAGCACAGAGCCCCAGATTTTATGCTGTCCTGGAGAGCTTGCAGAGCACTGGGGAAAGGCAGGCAGAGAATTCCCTGCTAGCACCTTCTCTGTGCCTGGGAAGCAGAAGTGTTCACATTGCTTCGCAGAATCACTTTTGTGCAGAAAACAGTAACACTTGTTCAGAACGAAAGAAAGCACAGAGCCCCAGATTTTATGCTGTCCTGGAGAGCTTGCAGAGCACTGGGGAAAGGCAGGCAGAGAATTCCCTGCTAGCACCTTCTCTGTGCCTGGGAAGCAAAAGTGTTCACATTGCTTCGCAGAATCGCTTTTGTGCAGAAAACACTAACACTTGTTCAGAACGAAAGAAAGCACAGAGCCCCAGATTTTATGCTGTCCTGGAGAGCTTGCAGAGCACTGGGGAAAAGCAGGCAGAGAATTCCCTGCTAGCACCTTCTCTGTGCCTGGGAAGCAGAAGTGTTCACATTGCTTCGCAGAATCGCTTTTGTGCAGAAAACAGTAACACTTGTTCAGAACAAAAGAAAGCACAGAGCCCCAGATTTTATGCTGTCCTGGAGAGCTTGCAGAGCACTGGGGAAAGGCATGCAGAGAATTCCCTGCTAGCACCTTCTCTGTGCCTGTTCACATTGCTTCGCAGAATCGCTTTTGTGCAGAAAACAGTAACACTTGTTCAGAACAAAAGAAAGCACAGAGCCCCAGATTTTATGTTGTCCTGGAGAGCTTGCAGAGCACTGGGGAAAGGCAGGCAGAGAATTCCCTGCTAGCACCTTCTCTGTGCCTGGGAAGCAAAAGTGTTCACATTGCTTCGCAGAATCGCTTTTGTGCAGAAAACAGTAACACTTGTTCAGAACGAAAGAAAGCACAGAGCCCCAGATTTTATGCTGTGCTGGAGAGCTTGCAGAGCACTGGGGAAAAGCAGGCAGAGAATTCCCTGCTAGCACCTTCTCTGTGCCTGGGAAGCAGAAGTGTTCACATTGCTTCGCAGAATCGCTTTTGTGCAGAAAACAGTAACACTTGTTCAGAACAAAAGAAAGCACAGAGCCCCAGATTTTATGCTGTCCTGGAGAGCTTGCAGAGCACTGGGGAAAGGCAGGCAGAGAATTCCCTGCTAGCACCTTCTCTGTGCCTGTTCACATTACTTCGCAGAATCGCTTTTCTGCAGAAAACAGTAACACTTGTTCAGAACGAAAGAAAGCACAGAGCCCCAGATTTGCTGTTGTCCTGGTGAGCTTGCAGAGCACTGGGGAAAGGCAGGCAGAGAATTCCCTGCTAGCACCTTCTCTGTGCCTGGGAAGCAGAAGTGTTCACATTGCTTCGCAGAATCGCTTTTGTGCAGAAAACAGTAACACTTGTTCAGAACGAAAGAAAGCACAGAGCCCCAGATTTTATGTTGTCCCGGAGAGCTTGCAGAGCACTGGGGAAAGGCAGGCAGAGAATTCCCTGCTAGCACCTTCTCTGTGCCTGGGAAGCAGAAGTGTTCACATTGCTTCGCAGAATCACTTTTGTGCAGAAAACAGTAACACTTGTTCAGAACAAAAGAAAGCACAGAGCCCCAGATTTTATGTTGTCCTCTAGAGCTTGCAGAGCACTGGGGAAAGGCAGGCAGAGAATTCCCTGCTAGCACCTTCTCTGTGCCTGGGAAGCAAAAGTGTTCACATTGCTTCGCAGAATCGCTTTTGTGCAGAAAACAGTAACACTTGTTCAGAACGAAAGAAAACACAGAGCCCCAGATTTTATGCTGTCCTGGAGAGCTTGCAGAGCACTGGGGAAAGGCAGGCAGAGAATTCCCTGCTAGCACCTTCTCTGTGCCTGGGAAGCAGAAGTGTTCACATTGCTTCGCAGAATCGCTTTTGTGCAGAAAACACTAACACTTGTTCAGAACGAAAGAAAGCACAGAGCCCCAGATTTTATGCTGTCCTGGAGAGCTTGCAGAGCACTGGGGAAAGGCAGGCAGAGAATTCCCTGCTAGCACCTTCTCTGTGCCTGGGAAGCAAAAGTGTTCACATTGCTTCGCAGAATCGCTTTTGTGCAGAAAACACTAACACTTGTTCAGAACGAAAGAAAGCACAGAGCCCCAGATTTTATGTTGTCCTGGAGAGCTTGCAGAGCACTGGGGAAAAGCAGGCAGAGAATTCCCTGCTAGCACCTTCTCTGTGCCTGGGAAGCAGAAGTGTTCACAATGCTTCGCAGAATCGCTTTTGTGCAGAAAACAGTAACACTTGTTCAGAACAAAAGAAAGCACAGAGCCCCAGATTTTATGCTGTCCTGGAGAGCTTGCAGAGCACTGGGGAAAGGCAGGCAGAGAATTCCCTGCTAGCACCTTCTCTGTGCCTGGGAAGCAGAAGTGTTCACATTGCTTCGCAGAATCGCTTTTGTGCAGAAAACAGTAACACTTGTTCAGAACAAAAGAAAGCACAGAGCCCCAGATTTTATGTTGTCCTCTAGAGCTTGCAGAGCACTGGGGAAAGGCAGGCAGAGAATTCCCTGCTAGCACCTTCTCTGTGCCTGGGAAGCAGAAGTGTTCACATTGCTTCGCAGAATCGCTTTTGTGCAGAAAACAGTAACTCTTGTTAGGAACGAAAGAAAGCACAGAGCCCCAGATTTTATGTTGTCCTGGAGAGCTTGCAGAGCACTGGGGAAAGGCAGGCAGAGAATTCCCTGCTAGCACCTTCTCTGTGCCTGGGAAGCAGAAGTGTTCACATTGCTTCGCAGAATCACTTTTGTGCAGAAAACAGTAACTCTTGTTAGGAACGAAAGAAAACACAGAGCCCCAGATTTTATGTTGTCCTGGAGAGGTTGCAGAGCACTGGGGAAAGGCAGGCAGAGAATTCCCTGCTAGCACCTTCTCTGTGCCTGGGAAGCAGAAGTGTTCACATTGCTTCGCAGAATCGCTTTTGTGCAGAAAACAGTAACACTTGTTCAGAACGAAAGAAAGCACAGAGCCCCAGATTTTATGCTGTCCTGGAGAGCTTGCAGAGCACTGGGGAAAGGCAGGCAGAGAATTCCCTGCTAGCACCTTCTCTGTGCCTGGGAAGCAGAAGTGTTCACATTGCTTCGCAGAATCACTTTTGTGCAGAAAACAGTAACACTTGTTCAGAACGAAAGAAAGCACAGAGCCCCAGATTTGCTGTTGTCCTGGAGAGCTTTCAGAGCACTGGGGAAAGGCAGGCAGAGAATTCCCTGCTAGCACCTTCTCTGTGCCTGTTCACATTGCTTCGCAGAATCGCTTTTGTGCAGAAAACACTAACACTTGTTCAGAACAAAAGAAAGCAAAGAGTCCCAGATTTTATGCTGTACTGGAGAGCTTGCAGAGCACTGGGGAAAGGCAGGCAGAGAATTCCCTGCTAGCACCTTCTCTGTGCCTGGGAAGCAAAAGTGTTCACATTGCTTCGCAGAATCGCTTTTGTGCAGAAAACACTAACACTTGTTCAGAACGAAAGAAAGCACAGAGCCCCAGATTTTATGTTGTCCTCTAGAGCTTGCAGAGCACTGGGGAAAGGCAGGCAGAGAATTCCCTGCTAGCACCTTCTCTGTGCCTGGGAAGCAGAAGTGTTCACATTGCTTCGCAGAATCGCTTTTGTGCAGAAAACAGTAACACTTGTTCAGAACGAAAGAAAGCACAGAGCCCCAGATTTTATGCTGTCCTGGAGAGCTTGCAGAGCACTGGGGAAAGGCAGGCAGAGAATTCCCTGCTAGCACCTTCTCTGTGCCTGTTCACATTGCTTCGCAGAATCGCTTTTGTGCAGAAAACACTAACACTTGTTCAGAACAAAAGAAAGCAAAGAGTCCCAGATTTTATGCTGTACTGGAGAGCTTGCAGAGCACTGGGGAAAGGCAGGCAGAGAATTCCCTGCTAGCACCTTCTCTGTGCCTGGGAAGCAAAAGTGTTCACATTGCTTCGCAGAATCGCTTTTGTGCAGAAAACAGTAACACTTGTTCAGAACGAAAGAAAGCACAGAGCCCCAGATTTTATGTTGTCCTCTAGAGCTTGCAGAGCACTGGGAAAGGCAGGCAGAGAATTCCCTGCTAGCACCTTCTCTGTGCCTGGGAAGCAGAAGTGTTCACATTGCTTCGCAGAATCGCTTTTGTGCAGAAAACAGTAACACTTGTTCAGAACAAAAGAAAGCACAGAGTCCCAGATTTTATGTTGTCCTCTAGAGCTTGCAGAGCACTGGGGAAAGGCAGGCAGAGAATTCCCTGCTAGCACCTTCTCTGTGCCTGGGAAGCAAAAGTGTTCACATTGCTTCGCAGAATCGCTTTTGTGCAGAAAACACTAACACTTGTTCAGAACAAAAGAAAGCACAGAGCCCCAGATTTTATGCTGTCCTGGAGAGCTTGCAGAGCACTGGGGAAAGGCAGGCAGAGAATTCCCTGCTAGCACCTTCTCTGTGCCTGGGAAGCAGAAGTGTTCACATTGCTTTGCAGAATCGCTTTTGTGCAGAAAACAGTAACACTTGTTCAGAACGAAAGAAAGCACAGAGCCCCAGATTTTATGCTGTCCTGGAGAGCTTGCAGAGCACTGGGGAAAGGCAGGCAGAGAATTCCCTGCTAGCACCTTCTCTGTGCCTGGGAAGCAGAAGTGTTCACATTGCTTCGCAGAATCACTTTTGTGCAGAAAACAGTAACACTTGTTCAGAACGAAAGAAAGCACAGAGCCCCAGATTTTATGCTGTCCTGGAGAGCTTGCAGAGCACTGGGGAAAGGCAGGCAGAGAATTCCCTGCTAGCACCTTCTCTGTGCCTGGGAAGCAAAAGTGTTCACATTGCTTCGCAGAATCGCTTTTGTGCAGAAAACACTAACACTTGTTCAGAACGAAAGAAAGCACAGAGCCCCAGATTTTATGCTGTCCTGGAGAGCTTGCAGAGCACTGGGGAAAAGCAGGCAGAGAATTCCCTGCTAGCACCTTCTCTGTGCCTGGGAAGCAGAAGTGTTCACATTGCTTCGCAGAATCGCTTTTGTGCAGAAAACAGTAACACTTGTTCAGAACAAAAGAAAGCACAGAGCCCCAGATTTTATGCTGTCCTGGAGAGCTTGCAGAGCACTGGGGAAAGGCATGCAGAGAATTCCCTGCTAGCACCTTCTCTGTGCCTGTTCACATTGCTTCGCAGAATCGCTTTTGTGCAGAAAACAGTAACACTTGTTCAGAACAAAAGAAAGCACAGAGCCCCAGATTTTATGTTGTCCTGGAGAGCTTGCAGAGCACTGGGGAAAGGCAGGCAGAGAATTCCCTGCTAGCACCTTCTCTGTGCCTGGGAAGCAAAAGTGTTCACATTGCTTCGCAGAATCGCTTTTGTGCAGAAAACAGTAACACTTGTTCAGAACAAAAGAAAGCACAGAGCCCCAGATTTTATGCTGTGCTGGAGAGCTTGCAGAGCACTGGGGAAAAGCAGGCAGAGAATTCCCTGCTAGCACCTTCTCTGTGCCTGGGAAGCAGAAGTGTTCACATTGCTTCGCAGAATCGCTTTTGTGCAGAAAACAGTAACACTTGTTCAGAACAAAAGAAAGCACAGAGCCCCAGATTTTATGCTGTCCTGGAGAGCTTGCAGAGCACTGGGGAAAGGCAGGCAGAGAATTCCCTGCTAGCACCTTCTCTGTGCCTGTTCACATTACTTCGCAGAATCGCTTTTCTGCAGAAAACAGTAACACTTGTTCAGAACGAAAGAAAGCACAGAGCCCCAGATTTGCTGTTGTCCTGGTGAGCTTGCAGAGCACTGGGGAAAGGCAGGCAGAGAATTCCCTGCTAGCACCTTCTCTGTGCCTGGGAAGCAGAAGTGTTCACATTGCTTCGCAGAATCGCTTTTGTGCAGAAAACAGTAACACTTGTTCAGAACGAAAGAAAGCACAGAGCCCCAGATTTTATGTTGTCCCGGAGAGCTTGCAGAGCACTGGGGAAAGGCAGGCAGAGAATTCCCTGCTAGCACCTTCTCTGTGCCTGGGAAGCAGAAGTGTTCACATTGCTTCGCAGAATCACTTTTGTGCAGAAAACAGTAACACTTGTTCAGAACAAAAGAAAGCACAGAGCCCCAGATTTTATGTTGTCCTCTAGAGCTTGCAGAGCACTGGGGAAAGGCAGGCAGAGAATTCCCTGCTAGCACCTTCTCTGTGCCTGGGAAGCAAAAGTGTTCACATTGCTTCGCAGAATCGCTTTTGTGCAGAAAACAGTAACACTTGTTCAGAACGAAAGAAAACACAGAGCCCCAGATTTTATGCTGTCCTGGAGAGCTTGCAGAGCACTGGGGAAAGGCAGGCAGAGAATTCCCTGCTAGCACCTTCTCTGTGCCTGGGAAGCAGAAGTGTTCACATTGCTTCGCAGAATCGCTTTTGTGCAGAAAACACTAACACTTGTTCAGAACGAAAGAAAGCACAGAGCCCCAGATTTTATGCTGTCCTGGAGAGCTTGCAGAGCACTGGGGAAAGGCAGGCAGAGAATTCCCTGCTAGCACCTTCTCTGTGCCTGGGAAGCAAAAGTGTTCACATTGCTTCGCAGAATCGCTTTTGTGCAGAAAACACTAACACTTGTTCAGAACGAAAGAAAGCACAGAGCCCCAGATTTTATGTTGTCCTGGAGAGCTTGCAGAGCACTGGGGAAAAGCAGGCAGAGAATTCCCTGCTAGCACCTTCTCTGTGCCTGGGAAGCAGAAGTGTTCACAATGCTTCGCAGAATCGCTTTTGTGCAGAAAACAGTAACACTTGTTCAGAACAAAAGAAAGCACAGAGCCCCAGATTTTATGCTGTCCTGGAGAGCTTGCAGAGCACTGGGGAAAGGCAGGCAGAGAATTCCCTGCTAGCACCTTCTCTGTGCCTGGGAAGCAGAAGTGTTCACATTGCTTCGCAGAATCGCTTTTGTGCAGAAAACAGTAACACTTGTTCAGAACAAAAGAAAGCACAGAGCCCCAGATTTTATGTTGTCCTCTAGAGCTTGCAGAGCACTGGGGAAAGGCAGGCAGAGAATTCCCTGCTAGCACCTTCTCTGTGCCTGGGAAGCAGAAGTGTTCACATTGCTTCGCAGAATCGCTTTTGTGCAGAAAACAGTAACTCTTGTTAGGAACGAAAGAAAGCACAGAGCCCCAGATTTTATGTTGTCCTGGAGAGCTTGCAGAGCACTGGGGAAAGGCAGGCAGAGAATTCCCTGCTAGCACCTTCTCTGTGCCTGGGAAGCAGAAGTGTTCACATTGCTTCGCAGAATCGCTTTTGTGCAGAAAACAGTAACACTTGTTCAGAACGAAAGAAAGCACAGAGCCCCAGATTTTATGCTGTCCTGGAGAGCTTGCAGAGCACTGGGGAAAGGCAGGCAGAGAATTCCCTGCTAGCACCTTCTCTGTGCCTGGGAAGCAGAAGTGTTCACATTGCTTCGCAGAATCACTTTTGTGCAGAAAACAGTAACACTTGTTCAGAACGAAAGAAAGCACAGAGCCCCAGATTTGCTGTTGTCCTGGAGAGCTTTCAGAGCACTGGGGAAAGGCAGGCAGAGAATTCCCTGCTAGCACCTTCTCTGTGCCTGTTCACATTGCTTCGCAGAATCGCTTTTGTGCAGAAAACACTAACACTTGTTCAGAACAAAAGAAAGCAAAGAGTCCCAGATTTTATGCTGTACTGGAGAGCTTGCAGAGCACTGGGGAAAGGCAGGCAGAGAATTCCCTGCTAGCACCTTCTCTGTGCCTGGGAAGCAAAAGTGTTCACATTGCTTCGCAGAATCGCTTTTGTGCAGAAAACACTAACACTTGTTCAGAACGAAAGAAAGCACAGAGCCCCAGATTTTATGTTGTCCTCTAGAGCTTGCAGAGCACTGGGGAAAGGCAGGCAGAGAATTCCCTGCTAGCACCTTCTCTGTGCCTGGGAAGCAGAAGTGTTCACATTGCTTCGCAGAATCGCTTTTGTGCAGAAAACAGTAACACTTGTTCAGAACAAAAGAAAGCACAGAGTCCCAGATTTTATGTTGTCCTCTAGAGCTTGCAGAGCACTGGGGAAAGGCAGGCAGAGAATTCCCTGCTAGCACCTTCTCTGTGCCTGGGAAGCAAAAGTGTTCACATTGCTTCGCAGAATCGCTTTTGTGCAGAAAACACTAACACTTGTTCAGAACAAAAGAAAGCACAGAGCCCCAGATTTTATGCTGTCCTGGAGAGCTTGCAGAGCACTGGGGAAAGGCAGGCAGAGAATTCCCTGCTAGCACCTTCTCTGTGCCTGGGAAGCAGAAGTGTTCACATTGCTTTGCAGAATCGCTTTTGTGCAGAAAACAGTAACACTTGTTCAGAACGAAAGAAAGCACAGAGCCCCAGATTTTATGCTGTCCTGGAGAGCTTGCAGAGCACTGGGGAAAGGCAGGCAGAGAATTCCCTGCTAGCACCTTCTCTGTGCCTGGGAAGCAGAAGTGTTCACATTGCTTCGCAGAATCACTTTTGTGCAGAAAACAGTAACACTTGTTCAGAACGAAAGAAAGCACAGAGCCCCAGATTTTATGCTGTCCTGGAGAGCTTGCAGAGCACTGGGGAAAGGCAGGCAGAGAATTCCCTGCTAGCACCTTCTCTGTGCCTGGGAAGCAAAAGTGTTCACATTGCTTCGCAGAATCGCTTTTGTGCAGAAAACACTAACACTTGTTCAGAACGAAAGAAAGCACAGAGCCCCAGATTTTATGCTGTCCTGGAGAGCTTGCAGAGCACTGGGGAAAAGCAGGCAGAGAATTCCCTGCTAGCACCTTCTCTGTGCCTGTTCACATTGCTTCGCAGAATCGCTTTTGTGCAGAAAACAGTAACACTTGTTCAGAACAAAAGAAAGCACAGAGCCCCAGATTTTATGTTGTCCTGGAGAGCTTGCAGAGCACTGGGGAAAGGCAGGCAGAGAATTCCCTGCTAGCACCTTCTCTGTGCCTGGGAAGCAAAAGTGTTCACATTGCTTCGCAGAATCGCTTTTGTGCAGAAAACACTAACACTTGTTCAGAACGAAAGAAAGCACAGAGCCCCAGATTTTATGCTGTGCTGGAGAGCTTGCAGAGCACTGGGGAAAAGCAGGCAGAGAATTCCCTGCTAGCACCTTCTCTGTGCCTGGGAAGCAGAAGTGTTCACATTGCTTCGCAGAATCGCTTTTGTGCAGAAAACAGTAACACTTGTTCAGAACAAAAGAAAGCACAGAGCCCCAGATTTTATGCTGTCCTGGAGAGCTTGCAGAGCACTGGGGAAAGGCAGGCAGAGAATTCCCTGCTAGCACCTTCTCTGTGCCTGTTCACATTACTTCGCAGAATCGCTTTTCTGCAGAAAACAGTAACACTTGTTCAGAACGAAAGAAAGCACAGAGCCCCAGATTTTATGCTGTCCTGGTGAGCTTGCAGAGCACTGGGGAAAGGCAGGCAGAGAATTCCCTGCTAGCACCTTCTCTGTGCCTGGGAAGCAGAAGTGTTCACATTGCTTCGCAGAATCGCTTTTGTGCAGAAAACAGTAACACTTGTTCAGAACGAAAGAAAGCACAGAGCCCCAGATTTTATGCTGTCCTGGAGCGATTGCAGAGCACTGGGGAAAGGCAGGCAGAGAATTCCCTGCTAGCACCTTCTCTGTGCCTGGGAAGCAGAAGTGTTCACATTGCTTCGCAGAATCACTTTTGTGCAGAAAACAGTAACACTTGTTCAGAACGAAAGAAAGCACAGAGCCCCAGATTTTATGCTGTCCTGGAGAGCTTGCAGAGCACTGGGGAAAGGCAGGCAGAGAATTCCCTGCTAGCACCTTCTCTGTGCCTGGGAAGCAAAAGTGTTCACATTGCTTCGCAGAATCGCTTTTGTGCAGAAAACACTAACACTTGTTCAGAACGAAAGAAAGCACAGAGCCGCAGATTTTATGCTGTGCTGGAGAGCTTGCAGAGCACTGGGGAAAAGCAGGCAGAGAATTCCCTGCTAGCACCTTCTCTGTGCCTGGGAAGCAAAAGTGTTCACATTGCTTCGCAGAATCGCTTTTGTGCAGAAAACACTAACACTTGTTCAGAACGAAAGAAAGCACAGAGCCCCAGATTTTATGCTGTCCTGGAGAGCTTGCAGAGCACTGGGGAAAAGCAGGCAGAGAATTCCCTGCTAGCACCTTCTCTGTGCCTGTTCACATTGCTTCGCAGAATCGCTTTTGTGCAGAAAACACTAACACTTGTTCAGAACGAAAGAAAGCACAGAGCCCCAGATTTTATGTTGTCCCGGAGAGCTTGCAGAGCACTGTGGAAAGGCAGGCAGAGAATTCCCTGCTAGCACCTTCTCTGTGCCTGGGAAGCAGAAGTGTTCACATTGCTTCGCAGAATCACTTTTGTGCAGAAAACAGTAACTCTTGTTAGGAACGAAAGAAAACAGAGAGCCCCAGATTTTATGTTGTCCTGGAGAGCTTGCAGAGCACTGGGGAAAGGCAGGCAGAGAATTCCCTGCTAGCACCTTCTCTGTGCCTGGGAAGCAGAAGTGTTCTCATTGCTTCGCAGAATCGCTTTTGTGCAGAAAACAGTAACACTTGTTCAGAACGAAAGAAAGCACAGAGCCCCAGATTTGCTGTTGTCCTGGAGAGCTTGCAGAGCACTGGGGAAAGGCAGGCAGAGAATTCCCTGCTAGCACCTTCTCTGTGCCTGTTCACATTGCTTCGCAGAATCGCTTTTGTGCAGAAAACACTAACACTTGTTCAGAACAAAAGAAAGCAAAGAGTCCCAGATTTTATGCTGTACTGGAGAGCTTGCAGAGCACTGGGGAAAGGCAGGCAGAGAATTCCCTGCTAGCACCTTCTCTGTGCCTGGGAAGCAAAAGTGTTCACATTGCTTCGCAGAATCGCTTTTGTGCAGAAAACACTAACACTTGTTCAGAACGAAAGAAAGCACAGAGCCCCAGATTTTATGTTGTCCTCTAGAGCTTGCAGAGCACTGGGGAAAGGCAGGCAGAGAATTCCCTGCTAGCACCTTCTCTGTGCCTGGGAAGCAAAAGTGTTCACATTGCTTCGCAGAATCGCTTTTGTGCAGAAAACAGTAACACTTGTTCAGAACAAAAGAAAGCACAGAGCCCCAGATTTTATGTTGTCCTCTAGAGCTTGCAGAGCACTGGGGAAAGGCAGGCAGAGAATTCCCTGCTAGCACCTTCTCTGTGCCTGGGAAGCAAAAGTGTTCACATTGCTTCGCAGAATCGCTTTTGTGCAGAAAACAGTAACACTTGTTCAGAACAAAAGAAAGCACAGAGCCCCAGATTTTATGCTGTCCTGGAGAGCTTGCAGAGCACTGGGGAAAGGCAGGCAGAGAATTCCCTGCTAGCACCTTCTCTGTGCCTGGGAAGCAGAAGTGTTCACATTGCTTCGCAGAATCACTTTTGTGCAGAAAACAGTAACACTTGTTCAGAACGAAAGAAAACACAGAGCCCCAGATTTTATGCTGTCCTGGAGAGCTTGCAGAGCACTGGGGAAAGGCAGGCAGAGAATTCCCTGCTAGCACCTTCTCTGTGCCTGGGAAGCAGAAGTGTTCACATTGCTTCGCAGAATCGCTTTTGTGCAGAAAACAGTAACACTTGTTCAGAACGAAAGAAAGCACAGAGCCCCAGATTTTATGCTGTCCTGGAGAGCTTGCAGAGCACTGGGGAAAGGCAGGCAGAGAATTCCCTGCTAGCACCTTCTCTGTGCCTGGGAAGCAGAAGTGTTCACATTGCTTCGCAGAATCGCTTTTGTGCAGAAAACAGTAACACTTGTTCAGAACGAAAGAAAGCACAGAGCCCCAGATTTTATGCTGTCCTGGAGAGCTTGCAGAGCACTGGGGAAAGGCAGGCAGAGAATTCCCTGCTAGCACCTTCTCTGTGCCTGGGAAGCAAAAGTGTTCACATTGCTTCGCAGAATCGCTTTTGTGCAGAAAACACTAACACTTGTTCAGAACGAAAGAAAGCACAGAGCCCCAGATTTTATGCTGTCCTGGAGAGCTTGCAGAGCACTGGGGAAAAGCAGGCAGAGAATTCCCTGCTAGCACCTTCTCTGTGCCTGGGAAGCAGAAGTGTTCACATTGCTTCGCAGAATCGCTTTTGTGCAGAAAACAGTAACACTTGTTCAGAACAAAAGAAAGCACAGAGCCCCAGATTTTATGCTGTCCTGGAGAGCTTGCAGAGCACTGGGGAAAGGCAGGCAGAGAATTCCCTGCTAGCACCTTCTCTGTGCCTGTTCACATTGCTTCGCAGAATCGCTTTTGTGCAGAAAACAGTAACACTTGTTCAGAACAAAAGAAAGCACAGAGCCCCAGATTTTATGTTGTCCTGGAGAGCTTGCAGAGCACTGGGGAAAGGCAGGCAGAGAATTCCCTGCTAGCACCTTCTCTGTGCCTGGGAAGCAGAAGTGTTCACATTGCTTCGCAGAATCGCTTTTGTGCAGAAATCAGTAACACTTGTTCAGAACAAAAGAAAGCACAGAGCCCCAGATTTTATGTTGTCCTCTAGAGCTTGCAGAGCACTGGGGAAAGGCAGGAAGAGAATTCCCTGCTAGCACCTTCTCTGTGCCTGGGAAGCAGAAGTGTTCACATTGCTTCGCAGAATCGCTTTTGTGCAGAAAACAGTAACTCTTGTTAGGAACGAAAGAAAACACAGAGCCCCAGATTTTATGTTGTCCTGGAGAGCTTGCAGAGCACTGGGGAAAGGCAGGCAGAGAATTCCCTGCTAGCACCTTCTCTGTGCCTGGGAAGCAGAAGTGTTCACATTGCTTCGCAGAATCGCTTTTGTGCAGAAAACAGTAACACTTGTTCAGAACGAAAGACAGCACAGAGCCCCAGATTTTATGCTGTCCTGGAGAGCTTGCAGAGCACTGGGGAAAGGCAGGCAGAGAATTCCCTGCTAGCACCTTCTCTGTGCCTGGGAAGCAGAAGTGTTCACATTGCTTCGCAGAATCACTTTTGTGCAGAAAACAGTAACACTTGTTCAGAACGAAAGAAAGCACAGAGCCCCAGATTTGCTGTTGTCCTGGAGAGCTTGCAGAGCACTGGGGAAAGGCAGGCAGAGAATTCCCTGCTAGCACCTTCTCTGTGCCTGTTCACATTGCTTCGCAGAATCGCTTTTGTGCAGAAAACAGTAACACTTGTTCAGAACGAAAGAAAGCACAGAGCCCCAGATTTTATGCTGTCCTGGAGAGCTTGCAGAGCACTGGGGAAAGGCAGGCAGAGAATTCCCTGCTAGCACCTTCTCTGTGCCTGGGAAGCAAAAGTGTTCACATTGCTTCGCAGAATCGCTTTTGTGCAGAAAACACTAACACTTGTTCAGAACGAAAGAAAGCACAGAGCCCCAGATTTTATGTTGTCCTGGAGAGCTTGCAGAGCACTGGGGAAAAGCAGGCAGAGAATTCCCTGCTAGCACCTTCTCTGTGCCTGGGAAGCAGAAGTGTTCACATTGCTTCGCAGAATCGCTTTTGTGCAGAAAACAGTAACACTTGTTCAGAACAAAAGAAAGCACAGAGCCCCAGATTTTATGCTGTCCTGGAGAGCTTGCAGAGCACTGGGGAAAGGCAGGCAGAGAATTCCCTGCTAGCACCTTCTCTGTGCCTGTTCACATTGCTTCGCAGAATCGCTTTTGTGCAGAAAACAGTAACACTTGTTCAGAACAAAAGAAAGCACAGAGCCCCAGATTTTATGCTGTCCTGGAGAGCTTGCAGAGCACTGGGGAAAGGCAGGCAGAGAATTCCCTGCTAGCACCTTCTCTGTGCCTGGGAAGCAAAAGTGTTCACATTGCTTCGCAGAATCGCTTTTGTGCAGAAAATAGTAACACTTTTTCAGAACAAAAGAAAGCACAGAGCCCCAGATTTTATGTTGTCCTGGAGAGCTTGCAGAGCACTGGGGAAAGGCAGGCAGAGAATTCCCTGCTAGCACCTTCTCTGTGCCTGGGAAGCAGAAGTGTTCACATTGCTTCGCAGAATCGCTTTTGTGCAGAAAACAGTAACACTTGTTCAGAACAAAAGAAAGCACAGAGCCCCAGATTTTATGTTGTCCTCTAGAGCTTGCAGAGCACTGGGGAAAGGCAGGCAGAGAATTCCCTGCTAGCACCTTCTCTGTGCCTGGGAAGCAGAAGTGTTCACATTGCTTCGCAGAATCGCTTTTGTGCAGAAATCAGTAACACTTGTTCAGAACAAAAGAAAGCACAGAGCCCCAGATTTTATGTTGTCCTCTAGAGCTTGCAGAGCACTGGGGAAAGGCAGGAAGAGAATTCCCTGCTAGCACCTTCTCTGTGCCTGGGAAGCAGAAGTGTTCACATTGCTTCGCAGAATCGCTTTTGTGCAGAAAACAGTAACTCTTGTTAGGAACGAAAGAAAACACAGAGCCCCAGATTTTATGTTGTCCTGGAGAGCTTGCAGAGCACTGGGGAAAGGCAGGCAGAGAATTCCCTGCTAGCACCTTCTCTGTGCCTGGGAAGCAGAAGTGTTCACATTGCTTCGCAGAATCGCTTTTGTGCAGAAAACAGTAACACTTGTTCAGAACGAAAGACAGCACAGAGCCCCAGATTTTATGCTGTCCTGGAGAGCTTGCAGAGCACTGGGGAAAGGCAGGCAGAGAATTCCCTGCTAGCACCTTCTCTGTGCCTGGGAAGCAGAAGTGTTCACATTGCTTCGCAGAATCACTTTTGTGCAGAAAACAGTAACACTTGTTCAGAACGAAAGAAAGCACAGAGCCCCAGATTTGCTGTTGTCCTGGAGAGCTTGCAGAGCACTGGGGAAAGGCAGGCAGAGAATTCCCTGCTAGCACCTTCTCTGTGCCTGTTCACATTGCTTCGCAGAATCGCTTTTGTGCAGAAAACAGTAACACTTGTTCAGAACGAAAGAAAGCACAGAGCCCCAGATTTTATGCTGTCCTGGAGAGCTTGCAGAGCACTGGGGAAAGGCAGGCAGAGAATTCCCTGCTAGCACCTTCTCTGTGCCTGGGAAGCAAAAGTGTTCACATTGCTTCGCAGAATCGCTTTTGTGCAGAAAACACTAACACTTGTTCAGAACGAAAGAAAGCACAGAGCCCCAGATTTTATGTTGTCCTGGAGAGCTTGCAGAGCACTGGGGAAAAGCAGGCAGAGAATTCCCTGCTAGCACCTTCTCTGTGCCTGGGAAGCAGAAGTGTTCACATTGCTTCGCAGAATCGCTTTTGTGCAGAAAACAGTAACACTTGTTCAGAACAAAAGAAAGCACAGAGCCCCAGATTTTATGCTGTCCTGGAGAGCTTGCAGAGCACTGGGGAAAGGCAGGCAGAGAATTCCCTGCTAGCACCTTCTCTGTGCCTGTTCACATTGCTTCGCAGAATCGCTTTTGTGCAGAAAACAGTAACACTTGTTCAGAACAAAAGAAAGCACAGAGCCCCAGATTTTATGCTGTCCTGGAGAGCTTGCAGAGCACTGGGGAAAGGCAGGCAGAGAATTCCCTGCTAGCACCTTCTCTGTGCCTGGGAAGCAAAAGTGTTCACATTGCTTCGCAGAATCGCTTTTGTGCAGAAAATAGTAACACTTTTTCAGAACAAAAGAAAGCACAGAGCCCCAGATTTTATGTTGTCCTGGAGAGCTTGCAGAGCACTGGGGAAAGGCAGGCAGAGAATTCCCTGCTAGCACCTTCTCTGTGCCTGGGAAGCAGAAGTGTTCACATTGCTTCGCAGAATCGCTTTTGTGCAGAAAACAGTAACACTTGTTCAGAACAAAAGAAAGCACAGAGCCCCAGATTTTATGTTGTCCTCTAGAGCTTGCAGAGCACTGGGGAAAGGCAGGCAGAGAATTCCCTGCTAGCACCTTCTCTGTGCCTGGGAAGCAGAAGTGTTCACATTGCTTCGCAGAATCGCTTTTGTGCAGAAAACAGTAACTCTTGTTAGGAACGAAAGAAAACACAGAGCCCCAGATTTTATGTTGTCCTGGAGAGCTTGCAGAGCACTGGGGAAAGGCAGGCAGAGAATTCCCTGCTAGCACCTTCTCTGTGCCTGGGAAGCAGAAGTGTTCACATTGCTTCGCAGAATCGCTTTTGTGCAGAAAACAGTAACTCTTGTTAGGAACGAAAGAAAGCACAGAGCCCCAGATTTTATGTTGTCCTGGAGAGCTTGCAGAGCACTGGGGAAAGGCAGGCAGAGAATTCCCTGCTAGCACCTTCTCTGTGCCTGGGAAGCAGAAGTGTTCACATTGCTTCGCAGAATCACTTTTGTGCAGAAAACAGTAACACTTGTTCAGAACGAAAGAAAGCACAGAGCCCCAGATTTTATGCTGTCCTGGAGAGCTTGCAGAGCACTGGGGAAAGGCAGGCAGAGAATTCCCTGCTAGCACCTTCTCTGTGCCTGGGAAGCAGAAGTGTTCACATTGCTTCGCAGAATCACTTTTGTGCAGAAAACAGTAACACTTGTTCAGAACGAAAGAAAGCACAGAGCCCCAGATTTGCTGTTGTCCTGGAGAGCTTGCAGAGCACTGGGGAAAGGCAGGCAGAGAATTCCCTGCTAGCACCTTCTCTGTGCCTGTTCACATTGCTTCGCAGAATCGCTTTTGTGCAGAAAACACTAACACTTGTTCAGAACAAAAGAAAGCAAAGAGTCCCAGATTTTATGCTGTACTGGAGAGCTTGCAGAGCACTGGGGAAAGGCAGGCAGAGAATTCCCTGCTAGCACCTTCTCTGTGCCTGGGAAGCAAAAGTGTTCACATTGCTTCGCAGAATCGCTTTTGTGCAGAAAACACTAACACTTGTTCAGAACGAAAGAAAGCACAGAGCCCCAGATTTTATGTTGTCCTCTAGAGCTTGCAGAGCACTGGGGAAAGGCAGGCAGAGAATTCCCTGCTAGCACCTTCTCTGTGCCTGGGAAGCAGAAGTGTTCACATTGCTTCGCAGAATCGCTTTTGTGCAGAAAACAGTAACACTTGTTCAGAACAAAAGAAAGCACAGAGCCCCAGATTTTATGCTGTCCTGGAGAGCTTGCAGAGCACTGGGGAAAGGCAGGCAGAGAATTCCCTGCTAGCACCTTCTCTGTGCCTGTTCACATTGCTTCGCAGAATCGCTTTTGTGCAGAAAACAGTAACACTTGTTCAGAACAAAAGAAAGCACAGAGCCCCAGATTTTATGCTGTCCTGGAGAGCTTGCAGAGCACTGGGGAAAGGCAGGCAGAGAATTCCCTGCTAGCACCTTCTCTGTGCCTGGGAAGCAGAAGTGCTCACATTGCTTCGCAGAATCGCTTTTGTGCAGAAAACAGTAACACTTGTTCAGAACGAAAGAAAGCACAGAGCCCCAGATTTTATGCTGTCCTGGAGAGCTTGCAGAGCACTGGGGAAAGGCAGGCACAGAATTCCCTGCTAGCACCTTCTCTGTGCCTGGGAAGCAAAAGTGTTCACATTGCTTCGCAGAATCGCTTTTGTGCAGAAAACACTAACACTTGTTCAGAACGAAAGAAAGCACAGAGCCCCAGATTTTATGCTGTCCTGGAGAGCTTGCAGAGCACTGGGGAAAAGCAGGCAGAGAATTCCCTGCTAGCACCTTCTCTGTGCCTGGGAAGCAGAAGTGTTCACATTGCTTCGCAGAATCGCTTTTGTGCAGAAAACAGTAACACTTGTTCAGAACAAAAGAAAGCACAGAGCCCCAGATTTTATGCTGTCCTGGAGAGCTTGCAGAGCACTGGGGAAAGGCAGGCAGAGAATTCCCTGCTAGCACCTTCTCTGTGCCTGTTCACATTGCTTCGCAGAATCGCTTTTGTGCAGAAAACAGTAACACTTGTTCAGAACAAAAGAAAGCACAGAGCCCCAGATTTTATGTTGTCCTGGAGAGCTTGCAGAGCACTGGGGAAAGGCAGGCAGAGAATTCCCTGCTAGCACCTTCTCTGTGCCTGGGAAGCAGAAGTGTTCACATTGCTTCGCAGAATCGCTTTTGTGCAGAAAACAGTAACACTTGTTCAGAACAAAAGAAAGCACAGAGCCCCAGATTTTATGTTGTCCTCTAGAGCTTGCAGAGCACTGGGGAAAGGCAGGCAGAGAATTCCCTGCTAGCACCTTCTCTGTGCCTGGGAAGCAGAAGTGTTCACATTGCTTCGCAGAATCGCTTTTGTGCAGAAAACAGTAACTCTTGTTAGGAACGAAAGAAAACACAGAGCCCCAGATTTTATGTTGTCCTCTAGAGCTTGCAGAGCACTGGGGAAAGGCAGGCAGAGAATTCCCTGCTAGCACCTTCTCTGTGCCTGGGAAGCAAAAGTGTTCACATTGCTTCGCAGAATCGCTTTTGTGCAGAAAACAGTAACACTTGTTCAGAACAAAAGAAAGCACAGAGCCCCAGATTTTATGTTGTCCTCTAGAGCTTGCAGAGCACTGGGGAAAGGCAGGCAGAGAATTCCCTGCTAGCACCTTCTCTGTGCCTGGGAAGCAGAAGTGTTCACATTGCTTCGCAGAATCGCTTTTGTGCAGAAAACAGTAACTCTTGTTAGGAACGAAAGAAAACACAGAGCCCCAGATTTTATGTTGTCCTCTAGAGCTTGCAGAGCACTGGGGAAAGGCAGGCAGAGAATTCCCTGCTAGCACCTTCTCTGTGCCTGGGAAGCAGAAGTGTTCACATTGCTTCGCAGAATCGCTTTTGTGCAGAAAACAGTAACTCTTGTTAGGAACGAAAGAAAACACAGAGCCCCAGATTTTATGTTGTCCTGGAGAGCTTGCAGAGCACTGGGGAAAGGCAGGCAGAGAATTCCCTGCTAGCACCTTCTCTGTGCCTGGGAAGCAGAAGTGTTCACATTGCTTCGCAGAATCGCTTTTGTGCAGAAAACAGTAACACTTGTTCAGAACGAAAGAAAGCACAGAGCCCCAGATTTTATGCTGTCCTGGAGAGCTTGCAGAGCACTGGGGAAAGGCAGGCAGAGAATTCCCTGCTAGCACCTTCTCTGTGCCTGGGAAGCAGAAGTGTTCACATTGCTTCGCAGAATCACTTTTGTGCAGAAAACAGTAACACTTGTTCAGAACGAAAGAAAGCACAGAGCCCCAGATTTGCTGTTGTCCTGGAGAGCTTGCAGAGCACTGGGGAAAGGCAGGCAGAGAATTCCCTGCTAGCACCTTCTCTGTGCCTGTTCACATTGCTTCGCAGAATCGCTTTTGTGCAGAAAACACTAACACTTGTTCAGAACAAAAGAAAGCAAAGAGTCCCAGATTTTATGCTGTACTGGAGAGCTTGCAGAGCACTGGGGAAAGGCAGGCACAGAATTCCCTGCTAGCACCTTCTCTGTGCCTGGGAAGCAGAAGTGTTCACATTGCTTCGCAGAGTCACTTTTGTGCAGAAAACAGTAACTCTTGTTAGGAACGAAAGAAAACACAGAGCCCCAGATTTTATGTTGTCCTGGAGAGCTTGCAGAGCACTGGGGAAAGGCAGGCAGAGAATTCCCTGCTAGTACCTTCTCTGTGCCTGGGAAGCAGAAGTGTTCACATTGCTTCGCAGAATCGCTTTTGTGCAGAAAACAGTAACACTTGTTCAGAACAAAAGAAAGCACAGAGCCCCAGATTTTATGTTGTCCTCTAGAGCTTGCAGAGCACTGGGGAAAGGCAGGCAGAGAATTCCCTGCTAGCACCTTCTCTGTGCCTGGGAAGCAAAAGTGTTCACATTGCTTCGCAGAATCGCTTTTGTGCAGAAAACACTAACACTTGTTCAGAACAAAAGAAAGCACAGAGCCCCAGATTTTATGTTGTCCTGGAGAGCTTGCAGAGCACTGGGGAAAGGCAGGCAGAGAATTCCCTGCTAGCACCTTCTCTGTGCCTGGGAAGCAGAAGTGTTCACATTGCTTCGCAGAATCACTTTTGTGCAGAAAACAGTAACACTTGTTCAGAACGAAAGAAAACACAGAGCCCCAGATTTTATGCTGTCCTGGAGAGCTTGCAGAGCACTGGGGAAAGGCAGGCAGAGAATTCCCTGCTAGCACCTTCTCTGTGCCTGGGAAGCAGAAGTGTTCACATTGCTTCGCAGAATCGCTTTTGTGCAGAAAACAGTAACACTTGTTCAGAACGAAAGAAAGCACAGAGCCCCAGATTTTATGCTGTCCTGGAGAGCTTGCAGAGCACTGGGGAAAGGCAGGCAGAGAATTCCCTGCTAGCACCTTCTCTGTGCCTGGGAAGCAGAAGTGTTCACATTGCTTCGCAGAATCGCTTTTGTGCAGAAAACAGTAACACTTGTTCAGAACGAAAGAAAGCACAGAGCCCCAGATTTTATGCTGTCCTGGAGAGCTTGCAGAGCACTGGGGAAAGGCAGGCAGAGAATTCCCTGCTAGCACCTTCTCTGTGCCTGGGAAGCAAAAGTGTTCACATTGCTTCGCAGAATCGCTTTTGTGCAGAAAACACTAACACTTGTTCAGAACGAAAGAAAGCACAGAGCCCCAGATTTTATGCTGTCCTGGAGAGCTTGCAGAGCACTGGGGAAAGGCAGGCAGAGAATTCCCTGCTAGCACCTTCTCTGTGCCTGTTCACATTGCTTCGCAGAATCGCTTTTGTGCAGAAAACAGTAACACTTGTTCAGAACAAAAGAAAGCACAGAGCCCCAGATTTTATGTTGTCCTGGAGAGCTTGCAGAGCACTGGGGAAAGGCAGGCAGAGAATTCCCTGCTAGCACCTTCTCTGTGCCTGGGAAGCAGAAGTGTTCACATTGCTTCGCAGAATCGCTTTTGTGCAGAAAACAGTAACACTTGTTCAGAACAAAAGAAAGCACAGAGCCCCAGATTTTATGTTGTCCTCTAGAGCTTGCAGAGCACTGGGGAAAGGCAGGAAGAGAATTCCCTGCTAGCACCTTCTCTGTGCCTGGGAAGCAGAAGTGTTCACATTGCTTCGCAGAATCGCTTTTGTGCAGAAAACAGTAACTCTTGTTAGGAACGAAAGAAAACACAGAGCCCCAGATTTTATGTTGTCCTGGAGAGCTTGCAGAGCACTGGGGAAAGGCAGGCAGAGAATTCCCTGCTAGCACCTTCTCTGTGCCTGGGAAGCAAAAGTGTTCACATTGCTTCGCAGAATCGCTTTTGTGCAGAAAACAGTAACACTTTTTCAGAACAAAAGAAAGCACAGAGCCCCAGATTTTATGTTGTCCTGGAGAGCTTGCAGAGCACTGGGGAAAGGCAGGCAGAGAATTCCCTGCTAGCACCTTCTCTGTGCCTGGGAAGCAGAAGTGTTCACATTGCTTCGCAGAATCGCTTTTGTGCAGAAAACAGTAACACTTGTTCAGAACAAAAGAAAGCACAGAGCCCCAGATTTTATGTTGTCCTCTAGAGCTTGCAGAGCACTGGGGAAAGGCAGGCAGAGAATTCCCTGCTAGCACCTTCTCTGTGCCTGGGAAGCAGAAGTGTTCACATTGCTTCGCAGAATCGCTTTTGTGCAGAAAACAGTAACTCTTGTTAGGAACGAAAGAAAACACAGAGCCCCAGATTTTATGTTGTCCTCTAGAGCTTGCAGAGCACTGGGGAAAGGCAGGCAGAGAATTCCCTGCTAGCACCTTCTCTGTGCCTGGGAAGCAAAAGTGTTCACATTGCTTCGCAGAATCGCTTTTGTGCAGAAAACACTAACACTTGTTCAGAACAAAAGAAAGCACAGAGCCCCAGATTTTATGTTGTCCTCTAGAGCTTGCAGAGCACTGGGGAAAGGCAGGCAGAGAATTCCCTGCTAGCACCTTCTCTGTGCCTGGGAAGCAGAAGTGTTCACATTGCTTCGCAGAATCGCTTTTGTGCAGAAAACAGTAACACTTGTTCAGAACGAAAGACAGCACAGAGCCCCAGATTTTATGCTGTCCTGGAGAGCTTGCAGAGCACTGGGGAAAGGCAGGCAGAGAATTCCCTGCTAGCACCTTCTCTGTGCCTGGGAAGCAGAAGTGTTCACATTGCTTCGCAGAATCACTTTTGTGCAGAAAACAGTAACACTTGTTCAGAACGAAAGAAAGCACAGAGCCCCAGATTTGCTGTTGTCCTGGAGAGCTTGCAGAGCACTGGGGAAAGGCAGGCAGAGAATTCCCTGCTAGCACCTTCTCTGTGCCTGTTCACATTGCTTCGCAGAATCGCTTTTGTGCAGAAAACACTAACACTTGTTCAGAACAAAAGAAAGCAAAGAGTCCCAGATTTTATGCTGTACTGGAGAGCTTGCAGAGCACTGGGGAAAGGCAGGCAGAGAATTCCCTGCTAGCACCTTCTCTGTGCCTGGGAAGCAGAAGTGTTCACATTGCTTCGCAGAGTCACTTTTGTGCAGAAAACAGTAACTCTTGTTAGGAACGAAAGAAAACACAGAGCCCCAGATTTTATGTTGTCCTGGAGAGCTTGCAGAGCACTGGGGAAAGGCAGGCAGAGAATTCCCTGCTAGTACCTTCTCTGTGCCTGGGAAGCAGAAGTGTTCACATTGCTTCGCAGAATCGCTTTTGTGCAGAAAACAGTAACACTTGTTCAGAACAAAAGAAAGCACAGAGCCCCAGATTTTATGTTGTCCTCTAGAGCTTGCAGAGCACTGGGGAAAGGCAGGCAGAGAATTCCCTGCTAGCACCTTCTCTGTGCCTGGGAAGCAAAAGTGTTCACATTGCTTCGCAGAATCGCTTTTGTGCAGAAAACACTAACACTTGTTCAGAACAAAAGAAAGCACAGAGCCCCAGATTTTATGCTGTCCTGGAGAGCTTGCAGAGCACTGGGGAAAGGCAGGCAGAGAATTCCCTGCTAGCACCTTCTCTGTGCCTGGGAAGCAGAAGTGTTCACATTGCTTCGCAGAATCGCTTTTGTGCAGAAAACAGTAACACTTGTTCAGAACGAAAGAAAGCACAGAGCCCCAGATTTTATGCTGTCCTGGAGAGCTTGCAGAGCACTGGGGAAAGGCAGGCAGAGAATTCCCTGCTAGCACCTTCTCTGTGCCTGGGAAGCAGAAGTGTTCACATTGCTTCGCAGAATCGCTTTTGTGCAGAAAACAGTAACACTTGTTCAGAACGAAAGAAAGCACAGAGCCCCAGATTTTATGCTGTCCTGGAGAGCTTGCAGAGCACTGGGGAAAGGCAGGCAGAGAATTCCCTGCTAGCACCTTCTCTGTGCCTGGGAAGCAAAAGTGTTCACATTGCTTCGCAGAATCACTTTTGTGCAGAAAACACTAACACTTGTTCAGAACGAAAGAAAGCACAGAGCCCCAGATTTTATGCTGTCCTGGAGAGCTTGCAGAGCACTGGGGAAAAGCAGGCAGAGAATTCCCTGCTAGCACCTTCTCTGTGCCTGGGAAGCAGAAGTGTTCACATTGCTTCGCAGAATCGCTTTTGTGCAGAAAACAGTAACACTTGTTCAGAACAAAAGAAAGCACAGAGCCCCAGATTTTATGCTGTCCTGGAGAGCTTGCAGAGCACTGGGGAAAGGCAGGCAGAGAATTCCCTGCTAGCACCTTCTCTGTGCCTGTTCACATTGCTTCGCAGAATCGCTTTTGTGCAGAAAACAGTAACACTTGTTCAGAACAAAAGAAAGCACAGAGCCCCAGATTTTATGTTGTCCTGGAGAGCTTGCAGAGCACTGGGGAAAGGCAGGCAGAGAATTCCCTGCTAGCACCTTCTCTGTGCCTGGGAAGCAGAAGTGTTCACATTGCTTCGCAGAATCGCTTTTGTGCAGAAAACAGTAACACTTGTTCAGAACAAAAGAAAGCACAGAGCCCCAGATTTTATGTTGTCCTCTAGAGCTTGCAGAGCACTGGGGAAAGGCAGGAAGAGAATTCCCTGCTAGCACCTTCTCTGTGCCTGGGAAGCAGAAGTGTTCACATTGCTTCGCAGAATCGCTTTTGTGCAGAAAACAGTAACTCTTGTTAGGAACGAAAGAAAACACAGAGCCCCAGATTTTATGTTGTCCTGGAGAGCTTGCAGAGCACTGGGGAAAGGCAGGCAGAGAATTCCCTGCTAGCACCTTCTCTGTGCCTGGGAAGCAGAAGTGTTCACATTGCTTCGCAGAATCGCTTTTGTGCAGAAAACAGTAACACTTGTTCAGAACGAAAGACAGCACAGAGCCCCAGATTTTATGCTGTCCTGGAGAGCTTGCAGAGCACTGGGGAAAGGCAGGCAGAGAATTCCCTGCTAGCACCTTCTCTGTGCCTGTTCACATTGCTTCGCAGAATCGCTTTTGTGCTGAAAACACTAACACTTGTTCAGAACAAAAGAAAGCAAAGAGTCCCAGATTTTATGCTGTACTGGAGAGCTTGCAGAGCACTGGGGAAAGGCAGGCAGAGAATTCCCTGCTAGCACCTTCTCTGTGCCTGGGAAGCAGAAGTGTTCACATTGCTTCGCAGAATCACTTTTGTGCAGAAAACAGTAACTCTTGTTAGGAACGAAAGAAAACACAGAGCCCCAGATTTTATGTTGTCCTGGAGAGCTTGCAGAGCACTGGGGAAAGGCAGGCAGAGAATTCCCTGCTAGCACCTTCTCTGTGCCTGGGAAGCAGAAGTGTTCACATTGCTTCGCAGAATCGCTTTTGTGCAGAAAACAGTAACTCTTGTTAGGAACGAAAGAAAACACAGAGCCCCAGATTTTATGTTGTCCTGGAGAGGTTGCAGAGCACTGGGGAAAGGCAGGCAGAGAATTCCCTGCTAGCACCTTCTCTGTGCCTGGGAAGCAAAAGTGTTCACATTGCTTCGCAGAATCGCTTTTGTGCAGAAAACAGTAACACTTGTTCAGAACGAAAGAAAGCACAGAGCCCCAGATTTTATGCTGTCCTGGAGAGCTTGCAGAGCACTGGGGAAAGGCAGGCAGAGAATTCCCTGCTAGCACCTTCTCTGTGCCTGGGAAGCAGAAGTGTTCACATTGCTTCGCAGAATCACTTTTGTGCAGAAAAGAGTAACACTTGTTCAGAACGAAAGAAAGCACAGAGCCCCAGATTTGCTGTTGTCCTGGAGAGCTTGCAGAGCACTGGGGAAAGGCAGGCAGAGAATTCCCTGCTAGCACCTTCTCTGTGCCTGTTCACATTGCTTCGCAGAATCGCTTTTGTGCAGAAAACACTAACACTTGTTCAGAACGAAAGAAAGCACAGAGCCCCAGATTTTATGTTGTCCTCTAGAGCTTGCAGAGCACTGGGGAAAGGCAGGCAGAGAATTCCCTGCTAGCACCTTCTCTGTGCCTGGGAAGCAAAAGTGTTCACATTGCTTCGCAGAATCGCTTTTGTGCAGAAAACACTAACACTTTTTCAGAACAAAAGAAAGCACAGAGCCCCAGATTTTATGTTGTCCTGGAGAGCTTGCAGAGCACTGGGGAAAGGCAGGCAGAGAATTCCCTGCTAGCACCTTCTCTGTGCCTGGGAAGCAGAAGTGTTCACATTGCTTCGCAGAATCGCTTTTGTGCAGAAAACAGTAACACTTGTTCAGAACAAAAGAAAGCACAGAGCCCCAGATTTTATGTTGTCCTCTAGAGCTTGCAGAGCACTGGGGAAAGGCAGGCAGAGAATTCCCTGCTAGCACCTTCTCTGTGCCTGGGAAGCAGAAGTGTTCACATTGCTTCGCAGAATCGCTTTTGTGCAGAAAACAGTAACTCTTGTTAGGAACGAAAGAAAACACAGAGCCCCAGATTTTATGTTGTCCTCTAGAGCTTGCAGAGCACTGGGGAAAGGCAGGCAGAGAATTCCCTGCTAGCACCTTCTCTGTGCCTGGGAAGCAAAAGTGTTCACATTGCTTCGCAGAATCGCTTTTGTGCAGAAAACAGTAACACTTGTTCAGAACAAAAGAAAGCACAGAGCCCCAGATTTTATGTTGTCCTCTAGAGCTTGCAGAGCACTGGGGAAAGGCAGGCAGAGAATTCCCTGCTAGCACCTTCTCTGTGCCTGGGAAGCAGAAGTGTTCACATTGCTTCGCAGAATCGCTTTTGTGCAGAAAACAGTAACTCTTGTTAGGAACGAAAGAAAACACAGAGCCCCAGATTTTATGTTGTCCTCTAGAGCTTGCAGAGCACTGGGGAAAGGCAGGCAGAGAATTCCCTGCTAGCACCTTCTCTGTGCCTGGGAAGCAGAAGTGTTCACATTGCTTCGCAGAATCGCTTTTGTGCAGAAAACAGTAACTCTTGTTAGGAACGAAAGAAAACACAGAGCCCCAGATTTTATGTTGTCCTGGAGAGCTTGCAGAGCACTGGGGAAAGGCAGGCAGAGAATTCCCTGCTAGCACCTTCTCTGTGCCTGTTCACATTGCTTCGCAGAATCGCTTTTGTGCAGAAAACACTAACACTTGTTCAGAACAAAAGAAAGCAAAGAGTCCCAGATTTTATGCTGTACTGGAGAGCTTGCAGAGCACTGGGGAAAGGCAGGCAGAGAATTCCCTGCTAGCACCTTCTCTGTGCCTGGGAAGCAGAAGTGTTCACATTGCTTCGCAGAGTCACTTTTGTGCAGAAAACAGTAACTCTTGTTAGGAACGAAAGAAAACACAGAGCCCCAGATTTTATGCTGTCCTGGAGAGCTTGCAGAGCACTGGGGAAAGGCAGGCAGAGAATTCCCTGCTAGCACCTTCTCTGTGCCTGTTCACATTGCTTCGCAGAATCGCTTTTGTGCAGAAAACACTAACACTTGTTCAGAACGAAAGAAAGCACAGAGCCCCAGATTTTATGTTGTCCCGGAGAGCTTGCAGAGCACTGTGGAAAGGCAGGCAGAGAATTCCCTGCTAGCACCTTCTCTGTGCCTGGGAAGCAAAAGTGTTCACATTGCTTCGCAGAATCGCTTTTGTGCAGAAAACAGTAACACTTGTTCAGAACGAAAGAAAGCACAGAGCCCCAGATTTTATGCTGTCCTGGAGAGCTTGCAGAGCACTGGGGAAAAGCAGGAAGAGAATTCCCTGCTATCACCTTCTCTGTGCCTGGGAAGCAGAAGTGTTCACATTGCTTCGCAGAATCGCTTTTGTGCAGAAAACAGTAACTCTTGTTAGGAACGAAAGAAAGCACAGAGCCCCAGATTTTATGTTGTCCTGGAGAGCTTGCAGAGCACTGGGGAAAGGCAGGCAGAGAATTCCCTGCTAGCACCTCGTCTGTGCCTGTTCACATTGCTTCGCAGAATCGCTTTTGTGCAGAAAACAGTAACACTTGTTCAGAACGAAAGAAAGCACAGAGCCCCAGATTTTATGCTGTACTGGAGAGCTTGCAGAGCACTGGGGAAAGGCAGGCAGAGAATTCCCTGCTAGCACCTTCTCTGTGCCTGGGAAGCAGAAGTGTTCACATTGCTTCGCAGAATCGCTTTTGTGCAGAAAACAGTAACACTTGTTCAGAACGAAAGAAAGCACAGAGCCCCAGATTTGCTGTTGTCCTGGAGAGCTTGCAGAGCACTGGGGAAAGGCAGGCAGAGAATTCCCTGCTAGCACCTTCTCTGTGCCTGTTCACATTGCTTCGCAGAATCGCTTTTGTGCAGAAAACACTAACACTTTTTCAGAACAAAAGAAAGCACAGAGCCCCAGATTTTATGTTGTCCTGGAGAGCTTGCAGAGCACTGGGGAAAGGCAGGCAGAGAATTCCCTGCTAGCACCTTCTCTGTGCCTGGGAAGCAAAAGTGTTCACATTGCTTCGCAGAATCGCTTTTGTGCAGAAAACAGTAACACTTGTTCAGAACAAAAGAAAGCACAGAGCCCCAGATTTTATGTTGTCCTCTAGAGCTTGCAGAGCACTGGGGAAAGGCAGGCAGAGAATTCCCTGCTAGCACCTTCTCTGTGCCTGGGAAGCAGAAGTGTTCACATTGCTTCGCAGAATCGCTTTTGTGCAGAAAACAGTAACTCTTGCTAGGAACGAAAGAAAACACAGAGCCCCAGATTTTATGTTGTCCTCTAGAGCTTGCAGAGCACTGGGGAAAGGCAGGCAGAGAATTCCCTGCTAGCACCTTCTCTGTGCCTGGGAAGCAGAAGTGTTCACATTGCTTCGCAGAATCGCTTTTGTGCAGAAAACAGTAACACTTGTTCAGAACAAAAGAAAGCACAGAGCCCCAGATTTTATGTTGTCCTCTAGAGCTTGCAGAGCACTGGGGAAAGGCAGGCAGAGAATTCCCTGCTAGCACCTTCTCTGTGCCTGGGAAGCAGAAGTGTTCACATTGCTTCGCAGAATCGCTTTTGTGCAGAAAACAGTAACTCTTGTTAGGAACGAAAGAAAACACAGAGCCCCAGATTTTATGTTGTCCTCTAGAGCTTGCAGAGCACTGGGGAAAGGCAGGCAGAGAATTCCCTGCTAGCACCTTCTCTGTGCCTGGGAAGCAGAAGTGTTCACATTGCTTCGCAGAATCGCTTTTGTGCAGAAAACAGTAACTCTTGTTAGGAACGAAAGAAAACACAGAGCCCCAGATTTTATGTTGTCCTGGAGAGCTTGCAGAGCACTGGGGAAAGGCAGGCAGAGAATTCCCTGCTAGCACCTTCTCTGTGCCTGGGAAGCAAAAGTGTTCACATTGCTTCGCAGAATCTCTTTTGTGCAGAAAACAGTAACACTTGTTCAGAACGAAAGAAAGCACAGAGCCCCAGATTTGCTGTTGTCCTGGAGAGCTTGCAGAGCACTGGGGAAAGGCAGGCAGAGAATTCCCTGCTAGCACCTTCTCTGTGCCTGGGAAGCAGAAGTGTTCACATTGCTTCGCAGAATCGCTTTTGTGCAGAAAACAGTAACACTTGTTCAGAACGAAAGAAAGCACAGAGCCCCAGATTTTATGCTGTCCTGGAGAGCTTGCAGAGCACTGGGGAAAGGCAGGCAGAGAATTCCCTGCTAGCACCTTCTCTGTGCCTGGGAAGCAGAAGTGTTCACATTGCTTCGCAGAATCACTTTTGTGCAGAAAACAGTAACACTTGTTCAGAACGAAAGAAAGCACAGAGCCCCAGATTTGCTGTTGTCCTGGAGAGCTTGCAGAGCACTGGGGAAAGGCAGGCAGAGAATTCCCTGCTAGCACCTTCTCTGTGCCTGTTCACATTGCTTCGCAGAATCGCTTTTGTGCAGAAAACAGTAACACTTGTTCAGAACAAAAGAAAGCAAAGAGTCCCAGATTTTATGCTGTACTGGAGAGCTTGCAGAGCACTGGGGAAAGGCAGGCAGAGAATTCCCTGCTAGCACCTTCTCTGTGCCTGGGAAGCAGAAGTGTTCACATTGCTTCGCAGAGTCACTTTTGTGCAGAAAACAGTAACTCTTGTTAGGAACGAAAGAAAACACAGAGCCCCAGATTTTATGCTGTCCTGGAGAGCTTGCAGAGCACTGGGGAAAGGCAGGCAGAGAATTCCCTGCTAGCACCTTCTCTGTGCCTGTTCACATTGCTTCGCAGAATCGCTTTTGTGCAGAAAACACTAACACTTGTTCAGAACGAAAGAAAGCACAGAGCCCCAGATTTTATGTTGTCCCGGAGAGCTTGCAGAGCACTGTGGAAAGGCAGGCAGAGAATTCCCTGCTAGCACCTTCTCTGTGCCTGGGAAGCAAAAGTGTTCACATTGCTTCGCAGAATCGCTTTTGTGCAGAAAACAGTAACACTTGTTCAGAACGAAAGAAAGCACAGAGCCCCAGATTTTATGCTGTCCTGGAGAGCTTGCAGAGCACTGGGGAAAAGCAGGAAGAGAATTCCCTGCTATCACCTTCTCTGTGCCTGGGAAGCAGAAGTGTTCACATTGCTTCGCAGAATCGCTTTTGTGCAGAAAACAGTAACTCTTGTTAGGAACGAAAGAAAGCACAGAGCCCCAGATTTTATGTTGTCCTGGAGAGCTTGCAGAGCACTGGGGAAAGGCAGGCAGAGAATTCCCTGCTAGCACCTCGTCTGTGCCTGTTCACATTGCTTCGCAGAATCGCTTTTGTGCAGAAAACAGTAACACTTGTTCAGAACGAAAGAAAGCACAGAGCCCCAGATTTTATGCTGTACTGGAGAGCTTGCAGAGCACTGGGGAAAGGCAGGCAGAGAATTCCCTGCTAGCACCTTCTCTGTGCCTGGGAAGCAGAAGTGTTCACATTGCTTGGCAGAATCGCTTTTGTGCAGAAAACAGTAACACTTGTTCAGAACGAAAGAAAACACAGAGCCCCAGATTTTATGCTGTCCTGGAGAGCTTGCAGAGCACTGGGGAAAGGCAGGCAGAGAATTCCCTGCTAGCACCTTCTCTGTGCCTGGGAAGCAGAAGTGTTCACATTGCTTCGCAGAATCGCTTTTGTGCAGAAAACAGTAACACTTGTTCAGAACAAAAGAAAGCACAGAGCCCCAGATTGTATGCTGTCCTCTAGAGCTTGCAGAGCACTGGGGAAAGGCAGGCAGAGAATTCCCTGCTAGCACCTTCTCTGTGCCTGGGAAGCAAAAGTGTTCACATTGCTTCGCAGAATCGCTTTTGTGCAGAAAACACTAACACTTGTTCAGAACGAAAGAAAGCACAGAGCCGCAGATTTTATGCTGTACTGGAGAGCTTGCAGAGCACTGGGGAAAGGCAGGCAGAGAATTCCCTGCTAGCACCTCGTCTGTGCCTGGGAAGCAAAAGTGTTCACATTGCTTCGCAGAATCGCTTTTGTGCAGAAAACACTAACACTTGTTCAGAACGAAAGAAAGCACAGAGCCCCAGATTTTATGCTGTGCTGGAGAGCTTGCAGAGCACTGGGGAAAAGCAGGCAGAGAATTCCCTGCTAGCACCTTCTCTGTGCCTGGGAAGCAGAAGTGTTCACATTGCTTCGCAGAATCGCTTTTGTGCAGAAAACAGTAACACTTGTTCAGAACAAAAGAAAGCACAGAGCCCCAGATTTTATGTGGGTTCGGAGAGCTTGCAGAGCACTGGGGAAAGGCAGGCAGAGAATTCCCTGCTAGCACCTTCTCTGTGCCTGTTCACATTGCTTCGCAGAATCGCTTTTGTGCAGAAAACACTAACACTTGTTCAGAACGAAAGAAAGCACAGAGCCCCAGATTTTATGTTGTCCCGGAGAGCTTGCAGAGCACTGGGGAAAGGCAGGCAGAGAATTCCCTGCTAGCACCTTCTCTGTGCCTGGGAAGCAGAAGTGTTCACATTGCTTCGCAGAATCACTTTTGTGCAGAAAACAGTAACTCTTGTTAGGAACGAAAGAAAACACAGAGCCCCAGATTTTATGTTGTCCTGGAGAGCTTGCAGAGCACTGGGGAAAGGCAGGCAGAGAATTCCCTGCTAGCACCTTCTCTGTGCCTGGGAAGCAGAAGTGTTCTCATTGCTTCGCAGAATCGCTTTTGTGC
Source organism: Strix uralensis (assembly GCF_047716275.1). Taxonomy (NCBI): domain Eukaryota; kingdom Metazoa; phylum Chordata; class Aves; order Strigiformes; family Strigidae; genus Strix; species Strix uralensis. The sequence goes on along the minus strand of NC_134005.1, from coordinate 742,535 downwards.
AGAAAACAGTAACACTTGTTCAGAACAAAAGAAAGCACAGAGCCCCAGATTTTATGTTGTCCTCTAGAGCTTGCAGAGCACTGGGGAAAGGCAGGCAGAGAATTCCCTGCTAGCACCTTCTCTGTGCCTGGGAAGCAAAAGTGTTCACATTGCTTCGCAGAATCGCTTTTGTGCAGAAAACAGTAACACTTGTTCAGAACGAAAGAAAACACAGAGCCCCAGATTTTATGCTGTCCTGGAGAGCTTGCAGAGCACTGGGGAAAGGCAGGCAGAGAATTCCCTGCTAGCACCTTCTCTGTGCCTGGGAAGCAAAAGTGTTCACATTGCTTCGCAGAATCGCTTTTGTGCAGAAAACAGTAACACTTGTTCAGAACAAAAGAAAGCACAGAGCCCCAGATTTTATGCTGTCCTGGAGAGCTTGCAGAGCACTGGGGAAAGGCAGGCAGAGAATTCCCTGCTAGCACCTTCTCTGTGCCTGTTCACATTGCTTCGCAGAATCGCTTTTGTGCAGAAAACACTAACACTTGTTCAGAACGAAAGAAAGCACAGAGCCCCAGATTTTATGTTGTCCCGGAGAGCTTGCAGAGCACTGTGGAAAGGCAGGCAGAGAATTCCCTGCTAGCACCTTCTCTGTGCCTGGGAAGCAAAAGTGTTCACATTGCTTCGCAGAATCGCTTTTGTGCAGAAAACAGTAACACTTGTTCAGAACGAAAGAAAGCACAGAGCCCCAGATTTTATGCTGTCCTGGAGAGCTTGCAGAGCACTGGGGAAAGGCAGGCAGAGAATTCCCTGCTAGCACCTTCTCTGTGCCTGGGAAGCAAAAGTGTTCACATTGCTTCGCAGAATCGCTTTTGTGCAGAAAACAGTAACACTTGTTCAGAACAAAAGAAAGCACAGAGCCCCAGATTTTATGTTGTCCTCTAGAGCTTGCAGAGCACTGGGGAAAGGCAGGCAGAGAATTCCCTGCTAGCACCTTCTCTGTGCCTGGGAAGCAGAAGTGTTCACATTGCTTCGCAGAATCGCTTTTGTGCAGAAAACAGTAACTCTTGTTAGGAACGAAAGAAAACACAGAGCCCCAGATTTTATGTTGTCCTCTAGAGCTTGCAGAGCACTGGGGAAAGGCAGGCAGAGAATTCCCTGCTAGCACCTTCTCTGTGCCTGGGAAGCAGAAGTGTTCACATTGCTTCGCAGAATCGCTTTTGTGCAGAAAACAGTAACTCTTGTTAGGAACGAAAGAAAACACAGAGCCCCAGATTTTATGTTGTCCTGGAGAGCTTGCAGAGCACTGGGGAAAGGCAGGCAGAGAATTCCCTGCTAGCACCTTCTCTGTGCCTGGGAAGCAAAAGTGTTCACATTGCTTCGCAGAATCTCTTTTGTGCAGAAAACAGTAACACTTGTTCAGAACGAAAGAAAGCACAGAGCCCCAGATTTGCTGTTGTCCTGGAGAGCTTGCAGAGCACTGGGGAAAGGCAGGCAGAGAATTCCCTGCTAGCACCTTCTCTGTGCCTGGGAAGCAGAAGTGTTCACATTGCTTCGCAGAATCGCTTTTGTGCAGAAAACAGTAACACTTGTTCAGAACGAAAGAAAGCACAGAGCCCCAGATTTTATGCTGTCCTGGAGAGCTTGCAGAGCACTGGGGAAAGGCAGGCAGAGAATTCCCTGCTAGCACCTTCTCTGTGCCTGGGAAGCAGAAGTGTTCACATTGCTTCGCAGAATCACTTTTGTGCAGAAAACAGTAACACTTGTTCAGAACGAAAGAAAGCACAGAGCCCCAGATTTGCTGTTGTCCTGGAGAGCTTGCAGAGCACTGGGGAAAGGCAGGCAGAGAATTCCCTGCTAGCACCTTCTCTGTGCCTGTTCACATTGCTTCGCAGAATCGCTTTTGTGCAGAAAACACTAACACTTGTTCAGAACAAAAGAAAGCAAAGAGTCCCAGATTTTATGCTGTCCTGGAGAGCTTGCAGAGCACTGGGGAAAGGCAGGCAGAGAATTCCCTGCTAGCACCTTCTCTGTGCCTGGGAAGCAGAAGTGTTCACATTGCTTCGCAGAGTCACTTTTGTGCAGAAAACAGTAACTCTTGTTAGGAACGAAAGAAAACACAGAGCCCCAGATTTTATGCTGTCCTGGAGAGCTTGCAGAGCACTGGGGAAAGGCAGGCAGAGAATTCCCTGCTAGCACCTTCTCTGTGCCTGTTCACATTGCTTCGCAGAATCGCTTTTGTGCAGAAAACACTAACACTTGTTCAGAACGAAAGAAAGCACAGAGCCCCAGATTTTATGTTGTCCCGGAGAGCTTGCAGAGCACTGTGGAAAGGCAGGCAGAGAATTCCCTGCTAGCACCTTCTCTGTGCCTGGGAAGCAAAAGTGTTCACATTGCTTCGCAGAATCGCTTTTGTGCAGAAAACAGTAACACTTGTTCAGAACGAAAGAAAGCACAGAGCCCCAGATTTTATGCTGTCCTGGAGAGCTTGCAGAGCACTGGGGAAAAGCAGGAAGAGAATTCCCTGCTATCACCTTCTCTGTGCCTGGGAAGCAGAAGTGTTCACATTGCTTCGCAGAATCGCTTTTGTGCAGAAAACAGTAACTCTTGTTAGGAACGAAAGAAAGCACAGAGCCCCAGATTTTATGTTGTCCTGGAGAGCTTGCAGAGCACTGGGGAAAGGCAGGCAGAGAATTCCCTGCTAGCACCTCGTCTGTGCCTGTTCACATTGCTTCGCAGAATCGCTTTTGTGCAGAAAACAGTAACACTTGTTCAGAACGAAAGAAAGCACAGAGCCCCAGATTTTATGCTGTACTGGAGAGCTTGCAGAGCACTGGGGAAAGGCAGGCAGAGAATTCCCTGCTAGCACCTTCTCTGTGCCTGGGAAGCAGAAGTGTTCACATTGCTTCGCAGAATCGCTTTTGTGCAGAAAACAGTAACACTTGTTCAGAACGAAAGAAAGCACAGAGCCCCAGATTTGCTGTTGTCCTGGAGAGCTTGCAGAGCACTGGGGAAAGGCAGGCAGAGAATTCCCTGCTAGCACCTTCTCTGTGCCTGTTCACATTGCTTCGCAGAATCGCTTTTGTGCAGAAAACAGTAACACTTGTTCAGAACAAAAGAAAGCACAGAGCCCCAGATTTTATGTTGTCCTCTAGAGCTTGCAGAGCACTGGGGAAAGGCAGGCAGAGAATTCCCTGCTAGCACCTTCTCTGTGCCTGGGAAGCAGAAGTGTTCACATTGCTTCGCAGAATCGCTTTTGTGCAGAAAACAGTAACTCTTGTTAGGAACGAAAGAAAACACAGAGCCCCAGATTTTATGTTGTCCTCTAGAGCTTGCAGAGCACTGGGGAAAGGCAGGCAGAGAATTCCCTGCTAGCACCTTCTCTGTGCCTGGGAAGCAGAAGTGTTCACATTGCTTCGCAGAATCACTTTTGTGCAGAAAACAGTAACACTTGTTCAGAACGAAAGAAAGCACAGAGCCCCAGATTTGCTGTTGTCCTGGAGAGCTTGCAGAGCACTGGGGAAAGGCAGGCAGAGAATTCCCTGCTAGCACCTTCTCTGTGCCTGTTCACATTGCTTCGCAGAATCGCTTTTGTGCAGAAAACAGTAACACTTGTTCAGAACAAAAGAAAGCAAAGAGTCCCAGATTTTATGCTGTACTGGAGAGCTTGCAGAGCACTGGGGAAAGGCAGGCAGAGAATTCCCTGCTAGCACCTTCTCTGTGCCTGGGAAGCAGAAGTGTTCACATTGCTTCGCAGAGTCACTTTTGTGCAGAAAACAGTAACTCTTGTTAGGAACGAAAGAAAACACAGAGCCCCAGATTTTATGCTGTCCTGGAGAGCTTGCAGAGCACTGGGGAAAGGCAGGCAGAGAATTCCCTGCTAGCACCTTCTCTGTGCCTGTTCACATTGCTTCGCAGAATCGCTTTTGTGCAGAAAACACTAACACTTGTTCAGAACGAAAGAAAGCACAGAGCCCCAGATTTTATGTTGTCCCGGAGAGCTTGCAGAGCACTGTGGAAAGGCAGGCAGAGAATTCCCTGCTAGCACCTTCTCTGTGCCTGGGAAGCAAAAGTGTTCACATTGCTTCGCAGAATCGCTTTTGTGCAGAAAACAGTAACACTTGTTCAGAACGAAAGAAAGCACAGAGCCCCAGATTTTATGCTGTCCTGGAGAGCTTGCAGAGCACTGGGGAAAAGCAGGAAGAGAATTCCCTGCTATCACCTTCTCTGTGCCTGGGAAGCAGAAGTGTTCACATTGCTTCGCAGAATCGCTTTTGTGCAGAAAACAGTAACTCTTGTTAGGAACGAAAGAAAGCACAGAGCCCCAGATTTTATGTTGTCCTGGAGAGCTTGCAGAGCACTGGGGAAAGGCAGGCAGAGAATTCCCTGCTAGCACCTCGTCTGTGCCTGTTCACATTGCTTCGCAGAATCGCTTTTGTGCAGAAAACAGTAACACTTGTTCAGAACGAAAGAAAGCACAGAGCCCCAGATTTTATGCTGTACTGGAGAGCTTGCAGAGCACTGGGGAAAGGCAGGCAGAGAATTCCCTGCTAGCACCTTCTCTGTGCCTGGGAAGCAGAAGTGTTCACATTGCTTGGCAGAATCGCTTTTGTGCAGAAAACAGTAACACTTGTTCAGAACGAAAGAAAACACAGAGCCCCAGATTTTATGCTGTCCTGGAGAGCTTGCAGAGCACTGGGGAAAGGCAGGCAGAGAATTCCCTGCTAGCACCTTCTCTGTGCCTGGGAAGCAGAAGTGTTCACATTGCTTCGCAGAATCGCTTTTGTGCAGAAAACAGTAACACTTGTTCAGAACAAAAGAAAGCACAGAGCCCCAGATTGTATGCTGTCCTCTAGAGCTTGCAGAGCACTGGGGAAAGGCAGGCAGAGAATTCCCTGCTAGCACCTTCTCTGTGCCTGGGAAGCAAAAGTGTTCACATTGCTTCGCAGAATCGCTTTTGTGCAGAAAACACTAACACTTGTTCAGAACGAAAGAAAGCACAGAGCCGCAGATTTTATGCTGTACTGGAGAGCTTGCAGAGCACTGGGGAAAGGCAGGCAGAGAATTCCCTGCTAGCACCTTCTCTGTGCCTGGGAAGCAAAAGTGTTCACATTGCTTCGCAGAATCGCTTTTGTGCAGAAAACACTAACACTTGTTCAGAACGAAAGAAAGCACAGAGCCCCAGATTTTATGCTGTGCTGGAGAGCTTGCAGAGCACTGGGGAAAAGCAGGCAGAGAATTCCCTGCTAGCACCTTCTCTGTGCCTGGGAAGCAGAAGTGTTCACATTGCTTCGCAGAATCGCTTTTGTGCAGAAAACAGTAACACTTGTTCAGAACAAAAGAAAGCACAGAGCCCCAGATTTTATGTGGGTTCGGAGAGCTTGCAGAGCACTGGGGAAAGGCAGGCAGAGAATTCCCTGCTAGCACCTTCTCTGTGCCTGTTCACATTGCTTCGCAGAATCGCTTTTGTGCAGAAAACACTAACACTTGTTCAGAACGAAAGAAAGCACAGAGCCCCAGATTTTATGTTGTCCCGGAGAGCTTGCAGAGCACTGTGGAAAGGCAGGCAGAGAATTCCCTGCTAGCACCTTCTCTGTGCCTGGGAAGCAGAAGTGTTCACATTGCTTCGCAGAATCACTTTTGTGCAGAAAACAGTAACTCTTGTTAGGAACGAAAGAAAACACAGAGCCCCAGATTTTATGTTGTCCTGGAGAGCTTGCAGAGCACTGGGGAAAGGCAGGCAGAGAATTCCCTGCTAGCACCTTCTCTGTGCCTGGGAAGCAGAAGTGTTCTCATTGCTTCGCAGAATCGCTTTTGTGCAGAAAACAGTAACACTTGTTCAGAACAAAAGAAAGCACAGAGCCCCAGATTTTATGTTGTCCTCTAGAGCTTGCAGAGCACTGGGGAAAGGCAGGCAGAGAATTCCCTGCTAGCACCTTCTCTGTGCCTGGGAAGCAAAAGTGTTCACATTGCTTCGCAGAATCGCTTTTGTGCAGAAAACAGTAACACTTGTTCAGAACGAAAGAAAACACAGAGCCCCAGATTTTATGCTGTCCTGGAGAGCTTGCAGAGCACTGGGGAAAGGCAGGCAGAGAATTCCCTGCTAGCACCTTCTCTGTGCCTGGGAAGCAAAAGTGTTCACATTGCTTCGCAGAATCGCTTTTGTGCAGAAAACAGTAACACTTGTTCAGAACAAAAGAAAGCACAGAGCCCCAGATTTTATGCTGTCCTGGAGAGCTTGCAGAGCACTGGGGAAAGGCAGGCAGAGAATTCCCTGCTAGCACCTTCTCTGTGCCTGTTCACATTGCTTCGCAGAATCGCTTTTGTGCAGAAAACACTAACACTTGTTCAGAACGAAAGAAAGCACAGAGCCCCAGATTTTATGTTGTCCCGGAGAGCTTGCAGAGCACTGTGGAAAGGCAGGCAGAGAATTCCCTGCTAGCACCTTCTCTGTGCCTGGGAAGCAAAAGTGTTCACATTGCTTCGCAGAATCGCTTTTGTGCAGAAAACAGTAACACTTGTTCAGAACGAAAGAAAGCACAGAGCCCCAGATTTTATGCTGTCCTGGAGAGCTTGCAGAGCACTGGGGAAAAGCAGGAAGAGAATTCCCTGCTATCACCTTCTCTGTGCCTGGGAAGCAGAAGTGTTCACATTGCTTCGCAGAATCGCTTTTGTGCAGAAAACAGTAACTCTTGTTAGGAACGAAAGAAAACACAGAGCCCCAGAATTTATGTTGTCCTGGAGAGCTTGCAGAGCACTGGGGAAAGGCAGGCAGAGAATTCCCTGCTAGCACCTCGTCTGTGCCTGTTCACATTGCTTCGCAGAATCGCTTTTGTGCAGAAAACAGTAACACTTGTTCAGAACGAAAGAAAGCACAGAGCCCCAGATTTTATGCTGTCCTGGAGAGCTTGCAGAGCACTGGGGAAAGGCAGGCAGAGAATTCCCTGCTAGCACCTTCTCTGTGCCTGGGAAGCAGAAGTGTTCACATTGCTTCGCAGAATTGCTTTTGTGCAGAAAACAGTAACACTTGTTCAGAACGAAAGAAAGCACAGAGCCCCAGATTTTATGCTGTCCTGGTGAGCTTGCAGAGCACTGGGGAAAGGCAGGCAGAGAATTCCCTGCTAGCACCTTCTCTGTGCCTGGGAAGCAGAAGTGTTCACATTGCTTCGCAGAATCGCTTTTGTGCAGAAAACAGTAACACTTGTTCAGAACGAAAGAAAGCACAGAGCCCCAGATTTTATGCTGTCCTGGAGAGATTGCAGAGCACTGGGGAAAGGCAGGCAGAGAATTCCCTGCTAGCACCTTCTCTGTGCCTGGGAAGCAGAAGTGTTCACATTGCTTCGCAGAATCACTTTTGTGCAGAAAACAGTAACACTTGTTCAGAACGAAAGAAAGCACAGAGCCGCAGATTTTATGCTGTACTGGAGAGCTTGCAGAGCACTGGGGAAAGGCAGGCAGAGAATTCCCTGCTAGCACCTTCTCTGTGCCTGGGAAGCAAAAGTGTTCACATTGCTTCGCAGAATCGCTTTTGTGCAGAAAACACTAACACTTGTTCAGAACGAAAGAAAGCACAGAGCCCCAGATTTTATGCTGTGCTGGAGAGCTTGCAGAGCACTGGGGAAAAGCAGGCAGAGAATTCCCTGCTAGCACCTTCTCTGTGCCTGGGAAGCAGAAGTGTTCACATTGCTTCGCAGAATCGCTTTTGTGCAGAAAACAGTAACACTTGTTCAGAACAAAAGAAAGCACAGAGCCCCAGATTTTATGCTGTCCTCTAGAGCTTGCAGAGCACTGGGGAAAGGCAGGCAGAGAATTCCCTGCTAGCACCTTCTCTGTGCCTGTTCACATTACTTCGCAGAATCGCTTTTCTGCAGAAAACAGTAACACTTGTTCAGAACGAAAGAAAGCACAGAGCCCCAGATTTTATGCTGTCCTGGTGAGCTTGCAGAGCACTGGGGAAAGGCAGGCAGAGAATTCCCTGCTAGCACCTTCTCTGTGCCTGGGAAGCAGAAGTGTTCACATTGCTTCGCAGAATCGCTTTTGTGCAGAAAACAGTAACACTTGTTCAGAACGAAAGAAAGCACAGAGCCCCAGATTTTATGCTGTCCTGGAGAGATTGCAGAGCACTGGGGAAAGGCAGGCAGAGAATTCCCTGCTAGCACCTTCTCTGTGCCTGGGAAGCAGAAGTGTTCACATTGCTTCGCAGAATCACTTTTGTGCAGAAAACAGTAACTCTTGTTAGGAACGAAAGAAAACACAGAGCCCCAGATTTTATGTTGTCCTGGAGAGCTTGCAGAGCACTGGGGAAAGGCAGGCAGAGAATTCCCTGCTAGCACCTTCTCTGTGCCTGGGAAGCAGAAGTGTTCTCATTGCTTCGCAGAATCGCTTTTGTGCAGAAAACAGTAACACTTGTTCAGAACAAAAGAAAGCACAGAGCCCCAGATTTTATGTTGTCCTCTAGAGCTTGCAGAGCACTGGGGAAAGGCAGGCAGAGAATTCCCTGCTAGCACCTTCTCTGTGCCTGGGAAGCAAAAGTGTTCACATTGCTTCGCAGAATCGCTTTTGTGCAGAAAACAGTAACACTTGTTCAGAACGAAAGAAAGCACAGAGCCCCAGATTTTATGCTGTCCTGGAGAGCTTGCAGAGCACTGGGGAAAGGCAGGCAGAGAATTCCCTGCTAGCACCTTCTCTGTGCCTGGGAAGCAAAAGTGTTCACATTGCTTCGCAGAATCGCTTTTGTGCAGAAAACACTAACACTTGTTCAGAACGAAAGAAAGCACAGAGCCGCAGATTTTATGCTGTACTGGAGAGCTTGCAGAGCACTGGGGAAAGGCAGGCAGAGAATTCCCTGCTAGCACCTTCTCTGTGCCTGGGAAGCAAAAGTGTTCACATTGCTTCGCAGAATCGCTTTTGTGCAGAAAACAGTAACACTTTTTCAGAACAAAAGAAAGCACAGAGCCCCAGATTTTATGTTGTCCTGGAGAGCTTGCAGAGCACTGGGGAAAGGCAGGCAGAGAATTCCCTGCTAGCACCTTCTCTGTGCCTGGGAAGCAGAAGTGTTCACATTGCTTCGCAGAATCGCTTTTGTGCAGAAAACACTAACACTTGTTCAGAACGAAAGAAAGCACAGAGCCCCAGATTTTATGTTGTCCCGGAGAGCTTGCAGAGCACTGGGGAAAGGCAGGCAGAGAATTCCCTGCTAGCACCTTCTCTGTGCCTGGGAAGCAAAAGTGTTCACATTGCTTCGCAGAATCGCTTTTGTGCAGAAAACAGTAACACTTGTTCAGAACGAAAGAAAGCACAGAGCCCCAGATTTTATGCTGTCCTGGAGAGCTTGCAGAGCACTGGGGAAAAGCAGGAAGAGAATTCCCTGCTATCACCTTCTCTGTGCCTGGGAAGCAGAAGTGTTCACATTGCTTCGCAGAATCGCTTTTGTGCAGAAAACAGTAACTCTTGTTAGGAACGAAAGAAAACACAGAGCCCCAGATTTTATGTTGTCCTGGAGAGCTTGCAGAGCACTGGGGAAAGGCAGGCAGAGAATTCCCTGCTAGCACCTCGTCTGTGCCTGTTCACATTGCTTCGCAGAATCGCTTTTGTGCAGAAAACAGTAACACTTGTTCAGAACGAAAGAAAGCACAGAGCCGCAGATTTTATGCTGTACTGGAGAGCTTGCAGAGCACTGGGGAAAGGCAGGCAGAGAATTCCCTGCTAGCACCTTCTCTGTGCCTGGGAAGCAGAAGTGTTCACATTGCTTGGCAGAATCGCTTTTGTGCAGAAAACAGTAACACTTGTTCAGAACGAAAGAAAACACAGAGCCCCAGATTTTATGCTGTCCTGGAGAGCTTGCAGAGCACTGGGGAAAGGCAGGCAGAGAATTCCCTGCTAGCACCTTCTCTGTGCCTGGGAAGCAGAAGTGTTCACATTGCTTCGCAGAATCGCTTTTGTGCAGAAAACAGTAACACTTGTTCAGAACAAAAGAAAGCACAGAGCCCCAGATTGTATGCTGTCCTCTAGAGCTTGCAGAGCACTGGGGAAAGGCAGGCAGAGAATTCCCTGCTAGCACCTTCTCTGTGCCTGGGAAGCAAAAGTGTTCACATTGCTTCGCAGAATCGCTTTTGTGCAGAAAACACTAACACTTGTTCAGAACGAAAGAAAGCACAGAGCCGCAGATTTTATGCTGTACTGGAGAGCTTGCAGAGCACTGGGGAAAGGCAGGCAGAGAATTCCCTGCTAGCACCTTCTCTGTGCCTGGGAAGCAAAAGTGTTCACATTGCTTCGCAGAATCGCTTTTGTGCAGAAAACACTAACACTTGTTCAGAACGAAAGAAAGCACAGAGCCCCAGATTTTATGCTGTGCTGGAGAGCTTGCAGAGCACTGGGGAAAAGCAGGCAGAGAATTCCCTGCTAGCACCTTCTCTGTGCCTGGGAAGCAGAAGTGTTCACATTGCTTCGCAGAATCGCTTTTGTGCAGAAAACAGTAACACTTGTTCAGAACAAAAGAAAGCACAGAGCCCCAGATTTTATGTGGGTTCGGAGAGCTTGCAGAGCACTGGGGAAAGGCAGGCAGAGAATTCCCTGCTAGCACCTTCTCTGTGCCTGTTCACATTGCTTCGCAGAATCGCTTTTGTGCAGAAAACACTAACACTTGTTCAGAACGAAAGAAAGCACAGAGCCCCAGATTTTATGTTGTCCCGGAGAGCTTGCAGAGCACTGTGGAAAGGCAGGCAGAGAATTCCCTGCTAGCACCTTCTCTGTGCCTGGGAAGCAGAAGTGTTCACATTGCTTCGCAGAATCACTTTTGTGCAGAAAACAGTAACTCTTGTTAGGAACGAAAGAAAACACAGAGCCCCAGATTTTATGTTGTCCTGGAGAGCTTGCAGAGCACTGGGGAAAGGCAGGCAGAGAATTCCCTGCTAGCACCTTCTCTGTGCCTGGGAAGCAGAAGTGTTCTCATTGCTTCGCAGAATCGCTTTTGTGCAGAAAACAGTAACACTTGTTCAGAACAAAAGAAAGCACAGAGCCCCAGATTTTATGTTGTCCTCTAGAGCTTGCAGAGCACTGGGGAAAGGCAGGCAGAGAATTCCCTGCTAGCACCTTCTCTGTGCCTGGGAAGCAAAAGTGTTCACATTGCTTCGCAGAATCGCTTTTGTGCAGAAAACAGTAACACTTGTTCAGAACGAAAGAAAACACAGAGCCCCAGATTTTATGCTGTCCTGGAGAGCTTGCAGAGCACTGGGGAAAGGCAGGCAGAGAATTCCCTGCTAGCACCTTCTCTGTGCCTGGGAAGCAAAAGTGTTCACATTGCTTCGCAGAATCGCTTTTGTGCAGAAAACAGTAACACTTGTTCAGAACAAAAGAAAGCACAGAGCCCCAGATTTTATGCTGTCCTGGAGAGCTTGCAGAGCACTGGGGAAAGGCAGGCAGAGAATTCCCTGCTAGCACCTTCTCTGTGCCTGTTCACATTGCTTCGCAGAATCGCTTTTGTGCAGAAAACACTAACACTTGTTCAGAACGAAAGAAAGCACAGAGCCCCAGATTTTATGTTGTCCCGGAGAGCTTGCAGAGCACTGTGGAAAGGCAGGCAGAGAATTCCCTGCTAGCACCTTCTCTGTGCCTGGGAAGCAAAAGTGTTCACATTGCTTCGCAGAATCGCTTTTGTGCAGAAAACAGTAACACTTGTTCAGAACGAAAGAAAGCACAGAGCCCCAGATTTTATGCTGTCCTGGAGAGCTTGCAGAGCACTGGGGAAAAGCAGGAAGAGAATTCCCTGCTATCACCTTCTCTGTGCCTGGGAAGCAGAAGTGTTCACATTGCTTCGCAGAATCGCTTTTGTGCAGAAAACAGTAACTCTTGTTAGGAACGAAAGAAAACACAGAGCCCCAGAATTTATGTTGTCCTGGAGAGCTTGCAGAGCACTGGGGAAAGGCAGGCAGAGAATTCCCTGCTAGCACCTCGTCTGTGCCTGTTCACATTGCTTCGCAGAATCGCTTTTGTGCAGAAAACAGTAACACTTGTTCAGAACGAAAGAAAGCACAGAGCCCCAGATTTTATGCTGTCCTGGAGAGCTTGCAGAGCACTGGGGAAAGGCAGGCAGAGAATTCCCTGCTAGCACCTTCTCTGTGCCTGGGAAGCAGAAGTGTTCACATTGCTTCGCAGAATTGCTTTTGTGCAGAAAACAGTAACACTTGTTCAGAACGAAAGAAAGCACAGAGCCCCAGATTTTATGCTGTCCTGGTGAGCTTGCAGAGCACTGGGGAAAGGCAGGCAGAGAATTCCCTGCTAGCACCTTCTCTGTGCCTGGGAAGCAGAAGTGTTCACATTGCTTCGCAGAATCGCTTTTGTGCAGAAAACAGTAACACTTGTTCAGAACGAAAGAAAGCACAGAGCCCCAGATTTTATGCTGTCCTGGAGAGATTGCAGAGCACTGGGGAAAGGCAGGCAGAGAATTCCCTGCTAGCACCTTCTCTGTGCCTGGGAAGCAGAAGTGTTCACATTGCTTCGCAGAATCACTTTTGTGCAGAAAACAGTAACACTTGTTCAGAACGAAAGAAAGCACAGAGCCGCAGATTTTATGCTGTACTGGAGAGCTTGCAGAGCACTGGGGAAAGGCAGGCAGAGAATTCCCTGCTAGCACCTTCTCTGTGCCTGGGAAGCAAAAGTGTTCACATTGCTTCGCAGAATCGCTTTTGTGCAGAAAACACTAACACTTGTTCAGAACGAAAGAAAGCACAGAGCCCCAGATTTTATGCTGTGCTGGAGAGCTTGCAGAGCACTGGGGAAAAGCAGGCAGAGAATTCCCTGCTAGCACCTTCTCTGTGCCTGGGAAGCAGAAGTGTTCACATTGCTTCGCAGAATCGCTTTTGTGCAGAAAACAGTAACACTTGTTCAGAACAAAAGAAAGCACAGAGCCCCAGATTTTATGCTGTCCTCTAGAGCTTGCAGAGCACTGGGGAAAGGCAGGCAGAGAATTCCCTGCTAGCACCTTCTCTGTGCCTGTTCACATTACTTCGCAGAATCGCTTTTCTGCAGAAAACAGTAACACTTGTTCAGAACGAAAGAAAGCACAGAGCCCCAGATTTTATGCTGTCCTGGTGAGCTTGCAGAGCACTGGGGAAAGGCAGGCAGAGAATTCCCTGCTAGCACCTTCTCTGTGCCTGGGAAGCAGAAGTGTTCACATTGCTTCGCAGAATCGCTTTTGTGCAGAAAACAGTAACACTTGTTCAGAACGAAAGAAAGCACAGAGCCCCAGATTTTATGCTGTCCTGGAGAGATTGCAGAGCACTGGGGAAAGGCAGGCAGAGAATTCCCTGCTAGCACCTTCTCTGTGCCTGGGAAGCAGAAGTGTTCACATTGCTTCGCAGAATCACTTTTGTGCAGAAAACAGTAACTCTTGTTAGGAACGAAAGAAAACACAGAGCCCCAGATTTTATGTTGTCCTGGAGAGCTTGCAGAGCACTGGGGAAAGGCAGGCAGAGAATTCCCTGCTAGCACCTTCTCTGTGCCTGGGAAGCAGAAGTGTTCTCATTGCTTCGCAGAATCGCTTTTGTGCAGAAAACAGTAACACTTGTTCAGAACAAAAGAAAGCACAGAGCCCCAGATTTTATGTTGTCCTCTAGAGCTTGCAGAGCACTGGGGAAAGGCAGGCAGAGAATTCCCTGCTAGCACCTTCTCTGTGCCTGGGAAGCAAAAGTGTTCACATTGCTTCGCAGAATCGCTTTTGTGCAGAAAACAGTAACACTTGTTCAGAACGAAAGAAAGCACAGAGCCCCAGATTTTATGCTGTCCTGGAGAGCTTGCAGAGCACTGGGGAAAGGCAGGCAGAGAATTCCCTGCTAGCACCTTCTCTGTGCCTGGGAAGCAAAAGTGTTCACATTGCTTCGCAGAATCGCTTTTGTGCAGAAAACACTAACACTTGTTCAGAACGAAAGAAAGCACAGAGCCGCAGATTTTATGCTGTACTGGAGAGCTTGCAGAGCACTGGGGAAAGGCAGGCAGAGAATTCCCTGCTAGCACCTTCTCTGTGCCTGGGAAGCAAAAGTGTTCACATTGCTTCGCAGAATCGCTTTTGTGCAGAAAACAGTAACACTTTTTCAGAACAAAAGAAAGCACAGAGCCCCAGATTTTATGTTGTCCTGGAGAGCTTGCAGAGCACTGGGGAAAGGCAGGCAGAGAATTCCCTGCTAGCACCTTCTCTGTGCCTGGGAAGCAGAAGTGTTCACATTGCTTCGCAGAATCGCTTTTGTGCAGAAAACACTAACACTTGTTCAGAACGAAAGAAAGCACAGAGCCCCAGATTTTATGTTGTCCCGGAGAGCTTGCAGAGCACTGGGGAAAGGCAGGCAGAGAATTCCCTGCTAGCACCTTCTCTGTGCCTGGGAAGCAAAAGTGTTCACATTGCTTCGCAGAATCGCTTTTGTGCAGAAAACAGTAACACTTGTTCAGAACGAAAGAAAGCACAGAGCCCCAGATTTTATGCTGTCCTGGAGAGCTTGCAGAGCACTGGGGAAAAGCAGGAAGAGAATTCCCTGCTATCACCTTCTCTGTGCCTGGGAAGCAGAAGTGTTCACATTGCTTCGCAGAATCGCTTTTGTGCAGAAAACAGTAACTCTTGTTAGGAACGAAAGAAAACACAGAGCCCCAGATTTTATGTTGTCCTGGAGAGCTTGCAGAGCACTGGGGAAAGGCAGGCAGAGAATTCCCTGCTAGCACCTCGTCTGTGCCTGTTCACATTGCTTCGCAGAATCGCTTTTGTGCAGAAAACAGTAACACTTGTTCAGAACGAAAGAAAGCACAGAGCCGCAGATTTTATGCTGTACTGGAGAGCTTGCAGAGCACTGGGGAAAGGCAGGCAGAGAATTCCCTGCTAGCACCTTCTCTGTGCCTGGGAAGCAGAAGTGTTCACATTGCTTGGCAGAATTGCTTTTGTGCAGAAAACAGTAACACTTGTTCAGAACGAAAGAAAGCACAGAGCCCCAGATTTTATGTTGTCCTGGAGAGCTTGCAGAGCACTGGGGAAAGGCAGGCAGAGAATTCCCTGCTAGCACCTTCTCTGTGCCTGGGAAGCAGAAGTGTTCTCATTGCTTCGCAGAATCGCTTTTGTGCAGAAAACAGTAACACTTGTTCAGAACAAAAGAAAGCACAGAGCCCCAGATTTTATGTTGTCCTCTAGAGCTTGCAGAGCACTGGGGAAAGGCAGGCAGAGAATTCCCTGCTAGCACCTTCTCTGTGCCTGGGAAGCAAAAGTGTTCACATTGCTTCGCAGAATCGCTTTTGTGCAGAAAACAGTAACACTTGTTCAGAACGAAAGAAAGCACAGAGCCCCAGATTTTATGCTGTCCTGGAGAGCTTGCAGAGCACTGGGGAAAGGCAGGCAGAGAATTCCCTGCTAGCACCTTCTCTGTGCCTGGGAAGCAAAAGTGTTCACATTGCTTCGCAGAATCGCTTTTGTGCAGAAAACACTAACACTTGTTCAGAACGAAAGAAAGCACAGAGCCGCAGATTTTATGCTGTACTGGAGAGCTTGCAGAGCACTGGGGAAAGGCAGGCAGAGAATTCCCTGCTAGCACCTTCTCTGTGCCTGGGAAGCAAAAGTGTTCACATTGCTTCGCAGAATCGCTTTTGTGCAGAAAACAGTAACACTTTTTCAGAACAAAAGAAAGCACAGAGCCCCAGATTTTATGTTGTCCTGGAGAGCTTGCAGAGCACTGGGGAAAGGCAGGCAGAGAATTCCCTGCTAGCACCTTCTCTGTGCCTGGGAAGCAGAAGTGTTCACATTGCTTCGCAGAATCGCTTTTGTGCAGAAAACAGTAACACTTGTTCAGAACAAAAGAAAGCACAGAGCCCCAGATTTTATGCTGTCCTGGAGAGCTTGCAGAGCACTGGGGAAAGGCAGGCAGAGAATTCCCTGCTAGCACCTTCTCTGTGCCTGTTCACATTGCTTCGCAGAATCGCTTTTGTGCAGAAAACAGTAACACTTGTTCAGAACGAAAGAAAGCACAGAGCCCCAGATTTTATGCTGTACTGGAGAGATTGCAGAGCACTGGGGAAAGGCAGGCAGAGAATTCCCTGCTAGCACCTTCTCTGTGCCTGGGAAGCAGAAGTGTTCACATTGCTTCGCAGAATCGCTTTTGTGCAGAAAACAGTAACACTTGTTCAGAACAAAAGAAAGCACAGAGCCCCAGATTTTATGTTGTCCTGGAGAGCTTGCAGAGCACTGGGGAAAGGCAGGCAGAGAATTCCCTGCTAGCACCTTCTCTGTGCCTGGGAAGCAGAAGTGTTCACATTGCTTCGCAGAATCGCTTTTGTGCAGAAAACAGTAACACTTGTTCAGAACGAAAGAAAGCACAGAGCCCCAGATTTTATGCTGTCCTGGAGAGCTTGCAGAGCACTGCGGAAAGGCAGGCAGAGAATTCCCTGCTAGCACCTTCTCTGTGCCTGGGAAGCAGAAGTGTTCACATTGCTTCGCAGAATCGCTTTTGTGCAGAAAACAGTAACACTTGTTCAGAACGAAAGAAAGCACAGAGCCCCAGATTTTATGCTGTCCTGGAGAGCTTGCAGAGCACTGGGGAAAGGCAGGCAGAGAATTCCCTGCTAGCACCTTCTCTGTGCCTGGGAAGCAGAAGTGTTCACATTGCTTCGCAGAATCACTTTTGTGCAGAAAACAGTAACACTTGTTCAGAACGAAAGAAAGCACAGAGCCCCAGATTTTATGCTGTCCTGGAGAGCTTGCAGAGCACTGGGGAAAGGCAGGCAGAGAATTCCCTGCTAGCACCTTCTCTGTGCCTGGGAAGCAGAAGTGTTCACATTGCTTCGCAGAATCGCTTTTGTGCAGAAAACAGTAACACTTGTTCAGAACAAAAGAAAGCACAGAGCCCCAGATTTTATGCTGTCCTGGAGAGCTTGCAGAGCACTGGGGAAAGGCAGGCAGAGAATTCCCTGCTAGCACCTTCTCTGTGCCTGTTCACATTGCTTCGCAGAATCTCTTTTGTGCAGAAAACAGTAACACTTGTTCAGAACAAAAGAAAGCACAGAGCCGCAGATTTTATGCTGTACTGGAGAGCTTGCAGAGCACTGGGGAAAGGCAGGCAGAGAATTCCCTGCTAGCACCTTCTCTGTGCCTGGGAAGCAAAAGTGTTCACATTGCTTCGCAGAATCGCTTTTGTGCAGAAAACAGTAACACTTGTTCAGAACAAAAGAAAGCACAGAGCCCCAGATTTTATGCTGTCCTGGAGAGCTTGCAGAGCACTGGGGAAAGGCAGGCAGAGAATTCCCTGCTAGCACCTTCTCTGTGCCTGTTCACATTGCTTCGCAGAATCTCTTTTGTGCAGAAAACAGTAACACTTGTTCAGAACAAAAGAAAGCACAGAGCCGCAGATTTTATGCTGTACTGGAGAGCTTGCAGAGCACTGGGGAAAGGCAGGCAGAGAATTCCCTGCTAGCACCTTCTCTGTGCCTGGGAAGCAAAAGTGTTCACATTGCTTCGCAGAATCGCTTTTGTGCAGAAAACAGTAACACTTGTTCAGAACAAAAGAAAGCACAGAGCCCCAGATTTTATGCTCTCCTGGAGAGCTTGCAGAGCACTGGGGAAAGGCAGGCAGAGAATTCCCTGCTAGCACCTTCTCTGTGCCTGGGAAGCAGAAGTGTTCACATTGCTTCGCAGAATCGCTTTTGTGCAGAAAACAGTAACACTTGTTCAGAACGAAAGAAAGCACAGAGCCCCAGATTTTATGCTGTCCTGGAGAGCTTGCAGAGCACTGGGGAAAGGCAGGCAGAGAATTCCCTGCTAGCACCTTCTCTGTGCCTGGGAAGCAGAAGTGTTCACATTGCTTCGCAGAATCGCTTTTGTGCAGAAAACAGTAACACTTGTTCAGAACGAAAGAAAGCACAGAGCCCCAGATTTTATGCTGTCCTGGAGAGCTTGCAGAGCACTGGGGAAAGGCAGGCAGAGAATTCCCTGCTAGCACCTTCTCTGTGCCTGGGAAGCAGAAGTGTTCACATTGCTTCGCAGAATCGCTTTTGTGCAGAAAACAGTAACACTTGTTCAGAACAAAAGAAAGCACAGAGCCCCAGATTTTATGCTGTCCTGGAGAGCTTGCAGAGCACTGGGGAAAGGCAGGCAGAGAATTCCCTGCTAGCACCTTCTCTGTGCCTGTTCACATTGCTTCGCAGAATCTCTTTTGTGCAGAAAACAGTAACACTTGTTCAGAACAAAAGAAAGCACAGAGCCGCAGATTTTATGCTGTACTGGAGAGCTTGCAGAGCACTGGGGAAAGGCAGGCAGAGAATTCCCTGCTAGCACCTTCTCTGTGCCTGGGAAGCAAAAGTGTTCACATTGCTTCACAGAATCGCTTTTGTGCAGAAAACAGTAACACTTGTTCAGAACAAAAGAAAGCACAGAGCCCCAGATTTTATGTTGTCCTCTAGAGCTTGCAGAGCACTGGGGAAAGGCAGGCAGAGAATTCCCTGCTAGCACCTTCTCTGTGCCTGGGAAGCAGAAGTGTTCACATTGCTTCGCAGAATCGCTTTTGTGCAGAAAACAGTAACACTTGTTCAGAACGAAAGAAAGCACAGAGCCCCAGATTTTATGCTGTCCTGGAGAGCTTGCAGAGCACTGCGGAAAGGCAGGCAGAGAATTCCCTGCTAGCACCTTCTCTGTGCCTGGGAAGCAGAAGTGTTCACATTGCTTCGCAGAATCGCTTTTGTGCAGAAAACAGTAACACTTGTTCAGAACGAAAGAAAGCACAGAGCCCCAGATTTTATGCTGTCCTGGAGAGCTTGCAGAGCACTGGGGAAAGGCAGGCAGAGAATTCCCTGCTAGCACCTTCTCTGTGCCTGGGAAGCAGAAGTGTTCACATTGCTTCGCAGAATCACTTTTGTGCAGAAAACAGTAACACTTGTTCAGAACGAAAGAAAGCACAGAGCCCCAGATTTTATGCTGTCCTGGAGAGCTTGCAGAGCACTGGGGAAAGGCAGGCAGAGAATTCCCTGCTAGCACCTTCTCTGTGCCTGGGAAGCAGAAGTGTTCACATTGCTTCGCAGAATCGCTTTTGTGCAGAAAACAGTAACACTTGTTCAGAACAAAAGAAAGCACAGAGCCCCAGATTTTATGCTGTCCTGGAGAGCTTGCAGAGCACTGGGGAAAGGCAGGCAGAGAATTCCCTGCTAGCACCTTCTCTGTGCCTGTTCACATTGCTTCGCAGAATCTCTTTTGTGCAGAAAACAGTAACACTTGTTCAGAACAAAAGAAAGCACAGAGCCGCAGATTTTATGCTGTACTGGAGAGCTTGCAGAGCACTGGGGAAAGGCAGGCAGAGAATTCCCTGCTAGCACCTTCTCTGTGCCTGGGAAGCAAAAGTGTTCACATTGCTTCGCAGAATCGCTTTTGTGCAGAAAACAGTAACACTTGTTCAGAACAAAAGAAAGCACAGAGCCCCAGATTTTATGCTGTCCTGGAGAGCTTGCAGAGCACTGGGGAAAGGCAGGCAGAGAATTCCCTGCTAGCACCTTCTCTGTGCCTGTTCACATTGCTTCGCAGAATCTCTTTTGTGCAGAAAACAGTAACACTTGTTCAGAACAAAAGAAAGCACAGAGCCGCAGATTTTATGCTGTACTGGAGAGCTTGCAGAGCACTGGGGAAAGGCAGGCAGAGAATTCCCTGCTAGCACCTTCTCTGTGCCTGGGAAGCAAAAGTGTTCACATTGCTTCGCAGAATCGCTTTTGTGCAGAAAACAGTAACACTTGTTCAGAACAAAAGAAAGCACAGAGCCCCAGATTTTATGCTCTCCTGGAGAGCTTGCAGAGCACTGGGGAAAGGCAGGCAGAGAATTCCCTGCTAGCACCTTCTCTGTGCCTGGGAAGCAGAAGTGTTCACATTGCTTCGCAGAATCGCTTTTGTGCAGAAAACAGTAACACTTGTTCAGAACGAAAGAAAGCACAGAGCCCCAGATTTTATGCTGTCCTGGAGAGCTTGCAGAGCACTGGGGAAAGGCAGGCAGAGAATTCCCTGCTAGCACCTTCTCTGTGCCTGGGAAGCAGAAGTGTTCACATTGCTTCGCAGAATCGCTTTTGTGCAGAAAACAGTAACACTTGTTCAGAACGAAAGAAAGCACAGAGCCCCAGATTTTATGCTGTCCTGGAGAGCTTGCAGAGCACTGGGGAAAGGCAGGCAGAGAATTCCCTGCTAGCACCTTCTCTGTGCCTGGGAAGCAGAAGTGTTCACATTGCTTCGCAGAATCGCTTTTGTGCAGAAAACAGTAACACTTGTTCAGAACAAAAGAAAGCACAGAGCCCCAGATTTTATGCTGTCCTGGAGAGCTTGCAGAGCACTGGGGAAAGGCAGGCAGAGAATTCCCTGCTAGCACCTTCTCTGTGCCTGTTCACATTGCTTCGCAGAATCTCTTTTGTGCAGAAAACAGTAACACTTGTTCAGAACAAAAGAAAGCACAGAGCCGCAGATTTTATGCTGTACTGGAGAGCTTGCAGAGCACTGGGGAAAGGCAGGCAGAGAATTCCCTGCTAGCACCTTCTCTGTGCCTGGGAAGCAAAAGTGTTCACATTGCTTCACAGAATCGCTTTTGTGCAGAAAACAGTAACACTTGTTCAGAACAAAAGAAAGCACAGAGCCCCAGATTTTATGTTGTCCTCTAGAGCTTGCAGAGCACTGGGGAAAGGCAGGCAGAGAATTCCCTGCTAGCACCTTCTCTGTGCCTGGGAAGCAGAAGTGTTCACATTGCTTCGCAGAATCACTTTTGTGCAGAAAACAGTAACTCTTGTTAGGAACGAAAGAAAACACAGAGCCCCAGATTTTATGTTGTCCTGGAGAGCTTGCAGAGCACTGGGGAAAGGCAGGCAGAGAATTCCCTGCTAGCACCTTCTCTGTGCCTGGGAAGCAGAAGTGTTCACATTGCTTCGCAGAATCGCTTTTGTGCAGAAAACAGTAACACTTGTTCAGAACAAAAGAAAGCACAGAGCCCCAGATTTTATGCTGTCCTGGAGAGCTTGCAGAGCACTGGGGAAAGGCAGGCAGAGAATTCCCTGCTAGCACCTTCTCTGTGCCTGGGAAGCAAAAGTGTTCACATTGCTTCGCAGAATCGCTTTTGTGCAGAAAACACTAACACTTGTTCAGAACGAAAGAAAGCACAGAGCCCCAGATTTTATGCTGTGCTGGAGAGCTTGCAGAGCACTGGGGAAAAGCAGGCAGAGAATTCCCTGCTAGCACCTTCTCTGTGCCTGGGAAGCAGAAGTGTTCACATTGCTTCGCAGAATCGCTTTTGTGCAGAAAACAGTAACACTTGTTCAGAACAAAAGAAAGCACAGAGCCCCAGATTTTATGCTGTCCTCTAGAGCTTGCAGAGCACAGGGGAAAGGCAGGCAGAGAATTCCCTGCTAGCACCTTCTCTGTGCCTGTTCACATTACTTCGCAGAATCGCTTTTCTGCAGAAAACAGTAACACTTGTTCAGAACGAAAGAAAGCACAGAGCCCCAGATTTTATGCTGTCCTGGTGAGCTTGCAGAGCACTGGGGAAAGGCAGGCAGAGAATTCCCTGCTAGCACCTTCTCTGTGCCTGTTCACATTGCTTCGCAGAATCGCTTTTGTGCAGAAAACACTAACACTTGTTCAGAACAAAAGAAAGCACAGAGCCCCAGATTTTATGTTGTCCCGGAGAGCTTGCAGAGCACTGTGGAAAGGCAGGCAGAGAATTCCCTGCTAGCACCTTCTCTGTGCCTGGGAAGCAGAAGTGTTCACATTGCTTCGCAGAATCACTTTTGTGCAGAAAACAGTAACTCTTGTTAGGAACGAAAGAAAACACAAAGCCCCAGATTTTATGTTGTCCTGGAGAGCTTGCAGAGCACTGGGGAAAGGCAGGCAGAGAATTCCCTGCTAGCACCTTCTCTGTGCCTGGGAAGCAGAAGTGTTCACATTGCTTCGCAGAATCGCTTTTGTGCAGAAAACAGTAACACTTGTTCAGAACAAAAGAAAGCACAGAGCCCCAGATTTTATGTTGTCCTCTAGAGCTTGCAGAGCACTGGGGAAAGGCAGGCAGAGAATTCCCTGCTAGCACCTTCTCTGTGCCTGGGAAGCAAAAGTGTTCACATTGCTTCGCAGAATCGCTTTTGTGCAGAAAACAGTAACACTTGTTCAGAACGAAAGAAAACACAGAGCCCCAGATTTTATGCTGTCCTGGAGAGCTTGCAGAGCACTGGGGAAAGGCAGGCAGAGAATTCCCTGCTAGCACCTTCTCTGTGCCTGGGAAGCAGAAGTGTTCACATTGCTTCGCAGAATCGCTTTTGTGCAGAAAACACTAACACTTGTTCAGAACGAAAGAAAGCACAGAGCCGCAGATTTTATGCTGTCCTGGAGAGCTTGCAGAGCACTGGGGAAAGGCAGGCAGAGAATTCCCTGCTAGCACCTTCTCTGTGCCTGGGAAGCAAAAGTGTTCACATTGCTTCGCAGAATCGCTTTTGTGCAGAAAACACTAACACTTGTTCAGAACGAAAGAAAGCACAGAGCCCCAGATTTTATGTTGTCCTGGAGAGCTTGCAGAGCACTGGGGAAAAGCAGGCAGAGAATTCCCTGCTAGCACCTTCTCTGTGCCTGGGAAGCAGAAGTGTTCACATTGCTTCGCAGAATCGCTTTTGTGCAGAAAACAGTAACACTTGTTCAGAACAAAAGAAAGCACAGAGCCCCAGATTTGCTGTTGTCCTGGAGAGCTTGCAGAGCACTGGGGAAAGGCAGGCAGAGAATTCCCTGCTAGCACCTTCTCTGTGCCTGTTCACATTGCTTCGCAGAATCGCTTTTGTGCAGAAAACACTAACACTTGTTCAGAACAAAAGAAAGCAAAGTGTCCCAGATTTTATGCTGCACTGGAGAGCTTGCAGAGCACTGGGGAAAGGCAGGCAGAGAATTCCCTGCTAGCACCTTCTCTGTGCCTGGGAAGCAGAAGTGTTCACATTGCTTCGCAGAATCACTTTTGTGCAGAAAACAGTAACTCTTGTTAGGAACGAAAGAAAACACAGAGCCCCAGATTTTATGTTGTCCTGGAGAGCTTGCAGAGCACTGGGGAAAGGCAGGCAGAGAATTCCCTGCTAGCACCTTCTCTGTGCCTGGGAAGCAGAAGTGTTCACATTGCTTCGCAGAATCGCTTTTGTGCAGAAAACAGTAACACTTGTTCAGAACAAAAGAAAGCACAGAGCCCCAGATTTTATGCTGTCCTGGAGAGCTTGCAGAGCACTGGGGAAAGGCAGGCAGAGAATTCCCTGCTAGCACCTTCTCTGTGCCTGGGAAGCAAAAGTGTTCACATTGCTTCGCAGAATCGCTTTTGTGCAGAAAACACTAACACTTGTTCAGAACGAAAGAAAGCACAGAGCCCCAGATTTTATGCTCTGCTGGAGAGCTTGCAGAGCACTGGGGAGAAGCAGGCAGAGAATTCCCTGCTAGCACCTTCTCTGTGCCTGGGAAGCAGAAGTGTTCACATTGCTTCGCAGAATCGCTTTTGTGCAGAAAACAGTAACACTTGTTCAGAACGAAAGAAAGCACAGAGCCCCAGATTTTATGCTGTCCTGGAGAGCTTGCAGAGCACTGGGGAAAGGCAGGCAGAGAATTCCCTGCTAGCACCTTCTCTGTGCCTGTTCACATTGCTTCGCAGAATCGCTTTTGTGCAGAAAACAGTAACACTTGTTCAGAACAAAAGAAAGCACAGAGCCCCAGATTTTATGTTGGTTCGGAGAGCTTGCAGAGCACTGGGGAAAGGCAGGCAGAGAATTCCCTGCTAGCACCTTCTCTGTGCCTGTTCACATTACTTCGCAGAATCGCTTTTCTGCAGAAAACAGTAACACTTGTTCAGAACGAAAGAAAGCACAGAGCCCCAGATTTTATGCTGTCCTGGTGAGCTTGCAGAGCACTGGGGAAAGGCAGGCAGAGAATTCCCTGCTAGCACCTTCTCTGTGCCTGGGAAGCAGAAGTGTTCACATTGCTTCGCAGAATCGCTTTTGTGCAGAAAACAGTAACACTTGTTCAGAACAAAAGAAAGCACAGAGCCCCAGATTTTATGCTGTCCTGGAGAGATTGCAGAGCACTGGGGAAAGGCAGGCAGAGAATTCCCTGCTAGCACCTTCTCTGTGCCTGGGAAGCAGAAGTGTTCACATTGCTTCGCAGAATCACTTTTGTGCAGAAAACAGTAACACTTGTTCAGAACGAAAGAAAGCACAGAGCCGCAGATTTTATGCTGTACTGGAGAGCTTGCAGAGCACTGGGGAAAGGCAGGCAGAGAATTCCCTGCTAGCACCTTCTCTGTGCCTGGGAAGCAAAAGTGTTCACATTGCTTCGCAGAATCGCTTTTGTGCAGAAAACACTAACACTTGTTCAGAACGAAAGAAAGCACAGAGCCGCAGATTTTATGCTGTGCTGGAGAGCTTGCAGAGCACTGGGGAAAAGCAGGCAGAGAATTCCCTGCTAGCACCTCCTCTGTGCCTGGGAAGCAGAAGTGTTCACATTTCTTCGCAGAATCACTTTTGTGCAGAAAACAGTAACACTTGTTCAGAACGAAAGAAAGCACAGAGCCCCAGATTTGCTGTTGTCCTGGAGAGCTTGCAGAGCACTGGGGAAAGGCAGGCAGAGAATTCCCTGCTAGCACCTTCTCTGTGCCTGTTCACATTGCTTCGCAGAATCGCTTTTGTGCAGAAAACAGTAACACTTGTTCAGAACAAAAGAAAGCACAGAGCCCCAGATTTTATGTTGGTTCGGAGAGCTTGCAGAGCACTGGGGAAAGGCAGGCAGAGAACTCCCTGCTAGTACCTTCTCTGTGCCTGTTCACATTGCTTCGCAGAATCGCTTTTGTGCAGAAAACACTAACACTTGTTCAGAACAAAAGAAAGCAAAGTGTCCCAGATTTTATGCTGCACTGGAGAGCTTGCAGAGCACTGGGGAAAGGCAGGCAGAGAATTCCCTGCTAGCACCTTCTCTGTGCCTGGGAAGCAGAAGTGTTCACATTGCTTCGCAGAATCACTTTTGTGCAGAAAACAGTAACTCTTGTTAGGAACGAAAGAAAACACAGAGCCCCAGATTTTATGTTGTCCTGGAGAGCTTGCAGAGCACTGGGGAAAGGCAGGCAGAGAATTCCCTGCTAGCACCTTCTCTGTGCCTGGGAAGCAGAAGTGTTCACATTGCTTCGCAGAATCGCTTTTGTGCAGAAAACAGTAACACTTGTTCAGAACAAAAGAAAGCACAGAGCCGCAGATTTTATGCTGTCCTGGAGAGCTTGCAGAGCACTGGGGAAAGGCAGGCAGAGAATTCCCTGCTAGCACCTTCTCTGTGCCTGGGAAGCAAAAGTGTTCACATTGCTTCGCAGAATCGCTTTTGTGCAGAAAACACTAACACTTGTTCAGAACGAAAGAAAGCACAGAGCCCCAGATTTTATGCTCTGCTGGAGAGCTTGCAGAGCACTGGGGAGAAGCAGGCAGAGAATTCCCTGCTAGCACCTTCTCTGTGCCTGGGAAGCAGAAGTGTTCACATTGCTTCGCAGAATCGCTTTTGTGCAGAAAACAGTAACACTTGTTCAGAACGAAAGAAAGCACAGAGCCCCAGATTTTATGCTGTCCTGGAGAGCTTGCAGAGCACTGGGGAAAGGCAGGCAGAGAATTCCCTGCTAGCACCTTCTCTGTGCCTGTTCACATTGCTTCGCAGAATCGCTTTTGTGCAGAAAACAGTAACACTTGTTCAGAACAAAAGAAAGCACAGAGCCCCAGATTTTATGTTGGTTCGGAGAGCTTGCAGAGCACTGGGGAAAGGCAGGCAGAGAATTCCCTGCTAGCACCTTCTCTGTGCCTGTTCACATTACTTCGCAGAATCGCTTTTCTGCAGAAAACAGTAACACTTGTTCAGAACGAAAGAAAGCACAGAGCCCCAGATTTTATGCTGTCCTGGTGAGCTTGCAGAGCACTGGGGAAAGGCAGGCAGAGAATTCCCTGCTAGCACCTTCTCTGTGCCTGGGAAGCAGAAGTGTTCACATTGCTTCGCAGAATCGCTTTTGTGCAGAAAACAGTAACACTTGTTCAGAACAAAAGAAAGCACAGAGCCCCAGATTTTATGCTGTCCTGGAGAGATTGCAGAGCACTGGGGAAAGGCAGGCAGAGAATTCCCTGCTAGCACCTTCTCTGTGCCTGGGAAGCAGAAGTGTTCACATTGCTTCGCAGAATCACTTTTGTGCAGAAAACAGTAACACTTGTTCAGAACGAAAGAAAGCACAGAGCCGCAGATTTTATGCTGTACTGGAGAGCTTGCAGAGCACTGGGGAAAGGCAGGCAGAGAATTCCCTGCTAGCACCTTCTCTGTGCCTGGGAAGCAAAAGTGTTCACATTGCTTCGCAGAATCGCTTTTGTGCAGAAAACACTAACACTTGTTCAGAACGAAAGAAAGCACAGAGCCGCAGATTTTATGCTGTGCTGGAGAGCTTGCAGAGCACTGGGGAAAAGCAGGCAGAGAATTCCCTGCTAGCACCTCCTCTGTGCCTGGGAAGCAGAAGTGTTCACATTTCTTCGCAGAATCACTTTTGTGCAGAAAACAGTAACACTTGTTCAGAACGAAAGAAAGCACAGAGCCCCAGATTTGCTGTTGTCCTGGAGAGCTTGCAGAGCACTGGGGAAAGGCAGGCAGAGAATTCCCTGCTAGCACCTTCTCTGTGCCTGTTCACATTGCTTCGCAGAATCGCTTTTGTGCAGAAAACACTAACACTTGTTCAGAACAAAAGAAAGCACAGAGCCCCAGATTTTATGTTGTCCTCTAGAGCTTGCAGAGCACTGGGGAAAGGCAGGCAGAGAACTCCCTGCTAGTACCTTCTCTGTGCCTGTTCACATTGCTTCGCAGAATCGCTTTTGTGCAGAAAACACTAACACTTGTTCAGAACGAAAGAAAGCACAGAGCCCCAGATTTTATGTTGTCCCAGAGAGCTTGCAGAGCACTGTGGAAAGGCAGGCAGAGAATTCCCTGCTAGCACCTTCTCTGTGCCTGGGAAGCAGAAGTGTTCACATTGCTTCGCAGAATCACTTTTGTGCAGAAAACAGTAACTCTTGTTAGGAACGAAAGAAAACACAGAGCCCCAGATTTTATGTTGTCCTGGAGAGCTTGCAGAGCACTGGGGAAAGGCAGGCAGAGAATTCCCTGCTAGCACCTTCTCTGTGCCTGGGAAGCAGAAGTGTTCTCATTGCTTCGCAGAATCGCTTTTGTGCAGAAAACAGTAACACTTGTTCAGAACAAAAGAAAGCACAGAGCCCCAGATTTTATGTTGTCCTCTAGAGCTTGCAGAGCACTGGGGAAAGGCAGGCAGAGAATTCCCTGCTAGCACCTTCTCTGTGCCTGGGAAGCAAAAGTGTTCACATTGCTTCGCAGAATCGCTTTTGTGCAGAAAACAGTAACACTTGTTCAGAACGAAAGAAAACACAGAGCCCCAGATTTTATGCTGTCCTGGAGAGCTTGCAGAGCACTGGGGAAAGGCAGGCAGAGAATTCCCTGCTAGCACCTTCTCTGTGCCTGGGAAGCAGAAGTGTTCACATTGCTTCGCAGAATCGCTTTTGTGCAGAAAACACTAACACTTGTTCAGAACGAAAGAAAGCACAGAGCCCCAGATTTTATGCTGTCCTGGAGAGCTTGCAGAGCACTGGGGAAAGGCAGGCAGAGAATTCCCTGCTAGCACCTTCTCTGTGCCTGGGAAGCAAAAGTGTTCACATTGCTTCGCAGAATCGCTTTTGTGCAGAAAACAGTAACTCTTGTTAGGAACGAAAGAAAACACAGAGCCCCAGATTTTATGTTGTCCTGGAGAGCTTGCAGAGCACTGGGGAAAGGCAGGCAGAGAATTCCCTGCTAGCACCTTCTCTGTGCCTGGGAAGCAGAAGTGTTCACATTGCTTCGCAGAATCGCTTTTGTGCAGAAAACACTAACACTTGTTCAGAACGAAAGAAAGCACAGAGCCGCAGATTTTATGCTGTCCTGGAGAGCTTGCAGAGCACTGGGGAAAGGCAGGCAGAGAATTCCCTGCTAGCACCTTCTCTGTGCCTGGGAAGCAAAAGTGTTCACATTGCTTCGCAGAATCGCTTTTGTGCAGAAAACACTAACACTTGTTCAGAACGAAAGAAAGCACAGAGCCCCAGATTTTATGTTGTCCTGGAGAGCTTGCAGAGCACTGGGGAAAAGCAGGCAAAGAATTCCCTGCTAGCACCTTCTCTGTGCCTGGGAAGCAGAAGTGTTCACATTGCTTCGCAGAATCGCTTTTGTGCAGAAAACAGTAACACTTGTTCAGAACAAAAGAAAGCACAGAGCCCCAGATTTTATGTTGTCCTGGAGAGCTTGCAGAGCACTGGGGAAAGGCAGGCAGAGAATTCCCTGCTAGCACCTTCTCTGTGCCTGTTCACATTGCTTCGCAGAATCGCTTTTGTGCAGAAAACACTAACACTTGTTCAGAACAAAAGAAAGCAAAGAGTCCCAGATTTTATGCTGTACTGGAGAGCTTGCAGAGCACTGGGGAAAGGCAGGCAGAGAATTCCCTGCTAGCACCTTCTCTGTGCCTGGGAAGCAGAAGTGTTCACATTGCTTCGCAGAATCACTTTTGTGCAGAAAACAGTAACTCTTGTTAGGAACGAAAGAAAACACAGAGCCCCAGATTTTATGTTGTCCTGGAGAGCTTGCAGAGCACTGGGGAAAGGCAGGCAGAGAATTCCCTGCTAGCACCTTCTCTGTGCCTGGGAAGCAAAAGTGTTCACATTGCTTCGCAGAATCGCTTTTGTGCAGAAAACAGTAACACTTGTTCAGAACGAAAGAAAGCACAGAGCCCCAGATTTTATGCTGTGCTGGAGAGCTTGCAGAGCACTGGGGAAAAGCAGGCAGAGAATTCCCTGCTAGCACCTTCTCTGTGCCTGGGAAGCAGAAGTGTTCACATTGCTTCGCAGAATCGCTTTTGTGCAGAAAACAGTAACACTTGTTCAGAACGAAAGAAAGCACAGAGCCCCAGATTTTATGCTGTCCTGGAGAGCTTGCAGAGCACTGGGGAAAGGCAGGCAGAGAATTCCCTGCTAGCACCTTCTCTGTGCCTGTTCACATTGCTTCGCAGAATCGCTTTTGTGCAGAAAACAGTAACACTTGTTCAGAACAAAAGAAAGCACAGAGCCCCAGATTTTATGTTGGTTCGGAGAGCTTGCAGAGCACTGGGGAAAGGCAGGCAGAGAATTCCCTGCTAGCACCTTCTCTGTGCCTGTTCACATTACTTCGCAGAATCGCTTTTCTGCAGAAAACAGTAACACTTGTTCAGAACGAAAGAAAGCACAGAGCCCCAGATTTTATGCTGTCCTGGTTAGCTTGCAGAGCACTGGGGCAAGGCAGGCAGAGAATTCCCTGCTAGCACCTTCTCTGTGCCTGGGAAGCAGAAGTGTTCACATTGCTTCGCAGAATCGCTTTTGTGCAGAAAACAGTAACACTTGTTCAGAACAAAAGAAAGCACAGAGCCCCAGATTTTATGCTGTCCTGGAGAGATTGCAGAGCACTGGGGAAAGGCAGGCAGAGAATTCCCTGCTAGCACCTTCTCTGTGCCTGGGAAGCAGAAGTGTTCACATTGCTTCGCAGAATCACTTTTGTGCAGAAAACAGTAACACTTGTTCAGAACGAAAGAAAGCACAGAGCCGCAGATTTTATGCTGTACTGGAGAGCTTGCAGAGCACTGGGGAAAGGCAGGCAGAGAATTCCCTGCTAGCACCTTCTCTGTGCCTGGGAAGCAAAAGTGTTCACATTGCTTCGCAGAATCGCTTTTGTGCAGAAAACACTAACACTTGTTCAGAACGAAAGAAAGCACAGAGCCGCAGATTTTATGCTGTGCTGGAGAGCTTGCAGAGCACTGGGGAAAAGCAGGCAGAGAATTCCCTGCTAGCACCTCCTCTGTGCCTGGGAAGCAGAAGTGTTCACATTTCTTCGCAGAATCACTTTTGTGCAGAAAACAGTAACACTTGTTCAGAACGAAAGAAAGCACAGAGCCCCAGATTTGCTGTTGTCCTGGAGAGCTTGCAGAGCACTGGGGAAAGGCAGGCAGAGAATTCCCTGCTAGCACCTTCTCTGTGCCTGTTCACATTGCTTCGCAGAATCGCTTTTGTGCAGAAAACAGTAACACTTGTTCAGAACAAAAGAAAGCACAGAGCCCCAGATTTTATGTTGGTTCTCTAGAGCTTGCAGAGCACTGGGGAAAGGCAGGCAGAGAATTCCCTGCTAGCACCTTCTCTGTGCCTGTTCACATTGCTTCGCAGAATCGCTTTTGTGCAGAAAACACTAACACTTGTTCAGAACGAAAGAAAGCACAGAGCCCCAGATTTTATGTTGTCCCGGAGAGCTTGCAGAGCACTGTGGAAAGGCAGGCAGAGAATTCCCTGCTAGCACCTTCTCTGTGCCTGGGAAGCAGAAGTGTTCACATTGCTTCGCAGAATCACTTTTGTGCAGAAAACAGTAACTCTTGTTAGGAACGAAAGAAAACACAAAACCCCAGATTTTATGTTGTCCTGGAGAGCTTGCAGAGCACTGGGGAAAGGCAGGCAGAGAATTCCCTGCTAGCACCTTCTCTGTGCCTGGGAAGCAGAAGTGTTCTCATTGCTTCGCAGAATCGCTTTTGTGCAGAAAACAGTAACACTTTTTCAGAACAAAAGAAAGCACAGAGCCCCAGATTTTATGTTGTCCTCTAGAGCTTGCAGAGCACTGGGGAAAGGCAGGCAGAGAATTCCCTGCTAGCACCTTCTCTGTGCCTGGGAAGCAAAAGTGTTCACATTGCTTCGCAGAATCGCTTTTGTGCAGAAAACAGTAACACTTGTTCAGAACGAAAGAAAACACAGAGCCCCAGATTTTATGCTGTCCTGGAGAGCTTGCAGAGCACTGGGGAAAGGCAGGCAGAGAATTCCCTGCTAGCACCTTCTCTGTGCCTGGGAAGCAGAAGTGTTCACATTGCTTCGCAGAATCGCTTTTGTGCAGAAAACACTAACACTTGTTCAGAACGAAAGAAAGCACAGAGCCCCAGATTTTATGCTGTCCTGGAGAGCTTGCAGAGCACTGGGGAAAGGCAGGCAGAGAATTCCCTGCTAGCACCTTCTCTGTGCCTGGGAAGCAAAAGTGTTCACATTGCTTCGCAGAATCGCTTTTGTGCAGAAAACACTAACACTTGTTCAGAACGAAAGAAAGCACAGAGCCCCAGATTTTATGTTGTCCTGGAGAGCTTGCAGAGCACTGGGGAAAAGCAGGCAGAGAATTCCCTGCTAGCACCTTCTCTGTGCCTGGGAAGCAGAAGTGTTCACATTGCTTCGCAGAATCGCTTTTGTGCAGAAAACAGTAACACTTGTTCAGAACGAAAGAAAGCACAGAGCCCCAGATTTTATGCTGTCCTGGAGAGCTTGCAGAGCACTGGGGAAAGGCAGGCAGAGAATTCCCTGCTAGCACCTTCTCTGTGCCTGTTCACATTGCTTCGCAGAATCGCTTTTGTGCAGAAAACAGTAACACTTGTTCAGAACAAAAGAAAGCACAGAGCCGCAGATTTTATGCTGTACTGGAGAGCTTGCAGAGCACTGGGGAAAGGCAGGCAGAGAATTCCCTGCTAGCACCTTCTCTGTGCCTGGGAAGCAGAAGTGTTCACATTGCTTCGCAGAATCGCTTTTGTGCAGAAAATAGTAACACTTGTTCAGAACAAAAGAAAGCACAGAGCCCCAGATTTTATGCTGTCCTGGAGAGCTTGCAGAGCACTGGGGAAAGGCAGGCAGAGAATTCCCTGCTAGCACCTTCTCTGAGCCTGTTCACATTGCTTCGCAGAATCGCTTTTGTGCAGAAAACAGTAACACTTGTTCAGAACAAAAGAAAGCACAGAGCCGCAGATTTTATGCTGTACTGGAGAGCTTGCAGAGCACTGGGGAAAGGCAGGCAGAGAATTCCCTGCTAGCACCTTCTCTGTGCCTGGGAAGCAAAAGTGTTCACATTGCTTCGCAGAATCGCTTTTGTGCAGAAAACAGTAACACTTGTTCAGAACAAAAGAAAGCACAGAGCCCCAGATTTTATGTTGTCCTGGAGAGCTTGCAGAGCACTGGGGAAAGGCAGGCAGAGAATTCCCTGCTAGCACCTTCTCTGTGCCTGGGAAGCAGAAGTGTTCACATTGCTTCGCAGAATCGCTTTTGTGCAGAAAACAGTAACACTTGTTCAGAACAAAAGAAAGCACAGAGCCCCAGATTTTATGTTGTCCTCTAGAGCTTGCAGAGCACTGGGGAAAGGCAGGCAGAGAATTCCCTGCTAGCACCTTCTCTGTGCCTGGGAAGCAGAAGTGTTCACATTGCTTCGCAGAATCGCTTTTGTGCAGAAAACAGTAACTCTTGTTAGGAACGAAAGAAAACACAGAGCCCCAGATTTTATGTTGTCCTGGAGAGCTTGCAGAGCACTGGGGAAAGGCAGGCAGAGAATTCCCTGCTAGCACCTTCTCTGTGCCTGGGAAGCAGAAGTGTTCACATTGCTTCGCAGAATCGCTTTTGTGCAGAAAACAGTAACTCTTGTTAGGAACGAAAGAAAAGACAGAGCCCTAGATTTTATGTTGTCCTGGAGAGCTTGCAGAGCACTGGGGAAAGGCAGGCAGAGAATTCCCTGCTAGCACCTTCTCTGTGCCTGGGAAGCAGAAGTGTTCACATTGCTTCGCAGAATCACTTTTGTGCAGAAAACAGTAACACTTGTTCAGAACGAAAGAAAGCACAGAGCCCCAGATTTGCTGTTGTCCTGGAGAGCTTGCAGAGCACTGGGGAAAGGCAGGCAGAGAATTCCCTGCTAGCACCTTCTCTGTGCCTGTTCACATTGCTTCGCAGAATCGCTTTTGTGCAGAAAACACTAACACTTGTTCAGAACAAAAGAAAGCAAAGAGTCCCAGATTTTATGCTGTACTGGAGAGCTTGCAGAGCACTGGGGAAAGGCAGGCAGAGAATTCCCTGCTAGCACCTTCTCTGTGCCTGGGAAGCAAAAGTGTTCACATTGCTTCGCAGAATCGCTTTTGTGCAGAAAACACTAACACTTGTTCAGAACAAAAGAAAGCACAGAGCCCCAGATTTTATGTTGTCCTCTAGAGCTTGCAGAGCACTGGGGAAAGGCAGGCAGAGAATTCCCTGCTAGCACCTTCTCTGTGCCTGGGAAGCAAAAGTGTTCACATTGCTTCGCAGAATCGCTTTTGTGCAGAAAACAGTAACACTTGTTCAGAACGAAAGAAAGCACAGAGCCCCAGATTTGCTGTTGTCCTGGAGAGCTTGCAGAGCACTGGGGAAAGGCAGGCAGAGAATTCCCTGCTAGCACCTTCTCTGTGCCTGTTCACATTGCTTCGCAGAATCGCTTTTGTGCAGAAAACAGTAACACTTGTTCAGAACAAAAGAAAGCACAGAGCCCCAGATTTTATGCTGTCCTGGAGAGCTTGCAGAGCACTGGGGAAAGGCAGGCAGAGAATTCCCTGCTAGCACCTTCTCTGTGCCTGGGAAGCAGAAGTGTTCACATTGCTTCGCAGAATCACTTTTGTGCAGAAAACAGTAACACTTGTTCAGAACGAAAGAAAGCACAGAGCCCCAGATTTGCTGTTGTCCTGGAGAGCTTGCAGAGCACTGGGGAAAGGCAGGCAGAGAATTCCCTGCTAGCACCTTCTCTGTGCCTGTTCACATTGCTTCGCAGAATCGCTTTTGTGCAGAAAACACTAACACTTGTTCAGAACAAAAGAAAGCAAAGAGTCCCAGATTTTATGCTGTACTGGAGAGCTTGCAGAGCACTGGGGAAAGGCAGGCAGAGAATTCCCTGCTAGCACCTTCTCTGTGCCTGGGAAGCAGAAGTGTTCACATTGCTTCGCAGAATCACTTTTGTGCAGAAAACAGTAACTCTTGTCAGGAACGAAAGAAAACACAGAGCCCCAGATTTTATGTTGTCCTGGAGAGCTTGCAGAGCACTGGGGAAAGGCAGGCAGAGAATTCCCTGCTAGCACCTTCTCTGTGCCTGGGAAGCAGAAGTGTTCACATTGCTTCGCAGAATCGCTTTTGTGCAGAAAACAGTAACTCTTGTTAGGAACGAAAGAAAACACAGAGCCCCAGATTTTATGTTGTCCTGGAGAGGTTGCAGAGCACTGGGGAAAGGCAGGCAGAGAATTCCCTGCTAGCACCTTCTCTGTGCCTGGGAAGCAAAAGTGTTCACATTGCTTCGCAGAATCGCTTTTGTGCAGAAAACAGTAACACTTGTTCAGAACGAAAGAAAGCACAGAGCCCCAGATTTTATGCTGTCCTGGAGAGCTTGCAGAGCACTGGGGAAAGGCAGGCAGAGAATTCCCTGCTAGCACCTTCTCTGTGCCTGGGAAGCAGAAGTGTTCACATTGCTTCGCAGAATCACTTTTGTGCAGAAAAGAGTAACACTTGTTCAGAACGAAAGAAAGCACAGAGCCCCAGATTTTATGTTGTCCTGGAGAGCTTGCAGAGCACTGGGGAAAGGCAGGCAGAGAATTCCCTGCTAGCACCTTCTCTGTGCCTGTTCACATTGCTTCGCAGAATCGCTTTTGTGCAGAAAAAACTAACACTTGTTCAGAACGAAAGAAAGCACAGAGCCCCAGATTTTATTTTGTCCTCTAGAGCTTGCAGAGCACTGGGGAAAGGCAGGCAGAGAATTCCCTGCTAGCACCTTCTCTGTGCCTGGGAAGCAGAAGTGTTCACATTGCTTCGCAGAATCGCTTTTGTGCAGAAAACAGTAACACTTGTTCAGAACAAAAGAAAGCACAGAGCCCCAGATTTTATGCTGTCCTGGAGAGCTTGCAGAGCACTGGGGAAAGGCAGGCAGAGAATTCCCTGCTAGCACCTTCTCTGTGCCTGGGAAGCAAAAGTGTTCACATTGCTTCGCAGAATCGCTTTTCTGCAGAAAACAGTAACACTTGTTCAGAACAAAAGAAAGCACAGAGCCCCAGATTTTATGCTGTCCTGGAGAGCTTGCAGAGCACTGGGGAAAGGCAGGCAGAGAATTCCCTGCTAGCACCTTCTCTGTGCCTGGGAAGCAGAAGTGTTCACATTGCTTCGCAGAATCACTTTTGTGCAGAAAACAGTAACACTTGTTCAGAACGAAAGAAAACACAGAGCCCCAGATTTTATGCTGTCCTGGAGAGCTTGCAGAGCACTGGGGAAAGGCAGGCAGAGAATTCCCTGCTAGCACCTTCTCTGTGCCTGGGAAGCAGAAGTGTTCACATTGCTTCGCAGAATCGCTTTTGTGCAGAAAACAGTAACACTTGTTCAGAACGAAAGAAAGCACAGAGCCCCAGATTTTATGCTGTCCTGGAGAGCTTGCAGAGCACTGGGGAAAGGCAGGCAGAGAATTCCCTGCTAGCACCTTCTCTGTGCCTGGGAAGCAGAAGTGTTCACATTGCTTCGCAGAATCACTTTTGTGCAGAAAACAGTAACACTTGTTCAGAACGAAAGAAAGCACAGAGCCCCAGATTTGCTGTTGTCCTGGAGAGCTTGCAGAGCACTGGGGAAAGGCAGGCAGAGAATTCCCTGCTAGCACCTTCTCTGTGCCTGGGAAGCAAAAGTGTTCACATTGCTTCGCAGAATCGCTTTTGTGCAGAAAACACTAACACTTGTTCAGAACGAAAGAAAGCACAGAGCCCCAGATTTTATGCTGTACTGGAGAGCTTGCAGAGCACTGGGGAAAGGCAGGCAGAGAATTCCCTGCTAGCACCTTCTCTGTGCCTGGGAAGCAGAAGTGTTCACATTGCTTCGCAGAATCGCTTTTGTGCAGAAAACAGTAACACTTGTTCAGAACAAAAGAAAGCACAGAGCCCCAGATTTTATGCTGTCCTGGAGAGCTTGCAGAGCACTGGGGAAAGGCAGGCAGAGAATTCCCTGCTAGCACCTTCTCTGTGCCTGGGAAGCAGAAGTGTTCACATTGCTTCGCAGAATCGCTTTTGTGCAGAAAACAGTAACTCTTGTTAGGAACGAAAGAAAACACAGAGCCCCAGATTTTATGTTGTCCTGGAGAGCTTGCAGAGCACTGGGGAAAGGCAGGCAGAGAATTCCCTGCTAGCACCTTCTCTGTGCCTGGGAAGCAGAAGTGTTCACATTGCTTCGCAGAATCGCTTTTGTGCAGAAAACAGTAACTCTTGTTAGGAACGAAAGAAAACACAGAGCCCCAGATTTTATGTTGTCCTCTAGAGCTTGCAGAGCACTGGGGAAAGGCAGGCAGAGAATTCCCTGCTAGCACCTTCTCTGTGCCTGGGAAGCAAAAGTGTTCACATTGCTTCGCAGAATCGCTTTTGTGCAGAAAACAGTAACACTTGTTCAGAACAAAAGAAAGCACAGAGCCCCAGATTTTATGCTGTCCTGGAGAGCTTGCAGAGCACTGGGGAAAGGCAGGCAGAGAATTCCCTGCTAGCACCTTCTCTGTGCCTGGGAAGCAGAAGTGTTCACATTGCTTCGCAGAATCGCTTTTGTGCAGAAAACACTAACACTTGTTCAGAACGAAAGAAAGCACAGAGCCCCAGATTTTATGTTGTCCTGGAGAGCTTGCAGAGCACTGGGGAAAGGCAGGCAGAGAATTCCCTGCTAGCACCTTCTCTGTGCCTGGGAAGCAGAAGTGTTCACATTGCTTCGCAGAATCGCTTTTGTGCAGAAAACAGTAACTCTTGTTAGGAACGAAAGAAAACACAGAGCCCCAGATTTTATGTTGTCCTGGAGAGCTTGCAGAGCACTGGGGAAAGGCAGGCAGAGAATTCCCTGCTAGCACCTTCTCTGTGCCTGGGAAGCAGAAGTGTTCACATTGCTTCGCAGAATCGCTTTTGTGCAGAAAACAGTAACTCTTGTTAGGAACGAAAGAAAACACAGAGCCCCAGATTTTATGTTGTCCTGGAGAGGTTGCAGAGCACTGGGGAAAGGCAGGCAGAGAATTCCCTGCTAGCACCTTCTCTGTGCCTGGGAAGCAAAAGTGTTCACATTGCTTCGCAGAATCGCTTTTGTGCAGAAAACAGTAACACTTGTTCAGAACGAAAGAAAGCACAGAGCCCCAGATTTTATGCTGTCCTGGAGAGCTTGCAGAGCACTGGGGAAAGGCAGGCAGAGAATTCCCTGCTAGCACCTTCTCTGTGCCTGGGAAGCAGAAGTGTTCACATTGCTTCGCAGAATCGCTTTTGTGCAGAAAACAGTAACACTTGTTCAGAACGAAAGAAAGCACAGAGCCCCAGATTTTATGCTGTCCTGGAGAGCTTGCAGAGCACTGGGGAAAGGCAGGCAGAGAATTCCCTGCTAGCACCTTCTCTGTGCCTGGGAAGCAGAAGTGTTCACATTGCTTCGCAGAATCACTTTTGTGCAGAAAACAGTAACACTTGTTCAGAACGAAAGAAAGCACAGAGCCCCAGATTTTATGCTGTCCTGGAGAGCTTGCAGAGCACTGGGGAAAGGCAGGCAGAGAATTCCCTGCTAGCACCTTCTCTGTGCCTGTTCACATTGCTTCGCAGAATCGCTTTTGTGCAGAAAACACTAACACTTGTTCAGAACAAAAGAAAGCAAAGAGTCCCAGATTTTATGCTGTCCTGGAGAGCTTGCAGAGCACTGGGGAAAGGCAGGCAGAGAATTCCCTGCTAGCACCTTCTCTGTGCCTGGGAAGCAAAAGTGTTCACATTGCTTCGCAGAATCGCTTTTGTGCAGAAAACACTAACACTTGTTCAGAACGAAAGAAAGCACAGAG
This sequence comes from Strix uralensis, assembly GCF_047716275.1. NCBI lineage: Eukaryota > Metazoa > Chordata > Aves > Strigiformes > Strigidae > Strix > Strix uralensis. Next base: position 704,836 of record NC_134005.1, on the reverse strand, counting down.
CCCCAGATTTTATGCTGTCCTGGAGAGCTTGCAGAGCACTGGGGAAAGGCAGGCAGAGAATTCCCTGCTAGCACCTTCTCTGTGCCTGGGAAGCAGAAGTGTTCACATTGCTTCGCAGAATCACTTTTGTGCAGAAAACAGTAACACTTGTTCAGAACGAAAGAAAACACAGAGCCCCAGATTTTATGCTGTCCTGGAGAGCTTGCAGAGCACTGGGGAAAGGCAGGCAGAGAATTCCCTGCTAGCACCTTCTCTGTGCCTGGGAAGCAGAAGTGTTCACATTGCTTCGCAGAATCGCTTTTGTGCAGAAAACAGTAACACTTGTTCAGAACGAAAGAAAGCACAGAGCCCCAGATTTTATGCTGTCCTGGAGAGCTTGCAGAGCACTGGGGAAAGGCAGGCAGAGAATTCCCTGCTAGCACCTTCTCTGTGCCTGGGAAGCAGAAGTGTTCACATTGCTTCGCAGAATCACTTTTGTGCAGAAAACAGTAACACTTGTTCAGAACGAAAGAAAGCACAGAGCCCCAGATTTTATGCTGTCCTGGAGAGCTTGCAGAGCACTGGGGAAAGGCAGGCAGAGAATTCCCTGCTAGCACCTTCTCTGTGCCTGGGAAGCAAAAGTGTTCACATTGCTTCGCAGAATCGCTTTTGTGCAGAAAACACTAACACTTGTTCAGAACGAAAGAAAGCAAAGAGCCCCAGATTTTATGCTGTCCTGGAGAGCTTGCAGAGCACTGGGGAAAAGCAGGCAGAGAATTCCCTGCTAGCATCTTCTCTGTGCCTGGGAAGCAGAAGTGTTCACATTGCTTCGCAGAATCGCTTTTGTGCAGAAAACAGTAACACTTGTTCAGAACAAAAGAAAGCACAGAGCCCCAGATTTTATGCTGTTGTCCTGGAGAGCTTGCAGAGCACTGGGGAAAGGCAGGCAGAGAATTCCCTGCTAGCGCCTTCTCTGTGCCTGTTCACATTGCTTCGCAGAATCGCTTTTGTGCAGAAAACAGTAACACTTGTTCAGAACAAAAGAAAGCACAGAGCCCCAGATTTTATGTTGTCCTGGAGAGCTTGCAGAGCACTGGGGAAAGGCAGGCAGAGAATTCCCTGCTAGCACCTTCTCTGTGCCTGGGAAGCAGAAGTGTTCACATTGCTTCGCAGAATCGCTTTTGTGCAGAAAACAGTAACACTTGTTCAGAACAAAAGAAAGCACAGAGCCCCAGATTTTATGTTGTCCTCTAGAGCTTGCAGAGCACTGGGGAAAGGCAGGAAGAGAATTCCCTGCTAGCACCTTCTCTGTGCCTGGGAAGCAGAAGTGTTCACATTGCTTCGCAGAATCGCTTTTGTGCAGAAAACAGTAACTCTTGTTAGGAACGAAAGAAAACACAGAGCCCCAGATTTTATGTTGTCCTGGAGAGCTTGCAGAGCACTGGGGAAAGGCAGGCAGAGAATTCCCTGCTAGCACCTTCTCTGTGCCTGGGAAGCAGAAGTGTTCACATTGCTTCGCAGAATCGCTTTTGTGCAGAAAACAGTAACACTTGTTCAGAACGAAAGACAGCACAGAGCCCCAGATTTTATGCTGTCCTGGAGAGCTTGCAGAGCACTGGGGAAAGGCAGGCAGAGAATTCCCTGCTAGCACCTTCTCTGTGCCTGGGAAGCAGAAGTGTTCACATTGCTTCGCAGAATCACTTTTGTGCAGAAAACAGTAACACTTGTTCAGAACGAAAGAAAGCACAGAGCCCCAGATTTGCTGTTGTCCTGGAGAGCTTGCAGAGCACTGGGGAAAGGCAGGCAGAGAATTCCCTGCTAGCACCTTCTCTGTGCCTGTTCACATTGCTTCGCAGAATCGCTTTTGTGCAGAAAACACTAACACTTGTTCAGAACATAAGAAAGCAAAGAGTCCCAGATTTTATGCTGTACTGGAGAGCTTGCAGAGCACTGGGGAAAGGCAGGCAGAGAATTCCCTGCTAGCACCTTCTCTGTGCCTGGGAAGCAGAAGTGTTCACATTGCTTCGCAGAATCACTTTTGTGCAGAAAACAGTAACTCTTGTTAGGAACGAAAGAAAACACAGAGCCCCAGATTTTATGTTGTCCTGGAGAGCTTGCAGAGCACTGGGGAAAGGCAGGCAGAGAATTCCCTGCTAGCACCTTCTCTGTGCCTGGGAAGCAGAAGTGTTCACATTGCTTCGCAGAATCGCTTTTGTGCAGAAAACAGTAACACTTGTTCAGAACAAAAGAAAGCACAGAGCCCCAGATTTTATGTTGGTTCGGAGAGCTTGCAGAGCACTGGGGAAAGGCAGGCAGAGAATTCCCTGCTAGCACCTTCTCTGTGCCTGTTCACATTACTTCGCAGAATCGCTTTTCTGCAGAAAACAGTAACACTTGTTCAGAACGAAAGAAAGCACAGAGCCCCAGATTTTATGCTGTCCTGGAGAGCTTGCAGAGCACTGGGGAAAGGCAGGCAGAGAATTCCCTGCTAGCACCTTCTCTGTGCCTGGGAAGCAGAAGTGTTCACATTGCTTCGCAGAATCGCTTTTGTGCAGAAAACAGTAACACTTGTTCAGAACAAAAGAAAGCACAGAGCCCCAGATTTTATGCTGTCCTGGAGAGATTGCAGAGCACTGGGGAAAGGCAGGCAGAGAATTCCCTGCTAGCACCTTCTCTGTGCCTGGGAAGCAGAAGTGTTCACATTGCTTCGCAGAATCACTTTTGTGCAGAAAACAGTAACACTTGTTCAGAACGAAAGAAAGCACAGAGCCGCAGATTTTATGCTGTACTGGAGAGCTTGCAGAGCACTGGGGAAAGGCAGGCAGAGAATTCCCTGCTAGCACCTTCTCTGTGCCTGGGAAGCAGAAGTGTTCACATTGCTTCGCAGAATCGCTTTTGTGCAGAAAACACTAACACTTGTTCAGAACGAAAGAAAGCACAGAGCCACAGATTTTATGCTGTGCTGGAGAGCTTGCAGAGCACTGGGGAAAAGCAGGCAGAGAATTCCCTGCTAGCACCTCCTCTGTGCCTGGGAAGCAGAAGTGTTCACATTTCTTCGCAGAATCACTTTTGTGCAGAAAACAGTAACACTTGTTCAGAACGAAAGAAAGCACAGAGCCCCAGATTTGCTGTTGTCCTGGAGAGCTTGCAGAGCACTGGGGAAAGGCAGGCAGAGAATTCCCTGCTAGCACCTTCTCTGTGCCTGTTCACATTGCTTCGCAGAATCGCTTTTGTGCAGAAAACAGTAACACTTGTTCAGAACAAAAGAAAGCACAGAGCCCCAGATTTTATGTTGGTTCGGAGAGCTTGCAGAGCACTGGGGAAAGGCAGGCAGAGAATTCCCTGCTAGCACCTTCTCTGTGCCTGTTCACATTGCTTCGCAGAATCGCTTTTGTGCAGAAAACACTAACACTTGTTCAGAACGAAAGAAAGCACAGAGCCCCAGATTTTATGTTGTCCCGGAGAGCTTGCAGAGCACTGTGGAAAGGCAGGCAGAGAATTCCCTGCTAGCACCTTCTCTGTGCCTGGGAAGCAGAAGTGTTCACATTGCTTCGCAGAATCACTTTTGTGCAGAAAACAGTAACTCTTGTTAGGAACGAAAGAAAACACAAAACCCCAGATTTTATGTTGTCCTGGAGAGCTTGCAGAGCACTGGGGAAAGGCAGGCAGAGAATTCCCTGCTAGCACCTTCTCTGTGCCTGGGAAGCAGAAGTGTTCTCATTGCTTCGCAGAATCGCTTTTGTGCAGAAAACAGTAACACTTGTTCAGAACAAAAGAAAGCACAGAGCCCCAGATTTTATGTTGTCCTCTAGAGCTTGCAGAGCACTGGGGAAAGGCAGGCAGAGAATTCCCTGCTAGCACCTTCTCTGTGCCTGGGAAGCAAAAGTGTTCACATTGCTTCGCAGAATCGCTTTTGTGCAGAAAACAGTAACACTTGTTCAGAACGAAAGAAAACACAGAGCCCCAGATTTTATGCTGTCCTGGAGAGCTTGCAGAGCACTGGGGAAAGGCAGGCAGAGAATTCCCTGCTAGCACCTTCTCTGTGCCTGGGAAGCAGAAGTGTTCACATTGCTTCGCAGAATCGCTTTTGTGCAGAAAACACTAACACTTGTTCAGAACGAAAGAAAGCACAGAGCCCCAGATTTTATGCTGTCCTGGAGAGCTTGCAGAGCACTGGGGAAAGGCAGGCAGAGAATTCCCTGCTAGCACCTTCTCTGTGCCTGGGAAGCAAAAGTGTTCACATTGCTTCGCAGAATCGCTTTTGTGCAGAAAACACTAACACTTGTTCAGAACGAAAGAAAGCACAGAGCCCCAGATTTTATGCTGTCCTGGAGAGCTTGCAGAGCACTGGGGAAAGGCAGGCAGAGAATTCCCTGCTAGCACCTTCTCTGTGCCTGGGAAGCAGAAGTGTTCACATTGCTTCGCAGAATCACTTTTGTGCAGAAAACAGTAACACTTGTTCAGAACGAAAGAAAACACAGAGCCCCAGATTTTATGCTGTCCTGGAGAGCTTGCAGAGCACTGGGGAAAGGCAGGCAGAGAATTCCCTGCTAGCACCTTCTCTGTGCCTGGGAAGCAAAAGTGTTCACATTGCTTCGCAGAATCGCTTTTGTGCAGAAAACAGTAACACTTGTTCAGAACGAAAGAAAGCACAGAGCCCCAGATTTTATGCTGTCCTGGAGAGCTTGCAGAGCACTGGGGAAAGGCAGGCAGAGAATTCCCTGCTAGCACCTTCTCTGTGCCTGGGAAGCAGAGGTGTTCACATTGCTTCGCAGAATCACTTTTGTGCAGAAAACAGTAACACTTGTTCAGAACGAAAGAAAGCACAGAGCCCCAGATTTTATGCTGTCCTGGAGAGCTTGCAGAGCACTGGGGAAAGGCAGGCAGAGAATTCCCTGCTAGCATCTTCTCTGTGCCTGGGAAGCAGAAGTGTTCACATTGCTTCGCAGAATCGCTTTTGTGCAGAAAACAGTAACTCTTGTTAGGAACGAAAGAAAGCACAGAGCCCCAGATTTGCTGTTGTCCTGGAGAGCTTGCAGAGCACTGGGGAAAGGCAGGCAGAGAATTCCCTGCTAGCACCTTCTCTGTGCCTGGGAAGCAAAAGTGTTCACATTGCTTCGCAGAATCGCTTTTGTGCAGAAAACAGTAACACTTGTTCAGAACGAAAGAAAGCACAGAGCCCCAGATTTGCTGTTGTCCTGGAGAGCTTGCAGAGCACTGGGGAAAGGCAGGCAGAGAATTCCCTGCTAGCACCTTCTCTGTGCCTGTTCACATTGCTTCGCAGAATCGCTTTTGTGCAGAAAACAGTAACACTTGTTCAGAACATAAGAAAGCAAAGAGTCCCAGATTTTATGCTGTACTGGAGAGCTTGCAGAGCACTGGGGAAAGGCAGGCAGAGAATTCCCTGCTAGCACCTTCTCTGTGCCTGGGAAGCAGAAGTGTTCACATTGCTTCGCAGAATCACTTTTGTGCAGAAAACAGTAACTCTTGTTAGGAACGAAAGAAAACACAGAGCCCCAGATTTTATGTTGTCCTGGAGAGCTTGCAGAGCACTGGGGAAAGGCAGGCAGAGAATTCCCTGCTAGCACCTTCTCTGTGCCTGGGAAGCAGAAGTGTTCACATTGCTTCGCAGAATCGCTTTTGTGCAGAAAACAGTAACACTTGTTCAGAACAAAAGAAAGCACAGAGCCCCAGATTTTATGTTGGTTCGGAGAGCTTGCAGAGCACTGGGGAAAGGCAGGCAGAGAATTCCCTGCTAGCACCTTCTCTGTGCCTGTTCACATTACTTCGCAGAATCGCTTTTCTGCAGAAAACAGTAACACTTGTTCAGAACGAAAGAAAGCACAGAGCCCCAGATTTTATGCTGTCCTGGAGAGCTTGCAGAGCACTGGGGAAAGGCAGGCAGAGAATTCCCTGCTAGCACCTTCTCTGTGCCTGGGAAGCAGAAGTGTTCACATTGCTTCGCAGAATCGCTTTTGTGCAGAAAACAGTAACACTTGTTCAGAACAAAAGAAAGCACAGAGCCCCAGATTTTATGCTGTCCTGGAGAGATTGCAGAGCACTGGGGAAAGGCAGGCAGAGAATTCCCTGCTAGCACCTTCTCTGTGCCTGGGAAGCAGAAGTGTTCACATTGCTTCGCAGAATCACTTTTGTGCAGAAAACAGTAACACTTGTTCAGAACGAAAGAAAGCACAGAGCCGCAGATTTTATGCTGTACTGGAGAGCTTGCAGAGCACTGGGGAAAGGCAGGCAGAGAATTCCCTGCTAGCACCTTCTCTGTGCCTGGGAAGCAGAAGTGTTCACATTGCTTCGCAGAATCGCTTTTGTGCAGAAAACACTAACACTTGTTCAGAACGAAAGAAAGCACAGAGCCGCAGATTTTATGCTGTGCTGGAGAGCTTGCAGAGCACTGGGGAAAAGCAGGCAGAGAATTCCCTGCTAGCACCTCCTCTGTGCCTGGGAAGCAGAAGTGTTCACATTTCTTCGCAGAATCACTTTTGTGCAGAAAACAGTAACACTTGTTCAGAACGAAAGAAAGCACAGAGCCCCAGATTTGCTGTTGTCCTGGAGAGCTTGCAGAGCACTGGGGAAAGGCAGGCAGAGAATTCCCTGCTAGCACCTTCTCTGTGCCTGTTCACATTGCTTCGCAGAATCGCTTTTGTGCAGAAAACAGTAACACTTGTTCAGAACAAAAGAAAGCACAGAGCCCCAGATTTTATGTTGGTTCGGAGAGCTTGCAGAGCACTGGGGAAAGGCAGGCAGAGAATTCCCTGCTAGCACCTTCTCTGTGCCTGTTCACATTGCTTCGCAGAATCGCTTTTGTGCAGAAAACACTAACACTTGTTCAGAACGAAAGAAAGCACAGAGCCCCAGATTTTATGTTGTCCCGGAGAGCTTGCAGAGCACTGTGGAAAGGCAGGCAGAGAATTCCCTGCTAGCACCTTCTCTGTGCCTGGGAAGCAGAAGTGTTCACATTGCTTCGCAGAATCACTTTTGTGCAGAAAACAGTAACTCTTGTTAGGAACGAAAGAAAACACAAAACCCCAGATTTTATGTTGTCCTGGAGAGCTTGCAGAGCACTGGGGAAAGGCAGGCAGAGAATTCCCTGCTAGCACCTTCTCTGTGCCTGGGAAGCAGAAGTGTTCTCATTGCTTCGCAGAATCGCTTTTGTGCAGAAAACAGTAACACTTGTTCAGAACAAAAGAAAGCACAGAGCCCCAGATTTTATGTTGTCCTCTAGAGCTTGCAGAGCACTGGGGAAAGGCAGGCAGAGAATTCCCTGCTAGCACCTTCTCTGTGCCTGGGAAGCAAAAGTGTTCACATTGCTTCGCAGAATCGCTTTTGTGCAGAAAACAGTAACACTTGTTCAGAACGAAAGAAAACACAGAGCCCCAGATTTTATGCTGTCCTGGAGAGCTTGCAGAGCACTGGGGAAAGGCAGGCAGAGAATTCCCTGCTAGCACCTTCTCTGTGCCTGGGAAGCAGAAGTGTTCACATTGCTTCGCAGAATCGCTTTTGTGCAGAAAACACTAACACTTGTTCAGAACGAAAGAAAGCACAGAGCCCCAGATTTTATGCTGTCCTGGAGAGCTTGCAGAGCACTGGGGAAAGGCAGGCAGAGAATTCCCTGCTAGCACCTTCTCTGTGCCTGGGAAGCAAAAGTGTTCACATTGCTTCGCAGAATCGCTTTTGTGCAGAAAACACTAACACTTGTTCAGAACGAAAGAAAGCACAGAGCCCCAGATTTTATGTTGTCCTGGAGAGCTTGCAGAGCACTGGGGAAAAGCAGGCAGAGAATTCCCTGCTAGCACCTTCTCTGTGCCTGGGAAGCAGAAGTGTTCACATTGCTTCGCAGAATCGCTTTTGTGCAGAAAACAGTAACACTTGTTCAGAACAAAAGAAAGCACAGAGCCCCAGATTTTATGCTGTCCTGGAGAGCTTGCAGAGCACTGGGGAAAGGCAGGCAGAGAATTCCCTGCTAGCACCTTCTCTGTGCCTGTTCACATTGCTTCGCAGAATCGCTTTTGTGCAGAAAACAGTAACACTTGTTCAGAACAAAAGAAAGCACAGAGCCGCAGATTTTATGCTGTACTGGAGAGCTTGCAGAGCACTGGGGAAAGGCAGGCAGAGAATTCCCTGCTAGCACCTTCTCTGTGCCTGGGAAGCAAAAGTGTTCACATTGCTTCGCAGAATCGCTTTTGTGCAGAAAACAGTAACACTTTTTCAGAACAAAAGAAAGCACAGAGCCCCAGATTTTATGTTGTCCTGGAGAGCTTGCAGAGCACTGGGGAAAGGCAGGCAGAGAATTCCCTGCTAGCACCTTCTCTGTGCCTGGGAAGCAGAAGTGTTCACATTGCTTCGCAGAATCGCTTTTGTGCAGAAAACAGTAACACTTGTTCAGAACAAAAGAAAGCACAGAGCCCCAGATTTTATGTTGTCCTCTAGAGCTTGCAGAGCACTGGGGAAAGGCAGGCAGAGAATTCCCTGCTAGCACCTTCTCTGTGCCTGTTCACATTGCTTCGCAGAATCGCTTTTGTGCAGAAAACACTAACACTTGTTCAGAACGAAAGAAAGCACAGAGCCCCAGATTTTATGTTGTCCCGGAGAGCTTGCAGAGCACTGTGGAAAGGCAGGCAGAGAATTCCCTGCTAGCACCTTCTCTGTGCCTGGGAAGCAGATGTGTTCACATTGCTTCGCAGAATCACTTTTGTGCAGAAAACAGTAACTCTTGTTAGGAACGAAAGAAAACACAAAACCCCAGATTTTATGTTGTCCTGGAGAGCTTGCAGAGCACTGGGGAAAGGCAGGCAGAGAATTCCCTGCTAGCACCTTCTCTGTGCCTGGGAAGCAGAAGTGTTCTCATTGCTTCGCAGAATCGCTTTTGTGCAGAAAACAGTAACACTTGTTCAGAACAAAAGAAAGCACAGAGCCCCAGATTTTATGTTGTCCTCTAGAGCTTGCAGAGCACTGGGGAAAGGCAGGCAGAGAATTCCCTGCTAGCACCTTCTCTGTGCCTGGGAAGCAAAAGTGTTCACATTGCTTCGCAGAATCGCTTTTGTGCAGAAAACAGTAACACTTGTTCAGAACGAAAGAAAACACAGAGCCCCAGATTTTATGCTGTCCTGGAGAGCTTGCAGAGCACTGGGGAAAGGCAGGCAGAGAATTCCCTGCTAGCACCTTCTCTGTGCCTGGGAAGCAGAAGTGTTCACATTGCTTCGCAGAATCGCTTTTGTGCAGAAAACACTAACACTTGTTCAGAACGAAAGAAAGCACAGAGCCCCAGATTTTATGCTGTCCTGGAGAGCTTGCAGAGCACTGGGGAAAGGCAGGCAGAGAATTCCCTGCTAGCACCTTCTCTGTGCCTGGGAAGCAAAAGTGTTCACATTGCTTCGCAGAATCGCTTTTGTGCAGAAAACACTAACACTTGTTCAGAACGAAAGAAAGCACAGAGCCCCAGATTTTATGCTGTCCTGGAGAGCTTGCAGAGCACTGGGGAAAGGCAGGCAGAGAATTCCCTGCTAGCACCTTCTCTGTGCCTGGGAAGCAGAAGTGTTCACATTGCTTCGCAGAATCACTTTTGTGCAGAAAACAGTAACACTTGTTCAGAACGAAAGAAAACACAGAGCCCCAGATTTTATGCTGTCCTGGAGAGCTTGCAGAGCACTGGGGAAAGGCAGGCAGAGAATTCCCTGCTAGCACCTTCTCTGTGCCTGGGAAGCAAAAGTGTTCACATTGCTTCGCAGAATCGCTTTTGTGCAGAAAACAGTAACACTTGTTCAGAACGAAAGAAAGCACAGAGCCCCAGATTTTATGCTGTCCTGGAGAGCTTGCAGAGCACTGGGGAAAGGCAGGCAGAGAATTCCCTGCTAGCACCTTCTCTGTGCCTGGGAAGCAGAGGTGTTCACATTGCTTCGCAGAATCACTTTTGTGCAGAAAACAGTAACACTTGTTCAGAACGAAAGAAAGCACAGAGCCCCAGATTTTATGCTGTCCTGGAGAGCTTGCAGAGCACTGGGGAAAGGCAGGCAGAGAATTCCCTGCTAGCATCTTCTCTGTGCCTGGGAAGCAGAAGTGTTCACATTGCTTCGCAGAATCGCTTTTGTGCAGAAAACAGTAACACTTGTTCAGAACAAAAGAAAGCACAGAGCCCCAGATTTTATGTTGTCCTCTAGAGCTTGCAGAGCACTGGGGAAAGGCAGGCAGAGAATTCCCTGCTAGCACCTTCTCTGTGCCTGGGAAGCAAAAGTGTTCACATTGCTTCGCAGAATCGCTTTTGTGCAGAAAACAGTAACACTTGTTCAGAACAAAAGAAAGCACAGAGCCCCAGATTTTATGCTGTCCTGGAGAGCTTGCAGAGCACTGGGGAAAGGCAGGCAGAGAATTCCCTGCTAGCATCTTCTCTGTGCCTGGGAAGCAGAAGTGTTCACATTGCTTCGCAGAATCGCTTTTGTGCAGAAAACAGTAACACTTGTTCAGAACAAAAGAAAGCACAGAGCCCCAGATTTGCTGTTGTCCTGGAGAGCTTGCAGAGCACTGGGGAAAGGCAGGCAGAGAATTCCCTGCTAGCGCCTTCTCTGTGCCTGTTCACATTGCTTCGCAGAATCGCTTTTGTGCAGAAAACAGTAACACTTGTTCAGAACAAAAGAAAGCACAGAGCCCCAGATTTTATGTTGTCCTGGAGAGCTTGCAGAGCACTGGGGAAAGGCAGGCAGAGAATTCCCTGCTAGCACCTTCTCTGTGCCTGGGAAGCAGAAGTGTTCACATTGCTTCGCAGAATCGCTTTTGTGCAGAAAACAGTAACACTTGTTCAGAACAAAAGAAAGCACAGAGCCCCAGATTTTATGTTGTCCTCTAGAGCTTGCAGAGCACTGGGGAAAGGCAGGAAGAGAATTCCCTGCTAGCACCTTCTCTGTGCCTGGGAAGCAGAAGTGTTCACATTGCTTCGCAGAATCGCTTTTGTGCAGAAAACAGTAACTCTTGTTAGGAACGAAAGAAAACACAGAGCCCCAGATTTTATGTTGTCCTGGAGAGCTTGCAGAGCACTGGGGAAAGGCAGGCAGAGAATTCCCTGCTAGCACCTTCTCTGTGCCTGGGAAGCAGAAGTGTTCACATTGCTTCGCAGAATCGCTTTTGTGCAGAAAACAGTAACACTTGTTCAGAACGAAAGACAGCACAGAGCCCCAGATTTTATGCTGTCCTGGAGAGCTTGCAGAGCACTGGGGAAAGGCAGGCAGAGAATTCCCTGCTAGCACCTTCTCTGTGCCTGGGAAGCAGAAGTGTTCACATTGCTTCGCAGAATCACTTTTGTGCAGAAAACAGTAACACTTGTTCAGAACGAAAGAAAGCACAGAGCCCCAGATTTGCTGTTGTCCTGGAGAGCTTGCAGAGCACTGGGGAAAGGCAGGCAGAGAATTCCCTGCTAGCACCTTCTCTGTGCCTGTTCACATTGCTTCGCAGAATCGCTTTTGTGCAGAAAACAGTAACACTTGTTCAGAACATAAGAAAGCAAAGAGTCCCAGATTTTATGCTGTACTGGAGAGCTTGCAGAGCACTGGGGAAAGGCAGGCAGAGAATTCCCTGCTAGCACCTTCTCTGTGCCTGGGAAGCAGAAGTGTTCACATTGCTTCGCAGAATCACTTTTGTGCAGAAAACAGTAACTCTTGTTAGGAACGAAAGAAAACACAGAGCCCCAGATTTTATGTTGTCCTGGAGAGCTTGCAGAGCACTGGGGAAAGGCAGGCAGAGAATTCCCTGCTAGCACCTTCTCTGTGCCTGGGAAGCAGAAGTGTTCACATTGCTTCGCAGAATCGCTTTTGTGCAGAAAACAGTAACACTTGTTCAGAACAAAAGAAAGCACAGAGCCCCAGATTTTATGTTGGTTCGGAGAGCTTGCAGAGCACTGGGGAAAGGCAGGCAGAGAATTCCCTGCTAGCACCTTCTCTGTGCCTGTTCACATTACTTCGCAGAATCGCTTTTCTGCAGAAAACAGTAACACTTGTTCAGAACGAAAGAAAGCACAGAGCCCCAGATTTTATGCTGTCCTGGAGAGCTTGCAGAGCACTGGGGAAAGGCAGGCAGAGAATTCCCTGCTAGCACCTTCTCTGTGCCTGGGAAGCAGAAGTGTTCACATTGCTTCGCAGAATCGCTTTTGTGCAGAAAACACTAACACTTGTTCAGAACAAAAGAAAGCACAGAGCCCCAGATTTTATGCTGTCCTGGAGAGATTGCAGAGCACTGGGGAAAGGCAGGCAGAGAATTCCCTGCTAGCACCTTCTCTGTGCCTGGGAAGCAGAAGTGTTCACATTGCTTCGCAGAATCACTTTTGTGCAGAAAACAGTAACACTTGTTCAGAACGAAAGAAAGCACAGAGCCGCAGATTTTATGCTGTACTGGAGAGCTTGCAGAGCACTGGGGAAAGGCAGGCAGAGAATTCCCTGCTAGCACCTTCTCTGTGCCTGGGAAGCAGAAGTGTTCACATTGCTTCGCAGAATCGCTTTTGTGCAGAAAACACTAACACTTGTTCAGAACGAAAGAAAGCACAGAGCCGCAGATTTTATGCTGTGCTGGAGAGCTTGCAGAGCACTGGGGAAAAGCAGGCAGAGAATTCCCTGCTAGCACCTCCTCTGTGCCTGGGAAGCAGAAGTGTTCACATTTCTTCGCAGAATCACTTTTGTGCAGAAAACAGTAACACTTGTTCAGAACGAAAGAAAGCACAGAGCCCCAGATTTGCTGTTGTCCTGGAGAGCTTGCAGAGCACTGGGGAAAGGCAGGCAGAGAATTCCCTGCTAGCACCTTCTCTGTGCCTGTTCACATTGCTTCGCAGAATCGCTTTTGTGCAGAAAACAGTAACACTTGTTCAGAACAAAAGAAAGCACAGAGCCCCAGATTTTATGTTGGTTCGGAGAGCTTGCAGAGCACTGGGGAAAGGCAGGCAGAGAATTCCCTGCTAGCACCTTCTCTGTGCCTGTTCACATTGCTTCGCAGAATCGCTTTTGTGCAGAAAACACTAACACTTGTTCAGAACGAAAGAAAGCACAGAGCCCCAGATTTTATGTTGTCCCGGAGAGCTTGCAGAGCACTGGGGAAAGGCAGGCAGAGAATTCCCTGCTAGCACCTTCTCTGTGCCTGGGAAGCAGAAGTGTTCACATTGCTTCGCAGAATCACTTTTGTGCAGAAAACAGTAACTCTTGTTAGGAACGAAAGAAAACACAAAACCCCAGATTTTATGTTGTCCTGGAGAGCTTGCAGAGCACTGGGGAAAGGCAGGCAGAGAATTCCCTGCTAGCACCTTCTCTGTGCCTGGGAAGCAGAAGTGTTCTCATTGCTTCGCAGAATCGCTTTTGTGCAGAAAACAGTAACACTTGTTCAGAACAAAAGAAAGCACAGAGCCCCAGATTTTATGTTGTCCTCTAGAGCTTGCAGAGCACTGGGGAAAGGCAGGCAGAGAATTCCCTGCTAGCACCTTCTCTGTGCCTGGGAAGCAGAAGTGTTCACATTGCTTCGCAGAATCGCTTTTGTGCAGAAAACACTAACACTTGTTCAGAACGAAAGAAAGCACAGAGCCCCAGATTTTATGCTGTCCTGGAGAGCTTGCAGAGCACTGGGGAAAGGCAGGCAGAGAATTCCCTGCTAGCACCTTCTCTGTGCCTGGGAAGCAAAAGTGTTCACATTGCTTCGCAGAATCGCTTTTGTGCAGAAAACACTAACACTTGTTCAGAACGAAAGAAAGCACAGAGCCCCAGATTTTATGTTGTCCTGGAGAGCTTGCAGAGCACTGGGGAAAAGCAGGCAGAGAATTCCCTGCTAGCACCTTCTCTGTGCCTGGGAAGCAGAAGTGTTCACATTGCTTCGCAGAATCGCTTTTGTGCAGAAAACAGTAACACTTGTTCAGAACAAAAGAAAGCACAGAGCCCCAGATTTTATGTTGTCCTCTAGAGCTTGCAGAGCACTGGGGAAAGGCAGGCAGAGAATTCCCTGCTAGCACCTTCTCTGTGCCTGTTCACATTGCTTCGCAGAATCGCTTTTGTGCAGAAAACACTAACACTTGTTCAGAACGAAAGAAAGCACAGAGCCCCAGATTTTATGTTGTCCCGGAGAGCTTGCAGAGCACTGTGGAAAGGCAGGCAGAGAATTCCCTGCTAGCACCTTCTCTGTGCCTGGGAAGCAGATGTGTTCACATTGCTTCGCAGAATCACTTTTGTGCAGAAAACAGTAACTCTTGTTAGGAACGAAAGAAAACACAAAACCCCAGATTTTATGTTGTCCTGGAGAGCTTGCAGAGCACTGGGGAAAGGCAGGCAGAGAATTCCCTGCTAGCACCTTCTCTGTGCCTGGGAAGCAGAAGTGTTCTCATTGCTTCGCAGAATCGCTTTTGTGCAGAAAACAGTAACACTTGTTCAGAACGAAAGAAAGCACAGAGCCCCAGATTTTATGCTGTCCTGGAGAGCTTGCAGAGCACTGGGGAAAGGCAGGCAGAGAATTCCCTGCTAGCACCTTCTCTGTGCCTGGGAAGCAGAAGTGTTCACATTGCTTCGCAGAATCACTTTTGTGCAGAAAACAGTAACACTTGTTCAGAACGAAAGAAAGCACAGAGCCGCAGATTTTATGCTGTACTGGAGAGCTTGCAGAGCACTGGGGAAAGGCAGGCAGAGAATTCCCTGCTAGCACCTTCTCTGTGCCTGGGAAGCAAAAGTGTTCACATTGCTTCGCAGAATCGCTTTTGTGCAGAAAACACTAACACTTGTTCAGAACGAAAGAAAGCACAGAGCCGCAGATTTTATGCTGTGCTGCAGAGCTTGCAGAGCACTGGGGAAAAGCAGGCAGAGAATTCCCTGCTAGCACCTCCTCTGTGCCTGGGAAGCAGAAGTGTTCACATTTCTTCGCAGAATCACTTTTGTGCAGAAAACAGTAACACTTGTTCAGAACGAAAGAAAGCACAGAGCCCCAGATTTGCTGTTGTCCTGGAGAGCTTGCAGAGCACTGGGGAAAGGCAGGCAGAGAATTCCCTGCTAGCACCTTCTCTGTGCCTGTTCACATTGCTTCGCAGAATCGCTTTTGTGCAGAAAACAGTAACACTTGTTCAGAACAAAAGAAAGCACAGAGCCCCAGATTTTATGTTGTCCTCTAGAGCTTGCAGAGCACTGGGGAAAGGCAGGCAGAGAATTCCCTGCTAGCACCTTCTCTGTGCCTGGGAAGCAAAAGTGTTCACATTGCTTCGCAGAATCGCTTTTGTGCAGAAAACAGTAACACTTGTTCAGAACGAAAGAAAACACAGAGCCCCAGATTTTATGCTGTCCTGGAGAGCTTGCAGAGCACTGGGGAAAGGCAGGCAGAGAATTCCCTGCTAGCACCTTCTCTGTGCCTGGGAAGCAGAAGTGTTCACATTGCTTCGCAGAATCACTTTTGTGCAGAAAACAGTAACACTTGTTCAGAACGAAAGAAAGCACAGAGCCGCAGATTTTATGCTGTACTGGAGAGCTTGCAGAGCACTGGGGAAAGGCAGGCAGAGAATTCCCTGCTAGCACCTTCTCTGTGCCTGGGAAGCAAAAGTGTTCACATTGCTTCGCAGAATCGCTTTTGTGCAGAAAACACTAACACTTGTTCAGAACGAAAGAAAGCACAGAGCCACAGATTTTATGCTGTGCTGGAGAGCTTGCAGAGCACTGGGGAAAAGCAGGCAGAGAATTCCCTGCTAGCACCTCCTCTGTGCCTGGGAAGCAGAAGTGTTCACATTGCTTCGCAGAATCACTTTTGTGCAGAAAACAGTAACACTTGTTCAGAACGAAAGAAAGCACAGAGCCCCAGATTTGCTGTTGTCCTGGAGAGCTTGCAGAGCACTGGGGAAAGGCAGGCAGAGAATTCCCTGCTAGCACCTTCTCTGTGCCTGTTCACATTGCTTCGCAGAATCGCTTTTGTGCAGAAAACTGTAACACTTGTTCAGAACAAAAGAAAGCACAGAGCCCCAGATTTTATGTTGGTTCGGAGAGCTTGCAGAGCACTGGGGAAAGGCAGGCAGAGAATTCCCTGCTAGCACCTTCTCTGTGCCTGTTCACATTGCTTCGCAGAATCGCTTTTGTGCAGAAAACACTAACACTTGTTCAGAACGAAAGAAAGCACAGAGCCCCAGATTTTATGTTGTCCCGGAGAGCTTGCAGAGCACTGTGGAAAGGCAGGCAGAGAATTCCCTGCTAGCACCTTCTCTGTGCCTGGGAAGCAGAAGTGTTCACATTGCTTCGCAGAATCACTTTTGTGCAGAAAACAGTAACTCTTGTTAGGAACGAAAGAAAACACAAAACCCCAGATTTTATGTTGTCCTGGAGAGCTTGCAGAGCACTGGGGAAAGGCAGGCAGAGAATTCCCTGCTAGCACCTTCTCTGTGCCTGGGAAGCAGAAGTGTTCTCATTGCTTCGCAGAATCGCTTTTGTGCAGAAAACAGTAACACTTGTTCAGAACAAAAGAAAGCACAGAGCCCCAGATTTTATGTTGTCCTCTAGAGCTTGCAGAGCACTGGGGAAAGGCAGGCAGAGAATTCCCTGCTAGCACCTTCTCTGTGCCTGGGAAGCAAAAGTGTTCACATTGCTTCGCAGAATCGCTTTTGTGCAGAAAACAGTAACACTTGTTCAGAACGAAAGAAAACACAGAGCCCCAGATTTTATGCTGTCCTGGAGAGCTTGCAGAGCACTGGGGAAAGGCAGGCAGAGAATTCCCTGCTAGCACCTTCTCTGTGCCTGGGAAGCAGAAGTGTTCACATTGCTTCGCAGAATCGCTTTTGTGCAGAAAACACTAACACTTGTTCAGAACGAAAGAAAGCACAGAGCCCCAGATTTTATGCTGTCCTGGAGAGCTTGCAGAGCACTGGGGAAAGGCAGGCAGAGAATTCCCTGCTAGCACCTTCTCTGTGCCTGGGAAGCAAAAGTGTTCACATTGCTTCGCAGAATCGCTTTTGTGCAGAAAACACTAACACTTGTTCAGAACGAAAGAAAGCACAGAGCCCCAGATTTTATGTTGTCCTGGAGAGCTTGCAGAGCACTGGGGAAAAGCAGGCAGAGAATTCCCTGCTAGCACCTTCTCTGTGCCTGGGAAGCAGAAGTGTTCACATTGCTTCGCAGAATCGCTTTTGTGCAGAAAACAGTAACACTTGTTCAGAACAAAAGAAAGCACAGAGCCGCAGATTTTATGCTGTACTGGAGAGCTTGCAGAGCACTGGGGAAAGGCAGGCAGAGAATTCCCTGCTAGCACCTTCTCTGTGCCTGGGAAGCAAAAGTGTTCACATTGCTTCGCAGAATCGCTTTTGTGCAGAAAATAGTAACACTTTTTCAGAACAAAAGAAAGCACAGAGCCCCAGATTTTATGTTGTCCTGGAGAGCTTGCAGAGCACTGGGGAAAGGCAGGCAGAGAATTCCCTGCTAGCACCTTCTCTGTGCCTGGGAAGCAGAAGTGTTCACATTGCTTCGCAGAATCGCTTTTGTGCAGAAAACAGTAACACTTGTTCAGAACAAAAGAAAGCACAGAGCCCCAGATTTTATGTTGTCCTCTAGAGCTTGCAGAGCACTGGGGAAAGGCAGGCAGAGAATTCCCTGCTAGCACCTTCTCTGTGCCTGTTCACATTGCTTCGCAGAATCGCTTTTGTGCAGAAAACACTAACACTTGTTCAGAACGAAAGAAAGCACAGAGCCCCAGATTTTATGTTGTCCCGGAGAGCTTGCAGAGCACTGTGGAAAGGCAGGCAGAGAATTCCCTGCTAGCACCTTCTCTGTGCCTGGGAAGCAGAAGTGTTCACATTGCTTCGCAGAATCACTTTTGTGCAGAAAACAGTAACTCTTGTTAGGAACGAAAGAAAACACAAAACCCCAGATTTTATGTTGTCCTGGAGAGCTTGCAGAGCACTGGGGAAAGGCAGGCAGAGAATTCCCTGCTAGCACCTTCTCTGTGCCTGGGAAGCAGAAGTGTTCTCATTGCTTCGCAGAATCGCTTTTGTGCAGAAAACAGTAACACTTGTTCAGAACAAAAGAAAGCACAGAGCCCCAGATTTTATGTTGTCCTCTAGAGCTTGCAGAGCACTGGGGAAAGGCAGGCAGAGAATTCCCTGCTAGCACCTTCTCTGTGCCTGGGAAGCAGAAGTGTTCACATTGCTTCGCAGAATCGCTTTTGTGCAGAAAACAGTAACACTTGTTCAGAACAAAAGAAAGCACAGAGCCCCAGATTTTATGCTGTCCTGGAGAGCTTGCAGAGCACTGGGGAAAGGCAGGCAGAGAATTCCCTGCTAGCACCTTCTCTGTGCCTGTTCACATTGCTTCGCAGAATCGCTTTTGTGCAGAAAACAGTAACACTTGTTCAGAACAAAAGAAAGCACAGAGCCGCAGATTTTATGTTGTCCTGGAGAGCTTGCAGAGCACTGGGGAAAGGCAGGCAGAGAATTCCCTGCTAGCACCTTCTCTGTGCCTGGGAAGCAAAAGTGTTCACATTGCTTCGCAGAATCGCTTTTGTGCAGAAAATAGTAACACTTTTTCAGAACAAAAGAAAGCACAGAGCCCCAGATTTTATGTTGTCCTGGAGAGCTTGCAGAGCACTGGGGAAAGGCAGGCAGAGAATTCCCTGCTAGCACCTTCTCTGTGCCTGGGAAGCAAAAGTGTTCACATTGCTTCGCAGAATCGCTTTTCTGCAGAAAACAGTAACACTTGTTCAGAACAAAAGAAAGCACAGAGCCCCAGATTTTATGTTGTCCTCTAGAGCTTGCAGAGCACTGGGGAAAGGCAGGCAGAGAATTCCCTGCTAGCACCTTCTCTGTGCCTGGGAAGCAGAAGTGTTCACATTGCTTCGCAGAATCGCTTTTGTGCAGAAAACAGTAACTCTTGTTAGGAACGAAAGAAAACACAGAGCCCCAGATTTTATGTTGTCCTGGAGAGCTTGCAGAGCACTGGGGAAAGGCAGGCAGAGAATTCCCTGCTAGCACCTTCTCTGTGCCTGGGAAGCAGAAGTGTTCACATTGCTTCGCAGAATCGCTTTTGTGCAGAAAACAGTAACTCTTGTTAGGAACGAAAGAAAACACAGAGCCCCAGATTTTATGTTGTCCTGGAGAGCTTGCAGAGCACTGGGGAAAGGCAGGCAGAGAATTCCCTGCTAGCACCTTCTCTGTGCCTGGGAAGCAGAAGTGTTCACATTGCTTCGCAGAATCACTTTTGTGCAGAAAACAGTAACACTTGTTCAGAACGAAAGAAAGCACAGAGCCCCAGATTTGCTGTTGTCCTGGAGAGCTTGCAGAGCACTGGGGAAAGGCAGGCAGAGAATTCCCTGCTAGCACCTTCTCTGTGCCTGGGAAGCAAAAGTGTTCACATTGCTTCGCAGAATCGCTTTTGTGCAGAAAACACTAACACTTGTTCAGAACAAAAGAAAGCACAGAGCCCCAGATTTTATGTTGTCCTCTAGAGCTTGCAGAGCACTGGGGAAAGGCAGGCAGAGAATTCCCTGCTAGCACCTTCTCTGTGCCTGGGAAGCAGAAGTGTTCACATTGCTTCGCAGAATCGCTTTTGTGCAGAAAACAGTAACACTTGTTCAGAACAAAAGAAAGCACAGAGCCCCAGATTTTATGTTGTCCTCTAGAGCTTGCAGAGCACTGGGGAAAGGCAGGCAGAGAATTCCCTGCTAGCACCTTCTCTGTGCCTGGGAAGCAAAAGTGTTCACATTGCTTCGCAGAATCGCTTTTGTGCAGAAAACACTAACACTTGTTCAGAACAAAAGAAAGCACAGAGCCCCAGATTTTATGCTGTCCTGGAGAGCTTGCAGAGCACTGGGGAAAGGCAGGCAGAGAATTCCCTGCTAGCACCTTCTCTGTGCCTGTTCACATTGCTTCGCAGAATCGCTTTTGTGCAGAAAACAGTAACACTTGTTCAGAACAAAAGAAAGCACAGAGCCCCAGATTTTATGCTGTCCTGGAGAGCTTGCAGAGCACTGGGGAAAGGCAGGCAGAGAATTCCCTGCTAGCACCTTCTCTGTGCCTGGGAAGCAGAAGTGTTCACATTGCTTCGCAGAATCACTTTTGTGCAGAAAAGAGTAACACTTGTTCAGAACGAAAGAAAGCACAGAGCCCCAGATTTGCTGTTGTCCTGGAGAGCTTGCAGAGCACTGGGGAAAGGCAGGCAGAGAATTCCCTGCTAGCACCTTCTCTGTGCCTGTTCACATTGCTTCGCAGAATCGCTTTTGTGCAGAAAACACTAACACTTGTTCAGAACAAAAGAAAGCAAAGAGTCCCAGATTTTATGCTGTCCTGGAGAGCTTGCAGAGCACTGGGGAAAGGCAGGCAGAGAATTCCCTGCTAGCACCTTCTCTGTGCCTGGGAAGCAGAAGTGTTCACATTGCTTCGCAGAATCACTTTTGTGCAGAAAACAGTAACTCTTGTTAGGAACGAAAGAAAACACAGAGCCCCAGATTTTATGTTGTCCTGGAGAGCTTGCAGAGCACTGGGGAAAGGCAGGCAGAGAATTCCCTGCTAGCACCTTCTCTGTGCCTGGGAAGCAGAAGTGTTCACATTGCTTCGCAGAATCGCTTTTGTGCAGAAAACAGTAACTCTTGTTAGGAACGAAAGAAAACACAGAGCCCCAGATTTTATGTTGTCCTGGAGAGGTTGCAGAGCACTGGGGAAAGGCAGGCAGAGAATTCCCTGCTAGCACCTTCTCTGTGCCTGTTCACATTGCTTCGCAGAATCGCTTTTGTGCAGAAAACACTAACACTTGTTCAGAACGAAAGAAAGCACAGAGCCCCAGATTTTATGTTGTCCTCTAGAGCTTGCAGAGCACTGGGGAAAGGCAGGCAGAGAATTCCCTGCTAGCACCTTCTCTGTGCCTGGGAAGCAGAAGTGTTCACATTGCTTCGCAGAATCGCTTTTGTGCAGAAAACAGTAACACTTGTTCAGAACAAAAGAAAGCACAGAGCCCCAGATTTTATGCTGTCCTGGAGAGCTTGCAGAGCACTGGGGAAAGGCAGGCAGAGAATTCCCTGCTAGCACCTTCTCTGTGCCTGGGAAGCAAAAGTGTTCACATTGCTTCGCAGAATCGCTTTTCTGCAGAAAACAGTAACACTTGTTCAGAACAAAAGAAAGCACAGAGCCCCAGATTTTATGCTGTCCTGGAGAGCTTGCAGAGCACTGGGGAAAGGCAGGCAGAGAATTCCCTGCTAGCACCTTCTCTGTGCCTGGGAAGCAGAAGTGTTCACATTGCTTCGCAGAATCACTTTTGTGCAGAAAACAGTAACACTTGTTCAGAACGAAAGAAAGCACAGAGCCCCAGATTTGCTGTTGTCCTGGAGAGCTTGCAGAGCACTGGGGAAAGGCAGGCAGAGAATTCCCTGCTAGCACCTTCTCTGTGCCTGGGAAGCAAAAGTGTTCACATTGCTTCGCAGAATCGCTTTTGTGCAGAAAACACTAACACTTGTTCAGAACGAAAGAAAGCACAGAGCCCCAGATTTTATGCTGTACTGGAGAGCTTACAGAGCACTGGGGAAAAGCAGGCAGAGAATTCCCTGCTAGCACCTTCTCTGTGCCTGGGAAGCAGAAGTGTTCACATTGCTTCGCAGAATCGCTTTTGTGCAGAAAACAGTAACACTTGTTCAGAATAAAAGAAAGCACAGAGCCCCAGATTTTATGCTGTCCTGGAGAGCTTGCAGAGCACTGGGGAAAGGCAGGCAGAGAATTCCCTGCTAGCACCTTCTCTGTGCCTGGGAAGCAGAAGTGTTCACATTGCTTCGCAGAATCGCTTTTGTGCAGAAAACAGTAACTCTTGTTAGGAACGAAAGAAAACACAGAGCCCCAGATTTTATGTTGTCCTGGAGAGCTTGCAGAGCACTGGGGAAAGGCAGGCAGAGAATTCCCTGCTAGCACCTCCTCTGTGCCTGGGAAGCAGAAGTGTTCACATTGCTTCGCAGAATCGCTTTTGTGCAGAAAACAGTAACACTTGTTCAGAACAAAAGAAAGCACAGAGCCCCAGATTTTATGTTGTCCTCTAGAGCTTGCAGAGCACTGGGGAAAGGCAGGCAGAGAATTCCCTGCTAGCACCTTCTCTGTGCCTGGGAAGCAAAAGTGTTCACATTGCTTCGCAGAATCGCTTTTGTGCAGAAAACAGTAACACTTGTTCAGAACAAAAGAAAGCACAGAGCCCCAGATTTTATGCTGTCCTGGAGAGCTTGCAGAGCACTGGGGAAAGGCAGGCAGAGAATTCCCTGCTAGCACCTTCTCTGTGCCTGGGAAGCAGAAGTGTTCACATTGCTTCGCAGAATCACTTTTGTGCAGAAAACAGTAACACTTGTTCAGAACGAAAGAAAACACAGAGCCCCAGATTTTATGCTGTCCTGGAGAGCTTGCAGAGCACTGGGGAAAGGCAGGCAGAGAATTCCCTGCTAGCACCTTCTCTGTGCCTGGGAAGCAGAAGTGTTCACATTGCTTCGCAGAATCACTTTTGTGCAGAAAACAGTAACACTTGTTCAGAACGAAAGAAAACACAGAGCCCCAGATTTTATGCTGTCCTGGAGAGCTTGCAGAGCACTGTGGAAAGGCAGGCAGAGAATTCCCTGCTAGCACCTTCTCTGTGCCTGGGAAGCAGAAGTGTTCACATTGCTTCGCAGAATCACTTTTGTGCAGAAAACAGTAACACTTGTTCAGAACGAAAGAAAACACAGAGCCCCAGATTTTATGCTGTCCTGGAGAGCTTGCAGAGCACTGGGGAAAGGCAGGCAGAGAATTCCCTGCTAGCACCTTCTCTGTGCCTGGGAAGCAGAAGTGTTCACATTGCTTCGCAGAATCGCTTTTGTGCAGAAAACACTAACACTTGTTCAGAACGAAAGAAAGCACAGAGCCCCAGATTTTATGTTGTCCTGGAGAGCTTGCAGAGCACTGGGGAAAAGCAGGCAGAGAATTCCCTGCTAGCACCTTCTCTGTGCCTGGGAAGCAGAAGTGTTCACATTGCTTCGCAGAATCGCTTTTGTGCAGAAAACAGTAACTCTTGTTAGGAACGAAAGAAAACACAGAGCCCCAGATTTTATGTTGTCCTGGAGAGCTTGCAGAGCACTGGGGAAAGGCAGGCAGAGAATTCCCTGCTAGCACCTTCTCTGTGCCTGGGAAGCAGAAGTGTTCACATTGCTTCGCAGAATCGCTTTTGTGCAGAAAACAGTAACTCTTGTTAGGAACGAAAGAAAACACAGAGCCCCAGATTTTATGTTGTCCTGGAGAGGTTGCAGAGCACTGGGGAAAAGCAGGCAGAGAATTCCCTGCTAGCACCTTCTCTGTGCCTGGGAAGCAGAAGTGTTCACATTGCTTCGCAGAATCGCTTTTGTGCAGAAAACAGTAACACTTGTTCAGAACGAAAGAAAGCACAGAGCCCCAGATTTGCTGTTGTCCTGGAGAGCTTGCAGAGCACTGGGGAAAGGCAGGCAGAGAATTCCCTGCTAGCACCTTCTCTGTGCCTGGGAAGCAGAAGTGTTCACAATGCTTCGCAGAATCGCTTTTGTGCAGAAAACAGTAACACTTGTTCAGAACGAAAGAAAGCACAGAGCCCCAGATTTTATGCTGTCCTGGAGAGCTTGCAGAGCACTGGGGAAAGGCAGGCAGAGAATTCCCTGCTAGCACCTTCTCTGTGCCTGGGAAGCAGAAGTGTTCACATTGCTTCGCAGAATCACTTTTGTGCAGAAAACAGTAACACTTGTTCAGAACGAAAGAAAGCACAGAGCCCCAGATTTGCTGTTGTCCTGTAGAGCTTGCAGAGCACTGGGGAAAGGCAGGCAGAGAATTCCCTGCTAGCACCTTCTCTGTGCCTGTTCACATTGCTTCGCAGAATCGCTTTTGTGCAGAAAACACTAACACTTGTTCAGAACAAAAGAAAGCAAAGAGTCCCAGAATTTATGCTGTACTGGAGAGCTTGCAGAGCACTGGGGAAAGGCAGGCAGAGAATTCCCTGCTAGCACCTTCTCTGTGCCTGGGAAGCAAAAGTGTTCACATTGCTTCGCAGAATCGCTTTTGTGCAGAAAACACTAACACTTGTTCAGAACGAAAGAAAGCACAGAGCCCCAGATTTTATGCTGTCCTGGAGAGCTTGCAGAGCACTGGGGAAAGGCAGGCAGAGAATTCCCTGCTAGCACCTTCTCTGTGCCTGGGAAGCAGAAGTGTTCACATTGCTTCGCAGAATCGCTTTTGTGCAGAAAACAGTAACACTTGTTCAGAACGAAAGAAAGCACAGAGCCCCAGATTTTATGCTGTCCTGGAGAGCTTGCAGAGCACTGGGGAAAGGCAGGCAGAGAATTCCCTGCTAGCACCTTCTCTGTGCCTGGGAAGCAGAAGTGTTCACATTGCTTCGCAGAATCACTTTTGTGCAGAAAACAGTAACACTTGTTCAGAACGAAAGAAAGCACAGAGCCCCAGATTTGCTGTTGTCCTGGAGAGCTTGCAGAGCACTGGGGAAAGGCAGGCAGAGAATTCCCTGCTAGCACCTTCTCTGTGCCTGGGAAGCAAAAGTGTTCACATTGCTTCGCAGAATCGCTTTTGTGCAGAAAACAGTAACACTTGTTCAGAACGAAAGAAAGCACAGAGCCCCAGATTTGCTGTTGTCCTGGAGAGCTTGCAGAGCACTGGGGAAAGGCAGGCAGAGAATTCCCTGCTAGCACCTTCTCTGTGCCTGTTCACATTGCTTCGCAGAATCGCTTTTGTGCAGAAAACACTAACACTTGTTCAGAACAAAAGAAAGCAAAGAGTCCCAGATTTTATGCTGTACTGGAGAGCTTGCAGAGCACTGGGGAAAGGCAGGCAGAGAATTCCCTGCTAGCACCTTCTCTGTGCCTGGGAAGCAGAAGTGTTCACATTGCTTCGCAGAATCACTTTTGTGCAGAAAACAGTAACTCTTGTTAGGAACGAAAGAAAACACAGAGCCCCAGATTTTATGTTGTCCTGGAGAGCTTGCAGAGCACTGGGGAAAGGCAGGCAGAGAATTCCCTGCTAGCACCTTCTCTGTGCCTGGGAAGCAGAAGTGTTCACATTGCTTCGCAGAATCGCTTTTGTGCAGAAAACACTAACACTTGTTCAGAACGAAAGAAAGCACAGAGCCCCAGATTTTATGTTGTCCTCTAGAGCTTGCAGAGCACTGGGGAAAGGCAGGCAGAGAATTCCCTGCTAGCACCTTCTCTGTGCCTGGGAAGCAGAAGTGTTCACATTGCTTCGCAGAATCGCTTTTGTGCAGAAAACAGTAACACTTGTTCAGAACAAAAGAAAGCACAGAGCCCCAGATTTTATGCTGTCCTGGAGAGCTTGCAGAGCACTGGGGAAAGGCAGGCAGAGAATTCCCTGCTAGCACCTTCTCTGTGCCTGGGAAGCAGAAGTGTTCACATTGCTTCGCAGAATCGCTTTTGTGCAGAAAACAGTAACTCTTGTTAGGAACGAAAGAAAACACAGAGCCCCAGATTTTATGTTGTCCTGGAGAGCTTGCAGAGCACTGGGGAAAGGCAGGCAGAGAATTCCCTGCTAGCACCTTCTCTGTGCCTGGGAAGCAGAAGTGTTCACATTGCTTCGCAGAATCGCTTTTGTGCAGAAAACAGTAACACTTGTTCAGAACGAAAGAAAGCACAGAGCCCCAGATTTTATGCTGTCCTGGAGAGCTTGCAGAGCACTGGGGAAAGGCAGGCAGAGAATTCCCTGCTAGCACCTTCTCTGTGCCTGGGAAGCAGAAGTGTTCACATTGCTTCGCAGAATCACTTTTGTGCAGAAAACAGTAACACTTGTTCAGAACGAAAGAAAGCACAGAGCCCCAGATTTGCTGTTGTCCTGGAGAGCTTGCAGAGCACTGGGGAAAGGCAGGCAGAGAATTCCCTGCTAGCACCTTCTCTGTGCCTGGGAAGCAAAAGTGTTCACATTGCTTCGCAGAATCGCTTTTGTGCAGAAAACAGTAACTCTTGTTAGGAACGAAAGAAAACACAGAGCCCCAGATTTTATGTTGTCCTGGAGAGCTTGCAGAGCACTGGGGAAAGGCAGGCAGAGAATTCCCTGCTAGCACCTCCTCTGTGCCTGGGAAGCAGAAGTGTTCACATTGCTTCGCAGAATCGCTTTTGTGCAGAAAACAGTAACACTTGTTCAGAACAAAAGAAAGCACAGAGCCCCAGATTTTATGCTGTCCTGGAGAGCTTGCAGAGCACTGGGGAAAGGCAGGCAGAGAATTCCCTGCTAGCACCTTCTCTGTGCCTGGGAAGCAGAAGTGTTCACATTGCTTCGCAGAATCACTTTTGTGCAGAAAACAGTAACACTTGTTCAGAACGAAAGAAAGCACAGAGCCCCAGATTTGCTGTTGTCCTGGAGAGCTTGCAGAGCACTGGGGAAAGGCAGGCAGAGAATTCCCTGCTAGCACCTTCTCTGTGCCTGTTCACATTGCTTCGCAGAATCGCTTTTGTGCAGAAAACACTAACACTTGTTCAGAACAAAAGAAAGCAAAGAGTCCCAGATTTTATGCTGTACTGGAGAGCTTGCAGAGCACTGGGGAAAGGCAGGCAGAGAATTCCCTGCTAGCACCTTCTCTGTGCCTGGGAAGCAGAAGTGTTCACATTGCTTCGCAGAATCGCTTTTGTGCAGAAAACAGTAACACTTGTTCAGAACAAAAGAAAGCACAGAGCCCCAGATTTTATGCTGTCCTGGAGAGCTTGCAGAGCACTGGGGAAAGGCAGGCAGAGAATTCCCTGCTAGCACCTTCTCTGTGCCTGGGAAGCAGAAGTGTTCACATTGCTTCGCAGAATCACTTTTGTGCAGAAAACAGTAACACTTGTTCAGAACGAAAGAAAGCACAGAGCCCCAGATTTGCTGTTGTCCTGGAGAGCTTGCAGAGCACTGGGGAAAGGCAGGCAGAGAATTCCCTGCTAGCACCTTCTCTGTGCCTGGGAAGCAAAAGTGTTCACATTGCTTCGCAGAATCGCTTTTGTGCAGAAAACACTAACACTTGTTCAGAACGAAAGAAAACACAGAGCCCCAGATTTTCTGCTGTCCTGGAGAGCTTGCAGAGCACTGGGGAAAAGCAGGCAGAGAATTCCCTGCTAGCACCTTCTCTGTGCCTGGGAAGCAAAAGTGTTCACATTGCTTCGCAGAATCGCTTTTGTGCAGAAAACACTAACACTTGTTCAGAACGAAAGAAAGCACAGAGCCCCAGATTTTATGCTGTCCTGGAGAGCTTGCAGAGCACTGGGGAAAAGCAGGCAGAGAATTCCCTGCTAGCACCTTCTCTGTGCCTGGGAAGCAGAAGTGTTCACATTGCTTCGCAGAATCGCTTTTGTGCAGAAAACAGTAACTCTTGTTAGGAACGAAAGAAAACACAGAGCCCCAGATTTTATGTTGTCCTGGAGAGCTTGCAGAGCACTGGGGAAAGGCAGGCAGAGAATTCCCTGCTAGCACCTTCTCTGTGCCTGGGAAGCAGAAGTGTTCACATTGCTTCGCAGAATCGCTTTTGTGCAGAAAACAGTAACTCTTGTTAGGAACGAAAGAAAACACAGAGCCCCAGATTTTATGTTGTCCTGGAGAGCTTGCAGAGCACTGGGGAAAGGCAGGCAGAGAATTCCCTGCTAGCACCTCCTCTGTGCCTGGGAAGCAGAAGTGTTCACATTGCTTCGCAGAATCGCTTTTGTGCAGAAAACAGTAACACTTGTTCAGAACGAAAGAAAGCACAGAGCCCCAGATTTTATGCTGTCCTGGAGAGCTTGCAGAGCACTGGGGAAAGGCAGGCAGAGAATTCCCTGCTAGCACCTTCTCTGTGCCTGGGAAGCAGAAGTGTTCACATTGCTTCGCAGAATCACTTTTGTGCAGAAAAGAGTAACACTTGTTCAGAACGAAAGAAAGCACAGAGCCCCAGATTTGCTGTTGTCCTGGAGAGCTTGCAGAGCACTGGGGAAAGGCAGGCAGAGAATTCCCTGCTAGCACCTTCTCTGTGCCTGTTCACATTGCTTCGCAGAATCGCTTTTGTGCAGAAAACACTAACACTTGTTCAGAACAAAAGAAAGCAAAGAGTCCCAGATTTTATGCTGTACTGGAGAGCTTGCAGAGCACTGGGGAAAGGCAGGCAGAGAATTCCCTGCTAGCACCTTCTCTGTGCCTGGGAAGCAGAAGTGTTCACATTGCTTCGCAGAATCGCTTTTGTGCAGAAAACAGTAACACTTGTTCAGAACAAAAGAAAGCACAGAGCCCCAGATTTTATGCTGTCCTGGAGAGCTTGCAGAGCACTGGGGAAAGGCAGGCAGAGAATTCCCTGCTAGCACCTTCTCTGTGCCTGGGAAGCAGAAGTGTTCACATTGCTTCGCAGAATCACTTTTGTGCAGAAAACAGTAACACTTGTTCAGAACGAAAGAAAGCACAGAGCCCCAGATTTGCTGTTGTCCTGGAGAGCTTGCAGAGCACTGGGGAAAGGCAGGCAGAGAATTCCCTGCTAGCACCTTCTCTGTGCCTGGGAAGCAAAAGTGTTCACATTGCTTCGCAGAATCGCTTTTGTGCAGAAAACACTAACACTTGTTCAGAACGAAAGAAAACACAGAGCCCCAGATTTTATGCTGTCCTGGAGAGCTTGCAGAGCACTGGGGAAAAGCAGGCAGAGAATTCCCTGCTAGCACCTTCTCTGTGCCTGGGAAGCAGAAGTGTTCACATTGCTTCGCAGAATCGCTTTTGTGCAGAAAACAGTAACACTTGTTCAGAACAAAAGAAAGCACAGAGCCCCAGATTTTATGTTGTCCTGGAGAGCTTGCAGAGCACTGGGGAAAGGCAGGCAGAGAATTCCCTGCTAGCACCTTCTCTGTGCCTGGGAAGCAGAAGTGTTCACATTGCTTCGCAGAATCGCTTTTGTGCAGAAAACACTAACACTTGTTCAGAACGAAAGAAAGCACAGAGCCCCAGATTTGCTGTTGTCCTGGAGAGCTTGCAGAGCACTGGGGAAAGGCAGGCAGAGAATTCCCTGCTAGCACCTTCTCTGTGCCTGTTCACATTGCTTCGCAGAATCGCTTTTGTGCAGAAAACACTAACACTTGTTCAGAACAAAAGAAAGCAAAGAGTCCCAGATTTTATGCTGTACTGGAGAGCTTGCAGAGCACTGGGGAAAGGCAGGCAGAGAATTCCCTGCTAGCACCTTCTCTGTGCCTGGGAAGCAAAAGTGTTCACATTGCTTCGCAGAATCGCTTTTGTGCAGAAAACAGTAACACTTGTTCAGAACGAAAGAAAGCACAGAGCCCCAGATTTTATGTTGTCCTCTAGAGCTTGCAGAGCACTGGGGAAAGGCAGGCAGAGAATTCCCTGCTAGCACCTTCTCTGTGCCTGGGAAGCAGAAGTGTTCACATTGCTTCGCAGAATCGCTTTTGTGCAGAAAACAGTAACACTTGTTCAGAACAAAAGAAAGCACAGAGCCCCAGATTTTATGCTGTCCTGGAGAGCTTGCAGAGCACTGGGGAAAGGCAGGCAGAGAATTCCCTGCTAGCACCTTCTCTGTGCCTGGGAAGCAGAAGTGTTCACATTGCTTCGCAGAATCGCTTTTGTGCAGAAAACAGTAACTCTTGTTAGGAACGAAAGAAAACACAGAGCCCCAGATTTTATGTTGTCCTGGAGAGCTTGCAGAGCACTGGGGAAAGGCAGGCAGAGAATTCCCTGCTAGCACCTTCTCTGTGCCTGGGAAGCAGAAGTGTTCACATTGCTTCGCAGAATCGCTTTTGTGCAGAAAACAGTAACTCTTGTTAGGAACGAAAGAAAACACAGAGCCCCAGATTTTATGTTGTCCTGGAGAGCTTGCAGAGCACTGGGGAAAGGCAGGCAGAGAATTCCCTGCTAGCACCTTCTCTGTGCCTGGGAAGCAAAAGTGTTCACATTGCTTCGCAGAATCGCTTTTGTGCAGAAAACACTAACACTTGTTCAGAACGAAAGAAAGCACAGAGCCCCAGATTTTATGCTGTCCTGGAGAGCTTGCAGAGCACTGGGGAAAGGCAGGCAGAGAATTCCCTGCTAGCACCTTCTCTGTGCCTGGGAAGCAGAAGTGTTCACATTGCTTCGCAGAATCGCTTTTGTGCAGAAAACAGTAACACTTGTTCAGAACGAAAGAAAGCACAGAGCCCCAGATTTTATGCTGTCCTGGAGAGCTTGCAGAGCACTGGGGAAAGGCAGGCAGAGAATTCCCTGCTAGCACCTTCTCTGTGCCTGGGAAGCAGAAGTGTTCACATTGCTTCGCAGAATCGCTTTTGTGCAGAAAACAGTAACACTTGTTCAGAACGAAAGAAAGCACAGAGCCCCAGATTTTATGCTGTCCTGGAGAGCTTGCAGAGCACTGGGGAAAGGCAGGCAGAGAATTCCCTGCTAGCACCTTCTCTGTGCCTGGGAAGCAGAAGTGTTCACATTGCTTCGCAGAATCGCTTTTGTGCAGAAAACAGTAACTCTTGTTAGGAACGAAAGAAAACACAGAGCCCCAGATTTTATGTTGTCCTGGAGAGCTTGCAGAGCACTGGGGAAAGGCAGGCAGAGAATTCCCTGCTAGCACCTCCTCTGTGCCTGGGAAGCAGAAGTGTTCACATTGCTTCGCAGAATCGCTTTTGTGCAGAAAACACTAACACTTGTTCAGAACGAAAGAAAACACGAGCCCCAGATTTTATGTTGTCCTCTAGAGCTTGCAGAGCACTGGGGAAAGGCAGGCAGAGAATTCCCTGCTAGCACCTTCTCTGTGCCTGGGAAGCAGAAGTGTTCACATTGCTTCGCAGAATCGCTTTTGTGCAGAAAACAGTAACACTTGTTCAGAACAAAAGAAAGCACAGAGCCCCAGATTTTATGCTGTCCTGGAGAGCTTGCAGAGCACTGGGGAAAGGCAGGCAGAGAATTCCCTGCTAGCACCTTCTCTGTGCCTGGGAAGCAAAAGTGTTCACATTGCTTCGCAGAATCGCTTTTGTGCAGAAAACAGTAACACTTGTTCAGAACAAAAGAAAGCACAGAGCCCCAGATTTTATGCTGTCCTGGAGAGCTTGCAGAGCACTGGGGAAAGGCAGGCAGAGAATTCCCTGCTAGCACCTTCTCTGTGCCTGGGAAGCAGAAGTGTTCACATTGCTTCGCAGAATCGCTTTTGTGCAGAAAACAGTAACACTTGTTCAGAACGAAAGAAAGCACAGAGCCGCAGATTTTATGCTGTCCTGGAGAGCTTGCAGAGCACTGGGGAAAGGCAGGCAGAGAATTCCCTGCTAGCACCTTCTCTGTGCCTGGGAAGCAGAAGTGTTCACATTGCTTCGCAGAATCGCTTTTGTGCAGAAAACAGTAACACTTGTTCAGAACGAAAGAAAGCACAGAGCCCCAGATTTTATGCTGTCCTGGAGAGCTTGCAGAGCACTGGGGAAAGGCAGGCAGAGAATTCCCTGCTAGCACCTTCTCTGTGCCTGGGAAGCAGAAGTGTTCACATTGCTTCGCAGAATCACTTTTGTGCAGAAAACAGTAACTCTTGTTAGGAACGAAAGAAAACACAGAGCCCCAGATTTTATGTTGTCCTGGAGAGCTTGCAGAGCACTGGGGAAAGGCAGGCAGAGAATTCCCTGCTAGCACCTTCTCTGTGCCTGGGAAGCAGAAGTGTTCACATTGCTTCGCAGAATCGCTTTTGTGCAGAAAACAGTAACACTTGTTCAGAACAAAAGAAAGCACAGAGCCCCAGATTTTATGCTGTCCTGGAGAGCTTGCAGAGCACTGGGGAAAGGCAGGCAGAGAATTCCCTGCTAGCACCTTCTCTGTGCCTGTTCACATTGCTTCGCAGAATCGCTTTTGTGCAGAAAACAGTAACACTTGTTCAGAACAAAAGAAAGCACAGAGCCCCAGATTTTATGCTGTCCTGGAGAGCTTGCAGAGCACTGGGGAAAGGCAGGCAGAGAATTCCCTGCTAGCACCTTCTCTGTGCCTGGGAAGCAGAAGTGTTCACATTGCTTCGCAGAATCGCTTTTGTGCAGAAAACAGTAACACTTGTTCAGAACAAAAGAAAGCACAGAGCCCCAGATTTTATGCTGTCCTGGAGAGCTTGCAGAGCACTGGGGAAAGGCAGGCAGAGAATTCCCTGCTAGCACCTTCTCTGTGCCTGGGAAGCAGAAGTGTTCACATTGCTTCGCAGAATCGCTTTTGTGCAGAAAACAGTAACACTTGTTCAGAACGAAAGAAAGCACAGAGCCCCAGATTTGCTGTTGTCCTGGAGAGCTTGCAGAGCACTGGGGAAAGGCAGGCAGAGAATTCCCTGCTAGCACCTTCTCTGTGCCTGTTCACATTGCTTCGCAGAATCGCTTTTGTGCAGAAAACAGTAACACTTGTTCAGAACAAAAGAAAGCAAAGAGTCCCAGATTTTATGCTGTCCTGGAGAGCTTGCAGAGCACTGGGGAAAGGCAGGCAGAGAATTCCCTGCTAGCACCTTCTCTGTGCCTGGGAAGCAGAAGTGTTCACATTGCTTCGCAGAATCACTTTTGTGCAGAAAAGAGTAACACTTGTTCAGAACGAAAGAAAGCACAGAGCCCCAGATTTGCTGTTGTCCTGGAGAGCTTGCAGAGCACTGGGGAAAGGCAGGCAGAGAATTCCCTGCTAGCACCTTCTCTGTGCCTGTTCACATTGCTTCGCAGAATCGCTTTTGTGCAGAAAACACTAACACTTGTTCAGAACAAAAGAAAGCAAAGAGTCCCAGATTTTATGCTGTACTGGAGAGCTTGCAGAGCACTGGGGAAAGGCAGGCAGAGAATTCCCTGCTAGCACCTTCTCTGTGCCTGGGAAGCAGAAGTGTTCACATTGCTTCGCAGAATCGCTTTTGTGCAGAAAACAGTAACACTTGTTCAGAACAAAAGAAAGCACAGAGCCCCAGATTTTATGCTGTCCTGGAGAGCTTGCAGAGCACTGGGGAAAGGCAGGCAGAGAATTCCCT
Source organism: Strix uralensis (assembly GCF_047716275.1). Lineage (NCBI taxonomy): Eukaryota > Metazoa > Chordata > Aves > Strigiformes > Strigidae > Strix > Strix uralensis. The sequence continues at coordinate 671,963 of NC_134005.1, read as the reverse complement.
GCTAGCACCTTCTCTGTGCCTGGGAAGCAGAAGTGTTCACATTGCTTCGCAGAATCACTTTTGTGCAGAAAACAGTAACACTTGTTCAGAACGAAAGAAAGCACAGAGCCCCAGATTTGCTGTTGTCCTGGAGAGCTTGCAGAGCACTGGGGAAAGGCAGGCAGAGAATTCCCTGCTAGCACCTTCTCTGTGCCTGGGAAGCAAAAGTGTTCACATTGCTTCGCAGAATCGCTTTTGTGCAGAAAACACTAACACTTGTTCAGAACGAAAGAAAACACAGAGCCCCAGATTTTATGCTGTCCTGGAGAGCTTGCAGAGCACTGGGGAAAAGCAGGCAGAGAATTCCCTGCTAGCACCTTCTCTGTGCCTGGGAAGCAGAAGTGTTCACATTGCTTCGCAGAATCGCTTTTGTGCAGAAAACAGTAACACTTGTTCAGAACAAAAGAAAGCACAGAGCCCCAGATTTTATGTTGTCCTGGAGAGCTTGCAGAGCACTGGGGAAAGGCAGGCAGAGAATTCCCTGCTAGCACCTTCTCTGTGCCTGGGAAGCAGAAGTGTTCACATTGCTTCGCAGAATCGCTTTTGTGCAGAAAACACTAACACTTGTTCAGAACGAAAGAAAGCACAGAGCCCCAGATTTGCTGTTGTCCTGGAGAGCTTGCAGAGCACTGGGGAAAGGCAGGCAGAGAATTCCCTGCTAGCACCTTCTCTGTGCCTGTTCACATTGCTTCGCAGAATCGCTTTTGTGCAGAAAACACTAACACTTGTTCAGAACAAAAGAAAGCAAAGAGTCCCAGATTTTATGCTGTACTGGAGAGCTTGCAGAGCACTGGGGAAAGGCAGGCAGAGAATTCCCTGCTAGCACCTTCTCTGTGCCTGGGAAGCAAAAGTGTTCACATTGCTTCGCAGAATCGCTTTTGTGCAGAAAACAGTAACACTTGTTCAGAACGAAAGAAAGCACAGAGCCCCAGATTTTATGTTGTCCTCTAGAGCTTGCAGAGCACTGGGGAAAGGCAGGCAGAGAATTCCCTGCTAGCACCTTCTCTGTGCCTGGGAAGCAGAAGTGTTCACATTGCTTCGCAGAATCGCTTTTGTGCAGAAAACAGTAACACTTGTTCAGAACAAAAGAAAGCACAGAGCCCCAGATTTTATGCTGTCCTGGAGAGCTTGCAGAGCACTGGGGAAAGGCAGGCAGAGAATTCCCTGCTAGCACCTTCTCTGTGCCTGGGAAGCAGAAGTGTTCACATTGCTTCGCAGAATCGCTTTTGTGCAGAAAACAGTAACTCTTGTTAGGAACGAAAGAAAACACAGAGCCCCAGATTTTATGTTGTCCTGGAGAGCTTGCAGAGCACTGGGGAAAGGCAGGCAGAGAATTCCCTGCTAGCACCTTCTCTGTGCCTGGGAAGCAGAAGTGTTCACATTGCTTCGCAGAATCGCTTTTGTGCAGAAAACAGTAACTCTTGTTAGGAACGAAAGAAAACACAGAGCCCCAGATTTTATGTTGTCCTGGAGAGCTTGCAGAGCACTGGGGAAAGGCAGGCAGAGAATTCCCTGCTAGCACCTTCTCTGTGCCTGGGAAGCAAAAGTGTTCACATTGCTTCGCAGAATCGCTTTTGTGCAGAAAACACTAACACTTGTTCAGAACGAAAGAAAGCACAGAGCCCCAGATTTTATGCTGTCCTGGAGAGCTTGCAGAGCACTGGGGAAAGGCAGGCAGAGAATTCCCTGCTAGCACCTTCTCTGTGCCTGGGAAGCAGAAGTGTTCACATTGCTTCGCAGAATCGCTTTTGTGCAGAAAACAGTAACACTTGTTCAGAACGAAAGAAAGCACAGAGCCCCAGATTTTATGCTGTCCTGGAGAGCTTGCAGAGCACTGGGGAAAGGCAGGCAGAGAATTCCCTGCTAGCACCTTCTCTGTGCCTGGGAAGCAGAAGTGTTCACATTGCTTCGCAGAATCGCTTTTGTGCAGAAAACAGTAACACTTGTTCAGAACGAAAGAAAGCACAGAGCCCCAGATTTTATGCTGTCCTGGAGAGCTTGCAGAGCACTGGGGAAAGGCAGGCAGAGAATTCCCTGCTAGCACCTTCTCTGTGCCTGGGAAGCAAAAGTGTTCACATTGCTTCGCAGAATCGCTTTTGTGCAGAAAACACTAACACTTGTTCAGAACGAAAGAAAACACGAGCCCCAGATTTTATGTTGTCCTCTAGAGCTTGCAGAGCACTGGGGAAAGGCAGGCAGAGAATTCCCTGCTAGCACCTTCTCTGTGCCTGGGAAGCAGAAGTGTTCACATTGCTTCGCAGAATCGCTTTTGTGCAGAAAACAGTAACACTTGTTCAGAACAAAAGAAAGCACAGAGCCCCAGATTTTATGCTGTCCTGGAGAGCTTGCAGAGCACTGGGGAAAGGCAGGCAGAGAATTCCCTGCTAGCACCTTCTCTGTGCCTGGGAAGCAAAAGTGTTCACATTGCTTCGCAGAATCGCTTTTGTGCAGAAAACAGTAACACTTGTTCAGAACAAAAGAAAGCACAGAGCCCCAGATTTTATGCTGTCCTGGAGAGCTTGCAGAGCACTGGGGAAAGGCAGGCAGAGAATTCCCTGCTAGCACCTTCTCTGTGCCTGGGAAGCAGAAGTGTTCACATTGCTTCGCAGAATCGCTTTTGTGCAGAAAACAGTAACACTTGTTCAGAACGAAAGAAAGCACAGAGCCGCAGATTTTATGCTGTCCTGGAGAGCTTGCAGAGCACTGGGGAAAGGCAGGCAGAGAATTCCCTGCTAGCACCTTCTCTGTGCCTGGGAAGCAGAAGTGTTCACATTGCTTCGCAGAATCGCTTTTGTGCAGAAAACAGTAACACTTGTTCAGAACGAAAGAAAGCACAGAGCCCCAGATTTTATGCTGTCCTGGAGAGCTTGCAGAGCACTGGGGAAAGGCAGGCAGAGAATTCCCTGCTAGCACCTTCTCTGTGCCTGGGAAGCAGAAGTGTTCACATTGCTTCGCAGAATCACTTTTGTGCAGAAAACAGTAACTCTTGTTAGGAACGAAAGAAAACACAGAGCCCCAGATTTTATGTTGTCCTGGAGAGCTTGCAGAGCACTGGGGAAAGGCAGGCAGAGAATTCCCTGCTAGCACCTTCTCTGTGCCTGGGAAGCAGAAGTGTTCACATTGCTTCGCAGAATCGCTTTTGTGCAGAAAACAGTAACACTTGTTCAGAACAAAAGAAAGCACAGAGCCCCAGATTTTATGCTGTCCTGGAGAGCTTGCAGAGCACTGGGGAAAGGCAGGCAGAGAATTCCCTGCTAGCACCTTCTCTGTGCCTGGGAAGCAGAAGTGTTCACATTGCTTCGCAGAATCGCTTTTGTGCAGAAAACAGTAACACTTGTTCAGAACAAAAGAAAGCACAGAGCCCCAGATTTTATGCTGTCCTGGAGAGCTTGCAGAGCACTGGGGAAAGGCAGGCAGAGAATTCCCTGCTAGCACCTTCTCTGTGCCTGGGAAGCAGAAGTGTTCACATTGCTTCGCAGAATCGCTTTTGTGCAGAAAACAGTAACACTTGTTCAGAACAAAAGAAAGCACAGAGCCCCAGATTTTATGCTGTCCTGGAGAGCTTGCAGAGCACTGGGGAAAGGCAGGCAGAGAATTCCCTGCTAGCACCTTCTCTGTGCCTGGGAAGCAGAAGTGTTCACATTGCTTCGCAGAATCGCTTTTGTGCAGAAAACAGTAACACTTGTTCAGAACGAAAGAAAGCACAGAGCCCCAGATTTGCTGTTGTCCTGGAGAGCTTGCAGAGCACTGGGGAAAGGCAGGCAGAGAATTCCCTGCTAGCACCTTCTCTGTGCCTGTTCACATTGCTTCGCAGAATCGCTTTTGTGCAGAAAACACTAACACTTGTTCAGAACAAAAGAAAGCAAAGAGTCCCAGATTTTATGCTGTACTGGAGAGCTTGCAGAGCACTGGGGAAAGGCAGGCAGAGAATTCCCTGCTAGCACCTTCTCTGTGCCTGGGAAGCAAAAGTGTTCACATTGCTTCGCAGAATCGCTTTTGTGCAGAAAACAGTAACACTTGTTCAGAACGAAAGAAAGCACAGAGCCCCAGATTTTATGTTGTCCTCTAGAGCTTGCAGAGCACTGGGGAAAGGCAGGCAGAGAATTCCCTGCTAGCACCTTCTCTGTGCCTGGGAAGCAGAAGTGTTCACATTGCTTCGCAGAATCGCTTTTGTGCAGAAAACAGTAACACTTGTTCAGAACAAAAGAAAGCACAGAGCCCCAGATTTTATGTTGTCCTCTAGAGCTTGCAGAGGACTGGGGAAAGGCAGGCAGAGAATTCCCTGCTAGCACCTTCTCTGTGCCTGGGAAGCAGAAGTGTTCACATTGCTTCGCAGAATCGCTTTTGTGCAGAAAACAGTAACTCTTGTTAGGAACGAAAGAAAACACAGAGCCCCAGATTTTATGTTGTCCTGGAGAGCTTGCAGAGCACTGGGGAAAGGCAGGCAGAGAATTCCCTGCTAGCACCTTCTCTGTGCCTGGGAAGCAGAAGTGTTCACATTGCTTCGCAGAATCGCTTTTGTGCAGAAAACAGTAACTCTTGTTAGGAACGAAAGAAAACACAGAGCCCCAGATTTTATGTTGTCCTGGAGAGCTTGCAGAGCACTGGGGAAAGGCAGGCAGAGAATTCCCTGCTAGCACCTTCTCTGTGCCTGGGAAGCAAAAGTGTTCACATTGCTTCGCAGAATCACTTTTGTGCAGAAAACAGTAACACTTGTTCAGAACGAAAGAAAGCACAGAGCCCCAGATTTTATGCTGTCCTGGAGAGCTTGCAGAGCACTGGGGAAAGGCAGGCAGAGAATTCCCTGCTAGCACCTTCTCTGTGCCTGGGAAGCAGAAGTGTTCACATTGCTTCGCAGAATCGCTTTTGTGCAGAAAACACTAACACTTGTTCAGAACAAAAAAAAGCAAAGAGTCCCAGATTTTATGCTGTACTGGAGAGCTTGCAGAGCACTGGGGAAAGGCAGGCAGAGAATTCCCTGCTAGCACCTTCTCTGTGCCTGGGAAGCAAAAGTGTTCACATTGCTTCGCAGAATCGCTTTTGTGCAGAAAACACTAACACTTGTTCAGAACGAAAGAAAGCACAGAGCCCCAGATTTTATGTTGTCCTCTAGAGCTTGCAGAGCACTGGGGAAAGGCAGGCAGAGAATTCCCTGCTAGCACCTTCTCTGTGCCTGGGAAGCAGAAGTGTTCACATTGCTTCGCAGAATCGCTTTTGTGCAGAAAACAGTAACACTTGTTCAGAACAAAAGAAAGCACAGAGCCCCAGATTTTATGCTGTCCTGGAGAGCTTGCAGAGCACTGGGGAAAGGCAGGCAGAGAATTCCCTGCGCCTCGGAAGCAAAAGTGTTCACATTGCTTCGCAGAATCGCTTTTGTGCAGAAAACAGTAACACTTGTTCAGAACAAAAGAAAGCACAGAGCCCCAGATTTTATGCTGTCCTGGAGAGCTTGCAGAGCACTGGGGAAAGGCAGGCAGAGAATTCCCTGCTAGCACCTTCTCTGTGCCTGGGAAGCAGAAGTGTTCACATTGCTTCGCAGAATCGCTTTTGTGCAGAAAACAGTAACACTTGTTCAGAACAAAAGAAAGCACAGAGCCCCAGATTTTATGTTGTCCTCTAGAGCTTGCAGAGCACTGGGGAAAGGCAGGCAGAGAATTCCCTGCTAGCACCTTCTCTGTGCCTGGGAAGCAAAAGTGTTCACATTGCTTTGCAGAATCGCTTTTGTGCAGAAAACAGTAACACTTGTTCAGAACAAAAGAAAGCACAGAGCCCCAGATTTTATGCTGTCCTGGAGAGCTTGCAGAGCACTGGGGAAAGGCAGGCAGAGAATTCCCTGCTAGCACCTTCTCTGTGCCTGTTCACATTGCTTCGCAGAATCGCTTTTGTGCAGAAAACAGTAACACTTGTTCAGAACAAAAGAAAGCAAAGAGTCCCAGATTTTATGCTGTACTGGAGAGCTTGCAGAGCACTGGGGAAAGGCAGGCAGAGAATTCCCTGCTAGCACCTTCTCTGTGCCTGGGAAGCAAAAGTGTTCACATTGCTTCGCAGAATCGCTTTTGTGCAGAAAACAGTAACACTTGTTCAGAACGAAAGAAAGCACAGAGCCCCAGATTTTATGTTGTCCTCTAGAGCTTGCAGAGCACTGGGGAAAGGCAGGCAGAGAATTCCCTGCTAGCACCTTCTCTGTGCCTGGGAAGCAGAAGTGTTCACATTGCTTCGCAGAATCGCTTTTGTGCAGAAAACAGTAACACTTGTTCAGAATAAAAGAAAGCACAGAGCCCCAGATTTTATGCTGTCCTGGAGAGCTTGCAGAGCACTGGGGAAAGGCAGGCAGAGAATTCCCTGCTAGCACCTTCTCTGTGCCTGGGAAGCAGAAGTGTTCACATTGCTTCGCAGAATCGCTTTTGTGCAGAAAACAGTAACTCTTGTTAGGAACGAAAGAAAACACCGAGCCCCAGATTTTATGTTGTCCTGGAGAGCTTGCAGAGCACTGGGGAAAGGCAGGCAGAGAATTCCCTGCTAGCACCTTCTCTGTGCCTGGGAAGCAGAAGTGTTCACATTGCTTCGCAGAATCGCTTTTGTGCAGAAAACAGTAACTCTTGTTAGGAACGAAAGAAAACACAGAGCCCCAGATTTTATGTTGTCCTGGAGAGCTTGCAGAGCACTGGGGAAAGGCAGGCAGAGAATTCCCTGCTAGCACCTTCTCTGTGCCTGGGAAGCAAAAGTGTTCACATTGCTTCGCAGAATCGCTTTTGTGCAGAAAACAGTAACACTTGTTCAGAACGAAAGAAAGCACAGAGCCCCAGATTTTATGCTGTCCTGGAGAGCTTGCAGAGCACTGGGGAAAGGCAGGCAGAGAATTCCCTGCTAGCACCTTCTCTGTGCCTGTTCACATTGCTTCGCAGAATCGCTTTTGTGCAGAAAACAGTAACACTTGTTCAGAACAAAAGAAAGCACAGAGTCCCAGATTTTATGCTGTCCTGGAGAGCTTGCAGAGCACTGGGGAAAGGCAGGCAGAGAATTCCCTGCTAGCACCTTCTCTGTGCCTGTTCACATTGCTTCGCAGAATCGCTTTTGTGCAGAAAACACTAACACTTGTTCAGAACAAAAGAAAGCAAAGAGTCCCAGATTTTATGCTGTACTGGAGAGCTTGCAGAGCACTGTGGAAAGGCAGGCAGAGAATTCCCTGCTAGCACCTTCTCTGTGCCTGGGAAGCAAAAGTGTTCACATTGCTTCGCAGAATCGCTTTTGTGCAGAAAACACTAACACTTGTTCAGAACGAAAGAAAGCACAGAGCCCCAGATTTTATGTTGTCCTCTAGAGCTTGCAGAGCACTGGGGAAAGGCAGGCAGAGAATTCCCTGCTAGCACCTTCTCTGTGCCTGGGAAGCAGAAGTGTTCACATTGCTTCGCAGAATCGCTTTTGTGCAGAAAATAGTAACACTTGTTCAGAACAAAAGAAAGCACAGAGCCCCAGATTTTATGCTGTCCTGGAGAGCTTGCAGAGCACTGGGGAAAGGCAGGCAGAGAATTCCCTGCTAGCACCTTCTCTGTGCCTGGGAAGCAGAAGTGTTCACATTGCTTCGCAGAATCGCTTTTGTGCAGAAAACAGTAACACCTGTTCAGAACAAAAGAAAGCACAGAGCCCCAGATTTTATGCTGTCCTGGAGAGCTTGCAGAGCACTGGGGAAAGGCAGGCAGAGAATTCCCTGCTAGCACCTTCTCTGTGCCTGGGAAGCAGAAGTGTTCACATTGCTTCGCAGAATCGCTTTTGTGCAGAAAACACTAACACTTGTTCAGAACGAAAGAAAGCACAGAGCCCCAGATTTTATGCTGTCCTGGAGAGCTTGCAGAGCACTGGGGAAAGGCAGGCAGAGAATTCCCTGCTAGCACCTTCTCTGTGCCTGGGAAGCAGAAGTGTTCACATTGCTTCGCAGAATCGCTTTTGTGCAGAAAACACTAACACTTGTTCAGAACAAAAGAAAACACAGAGCCCCAGATTTTATGCTGTCCTGGAGAGCTTGCAGAGCACTGGGGAAAGGCAGGCAGAGAATTCCCTGCTAGCACCTTCTCTGTGCCTGTTCACATTGCTTCGCAGAATCGCTTTTGTGCAGAAAACAGTAACACTTGTTCAGAACAAAAGAAAGCACAGAGTCCCAGATTTTATGCTGTCCTGGAGAGCTTGCAGAGCACTGGGGAAAGGCAGGCAGAGAATTCCCTGCTAGCACCTTCTCTGTGCCTGGGAAGCAGAAGTGTTCACATTGCTTCGCAGAATCGCTTTTGTGCAGAAAACAGTAACACTTGTTCAGAACGAAAGAAAGCACAGAGCCCCAGATTTTATGTTGTCCTCTAGAGCTTGCAGAGCACTGGGGAAAGGCAGGCAGAGAATTCCCTGCTAGCACCTTCTCTGTGCCTGGGAAGCAGAAGTGTTCACATTGCTTCGCAGAATCGCTTTTGTGCAGAAAACAGTAACACTTGTTCAGAACGAAAGAAAGCACAGAGCCCCAGATTTTATGTTGTCCTCTAGAGCTTGCAGAGCACTGGGGAAAGGCAGGCAGAGAATTCCCTGCTAGCACCTTCTCTGTGCCTGGGAAGCAGAAGTGTTCACATTGCTTCGCAGAATCGCTTTTGTGCAGAAAACACTAACACTTGTTCAGAACAAAAGAAAACACAGAGCCCCAGATTTTATGCTGTCCTGGAGAGCTTGCAGAGCACTGGGGAAAGGCAGGCAGAGAATTCCCTGCTAGCACCTTCTCTGTGCCTGTTCACATTGCTTCGCAGAATCGCTTTTGTGCAGAAAACAGTAACACTTGTTCAGAACAAAAGAAAGCACAGAGTCCCAGATTTTATGCTGTCCTGGAGAGCTTGCAGAGCACTGGGGAAAGGCAGGCAGAGAATTCCCTGCTAGCACCTTCTCTGTGCCTGGGAAGCAGAAGTGTTCACATTGCTTCGCAGAATCGCTTTTGTGCAGAAAACAGTAACACTTGTTCAGAACGAAAGAAAGCACAGAGCCCCAGATTTTATGTTGTCCTCTAGAGCTTGCAGAGCACTGGGGAAAGGCAGGCAGAGAATTCCCTGCTAGCACCTTCTCTGTGCCTGGGAAGCAGAAGTGTTCACATTGCTTCGCAGAATCGCTTTTGTGCAGAAAACAGTAACACTTGTTCAGAACGAAAGAAAGCACAGAGCCCCAGATTTTATGCTGTCCTGGAGAGCTTGCAGAGCACTGGGGAAAGGCAGGCAGAGAATTCCCTGCTAGCACCTTCTCTGTGCCTGGGAAGCAAAAGTGTTCACATTGCTTCGCAGAATCGCTTTTGTGCAGAAAACAGTAACACTTGTTCAGAACAAAAGAAAGCACAGAGCCCCAGATTTTATGCTGTCCTGGAGAGCTTGCAGAGCACTGGGGAAAGGCAGGCAGAGAATTCCCTGCTAGCACCTTCTCTGTGCCTGGGAAGCAGAAGTGTTCACATTGCTTCGCAGAATCACTTTTGTGCAGAAAACAGTAACTCTTGTTAGGAACGAAAGAAAGCACAGAGCCCCAGATTTTATGTTGTCCTGGAGAGCTTGCAGAGCACTGGGGAAAGGCAGGCAGAGAATTCCCTGCTAGCACCTTCTCTGTGCCTGGGAAGCAGAAGTGTTCACATTGCTTCGCAGAATCGCTTTTGTGCAGAAAACAGTAACACTTGTTCAGAACAAAAGAAAGCACAGAGCCCCAGATTTTATGCTGTCCTGGAGAGCTTGCAGAGCACTGGGGAAAGGCAGGCAGAGAATTCCCTGCTAGCACCTTCTCTGTGCCTGTTCACATTGCTTCGCAGAATCGCTTTTGTGCAGAAAACAGTAACACTTGTTCAGAACAAAAGAAAGCACAGAGCCCCAGATTTTATGCTGTCCTGGAGAGCTTGCAGAGCACTGGGGAAAGGCAGGCAGAGAATTCCCTGCTAGCACCTTCTCTGTGCCTGGGAAGCAGAAGTGTTCACATTGCTTCGCAGAATCGCTTTTGTGCAGAAAACAGTAACACTTGTTCAGAACAAAAGAAAGCACAGAGCCCCAGATTTTATGCTGTCCTGGAGAGCTTGCAGAGCACTGGGGAAAGGCAGGCAGAGAATTCCCTGCTAGCACCTTCTCTGTGCCTGGGAAGCAGAAGTGTTCACATTGCTTCGCAGAATCGCTTTTGTGCAGAAAACAGTAACACTTGTTCAGAACGAAAGAAAGCACAGAGCCCCAGATTTGCTGTTGTCCTGGAGAGCTTGCAGAGCACTGGGGAAAGGCAGGCAGAGAATTCCCTGCTAGCACCTTCTCTGTGCCTGGGAAGCAGAAGTGTTCACATTGCTTCGCAGAATCGCTTTTGTGCAGAAAACAGTAACTCTTGTTAGGAACGAAAGAAAACACAGAGCCCCAGATTTTATGTTGTCCTGGAGAGCTTGCAGAGCACTGGGGAAAGGCAGGCAGAGAATTCCCTGCTAGCACCTTCTCTGTGCCTGGGAAGCAGAAGTGTTCACATTGCTTCGCAGAATCGCTTTTGTGCAGAAAACAGTAACTCTTGTTAGGAACGAAAGAAAACACAGAGCCCCAGATTTTATGTTGTCCTGGAGAGCTTGCAGAGCACTGGGGAAAGGCAGGCAGAGAATTCCCTGCTAGCACCTTCTCTGTGCCTGGGAAGCAAAAGTGTTCACATTGCTTCGCAGAATCACTTTTGTGCAGAAAACACTAACACTTGTTCAGAACGAAAGAAAGCACAGAGCCCCAGATTTTATGCTGTCCTGGAGAGCTTGCAGAGCACTGGGGAAAGGCAGGCAGAGAATTCCCTGCTAGCACCTTCTCTGTGCCTGGGAAGCAGAAGTGTTCACATTGCTTCGCAGAATCGCTTTTGTGCAGAAAACAGTAACACTTGTTCAGAACGAAAGAAAGCACAGAGCCCCAGATTTTATGCTGTCCTGGAGAGCTTGCAGAGCACTGGGGAAAGGCAGGCAGAGAATTCCCTGCTAGCACCTTCTCTGTGCCTGGGAAGCAGAAGTGTTCACATTGCTTCGCAGAATCGCTTTTGTGCAGAAAACACTAACACTTGTTCAGAACAAAAAAAAGCAAAGAGTCCCAGATTTTATGCTGTACTGGAGAGCTTGCAGAGCACTGGGGAAAGGCAGGCAGAGAATTCCCTGCTAGCACCTTCTCTGTGCCTGGGAAGCAGAAGTGTTCACATTGCTTCGCAGAATCGCTTTTGTGCAGAAAACAGTAACACTTGTTCAGAACAAAAGAAAGCACAGAGCCCCAGATTTTATGCTGTCCTGGAGAGCTTGCAGAGCACTGGGGAAAGGCAGGCAGAGAATTCCCTGCGCCTGGGAAGCAAAAGTGTTCACATTGCTTCGCAGAATCGCTTTTGTGCAGAAAACAGTAACACTTGTTCAGAACAAAAGAAAGCACAGAGCCCCAGATTTTATGCTGTCCTGGAGAGCTTGCAGAGCACTGGGGAAAGGCAGGCAGAGAATTCCCTGCTAGCACCTTCTCTGTGCCTGGGAAGCAGAAGTGTTCACATTGCTTCGCAGAATCGCTTTTGTGCAGAAAACAGTAACACTTGTTCAGAACAAAAGAAAGCACAGAGCCCCAGATTTTATGTTGTCCTCTAGAGCTTGCAGAGCACTGGGGAAAGGCAGGCAGAGAATTCCCTGCTAGCACCTTCTCTGTGCCTGGGAAGCAAAAGTGTTCACATTGCTTTGCAGAATCGCTTTTGTGCAGAAAACAGTAACACTTGTTCAGAACAAAAGAAAGCACAGAGCCCCAGATTTTATGCTGTCCTGGAGAGCTTGCAGAGCACTGGGGAAAGGCAGGCAGAGAATTCCCTGCTAGCACCTTCTCTGTGCCTGTTCACATTGCTTCGCAGAATCGCTTTTGTGCAGAAAACAGTAACACTTGTTCAGAACAAAAGAAAGCAAAGAGTCCCAGATTTTATGCTGTACTGGAGAGCTTGCAGAGCACTGGGGAAAGGCAGGCAGAGAATTCCCTGCTAGCACCTTCTCTGTGCCTGGGAAGCAGAAGTGTTCACATTGCTTCGCAGAATCGCTTTTGTGCAGAAAACAGTAACACTTGTTCAGAATAAAAGAAAGCACAGAGCCCCAGATTTTATGCTGTCCTGGAGAGCTTGCAGAGCACTGGGGAAAGGCAGGCAGAGAATTCCCTGCTAGCACCTTCTCTGTGCCTGGGAAGCAGAAGTGTTCACATTGCTTCGCAGAATCGCTTTTGTGCAGAAAACAGTAACTCTTGTTAGGAACGAAAGAAAACACCGAGCCCCAGATTTTATGTTGTCCTGGAGAGCTTGCAGAGCACTGGGGAAAGGCAGGCAGAGAATTCCCTGCTAGCACCTTCTCTGTGCCTGGGAAGCAAAAGTGTTCACATTGCTTCGCAGAATCGCTTTTGTGCAGAAAACAGTAACACTTGTTCAGAACGAAAGAAAGCACAGAGCCCCAGATTTTATGCTGTCCTGGAGAGCTTGCAGAGCACTGGGGAAAGGCAGGCAGAGAATTCCCTGCTAGCACCTTCTCTGTGCCTGGGAAGCAAAAGTGTTCACATTGCTTCGCAGAATCGCTTTTGTGCAGAAAACAGTAACACTTGTTCAGAACGAAAGAAAGCACAGAGCCCCAGATTTTATGCTGTCCTGGAGAGCTTGCAGAGCACTGGGGAAAGGCAGGCAGAGAATTCCCTGCTAGCACCTTCTCTGTGCCTGTTCACATTGCTTCGCAGAATCGCTTTTGTGCAGAAAACAGTAACACTTGTTCAGAACAAAAGAAAGCACAGAGTCCCAGATTTTATGCTGTCCTGGAGAGCTTGCAGAGCACTGGGGAAAGGCAGGCAGAGAATTCCCTGCTAGCACCTTCTCTGTGCCTGTTCACATTGCTTCGCAGAATCGCTTTTGTGCAGAAAACACTAACACTTGTTCAGAACAAAAGAAAGCAAAGAGTCCCAGATTTTATGCTGTACTGGAGAGCTTGCAGAGCACTGTGGAAAGGCAGGCAGAGAATTCCCTGCTAGCACCTTCTCTGTGCCTGGGAAGCAAAAGTGTTCACATTGCTTCGCAGAATCGCTTTTGTGCAGAAAACACTAACACTTGTTCAGAACGAAAGAAAGCACAGAGCCCCAGATTTTATGTTGTCCTCTAGAGCTTGCAGAGCACTGGGGAAAGGCAGGCAGAGAATTCCCTGCTAGCACCTTCTCTGTGCCTGGGAAGCAGAAGTGTTCACATTGCTTCGCAGAATCGCTTTTGTGCAGAAAATAGTAACACTTGTTCAGAACAAAAGAAAGCACAGAGCCCCAGATTTTATGCTGTCCTGGAGAGCTTGCAGAGCACTGGGGAAAGGCAGGCAGAGAATTCCCTGCTAGCACCTTCTCTGTGCCTGGGAAGCAGAAGTGTTCACATTGCTTCGCAGAATCGCTTTTGTGCAGAAAACAGTAACACCTGTTCAGAACAAAAGAAAGCACAGAGCCCCAGATTTTATGCTGTCCTGGAGAGCTTGCAGAGCACTGGGGAAAGGCAGGCAGAGAATTCCCTGCTAGCACCTTCTCTGTGCCTGGGAAGCAGAAGTGTTCACATTGCTTCGCAGAATCGCTTTTGTGCAGAAAACACTAACACTTGTTCAGAACGAAAGAAAGCACAGAGCCCCAGATTTTATGCTGTCCTGGAGAGCTTGCAGAGCACTGGGGAAAGGCAGGCAGAGAATTCCCTGCTAGCACCTTCTCTGTGCCTGGGAAGCAGAAGTGTTCACATTGCTTCGCAGAATCGCTTTTGTGCAGAAAACACTAACACTTGTTCAGAACAAAAGAAAACACAGAGCCCCAGATTTTATGCTGTCCTGGAGAGCTTGCAGAGCACTGGGGAAAGGCAGGCAGAGAATTCCCTGCTAGCACCTTCTCTGTGCCTGTTCACATTGCTTCGCAGAATCGCTTTTGTGCAGAAAACAGTAACACTTGTTCAGAACAAAAGAAAGCACAGAGTCCCAGATTTTATGCTGTCCTGGAGAGCTTGCAGAGCACTGGGGAAAGGCAGGCAGAGAATTCCCTGCTAGCACCTTCTCTGTGCCTGGGAAGCAGAAGTGTTCACATTGCTTCGCAGAATCGCTTTTGTGCAGAAAACAGTAACACTTGTTCAGAACGAAAGAAAGCACAGAGCCCCAGATTTTATGTTGTCCTCTAGAGCTTGCAGAGCACTGGGGAAAGGCAGGCAGAGAATTCCCTGCTAGCACCTTCTCTGTGCCTGGGAAGCAGAAGTGTTCACATTGCTTCGCAGAATCGCTTTTGTGCAGAAAACAGTAACACTTGTTCAGAACGAAAGAAAGCACAGAGCCCCAGATTTTATGTTGTCCTCTAGAGCTTGCAGAGCACTGGGGAAAGGCAGGCAGAGAATTCCCTGCTAGCACCTTCTCTGTGCCTGGGAAGCAGAAGTGTTCACATTGCTTCGCAGAATCGCTTTTGTGCAGAAAACACTAACACTTGTTCAGAACAAAAGAAAACACAGAGCCCCAGATTTTATGCTGTCCTGGAGAGCTTGCAGAGCACTGGGGAAAGGCAGGCAGAGAATTCCCTGCTAGCACCTTCTCTGTGCCTGTTCACATTGCTTCGCAGAATCGCTTTTGTGCAGAAAACAGTAACACTTGTTCAGAACAAAAGAAAGCACAGAGTCCCAGATTTTATGCTGTCCTGGAGAGCTTGCAGAGCACTGGGGAAAGGCAGGCAGAGAATTCCCTGCTAGCACCTTCTCTGTGCCTGGGAAGCAGAAGTGTTCACATTGCTTCGCAGAATCGCTTTTGTGCAGAAAACAGTAACACTTGTTCAGAACGAAAGAAAGCACAGAGCCCCAGATTTTATGTTGTCCTCTAGAGCTTGCAGAGCACTGGGGAAAGGCAGGCAGAGAATTCCCTGCTAGCACCTTCTCTGTGCCTGGGAAGCAGAAGTGTTCACATTGCTTCGCAGAATCGCTTTTGTGCAGAAAACAGTAACACTTGTTCAGAACAAAAGAAAGCACAGAGCCCCAGATTTTATGCTGTCCTGGAGAGCTTGCAGAGCACTGGGGAAAGGCAGGCAGAGAATTCCCTGCTAGCACCTTCTCTGTGCCTGGGAAGCAAAAGTGTTCACATTGCTTCGCAGAATCGCTTTTGTGCAGAAAACAGTAACACTTGTTCAGAACAAAAGAAAGCACAGAGCCCCAGATTTTATGCTGTCCTGGAGAGCTTGCAGAGCACTGGGGAAAGGCAGGCAGAGAATTCCCTGCTAGCACCTTCTCTGTGCCTGGGAAGCAGAAGTGTTCACATTGCTTCGCAGAATCACTTTTGTGCAGAAAACAGTAACTCTTGTTAGGAACGAAAGAAAACACAGAGCCCCAGATTTTATGTTGTCCTGGAGAGCTTGCAGAGCACTGGGGAAAGGCAGGCAGAGAATTCCCTGCTAGCACCTTCTCTGTGCCTGGGAAGCAGAAGTGTTCACATTGCTTCGCAGAATCGCTTTTGTGCAGAAAACAGTAACACTTGTTCAGAACAAAAGAAAGCACAGAGCCCCAGATTTTATGCTGTCCTGGAGAGCTTGCAGAGCACTGGGGAAAGGCAGGCAGAGAATTCCCTGCTAGCACCTTCTCTGTGCCTGTTCACATTGCTTCGCAGAATCGCTTTTGTGCAGAAAACAGTAACACTTGTTCAGAACAAAAGAAAGCACAGAGCCCCAGATTTTATGCTGTCCTGGAGAGCTTGCAGAGCACTGGGGAAAGGCAGGCAGAGAATTCCCTGCTAGCACCTTCTCTGTGCCTGGGAAGCAGAAGTGTTCACATTGCTTCGCAGAATCGCTTTTGTGCAGAAAACAGTAACACTTGTTCAGAACAAAAGAAAGCACAGAGCCCCAGATTTTATGCTGTCCTGGAGAGCTTGCAGAGCACTGGGGAAAGGCAGGCAGAGAATTCCCTGCTAGCACCTTCTCTGTGCCTGGGAAGCAGAAGTGTTCACATTGCTTCGCAGAATCGCTTTTGTGCAGAAAACAGTAACACTTGTTCAGAACGAAAGAAAGCACAGAGCCCCAGATTTGCTGTTGTCCTGGAGAGCTTGCAGAGCACTGGGGAAAGGCAGGCAGAGAATTCCCTGCTAGCACCTTCTCTGTGCCTGGGAAGCAGAAGTGTTCACATTGCTTCGCAGAATCGCTTTTGTGCAGAAAACAGTAACTCTTGTTAGGAACGAAAGAAAACACAGAGCCCCAGATTTTATGTTGTCCTGGAGAGCTTGCAGAGCACTGGGGAAAGGCAGGCAGAGAATTCCCTGCTAGCACCTTCTCTGTGCCTGGGAAGCAGAAGTGTTCACATTGCTTCGCAGAATCGCTTTTGTGCAGAAAACAGTAACTCTTGTTAGGAACGAAAGAAAACACAGAGCCCCAGATTTTATGTTGTCCTGGAGAGCTTGCAGAGCACTGGGGAAAGGCAGGCAGAGAATTCCCTGCTAGCACCTTCTCTGTGCCTGGGAAGCAAAAGTGTTCACATTGCTTCGCAGAATCACTTTTGTGCAGAAAACACTAACACTTGTTCAGAACGAAAGAAAGCACAGAGCCCCAGATTTTATGCTGTCCTGGAGAGCTTGCAGAGCACTGGGGAAAGGCAGGCAGAGAATTCCCTGCTAGCACCTTCTCTGTGCCTGGGAAGCAGAAGTGTTCACATTGCTTCGCAGAATCGCTTTTGTGCAGAAAACAGTAACACTTGTTCAGAACGAAAGAAAGCACAGAGCCCCAGATTTTATGCTGTCCTGGAGAGCTTGCAGAGCACTGGGGAAAGGCAGGCAGAGAATTCCCTCCTAGCACCTTCTCTGTGCCTGGGAAGCAGAAGTGTTCACATTGCTTCGCAGAATCGCTTTTGTGCAGAAAACACTAACACTTGTTCAGAACAAAAAAAAGCAAAGAGTCCCAGATTTTATGCTGTACTGGAGAGCTTGCAGAGCACTGGGGAAAGGCAGGCAGAGAATTCCCTGCTAGCACCTTCTCTGTGCCTGGGAAGCAGAAGTGTTCACATTGCTTCGCAGAATCGCTTTTGTGCAGAAAACAGTAACACTTGTTCAGAACAAAAGAAAGCACAGAGCCCCAGATTTTATGCTGTCCTGGAGAGCTTGCAGAGCACTGGGGAAAGGCAGGCAGAGAATTCCCTGCGCCTGGGAAGCAAAAGTGTTCACATTGCTTCGCAGAATCGCTTTTGTGCAGAAAACAGTAACACTTGTTCAGAACAAAAGAAAGCACAGAGCCCCAGATTTTATGCTGTCCTGGAGAGCTTGCAGAGCACTGGGGAAAGGCAGGCAGAGAATTCCCTGCTAGCACCTTCTCTGTGCCTGGGAAGCAGAAGTGTTCACATTGCTTCGCAGAATCGCTTTTGTGCAGAAAACAGTAACACTTGTTCAGAACAAAAGAAAGCACAGAGCCCCAGATTTTATGTTGTCCTCTAGAGCTTGCAGAGCACTGGGGAAAGGCAGGCAGAGAATTCCCTGCTAGCACCTTCTCTGTGCCTGGGAAGCAAAAGTGTTCACATTGCTTTGCAGAATCGCTTTTGTGCAGAAAACAGTAACACTTGTTCAGAACAAAAGAAAGCACAGAGCCCCAGATTTTATGCTGTCCTGGAGAGCTTGCAGAGCACTGGGGAAAGGCAGGCAGAGAATTCCCTGCTAGCACCTTCTCTGTGCCTGTTCACATTGCTTCGCAGAATCGCTTTTGTGCAGAAAACAGTAACACTTGTTCAGAACAAAAGAAAGCAAAGAGTCCCAGATTTTATGCTGTACTGGAGAGCTTGCAGAGCACTGGGGAAAGGCAGGCAGAGAATTCCCTGCTAGCACCTTCTCTGTGCCTGGGAAGCAAAAGTGTTCACATTGCTTCGCAGAATCGCTTTTGTGCAGAAAACAGTAACACTTGTTCAGAACGAAAGAAAGCACAGAGCCCCAGATTTTATGTTGTCCTCTAGAGCTTGCAGAGCACTGGGGAAAGGCAGGCAGAGAATTCCCTGCTAGCACCTTCTCTGTGCCTGGGAAGCAGAAGTGTTCACATTGCTTCGCAGAATCGCTTTTGTGCAGAAAACAGTAACACTTGTTCAGAATAAAAGAAAGCACAGAGCCCCAGATTTTATGCTGTCCTGGAGAGCTTGCAGAGCACTGGGGAAAGGCAGGCAGAGAATTCCCTGCTAGCACCTTCTCTGTGCCTGGGAAGCAGAAGTGTTCACATTGCTTCGCAGAATCGCTTTTGTGCAGAAAACAGTAACTCTTGTTAGGAACGAAAGAAAACACCGAGCCCCAGATTTTATGTTGTCCTGGAGAGCTTGCAGAGCACTGGGGAAAGGCAGGCAGAGAATTCCCTGCTAGCACCTTCTCTGTGCCTGGGAAGCAAAAGTGTTCACATTGCTTCGCAGAATCGCTTTTGTGCAGAAAACAGTAACACTTGTTCAGAACGAAAGAAAGCACAGAGCCCCAGATTTTATGCTGTCCTGGAGAGCTTGCAGAGCACTGGGGAAAGGCAGGCAGAGAATTCCCTGCTAGCACCTTCTCTGTGCCTGTTCACATTGCTTCGCAGAATCGCTTTTGTGCAGAAAACAGTAACACTTGTTCAGAACAAAAGAAAGCACAGAGTCCCAGATTTTATGCTGTCCTGGAGAGCTTGCAGAGCACTGGGGAAAGGCAGGCAGAGAATTCCCTGCTAGCACCTTCTCTGTGCCTGTTCACATTGCTTCGCAGAATCGCTTTTGTGCAGAAAACACTAACACTTGTTCAGAACAAAAGAAAGCAAAGAGTCCCAGATTTTATGCTGTACTGGAGAGCTTGCAGAGCACTGTGGAAAGGCAGGCAGAGAATTCCCTGCTAGCACCTTCTCTGTGCCTGGGAAGCAAAAGTGTTCACATTGCTTCGCAGAATCGCTTTTGTGCAGAAAACAGTAACACTTGTTCAGAACGAAAGAAAGCACAGAGCCCCAGATTTTATGTTGTCCTCTAGAGCTTGCAGAGCACTGGGGAAAGGCAGGCAGAGAATTCCCTGCTAGCACCTTCTCTGTGCCTGGGAAGCAGAAGTGTTCACATTGCTTCGCAGAATCGCTTTTGTGCAGAAAATAGTAACACTTGTTCAGAACAAAAGAAAGCACAGAGCCCCAGATTTTATGCTGTCCTGGAGAGCTTGCAGAGCACTGGGGAAAGGCAGGCAGAGAATTCCCTGCTAGCACCTTCTCTGTGCCTGGGAAGCAGAAGTGTTCACATTGCTTCGCAGAATCGCTTTTGTGCAGAAAACAGTAACACCTGTTCAGAACAAAAGAAAGCACAGAGCCCCAGATTTTATGCTGTCCTGGAGAGCTTGCAGAGCACTGGGGAAAGGCAGGCAGAGAATTCCCTGCTAGCACCTTCTCTGTGCCTGGGAAGCAGAAGTGTTCACATTGCTTCGCAGAATCGCTTTTGTGCAGAAAACACTAACACTTGTTCAGAACGAAAGAAAGCACAGAGCCCCAGATTTTATGCTGTCCTGGAGAGCTTGCAGAGCACTGGGGAAAGGCAGGCAGAGAATTCCCTGCTAGCACCTTCTCTGTGCCTGGGAAGCAGAAGTGTTCACATTGCTTCGCAGAATCGCTTTTGTGCAGAAAACACTAACACTTGTTCAGAACAAAAGAAAACACAGAGCCCCAGATTTTATGCTGTCCTGGAGAGCTTGCAGAGCACTGGGGAAAGGCAGGCAGAGAATTCCCTGCTAGCACCTTCTCTGTGCCTGTTCACATTGCTTCGCAGAATCGCTTTTGTGCAGAAAACAGTAACACTTGTTCAGAACAAAAGAAAGCACAGAGTCCCAGATTTTATGCTGTCCTGGAGAGCTTGCAGAGCACTGGGGAAAGGCAGGCAGAGAATTCCCTGCTAGCACCTTCTCTGTGCCTGGGAAGCAGAAGTGTTCACATTGCTTCGCAGAATCGCTTTTGTGCAGAAAACAGTAACACTTGTTCAGAACGAAAGAAAGCACAGAGCCCCAGATTTTATGTTGTCCTCTAGAGCTTGCAGAGCACTGGGGAAAGGCAGGCAGAGAATTCCCTGCTAGCACCTTCTCTGTGCCTGGGAAGCAGAAGTGTTCACATTGCTTCGCAGAATCGCTTTTGTGCAGAAAACACTAACACTTGTTCAGAACAAAAGAAAACACAGAGCCCCAGATTTTATGCTGTCCTGGAGAGCTTGCAGAGCACTGGGGAAAGGCAGGCAGAGAATTCCCTGCTAGCACCTTCTCTGTGCCTGTTCACATTGCTTCGCAGAATCGCTTTTGTGCAGAAAACAGTAACACTTGTTCAGAACAAAAGAAAGCACAGAGTCCCAGATTTTATGCTGTCCTGGAGAGCTTGCAGAGCACTGGGGAAAGGCAGGCAGAGAATTCCCTGCTAGCACCTTCTCTGTGCCTGGGAAGCAGAAGTGTTCACATTGCTTCGCAGAATCGCTTTTGTGCAGAAAACAGTAACACTTGTTCAGAACGAAAGAAAGCACAGAGCCCCAGATTTTATGCTGTCCTGGAGAGCTTGCAGAGCACTGGGGAAAGGCAGGCAGAGAATTCCCTGCTAGCACCTTCTCTGTGCCTGGGAAGCAGAAGTGTTCACATTGCTTCGCAGAATCGCTTTTGTGCAGAAAACAGTAACACTTGTTCAGAACGAAAGAAAGCACAGAGCCCCAGATTTTATGTTGTCCTCTAGAGCTTGCAGAGCACTGGGGAAAGGCAGGCAGAGAATTCCCTGCTAGCACCTTCTCTGTGCCTGGGAAGCAGAAGTGTTCACATTGCTTCGCAGAATCGCTTTTGTGCAGAAAACAGTAACACTTGTTCAGAACAAAAGAAAGCACAGAGCCCCAGATTTTATGCTGTCCTGGAGAGCTTGCAGAGCACTGGGGAAAGGCAGGCAGAGAATTCCCTGCTAGCACCTTCTCTGTGCCTGGGAAGCAAAAGTGTTCACATTGCTTCGCAGAATCGCTTTTGTGCAGAAAACAGTAACACTTGTTCAGAACAAAAGAAAGCACAGAGCCCCAGATTTTATGCTGTCCTGGAGAGCTTGCAGAGCACTGGGGAAAGGCAGGCAGAGAATTCCCTGCTAGCACCTTCTCTGTGCCTGGGAAGCAGAAGTGTTCACATTGCTTCGCAGAATCGCTTTTGTGCAGAAAACAGTAACACTTGTTCAGAACGAAAGAAAGCACAGAGCCCCAGATTTTATGCTGTCCTGGAGAGCTTGCAGAGCACTGGGGAAAGGCAGGCAGAGAATTCCCTGCTAGCACCTCCTCTGTGCCTGGGAAGCAGAAGTGTTCACATTGCTTCGCAGAATCGCTTTTGTGCAGAAAACAGTAACACTTGTTCAGAACGAAAGAAAGCACAGAGCCCCAGATTTTATGCTGTCCTGGAGAGCTTGCAGAGCACTGGGGAAAGGCAGGCAGAGAATTCCCTGCTAGCACCTCCTCTGTGCCTGGGAAGCAGAAGTGTTCACATTGCTTCGCAGAATCGCTTTTGTGCAGAAAACAGTAACACTTGTTCAGAACGAAAGAAAGCACAGAGCCCCAGATTTGCTGTTGTCCTGGAGAGCTTGCAGAGCACTGGGGAAAGGCAGGCAGAGAATTCCCTGCTAGCACCTTCTCTGTGCCTGTTCACATTGCTTCGCAGAATCGCTTTTGTGCAGAAAACAGTAACACTTGTTCAGAACAAAAGAAAGCAAAGAGTCCCAGATTTTATGCTGTACTGGAGAGCTTGCAGAGCACTGGGGAAAGGCAGGCAGAGAATTCCCTGCTAGCACCTTCTCTGTGCCTGGGAAGCAAAAGTGTTCACATTGCTTCGCAGAATCGCTTTTGTGCAGAAAACAGTAACACTTGTTCAGAACGAAAGAAAGCACAGAGCCCCAGATTTTATGTTGTCCTCTAGAGCTTGCAGAGCACTGGGGAAAGGCAGGCAGAGAATTCCCTGCTAGCACCTTCTCTGTGCCTGGGAAGCAGAAGTGTTCACATTGCTTCGCAGAATCGCTTTTGTGCAGAAAACAGTAACACTTGTTCAGAATAAAAGAAAGCACAGAGCCCCAGATTTTATGCTGTCCTGGAGAGCTTGCAGAGCACTGGGGAAAGGCAGGCAGAGAATTCCCTGCTAGCACCTTCTCTGTGCCTGGGAAGCAGAAGTGTTCACATTGCTTCGCAGAATCGCTTTTGTGCAGAAAACAGTAACTCTTGTTAGGAACGAAAGAAAACACCGAGCCCCAGATTTTATGTTGTCCTGGAGAGCTTGCAGAGCACTGGGGAAAGGCAGGCAGAGAATTCCCTGCTAGCACCTTCTCTGTGCCTGGGAAGCAAAAGTGTTCACATTGCTTCGCAGAATCGCTTTTGTGCAGAAAACAGTAACACTTGTTCAGAACGAAAGAAAGCACAGAGCCCCAGATTTTATGCTGTCCTGGAGAGCTTGCAGAGCACTGGGGAAAGGCAGGCAGAGAATTCCCTGCTAGCACCTTCTCTGTGCCTGTTCACATTGCTTCGCAGAATCGCTTTTGTGCAGAAAACAGTAACACTTGTTCAGAACAAAAGAAAGCACAGAGTCCCAGATTTTATGCTGTCCTGGAGAGCTTGCAGAGCACTGGGGAAAGGCAGGCAGAGAATTCACTGCTAGCACCTTCTCTGTGCCTGGGAAGCAAAAGTGTTCACATTGCTTCGCAGAATCGCTTTTGTGCAGAAAACACTAACACTTGTTCAGAACGAAAGAAAGCACAGAGCCCCAGATTTTATGCTGTCCTGGAGAGCTTGCAGAGCACTGGGGAAAGGCAGGCAGAGAATTCCCTGCTAGCACCTTCTCTGTGCCTGGGAAGCAGAAGTGTTCACATTGCTTCGCAGAATCGCTTTTGTGCAGAAAACAGTAACTCTTGTTAGGAACGAAAGAAAACACAGAGCCCCAGATTTTATGTTGTCCTGGAGAGCTTGCAGAGCACTGGGGAAAGGCAGGCAGAGAATTCCCTGCTAGCACCTTCTCTGTGCCTGGGAAGCAAAAGTGTTCACATTGCTTCGCAGAATCACTTTTGTGCAGAAAACACTAACACTTGTTCAGAACGAAAGAAAGCACAGAGCCCCAGATTTTATGCTGTCCTGGAGAGCTTGCAGAGCACTGGGGAAAGGCAGGCAGAGAATTCCCTGCTAGCACCTTCTCTGTGCCTGGGAAGCAGAAGTGTTCACATTGCTTCGCAGAATCGCTTTTGTGCAGAAAACAGTAACACTTGTTCAGAACGAAAGAAAGCACAGAGCCCCAGATTTTATGCTGTCCTGGAGAGCTTGCAGAGCACTGGGGAAAGGCAGGCAGAGAATTCCCTGCTAGCACCTTCTCTGTGCCTGGGAAGCAGAAGTGTTCACATTGCTTCGCAGAATCGCTTTTGTGCAGAAAACACTAACACTTGTTCAGAACAAAAAAAAGCAAAGAGTCCCAGATTTTATGCTGTACTGGAGAGCTTGCAGAGCACTGGGGAAAGGCAGGCAGAGAATTCCCTGCTAGCACCTTCTCTGTGCCTGGGAAGCAGAAGTGTTCACATTGCTTCGCAGAATCGCTTTTGTGCAGAAAACAGTAACACTTGTTCAGAACAAAAGAAAGCACAGAGCCCCAGATTTTATGCTGTCCTGGAGAGCTTGCAGAGCACTGGGGAAAGGCAGGCAGAGAATTCCCTGCGCCTGGGAAGCAAAAGTGTTCACATTGCTTCGCAGAATCGCTTTTGTGCAGAAAACAGTAACACTTGTTCAGAACAAAAGAAAGCACAGAGCCCCAGATTTTATGCTGTCCTGGAGAGCTTGCAGAGCACTGGGGAAAGGCAGGCAGAGAATTCCCTGCTAGCACCTTCTCTGTGCCTGGGAAGCAGAAGTGTTCACATTGCTTCGCAGAATCGCTTTTGTGCAGAAAACAGTAACACTTGTTCAGAACAAAAGAAAGCACAGAGCCCCAGATTTTATGTTGTCCTCTAGAGCTTGCAGAGCACTGGGGAAAGGCAGGCAGAGAATTCCCTGCTAGCACCTTCTCTGTGCCTGGGAAGCAAAAGTGTTCACATTGCTTTGCAGAATCGCTTTTGTGCAGAAAACAGTAACACTTGTTCAGAACAAAAGAAAGCACAGAGCCCCAGATTTTATGCTGTCCTGGAGAGCTTGCAGAGCACTGGGGAAAGGCAGGCAGAGAATTCCCTGCTAGCACCTTCTCTGTGCCTGTTCACATTGCTTCGCAGAATCGCTTTTGTGCAGAAAACAGTAACACTTGTTCAGAACAAAAGAAAGCAAAGAGTCCCAGATTTTATGCTGTACTGGAGAGCTTGCAGAGCACTGGGGAAAGGCAGGCAGAGAATTCCCTGCTAGCACCTTCTCTGTGCCTGGGAAGCAAAAGTGTTCACATTGCTTCGCAGAATCGCTTTTGTGCAGAAAACAGTAACACTTGTTCAGAACGAAAGAAAGCACAGAGCCCCAGATTTTATGTTGTCCTCTAGAGCTTGCAGAGCACTGGGGAAAGGCAGGCAGAGAATTCCCTGCTAGCACCTTCTCTGTGCCTGGGAAGCAGAAGTGTTCACATTGCTTCGCAGAATCGCTTTTGTGCAGAAAACAGTAACACTTGTTCAGAATAAAAGAAAGCACAGAGCCCCAGATTTTATGCTGTCCTGGAGAGCTTGCAGAGCACTGGGGAAAGGCAGGCAGAGAATTCCCTGCTAGCACCTTCTCTGTGCCTGGGAAGCAGAAGTGTTCACATTGCTTCGCAGAATCGCTTTTGTGCAGAAAACAGTAACTCTTGTTAGGAACGAAAGAAAACACCGAGCCCCAGATTTTATGTTGTCCTGGAGAGCTTGCAGAGCACTGGGGAAAGGCAGGCAGAGAATTCCCTGCTAGCACCTTCTCTGTGCCTGGGAAGCAAAAGTGTTCACATTGCTTCGCAGAATCGCTTTTGTGCAGAAAACAGTAACACTTGTTCAGAACGAAAGAAAGCACAGAGCCCCAGATTTTATGCTGTCCTGGAGAGCTTGCAGAGCACTGGGGAAAGGCAGGCAGAGAATTCCCTGCTAGCACCTTCTCTGTGCCTGTTCACATTGCTTCGCAGAATCGCTTTTGTGCAGAAAACAGTAACACTTGTTCAGAACAAAAGAAAGCACAGAGTCCCAGATTTTATGCTGTCCTGGAGAGCTTGCAGAGCACTGGGGAAAGGCAGGCAGAGAATTCCCTGCTAGCACCTTCTCTGTGCCTGTTCACATTGCTTCGCAGAATCGCTTTTGTGCAGAAAACACTAACACTTGTTCAGAACAAAAGAAAGCAAAGAGTCCCAGATTTTATGCTGTACTGGAGAGCTTGCAGAGCACTGTGGAAAGGCAGGCAGAGAATTCCCTGCTAGCACCTTCTCTGTGCCTGGGAAGCAAAAGTGTTCACATTGCTTCGCAGAATCGCTTTTGTGCAGAAAACAGTAACACTTGTTCAGAACGAAAGAAAGCACAGAGCCCCAGATTTTATGTTGTCCTCTAGAGCTTGCAGAGCACTGGGGAAAGGCAGGCAGAGAATTCCCTGCTAGCACCTTCTCTGTGCCTGGGAAGCAGAAGTGTTCACATTGCTTCGCAGAATCGCTTTTGTGCAGAAAATAGTAACACTTGTTCAGAACAAAAGAAAGCACAGAGCCCCAGATTTTATGCTGTCCTGGAGAGCTTGCAGAGCACTGGGGAAAGGCAGGCAGAGAATTCCCTGCTAGCACCTTCTCTGTGCCTGGGAAGCAGAAGTGTTCACATTGCTTCGCAGAATCGCTTTTGTGCAGAAAACAGTAACACCTGTTCAGAACAAAAGAAAGCACAGAGCCCCAGATTTTATGCTGTCCTGGAGAGCTTGCAGAGCACTGGGGAAAGGCAGGCAGAGAATTCCCTGCTAGCACCTTCTCTGTGCCTGGGAAGCAGAAGTGTTCACATTGCTTCGCAGAATCGCTTTTGTGCAGAAAACACTAACACTTGTTCAGAACGAAAGAAAGCACAGAGCCCCAGATTTTATGCTGTCCTGGAGAGCTTGCAGAGCACTGGGGAAAGGCAGGCAGAGAATTCCCTGCTAGCACCTTCTCTGTGCCTGGGAAGCAGAAGTGTTCACATTGCTTCGCAGAATCGCTTTTGTGCAGAAAACACTAACACTTGTTCAGAACAAAAGAAAACACAGAGCCCCAGATTTTATGCTGTCCTGGAGAGCTTGCAGAGCACTGGGGAAAGGCAGGCAGAGAATTCCCTGCTAGCACCTTCTCTGTGCCTGTTCACATTGCTTCGCAGAATCGCTTTTGTGCAGAAAACAGTAACACTTGTTCAGAACAAAAGAAAGCACAGAGTCCCAGATTTTATGCTGTCCTGGAGAGCTTGCAGAGCACTGGGGAAAGGCAGGCAGAGAATTCCCTGCTAGCACCTTCTCTGTGCCTGGGAAGCAGAAGTGTTCACATTGCTTCGCAGAATCGCTTTTGTGCAGAAAACAGTAACACTTGTTCAGAACGAAAGAAAGCACAGAGCCCCAGATTTTATGTTGTCCTCTAGAGCTTGCAGAGCACTGGGGAAAGGCAGGCAGAGAATTCCCTGCTAGCACCTTCTCTGTGCCTGGGAAGCAGAAGTGTTCACATTGCTTCGCAGAATCGCTTTTGTGCAGAAAACACTAACACTTGTTCAGAACAAAAGAAAACACAGAGCCCCAGATTTTATGCTGTCCTGGAGAGCTTGCAGAGCACTGGGGAAAGGCAGGCAGAGAATTCCCTGCTAGCACCTTCTCTGTGCCTGTTCACATTGCTTCGCAGAATCGCTTTTGTGCAGAAAACAGTAACACTTGTTCAGAACAAAAGAAAGCACAGAGTCCCAGATTTTATGCTGTCCTGGAGAGCTTGCAGAGCACTGGGGAAAGGCAGGCAGAGAATTCCCTGCTAGCACCTTCTCTGTGCCTGGGAAGCAGAAGTGTTCACATTGCTTCGCAGAATCGCTTTTGTGCAGAAAACAGTAACACTTGTTCAGAACGAAAGAAAGCACAGAGCCCCAGATTTTATGCTGTCCTGGAGAGCTTGCAGAGCACTGGGGAAAGGCAGGCAGAGAATTCCCTGCTAGCACCTTCTCTGTGCCTGGGAAGCAGAAGTGTTCACATTGCTTCGCAGAATCGCTTTTGTGCAGAAAACAGTAACACTTGTTCAGAACGAAAGAAAGCACAGAGCCCCAGATTTTATGTTGTCCTCTAGAGCTTGCAGAGCACTGGGGAAAGGCAGGCAGAGAATTCCCTGCTAGCACCTTCTCTGTGCCTGGGAAGCAGAAGTGTTCACATTGCTTCGCAGAATCGCTTTTGTGCAGAAAACAGTAACACTTGTTCAGAACGAAAGAAAGCACAGAGCCCCAGATTTTATGCTGTCCTGGAGAGCTTGCAGAGCACTGGGGAAAGGCAGGCAGAGAATTCCCTGCTAGCACCTCCTCTGTGCCTGGGAAGCAGAAGTGTTCACATTGCTTCGCAGAATCGCTTTTGTGCAGAAAACAGTAACACTTGTTCAGAACGAAAGAAAGCACAGAGCCCCAGATTTTATGCTGTCCTGGAGAGCTTGCAGAGCACTGGGGAAAGGCAGGCAGAGAATTCCCTGCTAGCACCTCCTCTGTGCCTGGGAAGCAGAAGTGTTCACATTGCTTCGCAGAATCGCTTTTGTGCAGAAAACAGTAACACTTGTTCAGAACGAAAGAAAGCACAGAGCCCCAGATTTGCTGTTGTCCTGGAGAGCTTGCAGAGCACTGGGGAAAGGCAGGCAGAGAATTCCCTGCTAGCACCTTCTCTGTGCCTGTTCACATTGCTTCGCAGAATCGCTTTTGTGCAGAAAACAGTAACACTTGTTCAGAACAAAAGAAAGCAAAGAGTCCCAGATTTTATGCTGTACTGGAGAGCTTGCAGAGCACTGGGGAAAGGCAGGCAGAGAATTCCCTGCTAGCACCTTCTCTGTGCCTGGGAAGCAAAAGTGTTCACATTGCTTCGCAGAATCGCTTTTGTGCAGAAAACAGTAACACTTGTTCAGAACGAAAGAAAGCACAGAGCCCCAGATTTTATGTTGTCCTCTAGAGCTTGCAGAGCACTGGGGAAAGGCAGGCAGAGAATTCCCTGCTAGCACCTTCTCTGTGCCTGGGAAGCAGAAGTGTTCACATTGCTTCGCAGAATCGCTTTTGTGCAGAAAACAGTAACACTTGTTCAGAATAAAAGAAAGCACAGAGCCCCAGATTTTATGCTGTCCTGGAGAGCTTGCAGAGCACTGGGGAAAGGCAGGCAGAGAATTCCCTGCTAGCACCTTCTCTGTGCCTGGGAAGCAGAAGTGTTCACATTGCTTCGCAGAATCGCTTTTGTGCAGAAAACAGTAACTCTTGTTAGGAACGAAAGAAAACACCGAGCCCCAGATTTTATGTTGTCCTGGAGAGCTTGCAGAGCACTGGGGAAAGGCAGGCAGAGAATTCCCTGCTAGCACCTTCTCTGTGCCTGGGAAGCAGAAGTGTTCACATTGCTTCGCAGAATCGCTTTTGTGCAGAAAACAGTAACTCTTGTTAGGAACGAAAGAAAACACCGAGCCCCAGATTTTATGTTGTCCTGGAGAGCTTGCAGAGCACTGGGGAAAGGCAGGCAGAGAATTCCCTGCTAGCACCTTCTCTGTGCCTGGGAAGCAAAAGTGTTCACATTGCTTCGCAGAATCGCTTTTGTGCAGAAAACAGTAACACTTGTTCAGAACGAAAGAAAGCACAGAGCCCCAGATTTTATGCTGTCCTGGAGAGCTTGCAGAGCACTGGGGAAAGGCAGGCAGAGAATTCCCTGCTAGCACCTTCTCTGTGCCTGTTCACATTGCTTCGCAGAATCGCTTTTGTGCAGAAAACAGTAACACTTGTTCAGAACAAAAGAAAGCACAGAGTCCCAGATTTTATGCTGTCCTGGAGAGCTTGCAGAGCACTGGGGAAAGGCAGGCAGAGAATTCACTGCTAGCACCTTCTCTGTGCCTGGGAAGCAAAAGTGTTCACATTGCTTCGCAGAATCGCTTTTGTGCAGAAAACACTAACACTTGTTCAGAACGAAAGAAAGCACAGAGCCCCAGATTTTATGCTGTCCTGGAGAGCTTGCAGAGCACTGGGGAAAGGCAGGCAGAGAATTCCCTGCTAGCACCTTCTCTGTGCCTGGGAAGCAAAAGTGTTCACATTGCTTCGCAGAATCGCTTTTGTGCAGAAAACAGTAACACTTGTTCAGAACAAAAGAAAGCACAGAGCCCCAGATTTTATGCTGTCCTGGAGAGCTTGCAGAGCACTGGGGAAAGGCAGGCAGAGAATTCCCTGCTAGCACCTTCTCTGTGCCTGGGAAGCAGAAGTGTTCACATTGCTTCGCAGAATCACTTTTGTGCAGAAAACAGTAACACTTGTTCAGAACGAAAGAAAGCACAGAGCCCCAGATTTGCTGTTGTCCTGGAGAGCTTGCAGAGCACTGGGGAAAGGCAGGCAGAGAATTCCCTGCTAGCACCTTCTCTGTGCCTGTTCACATTGCTTCGCAGAATCGCTTTTGTGCAGAAAACACTAACACTTGTTCAGAACAAAAGAAAGCAAAGACTCCCAGATTTTATGCTGTACTGGAGAGCTTGCAGAGCACTGGGGAAAGGCAGGCAGAGAATTCCCTGCTAGCACCTTCTCTGTGCCTGGGAAGCAGAAGTGTTCACATTGCTTCGCAGAATCACTTTTGTGCAGAAAACAGTAACTCTTGTTAGGAACGAAAGAAAACACAGAGCCCCAGATTTTATGTTGTCCTGGAGAGCTTGCAGAGCACTGGGGAAATGCAGGCAGAGAATTCCCTGCTAGCACCTTCTCTGTGCCTGGGAAGCAGAAGTGTTCACATTGCTTCGCAGAATCGCTTTTGTGCAGAAAACAGTAACACTTGTTCAGAACGAAAGAAAGCACAGAGCCCCAGATTTTATGCTGTCCTGGAGAGCTTGCAGAGCACTGGGGAAAGGCAGGCAGAGAATTCCCTGCTAGCACCTTCTCTGTGCCTGGGAAGCAGAAGTGTTCACATTGCTTCGCAGAATCGCTTTTGTGCAGAAAACAGTAACACTTGTTCAGAACGAAAGAAAGCACAGAGCCCCAGATTTTATGCTGTCCTGGAGAGCTTGCAGAGCACTGGGGAAAGGCAGGCAGAGAATTCCCTGCTAGCACCTTCTCTGTGCCTGGGAAGCAGAAGTGTTCACATTGCTTCGCAGAATCACTTTTGTGCAGAAAACAGTAACACTTGTTCAGAACGAAAGAAAGCACAGAGCCCCAGATTTGCTGTTGTCCTGGAGAGCTTGCAGAGCACTGGGGAAAGGCAGGCAGAGAATTCCCTGCTAGCACCTTCTCTGTGCCTGGGAAGCAAAAGTGTTCACATTGCTTCGCAGAATCGCTTTTGTGCAGAAAACACTAACACTTGTTCAGAACGAAAGAAAGCACAGAGCCCCAGATTTTATGCTGTCCTGGAGAGCTTGCAGAGCACTGGGGAAAAGCAGGCAGAGAATTCCCTGCTAGCACCTTCTCTGTGCCTGGGAAGCAGAAGTGTTCACATTGCTTCGCAGAATCGCTTTTGTGCAGAAAACAGTAACACTTGTTCAGAACAAAAGAAAGCACAGAGCCCCAGATTTTATGTTGTCCTCTAGAGCTTGCAGAGCACTGGGGAAAGGCAGGCAGAGAATTCCCTGCTAGCACCTTCTCTGTGCCTGGGAAGCAGAAGTGTTCACATTGCTTCGCAGAATCGCTTTTGTGCAGAAAACAGTAACTCTTGTTAGGAACGAAAGAAAACACAGAGCCCCAGATTTTATGTTGTCCTGGAGAGCTTGCAGAGCACTGGGGAAAGGCAGGCAGAGAATTCCCTGCTAGCACCGTCTCTGTGCCTGGGAAGCAGAAGTGTTCACATTGCTTCGCAGAATCGCTTTTGTGCAGAAAACAGTAACACTTGTTCAGAACGAAAGAAAGCACAGAGCCCCAGATTTTATGCTGTCCTGGAGAGCTTGCAGAGCACTGGGGAAAGGCAGGCAGAGAATTCCCTGCTAGCACCTTCTCTGTGCCTGGGAAGCAGAAGTGTTCACATTGCTTCGCAGAATCACTTTTGTGCAGAAAACAGTAACACTTGTTCAGAACGAAAGAAAACACAGAGCCCCAGATTTTATGCTGTCCTGGAGAGCTTGCAGAGCACTGGGGAAAGGCAGGCAGAGAATTCCCTGCTAGCACCTTCTCTGTGCCTGGGAAGCAGAAGTGTTCACATTGCTTCGCAGAATCGCTTTTGTGCAGAAAACAGTAACACTTGTTCAGAACGAAAGAAAGCACAGAGCCCCAGATTTTATGCTGTCCTGGAGAGCTTGCAGAGCACTGGGGAAAGGCAGGCAGAGAATTCCCTGCTAGCACCTTCTCTGTGCCTGGGAAGCAGAAGTGTTCACATTGCTTCGCAGAATCACTTTTGTGCAGAAAACAGTAACACTTGTTCAGAACGAAAGAAAGCACAGAGCCCCAGATTTGCTGTTGTCCTGGAGAGCTTGCAGAGCACTGGGGAAAGGCAGGCAGAGAATTCCCTGCTAGCACCTTCTCTGTGCCTGGGAAGCAAAAGTGTTCACATTGCTTCGCAGAATCGCTTTTGTGCAGAAAACACTAACACTTGTTCAGAACGAAAGAAAGCACAGAGCCCCAGATTTGCTGTTGTCCTGGAGAGCTTGCAGAGCACTGGGGAAAGGCAGGCAGAGAATTCCCTGCTAGCACCTTCTCTGTGCCTGGGAAGCAAAAGTGTTCACATTGCTTCGCAGAATCGCTTTTGTGCAGAAAACAGTAACTCTTGTTAGGAACGAAAGAAAACACAGAGCCCCAGATTTTATGTTGTCCTGGAGAGCTTGCAGAGCACTGGGGAAAGGCAGGCAGAGAATTCCCTGCTAGCACCTTCTCTGTGCCTGTTCACATTGCTTCGCAGAATCGCTTTTGTGCAGAAAACACTAACACTTGTTCAGAACAAAAGAAAGCACAGAGCCCCAGATTTTATGCTGTCCTGGAGAGCTTGCAGAGCACTGGGGAAAGGCAGGCAGAGAATTCCCTGCTAGCACCTTCTCTGTGCCTGGGAAGCAGAAGTGTTCACATTGCTTCGCAGAATCGCTTTTGTGCAGAAAACACTAACACTTGTTCAGAACAAAAGAAAACACAGAGCCCCAGATTTTATGCTGTCCTGGAGAGCTTGCAGAGCACTGGGGAAAGGCAGGCAGAGAATTCCCTGCTAGCACCTTCTCTGTGCCTGTTCACATTGCTTCGCAGAATCGCTTTTGTGCAGAAAACAGTAACACTTGTTCAGAACAAAAGAAAGCACAGAGTCCCAGATTTTATGCTGTCCTGGAGAGCTTGCAGAGCACTGGGGAAAGGCAGGCAGAGAATTCCCTGCTAGCACCTTCTCTGTGCCTGGGAAGCAGAAGTGTTCACATTGCTTCGCAGAATCGCTTTTGTGCAGAAAACAGTAACACTTGTTCAGAACGAAAGAAAGCACAGAGCCCCAGATTTTATGTTGTCCTCTAGAGCTTGCAGAGCACTGGGGAAAGGCAGGCAGAGAATTCCCTGCTAGCACCTTCTCTGTGCCTGGGAAGCAGAAGTGTTCACATTGCTTCGCAGAATCGCTTTTGTGCAGAAAACACTAACACTTGTTCAGAACAAAAGAAAACACAGAGCCCCAGATTTTATGCTGTCCTGGAGAGCTTGCAGAGCACTGGGGAAAGGCAGGCAGAGAATTCCCTGCTAGCACCTTCTCTGTGCCTGTTCACATTGCTTCGCAGAATCGCTTTTGTGCAGAAAACAGTAACACTTGTTCAGAACAAAAGAAAGCACAGAGTCCCAGATTTTATGCTGTCCTGGAGAGCTTGCAGAGCACTGGGGAAAGGCAGGCAGAGAATTCCCTGCTAGCACCTTCTCTGTGCCTGGGAAGCAGAAGTGTTCACATTGCTTCGCAGAATCGCTTTTGTGCAGAAAACAGTAACACTTGTTCAGAACGAAAGAAAGCACAGAGCCCCAGATTTTATGCTGTCCTGGAGAGCTTGCAGAGCACTGGGGAAAGGCAGGCAGAGAATTCCCTGCTAGCACCTTCTCTGTGCCTGGGAAGCAGAAGTGTTCACATTGCTTCGCAGAATCGCTTTTGTGCAGAAAACAGTAACACTTGTTCAGAACGAAAGAAAGCACAGAGCCCCAGATTTTATGTTGTCCTCTAGAGCTTGCAGAGCACTGGGGAAAGGCAGGCAGAGAATTCCCTGCTAGCACCTTCTCTGTGCCTGGGAAGCAGAAGTGTTCACATTGCTTCGCAGAATCGCTTTTGTGCAGAAAACAGTAACACTTGTTCAGAACAAAAGAAAGCACAGAGCCCCAGATTTTATGCTGTCCTGGAGAGCTTGCAGAGCACTGGGGAAAGGCAGGCAGAGAATTCCCTGCTAGCACCTTCTCTGTGCCTGGGAAGCAAAAGTGTTCACATTGCTTCGCAGAATCGCTTTTGTGCAGAAAACAGTAACACTTGTTCAGAACAAAAGAAAGCACAGAGCCCCAGATTTTATGCTGTCCTGGAGAGCTTGCAGAGCACTGGGGAAAGGCAGGCAGAGAATTCCCTGCTAGCACCTTCTCTGTGCCTGGGAAGCAGAAGTGTTCACATTGCTTCGCAGAATCGCTTTTGTGCAGAAAACAGTAACACTTGTTCAGAACGAAAGAAAGCACAGAGCCCCAGATTTTATGCTGTCCTGGAGAGCTTGCAGAGCACTGGGGAAAGGCAGGCAGAGAATTCCCTGCTAGCACCTCCTCTGTGCCTGGGAAGCAGAAGTGTTCACATTGCTTCGCAGAATCGCTTTTGTGCAGAAAACAGTAACACTTGTTCAGAACGAAAGAAAGCACAGAGCCCCAGATTTTATGCTGTCCTGGAGAGCTTGCAGAGCACTGGGGAAAGGCAGGCAGAGAATTCCCTGCTAGCACCTCCTCTGTGCCTGGGAAGCAGAAGTGTTCACATTGCTTCGCAGAATCGCTTTTGTGCAGAAAACAGTAACACTTGTTCAGAACGAAAGAAAGCACAGAGCCCCAGATTTGCTGTTGTCCTGGAGAGCTTGCAGAGCACTGGGGAAAGGCAGGCAGAGAATTCCCTGCTAGCACCTTCTCTGTGCCTGTTCACATTGCTTCGCAGAATCGCTTTTGTGCAGAAAACAGTAACACTTGTTCAGAACAAAAGAAAGCAAAGAGTCCCAGATTTTATGCTGTACTGGAGAGCTTGCAGAGCACTGGGGAAAGGCAGGCAGAGAATTCCCTGCTAGCACCTTCTCTGTGCCTGGGAAGCAAAAGTGTTCACATTGCTTCGCAGAATCGCTTTTGTGCAGAAAACAGTAACACTTGTTCAGAACGAAAGAAAGCACAGAGCCCCAGATTTTATGTTGTCCTCTAGAGCTTGCAGAGCACTGGGGAAAGGCAGGCAGAGAATTCCCTGCTAGCACCTTCTCTGTGCCTGGGAAGCAGAAGTGTTCACATTGCTTCGCAGAATCGCTTTTGTGCAGAAAACAGTAACACTTGTTCAGAATAAAAGAAAGCACAGAGCCCCAGATTTTATGCTGTCCTGGAGAGCTTGCAGAGCACTGGGGAAAGGCAGGCAGAGAATTCCCTGCTAGCACCTTCTCTGTGCCTGGGAAGCAGAAGTGTTCACATTGCTTCGCAGAATCGCTTTTGTGCAGAAAACAGTAACTCTTGTTAGGAACGAAAGAAAACACCGAGCCCCAGATTTTATGTTGTCCTGGAGAGCTTGCAGAGCACTGGGGAAAGGCAGGCAGAGAATTCCCTGCTAGCACCTTCTCTGTGCCTGGGAAGCAGAAGTGTTCACATTGCTTCGCAGAATCGCTTTTGTGCAGAAAACAGTAACTCTTGTTAGGAACGAAAGAAAACACCGAGCCCCAGATTTTATGTTGTCCTGGAGAGCTTGCAGAGCACTGGGGAAAGGCAGGCAGAGAATTCCCTGCTAGCACCTTCTCTGTGCCTGGGAAGCAAAAGTGTTCACATTGCTTCGCAGAATCGCTTTTGTGCAGAAAACAGTAACACTTGTTCAGAACGAAAGAAAGCACAGAGCCCCAGATTTTATGCTGTCCTGGAGAGCTTGCAGAGCACTGGGGAAAGGCAGGCAGAGAATTCCCTGCTAGCACCTTCTCTGTGCCTGTTCACATTGCTTCGCAGAATCGCTTTTGTGCAGAAAACAGTAACACTTGTTCAGAACAAAAGAAAGCACAGAGTCCCAGATTTTATGCTGTCCTGGAGAGCTTGCAGAGCACTGGGGAAAGGCAGGCAGAGAATTCCCTGCTAGCACCTTCTCTGTGCCTGGGAAGCAAAAGTGTTCACATTGCTTCGCAGAATCGCTTTTGTGCAGAAAACACTAACACTTGTTCAGAACGAAAGAAAGCACAGAGCCCCAGATTTTATGCTGTCCTGGAGAGCTTGCAGAGCACTGGGGAAAGGCAGGCAGAGAATTCCCTGCTAGCACCTTCTCTGTGCCTGGGAAGCAAAAGTGTTCACATTGCTTCGCAGAATCGCTTTTGTGCAGAAAACAGTAACACTTGTTCAGAACAAAAGAAAGCACAGAGCCCCAGATTTTATGCTGTCCTGGAGAGCTTGCAGAGCACTGGGGAAAGGCAGGCAGAGAATTCCCTGCTAGCACCTTCTCTGTGCCTGGGAAGCAGAAGTGTTCACATTGCTTCGCAGAATCACTTTTGTGCAGAAAACAGTAACACTTGTTCAGAACGAAAGAAAGCACAGAGCCCCAGATTTGCTGTTGTCCTGGAGAGCTTGCAGAGCACTGGGGAAAGGCAGGCAGAGAATTCCCTGCTAGCACCTTCTCTGTGCCTGTTCACATTGCTTCGCAGAATCGCTTTTGTGCAGAAAACACTAACACTTGTTCAGAACAAAAGAAAGCAAAGAGTCCCAGATTTTATGCTGTACTGGAGAGCTTGCAGAGCACTGGGGAAAGGCAGGCAGAGAATTCCCTGCTAGCACCTTCTCTGTGCCTGGGAAGCAGAAGTGTTCACATTGCTTCGCAGAATCACTTTTGTGCAGAAAACAGTAACTCTTGTTAGGAACGAAAGAAAACACAGAGCCCCAGATTTTATGTTGTCCTGGAGAGCTTGCAGAGCACTGGGGAAATGCAGGCAGAGAATTCCCTGCTAGCACCTTCTCTGTGCCTGGGAAGCAGAAGTGTTCACATTGCTTCGCAGAATCGCTTTTGTGCAGAAAACAGTAACACTTGTTCAGAACAAAAGAAAGCACAGAGCCCCAGATTTTATGCTGTCCTGGAGAGCTTGCAGAGCACTGGGGAAAGGCAGGCAGAGAATTCCCTGCTAGCACCTTCTCTGTGCCTGGGAAGCAGAAGTGTTCACATTGCTTCGCAGAATCGCTTTTGTGCAGAAAACAGTAACACTTGTTCAGAACGAAAGAAAGCACAGAGCCCCAGATTTTATGCTGTCCTGGAGAGCTTGCAGAGCACTGGGGAAAGGCAGGCAGAGAATTCCCTGCTAGCACCTTCTCTGTGCCTGGGAAGCAGAAGTGTTCACATTGCTTCGCAGAATCACTTTTGTGCAGAAAACAGTAACACTTGTTCAGAACGAAAGAAAGCACAGAGCCCCAGATTTGCTGTTGTCCTGGAGAGCTTGCAGAGCACTGGGGAAAGGCAGGCAGAGAATTCCCTGCTAGCACCTTCTCTGTGCCTGGGAAGCAAAAGTGTTCACATTGCTTCGCAGAATCGCTTTTGTGCAGAAAACACTAACACTTGTTCAGAACGAAAGAAAGCACAGAGCCCCAGATTTTATGCTGTCCTGGAGAGCTTGCAGAGCACTGGGGAAAAGCAGGCAGAGAATTCCCTGCTAGCACCTTCTCTGTGCCTGGGAAGCAGAAGTGTTCACATTGCTTCGCAGAATCGCTTTTGTGCAGAAAACAGTAACACTTGTTCAGAACAAAAGAAAGCACAGAGCCCCAGATTTTATGTTGTCCTCTAGAGCTTGCAGAGCACTGGGGAAAGGCAGGCAGAGAATTCCCTGCTAGCACCTTCTCTGTGCCTGGGAAGCAGAAGTGTTCACATTGCTTCGCAGAATCGCTTTTGTGCAGAAAACAGTAACTCTTGTTAGGAACGAAAGAAAACACAGAGCCCCAGATTTTATGTTGTCCTGGAGAGCTTGCAGAGCACTGGGGAAAGGCAGGCAGAGAATTCCCTGCTAGCACCTTCTCTGTGCCTGGGAAGCAGAAGTGTTCACATTGCTTCGCAGAATCGCTTTTGTGCAGAAAACAGTAACACTTGTTCAGAACGAAAGAAAGCACAGAGCCCCAGATTTTATGCTGTCCTGGAGAGCTTGCAGAGCACTGGGGAAAGGCAGGCAGAGAATTCCCTGCTAGCACCTTCTCTGTGCCTGGGAAGCAGAAGTGTTCACATTGCTTCGCAGAATCACTTTTGTGCAGAAAACAGTAACACTTGTTCAGAACGAAAGAAAACACAGAGCCCCAGATTTTATGCTGTCCTGGAGAGCTTGCAGAGCACTGGGGAAAGGCAGGCAGAGAATTCCCTGCTAGCACCTTCTCTGTGCCTGGGAAGCAGAAGTGTTCACATTGCTTCGCAGAATCGCTTTTGTGCAGAAAACAGTAACACTTGTTCAGAACGAAAGAAAGCACAGAGCCCCAGATTTTATGCTGTCCTGGAGAGCTTGCAGAGCACTGGGGAAAGGCAGGCAGAGAATTCCCTGCTAGCACCTTCTCTGTGCCTGGGAAGCAGAAGTGTTCACATTGCTTCGCAGAATCACTTTTGTGCAGAAAACAGTAACACTTGTTCAGAACGAAAGAAAGCACAGAGCCCCAGATTTGCTGTTGTCCTGGAGAGCTTGCAGAGCACTGGGGAAAGGCAGGCAGAGAATTCCCTGCTAGCACCTTCTCTGTGCCTGGGAAGCAAAAGTGTTCACATTGCTTCGCAGAATCGCTTTTGTGCAGAAAACACTAACACTTGTTCAGAACGAAAGAAAGCACAGAGCCCCAGATTTGCTGTTGTCCTGGAGAGCTTGCAGAGCACTGGGGAAAGGCAGGCAGAGAATTCCCTGCTAGCACCTTCTCTGTGCCTGGGAAGCAAAAGTGTTCACATTGCTTCGCAGAATCGCTTTTGTGCAGAAAACAGTAACTCTTGTTAGGAACGAAAGAAAACACAGAGCCCCAGATTTTATGTTGTCCTGGAGAGCTTGCAGAGCACTGGGGAAAGGCAGGCAGAGAATTCCCTGCTAGCACCTTCTCTGTGCCTGGGAAGCAGAAGTGTTCACATTGCTTCGCAGAATCGCTTTTGTGCAGAAAACAGTAACTCTTGTTAGGAACGAAAGAAAGCACAGAGCCCCAGATTTTATGCTGTCCTGGAGAGCTTGCAGAGCACTGGGGAAAGGCAGGCAGAGAATTCCCTGCTAGCACCTTCTCTGTGCCTGGGAAGCAGAAGTGTTCACATTGCTTCGCAGAATCACTTTTGTGCAGAAAACAGTAACACTTGTTCAGAACGAAAGAAAGCACAGAGCCCCAGATTTGCTGTTGTCCTGGAGAGCTTGCAGAGCACTGGGGAAAGGCAGGCAGAGAATTCCCTGCTAGCACCTTCTCTGTGCCTGTTCACATTGCTTCGCAGAATCGCTTTTGTGCAGAAAACACTAACACTTGTTCAGAACATAAGAAAGCAAAGAGTCCCAGATTTTATGCTGTACTGGAGAGCTTGCAGAGCACTGGGGAAAGGCAGGCAGAGAATTCCCTGCTAGCACCTTCTCTGTGCCTGGGAAGCAGAAGTGTTCACATTGCTTCGCAGAATCGCTTTTGTGCAGAAAACAGTAACACTTGTTCAGAACAAAAGAAAGCACAGAGCCCCAGATTTTATGCTGTCCTGGAGAGCTTGCAGAGCACTGGGGAAAGGCAGGCAGAGAATTCCCTGCTAGCACCTTCTCTGTGCCTGGGAAGCAGAAGTGTTCACATTGCTTCGCAGAATCGCTTTTGTGCAGAAAACAGTAACTCTTGTTAGGAACGAAAGAAAACACAGAGCCCCAGATTTTATGTTGTCCTGGAGAGCTTGCAGAGCACTGGGGAAAGGCAGGCAGAGAATTCCCTGCTAGCACCTTCTCTGTGCCTGGGAAGCAGAAGTGTTCACATTGCTTCGCAGAATCGCTTTTGTGCAGAAAACAGTAACTCTTGTTAGGAACGAAAGAAAACACAGAGCCCCAGATTTTATGTTGTCCTGGAGAGCTTGCAGAGCACTGGGGAAAGGCAGGCAGAGAATTCCCTGCTAGCACCTTCTCTGTGCCTGGGAAGCAAAAGTGTTCACATTGCTTCGCAGAATCGCTTTTGTGCAGAAAACACTAACACTTGTTCAGAACAAAAGAAAGCACAGAGCCCCAGATTTTATGCTGTCCTGGAGAGCTTGCAGAGCACTGGGGAAAGGCAGGCAGAGAATTCCCTGCTAGCACCTTCTCTGTGCCTGGGAAGCAGAAGTGTTCACATTGCTTCGCAGAATCGCTTTTGTGCAGAAAACAGTAACACTTGTTCAGAACGAAAGAAAGCACAGAGCCCCAGATTTTATGCTGTCCTGGAGAGCTTGCAGAGCACTGGGGAAAGGCAGGCAGAGAATTCCCTGCTAGCACCTTCTCTGTGCCTGGGAAGCAGAAGTGTTCACATTGCTTCGCAGAATCGCTTTTGTGCAGAAAACAGTAACACTTGTTCAGAACGAAAGAAAGCACAGAGCCCCAGATTTTATGCTGTCCTGGAGAGCTTGCAGAGCACTGGGGAAAGGCAGGCAGAGAATTCCCTGCTAGCACCTTCTCTGTGCCTGTTCACATTGCTTCGCAGAATCGCTTTTGTGCAGAAAACACTAACACTTGTTCAGAACAAAAGAAAGCAAAGAGCCCCAGATTTTATGCTGTCCTGGAGAGCTTGCAGAGCACTGGGGAAAGGCAGGCAGAGAATTCCCTGCTAGCACCTTCTCTGTGCCTGGGAAGCAGAAGTGTTCACATTGCTTCGCAGAATCACTTTTGTGCAGAAAACAGTAACTCTTGTTAGGAACGAAAGAAAACACAGAGCCCCAGATTTTATGTTGTCCTGGAGAGCTTGCAGAGCACTGGGGAAAGGCAGGCAGAGAATTCCCTGCTAGCACCTTCTCTGTGCCTGGGAAGCAGAAGTGTTCACATTGCTTCGCAGAATCGCTTTTGTGCAGAAAACAGTAACACTTGTTCAGAACAAAAGAAAGCACAGAGCCCCAGATTTTATGCTGTCCTGGAGAGCTTGCAGAGCACTGGGGAAAGGCAGGCAGAGAATTCCCTGCTAGCACCTTCTCTGTGCCTGTTCACATTGCTTCGCAGAATCGCTTTTGTGCAGAAAACAGTAACACTTGTTCAGAACAAAAGAAAGCACAGAGCCCCAGATTTTATGCTGTCCTGGAGAGCTTGCAGAGCACTGGGGAAAGGCAGGCAGAGAATTCCCTGCTAGCACCTTCTCTGTGCCTGGGAAGCAGAAGTGTTCACATTGCTTCGCAGAATCGCTTTTGTGCAGAAAACAGTAACACTTGTTCAGAACAAAAGAAAGCACAGAGCCCCAGATTTTATGCTGTCCTGGAGAGCTTGCAGAGCACTGGGGAAAGGCAGGCAGAGAATTCCCTGCTAGCACCTTCTCTGTGCCTGGGAAGCAGAAGTGTTCACATTGCTTCGCAGAATCGCTTTTGTGCAGAAAACAGTAACACTTGTTCAGAACGAAAGAAAGCACAGAGCCCCAGATTTGCTGTTGTCCTGGAGAGCTTGCAGAGCACTGGGGAAAGGCAGGCAGAGAATTCCCTGCTAGCACCTTCTCTGTGCCTGTTCACATTGCTTCGCAGAATCGCTTTTGTGCAGAAAACACTAACACTTGTTCAGAACAAAAGAAAGCAAAGAGTCCCAGATTTTATGCTGTACTGGAGAGCTTGCAGAGCACTGGGGAAAGGCAGGCAGAGAATTCCCTGCTAGCACCTTCTCTGTGCCTGGGAAGCAAAAGTGTTCACATTGCTTCGCAGAATCGCTTTTGTGCAGAAAACAGTAACACTTGTTCAGAACGAAAGAAAGCACAGAGCCCCAGATTTTATGTTGTCCTCTAGAGCTTGCAGAGCACTGGGGAAAGGCAGGCAGAGAATTCCCTGCTAGCACCTTCTCTGTGCCTGGGAAGCAGAAGTGTTCACATTGCTTCGCAGAATCGCTTTTGTGCAGAAAACAGTAACACTTGTTCAGAACAAAAGAAAGCACAGAGCCCCAGATTTTATGTTGTCCTCTAGAGCTTGCAGAGCACTGGGGAAAGGCAGGCAGAGAATTCCCTGCTAGCACCTTCTCTGTGCCTGGGAAGCAGAAGTGTTCACATTGCTTCGCAGAATCGCTTTTGTGCAGAAAACAGTAACTCTTGTTAGGAACGAAAGAAAACACAGAGCCCCAGATTTTATGTTGTCCTGGAGAGCTTGCAGAGCACTGGGGAAAGGCAGGCAGAGAATTCCCTGCTAGCACCTTCTCTGTGCCTGGGAAGCAGAAGTGTTCACATTGCTTCGCAGAATCGCTTTTGTGCAGAAAACAGTAACTCTTGTTAGGAACGAAAGAAAACACAGAGCCCCAGATTTTATGTTGTCCTGGAGAGCTTGCAGAGCACTGGGGAAAGGCAGGCAGAGAATTCCCTGCTAGCACCTTCTCTGTGCCTGATAAGCAAAAGTGTTCACATTGCTTCGCAGAATCACTTTTGTGCAGAAAACAGTAACACTTGTTCAGAACGAAAGAAAGCACAGAGCCCCAGATTTTATGCTGTCCTGGAGAGCTTGCAGAGCACTGGGGAAAGGCAGGCAGAGAATTCCCTGCTAGCACCTTCTCTGTGCCTGGGAAGCAGAAGTGTTCACATTGCTTCGCAGAATCGCTTTTGTGCAGAAAACAGTAACACTTGTTCAGAACGAAAGAAAGCACAGAGCCCCAGATTTTATGCTGTCCTGGAGAGCTTGCAGAGCACTGGGGAAAGGCAGGCAGAGAATTCCCTGCTAGCACCTTCTCTGTGCCTGGGAAGCAGAAGTGTTCACATTGCTTCGCAGAATCGCTTTTGTGCAGAAAACACTAACACTTGTTCAGAACAAAAAAAAGCAAAGAGTCCCAGATTTTATGCTGTACTGGAGAGCTTGCAGAGCACTGGGGAAAGGCAGGCAGAGAATTCCCTGCTAGCACCTTCTCTGTGCCTGGGAAGCAAAAGTGTTCACATTGCTTCGCAGAATCGCTTTTGTGCAGAAAACACTAACACTTGTTCAGAACGAAAGAAAGCACAGAGCCCCAGATTTTATGTTGTCCTCTAGAGCTTGCAGAGCACTGGGGAAAGGCAGGCAGAGAATTCCCTGCTAGCACCTTCTCTGTGCCTGGGAAGCAGAAGTGTTCACATTGCTTCGCAGAATCGCTTTTGTGCAGAAAACAGTAACACTTGTTCAGAACAAAAGAAAGCACAGAGCCCCAGATTTTATGCTGTCCTGGAGAGCTTGCAGAGCACTGGGGAAAGGCAGGCAGAGAATTCCCTGCGCCTGGGAAGCAAAAGTGTTCACATTGCTTCGCAGAATCGCTTTTGTGCAGAAAACAGTAACACTTGTTCAGAACAAAAGAAAGCACAGAGCCCCAGATTTTATGCTGTCCTGGAGAGCTTGCAGAGCACTGGGGAAAGGCAGGCAGAGAATTCCCTGCTAGCACCTTCTCTGTGCCTGGGAAGCAGAAGTGTTCACATTGCTTCGCAGAATCGCTTTTGTGCAGAAAACAGTAACACTTGTTCAGAACAAAAGAAAGCACAGAGCCCCAGATTTTATGTTGTCCTCTAGAGCTTGCAGAGCACTGGGGAAAGGCAGGCAGAGAATTCCCTGCTAGCACCTTCTCTGTGCCTGGGAAGCAAAAGTGTTCACATTGCTTTGCAGAATCGCTTTTGTGCAGAAAACAGTAACACTTGTTCAGAACAAAAGAAAGCACAGAGCCCCAGATTTTATGCTGTCCTGGAGAGCTTGCAGAGCACTGGGGAAAGGCAGGCAGAGAATTCCCTGCTAGCACCTTCTCTGTGCCTGTTCACATTGCTTCGCAGAATCGCTTTTGTGCAGAAAACAGTAACACTTGTTCAGAACAAAAGAAAGCAAAGAGTCCCAGATTTTATGCTGTACTGGAGAGCTTGCAGAGCACTGGGGAAAGGCAGGCAGAGAATTCCCTGCTAGCACCTTCTCTGTGCCTGGGAAGCAAAAGTGTTCACATTGCTTCGCAGAATCGCTTTTGTGCAGAAAACACTAACACTTGTTCAGAACGAAAGAAAGCACAGAGCCCCAGATTTTATGTTGTCCTCTAGAGCTTGCAGAGCACTGGGGAAAGGCAGGCAGAGAATTCCCTGCTAGCACCTTCTCTGTGCCTGGGAAGCAGAAGTGTTCACATTGCTTCGCAGAATCGCTTTTGTGCAGAAAACAGTAACACTTGTTCAGAATAAAAGAAAGCACAGAGCCCCAGATTTTATGCTGTCCTGGAGAGCTTGCAGAGCACTGGGGAAAGGCAGGCAGAGAATTCCCTGCTAGCACCTTCTCTGTGCCTGGGAAGCAGAAGTGTTCACATTGCTTCGCAGAATCGCTTTTGTGCAGAAAACAGTAACTCTTGTTAGGAACGAAAGAAAACACCGAGCCCCAGATTTTATGTTGTCCTGGAGAGCTTGCAGAGCACTGGGGAAAGGCAGGCAGAGAATTCCCTGCTAGCACCTTCTCTGTGCCTGGGAAGCAGAAGTGTTCACATTGCTTCGCAGAATCGCTTTTGTGCAGAAAACAGTAACTCTTGTTAGGAACGAAAGAAAACACAGAGCCCCAGATTTTATGTTGTCCTGGAGAGCTTGCAGAGCACTGGGGAAAGGCAGGCAGAGAATTCCCTGCTAGCACCTTCTCTGTGCCTGGGAAGCAAAAGTGTTCACATTGCTTCGCAGAATCGCTTTTGTGCAGAAAACAGTAACACTTGTTCAGAACGAAAGAAAGCACAGAGCCCCAGATTTTATGCTGTCCTGGAGAGCTTGCAGAGCACTGGGGAAAGGCAGGCAGAGAATTCCCTGCTAGCACCTTCTCTGTGCCTGTTCACATTGCTTCGCAGAATCGCTTTTGTGCAGAAAACAGTAACACTTGTTCAGAACAAAAGAAAGCACAGAGTCCCAGATTTTATGCTGTCCTGGAGAGCTTGCAGAGCACTGGGGAAAGGCAGGCAGAGAATTCCCTGCTAGCACCTTCTCTGTGCCTGTTCACATTGCTTCGCAGAATCGCTTTTGTGCAGAAAACACTAACACTTGTTCAGAACAAAAGAAAGCAAAGAGTCCCAGATTTTATGCTGTACTGGAGAGCTTGCAGAGCACTGTGGAAAGGCAGGCAGAGAATTCCCTGCTAGCACCTTCTCTGTGCCTGGGAAGCAAAAGTGTTCACATTGCTTCGCAGAATCGCTTTTGTGCA
The DNA here is from genome assembly GCF_047716275.1 of Strix uralensis. Classification (NCBI taxonomy): domain Eukaryota; kingdom Metazoa; phylum Chordata; class Aves; order Strigiformes; family Strigidae; genus Strix; species Strix uralensis. The sequence goes on along the minus strand of NC_134005.1, from coordinate 627,452 downwards.
GAAAACACTAACACTTGTTCAGAACGAAAGAAAGCACAGAGCCCCAGATTTTATGTTGTCCTCTAGAGCTTGCAGAGCACTGGGGAAAGGCAGGCAGAGAATTCCCTGCTAGCACCTTCTCTGTGCCTGGGAAGCAGAAGTGTTCACATTGCTTCGCAGAATCGCTTTTGTGCAGAAAATAGTAACACTTGTTCAGAACAAAAGAAAGCACAGAGCCCCAGATTTTATGCTGTCCTGGAGAGCTTGCAGAGCACTGGGGAAAGGCAGGCAGAGAATTCCCTGCTAGCACCTTCTCTGTGCCTGGGAAGCAGAAGTGTTCACATTGCTTCGCAGAATCGCTTTTGTGCAGAAAACAGTAACACCTGTTCAGAACAAAAGAAAGCACAGAGCCCCAGATTTTATGCTGTCCTGGAGAGCTTGCAGAGCACTGGGGAAAGGCAGGCAGAGAATTCCCTGCTAGCACCTTCTCTGTGCCTGGGAAGCAGAAGTGTTCACATTGCTTCGCAGAATCGCTTTTGTGCAGAAAACACTAACACTTGTTCAGAACGAAAGAAAGCACAGAGCCCCAGATTTTATGCTGTCCTGGAGAGCTTGCAGAGCACTGGGGAAAGGCAGGCAGAGAATTCCCTGCTAGCACCTTCTCTGTGCCTGGGAAGCAGAAGTGTTCACATTGCTTCGCAGAATCGCTTTTGTGCAGAAAACACTAACACTTGTTCAGAACAAAAGAAAACACAGAGCCCCAGATTTTATGCTGTCCTGGAGAGCTTGCAGAGCACTGGGGAAAGGCAGGCAGAGAATTCCCTGCTAGCACCTTCTCTGTGCCTGTTCACATTGCTTCGCAGAATCGCTTTTGTGCAGAAAACAGTAACACTTGTTCAGAACAAAAGAAAGCACAGAGTCCCAGATTTTATGCTGTCCTGGAGAGCTTGCAGAGCACTGGGGAAAGGCAGGCAGAGAATTCCCTGCTAGCACCTTCTCTGTGCCTGGGAAGCAGAAGTGTTCACATTGCTTCGCAGAATCGCTTTTGTGCAGAAAACAGTAACACTTGTTCAGAACGAAAGAAAGCACAGAGCCCCAGATTTTATGTTGTCCTCTAGAGCTTGCAGAGCACTGGGGAAAGGCAGGCAGAGAATTCCCTGCTAGCACCTTCTCTGTGCCTGGGAAGCAGAAGTGTTCACATTGCTTCGCAGAATCGCTTTTGTGCAGAAAACAGTAACACTTGTTCAGAACGAAAGAAAGCACAGAGCCCCAGATTTTATGTTGTCCTCTAGAGCTTGCAGAGCACTGGGGAAAGGCAGGCAGAGAATTCCCTGCTAGCACCTTCTCTGTGCCTGGGAAGCAGAAGTGTTCACATTGCTTCGCAGAATCGCTTTTGTGCAGAAAACACTAACACTTGTTCAGAACAAAAGAAAACACAGAGCCCCAGATTTTATGCTGTCCTGGAGAGCTTGCAGAGCACTGGGGAAAGGCAGGCAGAGAATTCCCTGCTAGCACCTTCTCTGTGCCTGTTCACATTGCTTCGCAGAATCGCTTTTGTGCAGAAAACAGTAACACTTGTTCAGAACAAAAGAAAGCACAGAGTCCCAGATTTTATGCTGTCCTGGAGAGCTTGCAGAGCACTGGGGAAAGGCAGGCAGAGAATTCCCTGCTAGCACCTTCTCTGTGCCTGGGAAGCAGAAGTGTTCACATTGCTTCGCAGAATCGCTTTTGTGCAGAAAACAGTAACACTTGTTCAGAACGAAAGAAAGCACAGAGCCCCAGATTTTATGTTGTCCTCTAGAGCTTGCAGAGCACTGGGGAAAGGCAGGCAGAGAATTCCCTGCTAGCACCTTCTCTGTGCCTGGGAAGCAGAAGTGTTCACATTGCTTCGCAGAATCGCTTTTGTGCAGAAAACAGTAACACTTGTTCAGAACGAAAGAAAGCACAGAGCCCCAGATTTTATGTTGTCCTCTAGAGCTTGCAGAGCACTGGGGAAAGGCAGGCAGAGAATTCCCTGCTAGCACCTTCTCTGTGCCTGGGAAGCAGAAGTGTTCACATTGCTTCGCAGAATCGCTTTTGTGCAGAAAACAGTAACACTTGTTCAGAACAAAAGAAAGCACAGAGCCCCAGATTTTATGCTGTCCTGGAGAGCTTGCAGAGCACTGGGGAAAGGCAGGCAGAGAATTCCCTGCTAGCACCTTCTCTGTGCCTGGGAAGCAAAAGTGTTCACATTGCTTCGCAGAATCGCTTTTGTGCAGAAAACAGTAACACTTGTTCAGAACAAAAGAAAGCACAGAGCCCCAGATTTTATGCTGTCCTGGAGAGCTTGCAGAGCACTGGGGAAAGGCAGGCAGAGAATTCCCTGCTAGCACCTTCTCTGTGCCTGGGAAGCAGAAGTGTTCACATTGCTTCGCAGAATCACTTTTGTGCAGAAAACAGTAACTCTTGTTAGGAACGAAAGAAAACACAGAGCCCCAGATTTTATGTTGTCCTGGAGAGCTTGCAGAGCACTGGGGAAAGGCAGGCAGAGAATTCCCTGCTAGCACCTTCTCTGTGCCTGGGAAGCAGAAGTGTTCACATTGCTTCGCAGAATCGCTTTTGTGCAGAAAACAGTAACACTTGTTCAGAACAAAAGAAAGCACAGAGCCCCAGATTTTATGCTGTCCTGGAGAGCTTGCAGAGCACTGGGGAAAGGCAGGCAGAGAATTCCCTGCTAGCACCTTCTCTGTGCCTGTTCACATTGCTTCGCAGAATCGCTTTTGTGCAGAAAACAGTAACACTTGTTCAGAACAAAAGAAAGCACAGAGCCCCAGATTTTATGCTGTCCTGGAGAGCTTGCAGAGCACTGGGGAAAGGCAGGCAGAGAATTCCCTGCTAGCACCTTCTCTGTGCCTGGGAAGCAGAAGTGTTCACATTGCTTCGCAGAATCGCTTTTGTGCAGAAAACAGTAACACTTGTTCAGAACAAAAGAAAGCACAGAGCCCCAGATTTTATGCTGTCCTGGAGAGCTTGCAGAGCACTGGGGAAAGGCAGGCAGAGAATTCCCTGCTAGCACCTTCTCTGTGCCTGGGAAGCAGAAGTGTTCACATTGCTTCGCAGAATCGCTTTTGTGCAGAAAACAGTAACACTTGTTCAGAACGAAAGAAAGCACAGAGCCCCAGATTTGCTGTTGTCCTGGAGAGCTTGCAGAGCACTGGGGAAAGGCAGGCAGAGAATTCCCTGCTAGCACCTTCTCTGTGCCTGTTCACATTGCTTCGCAGAATCGCTTTTGTGCAGAAAACACTAACACTTGTTCAGAACAAAAGAAAGCAAAGAGTCCCAGATTTTATGCTGTACTGGAGAGCTTGCAGAGCACTGGGGAAAGGCAGGCAGAGAATTCCCTGCTAGCACCTTCTCTGTGCCTGGGAAGCAAAAGTGTTCACATTGCTTCGCAGAATCGCTTTTGTGCAGAAAACAGTAACACTTGTTCAGAACGAAAGAAAGCACAGAGCCCCAGATTTTATGTTGTCCTCTAGAGCTTGCAGAGCACTGGGGAAAGGCAGGCAGAGAATTCCCTGCTAGCACCTTCTCTGTGCCTGGGAAGCAGAAGTGTTCACATTGCTTCGCAGAATCGCTTTTGTGCAGAAAACAGTAACACTTGTTCAGAACAAAAGAAAGCACAGAGCCCCAGATTTTATGTTGTCCTCTAGAGCTTGCAGAGCACTGGGGAAAGGCAGGCAGAGAATTCCCTGCTAGCACCTTCTCTGTGCCTGGGAAGCAGAAGTGTTCACATTGCTTCGCAGAATCGCTTTTGTGCAGAAAACAGTAACTCTTGTTAGGAACGAAAGAAAACACAGAGCCCCAGATTTTATGTTGTCCTGGAGAGCTTGCAGAGCACTGGGGAAAGGCAGGCAGAGAATTCCCTGCTAGCACCTTCTCTGTGCCTGGGAAGCAGAAGTGTTCACATTGCTTCGCAGAATCGCTTTTGTGCAGAAAACAGTAACTCTTGTTAGGAACGAAAGAAAACACAGAGCCCCAGATTTTATGTTGTCCTGGAGAGCTTGCAGAGCACTGGGGAAAGGCAGGCAGAGAATTCCCTGCTAGCACCTTCTCTGTGCCTGTTCACATTGCTTCGCAGAATCGCTTTTGTGCAGAAAACACTAACACTTGTTCAGAACAAAAGAAAGCAAAGAGCCCCAGATTTTATGCTGTCCTGGAGAGCTTGCAGAGCACTGGGGAAAGGCAGGCAGAGAATTCCCTGCTAGCACCTTCTCTGTGCCTGGGAAGCAGAAGTGTTCACATTGCTTCGCAGAATCACTTTTGTGCAGAAAACAGTAACTCTTGTTAGGAACGAAAGAAAACACAGAGCCCCAGATTTTATGTTGTCCTGGAGAGCTTGCAGAGCACTGGGGAAAGGCAGGCAGAGAATTCCCTGCTAGCACCTTCTCTGTGCCTGGGAAGCAGAAGTGTTCACATTGCTTCGCAGAATCGCTTTTGTGCAGAAAACAGTAACACTTGTTCAGAACAAAAGAAAGCACAGAGCCCCAGATTTTATGCTGTCCTGGAGAGCTTGCAGAGCACTGGGGAAAGGCAGGCAGAGAATTCCCTGCTAGCACCTTCTCTGTGCCTGTTCACATTGCTTCGCAGAATCGCTTTTGTGCAGAAAACAGTAACACTTGTTCAGAACAAAAGAAAGCACAGAGCCCCAGATTTTATGCTGTCCTGGAGAGCTTGCAGAGCACTGGGGAAAGGCAGGCAGAGAATTCCCTGCTAGCACCTTCTCTGTGCCTGGGAAGCAGAAGTGTTCACATTGCTTCGCAGAATCGCTTTTGTGCAGAAAACAGTAACACTTGTTCAGAACAAAAGAAAGCACAGAGCCCCAGATTTTATGCTGTCCTGGAGAGCTTGCAGAGCACTGGGGAAAGGCAGGCAGAGAATTCCCTGCTAGCACCTTCTCTGTGCCTGGGAAGCAGAAGTGTTCACATTGCTTCGCAGAATCGCTTTTGTGCAGAAAACAGTAACACTTGTTCAGAACGAAAGAAAGCACAGAGCCCCAGATTTGCTGTTGTCCTGGAGAGCTTGCAGAGCACTGGGGAAAGGCAGGCAGAGAATTCCCTGCTAGCACCTTCTCTGTGCCTGTTCACATTGCTTCGCAGAATCGCTTTTGTGCAGAAAACACTAACACTTGTTCAGAACAAAAGAAAGCAAAGAGTCCCAGATTTTATGCTGTACTGGAGAGCTTGCAGAGCACTGGGGAAAGGCAGGCAGAGAATTCCCTGCTAGCACCTTCTCTGTGCCTGGGAAGCAAAAGTGTTCACATTGCTTCGCAGAATCGCTTTTGTGCAGAAAACAGTAACACTTGTTCAGAACGAAAGAAAGCACAGAGCCCCAGATTTTATGTTGTCCTCTAGAGCTTGCAGAGCACTGGGGAAAGGCAGGCAGAGAATTCCCTGCTAGCACCTTCTCTGTGCCTGGGAAGCAGAAGTGTTCACATTGCTTCGCAGAATCGCTTTTGTGCAGAAAACAGTAACACTTGTTCAGAACAAAAGAAAGCACAGAGCCCCAGATTTTATGTTGTCCTCTAGAGCTTGCAGAGCACTGGGGAAAGGCAGGCAGAGAATTCCCTGCTAGCACCTTCTCTGTGCCTGGGAAGCAGAAGTGTTCACATTGCTTCGCAGAATCGCTTTTGTGCAGAAAACAGTAACTCTTGTTAGGAACGAAAGAAAACACAGAGCCCCAGATTTTATGTTGTCCTGGAGAGCTTGCAGAGCACTGGGGAAAGGCAGGCAGAGAATTCCCTGCTAGCACCTTCTCTGTGCCTGGGAAGCAGAAGTGTTCACATTGCTTCGCAGAATCGCTTTTGTGCAGAAAACAGTAACTCTTGTTAGGAACGAAAGAAAACACAGAGCCCCAGATTTTATGTTGTCCTGGAGAGCTTGCAGAGCACTGGGGAAAGGCAGGCAGAGAATTCCCTGCTAGCACCTTCTCTGTGCCTGGGAAGCAAAAGTGTTCACATTGCTTCGCAGAATCACTTTTGTGCAGAAAACAGTAACACTTGTTCAGAACGAAAGAAAGCACAGAGCCCCAGATTTTATGCTGTCCTGGAGAGCTTGCAGAGCACTGGGGAAAGGCAGGCAGAGAATTCCCTGCTAGCACCTTCTCTGTGCCTGGGAAGCAGAAGTGTTCACATTGCTTCGCAGAATCGCTTTTGTGCAGAAAACAGTAACACTTGTTCAGAACGAAAGAAAGCACAGAGCCCCAGATTTTATGCTGTCCTGGAGAGCTTGCAGAGCACTGGGGAAAGGCAGGCAGAGAATTCCCTGCTAGCACCTTCTCTGTGCCTGGGAAGCAGAAGTGTTCACATTGCTTCGCAGAATCGCTTTTGTGCAGAAAACACTAACACTTGTTCAGAACAAAAAAAAGCAAAGAGTCCCAGATTTTATGCTGTACTGGAGAGCTTGCAGAGCACTGGGGAAAGGCAGGCAGAGAATTCCCTGCTAGCACCTTCTCTGTGCCTGGGAAGCAAAAGTGTTCACATTGCTTCGCAGAATCGCTTTTGTGCAGAAAACACTAACACTTGTTCAGAACGAAAGAAAGCACAGAGCCCCAGATTTTATGTTGTCCTCTAGAGCTTGCAGAGCACTGGGGAAAGGCAGGCAGAGAATTCCCTGCTAGCACCTTCTCTGTGCCTGGGAAGCAGAAGTGTTCACATTGCTTCGCAGAATCGCTTTTGTGCAGAAAACAGTAACACTTGTTCAGAACAAAAGAAAGCACAGAGCCCCAGATTTTATGCTGTCCTGGAGAGCTTGCAGAGCACTGGGGAAAGGCAGGCAGAGAATTCCCTGCGCCTGGGAAGCAAAAGTGTTCACATTGCTTCGCAGAATCGCTTTTGTGCAGAAAACAGTAACACTTGTTCAGAACAAAAGAAAGCACAGAGCCCCAGATTTTATGCTGTCCTGGAGAGCTTGCAGAGCACTGGGGAAAGGCAGGCAGAGAATTCCCTGCTAGCACCTTCTCTGTGCCTGGGAAGCAGAAGTGTTCACATTGCTTCGCAGAATCGCTTTTGTGCAGAAAACAGTAACACTTGTTCAGAACAAAAGAAAGCACAGAGCCCCAGATTTTATGTTGTCCTCTAGAGCTTGCAGAGCACTGGGGAAAGGCAGGCAGAGAATTCCCTGCTAGCACCTTCTCTGTGCCTGGGAAGCAAAAGTGTTCACATTGCTTTGCAGAATCGCTTTTGTGCAGAAAACAGTAACACTTGTTCAGAACAAAAGAAAGCACAGAGCCCCAGATTTTATGCTGTCCTGGAGAGCTTGCAGAGCACTGGGGAAAGGCAGGCAGAGAATTCCCTGCTAGCACCTTCTCTGTGCCTGTTCACATTGCTTCGCAGAATCGCTTTTGTGCAGAAAACAGTAACACTTGTTCAGAACAAAAGAAAGCAAAGAGTCCCAGATTTTATGCTGTACTGGAGAGCTTGCAGAGCACTGGGGAAAGGCAGGCAGAGAATTCCCTGCTAGCACCTTCTCTGTGCCTGGGAAGCAAAAGTGTTCACATTGCTTCGCAGAATCGCTTTTGTGCAGAAAACAGTAACACTTGTTCAGAACGAAAGAAAGCACAGAGCCCCAGATTTTATGCTGTCCTCTAGAGCTTGCAGAGCACTGGGGAAAGGCAGGCAGAGAATTCCCTGCTAGCACCTTCTCTGTGCCTGGGAAGCAGAAGTGTTCACATTGCTTCGCAGAATCGCTTTTGTGCAGAAAACAGTAACACTTGTTCAGAATAAAAGAAAGCACAGAGCCCCAGATTTTATGCTGTCCTGGAGAGCTTGCAGAGCACTGGGGAAAGGCAGGCAGAGAATTCCCTGCTAGCACCTTCTCTGTGCCTGGGAAGCAGAAGTGTTCACATTGCTTCGCAGAATCGCTTTTGTGCAGAAAACAGTAACTCTTGTTAGGAACGAAAGAAAACACCGAGCCCCAGATTTTATGTTGTCCTGGAGAGCTTGCAGAGCACTGGGGAAAGGCAGGCAGAGAATTCCCTGCTAGCACCTTCTCTGTGCCTGGGAAGCAGAAGTGTTCACATTGCTTCGCAGAATCGCTTTTGTGCAGAAAACAGTAACTCTTGTTAGGAACGAAAGAAAACACAGAGCCCCAGATTTTATGTTGTCCTGGAGAGCTTGCAGAGCACTGGGGAAAGGCAGGCAGAGAATTCCCTGCTAGCACCTTCTCTGTGCCTGGGAAGCAAAAGTGTTCACATTGCTTCGCAGAATCGCTTTTGTGCAGAAAACAGTAACACTTGTTCAGAACGAAAGAAAGCACAGAGCCCCAGATTTTATGCTGTCCTGGAGAGCTTGCAGAGCACTGGGGAAAGGCAGGCAGAGAATTCCCTGCTAGCACCTTCTCTGTGCCTGTTCACATTGCTTCGCAGAATCGCTTTTGTGCAGAAAACAGTAACACTTGTTCAGAACAAAAGAAAGCACAGAGTCCCAGATTTTATGCTGTCCTGGAGAGCTTGCAGAGCACTGGGGAAAGGCAGGCAGAGAATTCCCTGCTAGCACCTTCTCTGTGCCTGTTCACATTGCTTCGCAGAATCGCTTTTGTGCAGAAAACACTAACACTTGTTCAGAACAAAAGAAAGCAAAGAGTCCCAGATTTTATGCTGTACTGGAGAGCTTGCAGAGCACTGTGGAAAGGCAGGCAGAGAATTCCCTGCTAGCACCTTCTCTGTGCCTGGGAAGCAAAAGTGTTCACATTGCTTCGCAGAATCGCTTTTGTGCAGAAAACACTAACACTTGTTCAGAACGAAAGAAAGCACAGAGCCCCAGATTTTATGTTGTCCTCTAGAGCTTGCAGAGCACTGGGGAAAGGCAGGCAGAGAATTCCCTGCTAGCACCTTCTCTGTGCCTGGGAAGCAGAAGTGTTCACATTGCTTCGCAGAATCGCTTTTGTGCAGAAAATAGTAACACTTGTTCAGAACAAAAGAAAGCACAGAGCCCCAGATTTTATGCTGTCCTGGAGAGCTTGCAGAGCACTGGGGAAAGGCAGGCAGAGAATTCCCTGCTAGCACCTTCTCTGTGCCTGGGAAGCAGAAGTGTTCACATTGCTTCGCAGAATCGCTTTTGTGCAGAAAACAGTAACACCTGTTCAGAACAAAAGAAAGCACAGAGCCCCAGATTTTATGCTGTCCTGGAGAGCTTGCAGAGCACTGGGGAAAGGCAGGCAGAGAATTCCCTGCTAGCACCTTCTCTGTGCCTGGGAAGCAGAAGTGTTCACATTGCTTCGCAGAATCGCTTTTGTGCAGAAAACACTAACACTTGTTCAGAACGAAAGAAAGCACAGAGCCCCAGATTTTATGCTGTCCTGGAGAGCTTGCAGAGCACTGGGGAAAGGCAGGCAGAGAATTCCCTGCTAGCACCTTCTCTGTGCCTGGGAAGCAGAAGTGTTCACATTGCTTCGCAGAATCGCTTTTGTGCAGAAAACACTAACACTTGTTCAGAACAAAAGAAAACACAGAGCCCCAGATTTTATGCTGTCCTGGAGAGCTTGCAGAGCACTGGGGAAAGGCAGGCAGAGAATTCCCTGCTAGCACCTTCTCTGTGCCTGTTCACATTGCTTCGCAGAATCGCTTTTGTGCAGAAAACAGTAACACTTGTTCAGAACAAAAGAAAGCACAGAGTCCCAGATTTTATGCTGTCCTGGAGAGCTTGCAGAGCACTGGGGAAAGGCAGGCAGAGAATTCCCTGCTAGCACCTTCTCTGTGCCTGGGAAGCAGAAGTGTTCACATTGCTTCGCAGAATCGCTTTTGTGCAGAAAACAGTAACACTTGTTCAGAACGAAAGAAAGCACAGAGCCCCAGATTTTATGTTGTCCTCTAGAGCTTGCAGAGCACTGGGGAAAGGCAGGCAGAGAATTCCCTGCTAGCACCTTCTCTGTGCCTGGGAAGCAGAAGTGTTCACATTGCTTCGCAGAATCGCTTTTGTGCAGAAAACAGTAACACTTGTTCAGAACGAAAGAAAGCACAGAGCCCCAGATTTTATGTTGTCCTCTAGAGCTTGCAGAGCACTGGGGAAAGGCAGGCAGAGAATTCCCTGCTAGCACCTTCTCTGTGCCTGGGAAGCAGAAGTGTTCACATTGCTTCGCAGAATCGCTTTTGTGCAGAAAACACTAACACTTGTTCAGAACAAAAGAAAACACAGAGCCCCAGATTTTATGCTGTCCTGGAGAGCTTGCAGAGCACTGGGGAAAGGCAGGCAGAGAATTCCCTGCTAGCACCTTCTCTGTGCCTGGGAAGCAAAAGTGTTCACATTGCTTCGCAGAATCGCTTTTGTGCAGAAAACAGTAACACTTGTTCAGAACAAAAGAAAGCACAGAGCCCCAGATTTTATGCTGTCCTGGAGAGCTTGCAGAGCACTGGGGAAAGGCAGGCAGAGAATTCCCTGCTAGCACCTTCTCTGTGCCTGGGAAGCAGAAGTGTTCACATTGCTTCGCAGAATCGCTTTTGTGCAGAAAACAGTAACTCTTGTTAGGAACGAAAGAAAACACAGAGCCCCAGATTTTATGTTGTCCTGGAGAGCTTGCAGAGCACTGGGGAAAGGCAGGCAGAGAATTCCCTGCTAGCACCTTCTCTGTGCCTGGGAAGCAAAAGTGTTCACATTGCTTCGCAGAATCACTTTTGTGCAGAAAACAGTAACACTTGTTCAGAACGAAAGAAAGCACAGAGCCCCAGATTTTATGCTGTCCTGGAGAGCTTGCAGAGCACTGGGGAAAGGCAGGCAGAGAATTCCCTGCTAGCACCTTCTCTGTGCCTGGGAAGCAGAAGTGTTCACATTGCTTCGCAGAATCGCTTTTGTGCAGAAAACAGTAACACTTGTTCAGAACGAAAGAAAGCACAGAGCCCCAGATTTTATGCTGTCCTGGAGAGCTTGCAGAGCACTGGGGAAAGGCAGGCAGAGAATTCCCTGCTAGCACCTTCTCTGTGCCTGGGAAGCAGAAGTGTTCACATTGCTTCGCAGAATCGCTTTTGTGCAGAAAACAGTAACACTTGTTCAGAACAAAAGAAAGCACAGAGCCCCAGATTTTATGTTGTCCTCTAGAGCTTGCAGAGCACTGGGGAAAGGCAGGCAGAGAATTCCCTGCTAGCACCTTCTCTGTGCCTGGGAAGCAAAAGTGTTCACATTGCTTCGCAGAATCGCTTTTGTGCAGAAAACAGTAACACTTGTTCAGAACAAAAGAAAGCACAGAGCCCCAGATTTTATGCTGTCCTGGAGAGCTTGCAGAGCACTGGGGAAAGGCAGGCAGAGAATTCCCTGCTAGCACCTTCTCTGTGCCTGTTCACATTGCTTCGCAGAATCGCTTTTGTGCAGAAAACAGTAACACTTGTTCAGAACAAAAGAAAGCAAAGAGTCCCAGATTTTATGCTGTACTGGAGAGCTTGCAGAGCACTGGGGAAAGGCAGGCAGAGAATTCCCTGCTAGCACCTTCTCTGTGCCTGGGAAGCAAAAGTGTTCACATTGCTTCGCAGAATCGCTTTTGTGCAGAAAACAGTAACACTTGTTCAGAACGAAAGAAAGCACAGAGCCCCAGATTTTATGTTGTCCTCTAGAGCTTGCAGAGCACTGGGGAAAGGCAGGCAGAGAATTCCCTGCTAGCACCTTCTCTGTGCCTGGGAAGCAGAAGTGTTCACATTGCTTCGCAGAATCGCTTTTGTGCAGAAAACAGTAACACTTGTTCAGAATAAAAGAAAGCACAGAGCCCCAGATTTTATGCTGTCCTGGAGAGCTTGCAGAGCACTGGGGAAAGGCAGGCAGAGAATTCCCTGCTAGCACCTTCTCTGTGCCTGGGAAGCAGAAGTGTTCACATTGCTTCGCAGAATCGCTTTTGTGCAGAAAACAGTAACTCTTGTTAGGAACGAAAGAAAACACCGAGCCCCAGATTTTATGTTGTCCTGGAGAGCTTGCAGAGCACTGGGGAAAGGCAGGCAGAGAATTCCCTGCTAGCACCTTCTCTGTGCCTGGGAAGCAAAAGTGTTCACATTGCTTCGCAGAATCGCTTTTGTGCAGAAAACAGTAACACTTGTTCAGAACGAAAGAAAGCACAGAGCCCCAGATTTTATGCTGTCCTGGAGAGCTTGCAGAGCACTGGGGAAAGGCAGGCAGAGAATTCCCTGCTAGCACCTTCTCTGTGCCTGTTCACATTGCTTCGCAGAATCGCTTTTGTGCAGAAAACAGTAACACTTGTTCAGAACAAAAGAAAGCACAGAGTCCCAGATTTTATGCTGTCCTGGAGAGCTTGCAGAGCACTGGGGAAAGGCAGGCAGAGAATTCCCTGCTAGCACCTTCTCTGTGCCTGTTCACATTGCTTCGCAGAATCGCTTTTGTGCAGAAAACACTAACACTTGTTCAGAACAAAAGAAAGCAAAGAGTCCCAGATTTTATGCTGTACTGGAGAGCTTGCAGAGCACTGTGGAAAGGCAGGCAGAGAATTCCCTGCTAGCACCTTCTCTGTGCCTGGGAAGCAAAAGTGTTCACATTGCTTCGCAGAATCGCTTTTGTGCAGAAAATAGTAACACTTGTTCAGAACAAAAGAAAGCACAGAGACCCAGATTTTATGCTGTCCTGGAGAGCTTGCAGAGCACTGGGGAAAGGCAGGCAGAGAATTCCCTGCTAGCACCTTCTCTGTGCCTGGGAAGCAGAAGTGTTCACATTGCTTCGCAGAATCGCTTTTGTGCAGAAAACAGTAACACCTGTTCAGAACAAAAGAAAGCACAGAGCCCCAGATTTTATGCTGTCCTGGAGAGCTTGCAGAGCACTGGGGAAAGGCAGGCAGAGAATTCCCTGCTAGCACCTTCTCTGTGCCTGGGAAGCAGAAGTGTTCACATTGCTTCGCAGAATCGCTTTTGTGCAGAAAACACTAACACTTGTTCAGAACGAAAGAAAGCACAGAGCCCCAGATTTTATGCTGTCCTGGAGAGCTTGCAGAGCACTGGGGAAAGGCAGGCAGAGAATTCCCTGCTAGCACCTTCTCTGTGCCTGGGAAGCAGAAGTGTTCACATTGCTTCGCAGAATCGCTTTTGTGCAGAAAACACTAACACTTGTTCAGAACAAAAGAAAACACAGAGCCCCAGATTTTATGCTGTCCTGGAGAGCTTGCAGAGCACTGGGGAAAGGCAGGCAGAGAATTCCCTGCTAGCACCTTCTCTGTGCCTGTTCACATTGCTTCGCAGAATCGCTTTTGTGCAGAAAACAGTAACACTTGTTCAGAACAAAAGAAAGCACAGAGTCCCAGATTTTATGCTGTCCTGGAGAGCTTGCAGAGCACTGGGGAAAGGCAGGCAGAGAATTCCCTGCTAGCACCTTCTCTGTGCCTGGGAAGCAAAAGTGTTCACATTGCTTCGCAGAATCGCTTTTGTGCAGAAAACAGTAACACTTGTTCAGAACGAAAGAAAGCACAGAGCCCCAGATTTTATGCTGTCCTGGAGAGCTTGCAGAGCACTGGGGAAAGGCAGGCAGAGAATTCCCTGCTAGCACCTTCTCTGTGCCTGTTCACATTGCTTCGCAGAATCGCTTTTGTGCAGAAAACAGTAACACTTGTTCAGAACAAAAGAAAGCACAGAGTCCCAGATTTTATGCTGTCCTGGAGAGCTTGCAGAGCACTGGGGAAAGGCAGGCAGAGAATTCCCTGCTAGCACCTTCTCTGTGCCTGTTCACATTGCTTCGCAGAATCGCTTTTGTGCAGAAAACACTAACACTTGTTCAGAACAAAAGAAAGCAAAGAGTCCCAGATTTTATGCTGTACTGGAGAGCTTGCAGAGCACTGTGGAAAGGCAGGCAGAGAATTCCCTGCTAGCACCTTCTCTGTGCCTGGGAAGCAAAAGTGTTCACATTGCTTCGCAGAATCGCTTTTGTGCAGAAAATAGTAACACTTGTTCAGAACAAAAGAAAGCACAGAGACCCAGATTTTATGCTGTCCTGGAGAGCTTGCAGAGCACTGGGGAAAGGCAGGCAGAGAATTCCCTGCTAGCACCTTCTCTGTGCCTGGGAAGCAGAAGTGTTCACATTGCTTCGCAGAATCGCTTTTGTGCAGAAAACAGTAACTCTTGTTAGGAACGAAAGAAAACACCGAGCCCCAGATTTTATGTTGTCCTGGAGAGCTTGCAGAGCACTGGGGAAAGGCAGGCAGAGAATTCCCTGCTAGCACCTTCTCTGTGCCTGGGAAGCAAAAGTGTTCACATTGCTTCGCAGAATCGCTTTTGTGCAGAAAACAGTAACACTTGTTCAGAACGAAAGAAAGCACAGAGCCCCAGATTTTATGCTGTCCTGGAGAGCTTGCAGAGCACTGGGGAAAGGCAGGCAGAGAATTCCCTGCTAGCACCTTCTCTGTGCCTGTTCACATTGCTTCGCAGAATCGCTTTTGTGCAGAAAACAGTAACACTTGTTCAGAACAAAAGAAAGCACAGAGTCCCAGATTTTATGCTGTCCTGGAGAGCTTGCAGAGCACTGGGGAAAGGCAGGCAGAGAATTCCCTGCTAGCACCTTCTCTGTGCCTGTTCACATTGCTTCGCAGAATCGCTTTTGTGCAGAAAACACTAACACTTGTTCAGAACAAAAGAAAGCAAAGAGTCCCAGATTTTATGCTGTACTGGAGAGCTTGCAGAGCACTGTGGAAAGGCAGGCAGAGAATTCCCTGCTAGCACCTTCTCTGTGCCTGGGAAGCAAAAGTGTTCACATTGCTTCGCAGAATCGCTTTTGTGCAGAAAATAGTAACACTTGTTCAGAACAAAAGAAAGCACAGAGACCCAGATTTTATGCTGTCCTGGAGAGCTTGCAGAGCACTGGGGAAAGGCAGGCAGAGAATTCCCTGCTAGCACCTTCTCTGTGCCTGGGAAGCAGAAGTGTTCACATTGCTTCGCAGAATCGCTTTTGTGCAGAAAACAGTAACACCTGTTCAGAACAAAAGAAAGCACAGAGCCCCAGATTTTATGCTGTCCTGGAGAGCTTGCAGAGCACTGGGGAAAGGCAGGCAGAGAATTCCCTGCTAGCACCTTCTCTGTGCCTGGGAAGCAGAAGTGTTCACATTGCTTCGCAGAATCGCTTTTGTGCAGAAAACACTAACACTTGTTCAGAACGAAAGAAAGCACAGAGCCCCAGATTTTATGCTGTCCTGGAGAGCTTGCAGAGCACTGGGGAAAGGCAGGCAGAGAATTCCCTGCTAGCACCTTCTCTGTGCCTGGGAAGCAGAAGTGTTCACATTGCTTCGCAGAATCGCTTTTGTGCAGAAAACACTAACACTTGTTCAGAACAAAAGAAAACACAGAGCCCCAGATTTTATGCTGTCCTGGAGAGCTTGCAGAGCACTGGGGAAAGGCAGGCAGAGAATTCCCTGCTAGCACCTTCTCTGTGCCTGTTCACATTGCTTCGCAGAATCGCTTTTGTGCAGAAAACAGTAACACTTGTTCAGAACAAAAGAAAGCACAGAGTCCCAGATTTTATGCTGTCCTGGAGAGCTTGCAGAGCACTGGGGAAAGGCAGGCAGAGAATTCCCTGCTAGCACCTTCTCTGTGCCTGGGAAGCAGAAGTGTTCACATTGCTTCGCAGAATCGCTTTTGTGCAGAAAACAGTAACACTTGTTCAGAACGAAAGAAAGCACAGAGCCCCAGATTTTATGTTGTCCTCTAGAGCTTGCAGAGCACTGGGGAAAGGCAGGCAGAGAATTCCCTGCTAGCACCTTCTCTGTGCCTGGGAAGCAGAAGTGTTCACATTGCTTCGCAGAATCGCTTTTGTGCAGAAAACAGTAACACTTGTTCAGAACGAAAGAAAGCACAGAGCCCCAGATTTTATGTTGTCCTCTAGAGCTTGCAGAGCACTGGGGAAAGGCAGGCAGAGAATTCCCTGCTAGCACCTTCTCTGTGCCTGGGAAGCAGAAGTGTTCACATTGCTTCGCAGAATCGCTTTTGTGCAGAAAACACTAACACTTGTTCAGAACAAAAGAAAACACAGAGCCCCAGATTTTATGCTGTCCTGGAGAGCTTGCAGAGCACTGGGGAAAGGCAGGCAGAGAATTCCCTGCTAGCACCTTCTCTGTGCCTGTTCACATTGCTTCGCAGAATCGCTTTTGTGCAGAAAACAGTAACACTTGTTCAGAACAAAAGAAAGCACAGAGTCCCAGATTTTATGCTGTCCTGGAGAGCTTGCAGAGCACTGGGGAAAGGCAGGCAGAGAATTCCCTGCTAGCACCTTCTCTGTGCCTGGGAAGCAGAAGTGTTCACATTGCTTCGCAGAATCGCTTTTGTGCAGAAAACAGTAACACTTGTTCAGAACGAAAGAAAGCACAGAGCCCCAGATTTTATGTTGTCCTCTAGAGCTTGCAGAGCACTGGGGAAAGGCAGGCAGAGAATTCCCTGCTAGCACCTTCTCTGTGCCTGGGAAGCAGAAGTGTTCACATTGCTTCGCAGAATCGCTTTTGTGCAGAAAACAGTAACACTTGTTCAGAACGAAAGAAAGCACAGAGCCCCAGATTTTATGTTATCCTCTAGAGCTTGCAGAGCACTGGGGAAAGGCAGGCAGAGAATTCCCTGCTAGCACCTTCTCTGTGCCTGGGAAGCAGAAGTGTTCACATTGCTTCGCAGAATCGCTTTTGTGCAGAAAACAGTAACACTTGTTCAGAACAAAAGAAAGCACAGAGCCCCAGATTTTATGCTGTCCTGGAGAGCTTGCAGAGCACTGGGGAAAGGCAGGCAGAGAATTCCCTGCTAGCACCTTCTCTGTGCCTGGGAAGCAAAAGTGTTCACATTGCTTCGCAGAATCGCTTTTGTGCAGAAAACAGTAACACTTGTTCAGAACAAAAGAAAGCACAGAGCCCCAGATTTTATGCTGTCCTGGAGAGCTTGCAGAGCACTGGGGAAAGGCAGGCAGAGAATTCCCTGCTAGCACCTTCTCTGTGCCTGGGAAGCAGAAGTGTTCACATTGCTTCGCAGAATCGCTTTTGTGCAGAAAACAGTAACACTTGTTCAGAACGAAAGAAAGCACAGAGCCCCAGATTTTATGCTGTCCTGGAGAGCTTGCAGAGCACTGGGGAAAGGCAGGCAGAGAATTCCCTGCTAGCACCTCCTCTGTGCCTGGGAAGCAGAAGTGTTCACATTGCTTCGCAGAATCGCTTTTGTGCAGAAAACAGTAACACTTGTTCAGAACGAAAGAAAGCACAGAGCCCCAGATTTTATGCTGTCCTGGAGAGCTTGCAGAGCACTGGGGAAAGGCAGGCAGAGAATTCCCTGCTAGCACCTCCTCTGTGCCTGGGAAGCAGAAGTGTTCACATTGCTTCGCAGAATCGCTTTTGTGCAGAAAACAGTAACACTTGTTCAGAACGAAAGAAAGCACAGAGCCCCAGATTTGCTGTTGTCCTGGAGAGCTTGCAGAGCACTGGGGAAAGGCAGGCAGAGAATTCCCTGCTAGCACCTTCTCTGTGCCTGTTCACATTGCTTCGCAGAATCGCTTTTGTGCAGAAAACAGTAACACTTGTTCAGAACAAAAGAAAGCAAAGAGTCCCAGATTTTATGCTGTACTGGAGAGCTTGCAGAGCACTGGGGAAAGGCAGGCAGAGAATTCCCTGCTAGCACCTTCTCTGTGCCTGGGAAGCAAAAGTGTTCACATTGCTTCGCAGAATCGCTTTTGTGCAGAAAACAGTAACACTTGTTCAGAACGAAAGAAAGCACAGAGCCCCAGATTTTATGTTGTCCTCTAGAGCTTGCAGAGCACTGGGGAAAGGCAGGCAGAGAATTCCCTGCTAGCACCTTCTCTGTGCCTGGGAAGCAGAAGTGTTCACATTGCTTCGCAGAATCGCTTTTGTGCAGAAAACAGTAACACTTGTTCAGAATAAAAGAAAGCACAGAGCCCCAGATTTTATGCTGTCCTGGAGAGCTTGCAGAGCACTGGGGAAAGGCAGGCAGAGAATTCCCTGCTAGCACCTTCTCTGTGCCTGGGAAGCAGAAGTGTTCACATTGCTTCGCAGAATCGCTTTTGTGCAGAAAACAGTAACTCTTGTTAGGAACGAAAGAAAACACCGAGCCCCAGATTTTATGTTGTCCTGGAGAGCTTGCAGAGCACTGGGGAAAGGCAGGCAGAGAATTCCCTGCTAGCACCTTCTCTGTGCCTGGGAAGCAGAAGTGTTCACATTGCTTCGCAGAATCGCTTTTGTGCAGAAAACAGTAACTCTTGTTAGGAACGAAAGAAAACACCGAGCCCCAGATTTTATGTTGTCCTGGAGAGCTTGCAGAGCACTGGGGAAAGGCAGGCAGAGAATTCCCTGCTAGCACCTTCTCTGTGCCTGGGAAGCAAAAGTGTTCACATTGCTTCGCAGAATCGCTTTTGTGCAGAAAACAGTAACACTTGTTCAGAACGAAAGAAAGCACAGAGCCCCAGATTTTATGCTGTCCTGGAGAGCTTGCAGAGCACTGGGGAAAGGCAGGCAGAGAATTCCCTGCTAGCACCTTCTCTGTGCCTGTTCACATTGCTTCGCAGAATCGCTTTTGTGCAGAAAACAGTAACACTTGTTCAGAACAAAAGAAAGCACAGAGTCCCAGATTTTATGCTGTCCTGGAGAGCTTGCAGAGCACTGGGGAAAGGCAGGCAGAGAATTCCCTGCTAGCACCTTCTCTGTGCCTGGGAAGCAAAAGTGTTCACATTGCTTCGCAGAATCGCTTTTGTGCAGAAAACACTAACACTTGTTCAGAACGAAAGAAAGCACAGAGCCCCAGATTTTATGCTGTCCTGGAGAGCTTGCAGAGCACTGGGGAAAGGCAGGCAGAGAATTCCCTGCTAGCACCTTCTCTGTGCCTGGGAAGCAAAAGTGTTCACATTGCTTCGCAGAATCGCTTTTGTGCAGAAAACAGTAACACTTGTTCAGAACGAAAGAAAGCACAGAGCCCCAGATTTGCTGTTGTCCTGGAGAGCTTGCAGAGCACTGGGGAAAGGCAGGCAGAGAATTCCCTGCTAGCACCTTCTCTGTGCCTGTTCACATTGCTTCGCAGAATCGCTTTTGTGCAGAAAACACTAACACTTGTTCAGAACAAAAGAAAGCAAAGAGTCCCAGATTTTATGCTGTACTGGAGAGCTTGCAGAGCACTGGGGAAAGGCAGGCAGAGAATTCCCTGCTAGCACCTTCTCTGTGCCTGGGAAGCAAAAGTGTTCACATTGCTTCGCAGAATCGCTTTTGTGCAGAAAACAGTAACACTTGTTCAGAACGAAAGAAAGCACAGAGCCCCAGATTTTATGCTGTCCTGGAGAGCTTGCAGAGCACTGGGGAAAGGCAGGCAGAGAATTCCCTGCTAGCACCTTCTCTGTGCCTGTTCACATTGCTTCGCAGAATCGCTTTTGTGCAGAAAACAGTAACACTTGTTCAGAACAAAAGAAAGCACAGAGTCCCAGATTTTATGCTGTCCTGGAGAGCTTGCAGAGCACTGGGGAAAGGCAGGCAGAGAATTCCCTGCTAGCACCTTCTCTGTGCCTGTTCACATTGCTTCGCAGAATCGCTTTTGTGCAGAAAACACTAACACTTGTTCAGAACAAAAGAAAGCAAAGAGTCCCAGATTTTATGCTGTACTGGAGAGCTTGCAGAGCACTGTGGAAAGGCAGGCAGAGAATTCCCTGCTAGCACCTTCTCTGTGCCTGGGAAGCAAAAGTGTTCACATTGCTTCGCAGAATCGCTTTTGTGCAGAAAATAGTAACACTTGTTCAGAACAAAAGAAAGCACAGAGACCCAGATTTTATGCTGTCCTGGAGAGCTTGCAGAGCACTGGGGAAAGGCAGGCAGAGAATTCCCTGCTAGCACCTTCTCTGTGCCTGGGAAGCAGAAGTGTTCACATTGCTTCGCAGAATCGCTTTTGTGCAGAAAACAGTAACACCTGTTCAGAACAAAAGAAAGCACAGAGCCCCAGATTTTATGCTGTCCTGGAGAGCTTGCAGAGCACTGGGGAAAGGCAGGCAGAGAATTCCCTGCTAGCACCTTCTCTGTGCCTGGGAAGCAGAAGTGTTCACATTGCTTCGCAGAATCGCTTTTGTGCAGAAAACACTAACACTTGTTCAGAACGAAAGAAAGCACAGAGCCCCAGATTTTATGCTGTCCTGGAGAGCTTGCAGAGCACTGGGGAAAGGCAGGCAGAGAATTCCCTGCTAGCACCTTCTCTGTGCCTGGGAAGCAGAAGTGTTCACATTGCTTCGCAGAATCGCTTTTGTGCAGAAAACACTAACACTTGTTCAGAACAAAAGAAAACACAGAGCCCCAGATTTTATGCTGTCCTGGAGAGCTTGCAGAGCACTGGGGAAAGGCAGGCAGAGAATTCCCTGCTAGCACCTTCTCTGTGCCTGTTCACATTGCTTCGCAGAATCGCTTTTGTGCAGAAAACAGTAACACTTGTTCAGAACAAAAGAAAGCACAGAGTCCCAGATTTTATGCTGTCCTGGAGAGCTTGCAGAGCACTGGGGAAAGGCAGGCAGAGAATTCCCTGCTAGCACCTTCTCTGTGCCTGGGAAGCAGAAGTGTTCACATTGCTTCGCAGAATCGCTTTTGTGCAGAAAACAGTAACACTTGTTCAGAACGAAAGAAAGCACAGAGCCCCAGATTTTATGTTGTCCTCTAGAGCTTGCAGAGCACTGGGGAAAGGCAGGCAGAGAATTCCCTGCTAGCACCTTCTCTGTGCCTGGGAAGCAGAAGTGTTCACATTGCTTCGCAGAATCGCTTTTGTGCAGAAAACAGTAACACTTGTTCAGAACGAAAGAAAGCACAGAGCCCCAGATTTTATGTTGTCCTCTAGAGCTTGCAGAGCACTGGGGAAAGGCAGGCAGAGAATTCCCTGCTAGCACCTTCTCTGTGCCTGGGAAGCAGAAGTGTTCACATTGCTTCGCAGAATCGCTTTTGTGCAGAAAACACTAACACTTGTTCAGAACAAAAGAAAACACAGAGCCCCAGATTTTATGCTGTCCTGGAGAGCTTGCAGAGCACTGGGGAAAGGCAGGCAGAGAATTCCCTGCTAGCACCTTCTCTGTGCCTGTTCACATTGCTTCGCAGAATCGCTTTTGTGCAGAAAACAGTAACACTTGTTCAGAACAAAAGAAAGCACAGAGTCCCAGATTTTATGCTGTCCTGGAGAGCTTGCAGAGCACTGGGGAAAGGCAGGCAGAGAATTCCCTGCTAGCACCTTCTCTGTGCCTGGGAAGCAGAAGTGTTCACATTGCTTCGCAGAATCGCTTTTGTGCAGAAAACAGTAACACTTGTTCAGAACGAAAGAAAGCACAGAGCCCCAGATTTTATGTTGTCCTCTAGAGCTTGCAGAGCACTGGGGAAAGGCAGGCAGAGAATTCCCTGCTAGCACCTTCTCTGTGCCTGGGAAGCAGAAGTGTTCACATTGCTTCGCAGAATCGCTTTTGTGCAGAAAACAGTAACACTTGTTCAGAACGAAAGAAAGCACAGAGCCCCAGATTTTATGTTATCCTCTAGAGCTTGCAGAGCACTGGGGAAAGGCAGGCAGAGAATTCCCTGCTAGCACCTTCTCTGTGCCTGGGAAGCAGAAGTGTTCACATTGCTTCGCAGAATCGCTTTTGTGCAGAAAACAGTAACACTTGTTCAGAACAAAAGAAAGCACAGAGCCCCAGATTTTATGCTGTCCTGGAGAGCTTGCAGAGCACTGGGGAAAGGCAGGCAGAGAATTCCCTGCTAGCACCTTCTCTGTGCCTGGGAAGCAAAAGTGTTCACATTGCTTCGCAGAATCGCTTTTGTGCAGAAAACAGTAACACTTGTTCAGAACAAAAGAAAGCACAGAGCCCCAGATTTTATGCTGTCCTGGAGAGCTTGCAGAGCACTGGGGAAAGGCAGGCAGAGAATTCCCTGCTAGCACCTTCTCTGTGCCTGGGAAGCAGAAGTGTTCACATTGCTTCGCAGAATCGCTTTTGTGCAGAAAACAGTAACACTTGTTCAGAACGAAAGAAAGCACAGAGCCCCAGATTTTATGCTGTCCTGGAGAGCTTGCAGAGCACTGGGGAAAGGCAGGCAGAGAATTCCCTGCTAGCACCTCCTCTGTGCCTGGGAAGCAGAAGTGTTCACATTGCTTCGCAGAATCGCTTTTGTGCAGAAAACAGTAACACTTGTTCAGAACGAAAGAAAGCACAGAGCCCCAGATTTTATGCTGTCCTGGAGAGCTTGCAGAGCACTGGGGAAAGGCAGGCAGAGAATTCCCTGCTAGCACCTCCTCTGTGCCTGGGAAGCAGAAGTGTTCACATTGCTTCGCAGAATCGCTTTTGTGCAGAAAACAGTAACACTTGTTCAGAACGAAAGAAAGCACAGAGCCCCAGATTTGCTGTTGTCCTGGAGAGCTTGCAGAGCACTGGGGAAAGGCAGGCAGAGAATTCCCTGCTAGCACCTTCTCTGTGCCTGTTCACATTGCTTCGCAGAATCGCTTTTGTGCAGAAAACAGTAACACTTGTTCAGAACAAAAGAAAGCAAAGAGTCCCAGATTTTATGCTGTACTGGAGAGCTTGCAGAGCACTGGGGAAAGGCAGGCAGAGAATTCCCTGCTAGCACCTTCTCTGTGCCTGGGAAGCAAAAGTGTTCACATTGCTTCGCAGAATCGCTTTTGTGCAGAAAACAGTAACACTTGTTCAGAACGAAAGAAAGCACAGAGCCCCAGATTTTATGTTGTCCTCTAGAGCTTGCAGAGCACTGGGGAAAGGCAGGCAGAGAATTCCCTGCTAGCACCTTCTCTGTGCCTGGGAAGCAGAAGTGTTCACATTGCTTCGCAGAATCGCTTTTGTGCAGAAAACAGTAACACTTGTTCAGAATAAAAGAAAGCACAGAGCCCCAGATTTTATGCTGTCCTGGAGAGCTTGCAGAGCACTGGGGAAAGGCAGGCAGAGAATTCCCTGCTAGCACCTTCTCTGTGCCTGGGAAGCAGAAGTGTTCACATTGCTTCGCAGAATCGCTTTTGTGCAGAAAACAGTAACTCTTGTTAGGAACGAAAGAAAACACCGAGCCCCAGATTTTATGTTGTCCTGGAGAGCTTGCAGAGCACTGGGGAAAGGCAGGCAGAGAATTCCCTGCTAGCACCTTCTCTGTGCCTGGGAAGCAGAAGTGTTCACATTGCTTCGCAGAATCGCTTTTGTGCAGAAAACAGTAACTCTTGTTAGGAACGAAAGAAAACACAGAGCCCCAGATTTTATGTTGTCCTGGAGAGCTTGCAGAGCACTGGGGAAAGGCAGGCAGAGAATTCCCTGCTAGCACCTTCTCTGTGCCTGGGAAGCAAAAGTGTTCACATTGCTTCGCAGAATCGCTTTTGTGCAGAAAACAGTAACACTTGTTCAGAACGAAAGAAAGCACAGAGCCCCAGATTTTATGCTGTCCTGGAGAGCTTGCAGAGCACTGGGGAAAGGCAGGCAGAGAATTCCCTGCTAGCACCTTCTCTGTGCCTGTTCACATTGCTTCGCAGAATCGCTTTTGTGCAGAAAACAGTAACACTTGTTCAGAACAAAAGAAAGCACAGAGTCCCAGATTTTATGCTGTCCTGGAGAGCTTGCAGAGCACTGGGGAAAGGCAGGCAGAGAATTCACTGCTAGCACCTTCTCTGTGCCTGGGAAGCAAAAGTGTTCACATTGCTTCGCAGAATCGCTTTTGTGCAGAAAACACTAACACTTGTTCAGAACGAAAGAAAGCACAGAGCCCCAGATTTTATGCTGTCCTGGAGAGCTTGCAGAGCACTGGGGAAAGGCAGGCAGAGAATTCCCTGCTAGCACCTTCTCTGTGCCTGGGAAGCAAAAGTGTTCACATTGCTTCGCAGAATCGCTTTTGTGCAGAAAACAGTAACACTTGTTCAGAACGAAAGAAAGCACAGAGCCCCAGATTTGCTGTTGTCCTGGAGAGCTTGCAGAGCACTGGGGAAAGGCAGGCAGAGAATTCCCTGCTAGCACCTTCTCTGTGCCTGTTCACATTGCTTCGCAGAATCGCTTTTGTGCAGAAAACACTAACACTTGTTCAGAACAAAAGAAAGCAAAGAGTCCCAGATTTTATGCTGTACTGGAGAGCTTGCAGAGCACTGGGGAAAGGCAGGCAGAGAATTCCCTGCTAGCACCTTCTCTGTGCCTGGGAAGCAGAAGTGTTCACATTGCTTCGCAGAATCACTTTTGTGCAGAAAACAGTAACTCTTGTTAGGAACGAAAGAAAACACAGAGCCCCAGATTTTATGTTGTCCTGGAGAGCTTGCAGAGCACTGGGGAAAGGCAGGCAGAGAATTCCCTGCTAGCACCTTCTCTGTGCCTGGGAAGCAGAAGTGTTCACATTGCTTCGCAGAATCGCTTTTGTGCAGAAAACAGTAACACTTGTTCAGAACAAAAGAAAGCACAGAGCCCCAGATTTTATGCTGTCCTGGAGAGCTTGCAGAGCACTGGGGAAAGGCAGGCAGAGAATTCCCTGCTAGCACCTTCTCTGTGCCTGGGAAGCAGAAGTGTTCACATTGCTTCGCAGAATCGCTTTTGTGCAGAAAACAGTAACACTTGTTCAGAACGAAAGAAAGCACAGAGCCCCAGATTTTATGCTGTCCTGGAGAGCTTGCAGAGCACTGGGGAAAGGCAGGCAGAGAATTCCCTGCTAGCACCTTCTCTGTGCCTGGGAAGCAGAAGTGTTCACATTGCTTCGCAGAATCACTTTTGTGCAGAAAACAGTAACACTTGTTCAGAACGAAAGAAAGCACAGAGCCCCAGATTTGCTGTTGTCCTGGAGAGCTTGCAGAGCACTGGGGAAAGGCAGGCAGAGAATTCCCTGCTAGCACCTTCTCTGTGCCTGGGAAGCAAAAGTGTTCACATTGCTTCGCAGAATCGCTTTTGTGCAGAAAACACTAACACTTGTTCAGAACGAAAGAAAGCACAGAGCCCCAGATTTTATGCTGTCCTGGAGAGCTTGCAGAGCACTGGGGAAAAGCAGGCAGAGAATTCCCTGCTAGCACCTTCTCTGTGCCTGGGAAGCAGAAGTGTTCACATTGCTTCGCAGAATCGCTTTTGTGCAGAAAACAGTAACACTTGTTCAGAACAAAAGAAAGCACAGAGCCCCAGATTTTATGTTGTCCTCTAGAGCTTGCAGAGCACTGGGGAAAGGCAGGCAGAGAATTCCCTGCTAGCACCTTCTCTGTGCCTGGGAAGCAGAAGTGTTCACATTGCTTCGCAGAATCGCTTTTGTGCAGAAAACAGTAACTCTTGTTAGGAACGAAAGAAAACACAGAGCCCCAGATTTTATGTTGTCCTGGAGAGCTTGCAGAGCACTGGGGAAAGGCAGGCAGAGAATTCCCTGCTAGCACCTTCTCTGTGCCTGGGAAGCAGAAGTGTTCACATTGCTTCGCAGAATCGCTTTTGTGCAGAAAACAGTAACACTTGTTCAGAACGAAAGAAAGCACAGAGCCCCAGATTTTATGCTGTCCTGGAGAGCTTGCAGAGCACTGGGGAAAGGCAGGCAGAGAATTCCCTGCTAGCACCTTCTCTGTGCCTGGGAAGCAGAAGTGTTCACATTGCTTCGCAGAATCACTTTTGTGCAGAAAACAGTAACACTTGTTCAGAACGAAAGAAAACACAGAGCCCCAGATTTTATGCTGTCCTGGAGAGCTTGCAGAGCACTGGGGAAAGGCAGGCAGAGAATTCCCTGCTAGCACCTTCTCTGTGCCTGGGAAGCAGAAGTGTTCACATTGCTTCGCAGAATCGCTTTTGTGCAGAAAACAGTAACACTTGTTCAGAACGAAAGAAAGCACAGAGCCCCAGATTTTATGCTGTCCTGGAGAGCTTGCAGAGCACTGGGGAAAGGCAGGCAGAGAATTCCCTGCTAGCACCTTCTCTGTGCCTGGGAAGCAGAAGTGTTCACATTGCTTCGCAGAATCACTTTTGTGCAGAGAACAGTAACACTTGTTCAGAACGAAAGAAAGCACAGAGCCCCAGATTTGCTGTTGTCCTGGAGAGCTTGCAGAGCACTGGGGAAAGGCAGGCAGAGAATTCCCTGCTAGCACCTTCTCTGTGCCTGGGAAGCAAAAGTGTTCACATTGCTTCGCAGAATCGCTTTTGTGCAGAAAACACTAACACTTGTTCAGAACGAAAGAAAGCACAGAGCCCCAGATTTGCTGTTGTCCTGGAGAGCTTGCAGAGCACTGGGGAAAGGCAGGCAGAGAATTCCCTGCTAGCACCTTCTCTGTGCCTGGGAAGCAAAAGTGTTCACATTGCTTCGCAGAATCGCTTTTGTGCAGAAAACAGTAACTCTTGTTAGGAACGACAGAAAACACAGAGCCCCAGATTTTATGTTGTCCTGGAGAGCTTGCAGAGCACTGGGGAAAGGCAGGCAGAGAATTCCCTGCTAGCACCTTCTCTGTGCCTGGGAAGCAGAAGTGTTCACATTGCTTCGCAGAATCGCTTTTGTGCAGAAAACAGTAACTCTTGTTAGGAACGAAAGACAGCACAGAGCCCCAGATTTTATGCTGTCCTGGAGAGCTTGCAGAGCACTGGGGAAAGGCAGGCAGAGAATTCCCTGCTAGCACCTTCTCTGTGCCTGGGAAGCAGAAGTGTTCACATTGCTTCGCAGAATCACTTTTGTGCAGAAAACACTAACACTTGTTCAGAACATAAGAAAGCAAAGAGTCCCAGATTTTATGCTGTCCTGGAGAGCTTGCAGAGCACTGGGGAAAGGCAGGCAGAGAATTCCCTGCTAGCACCTTCTCTGTGCCTGGGAAGCAGAAGTGTTCACATTGCTTCGCAGAATCACTTTTGTGCAGAAAACAGTAACTCTTGTTAGGAACGAAAGAAAACACAGAGCCCCAGATTTTATGTTGTCCTGGAGAGCTTGCAGAGCACTGGGGAAAGGCAGGCAGAGAATTCCCTGCTAGCACCTTCTCTGTGCCTGGGAAGCAGAAGTGTTCACATTGCTTCGCAGAATCGCTTTTGTGCAGAAAACAGTAACACTTGTTCAGAACAAAAGAAAGCACAGAGCCCCAGATTTTATGTTGGTTCGGAGAGCTTGCAGAGCACTGGGGAAAGGCAGGCAGAGAATTCCCTGCTAGCACCTTCTCTGTGCCTGTTCACATTACTTCGCAGAATCGCTTTTCTGCAGAAAACAGTAACACTTGTTCAGAACGAAAGAAAGCACAGAGCCCCAGATTTTATGCTGTCCTGGAGAGCTTGCAGAGCACTGGGGAAAGGCAGGCAGAGAATTCCCTGCTAGCACCTTCTCTGTGCCTGGGAAGCAGAAGTGTTCACATTGCTTCGCAGAATCGCTTTTGTGCAGAAAACAGTAACACTTGTTCAGAACAAAAGAAAGCACAGAGCCCCAGATTTTATGCTGTCCTGGAGAGATTGCAGAGCACTGGGGAAAGGCAGGCAGAGAATTCCCTGCTAGCACCTTCTCTGTGCCTGGGAAGCAGAAGTGTTCACATTGCTTCGCAGAATCACTTTTGTGCAGAAAACAGTAACACTTGTTCAGAACGAAAGAAAGCACAGAGCCGCAGATTTTATGCTGTACTGGAGAGCTTGCAGAGCACTGGGGAAAGGCAGGCAGAGAATTCCCTGCTAGCACCTTCTCTGTGCCTGGGAAGCAGAAGTGTTCACATTGCTTCGCAGAATCGCTTTTGTGCAGAAAACAGTAACTCTTGTTAGGAACGAAAGAAAACACAGAGCCCCAGATTTTATGCTGTCCTGGAGAGCTTGCAGAGCACTGGGGAAAGGCAGGCAGAGAATTCCCTGCTAGCACCTTCTCTGTGCCTGGGAAGCAGAAGTGTTCACATCGCTTCGCAGAATCGCTTTTGTGCAGAAAACAGTAACACTTGTTCAGAACAAAAGAAAGCACAGAGCCCCAGATTTTATGCTGTCCTGGAGAGCTTGCAGAGCACTGGGGAAAGGCAGGCAGAGAATTCCCTGCTAGCACCTTCTCTGTGCCTGGGAAGCAGAAGTGTTCACATTGCTTCGCAGAATCACTTTTGTGCAGAAAACAGTAACACTTGTTCAGAACAAAAGAAAGCACAGAGCCCCAGATTTGCTGTTGTCCTGGAGAGCTTGCAGAGCACTGGGGAAAGGCAGGCAGAGAATTCCCTGCTAGCACCTTCTCTGTGCCTGTTCACATTGCTTCGCAGAATCGCTTTTGTGCAGAAAACAGTAACACTTGTTCAGAACAAAAGAAAGCACAGAGCCCCAGATTTTATGTTGGTTCGGAGAGCTTGCAGAGCACTGGGGAAAGGCAGGCAGAGAATTCCCTGCTAGCACCTTCTCTGTGCCTGTTCACATTGCTTCGCAGAATCGCTTTTGTGCAGAAAACACTAACACTTGTTCAGAACGAAAGAAAGCACAGAGCCCCAGATTTTATGTTGTCCCGGAGAGCTTGCAGAGCACTGGGGAAAGGCAGGCAGAGAATTCCCTGCTAGCACCTTCTCTGTGCCTGGGAAGCAAAAGTGTTCACATTGCTTCGCAGAATCGCTTTTGTGCAGAAAACACTAACACTTGTTCAGAACGAAAGAAAGCACAGAGCCGCAGATTTTATGTTGTCCTGGAGAGCTTGCAGAGCACTGGGGAAAAGCAGGCAGAGAATTCCCTGCTAGCACCTTCTCTGTGCCTGGGAAGCAGAAGTGTTCACATTGCTTCGCAGAATCGCTTTTGTGCAGAAAACAGTAACACTTGTTCAGAACAAAAGAAAGCACAGAGCCCCAGATTTTATGCTGTCCTGGAGAGCTTGCAGAGCACTGGGGAAAGGCAGGCAGAGAATTCCCTGCTAGCACCTTCTCTG
This sequence comes from Strix uralensis, assembly GCF_047716275.1. Classification (NCBI taxonomy): domain Eukaryota; kingdom Metazoa; phylum Chordata; class Aves; order Strigiformes; family Strigidae; genus Strix; species Strix uralensis. The sequence continues at coordinate 598,728 of NC_134005.1, read as the reverse complement.
TGCCTGTTCACATTGCTTCGCAGAATCGCTTTTGTGCAGAAAACAGTAACACTTTTTCAGAACAAAAGAAAGCACAGAGCCGCAGATTTTATGCTGTACTGGAGAGCTTGCAGAGCACTGGGGAAAGGCAGGCAGAGAATTCCCTGCTAGCACCTTCTCTGTGCCTGGGAAGCAAAAGTGTTCACATTGCTTCGCAGAATCGCTTTTGTGCAGAAAATAGTAACACTTTTTCAGAACAAAAGAAAGCACAGAGCCCCAGATTTTATGTTGTCCTGGAGAGCTTGCAGAGCACTGGGGAAAGGCAGGCAGAGAATTCCCTGCTAGCACCTTCTCTGTGCCTGGGAAGCAGAAGTGTTCACATTGCTTCGCAGAATCGCTTTTGTGCAGAAAACAGTAACACTTGTTCAGAACAAAAGAAAGCACAGAGCCCCAGATTTTATGTTGTCCTCTAGAGCTTGCAGAGCACTGGGGAAAGGCAGGCAGAGAATTCCCTGCTAGCACCTTCTCTGTGCCTGTTCACATTGCTTCGCAGAATCGCTTTTGTGCAGAAAACACTAACACTTGTTCAGAACGAAAGAAAGCACAGAGCCCCAGATTTTATGTTGTCCCGGAGAGCTTGCAGAGCACTGTGGAAAGGCAGGCAGAGAATTCCCTGCTAGCACCTTCTCTGTGCCTGGGAAGCAGATGTGTTCACATTGCTTCGCAGAATCACTTTTGTGCAGAAAACAGTAACTCTTGTTAGGAACGAAAGAAAACACAAAACCCCAGATTTTATGTTGTCCTGGAGAGCTTGCAGAGCACTGGGGAAAGGCAGGCAGAGAATTCCCTGCTAGCACCTTCTCTGTGCCTGGGAAGCAGAAGTGTTCACATTGCTTCGCAGAATCGCTTTTGTGCAGAAAACAGTAACACTTGTTCAGAACAAAAGAAAGCACAGAGCCCCAGATTTTATGTTGTCCTCTAGAGCTTGCAGAGCACTGGGGAAAGGCAGGCAGAGAATTCCCTGCTAGCACCTTCTCTGTGCCTGGGAAGCAAAAGTGTTCACATTGCTTCGCAGAATCGCTTTTGTGCAGAAAACAGTAACACTTGTTCAGAACGAAAGAAAACACAGAGCCCCAGATTTTATGCTGTCCTGGAGAGCTTGCAGAGCACTGGGGAAAGGCAGGCAGAGAATTCCCTGCTAGCACCTTCTCTGTGCCTGGGAAGCAGAAGTGTTCACATTGCTTCGCAGAATCACTTTTGTGCAGAAAACAGTAACACTTGTTCAGAACGAAAGAAAGCACAGAGCCGCAGATTTTATGCTGTCCTGGAGAGCTTGCAGAGCACTGGGGAAAGGCAGGCAGAGAATTCCCTGCTAGCACCTTCTCTGTGCCTGGGAAGCAAAAGTGTTCACATTGCTTCGCAGAATCGCTTTTGTGCAGAAAACACTAACACTTGTTCAGAACGAAAGAAAGCACAGAGCCGCAGATTTTATGCTGTGCTGGAGAGCTTGCAGAGCACTGGGGAAAAGCAGGCAGAGAATTCCCTGCTAGCACCTCCTCTGTGCCTGGGAAGCAGAAGTGTTCACATTTCTTCGCAGAATCACTTTTGTGCAGAAAACAGTAACACTTGTTCAGAACGAAAGAAAGCACAGAGCCCCAGATTTGCTGTTGTCCTGGAGAGCTTGCAGAGCACTGGGGAAAGGCAGGCAGAGAATTCCCTGCTAGCACCTTCTCTGTGCCTGGGAAGCAGAAGTGTTCACATTGCTTCGCAGAATCGCTTTTGTGCAGAAAACAGTAACACTTGTTCAGAACAAAAGAAAGCACAGAGCCCCAGATTTTATGTTGTCCTCTAGAGCTTGCAGAGCACTGGGGAAAGGCAGGCAGAGAATTCCCTGCTAGCACCTTCTCTGTGCCTGGGAAGCAGAAGTGTTCACATTGCTTCGCAGAATCGCTTTTGTGCAGAAAACAGTAACTCTTGTTAGGAACGAAAGAAAACACAGAGCCCCAGATTTTATGTTGTCCTGGAGAGCTTGCAGAGCACTGGGGAAAGGCAGGCAGAGAATTCCCTGCTAGCACCTTCTCTGTGCCTGGGAAGCAGAAGTGTTCACATTGCTTCGCAGAATCGCTTTTGTGCAGAAAACAGTAACACTTGTTCAGAACGAAAGAAAGCACAGAGCCCCAGATTTTATGCTGTCCTGGAGAGCTTGCAGAGCACTGGGGAAAGGCAGGCAGAGAATTCCCTGCTAGCACCTTCTCTGTGCCTGGGAAGCAGAAGTGTTCACATTGCTTCGCAGAATCACTTTTGTGCAGAAAACAGTAACACCTGTTCAGAACAAAAGAAAGCACAGAGCCCCAGATTTTATGCTGTCCTGGAGAGCTTGCAGAGCACTGGGGAAAGGCAGGCAGAGAATTCCCTGCTAGCACCTTCTCTGTGCCTGGGAAGCAGAAGTGTTCACATTGCTTCGCAGAATCGCTTTTGTGCAGAAAACACTAACACTTGTTCAGAACGAAAGAAAGCACAGAGCCCCAGATTTTATGCTGTCCTGGAGAGCTTGCAGAGCACTGGGGAAAGGCAGGCAGAGAATTCCCTGCTAGCACCTTCTCTGTGCCTGGGAAGCAGAAGTGTTCACATTGCTTCGCAGAATCGCTTTTGTGCAGAAAACACTAACACTTGTTCAGAACAAAAGAAAACACAGAGCCCCAGATTTTATGCTGTCCTGGAGAGCTTGCAGAGCACTGGGGAAAGGCAGGCAGAGAATTCCCTGCTAGCACCTTCTCTGTGCCTGTTCACATTGCTTCGCAGAATCGCTTTTGTGCAGAAAACAGTAACACTTGTTCAGAACAAAAGAAAGCACAGAGTCCCAGATTTTATGCTGTCCTGGAGAGCTTGCAGAGCACTGGGGAAAGGCAGGCAGAGAATTCCCTGCTAGCACCTTCTCTGTGCCTGGGAAGCAGAAGTGTTCACATTGCTTCGCAGAATCGCTTTTGTGCAGAAAACAGTAACACTTGTTCAGAACGAAAGAAAGCACAGAGCCCCAGATTTTATGTTGTCCTCTAGAGCTTGCAGAGCACTGGGGAAAGGCAGGCAGAGAATTCCCTGCTAGCACCTTCTCTGTGCCTGGGAAGCAGAAGTGTTCACATTGCTTCGCAGAATCGCTTTTGTGCAGAAAACAGTAACACTTGTTCAGAACGAAAGAAAGCACAGAGCCCCAGATTTTATGTTGTCCTCTAGAGCTTGCAGAGCACTGGGGAAAGGCAGGCAGAGAATTCCCTGCTAGCACCTTCTCTGTGCCTGGGAAGCAGAAGTGTTCACATTGCTTCGCAGAATCGCTTTTGTGCAGAAAACACTAACACTTGTTCAGAACAAAAGAAAACACAGAGCCCCAGATTTTATGCTGTCCTGGAGAGCTTGCAGAGCACTGGGGAAAGGCAGGCAGAGAATTCCCTGCTAGCACCTTCTCTGTGCCTGTTCACATTGCTTCGCAGAATCGCTTTTGTGCAGAAAACAGTAACACTTGTTCAGAACAAAAGAAAGCACAGAGTCCCAGATTTTATGCTGTCCTGGAGAGCTTGCAGAGCACTGGGGAAAGGCAGGCAGAGAATTCCCTGCTAGCACCTTCTCTGTGCCTGGGAAGCAGAAGTGTTCACATTGCTTCGCAGAATCGCTTTTGTGCAGAAAACAGTAACACTTGTTCAGAACGAAAGAAAGCACAGAGCCCCAGATTTTATGTTGTCCTCTAGAGCTTGCAGAGCACTGGGGAAAGGCAGGCAGAGAATTCCCTGCTAGCACCTTCTCTGTGCCTGGGAAGCAGAAGTGTTCACATTGCTTCGCAGAATCGCTTTTGTGCAGAAAACAGTAACACTTGTTCAGAACGAAAGAAAGCACAGAGCCCCAGATTTTATGTTATCCTCTAGAGCTTGCAGAGCACTGGGGAAAGGCAGGCAGAGAATTCCCTGCTAGCACCTTCTCTGTGCCTGGGAAGCAGAAGTGTTCACATTGCTTCGCAGAATCGCTTTTGTGCAGAAAACAGTAACACTTGTTCAGAACAAAAGAAAGCACAGAGCCCCAGATTTTATGCTGTCCTGGAGAGCTTGCAGAGCACTGGGGAAAGGCAGGCAGAGAATTCCCTGCTAGCACCTTCTCTGTGCCTGGGAAGCAAAAGTGTTCACATTGCTTCGCAGAATCGCTTTTGTGCAGAAAACAGTAACACTTGTTCAGAACAAAAGAAAGCACAGAGCCCCAGATTTTATGCTGTCCTGGAGAGCTTGCAGAGCACTGGGGAAAGGCAGGCAGAGAATTCCCTGCTAGCACCTTCTCTGTGCCTGGGAAGCAGAAGTGTTCACATTGCTTCGCAGAATCGCTTTTGTGCAGAAAACAGTAACACTTGTTCAGAACGAAAGAAAGCACAGAGCCCCAGATTTTATGCTGTCCTGGAGAGCTTGCAGAGCACTGGGGAAAGGCAGGCAGAGAATTCCCTGCTAGCACCTCCTCTGTGCCTGGGAAGCAGAAGTGTTCACATTGCTTCGCAGAATCGCTTTTGTGCAGAAAACAGTAACACTTGTTCAGAACGAAAGAAAGCACAGAGCCCCAGATTTTATGCTGTCCTGGAGAGCTTGCAGAGCACTGGGGAAAGGCAGGCAGAGAATTCCCTGCTAGCACCTCCTCTGTGCCTGGGAAGCAGAAGTGTTCACATTGCTTCGCAGAATCGCTTTTGTGCAGAAAACAGTAACACTTGTTCAGAACGAAAGAAAGCACAGAGCCCCAGATTTGCTGTTGTCCTGGAGAGCTTGCAGAGCACTGGGGAAAGGCAGGCAGAGAATTCCCTGCTAGCACCTTCTCTGTGCCTGTTCACATTGCTTCGCAGAATCGCTTTTGTGCAGAAAACAGTAACACTTGTTCAGAACAAAAGAAAGCAAAGAGTCCCAGATTTTATGCTGTACTGGAGAGCTTGCAGAGCACTGGGGAAAGGCAGGCAGAGAATTCCCTGCTAGCACCTTCTCTGTGCCTGGGAAGCAAAAGTGTTCACATTGCTTCGCAGAATCGCTTTTGTGCAGAAAACAGTAACACTTGTTCAGAACGAAAGAAAGCACAGAGCCCCAGATTTTATGTTGTCCTCTAGAGCTTGCAGAGCACTGGGGAAAGGCAGGCAGAGAATTCCCTGCTAGCACCTTCTCTGTGCCTGGGAAGCAGAAGTGTTCACATTGCTTCGCAGAATCGCTTTTGTGCAGAAAACAGTAACACTTGTTCAGAATAAAAGAAAGCACAGAGCCCCAGATTTTATGCTGTCCTGGAGAGCTTGCAGAGCACTGGGGAAAGGCAGGCAGAGAATTCCCTGCTAGCACCTTCTCTGTGCCTGGGAAGCAGAAGTGTTCACATTGCTTCGCAGAATCGCTTTTGTGCAGAAAACAGTAACTCTTGTTAGGAACGAAAGAAAACACCGAGCCCCAGATTTTATGTTGTCCTGGAGAGCTTGCAGAGCACTGGGGAAAGGCAGGCAGAGAATTCCCTGCTAGCACCTTCTCTGTGCCTGGGAAGCAGAAGTGTTCACATTGCTTCGCAGAATCGCTTTTGTGCAGAAAACAGTAACTCTTGTTAGGAACGAAAGAAAACACAGAGCCCCAGATTTTATGTTGTCCTGGAGAGCTTGCAGAGCACTGGGGAAAGGCAGGCAGAGAATTCCCTGCTAGCACCTTCTCTGTGCCTGGGAAGCAAAAGTGTTCACATTGCTTCGCAGAATCGCTTTTGTGCAGAAAACAGTAACACTTGTTCAGAACGAAAGAAAGCACAGAGCCCCAGATTTTATGCTGTCCTGGAGAGCTTGCAGAGCACTGGGGAAAGGCAGGCAGAGAATTCCCTGCTAGCACCTTCTCTGTGCCTGTTCACATTGCTTCGCAGAATCGCTTTTGTGCAGAAAACAGTAACACTTGTTCAGAACAAAAGAAAGCACAGAGTCCCAGATTTTATGCTGTCCTGGAGAGCTTGCAGAGCACTGGGGAAAGGCAGGCAGAGAATTCACTGCTAGCACCTTCTCTGTGCCTGGGAAGCAAAAGTGTTCACATTGCTTCGCAGAATCGCTTTTGTGCAGAAAACACTAACACTTGTTCAGAACGAAAGAAAGCACAGAGCCCCAGATTTTATGCTGTCCTGGAGAGCTTGCAGAGCACTGGGGAAAGGCAGGCAGAGAATTCCCTGCTAGCACCTTCTCTGTGCCTGGGAAGCAAAAGTGTTCACATTGCTTCGCAGAATCGCTTTTGTGCAGAAAACAGTAACACTTGTTCAGAACGAAAGAAAGCACAGAGCCCCAGATTTGCTGTTGTCCTGGAGAGCTTGCAGAGCACTGGGGAAAGGCAGGCAGAGAATTCCCTGCTAGCACCTTCTCTGTGCCTGTTCACATTGCTTCGCAGAATCGCTTTTGTGCAGAAAACACTAACACTTGTTCAGAACAAAAGAAAGCAAAGAGTCCCAGATTTTATGCTGTACTGGAGAGCTTGCAGAGCACTGGGGAAAGGCAGGCAGAGAATTCCCTGCTAGCACCTTCTCTGTGCCTGGGAAGCAGAAGTGTTCACATTGCTTCGCAGAATCACTTTTGTGCAGAAAACAGTAACTCTTGTTAGGAACGAAAGAAAACACAGAGCCCCAGATTTTATGTTGTCCTGGAGAGCTTGCAGAGCACTGGGGAAAGGCAGGCAGAGAATTCCCTGCTAGCACCTTCTCTGTGCCTGGGAAGCAGAAGTGTTCACATTGCTTCGCAGAATCGCTTTTGTGCAGAAAACAGTAACACTTGTTCAGAACAAAAGAAAGCACAGAGCCCCAGATTTTATGCTGTCCTGGAGAGCTTGCAGAGCACTGGGGAAAGGCAGGCAGAGAATTCCCTGCTAGCACCTTCTCTGTGCCTGGGAAGCAGAAGTGTTCACATTGCTTCGCAGAATCGCTTTTGTGCAGAAAACAGTAACACTTGTTCAGAACGAAAGAAAGCACAGAGCCCCAGATTTTATGCTGTCCTGGAGAGCTTGCAGAGCACTGGGGAAAGGCAGGCAGAGAATTCCCTGCTAGCACCTTCTCTGTGCCTGGGAAGCAGAAGTGTTCACATTGCTTCGCAGAATCACTTTTGTGCAGAAAACAGTAACACTTGTTCAGAACGAAAGAAAGCACAGAGCCCCAGATTTGCTGTTGTCCTGGAGAGCTTGCAGAGCACTGGGGAAAGGCAGGCAGAGAATTCCCTGCTAGCACCTTCTCTGTGCCTGGGAAGCAAAAGTGTTCACATTGCTTCGCAGAATCGCTTTTGTGCAGAAAACACTAACACTTGTTCAGAACGAAAGAAAGCACAGAGCCCCAGATTTTATGCTGTCCTGGAGAGCTTGCAGAGCACTGGGGAAAAGCAGGCAGAGAATTCCCTGCTAGCACCTTCTCTGTGCCTGGGAAGCAGAAGTGTTCACATTGCTTCGCAGAATCGCTTTTGTGCAGAAAACAGTAACACTTGTTCAGAACAAAAGAAAGCACAGAGCCCCAGATTTTATGTTGTCCTCTAGAGCTTGCAGAGCACTGGGGAAAGGCAGGCAGAGAATTCCCTGCTAGCACCTTCTCTGTGCCTGGGAAGCAGAAGTGTTCACATTGCTTCGCAGAATCGCTTTTGTGCAGAAAACAGTAACTCTTGTTAGGAACGAAAGAAAACACAGAGCCCCAGATTTTATGTTGTCCTGGAGAGCTTGCAGAGCACTGGGGAAAGGCAGGCAGAGAATTCCCTGCTAGCACCTTCTCTGTGCCTGGGAAGCAGAAGTGTTCACATTGCTTCGCAGAATCGCTTTTGTGCAGAAAACAGTAACACTTGTTCAGAACGAAAGAAAGCACAGAGCCCCAGATTTTATGCTGTCCTGGAGAGCTTGCAGAGCACTGGGGAAAGGCAGGCAGAGAATTCCCTGCTAGCACCTTCTCTGTGCCTGGGAAGCAGAAGTGTTCACATTGCTTCGCAGAATCACTTTTGTGCAGAAAACAGTAACACTTGTTCAGAACGAAAGAAAACACAGAGCCCCAGATTTTATGCTGTCCTGGAGAGCTTGCAGAGCACTGGGGAAAGGCAGGCAGAGAATTCCCTGCTAGCACCTTCTCTGTGCCTGGGAAGCAGAAGTGTTCACATTGCTTCGCAGAATCGCTTTTGTGCAGAAAACAGTAACACTTGTTCAGAACGAAAGAAAGCACAGAGCCCCAGATTTTATGCTGTCCTGGAGAGCTTGCAGAGCACTGGGGAAAGGCAGGCAGAGAATTCCCTGCTAGCACCTTCTCTGTGCCTGGGAAGCAGAAGTGTTCACATTGCTTCGCAGAATCACTTTTGTGCAGAGAACAGTAACACTTGTTCAGAACGAAAGAAAGCACAGAGCCCCAGATTTGCTGTTGTCCTGGAGAGCTTGCAGAGCACTGGGGAAAGGCAGGCAGAGAATTCCCTGCTAGCACCTTCTCTGTGCCTGGGAAGCAAAAGTGTTCACATTGCTTCGCAGAATCGCTTTTGTGCAGAAAACACTAACACTTGTTCAGAACGAAAGAAAGCACAGAGCCCCAGATTTGCTGTTGTCCTGGAGAGCTTGCAGAGCACTGGGGAAAGGCAGGCAGAGAATTCCCTGCTAGCACCTTCTCTGTGCCTGGGAAGCAAAAGTGTTCACATTGCTTCGCAGAATCGCTTTTGTGCAGAAAACAGTAACTCTTGTTAGGAACGACAGAAAACACAGAGCCCCAGATTTTATGTTGTCCTGGAGAGCTTGCAGAGCACTGGGGAAAGGCAGGCAGAGAATTCCCTGCTAGCACCTTCTCTGTGCCTGGGAAGCAGAAGTGTTCACATTGCTTCGCAGAATCGCTTTTGTGCAGAAAACAGTAACTCTTGTTAGGAACGAAAGACAGCACAGAGCCCCAGATTTTATGCTGTCCTGGAGAGCTTGCAGAGCACTGGGGAAAGGCAGGCAGAGAATTCCCTGCTAGCACCTTCTCTGTGCCTGGGAAGCAGAAGTGTTCACATTGCTTCGCAGAATCACTTTTGTGCAGAAAACACTAACACTTGTTCAGAACATAAGAAAGCAAAGAGTCCCAGATTTTATGCTGTCCTGGAGAGCTTGCAGAGCACTGGGGAAAGGCAGGCAGAGAATTCCCTGCTAGCACCTTCTCTGTGCCTGGGAAGCAGAAGTGTTCACATTGCTTCGCAGAATCACTTTTGTGCAGAAAACAGTAACTCTTGTTAGGAACGAAAGAAAACACAGAGCCCCAGATTTTATGTTGTCCTGGAGAGCTTGCAGAGCACTGGGGAAAGGCAGGCAGAGAATTCCCTGCTAGCACCTTCTCTGTGCCTGGGAAGCAGAAGTGTTCACATTGCTTCGCAGAATCGCTTTTGTGCAGAAAACAGTAACACTTGTTCAGAACAAAAGAAAGCACAGAGCCCCAGATTTTATGTTGGTTCGGAGAGCTTGCAGAGCACTGGGGAAAGGCAGGCAGAGAATTCCCTGCTAGCACCTTCTCTGTGCCTGTTCACATTACTTCGCAGAATCGCTTTTCTGCAGAAAACAGTAACACTTGTTCAGAACGAAAGAAAGCACAGAGCCCCAGATTTTATGCTGTCCTGGAGAGCTTGCAGAGCACTGGGGAAAGGCAGGCAGAGAATTCCCTGCTAGCACCTTCTCTGTGCCTGGGAAGCAGAAGTGTTCACATTGCTTCGCAGAATCGCTTTTGTGCAGAAAACAGTAACACTTGTTCAGAACAAAAGAAAGCACAGAGCCCCAGATTTTATGCTGTCCTGGAGAGATTGCAGAGCACTGGGGAAAGGCAGGCAGAGAATTCCCTGCTAGCACCTTCTCTGTGCCTGGGAAGCAGAAGTGTTCACATTGCTTCGCAGAATCACTTTTGTGCAGAAAACAGTAACACTTGTTCAGAACGAAAGAAAGCACAGAGCCGCAGATTTTATGCTGTACTGGAGAGCTTGCAGAGCACTGGGGAAAGGCAGGCAGAGAATTCCCTGCTAGCACCTTCTCTGTGCCTGGGAAGCAGAAGTGTTCACATTGCTTCGCAGAATCGCTTTTGTGCAGAAAACAGTAACTCTTGTTAGGAACGAAAGAAAACACAGAGCCCCAGATTTTATGCTGTCCTGGAGAGCTTGCAGAGCACTGGGGAAAGGCAGGCAGAGAATTCCCTGCTAGCACCTTCTCTGTGCCTGGGAAGCAGAAGTGTTCACATCGCTTCGCAGAATCGCTTTTGTGCAGAAAACAGTAACACTTGTTCAGAACAAAAGAAAGCACAGAGCCCCAGATTTTATGCTGTCCTGGAGAGCTTGCAGAGCACTGGGGAAAGGCAGGCAGAGAATTCCCTGCTAGCACCTTCTCTGTGCCTGGGAAGCAGAAGTGTTCACATTGCTTCGCAGAATCACTTTTGTGCAGAAAACAGTAACACTTGTTCAGAACAAAAGAAAGCACAGAGCCCCAGATTTGCTGTTGTCCTGGAGAGCTTGCAGAGCACTGGGGAAAGGCAGGCAGAGAATTCCCTGCTAGCACCTTCTCTGTGCCTGTTCACATTGCTTCGCAGAATCGCTTTTGTGCAGAAAACAGTAACACTTGTTCAGAACAAAAGAAAGCACAGAGCCCCAGATTTTATGTTGGTTCGGAGAGCTTGCAGAGCACTGGGGAAAGGCAGGCAGAGAATTCCCTGCTAGCACCTTCTCTGTGCCTGTTCACATTGCTTCGCAGAATCGCTTTTGTGCAGAAAACACTAACACTTGTTCAGAACGAAAGAAAGCACAGAGCCCCAGATTTTATGTTGTCCCGGAGAGCTTGCAGAGCACTGGGGAAAGGCAGGCAGAGAATTCCCTGCTAGCACCTTCTCTGTGCCTGGGAAGCAAAAGTGTTCACATTGCTTCGCAGAATCGCTTTTGTGCAGAAAACACTAACACTTGTTCAGAACGAAAGAAAGCACAGAGCCGCAGATTTTATGTTGTCCTGGAGAGCTTGCAGAGCACTGGGGAAAAGCAGGCAGAGAATTCCCTGCTAGCACCTTCTCTGTGCCTGGGAAGCAGAAGTGTTCACATTGCTTCGCAGAATCGCTTTTGTGCAGAAAACAGTAACACTTGTTCAGAACAAAAGAAAGCACAGAGCCCCAGATTTTATGCTGTCCTGGAGAGCTTGCAGAGCACTGGGGAAAGGCAGGCAGAGAATTCCCTGCTAGCACCTTCTCTGTGCCTGTTCACATTGCTTCGCAGAATCGCTTTTGTGCAGAAAACAGTAACACTTTTTCAGAACAAAAGAAAGCACAGAGCCGCAGATTTTATGCTGTACTGGAGAGCTTGCAGAGCACTGGGGAAAGGCAGGCAGAGAATTCCCTGCTAGCACCTTCTCTGTGCCTGGGAAGCAAAAGTGTTCACATTGCTTCGCAGAATCGCTTTTGTGCAGAAAATAGTAACACTTTTTCAGAACAAAAGAAAGCACAGAGCCCCAGATTTTATGTTGTCCTGGAGAGCTTGCAGAGCACTGGGGAAAGGCAGGCAGAGAATTCCCTGCTAGCACCTTCTCTGTGCCTGGGAAGCAGAAGTGTTCACATTGCTTCGCAGAATCGCTTTTGTGCAGAAAACAGTAACACTTGTTCAGAACAAAAGAAAGCACAGAGCCCCAGATTTTATGTTGTCCTCTAGAGCTTGCAGAGCACTGGGGAAAGGCAGGCAGAGAATTCCCTGCTAGCACCTTCTCTGTGCCTGTTCACATTGCTTCGCAGAATCGCTTTTGTGCAGAAAACACTAACACTTGTTCAGAACGAAAGAAAGCACAGAGCCCCAGATTTTATGTTGTCCCGGAGAGCTTGCAGAGCACTGTGGAAAGGCAGGCAGAGAATTCCCTGCTAGCACCTTCTCTGTGCCTGGGAAGCAGATGTGTTCACATTGCTTCGCAGAATCACTTTTGTGCAGAAAACAGTAACTCTTGTTAGGAACGAAAGAAAACACAAAACCCCAGATTTTATGTTGTCCTGGAGAGCTTGCAGAGCACTGGGGAAAGGCAGGCAGAGAATTCCCTGCTAGCACCTTCTCTGTGCCTGGGAAGCAGAAGTGTTCACATTGCTTCGCAGAATCGCTTTTGTGCAGAAAACAGTAACACTTGTTCAGAACAAAAGAAAGCACAGAGCCCCAGATTTTATGTTGTCCTCTAGAGCTTGCAGAGCACTGGGGAAAGGCAGGCAGAGAATTCCCTGCTAGCACCTTCTCTGTGCCTGGGAAGCAAAAGTGTTCACATTGCTTCGCAGAATCGCTTTTGTGCAGAAAACAGTAACACTTGTTCAGAACGAAAGAAAACACAGAGCCCCAGATTTTATGCTGTCCTGGAGAGCTTGCAGAGCACTGGGGAAAGGCAGGCAGAGAATTCCCTGCTAGCACCTTCTCTGTGCCTGGGAAGCAGAAGTGTTCACATTGCTTCGCAGAATCACTTTTGTGCAGAAAACAGTAACACTTGTTCAGAACGAAAGAAAGCACAGAGCCGCAGATTTTATGCTGTCCTGGAGAGCTTGCAGAGCACTGGGGAAAGGCAGGCAGAGAATTCCCTGCTAGCACCTTCTCTGTGCCTGGGAAGCAAAAGTGTTCACATTGCTTCGCAGAATCGCTTTTGTGCAGAAAACACTAACACTTGTTCAGAACGAAAGAAAGCACAGAGCCGCAGATTTTATGCTGTGCTGGAGAGCTTGCAGAGCACTGGGGAAAAGCAGGCAGAGAATTCCCTGCTAGCACCTCCTCTGTGCCTGGGAAGCAGAAGTGTTCACATTTCTTCGCAGAATCACTTTTGTGCAGAAAACAGTAACACTTGTTCAGAACGAAAGAAAGCACAGAGCCCCAGATTTGCTGTTGTCCTGGAGAGCTTGCAGAGCACTGGGGAAAGGCAGGCAGAGAATTCCCTGCTAGCACCTTCTCTGTGCCTGGGAAGCAGAAGTGTTCACATTGCTTCGCAGAATCGCTTTTGTGCAGAAAACAGTAACACTTGTTCAGAACAAAAGAAAGCACAGAGCCCCAGATTTTATGTTGTCCTCTAGAGCTTGCAGAGCACTGGGGAAAGGCAGGCAGAGAATTCCCTGCTAGCACCTTCTCTGTGCCTGGGAAGCAGAAGTGTTCACATTGCTTCGCAGAATCGCTTTTGTGCAGAAAACAGTAACTCTTGTTAGGAACGAAAGAAAACACAGAGCCCCAGATTTTATGTTGTCCTGGAGAGCTTGCAGAGCACTGGGGAAAGGCAGGCAGAGAATTCCCTGCTAGCACCTTCTCTGTGCCTGGGAAGCAGAAGTGTTCACATTGCTTCGCAGAATCGCTTTTGTGCAGAAAACAGTAACACTTGTTCAGAACGAAAGAAAGCACAGAGCCCCAGATTTTATGCTGTCCTGGAGAGCTTGCAGAGCACTGGGGAAAGGCAGGCAGAGAATTCCCTGCTAGCACCTTCTCTGTGCCTGGGAAGCAGAAGTGTTCACATTGCTTCGCAGAATCACTTTTGTGCAGAAAACAGTAACACTTGTTCAGAACGAAAGAAAACACAGAGCCCCAGATTTTATGCTGTCCTGGAGAGCTTGCAGAGCACTGGGGAAAGGCAGGCAGAGAATTCCCTGCTAGCACCTTCTCTGTGCCTGGGAAGCAGAAGTGTTCACATTGCTTCGCAGAATCGCTTTTGTGCAGAAAACAGTAACACTTGTTCAGAACGAAAGAAAGCACAGAGCCCCAGATTTTATGCTGTCCTGGAGAGCTTGCAGAGCACTGGGGAAAGGCAGGCAGAGAATTCCCTGCTAGCACCTTCTCTGTGCCTGGGAAGCAGAAGTGTTCACATTGCTTCGCAGAATCACTTTTGTGCAGAGAACAGTAACACTTGTTCAGAACGAAAGAAAGCACAGAGCCCCAGATTTGCTGTTGTCCTGGAGAGCTTGCAGAGCACTGGGGAAAGGCAGGCAGAGAATTCCCTGCTAGCACCTTCTCTGTGCCTGGGAAGCAAAAGTGTTCACATTGCTTCGCAGAATCGCTTTTGTGCAGAAAACACTAACACTTGTTCAGAACGAAAGAAAGCACAGAGCCCCAGATTTGCTGTTGTCCTGGAGAGCTTGCAGAGCACTGGGGAAAGGCAGGCAGAGAATTCCCTGCTAGCACCTTCTCTGTGCCTGGGAAGCAAAAGTGTTCACATTGCTTCGCAGAATCGCTTTTGTGCAGAAAACAGTAACTCTTGTTAGGAACGACAGAAAACACAGAGCCCCAGATTTTATGTTGTCCTGGAGAGCTTGCAGAGCACTGGGGAAAGGCAGGCAGAGAATTCCCTGCTAGCACCTTCTCTGTGCCTGGGAAGCAGAAGTGTTCACATTGCTTCGCAGAATCGCTTTTGTGCAGAAAACAGTAACTCTTGTTAGGAACGAAAGACAGCACAGAGCCCCAGATTTTATGCTGTCCTGGAGAGCTTGCAGAGCACTGGGGAAAGGCAGGCAGAGAATTCCCTGCTAGCACCTTCTCTGTGCCTGGGAAGCAGAAGTGTTCACATTGCTTCGCAGAATCACTTTTGTGCAGAAAACACTAACACTTGTTCAGAACATAAGAAAGCAAAGAGTCCCAGATTTTATGCTGTCCTGGAGAGCTTGCAGAGCACTGGGGAAAGGCAGGCAGAGAATTCCCTGCTAGCACCTTCTCTGTGCCTGGGAAGCAGAAGTGTTCACATTGCTTCGCAGAATCACTTTTGTGCAGAAAACAGTAACTCTTGTTAGGAACGAAAGAAAACACAGAGCCCCAGATTTTATGTTGTCCTGGAGAGCTTGCAGAGCACTGGGGAAAGGCAGGCAGAGAATTCCCTGCTAGCACCTTCTCTGTGCCTGGGAAGCAGAAGTGTTCACATTGCTTCGCAGAATCGCTTTTGTGCAGAAAACAGTAACACTTGTTCAGAACAAAAGAAAGCACAGAGCCCCAGATTTTATGTTGGTTCGGAGAGCTTGCAGAGCACTGGGGAAAGGCAGGCAGAGAATTCCCTGCTAGCACCTTCTCTGTGCCTGTTCACATTACTTCGCAGAATCGCTTTTCTGCAGAAAACAGTAACACTTGTTCAGAACGAAAGAAAGCACAGAGCCCCAGATTTTATGCTGTCCTGGAGAGCTTGCAGAGCACTGGGGAAAGGCAGGCAGAGAATTCCCTGCTAGCACCTTCTCTGTGCCTGGGAAGCAGAAGTGTTCACATTGCTTCGCAGAATCGCTTTTGTGCAGAAAACAGTAACACTTGTTCAGAACAAAAGAAAGCACAGAGCCCCAGATTTTATGCTGTCCTGGAGAGATTGCAGAGCACTGGGGAAAGGCAGGCAGAGAATTCCCTGCTAGCACCTTCTCTGTGCCTGGGAAGCAGAAGTGTTCACATTGCTTCGCAGAATCACTTTTGTGCAGAAAACAGTAACACTTGTTCAGAACGAAAGAAAGCACAGAGCCGCAGATTTTATGCTGTACTGGAGAGCTTGCAGAGCACTGGGGAAAGGCAGGCAGAGAATTCCCTGCTAGCACCTTCTCTGTGCCTGGGAAGCAGAAGTGTTCACATTGCTTCGCAGAATCGCTTTTGTGCAGAAAACAGTAACTCTTGTTAGGAACGAAAGAAAACACAGAGCCCCAGATTTTATGCTGTCCTGGAGAGCTTGCAGAGCACTGGGGAAAGGCAGGCAGAGAATTCCCTGCTAGCACCTTCTCTGTGCCTGGGAAGCAGAAGTGTTCACATCGCTTCGCAGAATCGCTTTTGTGCAGAAAACAGTAACACTTGTTCAGAACAAAAGAAAGCACAGAGCCCCAGATTTTATGCTGTCCTGGAGAGCTTGCAGAGCACTGGGGAAAGGCAGGCAGAGAATTCCCTGCTAGCACCTTCTCTGTGCCTGGGAAGCAGAAGTGTTCACATTGCTTCGCAGAATCACTTTTGTGCAGAAAACAGTAACACTTGTTCAGAACAAAAGAAAGCACAGAGCCCCAGATTTGCTGTTGTCCTGGAGAGCTTGCAGAGCACTGGGGAAAGGCAGGCAGAGAATTCCCTGCTAGCACCTTCTCTGTGCCTGTTCACATTGCTTCGCAGAATCGCTTTTGTGCAGAAAACAGTAACACTTGTTCAGAACAAAAGAAAGCACAGAGCCCCAGATTTTATGTTGGTTCGGAGAGCTTGCAGAGCACTGGGGAAAGGCAGGCAGAGAATTCCCTGCTAGCACCTTCTCTGTGCCTGTTCACATTGCTTCGCAGAATCGCTTTTGTGCAGAAAACACTAACACTTGTTCAGAACGAAAGAAAGCACAGAGCCCCAGATTTTATGTTGTCCCGGAGAGCTTGCAGAGCACTGGGGAAAGGCAGGCAGAGAATTCCCTGCTAGCACCTTCTCTGTGCCTGGGAAGCAAAAGTGTTCACATTGCTTCGCAGAATCGCTTTTGTGCAGAAAACACTAACACTTGTTCAGAACGAAAGAAAGCACAGAGCCGCAGATTTTATGTTGTCCTGGAGAGCTTGCAGAGCACTGGGGAAAAGCAGGCAGAGAATTCCCTGCTAGCACCTTCTCTGTGCCTGGGAAGCAGAAGTGTTCACATTGCTTCGCAGAATCGCTTTTGTGCAGAAAACAGTAACACTTGTTCAGAACAAAAGAAAGCACAGAGCCCCAGATTTTATGCTGTCCTGGAGAGCTTGCAGAGCACTGGGGAAAGGCAGGCAGAGAATTCCCTGCTAGCACCTTCTCTGTGCCTGTTCACATTGCTTCGCAGAATCGCTTTTGTGCAGAAAACAGTAACACTTTTTCAGAACAAAAGAAAGCACAGAGCCGCAGATTTTATGCTGTACTGGAGAGCTTGCAGAGCACTGGGGAAAGGCAGGCAGAGAATTCCCTGCTAGCACCTTCTCTGTGCCTGGGAAGCAAAAGTGTTCACATTGCTTCGCAGAATCGCTTTTGTGCAGAAAATAGTAACACTTTTTCAGAACAAAAGAAAGCACAGAGCCCCAGATTTTATGTTGTCCTGGAGAGCTTGCAGAGCACTGGGGAAAGGCAGGCAGAGAATTCCCTGCTAGCACCTTCTCTGTGCCTGGGAAGCAGAAGTGTTCACATTGCTTCGCAGAATCGCTTTTGTGCAGAAAACAGTAACACTTGTTCAGAACAAAAGAAAGCACAGAGCCCCAGATTTTATGTTGTCCTCTAGAGCTTGCAGAGCACTGGGGAAAGGCAGGCAGAGAATTCCCTGCTAGCACCTTCTCTGTGCCTGTTCACATTGCTTCGCAGAATCGCTTTTGTGCAGAAAACACTAACACTTGTTCAGAACGAAAGAAAGCACAGAGCCCCAGATTTTATGTTGTCCCGGAGAGCTTGCAGAGCACTGTGGAAAGGCAGGCAGAGAATTCCCTGCTAGCACCTTCTCTGTGCCTGGGAAGCAGATGTGTTCACATTGCTTCGCAGAATCACTTTTGTGCAGAAAACAGTAACTCTTGTTAGGAACGAAAGAAAACACAAAACCCCAGATTTTATGTTGTCCTGGAGAGCTTGCAGAGCACTGGGGAAAGGCAGGCAGAGAATTCCCTGCTAGCACCTTCTCTGTGCCTGGGAAGCAGAAGTGTTCACATTGCTTCGCAGAATCGCTTTTGTGCAGAAAACAGTAACACTTGTTCAGAACAAAAGAAAGCACAGAGCCCCAGATTTTATGTTGTCCTCTAGAGCTTGCAGAGCACTGGGGAAAGGCAGGCAGAGAATTCCCTGCTAGCACCTTCTCTGTGCCTGGGAAGCAAAAGTGTTCACATTGCTTCGCAGAATCGCTTTTGTGCAGAAAACAGTAACACTTGTTCAGAACGAAAGAAAACACAGAGCCCCAGATTTTATGCTGTCCTGGAGAGCTTGCAGAGCACTGGGGAAAGGCAGGCAGAGAATTCCCTGCTAGCACCTTCTCTGTGCCTGGGAAGCAGAAGTGTTCACATTGCTTCGCAGAATCACTTTTGTGCAGAAAACAGTAACACTTGTTCAGAACGAAAGAAAGCACAGAGCCGCAGATTTTATGCTGTCCTGGAGAGCTTGCAGAGCACTGGGGAAAGGCAGGCAGAGAATTCCCTGCTAGCACCTTCTCTGTGCCTGGGAAGCAAAAGTGTTCACATTGCTTCGCAGAATCGCTTTTGTGCAGAAAACACTAACACTTGTTCAGAACGAAAGAAAGCACAGAGCCGCAGATTTTATGCTGTGCTGGAGAGCTTGCAGAGCACTGGGGAAAAGCAGGCAGAGAATTCCCTGCTAGCACCTCCTCTGTGCCTGGGAAGCAGAAGTGTTCACATTTCTTCGCAGAATCACTTTTGTGCAGAAAACAGTAACACTTGTTCAGAACGAAAGAAAGCACAGAGCCCCAGATTTGCTGTTGTCCTGGAGAGCTTGCAGAGCACTGGGGAAAGGCAGGCAGAGAATTCCCTGCTAGCACCTTCTCTGTGCCTGTTCACATTGCTTCGCAGAATCGCTTTTGTGCAGAAAACAGTAACACTTGTTCAGAACAAAAGAAAGCACAGAGCCCCAGATTTTATGTTGTCCTCTAGAGCTTGCAGAGCACTGGGGAAAGGCAGGCAGAGAATTCCCTGCTAGCACCTTCTCTGTGCCTGGGAAGCAAAAGTGTTCACATTGCTTCGCAGAATCGCTTTTGTGCAGAAAACAGTAACACTTGTTCAGAACGAAAGAAAACACAGAGCCCCAGATTTTATGCTGTCCTGGAGAGCTTGCAGAGCACTGGGGAAAGGCAGGCAGAGAATTCCCTGCTAGCACCTTCTCTGTGCCTGGGAAGCAGAAGTGTTCACATTGCTTCGCAGAATCACTTTTGTGCAGAAAACAGTAACACTTGTTCAGAACGAAAGAAAGCACAGAGCCGCAGATTTTATGCTGTACTGGAGAGCTTGCAGAGCACTGGGGAAAGGCAGGCAGAGAATTCCCTGCTAGCACCTTCTCTGTGCCTGGGAAGCAAAAGTGTTCACATTGCTTCGCAGAATCGCTTTTGTGCAGAAAACACTAACACTTGTTCAGAACGAAAGAAAGCACAGAGCCACAGATTTTATGCTGTGCTGGAGAGCTTGCAGAGCACTGGGGAAAAGCAGGCAGAGAATTCCCTGCTAGCACCTCCTCTGTGCCTGGGAAGCAGAAGTGTTCACATTGCTTCGCAGAATCACTTTTGTGCAGAAAACAGTAACACTTGTTCAGAACGAAAGAAAGCACAGAGCCCCAGATTTGCTGTTGTCCTGGAGAGCTTGCAGAGCACTGGGGAAAGGCAGGCAGAGAATTCCCTGCTAGCACCTTCTCTGTGCCTGTTCACATTGCTTCGCAGAATCGCTTTTGTGCAGAAAACAGTAACACTTGTTCAGAACAAAAGAAAGCACAGAGCCCCAGATTTTATGTTGGTTCGGAGAGCTTGCAGAGCACTGGGGAAAGGCAGGCAGAGAATTCCCTGCTAGCACCTTCTCTGTGCCTGTTCACATTGCTTCGCAGAATCGCTTTTGTGCAGAAAACACTAACACTTGTTCAGAACGAAAGAAAGCACAGAGCCCCAGATTTTATGTTGTCCCGGAGAGCTTGCAGAGCACTGTGGAAAGGCAGGCAGAGAATTCCCTGCTAGCACCTTCTCTGTGCCTGGGAAGCAGAAGTGTTCACATTGCTTCGCAGAATCACTTTTGTGCAGAAAACAGTAACTCTTGTTAGGAACGAAAGAAAACACAAAACCCCAGATTTTATGTTGTCCTGGAGAGCTTGCAGAGCACTGGGGAAAGGCAGGCAGAGAATTCCCTGCTAGCACCTTCTCTGTGCCTGGGAAGCAGAAGTGTTCTCATTGCTTCGCAGAATCGCTTTTGTGCAGAAAACAGTAACACTTGTTCAGAACAAAAGAAAGCACAGAGCCCCAGATTTTATGTTGTCCTCTAGAGCTTGCAGAGCACTGGGGAAAGGCAGGCAGAGAATTCCCTGCTAGCACCTTCTCTGTGCCTGGGAAGCAAAAGTGTTCACATTGCTTCGCAGAATCGCTTTTGTGCAGAAAACAGTAACACTTGTTCAGAACGAAAGAAAACACAGAGCCCCAGATTTTATGTTGTCCTGGAGAGCTTGCAGAGCACTGGGGAAAGGCAGGCAGAGAATTCCCTGCTAGCACCTTCTCTGTGCCTGGGAAGCAGAAGTGTTCACATTGCTTCGCAGAATCGCTTTTGTGCAGAAAACACTAACACTTGTTCAGAACGAAAGAAAGCACAGAGCCCCAGATTTTATGCTGTCCTGGAGAGCTTGCAGAGCACTGGGGAAAGGCAGGCAGAGAATTCCCTGCTAGCACCTTCTCTGTGCCTGGGAAGCAAAAGTGTTCACATTGCTTCGCAGAATCGCTTTTGTGCAGAAAACACTAACACTTGTTCAGAACGAAAGAAAGCACAGAGCCCCAGATTTTATGTTGTCCTGGAGAGCTTGCAGAGCACTGGGGAAAAGCAGGCAGAGAATTCCCTGCTAGCACCTTCTCTGTGCCTGGGAAGCAGAAGTGTTCACATTGCTTCGCAGAATCGCTTTTGTGCAGAAAACAGTAACACTTGTTCAGAACAAAAGAAAGCACAGAGCCCCAGATTTTATGTTGTCCTCTAGAGCTTGCAGAGCACTGGGGAAAGGCAGGCAGAGAATTCCCTGCTAGCACCTTCTCTGTGCCTGTTCACATTGCTTCGCAGAATCGCTTTTGTGCAGAAAACACTAACACTTGTTCAGAACGAAAGAAAGCACAGAGCCCCAGATTTTATGTTGTCCCGGAGAGCTTGCAGAGCACTGTGGAAAGGCAGGCAGAGAATTCCCTGCTAGCACCTTCTCTGTGCCTGGGAAGCAGAAGTGTTCACATTGCTTCGCAGAATCACTTTTGTGCAGAAAACAGTAACTCTTGTTAGGAACGAAAGAAAACACAAAACCCCAGATTTTATGTTGTCCTGGAGAGCTTGCAGAGCACTGGGGAAAGGCAGGCAGAGAATTCCCTGCTAGCACCTTCTCTGTGCCTGGGAAGCAGAAGTGTTCTCATTGCTTCGCAGAATCGCTTTTGTGCAGAAAACAGTAACACTTGTTCAGAACAAAAGAAAGCACAGAGCCCCAGATTTTATGTTGTCCTCTAGAGCTTGCAGAGCACTGGGGAAAGGCAGGCAGAGAATTCCCTGCTAGCACCTTCTCTGTGCCTGGGAAGCAGAAGTGTTCACATTGCTTCGCAGAATCGCTTTTGTGCAGAAAACAGTAACACTTGTTCAGAACAAAAGAAAGCACAGAGCCCCAGATTTTATGCTGTCCTGGAGAGCTTGCAGAGCACTGGGGAAAGGCAGGCAGAGAATTCCCTGCTAGCACCTTCTCTGTGCCTGTTCACATTGCTTCGCAGAATCGCTTTTGTGCAGAAAACAGTAACACTTGTTCAGAACAAAAGAAAGCACAGAGCCGCAGATTTTATGCTGTACTGGAGAGCTTGCAGAGCACTGGGGAAAGGCAGGCAGAGAATTCCCTGCTAGCACCTTCTCTGTGCCTGGGAAGCAAAAGTGTTCACATTGCTTCGCAGAATCGCTTTTGTGCAGAAAATAGTAACACTTTTTCAGAACAAAAGAAAGCACAGAGCCGCAGATTTTATGTTGTCCTGGAGAGCTTGCAGAGCACTGGGGAAAGGCAGGCAGAGAATTCCCTGCTAGCACCTTCTCTGTGCCTGGGAAGCAGAAGTGTTCACATTGCTTCGCAGAATCGCTTTTGTGCAGAAAACAGTAACACTTGTTCAGAACGAAAGAAAGCACAGAGCCCCAGATTTTATGTTGTCCTCTAGAGCTTGCAGAGCACTGGGGAAAGGCAGGCAGAGAATTCCCTGCTAGCACCTTCTCTGTGCCTGGGAAGCAGAAGTGTTCACATTGCTTCGCAGAATCGCTTTTGTGCAGAAAACAGTAACTCTTGTTAGGAACGAAAGAAAACACAGAGCCCCAGATTTTATGTTGTCCTGGAGAGCTTGCAGAGCACTGGGGAAAGGCAGGCAGAGAATTCCCTGCTAGCACCTTCTCTGTGCCTGGGAAGCAGAAGTGTTCACATTGCTTCGCAGAATCGCTTTTGTGCAGAAAACAGTAACTCTTGTTAGGAACGAAAGAAAACACAGAGCCCCAGATTTTATGTTGTCCTGGAGAGCTTGCAGAGCACTGGGGAAAGGCAGGCAGAGAATTCCCTGCTAGCACCTTCTCTGTGCCTGGGAAGCAGAAGTGTTCACATTGCTTCGCAGAATCACTTTTGTGCAGAAAACAGTAACACTTGTTCAGAACGAAAGAAAGCACAGAGCCCCAGATTTGCTGTTGTCCTGGAGAGCTTGCAGAGCACTGGGGAAAGGCAGGCAGAGAATTCCCTGCTAGCACCTTCTCTGTGCCTGGGAAGCAAAAGTGTTCACATTGCTTCGCAGAATCGCTTTTGTGCAGAAAACACTAACACTTGTTCAGAACAAAAGAAAGCACAGAGCCCCAGATTTTATGTTGTCCTCTAGAGCTTGCAGAGCACTGGGGAAAGGCAGGCAGAGAATTCCCTGCTAGCACCTTCTCTGTGCCTGGGAAGCAGAAGTGTTCACATTGCTTCGCAGAATCGCTTTTGTGCAGAAAACAGTAACACTTGTTCAGAACAAAAGAAAGCACAGAGCCCCAGATTTTATGTTGTCCTCTAGAGCTTGCAGAGCACTGGGGAAAGGCAGGCAGAGAATTCCCTGCTAGCACCTTCTCTGTGCCTGGGAAGCAAAAGTGTTCACATTGCTTCGCAGAATCGCTTTTGTGCAGAAAACACTAACACTTGTTCAGAACAAAAGAAAGCACAGAGCCCCAGATTTTATGCTGTCCTGGAGAGCTTGCAGAGCACTGGGGAAAGGCAGGCAGAGAATTCCCTGCTAGCACCTTCTCTGTGCCTGTTCACATTGCTTCGCAGAATCGCTTTTGTGCAGAAAACAGTAACACTTGTTCAGAACAAAAGAAAGCACAGAGCCCCAGATTTTATGCTGTCCTGGAGAGCTTGCAGAGCACTGGGGAAAGGCAGGCAGAGAATTCCCTGCTAGCACCTTCTCTGTGCCTGGGAAGCAGAAGTGTTCACATTGCTTCGCAGAATCACTTTTGTGCAGAAAAGAGTAACACTTGTTCAGAACGAAAGAAAGCACAGAGCCCCAGATTTGCTGTTGTCCTGGAGAGCTTGCAGAGCACTGGGGAAAGGCAGGCAGAGAATTCCCTGCTAGCACCTTCTCTGTGCCTGTTCACATTGCTTCGCAGAATCGCTTTTGTGCAGAAAACACTAACACTTGTTCAGAACAAAAGAAAGCAAAGAGTCCCAGATTTTATGCTGTCCTGGAGAGCTTGCAGAGCACTGGGGAAAGGCAGGCAGAGAATTCCCTGCTAGCACCTTCTCTGTGCCTGGGAAGCAGAAGTGTTCACATTGCTTCGCAGAATCACTTTTGTGCAGAAAACAGTAACTCTTGTTAGGAACGAAAGAAAACACAGAGCCCCAGATTTTATGTTGTCCTGGAGAGCTTGCAGAGCACTGGGGAAAGGCAGGCAGAGAATTCCCTGCTAGCACCTTCTCTGTGCCTGGGAAGCAGAAGTGTTCACATTGCTTCGCAGAATCGCTTTTGTGCAGAAAACAGTAACTCTTGTTAGGAACGAAAGAAAACACAGAGCCCCAGATTTTATGTTGTCCTGGAGAGCTTGCAGAGCACTGGGGAAAGGCAGGCAGAGAATTCCCTGCTAGCACCTTCTCTGTGCCTGGGAAGCAAAAGTGTTCACATTGCTTCGCAGAATCGCTTTTGTGCAGAAAACAGTAACACTTGTTCAGAACGAAAGAAAGCACAGAGCCCCAGATTTTATGCTGTCCTGGAGAGCTTGCAGAGCACTGGAGAAAGGCAGGCAGAGAATTCCCTGCTAGCACCTTCTCTGTGCCTGGGAAGCAGAAGTGTTCACATTGCTTCGCAGAATCACTTTTGTGCAGAAAAGAGTAACACTTGTTCAGAACGAAAGAAAGCACAGAGCCCCAGATTTGCTGTTGTCCTGGAGAGCTTGCAGAGCACTGGGGAAAGGCAGGCAGAGAATTCCCTGCTAGCACCTTCTCTGTGCCTGTTCACATTGCTTCGCAGAATCGCTTTTGTGCAGAAAACACTAACACTTGTTCAGAACGAAAGAAAGCACAGAGCCCCAGATTTTATGTTGTCCTCTAGAGCTTGCAGAGCACTGGGGAAAGGCAGGCAGAGAATTCCCTGCTAGCACCTTCTCTGTGCCTGGGAAGCAGAAGTGTTCACATTGCTTCGCAGAATCGCTTTTGTGCAGAAAACAGTAACACTTGTTCAGAACAAAAGAAAGCACAGAGCCCCAGATTTTATGCTGTCCTGGAGAGCTTGCAGAGCACTGGGGAAAGGCAGGCAGAGAATTCCCTGCTAGCACCTTCTCTGTGCCTGGGAAGCAAAAGTGTTCACATTGCTTCGCAGAATCGCTTTTCTGCAGAAAACAGTAACACTTGTTCAGAACAAAAGAAAGCACAGAGCCCCAGATTTTATGCTGTCCTGGAGAGCTTGCAGAGCACTGGGGAAAGGCAGGCAGAGAATTCCCTGCTAGCACCTTCTCTGTGCCTGGGAAGCAGAAGTGTTCACATTGCTTCGCAGAATCACTTTTGTGCAGAAAACAGTAACACTTGTTCAGAACGAAAGAAAGCACAGAGCCCCAGATTTGCTGTTGTCCTGGAGAGCTTGCAGAGCACTGGGGAAAGGCAGGCAGAGAATTCCCTGCTAGCACCTTCTCTGTGCCTGGGAAGCAAAAGTGTTCACATTGCTTCGCAGAATCGCTTTTGTGCAGAAAACACTAACACTTGTTCAGAACGAAAGAAAGCACAGAGCCCCAGATTTTATGCTGTACTGGAGAGCTTACAGAGCACTGGGGAAAAGCAGGCAGAGAATTCCCTGCTAGCACCTTCTCTGTGCCTGGGAAGCAGAAGTGTTCACATTGCTTCGCAGAATCGCTTTTGTGCAGAAAACAGTAACACTTGTTCAGAATAAAAGAAAGCACAGAGCCCCAGATTTTATGCTGTCCTGGAGAGCTTGCAGAGCACTGGGGAAAGGCAGGCAGAGAATTCCCTGCTAGCACCTTCTCTGTGCCTGGGAAGCAGAAGTGTTCACATTGCTTCGCAGAATCGCTTTTGTGCAGAAAACAGTAACTCTTGTTAGGAACGAAAGAAAACACAGAGCCCCAGATTTTATGTTGTCCTGGAGAGCTTGCAGAGCACTGGGGAAAGGCAGGCAGAGAATTCCCTGCTAGCACCTCCTCTGTGCCTGGGAAGCAGAAGTGTTCACATTGCTTCGCAGAATCGCTTTTGTGCAGAAAACAGTAACACTTGTTCAGAACAAAAGAAAGCACAGAGCCCCAGATTTTATGTTGTCCTCTAGAGCTTGCAGAGCACTGGGGAAAGGCAGGCAGAGAATTCCCTGCTAGCACCTTCTCTGTGCCTGGGAAGCAAAAGTGTTCACATTGCTTCGCAGAATCGCTTTTGTGCAGAAAACAGTAACACTTGTTCAGAACAAAAGAAAGCACAGAGCCCCAGATTTTATGCTGTCCTGGAGAGCTTGCAGAGCACTGGGGAAAGGCAGGCAGAGAATTCCCTGCTAGCACCTTCTCTGTGCCTGGGAAGCAGAAGTGTTCACATTGCTTCGCAGAATCACTTTTGTGCAGAAAACAGTAACACTTGTTCAGAACGAAAGAAAACACAGAGCCCCAGATTTTATGCTGTCCTGGAGAGCTTGCAGAGCACTGGGGAAAGGCAGGCAGAGAATTCCCTGCTAGCACCTTCTCTGTGCCTGGGAAGCAGAAGTGTTCACATTGCTTCGCAGAATCACTTTTGTGCAGAAAACAGTAACACTTGTTCAGAACGAAAGAAAACACAGAGCCCCAGATTTTATGCTGTCCTGGAGAGCTTGCAGAGCACTGGGGAAAGGCAGGCAGAGAATTCCCTGCTAGCACCTTCTCTGTGCCTGGGAAGCAGAAGTGTTCACATTGCTTCGCAGAATCACTTTTGTGCAGAAAACAGTAACACTTGTTCAGAACGAAAGAAAACACAGAGCCCCAGATTTTATGCTGTCCTGGAGAGCTTGCAGAGCACTGGGGAAAGGCAGGCAGAGAATTCCCTGCTAGCACCTTCTCTGTGCCTGGGAAGCAGAAGTGTTCACATTGCTTCGCAGAATCGCTTTTGTGCAGAAAACACTAACACTTGTTCAGAACGAAAGAAAGCACAGAGCCCCAGATTTTATGTTGTCCTGGAGAGCTTGCAGAGCACTGGGGAAAAGCAGGCAGAGAATTCCCTGCTAGCACCTTCTCTGTGCCTGGGAAGCAGAAGTGTTCACATTGCTTCGCAGAATCGCTTTTGTGCAGAAAACAGTAACTCTTGTTAGGAACGAAAGAAAACACAGAGCCCCAGATTTTATGTTGTCCTGGAGAGCTTGCAGAGCACTGGGGAAAGGCAGGCAGAGAATTCCCTGCTAGCACCTTCTCTGTGCCTGGGAAGCAGAAGTGTTCACATTGCTTCGCAGAATCGCTTTTGTGCAGAAAACAGTAACTCTTGTTAGGAACGAAAGAAAACACAGAGCCCCAGATTTTATGTTGTCCTGGAGAGGTTGCAGAGCACTGGGGAAAGGCAGGCAGAGAATTCCCTGCTAGCACCTTCTCTGTGCCTGGGAAGCAAAAGTGTTCACATTGCTTCGCAGAATCGCTTTTGTGCAGAAAACAGTAACACTTGTTCAGAACGAAAGAAAGCACAGAGCCCCAGATTTGCTGTTGTCCTGGAGAGCTTGCAGAGCACTGGGGAAAGGCAGGCAGAGAATTCCCTGCTAGCACCTTCTCTGTGCCTGGGAAGCAGAAGTGTTCACATTGCTTCGCAGAATCGCTTTTGTGCAGAAAACAGTAACACTTGTTCAGAACGAAAGAAAGCACAGAGCCCCAGATTTTATGCTGTCCTGGAGAGCTTGCAGAGCACTGGGGAAAGGCAGGAAGAGAATTCCCTGCTAGCACCTTCTCTGTGCCTGGGAAGCAGAAGTGTTCACATTGCTTCGCAGAATCACTTTTGTGCAGAAAACAGTAACACTTGTTCAGAACGAAAGAAAGCACAGAGCCCCAGATTTGCTGTTGTCCTGGAGAGCTTGCAGAGCACTGGGGAAAGGCAGGCAGAGAATTCCCTGCTAGCACCTTCTCTGTGCCTGTTCACATTGCTTCGCAGAATCGCTTTTGTGCAGAAAACACTAACACTTGTTCAGAACAAAAGAAAGCAAAGAGTCCCAGAATTTATGCTGTACTGGAGAGCTTGCAGAGCACTGGGGAAAGGCAGGCAGAGAATTCCCTGCTAGCACCTTCTCTGTGCCTGGGAAGCAAAAGTGTTCACATTGCTTCGCAGAATCGCTTTTGTGCAGAAAACACTAACACTTGTTCAGAACGAAAGAAAGCACAGAGCCCCAGATTTTATGCTGTCCTGGAGAGCTTGCAGAGCACTGGGGAAAGGCAGGCAGAGAATTCCCTGCTAGCACCTTCTCTGTGCCTGGGAAGCAGAAGTGTTCACATTGCTTCGCAGAATCACTTTTTTGCAGAAAACAGTAACACTTGTTCAGAACGAAAGAAAACACAGAGCCCCAGATTTTATGCTGTCCTGGAGAGCTTGCAGAGCACTGGGGAAAGGCAGGCAGAGAATTCCCTGCTAGCACCTTCTCTGTGCCTGGGAAGCAGAAGTGTTCACATTGCTTCGCAGAATCGCTTTTGTGCAGAAAACAGTAACACTTGTTCAGAACGAAAGAAAGCACAGAGCCCCAGATTTTATGCTGTCCTGGAGAGCTTGCAGAGCACTGGGGAAAGGCAGGCAGAGAATTCCCTGCTAGCACCTTCTCTGTGCCTGGGAAGCAGAAGTGTTCACATTGCTTCGCAGAATCACTTTTGTGCAGAAAACAGTAACACTTGTTCAGAACGAAAGAAAGCACAGAGCCCCAGATTTGCTGTTGTCCTGGAGAGCTTGCAGAGCACTGGGGAAAGGCAGGCAGAGAATTCCCTGCTAGCACCTTCTCTGTGCCTGGGAAGCAAAAGTGTTCACATTGCTTCGCAGAATCGCTTTTGTGCAGAAAACAGTAACACTTGTTCAGAACGAAAGAAAGCACAGAGCCCCAGATTTGCTGTTGTCCTGGAGAGCTTGCAGAGCACTGGGGAAAGGCAGGCAGAGAATTCCCTGCTAGCACCTTCTCTGTGCCTGTTCACATTGCTTCGCAGAATCGCTTTTGTGCAGAAAACACTAACACTTGTTCAGAACAAAAGAAAGCAAAGAGTCCCAGATTTTATGCTGTACTGGAGAGCTTGCAGAGCACTGGGGAAAGGCAGGCAGAGAATTCCCTGCTAGCACCTTCTCTGTGCCTGGGAAGCAGAAGTGTTCACATTGCTTCGCAGAATCACTTTTGTGCAGAAAACAGTAACTCTTGTTAGGAACGAAAGAAAACACAGAGCCCCAGATTTTATGTTGTCCTGGAGAGCTTGCAGAGCACTGGGGAAAGGCAGGCAGAGAATTCCCTGCTAGCACCTTCTCTGTGCCTGGGAAGCAGAAGTGTTCACATTGCTTCGCAGAATCGCTTTTGTGCAGAAAACACTAACACTTGTTCAGAACGAAAGAAAGCACAGAGCCCCAGATTTTATGTTGTCCTCTAGAGCTTGCAGAGCACTGGGGAAAGGCAGGCAGAGAATTCCCTGCTAGCACCTTCTCTGTGCCTGGGAAGCAGAAGTGTTCACATTGCTTCGCAGAATCGCTTTTGTGCAGAAAACAGTAACACTTGTTCAGAACAAAAGAAAGCACAGAGCCCCAGATTTTATGCTGTCCTGGAGAGCTTGCAGAGCACTGGGGAAAGGCAGGCAGAGAATTCCCTGCTAGCACCTTCTCTGTGCCTGGGAAGCAGAAGTGTTCACATTGCTTCGCAGAATCGCTTTTGTGCAGAAAACAGTAACTCTTGTTAGGAACGAAAGAAAACACAGAGCCCCAGATTTTATGTTGTCCTGGAGAGCTTGCAGAGCACTGGGGAAAGGCAGGCAGAGAATTCCCTGCTAGCACCTTCTCTGTGCCTGGGAAGCAGAAGTGTTCACATTGCTTCGCAGAATCGCTTTTGTGCAGAAAACAGTAACACTTGTTCAGAACGAAAGAAAGCACAGAGCCCCAGATTTTATGCTGTCCTGGAGAGCTTGCAGAGCACTGGGGAAAGGCAGGCAGAGAATTCCCTGCTAGCACCTTCTCTGTGCCTGGGAAGCAGAAGTGTTCACATTGCTTCGCAGAATCACTTTTGTGCAGAAAACAGTAACACTTGTTCAGAACGAAAGAAAACACAGAGCCCCAGATTTTATGCTGTCCTGGAGAGCTTGCAGAGCACTGGGGAAAGGCAGGCAGAGAATTCCCTGCTAGCACCTTCTCTGTGCCTGGGAAGCAGAAGTGTTCACATTGCTTCGCAGAATCGCTTTTGTGCAGAAAACAGTAACACTTGTTCAGAACGAAAGAAAGCACAGAGCCCCAGATTTTATGCTGTCCTGGAGAGCTTGCAGAGCACTGGGGAAAGGCAGGCAGAGAATTCCCTGCTAGCACCTTCTCTGTGCCTGGGAAGCAGAAGTGTTCACATTGCTTCGCAGAATCACTTTTGTGCAGAAAACAGTAACACTTGTTCAGAACGAAAGAAAGCACAGAGCCCCAGATTTGCTGTTGTCCTGGAGAGCTTGCAGAGCACTGGGGAAAGGCAGGCAGAGAATTCCCTGCTAGCACCTTCTCTGTGCCTGGGAAGCAAAAGTGTTCACATTGCTTCGCAGAATCGCTTTTGTGCAGAAAACACTAACACTTGTTCAGAACGAAAGAAAGCACAGAGCCCCAGATTTTATGCTGTCCTGGAGAGCTTGCAGAGCACTGGGGAAAAGCAGGCAGAGAATTCCCTGCTAGCACCTTCTCTGTGCCTGGGAAGCAGAAGTGTTCAAATTGCTTCGCAGAATCGCTTTTGTGCAGAAAACAGTAACTCTTGTTAGGAACGAAAGAAAGCACAGAGCCCCAGATTTTATGTTGTCCTGGAGAGCTTGCAGAGCACTGGGGAAAGGCAGGCAGAGAATTCCCTGCTAGCACCTTCTCTGTGCCTGGGAAGCAGAAGTGTTCACATTGCTTCGCAGAATCGCTTTTGTGCAGAAAACAGTAACTCTTGTTAGGAACGAAAGAAAACACAGAGCCCCAGATTTTATGTTGTCCTGGAGAGCTTGCAGAGCACTGGGGAAAGGCAGGCAGAGAATTCCCTGCTAGCACCTCCTCTGTGCCTGGGAAGCAGAAGTGTTCACATTGCTTCGCAGAATCGCTTTTGTGCAGAAAACAGTAACACTTGTTCAGAACGAAAGAAAGCACAGAGCCCCAGATTTTATGCTGTCCTGGAGAGCTTGCAGAGCACTGGGGAAAGGCAGGCAGAGAATTCCCTGCTAGCACCTTCTCTGTGCCTGGGAAGCAGAAGTGTTCACATTGCTTCGCAGAATCACTTTTGTGCAGAAAACAGTAACACTTGTTCAGAACGAAAGAAAGCACAGAGCCCCAGATTTGCTGTTGTCCTGGAGAGCTTGCAGAGCACTGGGGAAAGGCAGGCAGAGAATTCCCTGCTAGCACCTTCTCTGTGCCTGTTCACATTGCTTCGCAGAATCGCTTTTGTGCAGAAAACACTAACACTTGTTCAGAACAAAAGAAAGCAAAGAGTCCCAGATTTTATGCTGTACTGGAGAGCTTGCAGAGCACTGGGGAAAGGCAGGCAGAGAATTCCCTGCTAGCACCTTCTCTGTGCCTGGGAAGCAGAAGTGTTCACATTGCTTCGCAGAATCGCTTTTGTGCAGAAAACAGTAACACTTGTTCAGAACAAAAGAAAGCACAGAGCCCCAGATTTTATGCTGTCCTGGAGAGCTTGCAGAGCACTGGGGAAAGGCAGGCAGAGAATTCCCTGCTAGCACCTTCTCTGTGCCTGGGAAGCAGAAGTGTTCACATTGCTTCGCAGAATCACTTTTGTGCAGAAAACAGTAACACTTGTTCAGAACGAAAGAAAGCACAGAGCCCCAGATTTGCTGTTGTCCTGGAGAGCTTGCAGAGCACTGGGGAAAGGCAGGCAGAGAATTCCCTGCTAGCACCTTCTCTGTGCCTGGGAAGCAAAAGTGTTCACATTGCTTCGCAGAATCGCTTTTGTGCAGAAAACACTAACACTTGTTCAGAACGAAAGAAAACACAGAGCCCCAGATTTTATGCTGTCCTGGAGAGCTTGCAGAGCACTGGGGAAAAGCAGGCAGAGAATTCCCTGCTAGCACCTTCTCTGTGCCTGGGAAGCAGAAGTGTTCACATTGCTTCGCAGAATCGCTTTTGTGCAGAAAACAGTAACACTTGTTCAGAACAAAAGAAAGCACAGAGCCCCAGATTTTATGTTGTCCTGGAGAGCTTGCAGAGCACTGGGGAAAGGCAGGCAGAGAATTCCCTGCTAGCACCTTCTCTGTGCCTGGGAAGCAGAAGTGTTCACATTGCTTCGCAGAATCGCTTTTGTGCAGAAAACAGTAACACTTGTTCAGAACGAAAGAAAGCACAGAGCCCCAGATTTGCTGTTGTCCTGGAGAGCTTGCAGAGCACTGGGGAAAGGCAGGCAGAGAATTCCCTGCTAGCACCTTCTCTGTGCCTGTTCACATTGCTTCGCAGAATCGCTTTTGTGCAGAAAACACTAACACTTGTTCAGAACAAAAGAAAGCAAAGAGTCCCAGATTTTATGCTGTACTGGAGAGCTTGCAGAGCACTGGGGAAAGGCAGGCAGAGAATTCCCTGCTAGCACCTTCTCTGTGCCTGGGAAGCAAAAGTGTTCACATTGCTTCGCAGAATCGCTTTTGTGCAGAAAACAGTAACACTTGTTCAGAACGAAAGAAAGCACAGAGCCCCAGATTTTGTGTTGTCCTCTAGAGCTTGCAGAGCACTGGGGAAAGGCAGGCAGAGAATTCCCTGCTAGCACCTTCTCTGTGCCTGGGAAGCAGAAGTGTTCACATTGCTTCGCAGAATCGCTTTTGTGCAGAAAACAGTAACACTTGTTCAGAACAAAAGAAAGCACAGAGCCCCAGATTTTATGTTGTCCTCTAGAGCTTGCAGAGCACTGGGGAAAGGCAGGCAGAGAATTCCCTGCTAGCACCTTCTCTGTGCCTGGGAAGCAGAAGTGTTCACATTGCTTCGCAGAATCGCTTTTGTGCAGAAAACAGTAACACTTGTTCAGAACGAAAGAAAGCACAGAGCCCCAGATTTGCTGTTGTCCTGGAGAGCTTGCAGAGCACTGGGGAAAGGCAGGCAGAGAATTCCCTGCTAGCACCTTCTCTGTGCCTGTTCACATTGCTTCGCAGAATCGCTTTTGTGCAGAAAACACTAACACTTGTTCAGAACAAAAGAAAGCAAAGAGTCCCAGATTTTATGCTGTACTGGAGAGCTTGCAGAGCACTGGGGAAAGGCAGGCAGAGAATTCCCTGCTAGCACCTTCTCTGTGCCTGGGAAGCAGAAGTGTTCACATTGCTTCGCAGAATCACTTTTGTGCAGAAAACAGTAACTCTTGTTAGGAACGAAAGAAAACACAGAGCCCCAGATTTTATGTTGTCCTGGAGAGCTTGCAGAGCACTGGGGAAAGGCAGGCAGAGAATTCCCTGCTAGCACCTTCTCTGTGCCTGGGAAGCAGAAGTGTTCACATTGCTTCGCAGAATCGCTTTTGTGCAGAAAACACTAACACTTGTTCAGAACGAAAGAAAGCACAGAGCCCCAGATTTTATGTTGTCCTCTAGAGCTTGCAGAGCACTGGGGAAAGGCAGGCAGAGAATTCCCTGCTAGCACCTTCTCTGTGCCTGGGAAGCAGAAGTGTTCACATTGCTTCGCAGAATCGCTTTTGTGCAGAAAACAGTAACACTTGTTCAGAACAAAAGAAAGCACAGAGCCCCAGATTTTATGCTGTCCTGGAGAGCTTGCAGAGCACTGGGGAAAGGCAGGCAGAGAATTCCCTGCTAGCACCTTCTCTGTGCCTGGGAAGCAGAAGTGTTCACATTGCTTCGCAGAATCGCTTTTGTGCAGAAAACAGTAACTCTTGTTAGGAACGAAAGAAAACACAGAGCCCCAGATTTTATGTTGTCCTGGAGAGCTTGCAGAGCACTGGGGAAAGGCAGGCAGAGAATTCCCTGCTAGCACCTTCTCTGTGCCTGGGAAGCAGAAGTGTTCACATTGCTTCGCAGAATCGCTTTTGTGCAGAAAACAGTAACACTTGTTCAGAACGAAAGAAAGCACAGAGCCCCAGATTTTATGCTGTCCTGGAGAGCTTGCAGAGCACTGGGGAAAGGCAGGCAGAGAATTCCCTGCTAGCACCTTCTCTGTGCCTGGGAAGCAGAAGTGTTCACATTGCTTCGCAGAATCACTTTTGTGCAGAAAACAGTAACACTTGTTCAGAACGAAAGAAAACACAGAGCCCCAGATTTTATGCTGTCCTGGAGAGCTTGCAGAGCACTGGGGAAAGGCAGGCAGAGAATTCCCTGCTAGCACCTTCTCTGTGCCTGGGAAGCAGAAGTGTTCACATTGCTTCGCAGAATCGCTTTTGTGCAGAAAACAGTAACACTTGTTCAGAACGAAAGAAAGCACAGAGCCCCAGATTTTATGCTGTCCTGGAGAGCTTGCAGAGCACTGGGGAAAGGCAGGCAGAGAATTCCCTGCTAGCACCTTCTCTGTGCCTGGGAAGCAGAAGTGTTCACATTGCTTCGCAGAATCACTTTTGTGCAGAAAACAGTAACACTTGTTCAGAACGAAAGAAAGCACAGAGCCCCAGATTTGCTGTTGTCCTGGAGAGCTTGCAGAGCACTGGGGAAAGGCAGGCAGAGAATTCCCTGCTAGCACCTTCTCTGTGCCTGGGAAGCAAAAGTGTTCACATTGCTTCGCAGAATCGCTTTTGTGCAGAAAACACTAACACTTGTTCAGAACGAAAGAAAGCACAGAGCCCCAGATTTTATGCTGTCCTGGAGAGCTTGCAGAGCACTGGGGAAAAGCAGGCAGAGAATTCCCTGCTAGCACCTTCTCTGTGCCTGGGAAGCAGAAGTGTTCACATTGCTTCGCAGAATCGCTTTTGTGCAGAAAACAGTAACTCTTGTTAGGAACGAAAGAAAGCACAGAGCCCCAGATTTTATGTTGTCCTGGAGAGCTTGCAGAGCACTGGGGAAAGGCAGGCAGAGAATTCCCTGCTAGCACCTTCTCTGTGCCTGGGAAGCAGAAGTGTTCACATTGCTTCGCAGAATCGCTTTTGTGCAGAAAACAGTAACTCTTGTTAGGAACGAAAGAAAACACAGAGCCCCAGATTTTATGTTGTCCTGGAGAGCTTGCAGAGCACTGGGGAAAGGCAGGCAGAGAATTCCCTGCTAGCACCTCCTCTGTGCCTGGGAAGCAGAAGTGTTCACATTGCTTCGCAGAATCGCTTTTGTGCAGAAAACAGTAACACTTGTTCAGAACGAAAGAAAGCACAGAGCCCCAGATTTTATGCTGTCCTGGAGAGCTTGCAGAGCACTGGGGAAAGGCAGGCAGAGAATTCCCTGCTAGCACCTTCTCTGTGCCTGGGAAGCAGAAGTGTTCACATTGCTTCGCAGAATCACTTTTGTGCAGAAAACAGTAACACTTGTTCAGAACGAAAGAAAGCACAGAGCCCCAGATTTGCTGTTGTCCTGGAGAGCTTGCAGAGCACTGGGGAAAGGCAGGCAGAGAATTCCCTGCTAGCACCTTCTCTGTGCCTGTTCACATTGCTTCGCAGAATCGCTTTTGTGCAGAAAACACTAACACTTGTTCAGAACAAAAGAAAGCAAAGAGTCCCAGATTTTATGCTGTACTGGAGAGCTTGCAGAGCACTGGGGAAAGGCAGGCAGAGAATTCCCTGCTAGCACCTTCTCTGTGCCTGGGAAGCAGAAGTGTTCACATTGCTTCGCAGAATCGCTTTTGTGCAGAAAACAGTAACACTTGTTCAGAACAAAAGAAAGCACAGAGCCCCAGATTTTATGCTGTCCTGGAGAGCTTGCAGAGCACTGGGGAAAGGCAGGCAGAGAATTCCCTGCTAGCACCTTCTCTGTGCCTGGGAAGCAGAAGTGTTCACATTGCTTCGCAGAATCACTTTTGTGCAGAAAACAGTAACACTTGTTCAGAACGAAAGAAAGCACAGAGCCCCAGATTTGCTGTTGTCCTGGAGAGCTTGCAGAGCACTGGGGAAAGGCAGGCAGAGAATTCCCTGCTAGCACCTTCTCTGTGCCTGGGAAGCAAAAGTGTTCACATTGCTTCGCAGAATCGCTTTTGTGCAGAAAACACTAACACTTGTTCAGAACGAAAGAAAACACAGAGCCCCAGATTTTATGCTGTCCTGGAGAGCTTGCAGAGCACTGGGGAAAAGCAGGCAGAGAATTCCCTGCTAGCACCTTCTCTGTGCCTGGGAAGCAGAAGTGTTCACATTGCTTCGCAGAATCGCTTTTGTGCAGAAAACAGTAACACTTGTTCAGAACAAAAGAAAGCACAGAGCCCCAGATTTTATGTTGTCCTGGAGAGCTTGCAGAGCACTGGGGAAAGGCAGGCAGAGAATTCCCTGCTAGCACCTTCTCTGTGCCTGGGAAGCAGAAGTGTTCACATTGCTTCGCAGAATCGCTTTTGTGCAGAAAACAGTAACACTTGTTCAGAACGAAAGAAAGCACAGAGCCCCAGATTTGCTGTTGTCCTGGAGAGCTTGCAGAGCACTGGGGAAAGGCAGGCAGAGAATTCCCTGCTAGCACCTTCTCTGTGCCTGTTCACATTGCTTCGCAGAATCGCTTTTGTGCAGAAAACACTAACACTTGTTCAGAACAAAAGAAAGCAAAGAGTCCCAGATTTTATGCTGTACTGGAGAGCTTGCAGAGCACTGGGGAAAGGCAGGCAGAGAATTCCCTGCTAGCACCTTCTCTGTGCCTGGGAAGCAAAAGTGTTCACATTGCTTCGCAGAATCGCTTTTGTGCAGAAAACAGTAACACTTGTTCAGAACGAAAGAAAGCACAGAGCCCCAGATTTTATGTTGTCCTCTAGAGCTTGCAGAGCACTGGGGAAAGGCAGGCAGAGAATTCCCTGCTAGCACCTTCTCTGTGCCTGGGAAGCAGAAGTGTTCACATTGCTTCGCAGAATCGCTTTTGTGCAGAAAACAGTAACACTTGTTCAGAACAAAAGAAAGCACAGAGCCCCAGATTTTATGTTGTCCTCTAGAGCTTGCAGAGCACTGGGGAAAGGCAGGCAGAGAATTCCCTGCTAGCACCTTCTCTGTGCCTGGGAAGCAGAAGTGTTCACATTGCTTCGCAGAATCGCTTTTGTGCAGAAAACAGTAACTCTTGTTAGGAACGAAAGAAAACACAGAGCCCCAGATTTTATGTTGTCCTGGAGAGCTTGCAGAGCACTGGGGAAAGGCAGGCAGAGAATTCCCTGCTAGCACCTTCTCTGTGCCTGGGAAGCAGAAGTGTTCACATTGCTTCGCAGAATCGCTTTTGTGCAGAAAACAGTAACTCTTGTTAGGAACGAAAGAAAACACAGAGCCCCAGATTTTATGTTGTCCTGGAGAGCTTGCAGAGCACTGGGGAAAGGCAGGCAGAGAATTCCCTGCTAGCACCTTCTCTGTGCCTGGGAAGCAAAAGTGTTCACATTGCTTCGCAGAATCGCTTTTGTGCAGAAAACACTAACACTTGTTCAGAACGAAAGAAAGCACAGAGCCCCAGATTTTATGCTGTCCTGGAGAGCTTGCAGAGCACTGGGGAAAGGCAGGCAGAGAATTCCCTGCTAGCACCTTCTCTGTGCCTGGGAAGCAGAAGTGTTCACATTGCTTCGCAGAATCGCTTTTGTGCAGAAAACAGTAACACTTGTTCAGAACGAAAGAAAGCACAGAGCCCCAGATTTTATGCTGTCCTGGAGAGCTTGCAGAGCACTGGGGAAAGGCAGGCAGAGAATTCCCTGCTAGCACCTTCTCTGTGCCTGTTTACATTGCTTCGCAGAATCGCTTTTGTGCAGAAAACACTAACACTTGTTCAGAACAAAAGAAAGCAAAGAGCCCCAGATTTTATGCTGTACTGGAGAGCTTGCAGAGCACTGGGGAAAGGCAGGCAGAGAATTCCCTGCTAGCACCTTCTCTGTGCCTGGGAAGCAAAAGTGTTCACATTGCTTCGCAGAATCGCTTTTGTGCAGAAAACACTAACACTTGTTCAGAACGAAAGAAAACACGAGCCCCAGATTTTATGTTGTCCTCTAGAGCTTGCAGAGCACTGGGGAAAGGCAGGCAGAGAATTCCCTGCTAGCACCTTCTCTGTGCCTGGGAAGCAGAAGTGTTCACATTGCTTCGCAGAATCGCTTTTGTGCAGAAAACAGTAACACTTGTTCAGAACAAAAGAAAGCACAGAGCCCCAGATTTTATGCTGTCCTGGAGAGCTTGCAGAGCACTGGGGAAAGGCAGGCAGAGAATTCCCTGCTAGCACCTTCTCTGTGCCTGGGAAGCAAAAGTGTTCACATTGCTTCGCAGAATCGCTTTTGTGCAGAAAACAGTAACACTTGTTCAGAACAAAAGAAAGCACAGAGCCCCAGATTTTATGCTGTCCTGGAGAGCTTGCAGAGCACTGGGGAAAGGCAGGCAGAGAATTCCCTGCTAGCACCTTCTCTGTGCCTGGGAAGCAGAAGTGTTCACATTGCTTCGCAGAATCGCTTTTGTGCAGAAAACAGTAACACTTGTTCAGAACGAAAGAAAGCACAGAGCCGCAGATTTTATGCTGTCCTGGAGAGCTTGCAGAGCACTGGGGAAAGGCAGGCAGAGAATTCCCTGCTAGCACCTTCTCTGTGCCTGGGAAGCAGAAGTGTTCACATTGCTTCGCAGAATCGCTTTTGTGCAGAAAACAGTAACACTTGTTCAGAACGAAAGAAAGCACAGAGCCCCAGATTTTATGCTGTCCTGGAGAGCTTGCAGAGCACTGGGGAAAGGCAGGCAGAGAATTCCCTGCTAGCACCTTCTCTGTGCCTGGGAAGCAGAAGTGTTCACATTGCTTCGCAGAATCACTTTTGTGCAGAAAACAGTAACTCTTGTTAGGAACGAAAGAAAACACAGAGCCCCAGATTTTATGTTGTCCTGGAGAGCTTGCAGAGCACTGGGGAAAGGCAGGCAGAGAATTCCCTGCTAGCACCTTCTCTGTGCCTGGGAAGCAGAAGTGTTCACATTGCTTCGCAGAATCGCTTTTGTGCAGAAAACAGTAACACTTGTTCAGAACAAAAGAAAGCACAGAGCCCCAGATTTTATGCTGTCCTGGAGAGCTTGCAGAGCACTGGGGAAAGGCAGGCAGAGAATTCCCTGCTAGCACCTTCTCTGTGCCTGTTCACATTGCTTCGCAGAATCGCTTTTGTGCAGAAAACAGTAACACTTGTTCAGAACAAAAGAAAGCACAGAGCCCCAGATTTTATGCTGTCCTGGAGAGCTTGCAGAGCACTGGGGAAAGGCAGGCAGAGAATTCCCTGCTAGCACCTTCTCTGTGCCTGGGAAGCAGAAGTGTTCACATTGCTTCGCAGAATCGCTTTTGTGCAGAAAACAGTAACACTTGTTCAGAACAAAAGAAAGCACAGAGCCCCAGATTTTATGCTGTCCTGGAGAGCTTGCAGAGCACTGGGGAAAGGCAGGCAGAGAATTCCCTGCTAGCACCTTCTCTGTGCCTGGGAAGCAGAAGTGTTCACATTGCTTCGCAGAATCGCTTTTGTGCAGAAAACAGTAACACTTGTTCAGAACGAAAGAAAGCACAGAGCCCCAGATTTGCTGTTGTCCTGGAGAGCTTGCAGAGCACTGGGGAAAGGCAGGCAGAGAATTCCCTGCTAGCACCTTCTCTGTGCCTGTTCACATTGCTTCGCAGAATCGCTTTTGTGCAGAAAACACTAACACTTGTTCAGAACAAAAGAAAGCAAAGAGTCCCAGATTTTATGCTGTACTGGAGAGCTTGCAGAGCACTGGGGAAAGGCAGGCAGAGAATTCCCTGCTAGCACCTTCTCTGTGCCTGGGAAGCAAAAGTGTTCACATTGCTTCGCAGAATCGCTTTTGTGCAGAAAACAGTAACACTTGTTCAGAACGAAAGAAAGCACAGAGCCCCAGATTTTATGTTGTCCTCTAGAGCTTGCAGAGCACTGGGGAAAGGCAGGCAGAGAATTCCCTGCTAGCACCTTCTCTGTGCCTGGGAAGCAGAAGTGTTCACATTGCTTCGCAGAATCGCTTTTGTGCAGAAAACAGTAACACTTGTTCAGAACAAAAGAAAGCACAGAGCCCCAGATTTTATGTTGTCCTCTAGAGCTTGCAGAGCACTGGGGAAAGGCAGGCAGAGAATTCCCTGCTAGCACCTTCTCTGTGCCTGGGAAGCAGAAGTGTTCACATTGCTTCGCAGAATCGCTTTTGTGCAGAAAACAGTAACTCTTGTTAGGAACGAAAGAAAACACAGAGCCCCAGATTTTATGTTGTCCTGGAGAGCTTGCAGAGCACTGGGGAAAGGCAGGCAGAGAATTCCCTGCTAGCACCTTCTCTGTGCCTGGGAAGCAGAAGTGTTCACATTGCTTCGCAGAATCGCTTTTGTGCAGAAAACAGTAACTCTTGTTAGGAACGAAAGAAAACACAGAGCCCCAGATTTTATGTTGTCCTGGAGAGCTTGCAGAGCACTGGGGAAAGGCAGGCAGAGAATTCCCTGCTAGCACCTTCTCTGTGCCTGGGAAGCAAAAGTGTTCACATTGCTTCGCAGAATCACTTTTGTGCAGAAAACAGTAACACTTGTTCAGAACGAAAGAAAGCACAGAGCCCCAGATTTTATGCTGTCCTGGAGAGCTTGCAGAACACTGGGGAAAGGCAGGCAGAGAATTCCCTGCTAGCACCTTCTCTGTGCCTGGGAAGCAGAAGTGTTCACATTGCTTCGCAGAATCGCTTTTGTGCAGAAAACAGTAACACTTGTTCAGAACAAAAGAAAGCACAGAGCCCCAGATTTTATGCTGTCCTGGAGAGCTTGCAGAGCACTGGGGAAAGGCAGGCAGAGAATTCCCTGCTAGCACCTTCTCTGTGCCTGGGAAGCAGAAGTGTTCACATTGCTTCGCAGAATCGCTTTTGTGCAGAAAACACTAACACTTGTTCAGAACAAAAAAAAGCAAAGAGTCCCAGATTTTATGCTGTACTGGAGAGCTTGCAGAGCACTGGGGAAAGGCAGGCAGAGAATTCCCTGCTAGCACCTTCTCTGTGCCTGGGAAGCAAAAGTGTTCACATTGCTTCGCAGAATCGCTTTTGTGCAGAAAACACTAACACTTGTTCAGAACGAAAGAAAGCACAGAGCCCCAGATTTTATGCTGTCCTGGAGAGCTTGCAGAGCACTGGGGAAAGGCAGGCAGAGAATTCCCTGCTAGCACCTTCTCTGTGCCTGGGAAGCAGAAGTGTTCACATTGCTTCGCAGAATCGCTTTTGTGCAGAAAACAGTAACACTTGTTCAGAACAAAAGAAAGCACAGAGCCCCAGATTTTATGCTGTCCTGGAGAGCTTGCAGAGCACTGGGGAAAGGCAGGCAGAGAATTCCCTGCGCCTGGGAAGCAAAAGTGTTCACATTGCTTCGCAGAATCGCTTTTGTGCAGAAAACAGTAACACTTGTTCAGAACAAAAGAAAGCACAGAGCCCCAGATTTTATGCTGTCCTGGAGAGCTTGCAGAGCACTGGGGAAAGGCAGGCAGAGAATTCCCTGCTAGCACCTTCTCTGTGCCTGGGAAGCAGAAGTGTTCACATTGCTTCGCAGAATCGCTTTTGTGCAGAAAACAGTAACACTTGTTCAGAACAAAAGAAAGCACAGAGCCCCAGATTTTATGTTGTCCTCTAGAGCTTGCAGAGCACTGGGGAAAGGCAGGCAGAGAATTCCCTGCTAGCACCTTCTCTGTGCCTGGGAAGCAAAAGTGTTCACATTGCTTTGCAGAATCGCTTTTGTGCAGAAAACAGTAACACTTGTTCAGAACAAAAGAAAGCACAGAGCCCCAGATTTTATGCTGTCCTGGAGAGCTTGCAGAGCACTGGGGAAAGGCAGGCAGAGAATTCCCTGCTAGCACCTTCTCTGTGCCTGTTCACATTGCTTCGCAGAATCGCTTTTGTGCAGAAAACAGTAACACTTGTTCAGAACAAAAGAAAGCAAAGAGTCCCAGATTTTATGCTGTACTGGAGAGCTTGCAGAGCACTGGGGAAAGGCAGGCAGAGAATTCCCTGCTAGCACCTTCTCTGTGCCTGGGAAGCAAAAGTGTTCACATTGCTTCGCAGAATCGCTTTTGTGCAGAAAACAGTAACACTTGTTCAGAACGAAAGAAAGCACAGAGCCCCAGATTTTATGTTGTTCTCTAGAGCTTGCAGAGCACTGGGGAAAGGCAGGCAGAGAATTCCCTGCTAGCACCTTCTCTGTGCCTGGGAAGCAGAAGTGTTCACATTGCTTCGCAGAATCGCTTTTGTGCAGAAAACAGTAACACTTGTTCAGAATAAAAGAAAGCACAGAGCCCCAGATTTTATGCTGTCCTGGAGAGCTTGCAGAGCACTGGGGAAAGGCAGGCAGAGAATTCCCTGCTAGCACCTTCTCTGTGCCTGGGAAGCAGAAGTGTTCACATTGCTTCGCAGAATCGCTTTTGTGCAGAAAACAGTAACTCTTGTTAGGAACGAAAGAAAACACCGAGCCCCAGATTTTATGTTGTCCTGGAGAGCTTGCAGAGCACTGGGGAAAGGCAGGCAGAGAATTCCCTGCTAGCACCTTCTCTGTGCCTGGGAAGCAAAAGTGTTCACATTGCTTCGCAGAATCGCTTTTGTGCAGAAAACAGTAACACTTGTTCAGAACGAAAGAAAGCACAGAGCCCCAGATTTTATGTTGTCCTCTAGAGCTTGCAGAGCACTGGGGAAAGGCAGGCAGAGAATTCCCTGCTAGCACCTTCTCTGTGCCTGGGAAGCAGAAGTGTTCACATTGCTTCGCAGAATCGCTTTTGTGCAGAAAACAGTAACACTTGTTCAGAACAAAAGAAAGCACAGAGCCCCAGATTTTATGTTGTCCTCTAGAGCTTGCAGAGCACTGGGGAAAGGCAGGCAGAGAATTCCCTGCTAGCACCTTCTCTGTGCCTGGGAAGCAGAAGTGTTCACATTGCTTCGCAGAATCGCTTTTGTGCAGAAAACAGTAACTCTTGTTAGGAACGAAAGAAAACACAGAGCCCCAGATTTTATGTTGTCCTGGAGAGCTTGCAGAGCACTGGGGAAAGGCAGGCAGAGAATTCCCTGCTAGCACCTTCTCTGTGCCTGGGAAGCAGAAGTGTTCACATTGCTTCGCAGAATCGCTTTTGTGCAGAAAACAGTAACTCTTGTTAGGAACGAAAGAAAACACAGAGCCCCAGATTTTATGTTGTCCTGGAGAGCTTGCAGAGCACTGGGGAAAGGCAGGCAGAGAATTCCCTGCTAGCACCTTCTCTGTGCCTGGGAAGCAAAAGTGTTCACATTGCTTCGCAGAATCACTTTTGTGCAGAAAACAGTAACACTTGTTCAGAACGAAAGAAAGCACAGAGCCCCAGATTTTATGCTGTCCTGGAGAGCTTGCAGAGCACTGGGGAAAGGCAGGCAGAGAATTCCCTGCTAGCACCTTCTCTGTGCCTGGGAAGCAGAAGTGTTCACATTGCTTCGCAGAATCGCTTTTGTGCAGAAAACAGTAACACTTGTTCAGAACAAAAGAAAGCACAGAGCCCCAGATTTTATGCTGTCCTGGAGAGCTTGCAGAGCACTGGGGAAAGGCAGGCAGAGAATTCCCTGCTAGCACCTTCTCTGTGCCTGGGAAGCAGAAGTGTTCACATTGCTTCGCAGAATCGCTTTTGTGCAGAAAACACTAACACTTGTTCAGAACAAAAAAAAGCAAAGAGTCCCAGATTTTATGCTGTACTGGAGAGCTTGCAGAGCACTGGGGAAAGGCAGGCAGAGAATTCCCTGCTAGCACCTTCTCTGTGCCTGGGAAGCAAAAGTGTTCACATTGCTTCGCAGAATCGCTTTTGTGCAGAAAACACTAACACTTGTTCAGAACGAAAGAAAGCACAGAGCCCCAGATTTTATGCTGTCCTGGAGAGCTTGCAGAGCACTGGGGAAAGGCAGGCAGAGAATTCCCTGCTAGCACCTTCTCTGTGCCTGGGAAGCAGAAGTGTTCACATTGCTTCGCAGAATCGCTTTTGTGCAGAAAACAGTAACACTTGTTCAGAACAAAAGAAAGCACAGAGCCCCAGATTTTATGCTGTCCTGGAGAGCTTGCAGAGCACTGGGGAAAGGCAGGCAGAGAATTCCCTGCGCCTGGGAAGCAAAAGTGTTCACATTGCTTCGCAGAATCGCTTTTGTGCAGAAAACAGTAACACTTGTTCAGAACAAAAGAAAGCACAGAGCCCCAGATTTTATGCTGTCCTGGAGAGCTTGCAGAGCACTGGGG
Organism: Strix uralensis; assembly: GCF_047716275.1. NCBI lineage: Eukaryota > Metazoa > Chordata > Aves > Strigiformes > Strigidae > Strix > Strix uralensis. Next base: position 555,243 of record NC_134005.1, on the reverse strand, counting down.
AAAGGCAGGCAGAGAATTCCCTGCTAGCACCTTCTCTGTGCCTGGGAAGCAGAAGTGTTCACATTGCTTCGCAGAATCGCTTTTGTGCAGAAAACAGTAACACTTGTTCAGAACAAAAGAAAGCACAGAGCCCCAGATTTTATGTTGTCCTCTAGAGCTTGCAGAGCACTGGGGAAAGGCAGGCAGAGAATTCCCTGCTAGCACCTTCTCTGTGCCTGGGAAGCAAAAGTGTTCACATTGCTTTGCAGAATCGCTTTTGTGCAGAAAACAGTAACACTTGTTCAGAACAAAAGAAAGCACAGAGCCCCAGATTTTATGCTGTCCTGGAGAGCTTGCAGAGCACTGGGGAAAGGCAGGCAGAGAATTCCCTGCTAGCACCTTCTCTGTGCCTGTTCACATTGCTTCGCAGAATCGCTTTTGTGCAGAAAACAGTAACACTTGTTCAGAACAAAAGAAAGCAAAGAGTCCCAGATTTTATGCTGTACTGGAGAGCTTGCAGAGCACTGGGGAAAGGCAGGCAGAGAATTCCCTGCTAGCACCTTCTCTGTGCCTGGGAAGCAAAAGTGTTCACATTGCTTCGCAGAATCGCTTTTGTGCAGAAAACAGTAACACTTGTTCAGAACGAAAGAAAGCACAGAGCCCCAGATTTTATGTTGTCCTCTAGAGCTTGCAGAGCACTGGGGAAAGGCAGGCAGAGAATTCCCTGCTAGCACCTTCTCTGTGCCTGGGAAGCAGAAGTGTTCACATTGCTTCGCAGAATCGCTTTTGTGCAGAAAACAGTAACACTTGTTCAGAATAAAAGAAAGCACAGAGCCCCAGATTTTATGCTGTCCTGGAGAGCTTGCAGAGCACTGGGGAAAGGCAGGCAGAGAATTCCCTGCTAGCACCTTCTCTGTGCCTGGGAAGCAGAAGTGTTCACATTGCTTCGCAGAATCGCTTTTGTGCAGAAAACAGTAACTCTTGTTAGGAACGAAAGAAAACACCGAGCCCCAGATTTTATGTTGTCCTGGAGAGCTTGCAGAGCACTGGGGAAAGGCAGGCAGAGAATTCCCTGCTAGCACCTTCTCTGTGCCTGGGAAGCAGAAGTGTTCACATTGCTTCGCAGAATCGCTTTTGTGCAGAAAACAGTAACTCTTGTTAGGAACGAAAGAAAACACAGAGCCCCAGATTTTATGTTGTCCTGGAGAGCTTGCAGAGCACTGGGGAAAGGCAGGCAGAGAATTCCCTGCTAGCACCTTCTCTGTGCCTGGGAAGCAAAAGTGTTCACATTGCTTCGCAGAATCGCTTTTGTGCAGAAAACAGTAACACTTGTTCAGAACGAAAGAAAGCACAGAGCCCCAGATTTTATGCTGTCCTGGAGAGCTTGCAGAGCACTGGGGAAAGGCAGGCAGAGAATTCCCTGCTAGCACCTTCTCTGTGCCTGTTCACATTGCTTCGCAGAATCGCTTTTGTGCAGAAAACAGTAACACTTGTTCAGAACAAAAGAAAGCACAGAGTCCCAGATTTTATGCTGTCCTGGAGAGCTTGCAGAGCACTGGGGAAAGGCAGGCAGAGAATTCCCTGCTAGCACCTTCTCTGTGCCTGTTCACATTGCTTCGCAGAATCGCTTTTGTGCAGAAAACACTAACACTTGTTCAGAACAAAAGAAAGCAAAGAGTCCCAGATTTTATGCTGTACTGGAGAGCTTGCAGAGCACTGTGGAAAGGCAGGCAGAGAATTCCCTGCTAGCACCTTCTCTGTGCCTGGGAAGCAAAAGTGTTCACATTGCTTCGCAGAATCGCTTTTGTGCAGAAAACACTAACACTTGTTCAGAACGAAAGAAAGCACAGAGCCCCAGATTTTATGTTGTCCTCTAGAGCTTGCAGAGCACTGGGGAAAGGCAGGCAGAGAATTCCCTGCTAGCACCTTCTCTGTGCCTGGGAAGCAGAAGTGTTCACATTGCTTCGCAGAATCGCTTTTGTGCAGAAAATAGTAACACTTGTTCAGAACAAAAGAAAGCACAGAGCCCCAGATTTTATGCTGTCCTGGAGAGCTTGCAGAGCACTGGGGAAAGGCAGGCAGAGAATTCCCTGCTAGCACCTTCTCTGTGCCTGGGAAGCAGAAGTGTTCACATTGCTTCGCAGAATCGCTTTTGTGCAGAAAACAGTAACACCTGTTCAGAACAAAAGAAAGCACAGAGCCCCAGATTTTATGCTGTCCTGGAGAGCTTGCAGAGCACTGGGGAAAGGCAGGCAGAGAATTCCCTGCTAGCACCTTCTCTGTGCCTGGGAAGCAGAAGTGTTCACATTGCTTCGCAGAATCGCTTTTGTGCAGAAAACACTAACACTTGTTCAGAACGAAAGAAAGCACAGAGCCCCAGATTTTATGCTGTCCTGGAGAGCTTGCAGAGCACTGGGGAAAGGCAGGCAGAGAATTCCCTGCTAGCACCTTCTCTGTGCCTGGGAAGCAGAAGTGTTCACATTGCTTCGCAGAATCGCTTTTGTGCAGAAAACACTAACACTTGTTCAGAACAAAAGAAAACACAGAGCCCCAGATTTTATGCTGTCCTGGAGAGCTTGCAGAGCACTGGGGAAAGGCAGGCAGAGAATTCCCTGCTAGCACCTTCTCTGTGCCTGTTCACATTGCTTCGCAGAATCGCTTTTGTGCAGAAAACAGTAACACTTGTTCAGAACAAAAGAAAGCACAGAGTCCCAGATTTTATGCTGTCCTGGAGAGCTTGCAGAGCACTGGGGAAAGGCAGGCAGAGAATTCCCTGCTAGCACCTTCTCTGTGCCTGGGAAGCAGAAGTGTTCACATTGCTTCGCAGAATCGCTTTTGTGCAGAAAACAGTAACACTTGTTCAGAACGAAAGAAAGCACAGAGCCCCAGATTTTATGTTGTCCTCTAGAGCTTGCAGAGCACTGGGGAAAGGCAGGCAGAGAATTCCCTGCTAGCACCTTCTCTGTGCCTGGGAAGCAGAAGTGTTCACATTGCTTCGCAGAATCGCTTTTGTGCAGAAAACACTAACACTTGTTCAGAACAAAAGAAAGCACAGAGCCCCAGATTTTATGCTGTCCTGGAGAGCTTGCAGAGCACTGGGGAAAGGCAGGCAGAGAATTCCCTGCTAGCACCTTCTCTGTGCCTGTTCACATTGCTTCGCAGAATCGCTTTTGTGCAGAAAACAGTAACACTTGTTCAGAACAAAAGAAAGCACAGAGTCCCAGATTTTATGCTGTCCTGGAGAGCTTGCAGAGCACTGGGGAAAGGCAGGCAGAGAATTCCCTGCTAGCACCTTCTCTGTGCCTGGGAAGCAGAAGTGTTCACATTGCTTCGCAGAATCGCTTTTGTGCAGAAAACAGTAACACTTGTTCAGAACGAAAGAAAGCACAGAGCCCCAGATTTTATGTTGTCCTCTAGAGCTTGCAGAGCACTGGGGAAAGGCAGGCAGAGAATTCCCTGCTAGCACCTTCTCTGTGCCTGGGAAGCAGAAGTGTTCACATTGCTTCGCAGAATCGCTTTTGTGCAGAAAACAGTAACACTTGTTCAGAACGAAAGAAAGCACAGAGCCCCAGATTTTATGTTGTCCTCTAGAGCTTGCAGAGCACTGGGGAAAGGCAGGCAGAGAATTCCCTGCTAGCACCTTCTCTGTGCCTGGGAAGCAGAAGTGTTCACATTGCTTCGCAGAATCGCTTTTGTGCAGAAAACAGTAACACTTGTTCAGAACAAAAGAAAGCACAGAGCCCCAGATTTTATGCTGTCCTGGAGAGCTTGCAGAGCACTGGGGAAAGGCAGGCAGAGAATTCCCTGCTAGCACCTTCTCTGTGCCTGGGAAGCAAAAGTGTTCACATTGCTTCGCAGAATCGCTTTTGTGCAGAAAACAGTAACACTTGTTCAGAACAAAAGAAAGCACAGAGCCCCAGATTTTATGCTGTCCTGGAGAGCTTGCAGAGCACTGGGGAAAGGCAGGCAGAGAATTCCCTGCTAGCACCTTCTCTGTGCCTGGGAAGCAGAAGTGTTCACATTGCTTCGCAGAATCGCTTTTGTGCAGAAAACAGTAACACTTGTTCAGAACGAAAGAAAGCACAGAGCCCCAGATTTTATGCTGTCCTGGAGAGCTTGCAGAGCACTGGGGAAAGGCAGGCAGAGAATTCCCTGCTAGCACCTCCTCTGTGCCTGGGAAGCAGAAGTGTTCACATTGCTTCGCAGAATCGCTTTTGTGCAGAAAACAGTAACACTTGTTCAGAACGAAAGAAAGCACAGAGCCCCAGATTTTATGCTGTCCTGGAGAGCTTGCAGAGCACTGGGGAAAGGCAGGCAGAGAATTCCCTGCTAGCACCTCCTCTGTGCCTGGGAAGCAGAAGTGTTCACATTGCTTCGCAGAATCGCTTTTGTGCAGAAAACAGTAACACTTGTTCAGAACGAAAGAAAGCACAGAGCCCCAGATTTGCTGTTGTCCTGGAGAGCTTGCAGAGCACTGGGGAAAGGCAGGCAGAGAATTCCCTGCTAGCACCTTCTCTGTGCCTGTTCACATTGCTTCGCAGAATCGCTTTTGTGCAGAAAACAGTAACACTTGTTCAGAACAAAAGAAAGCAAAGAGTCCCAGATTTTATGCTGTACTGGAGAGCTTGCAGAGCACTGGGGAAAGGCAGGCAGAGAATTCCCTGCTAGCACCTTCTCTGTGCCTGGGAAGCAAAAGTGTTCACATTGCTTCGCAGAATCGCTTTTGTGCAGAAAACAGTAACACTTGTTCAGAACGAAAGAAAGCACAGAGCCCCAGATTTTATGTTGTCCTCTAGAGCTTGCAGAGCACTGGGGAAAGGCAGGCAGAGAATTCCCTGCTAGCACCTTCTCTGTGCCTGGGAAGCAGAAGTGTTCACATTGCTTCGCAGAATCGCTTTTGTGCAGAAAACAGTAACACTTGTTCAGAATAAAAGAAAGCACAGAGCCCCAGATTTTATGCTGTCCTGGAGAGCTTGCAGAGCACTGGGGAAAGGCAGGCAGAGAATTCCCTGCTAGCACCTTCTCTGTGCCTGGGAAGCAGAAGTGTTCACATTGCTTCGCAGAATCGCTTTTGTGCAGAAAACAGTAACTCTTGTTAGGAACGAAAGAAAACACCGAGCCCCAGATTTTATGTTGTCCTGGAGAGCTTGCAGAGCACTGGGGAAAGGCAGGCAGAGAATTCCCTGCTAGCACCTTCTCTGTGCCTGGGAAGCAGAAGTGTTCACATTGCTTCGCAGAATCGCTTTTGTGCAGAAAACAGTAACTCTTGTTAGGAACGAAAGAAAACACAGAGCCCCAGATTTTATGTTGTCCTGGAGAGCTTGCAGAGCACTGGGGAAAGGCAGGCAGAGAATTCCCTGCTAGCACCTTCTCTGTGCCTGGGAAGCAAAAGTGTTCACATTGCTTCGCAGAATCGCTTTTGTGCAGAAAACAGTAACACTTGTTCAGAACGAAAGAAAGCACAGAGCCCCAGATTTTATGCTGTCCTGGAGAGCTTGCAGAGCACTGGGGAAAGGCAGGCAGAGAATTCCCTGCTAGCACCTTCTCTGTGCCTGTTCACATTGCTTCGCAGAATCGCTTTTGTGCAGAAAACAGTAACACTTGTTCAGAACAAAAGAAAGCACAGAGTCCCAGATTTTATGCTGTCCTGGAGAGCTTGCAGAGCACTGGGGAAAGGCAGGCAGAGAATTCCCTGCTAGCACCTTCTCTGTGCCTGGGAAGCAAAAGTGTTCACATTGCTTCGCAGAATCGCTTTTGTGCAGAAAACACTAACACTTGTTCAGAACGAAAGAAAGCACAGAGCCCCAGATTTTATGCTGTCCTGGAGAGCTTGCAGAGCACTGGGGAAAGGCAGGCAGAGAATTCCCTGCTAGCACCTTCTCTGTGCCTGGGAAGCAAAAGTGTTCACATTGCTTCGCAGAATCGCTTTTGTGCAGAAAACAGTAACACTTGTTCAGAACGAAAGAAAGCACAGAGCCCCAGATTTTATGTTGTCCTCTAGAGCTTGCAGAGCACTGGGGAAAGGCAGGCAGAGAATTCCCTGCTAGCACCTTCTCTGTGCCTGGGAAGCAGAAGTGTTCACATTGCTTCGCAGAATCGCTTTTGTGCAGAAAACAGTAACACTTGTTCAGAACAAAAGAAAGCACAGAGCCCCAGATTTTATGCTGTCCTGGAGAGCTTGCAGAGCACTGGGGAAAGGCAGGCAGAGAATTCCCTGCTAGCACCTTCTCTGTGCCTGGGAAGCAGAAGTGTTCACATTGCTTCGCAGAATCACTTTTGTGCAGAAAACAGTAACTCTTGTTAGGAACGAAAGAAAACACAGAGCCCCAGATTTTATGTTGTCCTGGAGAGCTTGCAGAGCACTGGGGAAAGGCAGGCAGAGAATTCCCTGCTAGCACCTTCTCTGTGCCTGGGAAGCAGAAGTGTTCACATTGCTTCGCAGAATCACTTTTGTGCAGAAAACAGTAACTCTTGTTAGGAACGAAAGAAAACACAGAGCCCCAGATTTTATGTTGTCCTGGAGAGCTTGCAGAGCACTGGGGAAAGGCAGGCAGAGAATTCCCTGCTAGCACCTTCTCTGTGCCTGGGAAGCAAAAGTGTTCACATTGCTTCGCAGAATCGCTTTTGTGCAGAAAACACTAACACTTGTTCAGAATGAAAGAAAGCACAGAGCCCCAGATTTTATGCTGTCCTGGAGAGCTTGCAGAGCACTGGGGAAAGGCAGGCAGAGAATTCCCTGCTAGCACCTTCTCTGTGCCTGGGAAGCAGAAGTGTTCACATTGCTTCGCAGAATCGCTTTTGTGCAGAAAACACTAACACTTGTTCAGAACGAAAGAAAACACAGAGCCCCAGATTTTATGCTGTCCTGGAGAGCTTGCAGAGCACTGGGGAAAAGCAGGCAGAGAATTCCCTGCTAGCACCTTCTCTGTGCCTGGGAAGCAGAAGTGTTCACATTGCTTCGCAGAATCGCTTTTGTGCAGAAAACAGTAACTCTTGTTAGGAACGAAAGAAAACACAGAGCCCCAGATTTTATGCTGTCCTGGAGAGCTTGCAGAGCACTGGGGAAAGGCAGGCAGAGAATTCCCTGCTAGCACCTTCTCTGTGCCTGGGAAGCAGAAGTGTTCACATTGCTTCGCAGAATCGCTTTTGTGCAGAAAACACTAACACTTGTTCAGAACGAAAGAAAGCACAGAGCCCCAGATTTTATGCTGTCCTGGAGAGCTTGCAGAGCACTGGGGAAAGGCAGGCAGAGAATTCCCTGCTAGCACCTTCTCTGTGCCTGGGAAGCAGAAGTGTTCACATTGCTTCGCAGAATCGCTTTTGTGCAGAAAACAGTAACACTTGTTCAGAACAAAAGAAAGCACAGAGCCCCAGATTTTATGTTGTCCTGGAGAGCTTGCAGAGCACTGGGGAAAGGCAGGCAGAGAATTCCCTGCTAGCACCTTCTCTGTGCCTGGGAAGCAGAAGTGTTCACATTGCTTCGCAGAATCGCTTTTGTGCAGAAAACAGTAACACTTGTTCAGAACGAAAGAAAGCACAGAGCCCCAGATTTGCTGTTGTCCTGGAGAGCTTGCAGAGCACTGGGGAAAGGCAGGCAGAGAATTCCCTGCTAGCACCTTCTCTGTGCCTGTTCACATTGCTTCGCAGAATCGCTTTTGTGCAGAAAACACTAACACTTGTTCAGAACAAAAGAAAGCAAAGAGTCCCAGATTTTATGCTGTACTGGAGAGCTTGCAGAGCACTGGGGAAAGGCAGGCAGAGAATTCCCTGCTAGCACCTTCTCTGTGCCTGGGAAGCAAAAGTGTTCACATTGCTTCGCAGAATCGCTTTTGTGCAGAAAACAGTAACACTTGTTCAGAACGAAAGAAAGCACAGAGCCCCAGATTTTATGTTGTCCTCTAGAGCTTGCAGAGCACTGGGGAAAGGCAGGCAGAGAATTCCCTGCTAGCACCTTCTCTGTGCCTGGGAAGCAGAAGTGTTCACATTGCTTCGCAGAATCGCTTTTGTGCAGAAAACAGTAACACTTGTTCAGAACAAAAGAAAGCACAGAGCCCCAGATTTTATGCTGTCCTGGAGAGCTTGCAGAGCACTGGGGAAAGGCAGGCAGAGAATTCCCTGCTAGCACCTTCTCTGTGCCTGGGAAGCAGAAGTGTTCACATTGCTTCGCAGAATCACTTTTGTGCAGAAAACAGTAACTCTTGTTAGGAACGAAAGAAAACACAGAGCCCCAGATTTTATGTTGTCCTGGAGAGCTTGCAGAGCACTGGGGAAAGGCAGGCAGAGAATTCCCTGCTAGCACCTTCTCTGTGCCTGGGAAGCAGAAGTGTTCACATTGCTTCGCAGAATCACTTTTGTGCAGAAAACAGTAACTCTTGTTAGGAACGAAAGAAAACACAGAGCCCCAGATTTTATGTTGTCCTGGAGAGCTTGCAGAGCACTGGGGAAAGGCAGGCAGAGAATTCCCTGCTAGCACCTTCTCTGTGCCTGGGAAGCAAAAGTGTTCACATTGCTTCGCAGAATCGCTTTTGTGCAGAAAACACTAACACTTGTTCAGAACGAAAGAAAGCACAGAGCCCCAGATTTTATGCTGTCCTGGAGAGCTTGCAGAGCACTGGGGAAAGGCAGGCAGAGAATTCCCTGCTAGCACCTTCTCTGTGCCTGGGAAGCAGAAGTGTTCACATTGCTTCGCAGAATCGCTTTTGTGCAGAAAACAGTAACACTTGTTCAGAACGAAAGAAAGCACAGAGCCCCAGATTTTATGCTGTCCTGGAGAGCTTGCAGAGCACTGGGGAAAGGCAGGCAGAGAATTCCCTGCTAGCACCTTCTCTGTGCCTGGGAAGCAGAAGTGTTCACATTGCTTCGCAGAATCGCTTTTGTGCAGAAAACAGTAACACTTGTTCAGAACGAAAGAAAGCACAGAGCCCCAGATTTTATGCTGTCCTGGAGAGCTTGCAGAGCACTGGGGAAAGGCAGGCAGAGAATTCCCTGCTAGCACCTTCTCTGTGCCTGTTCACATTGCTTCGCAGAATCGCTTTTGTGCAGAAAACACTAACACTTGTTCAGAACAAAAGAAAGCAAAGAGCCCCAGATTTTATGCTGTACTGGAGAGCTTGCAGAGCACTGGGGAAAGGCAGGCAGAGAATTCCCTGCTAGCACCTTCTCTGTGCCTGGGAAGCAAAAGTGTTCACATTGCTTCGCAGAATCGCTTTTGTGCAGAAAACACTAACACTTGTTCAGAACGAAAGAAAACACGAGCCCCAGATTTTATGTTGTCCTCTAGAGCTTGCAGAGCACTGGGGAAAGGCAGGCAGAGAATTCCCTGCTAGCACCTTCTCTGTGCCTGGGAAGCAGAAGTGTTCACATTGCTTCGCAGAATCGCTTTTGTGCAGAAAACAGTAACACTTGTTCAGAACAAAAGAAAGCACAGAGCCCCAGATTTTATGCTGTCCTGGAGAGCTTGCAGAGCACTGGGGAAAGGCAGGCAGAGAATTCCCTGCTAGCACCTTCTCTGTGCCTGGGAAGCAAAAGTGTTCACATTGCTTCGCAGAATCGCTTTTGTGCAGAAAACAGTAACACTTGTTCAGAACAAAAGAAAGCACAGAGCCCCAGATTTTATGCTGTCCTGGAGAGCTTGCAGAGCACTGGGGAAAGGCAGGCAGAGAATTCCCTGCTAGCACCTTCTCTGTGCCTGGGAAGCAGAAGTGTTCACATTGCTTCGCAGAATCGCTTTTGTGCAGAAAACAGTAACACTTGTTCAGAACGAAAGAAAGCACAGAGCCGCAGATTTTATGCTGTCCTGGAGAGCTTGCAGAGCACTGGGGAAAGGCAGGCAGAGAATTCCCTGCTAGCACCTTCTCTGTGCCTGGGAAGCAGAAGTGTTCACATTGCTTCGCAGAATCGCTTTTGTGCAGAAAACAGTAACACTTGTTCAGAACGAAAGAAAGCACAGAGCCCCAGATTTTATGCTGTCCTGGAGAGCTTGCAGAGCACTGGGGAAAGGCAGGCAGAGAATTCCCTGCTAGCACCTTCTCTGTGCCTGGGAAGCAGAAGTGTTCACATTGCTTCGCAGAATCACTTTTGTGCAGAAAACAGTAACTCTTGTTAGGAACGAAAGAAAACACAGAGCCCCAGATTTTATGTTGTCCTGGAGAGCTTGCAGAGCACTGGGGAAAGGCAGGCAGAGAATTCCCTGCTAGCACCTTCTCTGTGCCTGGGAAGCAGAAGTGTTCACATTGCTTCGCAGAATCGCTTTTGTGCAGAAAACAGTAACACTTGTTCAGAACAAAAGAAAGCACAGAGCCCCAGATTTTATGCTGTCCTGGAGAGCTTGCAGAGCACTGGGGAAAGGCAGGCAGAGAATTCCCTGCTAGCACCTTCTCTGTGCCTGGGAAGCAGAAGTGTTCACATTGCTTCGCAGAATCGCTTTTGTGCAGAAAACAGTAACACTTGTTCAGAACGAAAGAAAGCACAGAGCCCCAGATTTGCTGTTGTCCTGGAGAGCTTGCAGAGCACTGGGGAAAGGCAGGCAGAGAATTCCCTGCTAGCACCTTCTCTGTGCCTGTTCACATTGCTTCGCAGAATCGCTTTTGTGCAGAAAACACTAACACTTGTTCAGAACAAAAGAAAGCAAAGAGTCCCAGATTTTATGCTGTACTGGAGAGCTTGCAGAGCACTGGGGAAAGGCAGGCAGAGAATTCCCTGCTAGCACCTTCTCTGTGCCTGGGAAGCAAAAGTGTTCACATTGCTTCGCAGAATCGCTTTTGTGCAGAAAACACTAACACTTGTTCAGAACGAAAGAAAGCACAGAGCCCCAGATTTTATGTTGTCCTGGAGAGCTTGCAGAGCACTGGGGAAAGGCAGGCAGAGAATTCCCTGCTAGCACCTTCTCTGTGCCTGGGAAGCAGAAGTGTTCACATTGCTTCGCAGAATCGCTTTTGTGCAGAAAACAGTAACACTTGTTCAGAACAAAAGAAAGCACAGAGCCCCAGATTTTATGCTGTCCTGGAGAGCTTGCAGAGCACTGGGGAAAGGCAGGCAGAGAATTCCCTGCTAGCACCTTCTCTGTGCCTGGGAAGCAGAAGTGTTCACATTGCTTCGCAGAATCGCTTTTGTGCAGAAAACACTAACACTTGTTCAGAACAAAAGAAAGCAAAGAGTCCCAGATTTTATGCTGTACTGGAGAGCTTGCAGAGCACTGTGGAAAGGCAGGCAGAGAATTCCCTGCTAGCACCTTCTCTGTGCCTGGGAAGCAAAAGTGTTCACATTGCTTCGCAGAATCGCTTTTGTGCAGAAAACACTAACACTTGTTCAGAACGAAAGAAAGCACAGAGCCCCAGATTTTATGTTGTCCTCTAGAGCTTGCAGAGCACTGGGGAAAGGCAGGCAGAGAATTCCCTGCTAGCACCTTCTCTGTGCCTGGGAAGCAGAAGTGTTCACATTGCTTCGCAGAATCGCTTTTGTGCAGAAAACAGTAACACTTGTTCAGAACAAAAGAAAGCACAGAGCCCCAGATTTTATGCTGTCCTGGAGAGCTTGCAGAGCACTGGGGAAAGGCAGGCAGAGAATTCCCTGCTAGCACCTTCTCTGTGCCTGGGAAGCAAAAGTGTTCACATTGCTTCGCAGAATCGCTTTTGTGCAGAAAACACTAACACTTGTTCAGAACAAAAGAAAGCACAGAGCCCCAGATTTTATGCTGTCCTGGAGAGCTTGCAGAGCACTGGGGAAAGGCAGGCAGAGAATTCCCTGCTAGCACCTTCTCTGTGCCTGGGAAGCAGAAGTGTTCACATTGCTTCGCAGAATCGCTTTTGTGCAGAAAACACTAACACATGTTCAGAACGAAAGAAAGCACAGAGCCCCAGATTTTATGCTGTCCTGGAGAGCTTGCAGAGCACTGGGGAAAGGCAGGCAGAGAATTCCCTGCTAGCACCTTCTCTGTGCCTGGGAAGCAGAAGTGTTCACATTGCTTCGCAGAATCGCTTTTGTGCAGAAAACAGTAACACTTGTTCAGAACGAAAGAAAGCACAGAGCCCCAGATTTTATGCTGTCCTGGAGAGCTTGCAGAGCACTGGGGAAAGGCAGGCAGAGAATTCCCTGCTAGCACCTTCTCTGTGCCTGTTCACATTGCTTCGCAGAATCGCTTTTGTGCAGAAAACAGTAACACTTGTTCAGAACAAAAGAAAGCACAGAGTCCCAGATTTTATGCTGTCCTGGAGAGCTTGCAGAGCACTGGGGAAAGGCAGGCAGAGAATTCCCTGCTAGCACCTTCTCTGTGCCTGGGAAGCAGAAGTGTTCACATTGCTTCGCAGAATCGCTTTTGTGCAGAAAACAGTAACTCTTGTTAGGAACGAAAGAAAACACAGAGCCCCAGATTTTATGTTGTCCTGGAGAGCTTGCAGAGCACTGGGGAAAGGCAGGCAGAGAATTCCCTGCTAGCACCTTCTCTGTGCCTGGGAAGCAGAAGTGTTCACATTGCTTCGCAGAATCGCTTTTGTGCAGAAAACAGTAACACTTGTTCAGAACGAAAGAAAGCACAGAGCCCCAGATTTTATGCTGTCCTGGAGAGCTTGCAGAGCACTGGGGAAAGGCAGGCAGAGAATTCCCTGCTAGCACCTTCTCTGTGCCTGGGAAGCAGAAGTGTTCACATTGCTTCGCAGAATCACTTTTGTGCAGAAAACAGTAACACTTGTTCAGAACGAAAGAAAGCACAGAGCCCCAGATTTGCTGTTGTCCTGGAGAGCTTGCAGAGCACTGGGGAAAGGCAGGCAGAGAATTCCCTGCTAGCACCTTCTCTGTGCCTGTTCACATTGCTTCGCAGAATCGCTTTTGTGCAGAAAACACTAACACTTGTTCAGAACAAAAGAAAGCAAAGAGTCCCAGATTTTATGCTGTACTGGAGAGCTTGCAGAGCACTGGGGAAAGGCAGGCAGAGAATTCCCTGCTAGCACCTTCTCTGTGCCTGGGAAGCAGAAGTGTTCACATTGCTTCGCAGAATCACTTTTGTGCAGAAAACAGTAACTCTTGTTAGGAACGAAAGAAAACACAGAGCCCCAGATTTTATGTTGTCCTGGAGAGCTTGCAGAGCACTGGGGAAAGGCAGGCAGAGAATTCCCTGCTAGCACCTTCTCTGTGCCTGGGAAGCAGAAGTGTTCACATTGCTTCGCAGAATCGCTTTTGTGCAGAAAACAGTAACACTTGTTCAGAACAAAAGAAAGCACAGAGCCCCAGATTTTATGTTGTCCTCTAGAGCTTGCAGAGCACTGGGGAAAGGCAGGCAGAGAATTCCCTGCTAGCACCTTCTCTGTGCCTGGGAAGCAAAAGTGTTCACATTGCTTTGCAGAATCGCTTTTGTGCAGAAAACAGTAACACTTGTTCAGAACAAAAGAAAGCACAGAGCCCCAGATTTTATGCTGTCCTGGAGAGCTTGCAGAGCACTGGGGAAAGGCAGGCAGAGAATTCCCTGCTAGCACCTTCTCTGTGCCTGGGAAGCAGAAGTGTTCACATTGCTTCGCAGAATCGCTTTTGTGCAGAAAACAGTAACACTTGTTCAGAACGAAAGAAAGCACAGAGCCCCAGATTTGCTGTTGTCCTGGAGAGCTTGCAGAGCACTGGGGAAAGGCAGGCAGAGAATTCCCTGCTAGCACCTTCTCTGTGCCTGTTCACATTGCTTCGCAGAATCGCTTTTGTGCAGAAAACACTAACACTTGTTCAGAACAAAAGAAAGCAAAGAGTCCCAGATTTTATGCTGTACTGGAGAGCTTGCAGAGCACTGGGGAAAGGCAGGCAGAGAATTCCCTGCTAGCACCTTCTCTGTGCCTGGGAAGCAAAAGTGTTCACATTGCTTCGCAGAATCGCTTTTGTGCAGAAAACAGTAACACTTGTTCAGAACGAAAGAAAGCACAGAGCCCCAGATTTTATGTTGTCCTCTAGAGCTTGCAGAGCACTGGGGAAAGGCAGGCAGAGAATTCCCTGCTAGCACCTTCTCTGTGCCTGGGAAGCAGAAGTGTTCACATTGCTTCGCAGAATCGCTTTTCTGCAGAAAACAGTAACACTTGTTCAGAACAAAAGAAAGCACAGAGCCCCAGATTTTATGCTGTCCTGGAGAGCTTGCAGAGCACTGGGGAAAGGCAGGCAGAGAATTCCCTGCTAGCACCTTCTCTGTGCCTGGGAAGCAGAAGTGTTCACATTGCTTCGCAGAATCGCTTTTGTGCAGAAAACAGTAACACTTGTTCAGAATAAAAGAAAGCACAGAGCCCCAGATTTTATGCTGTCCTGGAGAGCTTGCAGAGCACTGGGGAAAGGCAGGCAGAGAATTCCCTGCTAGCACCTTCTCTGTGCCTGGGAAGCAGAAGTGTTCACATTGCTTCGCAGAATCGCTTTTGTGCAGAAAACAGTAACTCTTGTTAGGAACGAAAGAAAACACAGAGCCCCAGATTTTATGTTGTCCTGGAGAGCTTGCAGAGCACTGGGGAAAGGCAGGCAGAGAATTCCCTGCTAGCACCTTCTCTGTGCCTGGGAAGCAAAAGTGTTCACATTGCTTCGCAGAATCACTTTTGTGCAGAAAACAGTAACACTTGTTCAGAACGAAAGAAAGCACAGAGCCCCAGATTTTATGCTGTCCTGGAGAGCTTGCAGAGCACTGGGGAAAGGCAGGCAGAGAATTCCCTGCTAGCACCTTCTCTGTGCCTGGGAAGCAGAAGTGTTCACATTGCTTCGCAGAATCGCTTTTGTGCAGAAAACAGTAACACTTGTTCAGAACGAAAGAAAGCACAGAGCCCCAGATTTTATGCTGTCCTGGAGAGCTTGCAGAGCACTGGGGAAAGGCAGGCAGAGAATTCCCTGCTAGCACCTTCTCTGTGCCTGGGAAGCAGAAGTGTTCACATTGCTTCGCAGAATCGCTTTTGTGCAGAAAACACTAACACTTGTTCAGAACAAAAAAAAGCAAAGAGTCCCAGATTTTATGCTGTACTGGAGAGCTTGCAGAGCACTGGGGAAAGGCAGGCAGAGAATTCCCTGCTAGCACCTTCTCTGTGCCTGGGAAGCAAAAGTGTTCACATTGCTTCGCAGAATCGCTTTTGTGCAGAAAACAGTAACTCTTGTTAGGAACGAAAGAAAACACAGAGCCCCAGATTTTATGTTGTCCTGGAGAGCTTGCAGAGCACTGGGGAAAGGCAGGCAGAGAATTCCCTGCTAGCACCTCCTCTGTGCCTGGGAAGCAGAAGTGTTCACATTGCTTCGCAGAATCGCTTTTGTGCAGAAAACAGTAACACTTGTTCAGAACGAAAGAAAGCACAGAGCCCCAGATTTTATGCTGTCCTGGAGAGCTTGCAGAGCACTGGGGAAAGGCAGGCAGAGAATTCCCTGCTAGCACCTTCTCTGTGCCTGGGAAGCAAAAGTGTTCACATTGCTTCGCAGAATCGCTTTTGTGCAGAAAACACTAACACTTGTTCAGAACGAAAGAAAGCACAGAGCCCCAGATTTTATGTTGTCCTCTAGAGCTTGCAGAGCACTGGGGAAAGGCAGGCAGAGAATTCCCTGCTAGCACCTTCTCTGTGCCTGGGAAGCAGAAGTGTTCACATTGCTTCGCAGAATCGCTTTTGTGCAGAAAACAGTAACACTTGTTCAGAACAAAAGAAAGCACAGAGCCCCAGATTTTATGCTGTCCTGGAGAGCTTGCAGAGCACTGGGGAAAGGCAGGCAGAGAATTCCCTGCGCCTGGGAAGCAAAAGTGTTCACATTGCTTCGCAGAATCGCTTTTGTGCAGAAAACAGTAACACTTGTTCAGAACAAAAGAAAGCACAGAGCCCCAGATTTTATGCTGTCCTGGAGAGCTGGCAGAGCACTGGGGAAAGGCAGGCAGAGAATTCCCTGCTAGCACCTTCTCTGTGCCTGGGAAGCAGAAGTGTTCACATTGCTTCGCAGAATCGCTTTTGTGCAGAAAACAGTAACACTTGTTCAGAACAAAAGAAAGCACAGAGCCCCAGATTTTATGTTGTCCTCTAGAGCTTGCAGAGCACTGGGGAAAGGCAGGCAGAGAATTCCCTGCTAGCACCTTCTCTGTGCCTGGGAAGCAAAAGTGTTCACATTGCTTTGCAGAATCGCTTTTGTGCAGAAAACAGTAACACTTGTTCAGAACAAAAGAAAACACAGAGCCCCAGATTTTATGTTGTCCTGGAGAGCTTGCAGAGCACTGGGGAAAGGCAGGCAGAGAATTCCCTGCTAGCACCTTCTCTGTGCCTGGGAAGCAGAAGTGTTCACATTGCTTCGCAGAATCGCTTTTGTGCAGAAAACAGTAACACTTGTTCAGAACAAAAGAAAGCACAGAGCCCCAGATTTTATGTTGTCCTGGAGAGCTTGCAGAGCACTGGGGAAAGGCAGGCAGAGAATTCCCTGCTAGCACCTTCTCTGTGCCTGGGAAGCAGAAGTGTTCACATTGCTTCGCAGAATCGCTTTTGTGCAGAAAACAGTAACACTTGTTCAGAACGAAAGAAAGCACAGAGCCCCAGATTTGCTGTTGTCCTGGAGAGCTTGCAGAGCACTGGGGAAAGGCAGGCAGAGAATTCCCTGCTAGCACCTTCTCTGTGCCTGTTCACATTGCTTCGCAGAATCGCTTTTGTGCAGAAAACACTAACACTTGTTCAGAACAAAAGAAAGCAAAGAGTCCCAGATTTTATGCTGTACTGGAGAGCTTGCAGAGCACTGGGGAAAGGCAGGCAGAGAATTCCCTGCTAGCACCTTCTCTGTGCCTGGGAAGCAAAAGTGTTCACATTGCTTCGCAGAATCGCTTTTGTGCAGAAAACACTAACACTTGTTCAGAACGAAAGAAAGCACAGAGCCCCAGATTTTATGTTGTCCTGGAGAGCTTGCAGAGCACTGGGGAAAGGCAGGCAGAGAATTCCCTGCTAGCACCTTCTCTGTGCCTGGGAAGCAGAAGTGTTCACATTGCTTCGCAGAATCGCTTTTGTGCAGAAAACAGTAACACTTGTTCAGAACAAAAGAAAGCACAGAGCCCCAGATTTTATGCTGTCCTGGAGAGCTTGCAGAGCACTGGGGAAAGGCAGGCAGAGAATTCCCTGCTAGCACCTTCTCTGTGCCTGGGAAGCAGAAGTGTTCACATTGCTTCGCAGAATCGCTTTTGTGCAGAAAACACTAACACTTGTTCAGAACAAAAGAAAGCAAAGAGTCCCAGATTTTATGCTGTACTGGAGAGCTTGCAGAGCACTGTGGAAAGGCAGGCAGAGAATTCCCTGCTAGCACCTTCTCTGTGCCTGGGAAGCAAAAGTGTTCACATTGCTTCGCAGAATCGCTTTTGTGCAGAAAACACTAACACTTGTTCAGAACGAAAGAAAGCACAGAGCCCCAGATTTTATGTTGTCCTCTAGAGCTTGCAGAGCACTGGGGAAAGGCAGGCAGAGAATTCCCTGCTAGCACCTTCTCTGTGCCTGGGAAGCAGAAGTGTTCACATTGCTTCGCAGAATCGCTTTTGTGCAGAAAACAGTAACACTTGTTCAGAACAAAAGAAAGCACAGAGCCCCAGATTTTATGCTGTCCTGGAGAGCTTGCAGAGCACTGGGGAAAGGCAGGCAGAGAATTCCCTGCTAGCACCTTCTCTGTGCCTGGGAAGCAAAAGTGTTCACATTGCTTCGCAGAATCGCTTTTGTGCAGAAAACACTAACACTTGTTCAGAACAAAAGAAAGCACAGAGCCCCAGATTTTATGCTGTCCTGGAGAGCTTGCAGAGCACTGGGGAAAGGCAGGCAGAGAATTCCCTGCTAGCACCTTCTCTGTGCCTGGGAAGCAGAAGTGTTCACATTGCTTCGCAGAATCGCTTTTGTGCAGAAAACACTAACACATGTTCAGAACGAAAGAAAGCACAGAGCCCCAGATTTTATGCTGTCCTGGAGAGCTTGCAGAGCACTGGGGAAAGGCAGGCAGAGAATTCCCTGCTAGCACCTTCTCTGTGCCTGGGAAGCAGAAGTGTTCACATTGCTTCGCAGAATCGCTTTTGTGCAGAAAACAGTAACACTTGTTCAGAACGAAAGAAAGCACAGAGCCCCAGATTTTATGCTGTCCTGGAGAGCTTGCAGAGCACTGGGGAAAGGCAGGCAGAGAATTCCCTGCTAGCACCTTCTCTGTGCCTGTTCACATTGCTTCGCAGAATCGCTTTTGTGCAGAAAACAGTAACACTTGTTCAGAACAAAAGAAAGCACAGAGTCCCAGCTTTTATGCTGTCCTGGAGAGCTTGCAGAGCACTGGGGAAAGGCAGGCAGAGAATTCCCTGCTAGCACCTTCTCTGTGCCTGGGAAGCAGAAGTGTTCACATTGCTTCGCAGAATCGCTTTTGTGCAGAAAACAGTAACTCTTGTTAGGAACGAAAGAAAACACAGAGCCCCAGATTTTATGTTGTCCTGGAGAGCTTGCAGAGCACTGGGGAAAGGCAGGCAGAGAATTCCCTGCTAGCACCTTCTCTGTGCCTGGGAAGCAGAAGTGTTCACATTGCTTCGCAGAATCGCTTTTGTGCAGAAAACAGTAACACTTGTTCAGAACGAAAGAAAGCACAGAGCCCCAGATTTTATGCTGTCCTGGAGAGCTTGCAGAGCACTGGGGAAAGGCAGGCAGAGAATTCCCTGCTAGCACCTTCTCTGTGCCTGGGAAGCAGAAGTGTTCACATTGCTTCGCAGAATCACTTTTGTGCAGAAAACAGTAACACTTGTTCAGAACGAAAGAAAGCACAGAGCCCCAGATTTGCTGTTGTCCTGGAGAGCTTGCAGAGCACTGGGGAAAGGCAGGCAGAGAATTCCCTGCTAGCACCTTCTCTGTGCCTGTTCACATTGCTTCGCAGAATCGCTTTTGTGCAGAAAACACTAACACTTGTTCAGAACAAAAGAAAGCAAAGAGTCCCAGATTTTATGCTGTACTGGAGAGCTTGCAGAGCACTGGGGAAAGGCAGGCAGAGAATTCCCTGCTAGCACCTTCTCTGTGCCTGGGAAGCAGAAGTGTTCACATTGCTTCGCAGAATCACTTTTGTGCAGAAAACAGTAACTCTTGTTAGGAACGAAAGAAAACACAGAGCCCCAGATTTTATGTTGTCCTGGAGAGCTTGCAGAGCACTGGGGAAAGGCAGGCAGAGAATTCCCTGCTAGCACCTTCTCTGTGCCTGGGAAGCAGAAGTGTTCACATTGCTTCGCAGAATCGCTTTTGTGCAGAAAACAGTAACACTTGTTCAGAACAAAAGAAAGCACAGAGCCCCAGATTTTATGTTGTCCTCTAGAGCTTGCAGAGCACTGGGGAAAGGCAGGCAGAGAATTCCCTGCTAGCACCTTCTCTGTGCCTGGGAAGCAAAAGTGTTCACATTGCTTTGCAGAATCGCTTTTGTGCAGAAAACAGTAACACTTGTTCAGAACAAAAGAAAGCACAGAGCCCCAGATTTTATGCTGTCCTGGAGAGCTTGCAGAGCACTGGGGAAAGGCAGGCAGAGAATTCCCTGCTAGCACCTTCTCTGTGCCTGGGAAGCAGAAGTGTTCACATTGCTTCGCAGAATCGCTTTTGTGCAGAAAACAGTAACACTTGTTCAGAACGAAAGAAAGCACAGAGCCCCAGATTTGCTGTTGTCCTGGAGAGCTTGCAGAGCACTGGGGAAAGGCAGGCAGAGAATTCCCTGCTAGCACCTTCTCTGTGCCTGTTCACATTGCTTCGCAGAATCGCTTTTGTGCAGAAAACACTAACACTTGTTCAGAACAAAAGAAAGCAAAGAGTCCCAGATTTTATGCTGTACTGGAGAGCTTGCAGAGCACTGGGGAAAGGCAGGCAGAGAATTCCCTGCTAGCACCTTCTCTGTGCCTGGGAAGCAAAAGTGTTCACATTGCTTCGCAGAATCGCTTTTGTGCAGAAAACAGTAACACTTGTTCAGAACGAAAGAAAGCACAGAGCCCCAGATTTTATGTTGTCCTCTAGAGCTTGCAGAGCACTGGGGAAAGGCAGGCAGAGAATTCCCTGCTAGCACCTTCTCTGTGCCTGGGAAGCAGAAGTGTTCACATTGCTTCGCAGAATCGCTTTTCTGCAGAAAACAGTAACACTTGTTCAGAACAAAAGAAAGCACAGAGCCCCAGATTTTATGCTGTCCTGGAGAGCTTGCAGAGCACTGGGGAAAGGCAGGCAGAGAATTCCCTGCTAGCACCTTCTCTGTGCCTGGGAAGCAGAAGTGTTCACATTGCTTCGCAGAATCGCTTTTGTGCAGAAAACAGTAACACTTGTTCAGAATAAAAGAAAGCACAGAGCCCCAGATTTTATGCTGTCCTGGAGAGCTTGCAGAGCACTGGGGAAAGGCAGGCAGAGAATTCCCTGCTAGCACCTTCTCTGTGCCTGGGAAGCAGAAGTGTTCACATTGCTTCGCAGAATCGCTTTTGTGCAGAAAACAGTAACTCTTGTTAGGAACGAAAGAAAACACAGAGCCCCAGATTTTATGTTGTCCTGGAGAGCTTGCAGAGCACTGGGGAAAGGCAGGCAGAGAATTCCCTGCTAGCACCTTCTCTGTGCCTGGGAAGCAAAAGTGTTCACATTGCTTCGCAGAATCACTTTTGTGCAGAAAACAGTAACACTTGTTCAGAACGAAAGAAAGCACAGAGCCCCAGATTTTATGCTGTCCTGGAGAGCTTGCAGAGCACTGGGGAAAGGCAGGCAGAGAATTCCCTGCTAGCACCTTCTCTGTGCCTGGGAAGCAGAAGTGTTCACATTGCTTCGCAGAATCGCTTTTGTGCAGAAAACAGTAACACTTGTTCAGAACGAAAGAAAGCACAGAGCCCCAGATTTTATGCTGTCCTGGAGAGCTTGCAGAGCACTGGGGAAAGGCAGGCAGAGAATTCCCTGCTAGCACCTTCTCTGTGCCTGGGAAGCAGAAGTGTTCACATTGCTTCGCAGAATCGCTTTTGTGCAGAAAACACTAACACTTGTTCAGAACAAAAAAAAGCAAAGAGTCCCAGATTTTATGCTGTACTGGAGAGCTTGCAGAGCACTGGGGAAAGGCAGGCAGAGAATTCCCTGCTAGCACCTTCTCTGTGCCTGGGAAGCAAAAGTGTTCACATTGCTTCGCAGAATCGCTTTTGTGCAGAAAACAGTAACTCTTGTTAGGAACGAAAGAAAACACAGAGCCCCAGATTTTATGTTGTCCTGGAGAGCTTGCAGAGCACTGGGGAAAGGCAGGCAGAGAATTCCCTGCTAGCACCTCCTCTGTGCCTGGGAAGCAGAAGTGTTCACATTGCTTCGCAGAATCGCTTTTGTGCAGAAAACAGTAACACTTGTTCAGAACGAAAGAAAGCACAGAGCCCCAGATTTTATGCTGTCCTGGAGAGCTTGCAGAGCACTGGGGAAAGGCAGGCAGAGAATTCCCTGCTAGCACCTTCTCTGTGCCTGGGAAGCAAAAGTGTTCACATTGCTTCGCAGAATCGCTTTTGTGCAGAAAACACTAACACTTGTTCAGAACGAAAGAAAGCACAGAGCCCCAGATTTTATGTTGTCCTCTAGAGCTTGCAGAGCACTGGGGAAAGGCAGGCAGAGAATTCCCTGCTAGCACCTTCTCTGTGCCTGGGAAGCAGAAGTGTTCACATTGCTTCGCAGAATCGCTTTTGTGCAGAAAACATTAACACTTGTTCAGAACAAAAGAAAGCACAGAGCCCCAGATTTTATGCTGTCCTGGAGAGCTTGCAGAGCACTGGGGAAAGGCAGGCAGAGAATTCCCTGCGCCTGGGAAGCAAAAGTGTTCACATTGCTTCGCAGAATCGCTTTTGTGCAGAAAACAGTAACACTTGTTCAGAACAAAAGAAAGCACAGAGCCCCAGATTTTATGCTGTCCTGGAGAGCTGGCAGAGCACTGGGGAAAGGCAGGCAGAGAATTCCCTGCTAGCACCTTCTCTGTGCCTGGGAAGCAGAAGTGTTCACATTGCTTCGCAGAATCGCTTTTGTGCAGAAAACAGTAACACTTGTTCAGAACAAAAGAAAGCACAGAGCCCCAGATTTTATGTTGTCCTCTAGAGCTTGCAGAGCACTGGGGAAAGGCAGGCAGAGAATTCCCTGCTAGCACCTTCTCTGTGCCTGGGAAGCAAAAGTGTTCACATTGCTTTGCAGAATCGCTTTTGTGCAGAAAACAGTAACACTTGTTCAGAACAAAAGAAAACACAGAGCCCCAGATTTTATGTTGTCCTGGAGAGCTTGCAGAGCACTGGGGAAAGGCAGGCAGAGAATTCCCTGCTAGCACCTTCTCTGTGCCTGGGAAGCAGAAGTGTTCACATTGCTTCGCAGAATCGCTTTTGTGCAGAAAACAGTAACACTTGTTCAGAACAAAAGAAAGCACAGAGCCCCAGATTTTATGTTGTCCTGGAGAGCTTGCAGAGCACTGGGGAAAGGCAGGCAGAGAATTCCCTGCTAGCACCTTCTCTGTGCCTGGGAAGCAAAAGTGTTCACATTGCTTCGCAGAATCGCTTTTGTGCAGAAAACAGTAACACTTGTTCAGAACAAAAGAAAGCACAGAGCCCCAGATTTTATGCTGTCCTGGAGAGCTTGCAGAGCACTGGGGAAAGGCAGGCAGAGAATTCCCTGCTAGCACCTTCTCTGTGCCTGGGAAGCAGAAGTGTTCACATTGCTTCGCAGAATCGCTTTTGTGCAGAAAACACTAACACTTGTTCAGAACGAAAGAAAGCACAGAGCCCCAGATTTTATGCTGTCCTGGAGAGCTTGCAGAGCACTGGGGAAAGGCAGGCAGAGAATTCCCTGCTAGCACCTTCTCTGTGCCTGTTCACATTGCTTCGCAGAATCGCTTTTGTGCAGAAAACAATAACACTTGTTCAGAACAAAAGAAAGCACAGAGCCGCAGATTTTATGCTGTCCTGGAGAGCTTGCAGAGCACTGGGGAAAGGCAGGCAGAGAATTCCCTGCTAGCACCTTCTCTGTGCCTGGGAAGCAGAAGTGTTCACATTGCTTCGCAGAATCGCTTTTGTGCAGAAAACAGTAACACTTGTTCAGAACGAAAGAAAGCACAGAGCCCCAGATTTTATGTTGTCCTGGAGAGCTTGCAGAGCACTGGGGAAAGGCAGGCAGAGAATTCCCTGCTAGCACCTTCTCTGTGCCTGGGAAGCAGAAGTGTTCACATTGCTTCGCAGAATCGCTTTTGTGCAGAAAACAGTAACACTTGTTCAGAACAAAAGAAAGCACAGAGCCCCAGATTTTATGTTGTCCTCTAGAGCTTGCAGAGCACTGGGGAAAGGCAGGCAGAGAATTCCCTGCTAGCACCTTCTCTGTGCCTGGGAAGCAGAAGTGTTCACATTGCTTCGCAGAATCACTTTTGTGCAGAAAACAGTAACTCTTGTTAGGAACGAAAGAAAACACAGAGCCCCAGATTTTATGTTGTCCTCTAGAGCTTGCAGAGCACTGGGGAAAGGCAGGCAGAGAATTCCCTGCTAGCACCTTCTCTGTGCCTGGGAAGCAGAAGTGTTCACATTGCTTCGCAGAATCGCTTTTGTGCAGAAAACAGTAACACTTGTTCAGAACAAAAGAAAGCACAGAGCCCCAGATTTTATGCTGTCCTGGAGAGCTTGCAGAGCACTGGGGAAAGGCAGGCAGAGAATTCCCTGCTAGCACCTTCTCTGTGCCTGGGAAGCAAAAGTGTTCACATTGCTTCGCAGAATCGCTTTTGTGCAGAAAACAGTAACACTTGTTCAGAACAAAAGAAAGCACAGAGCCCCAGATTTTATGCTGTCCTGGAGAGCTTGCAGAGCACTGGGGAAAGGCAGGCAGAGAATTCCCTGCTAGCACCTTCTCTGTGCCTGGGAAGCAGAAGTGTTCACATTGCTTCGCAGAATCGCTTTTGTGCAGAAAACACTAACACTTGTTCAGAACGAAAGAAAGCACAGAGCCCCAGATTTTATGCTGTCCTGGAGAGCTTGCAGAGCACTGGGGAAAGGCAGGCAGAGAATTCCCTGCTAGCACCTTCTCTGTGCCTGGGAAGCAAAAGTGTTCACATTGCTTCGCAGAATCGCTTTTGTGCAGAAAACACTAACACTTGTTCAGAACGAAAGAAAGCACAGAGCCCCAGATTTTATGCTGTCCTGGAGAGCTTGCAGAGCACTGGGGAAAGGCAGGCAGAGAATTCCCTGCTAGCACCTTCTCTGTGCCTGGGAAGCAGAAGTGTTCACATCGCTTCGCAGAATCGCTTTTGTGCAGAAAACAGTAACACTTGTTCAGAACAAAAGAAAGCACAGAGCCCCAGATTTTATGCTGTCCTGGAGAGCTTGCAGAGCACTGGGGAAAGGCAGGCAGAGAATTCCCTGCTAGCACCTTCTCTGTGCCTGGGAAGCAGAAGTGTTCACATTGCTTCGCAGAATCACTTTTGTGCAGAAAACAGTAACACTTGTTCAGAACGAAAGAAAGCACAGAGCCCCAGATTTTATGCTGTCCTGGAGAGCTTGCAGAGCACTGGGGAAAGGCAGGCAGAGAATTCCCTGCTAGCACCTTCTCTGTGCCTGGGAAGCAGAAGTGTTCACATTGCTTCGCAGAATCGCTTTTGTGCAGAAAACAGTAACACTTGTTCAGAACAAAAGAAAGCACAGAGCCCCAGATTTTATGTTGTCCTCTAGAGCTTGCAGAGCACTGGGGAAAGGCAGGCAGAGAATTCCCTGCTAGCACCTTCTCTGTGCCTGGGAAGCAGAAGTGTTCACATTGCTTCGCAGAATCGCTTTTGTGCAGAAAACAGTAACTCTTGTTAGGAACGAAAGAAAACACAGAGCCCCAGATTTTATGTTGTCCTGGAGAGCTTGCAGAGCACTGGGGAAAGGCAGGCAGAGAATTCCCTGCTAGCACCTCCTCTGTGCCTGGGAAGCAGAAGTGTTCACATTGCTTCGCAGAATCGCTTTTGTGCAGAAAACAGTAACACTTGTTCAGAACGAAAGAAAGCACAGAGTCCCAGATTTTATGCTGTCCTGGAGAGCTTGCAGAGCACTGGGGAAAGGCAGGCAGAGAATTCCCTGCTAGCACCTTCTCTGTGCCTGGGAAGCAGAAGTGTTCACATTGCTTCGCAGAATCACTTTTGTGCAGAAAACAGTAACACTTGTTCAGAACGAAAGAAAGCACAGAGCCCCAGATTTTATGCTGTCCTGGAGAGCTTGCAGAGCACTGGGGAAAGGCAGGCAGAGAATTCCCTGCTAGCACCTTCTCTGTGCCTGGGAAGCAAAAGTGTTCACATTGCTTCGCAGAATCGCTTTTGTGCAGAAAACAGTAACACTTGTTCAGAACGAAAGAAAACACAGAGCCCCAGATTTTATGCTGTCCTGGAGAGCTTGCAGAGCACTGGGGAAAGGCAGGCAGAGAATTCCCTGCTAGCACCTTCTCTGTGCCTGGGAAGCAGAAGTGTTCACATCGCTTCGCAGAATCGCTTTTGTGCAGAAAACAGTAACACTTGTTCAGAACAAAAGAAAGCACAGAGCCCCAGATTTTATGCTGTCCTGGAGAGCTTGCAGAGCACTGGGGAAAGGCAGGCAGAGAATTCCCTGCTAGCACCTTCTCTGTGCCTGGGAAGCAGAAGTGTTCACATTGCTTCGCAGAATCACTTTTGTGCAGAAAACAGTAACACTTGTTCAGAACAAAAGAAAGCACAGAGCCCCAGATTTGCTGTTGTCCTGGAGAGCTTGCAGAGCACTGGGGAAAGGCAGGCAGAGAATTCCCTGCTAGCACCTTCTCTGTGCCTGGGAAGCAGAAGTGTTCACATTGCTTCGCAGAATCGCTTTTGTGCAGAAAACACTAACACTTGTTCAGAACGAAAGAAAGCACAGAGCCCCAGATTTTATGTTGTCCTCTAGAGCTTGCAGAGCACTGGGGAAAGGCAGGCAGAGAATTCCCTGCTAGCACCTTCTCTGTGCCTGGGAAGCAGAAGTGTTCACATTGCTTCGCAGAATCGCTTTTGTGCAGAAAACAGTAACACTTGTTCAGAACAAAAGAAAGCACAGAGCCCCAGATTTTATGCTGTCCTGGAGAGCTTGCAGAGCACTGGGGAAAGGCAGGCAGAGAATTCCCTGCGCCTGGGAAGCAAAAGTGTTCACATTGCTTTGCAGAATCGCTTTTGTGCAGAAAACAGTAACACTTGTTCAGAACAAAAGAAAGCACAGAGCCCCAGATTTTATGCTGTCCTGGAGAGCTGGCAGAGCACTGGGGAAAGGCAGGCAGAGAATTCCCTGCTAGCACCTTCTCTGTGCCTGGGAAGCAGAAGTGTTCACATTGCTTCGCAGAATCGCTTTTGTGCAGAAAACAGTAACACTTGTTCAGAACAAAAGAAAGCACAGAGCCCCAGATTTTATGTTGTCCTCTAGAGCTTGCAGAGCACTGGGGAAAGGCAGGCAGAGAATTCCCTGCTAGCACCTTCTCTGTGCCTGGGAAGCAAAAGTGTTCACATTGCTTTGCAGAATCGCTTTTGTGCAGAAAACAGTAACACTTGTTCAGAACAAAAGAAAACACAGAGCCCCAGATTTTATGTTGTCCTGGAGAGCTTGCAGAGCACTGGGGAAAGGCAGGCAGAGAATTCCCTGCTAGCACCTTCTCTGTGCCTGGGAAGCAGAAGTGTTCACATTGCTTCGCAGAATCGCTTTTGTGCAGAAAACAGTAACACTTGTTCAGAACAAAAGAAAGCACAGAGCCCCAGATTTTATGTTGTCCTGGAGAGCTTGCAGAGCACTGGGGAAAGGCAGGCAGAGAATTCCCTGCTAGCACCTTCTCTGTGCCTGGGAAGCAAAAGTGTTCACATTGCTTCGCAGAATCGCTTTTGTGCAGAAAACAGTAACACTTGTTCAGAACAAAAGAAAGCACAGAGCCCCAGATTTTATGCTGTCCTGGAGAGCTTGCAGAGCACTGGGGAAAGGCAGGCAGAGAATTCCCTGCTAGCACCTTCTCTGTGCCTGGGAAGCAGAAGTGTTCACATTGCTTCGCAGAATCGCTTTTGTGCAGAAAACACTAACACTTGTTCAGAACGAAAGAAAGCACAGAGCCCCAGATTTTATGCTGTCCTGGAGAGCTTGCAGAGCACTGGGGAAAGGCAGGCAGAGAATTCCCTGCTAGCACCTTCTCTGTGCCTGTTCACATTGCTTCGCAGAATCGCTTTTGTGCAGAAAACAATAACACTTGTTCAGAACAAAAGAAAGCACAGAGCCGCAGATTTTATGCTGTCCTGGAGAGCTTGCAGAGCACTGGGGAAAGGCAGGCAGAGAATTCCCTGCTAGCACCTTCTCTGTGCCTGGGAAGCAGAAGTGTTCACATTGCTTCGCAGAATCGCTTTTGTGCAGAAAACAGTAACACTTGTTCAGAACAAAAGAAAGCACAGAGCCCCAGATTTTATGTTGTCCTCTAGAGTTTGCAGAGCACTGGGGAAAGGCAGGCAGAGAATTCCCTGCTAGCACCTTCTCTGTGCCTGGGAAGCAGAAGTGTTCACATTGCTTCGCAGAATCACTTTTGTGCAGAAAACAGTAACTCTTGTTAGGAACGAAAGAAAACACAGAGCCCCAGATTTTATGTTGTCCTCTAGAGCTTGCAGAGCACTGGGGAAAGGCAGGCAGAGAATTCCCTGCTAGCACCTTCTCTGTGCCTGGGAAGCAGAAGTGTTCACATTGCTTCGCAGAATCGCTTTTGTGCAGAAAACAGTAACACTTGTTCAGAACAAAAGAAAGCACAGAGCCCCAGATTTTATGCTGTCCTGGAGAGCTTGCAGAGCACTGGGGAAAGGCAGGCAGAGAATTCCCTGCTAGCACCTTCTCTGTGCCTGGGAAGCAAAAGTGTTCACATTGCTTCGCAGAATCGCTTTTGTGCAGAAAACAGTAACACTTGTTCAGAACAAAAGAAAGCACAGAGCCCCAGATTTTATGCTGTCCTGGAGAGCTTGCAGAGCACTGGGGAAAGGCAGGCAGAGAATTCCCTGCTAGCACCTTCTCTGTGCCTGGGAAGCAGAAGTGTTCACATTGCTTCGCAGAATCGCTTTTGTGCAGAAAACACTAACACTTGTTCAGAACGAAAGAAAGCACAGAGCCCCAGATTTTATGCTGTCCTGGAGAGCTTGCAGAGCACTGGGGAAAGGCAGGCAGAGAATTCCCTGCTAGCACCTTCTCTGTGCCTGGGAAGCAAAAGTGTTCACATTGCTTCGCAGAATCGCTTTTGTGCAGAAAACACTAACACTTGTTCAGAACGAAAGAAAGCACAGAGCCCCAGATTTTATGTTGTCCTCTAGAGCTTGCAGAGCACTGGGGAAAGGCAGGCAGAGAATTCCCTGCTAGCACCTTCTCTGTGCCTGGGAAGCAGAAGTGTTCACATTGCTTCGCAGAATCGCTTTTGTGCAGAAAACAGTAACACTTGTTCAGAACAAAAGAAAGCACAGAGCCCCAGATTTTATGTTGTCCTCTAGAGCTTGCAGAGCACTGGGGAAAGGCAGGCAGAGAATTCCCTGCTAGCACCTTCTCTGTGCCTGGGAAGCAAAAGTGTTCACATTGCTTCGCAGAATCGCTTTTGTGCAGAAAACACTAACACTTGTTCAGAACAAAAGAAAGCACAGAGCCCCAGATTTTATGCTGTCCTGGAGAGCTTGCAGAGCACTGGGGAAAGGCAGGCAGAGAATTCCCTGCTAGCACCTTCTCTGTGCCTGGGAAGCAGAAGTGTTCACATTGCTTCGCAGAATCACTTTTGTGCAGAAAACAGTAACACTTGTTCAGAACGAAAGAAAACACAGAGCCCCAGATTTTATGCTGTCCTGGAGAGCTTGCAGAGCACTGGGGAAAGGCAGGCAGAGAATTCCCTGCTAGCACCTTCTCTGTGCCTGGGAAGCAGAAGTGTTCACATCGCTTCGCAGAATCGCTTTTGTGCAGAAAACAGTAACACTTGTTCAGAACAAAAGAAAGCACAGAGCCCCAGATTTTATGCTGTCCTGGAGAGCTTGCAGAGCACTGGGGAAAGGCAGGCAGAGAATTCCCTGCTAGCACCTTCTCTGTGCCTGGGAAGCAGAAGTGTTCACATTGCTTCGCAGAATCACTTTTGTGCAGAAAACAGTAACACTTGTTCAGAACGAAAGAAAGCACAGAGCCCCAGATTTTATGCTGTCCTGGAGAGCTTGCAGAGCACTGGGGAAAGGCAGGCAGAGAATTCCCTGCTAGCACCTTCTCTGTGCCTGGGAAGCAGAAGTGTTCACATTGCTTCGCAGAATCGCTTTTGTGCAGAAAACAGTAACACTTGTTCAGAACAAAAGAAAGCACAGAGCCCCAGATTTTATGTTGTCCTCTAGAGCTTGCAGAGCACTGGGGAAAGGCAGGCAGAGAATTCCCTGCTAGCACCTTCTCTGTGCCTGGGAAGCAGAAGTGTTCACATTGCTTCGCAGAATCGCTTTTGTGCAGAAAACAGTAACTCTTGTTAGGAACGAAAGAAAACACAGAGCCCCAGATTTTATGTTGTCCTGGAGAGCTTGCAGAGCACTGGGGAAAGGCAGGCAGAGAATTCCCTGCTAGCACCTCCTCTGTGCCTGGGAAGCAGAAGTGTTCACATTGCTTCGCAGAATCGCTTTTGTGCAGAAAACAGTAACACTTGTTCAGAACGAAAGAAAGCACAGAGCCCCAGATTTTATGCTGTCCTGGAGAGCTTGCAGAGCACTGGGGAAAGGCAGGCAGAGAATTCCCTGCTAGCACCTTCTCTGTGCCTGGGAAGCAGAAGTGTTCACATTGCTTCGCAGAATCACTTTTGTGCAGAAAACAGTAACACTTGTTCAGAACGAAAGAAAGCACAGAGCCCCAGATTTTATGCTGTCCTGGAGAGCTTGCAGAGCACTGGGGAAAGGCAGGCAGAGAATTCCCTGCTAGCACCTTCTCTGTGCCTGGGAAGCAAAAGTGTTCACATTGCTTCGCAGAATCGCTTTTGTGCAGAAAACAGTAACACTTGTTCAGAACAAAAGAAAGCACAGAGCCCCAGATTTTATGCTGTCCTGGAGAGCTTGCAGAGCACTGGGGAAAGGCAGGCAGAGAATTCCCTGCTAGCACCTTCTCTGTGCCTGGGAAGCAGAAGTGTTCACATTGCTTCGCAGAATCACTTTTGTGCAGAAAACAGTAACACTTGTTCAGAACGAAAGAAAACACAGAGCCCCAGATTTTATGCTGTCCTGGAGAGCTTGCAGAGCACTGGGGAAAGGCAGGCAGAGAATTCCCTGCTAGCACCTTCTCTGTGCCTGGGAAGCAGAAGTGTTCACATCGCTTCGCAGAATCGCTTTTGTGCAGAAAACAGTAACACTTGTTCAGAACAAAAGAAAGCACAGAGCCCCAGATTTTATGCTGTCCTGGAGAGCTTGCAGAGCACTGGGGAAAGGCAGGCAGAGAATTCCCTGCTAGCACCTTCTCTGTGCCTGGGAAGCAGAAGTGTTCACATTGCTTCGCAGAATCACTTTTGTGCAGAAAACAGTAACACTTGTTCAGAACAAAAGAAAGCACAGAGCCCCAGATTTGCTGTTGTCCTGGAGAGCTTGCAGAGCACTGGGGAAAGGCAGGCAGAGAATTCCCTGCTAGCACCTTCTCTGTGCCTGGGAAGCAGAAGTGTTCACATTGCTTCGCAGAATCGCTTTTGTGCAGAAAACAGTAACACTTGTTCAGAACAAAAGAAAGCACAGAGCCCCAGATTTTATGTTGTCCTCTAGAGCTTGCAGAGCACTGGGGAAAGGCAGGCAGAGAATTCCCTGCTAGCACCTTCTCTGTGCCTGGGAAGCAGAAGTGTTCACATTGCTTCGCAGAATCACTTTTGTGCAGAAAACAGTAACTCTTGTTAGGAACGAAAGAAAACACAGAGCCCCAGATTTTATGTTGTCCTCTAGAGCTTGCAGAGCACTGGGGAAAGGCAGGCAGAGAATTCCCTGCTAGCACCTTCTCTGTGCCTGGGAAGCAGAAGTGTTCACATTGCTTCGCAGAATCGCTTTTGTGCAGAAAACAGTAACACTTGTTCAGAACAAAAGAAAGCACAGAGCCCCAGATTTTATGCTGTCCTGGAGAGCTTGCAGAGCACTGGGGAAAGGCAGGCAGAGAATTCCCTGCTAGCACCTTCTCTGTGCCTGGGAAGCAAAAGTGTTCACATTGCTTCGCAGAATCGCTTTTGTGCAGAAAACAGTAACACTTGTTCAGAACAAAAGAAAGCACAGAGCCCCAGATTTTATGCTGTCCTGGAGAGCTTGCAGAGCACTGGGGAAAGGCAGGCAGAGAATTCCCTGCTAGCACCTTCTCTGTGCCTGGGAAGCAGAAGTGTTCACATTGCTTCGCAGAATCGCTTTTGTGCAGAAAACACTAACACTTGTTCAGAACGAAAGAAAGCACAGAGCCCCAGATTTTATGCTGTCCTGGAGAGCTTGCAGAGCACTGGGGAAAGGCAGGCAGAGAATTCCCTGCTAGCACCTTCTCTGTGCCTGGGAAGCAAAAGTGTTCACATTGCTTCGCAGAATCGCTTTTGTGCAGAAAACACTAACACTTGTTCAGAACGAAAGAAAGCACAGAGCCCCAGATTTTATGTTGTCCTCTAGAGCTTGCAGAGCACTGGGGAAAGGCAGGCAGAGAATTCCCTGCTAGCACCTTCTCTGTGCCTGGGAAGCAGAAGTGTTCACATTGCTTCGCAGAATCGCTTTTGTGCAGAAAACAGTAACACTTGTTCAGAACAAAAGAAAGCACAGAGCCCCAGATTTTATGTTGTCCTCTAGAGCTTGCAGAGCACTGGGGAAAGGCAGGCAGAGAATTCCCTGCTAGCACCTTCTCTGTGCCTGGGAAGCAAAAGTGTTCACATTGCTTCGCAGAATCGCTTTTGTGCAGAAAACAGTAACACTTGTTCAGAACAAAAGAAAGCACAGAGCCCCAGATTTTATGCTGTCCTGGAGAGCTTGCAGAGCACTGGGGAAAGGCAGGCAGAGAATTCCCTGCTAGCACCTTCTCTGTGCCTGGGAAGCAGAAGTGTTCACATTGCTTCGCAGAATCGCTTTTGTGCAGAAAACAGTAACACTTGTTCAGAACAAAAGAAAGCACAGAGCCCCAGATTTTATGCTGTCCTGGAGAGCTTGCAGAGCACTGGGGAAAGGCAGGCAGAGAATTCCCTGCTAGCACCTTCTCTGTGCCTGGGAAGCAGAAGTGTTCACATTGCTTCGCAGAATCGCTTTTGTGCAGAAAACACTAACACTTGTTCAGAACGAAAGAAAGCACAGAGTCCCAGATTTTATGCTGTCCTGGAGAGCTTGCAGAGCACTGGGGAAAGGCAGGCAGAGAATTCCCTGCTAGCACCTTCTCTGTGCCTGGGAAGCAAAAGTGTTCACATTGCTTCGCAGAATCGCTTTTGTGCAGAAAACACTAACACTTGTTCAGAACGAAAGAAAGCACAGAGCCCCAGATTTTATGTTGTCCTCTAGAGCTTGCAGAGCACTGGGGAAAGGCAGGCAGAGAATTCCCTGCTAGCACCTTCTCTGTGCCTGGGAAGCAAAAGTGTTCACATTGCTTCGCAGAATCGCTTTTGTGCAGAAAACACTAACACTTGTTCAGAACGAAAGAAAGCACAGAGCCCCAGATTTTATGTTGTCCTCTAGAGCTTGCAGAGCACTGGGGAAAGGCAGGCAGAGAATTCCCTGCTAGCACCTTCTCTGTGCCTGGGAAGCAGAAGTGTTCACATTGCTTCGCAGAATCGCTTTTGTGCAGAAAACAGTAACACTTGTTCAGAACAAAAGAAAGCACAGAGCCCCAGATTTTATGTTGTCCTCTAGAGCTTGCAGAGCACTGGGGAAAGGCAGGCAGAGAATTCCCTGCTAGCACCTTCTCTGTGCCTGGGAAGCAAAAGTGTTCACATTGCTTCGCAGAATCGCTTTTGTGCAGAAAACACTAACACTTGTTCAGAACAAAAGAAAGCACAGAGCCCCAGATTTTATGCTGTCCTGGAGAGCTTGCAGAGCACTGGGGAAAGGCAGGCAGAGAATTCCCTGCTAGCACCTTCTCTGTGCCTGGGAAGCAGAAGTGTTCACATTGCTTCGCAGAATCACTTTTGTGCAGAAAACAGTAACACTTGTTCAGAACGAAAGAAAACACAGAGCCCCAGATTTTATGCTGTCCTGGAGAGCTTGCAGAGCACTGGGGAAAGGCAGGCAGAGAATTCCCTGCTAGCACCTTCTCTGTGCCTGGGAAGCAGAAGTGTTCACATCGCTTCGCAGAATCGCTTTTGTGCAGAAAACAGTAACACTTGTTCAGAACAAAAGAAAGCACAGAGCCCCAGATTTTATGCTGTCCTGGAGAGCTTGCAGAGCACTGGGGAAAGGCAGGCAGAGAATTCCCTGCTAGCACCTTCTCTGTGCCTGGGAAGCAGAAGTGTTCACATTGCTTCGCAGAATCACTTTTGTGCAGAAAACAGTAACACTTGTTCAGAACGAAAGAAAGCACAGAGCCCCAGATTTTATGCTGTCCTGGAGAGCTTGCAGAGCACTGGGGAAAGGCAGGCAGAGAATTCCCTGCTAGCACCTTCTCTGTGCCTGGGAAGCAGAAGTGTTCACATTGCTTCGCAGAATCGCTTTTGTGCAGAAAACAGTAACACTTGTTCAGAACAAAAGAAAGCACAGAGCCCCAGATTTTATGTTGTCCTCTAGAGCTTGCAGAGCACTGGGGAAAGGCAGGCAGAGAATTCCCTGCTAGCACCTTCTCTGTGCCTGGGAAGCAGAAGTGTTCACATTGCTTCGCAGAATCGCTTTTGTGCAGAAAACAGTAACTCTTGTTAGGAACGAAAGAAAACACAGAGCCCCAGATTTTATGTTGTCCTGGAGAGCTTGCAGAGCACTGGGGAAAGGCAGGCAGAGAATTCCCTGCTAGCACCTCCTCTGTGCCTGGGAAGCAGAAGTGTTCACATTGCTTCGCAGAATCGCTTTTGTGCAGAAAACAGTAACACTTGTTCAGAACGAAAGAAAGCACAGAGCCCCAGATTTTATGCTGTCCTGGAGAGCTTGCAGAGCACTGGGGAAAGGCAGGCAGAGAATTCCCTGCTAGCACCTTCTCTGTGCCTGGGAAGCAGAAGTGTTCACATTGCTTCGCAGAATCACTTTTGTGCAGAAAACAGTAACACTTGTTCAGAACGAAAGAAAGCACAGAGCCCCAGATTTTATGCTGTCCTGGAGAGCTTGCAGAGCACTGGGGAAAGGCAGGCAGAGAATTCCCTGCTAGCACCTTCTCTGTGCCTGGGAAGCAAAAGTGTTCACATTGCTTCGCAGAATCGCTTTTGTGCAGAAAACAGTAACACTTGTTCAGAACAAAAGAAAGCACAGAGCCCCAGATTTTATGCTGTCCTGGAGAGCTTGCAGAGCACTGGGGAAAGGCAGGCAGAGAATTCCCTGCTAGCACCTTCTCTGTGCCTGGGAAGCAGAAGTGTTCACATTGCTTCGCAGAATCACTTTTGTGCAGAAAACAGTAACTCTTGTTAGGAACGAAAGAAAACACAGAGCCCCAGATTTTATGTTGTCCTCTAGAGCTTGCAGAGCACTGGGGAAAGGCAGGCAGAGAATTCCCTGCTAGCACCTTCTCTGTGCCTGGGAAGCAGAAGTGTTCACATTGCTTCGCAGAATCGCTTTTGTGCAGAAAACAGTAACACTTGTTCAGAACAAAAGAAAGCACAGAGCCCCAGATTTTATGCTGTCCTGGAGAGCTTGCAGAGCACTGGGGAAAGGCAGGCAGAGAATTCCCTGCTAGCACCTTCTCTGTGCCTGGGAAGCAAAAGTGTTCACATTGCTTCGCAGAATCGCTTTTGTGCAGAAAACAGTAACACTTGTTCAGAACAAAAGAAAGCACAGAGCCCCAGATTTTATGCTGTCCTGGAGAGCTTGCAGAGCACTGGGGAAAGGCAGGCAGAGAATTCCCTGCTAGCACCTTCTCTGTGCCTGGGAAGCAGAAGTGTTCACATTGCTTCGCAGAATCGCTTTTGTGCAGAAAACACTAACACTTGTTCAGAACGAAAGAAAGCACAGAGCCCCAGATTTTATGCTGTCCTGGAGAGCTTGCAGAGCACTGGGGAAAGGCAGGCAGAGAATTCCCTGCTAGCACCTTCTCTGTGCCTGGGAAGCAAAAGTGTTCACATTGCTTCGCAGAATCGCTTTTGTGCAGAAAACACTAACACTTGTTCAGAACGAAAGAAAGCACAGAGCCCCAGATTTTATGTTGTCCTCTAGAGCTTGCAGAGCACTGGGGAAAGGCAGGCAGAGAATTCCCTGCTAGCACCTTCTCTGTGCCTGGGAAGCAGAAGTGTTCACATTGCTTCGCAGAATCGCTTTTGTGCAGAAAACAGTAACACTTGTTCAGAACAAAAGAAAGCACAGAGCCCCAGATTTTATGTTGTCCTCTAGAGCTTGCAGAGCACTGGGGAAAGGCAGGCAGAGAATTCCCTGCTAGCACCTTCTCTGTGCCTGGGAAGCAAAAGTGTTCACATTGCTTCGCAGAATCGCTTTTGTGCAGAAAACAGTAACACTTGTTCAGAACAAAAGAAAGCACAGAGCCCCAGATTTTATGCTGTCCTGGAGAGCTTGCAGAGCACTGGGGAAAGGCAGGCAGAGAATTCCCTGCTAGCACCTTCTCTGTGCCTGGGAAGCAGAAGTGTTCACATTGCTTCGCAGAATCACTTTTGTGCAGAAAACAGTAACACTTGTTCAGAACGAAAGAAAACACAGAGCCCCAGATTTTATGCTGTCCTGGAGAGCTTGCAGAGCACTGGGGAAAGGCAGGCAGAGAATTCCCTGCTAGCACCTTCTCTGTGCCTGGGAAGCAGAAGTGTTCACATCGCTTCGCAGAATCGCTTTTGTGCAGAAAACAGTAACACTTGTTCAGAACAAAAGAAAGCACAGAGCCCCAGATTTTATGCTGTCCTGGAGAGCTTGCAGAGCACTGGGGAAAGGCAGGCAGAGAATTCCCTGCTAGCACCTTCTCTGTGCCTGGGAAGCAGAAGTGTTCACATTGCTTCGCAGAATCACTTTTGTGCAGAAAACAGTAACACTTGTTCAGAACGAAAGAAAGCACAGAGCCCCAGATTTGCTGTTGTCCTGGAGAGCTTGCAGAGCACTGGGGAAAGGCAGGCAGAGAATTCCCTGCTAGCACCTTCTCTGTGCCTGGGAAGCAGAAGTGTTCACATTGCTTCGCAGAATCGCTTTTGTGCAGAAAACAGTAACACTTGTTCAGAACAAAAGAAAGCACAGAGCCCCAGATTTTATGTTGTCCTCTAGAGCTTGCAGAGCACTGGGGAAAGGCAGGCAGAGAATTCCCTGCTAGCACCTTCTCTGTGCCTGGGAAGCAGAAGTGTTCACATTGCTTTGCAGAATCGCTTTTGTGCAGAAAACAGTAACTCTTGTTAGGAACGAAAGAAAACACAGAGCCCCAGATTTTATGTTGTCCTGGAGAGCTTGCAGAGCACTGGGGAAAGGCAGGCAGAGAATTCCCTGCTAGCACCTTCTCTGTGCCTGGGAAGCAAAAGTGTTCACATTGCTTCGCAGAATCGCTTTTGTGCAGAAAACAGTAACACTTGTTCAGAACAAAAGAAAGCACAGAGCCCCAGATTTTATGCTGTCCTGGAGAGCTTGCAGAGCACTGGGGAAAGGCAGGCAGAGAATTCCCTGCTAGCACCTTCTCTGTGCCTGGGAAGCAGAAGTGTTCACATTGCTTCGCAGAATCACTTTTGTGCAGAAAACAGTAACACCTGTTCAGAACGAAAGAAAACACAGAGCCCCAGATTTTATGCTGTCCTGGAGAGCTTGCAGAGCACTGGGGAAAGGAAGGCAGAGAATTCCCTGCTAGCACCTTCTCTGTGCCTGGGAAGCAGAAGTGTTCACATCGCTTCGCAGAATCGCTTTTGTGCAGAAAACAGTAACACTTGTTCAGAACAAAAGAAAGCACAGAGCCCCAGATTTTATGCTGTCCTGGAGAGCTTGCAGAGCACTGGGGAAAGGCAGGCAGAGAATTCCCTGCTAGCACCTTCTCTGTGCCTGGGAAGCAGAAGTGTTCACATTGCTTCGCAGAATCACTTTTGTGCAGAAAACAGTAACACTTGTTCAGAACGAAAGAAAGCACAGAGCCCCAGATTTGCTGTTGTCCTGGAGAGCTTGCAGAGCACTGGGGAAAGGCAGGCAGAGAATTCCCTGCTAGCACCTTCTCTGTGCCTGGGAAGCAGAAGTGTTCACATTGCTTCGCAGAATCACTTTTGTGCAGAAAACAGTAACACTTGTTCAGAACGAAAGAAAACACAGAGCCCCAGATTTTATGCTGTCCTGGAGAGCTTGCAGAGCACTGGGGAAAGGCAGGCAGAGAATTCCCTGCTAGCACCTTCTCTGTGCCTGGGAAGCAGAAGTGTTCACATCGCTTCGCAGAATCGCTTTTGTGCAGAAAACAGTAACACTTGTTCAGAACAAAAGAAAGCACAGAGCCCCAGATTTTATGCTGTCCTGGAGAGCTTGCAGAGCACTGGGGAAAGGCAGGCAGAGAATTCCCTGCTAGCACCTTCTCTGTGCCTGGGAAGCAGAAGTGTTCACATTGCTTTGCAGAATCGCTTTTGTGCAGAAAACAGTAACTCTTGTTAGGAACGAAAGAAAACACAGAGCCCCAGATTTTATGTTGTCCTGGAGAGCTTGCAGAGCACTGGGGAAAGGCAGGCAGAGAATTCCCTGCTAGCACCTCCTCTGTGCCTGGGAAGCAGAAGTGTTCACATTGCTTCGCAGAATCGCTTTTGTGCAGAAAACAGTAACACTTGTTCAGAACGAAAGAAAGCACAGAGCCCCAGATTTTATGCTGTCCTGGAGAGCTTGCAGAGCACTGGGGAAAGGCAGGCAGAGAATTCCCTGCTAGCACCTTCTCTGTGCCTGGGAAGCAGAAGTGTTCACATTGCTTCGCAGAATCACTTTTGTGCAGAAAACAGTAACACTTGTTCAGAACGAAAGAAAGCACAGAGCCCCAGATTTTATGCTGTCCTGGAGAGCTTGCAGAGCACTGGGGAAAGGCAGGCAGAGAATTCCCTGCTAGCACCTTCTCTGTGCCTGGGAAGCAAAAGTGTTCACATTGCTTCGCAGAATCGCTTTTGTGCAGAAAACAGTAACACTTGTTCAGAACAAAAGAAAGCACAGAGCCCCAGATTTTATGCTGTCCTGGAGAGCTTGCAGAGCACTGGGGAAAGGCAGGCAGAGAATTCCCTGCTAGCACCTTCTCTGTGCCTGGGAAGCAGAAGTGTTCACATTGCTTCGCAGAATCACTTTTGTGCAGAAAACAGTAACACTTGTTCAGAACGAAAGAAAACACAGAGCCCCAGATTTTATGCTGTCCTGGAGAGCTTGCAGAGCACTGGGGAAAGGCAGGCAGAGAATTCCCTGCTAGCACCTTCTCTGTGCCTGGGAAGCAGAAGTGTTCACATCGCTTCGCAGAATCGCTTTTGTGCAGAAAACAGTAACACTTGTTCAGAACAAAAGAAAGCACAGAGCCCCAGATTTGCTGTTGTCCTGGAGAGCTTGCAGAGCACTGGGGAAAGGCAGGCAGAGAATTCCCTGCTAGCACCTTCTCTGTGCCTGGGAAGCAGAAGTGTTCACATTGCTTCGCAGAATCGCTTTTGTGCAGAAAACACTAACACTTGTTCAGAACGAAAGAAAGCACAGAGCCCCAGATTTTATGTTGTCCTCTAGAGCTTGCAGAGCACTGGGGAAAGGCAGGCAGAGAATTCCCTGCTAGCACCTTCTCTGTGCCTGGGAAGCAGAAGTGTTCACATTGCTTCGCAGAATCGCTTTTGTGCAGAAAACAGTAACACTTGTTCAGAACAAAAGAAAGCACAGAGCCCCAGATTTTATGCTGTCCTGGAGAGCTTGCAGAGCACTGGGGAAAGGCAGGCAGAGAATTCCCTGCGCCTGGGAAGCAAAAGTGTTCACATTGCTTTGCAGAATCGCTTTTGTGCAGAAAACAGTAACACTTGTTCAGAACAAAAGAAAGCACAGAGCCCCAGATTTTATGCTGTCCTGGAGAGCTGGCAGAGCACTGGGGAAAGGCAGGCAGAGAATTCCCTGCTAGCACCTTCTCTGTGCCTGGGAAGCAGAAGTGTTCACATTGCTTCGCAGAATCGCTTTTGTGCAGAAAACAGTAACACTTGTTCAGAACAAAAGAAAGCACAGAGCCCCAGATTTTATGTTGTCCTCTAGAGCTTGCAGAGCACTGGGGAAAGGCAGGCAGAGAATTCCCTGCTAGCACCTTCTCTGTGCCTGGGAAGCAAAAGTGTTCACATTGCTTTGCAGAATCGCTTTTGTGCAGAAAACAGTAACACTTGTTCAGAACAAAAGAAAACACAGAGCCCCAGATTTTATGTTGTCCTGGAGAGCTTGCAGAGCACTGGGGAAAGGCAGGCAGAGAATTCCCTGCTAGCACCTTCTCTGTGCCTGGGAAGCAGAAGTGTTCACATTGCTTCGCAGAATCGCTTTTGTGCAGAAAACAGTAACACTTGTTCAGAACAAAAGAAAGCACAGAGCCCCAGATTTTATGTTGTCCTGGAGAGCTTGCAGAGCACTGGGGAAAGGCAGGCAGAGAATTCCCTGCTAGCACCTTCTCTGTGCCTGGGAAGCAAAAGTGTTCACATTGCTTCGCAGAATCGCTTTTGTGCAGAAAACAGTAACACTTGTTCAGAACAAAAGAAAGCACAGAGCCCCAGATTTTATGCTGTCCTGGAGAGCTTGCAGAGCACTGGGGAAAGGCAGGCAGAGAATTCCCTGCTAGCACCTTCTCTGTGCCTGGGAAGCAGAAGTGTTCACATTGCTTCGCAGAATCGCTTTTGTGCAGAAAACACTAACACTTGTTCAGAACGAAAGAAAGCACAGAGCCCCAGATTTGCTGTTGTCCTGGAGAGCTTGCAGAGCACTGGGGAAAGGCAGGCAGAGAATTCCCTGCTAGCACCTTCTCTGTGCCTGGGAAGCAGAAGTGTTCACATTGCTTCGCAGAATCACTTTTGTGCAGAAAACAGTAACACTTGTTCAGAACGAAAGAAAACACAGAGCCCCAGATTTTATGCTGTCCTGGAGAGCTTGCAGAGCACTGGGGAAAGGCAGGCAGAGAATTCCCTGCTAGCACCTTCTCTGTGCCTGGGAAGCAGAAGTGTTCACATCGCTTCGCAGAATCGCTTTTGTGCAGAAAACAGTAACACTTGTTCAGAACAAAAGAAAGCACAGAGCCCCAGATTTTATGCTGTCCTGGAGAGCTTGCAGAGCACTGGGGAAAGGCAGGCAGAGAATTCCCTGCTAGCACCTTCTCTGTGCCTGGGAAGCAGAAGTGTTCACATTGCTTTGCAGAATCGCTTTTGTGCAGAAAACAGTAACTCTTGTTAGGAACGAAAGAAAACACAGAGCCCCAGATTTTATGTTGTCCTGGAGAGCTTGCAGAGCACTGGGGAAAGGCAGGCAGAGAATTCCCTGCTAGCACCTCCTCTGTGCCTGGGAAGCAGAAGTGTTCACATTGCTTCGCAGAATCGCTTTTGTGCAGAAAACAGTAACACTTGTTCAGAACGAAAGAAAGCACAGAGCCCCAGATTTTATGCTGTCCTGGAGAGCTTGCAGAGCACTGGGGAAAGGAAGGCAGAGAATTCCCTGCTAGCACCTTCTCTGTGCCTGGGAAGCAGAAGTGTTCACATTGCTTCGCAGAATCACTTTTGTGCAGAAAACAGTAACACTTGTTCAGAACGAAAGAAAGCACAGAGCCCCAGATTTTATGCTGTCCTGGAGAGCTTGCAGAGCACTGGGGAAAGGCAGGCAGAGAATTCCCTGCTAGCACCTTCTCTGTGCCTGGGAAGCAAAAGTGTTCACATTGCTTCGCAGAATCGCTTTTGTGCAGAAAACAGTAACACTTGTTCAGAACAAAAGAAAGCACAGAGCCCCAGATTTTATGCTGTCCTGGAGAGCTTGCAGAGCACTGGGGAAAGGCAGGCAGAGAATTCCCTGCTAGCACCTTCTCTGTGCCTGGGAAGCAGAAGTGTTCACATTGCTTCGCAGAATCACTTTTGTGCAGAAAACAGTAACACTTGTTCAGAACGAAAGAAAACACAGAGCCCCAGATTTTATGCTG
Organism: Strix uralensis; assembly: GCF_047716275.1. Classification (NCBI taxonomy): domain Eukaryota; kingdom Metazoa; phylum Chordata; class Aves; order Strigiformes; family Strigidae; genus Strix; species Strix uralensis. The sequence goes on along the minus strand of NC_134005.1, from coordinate 514,166 downwards.
TCCTGGAGAGCTTGCAGAGCACTGGGGAAAGGCAGGCAGAGAATTCCCTGCTAGCACCTTCTCTGTGCCTGGGAAGCAAAAGTGTTCACATCGCTTCGCAGAATCGCTTTTGTGCAGAAAACAGTAACACTTGTTCAGAACAAAAGAAAGCACAGAGCCCCAGATTTGCTGTTGTCCTGGAGAGCTTGCAGAGCACTGGGGAAAGGCAGGCAGAGAATTCCCTGCTAGCACCTTCTCTGTGCCTGGGAAGCAGAAGTGTTCACATTGCTTCGCAGAATCGCTTTTGTGCAGAAAACACTAACACTTGTTCAGAACGAAAGAAAGCACAGAGCCCCAGATTTTATGTTGTCCTCTAGAGCTTGCAGAGCACTGGGGAAAGGCAGGCAGAGAATTCCCTGCTAGCACCTTCTCTGTGCCTGGGAAGCAGAAGTGTTCACATTGCTTCGCAGAATCGCTTTTGTGCAGAAAACAGTAACACTTGTTCAGAACAAAAGAAAGCACAGAGCCCCAGATTTTATGCTGTCCTGGAGAGCTTGCAGAGCACTGGGGAAAGGCAGGCAGAGAATTCCCTGCGCCTGGGAAGCAAAAGTGTTCACATTGCTTTGCAGAATCGCTTTTGTGCAGAAAACAGTAACACTTGTTCAGAACAAAAGAAAGCACAGAGCCCCAGATTTTATGCTGTCCTGGAGAGCTGGCAGAGCACTGGGGAAAGGCAGGCAGAGAATTCCCTGCTAGCACCTTCTCTGTGCCTGGGAAGCAGAAGTGTTCACATTGCTTCGCAGAATCGCTTTTGTGCAGAAAACAGTAACACTTGTTCAGAACAAAAGAAAGCACAGAGCCCCAGATTTTATGTTGTCCTCTAGAGCTTGCAGAGCACTGGGGAAAGGCAGGCAGAGAATTCCCTGCTAGCACCTTCTCTGTGCCTGGGAAGCAAAAGTGTTCACATTGCTTTGCAGAATCGCTTTTGTGCAGAAAACAGTAACACTTGTTCAGAACAAAAGAAAACACAGAGCCCCAGATTTTATGTTGTCCTGGAGAGCTTGCAGAGCACTGGGGAAAGGCAGGCAGAGAATTCCCTGCTAGCACCTTCTCTGTGCCTGGGAAGCAGAAGTGTTCACATTGCTTCGCAGAATCGCTTTTGTGCAGAAAACAGTAACACTTGTTCAGAACAAAAGAAAGCACAGAGCCCCAGATTTTATGTTGTCCTGGAGAGCTTGCAGAGCACTGGGGAAAGGCAGGCAGAGAATTCCCTGCTAGCACCTTCTCTGTGCCTGGGAAGCAAAAGTGTTCACATTGCTTCGCAGAATCGCTTTTGTGCAGAAAACAGTAACACTTGTTCAGAACAAAAGAAAGCACAGAGCCCCAGATTTTATGCTGTCCTGGAGAGCTTGCAGAGCACTGGGGAAAGGCAGGCAGAGAATTCCCTGCTAGCACCTTCTCTGTGCCTGGGAAGCAGAAGTGTTCACATTGCTTCGCAGAATCGCTTTTGTGCAGAAAACACTAACACTTGTTCAGAACGAAAGAAAGCACAGAGCCCCAGATTTTATGCTGTCCTGGAGAGCTTGCAGAGCACTGGGGAAAGGCAGGCAGAGAATTCCCTGCTAGCACCTTCTCTGTGCCTGTTCACATTGCTTCGCAGAATCGCTTTTGTGCAGAAAACAATAACACTTGTTCAGAACAAAAGAAAGCACAGAGCCGCAGATTTTATGCTGTCCTGGAGAGCTTGCAGAGCACTGGGGAAAGGCAGGCAGAGAATTCCCTGCTAGCACCTTCTCTGTGCCTGGGAAGCAGAAGTGTTCACATTGCTTCGCAGAATCGCTTTTGTGCAGAAAACAGTAACACTTGTTCAGAACGAAAGAAAGCACAGAGCCCCAGATTTTATGTTGTCCTGGAGAGCTTGCAGAGCACTGGGGAAAGGCAGGCAGAGAATTCCCTGCTAGCACCTTCTCTGTGCCTGGGAAGCAGAAGTGTTCACATTGCTTCGCAGAATCGCTTTTGTGCAGAAAACAGTAACACTTGTTCAGAACAAAAGAAAGCACAGAGCCCCAGATTTTATGTTGTCCTCTAGAGTTTGCAGAGCACTGGGGAAAGGCAGGCAGAGAATTCCCTGCTAGCACCTTCTCTGTGCCTGGGAAGCAGAAGTGTTCACATTGCTTCGCAGAATCACTTTTGTGCAGAAAACAGTAACTCTTGTTAGGAACGAAAGAAAGCACAGAGCCCCAGATTTTATGCTGTCCTGGAGAGCTTGCAGAGCACTGGGGAAAGGCAGGCAGAGAATTCCCTGCTAGCACCTTCTCTGTGCCTGGGAAGCAGAAGTGTTCACATTGCTTCGCAGAATCGCTTTTGTGCAGAAAACAGTAACACTTGTTCAGAACAAAAGAAAGCACAGAGCCCCAGATTTTATGCTGTCCTGGAGAGCTTGCAGAGCACTGGGGAAAGGCAGGCAGAGAATTCCCTGCTAGCACCTTCTCTGTGCCTGGGAAGCAGAAGTGTTCACATTGCTTCGCAGAATCGCTTTTGTGCAGAAAACACTAACACTTGTTCAGAACGAAAGAAAGCACAGAGCCCCAGATTTTATGCTGTCCTGGAGAGCTTGCAGAGCACTGGGGAAAGGCAGGCAGAGAATTCCCTGCTAGCACCTTCTCTGTGCCTGGGAAGCAAAAGTGTTCACATTGCTTCGCAGAATCGCTTTTGTGCAGAAAACACTAACACTTGTTCAGAACGAAAGAAAGCACAGAGCCCCAGATTTTATGTTGTCCTCTAGAGCTTGCAGAGCACTGGGGAAAGGCAGGCAGAGAATTCCCTGCTAGCACCTTCTCTGTGCCTGGGAAGCAGAAGTGTTCACATTGCTTCGCAGAATCGCTTTTGTGCAGAAAACAGTAACACTTGTTCAGAACAAAAGAAAGCACAGAGCCCCAGATTTTATGTTGTCCTCTAGAGCTTGCAGAGCACTGGGGAAAGGCAGGCAGAGAATTCCCTGCTAGCACCTTCTCTGTGCCTGGGAAGCAAAAGTGTTCACATTGCTTCGCAGAATCGCTTTTGTGCAGAAAACACTAACACTTGTTCAGAACAAAAGAAAGCACAGAGCCCCAGATTTTATGCTGTCCTGGAGAGCTTGCAGAGCACTGGGGAAAGGCAGGCAGAGAATTCCCTGCTAGCACCTTCTCTGTGCCTGGGAAGCAGAAGTGTTCACATTGCTTCGCAGAATCACTTTTGTGCAGAAAACAGTAACACTTGTTCAGAACGAAAGAAAACACAGAGCCCCAGATTTTATGCTGTCCTGGAGAGCTTGCAGAGCACTGGGGAAAGGCAGGCAGAGAATTCCCTGCTAGCACCTTCTCTGTGCCTGGGAAGCAGAAGTGTTCACATCGCTTCGCAGAATCGCTTTTGTGCAGAAAACAGTAACACTTGTTCAGAACAAAAGAAAGCACAGAGCCCCAGATTTTATGCTGTCCTGGAGAGCTTGCAGAGCACTGGGGAAAGGCAGGCAGAGAATTCCCTGCTAGCACCTTCTCTGTGCCTGGGAAGCAGAAGTGTTCACATTGCTTCGCAGAATCACTTTTGTGCAGAAAACAGTAACACTTGTTCAGAACGAAAGAAAGCACAGAGCCCCAGATTTTATGCTGTCCTGGAGAGCTTGCAGAGCACTGGGGAAAGGCAGGCAGAGAATTCCCTGCTAGCACCTTCTCTGTGCCTGGGAAGCAGAAGTGTTCACATTGCTTCGCAGAATCGCTTTTGTGCAGAAAACAGTAACACTTGTTCAGAACAAAAGAAAGCACAGAGCCCCAGATTTTATGTTGTCCTCTAGAGCTTGCAGAGCACTGGGGAAAGGCAGGCAGAGAATTCCCTGCTAGCACCTTCTCTGTGCCTGGGAAGCAGAAGTGTTCACATTGCTTCGCAGAATCGCTTTTGTGCAGAAAACAGTAACTCTTGTTAGGAACGAAAGAAAACACAGAGCCCCAGATTTTATGTTGTCCTGGAGAGCTTGCAGAGCACTGGGGAAAGGCAGGCAGAGAATTCCCTGCTAGCACCTCCTCTGTGCCTGGGAAGCAGAAGTGTTCACATTGCTTCGCAGAATCGCTTTTGTGCAGAAAACAGTAACACTTGTTCAGAACGAAAGAAAGCACAGAGCCCCAGATTTTATGCTGTCCTGGAGAGCTTGCAGAGCACTGGGGAAAGGCAGGCAGAGAATTCCCTGCTAGCACCTTCTCTGTGCCTGGGAAGCAGAAGTGTTCACATTGCTTCGCAGAATCACTTTTGTGCAGAAAACAGTAACACTTGTTCAGAACGAAAGAAAGCACAGAGCCCCAGATTTTATGCTGTCCTGGAGAGCTTGCAGAGCACTGGGGAAAGGCAGGCAGAGAATTCCCTGCTAGCACCTTCTCTGTGCCTGGGAAGCAAAAGTGTTCACATTGCTTCGCAGAATCGCTTTTGTGCAGAAAACAGTAACACTTGTTCAGAACAAAAGAAAGCACAGAGCCCCAGATTTTATGCTGTCCTGGAGAGCTTGCAGAGCACTGGGGAAAGGCAGGCAGAGAATTCCCTGCTAGCACCTTCTCTGTGCCTGGGAAGCAGAAGTGTTCACATTGCTTCGCAGAATCACTTTTGTGCAGAAAACAGTAACACTTGTTCAGAACGAAAGAAAACACAGAGCCCCAGATTTTATGCTGTCCTGGAGAGCTTGCAGAGCACTGGGGAAAGGCAGGCAGAGAATTCCCTGCTAGCACCTTCTCTGTGCCTGGGAAGCAGAAGTGTTCACATCGCTTCGCAGAATCGCTTTTGTGCAGAAAACAGTAACACTTGTTCAGAACAAAAGAAAGCACAGAGCCCCAGATTTTATGCTGTCCTGGAGAGCTTGCAGAGCACTGGGGAAAGGCAGGCAGAGAATTCCCTGCTAGCACCTTCTCTGTGCCTGGGAAGCAGAAGTGTTCACATTGCTTCGCAGAATCACTTTTGTGCAGAAAACAGTAACACTTGTTCAGAACAAAAGAAAGCACAGAGCCCCAGATTTGCTGTTGTCCTGGAGAGCTTGCAGAGCACTGGGGAAAGGCAGGCAGAGAATTCCCTGCTAGCACCTTCTCTGTGCCTGGGAAGCAGAAGTGTTCACATTGCTTCGCAGAATCGCTTTTGTGCAGAAAACAGTAACACTTGTTCAGAACAAAAGAAAGCACAGAGCCCCAGATTTTATGTTGTCCTCTAGAGCTTGCAGAGCACTGGGGAAAGGCAGGCAGAGAATTCCCTGCTAGCACCTTCTCTGTGCCTGGGAAGCAGAAGTGTTCACATTGCTTCGCAGAATCACTTTTGTGCAGAAAACAGTAACTCTTGTTAGGAACGAAAGAAAACACAGAGCCCCAGATTTTATGTTGTCCTCTAGAGCTTGCAGAGCACTGGGGAAAGGCAGGCAGAGAATTCCCTGCTAGCACCTTCTCTGTGCCTGGGAAGCAGAAGTGTTCACATTGCTTCGCAGAATCGCTTTTGTGCAGAAAACAGTAACACTTGTTCAGAACAAAAGAAAGCACAGAGCCCCAGATTTTATGCTGTCCTGGAGAGCTTGCAGAGCACTGGGGAAAGGCAGGCAGAGAATTCCCTGCTAGCACCTTCTCTGTGCCTGGGAAGCAAAAGTGTTCACATTGCTTCGCAGAATCGCTTTTGTGCAGAAAACAGTAACACTTGTTCAGAACAAAAGAAAGCACAGAGCCCCAGATTTTATGCTGTCCTGGAGAGCTTGCAGAGCACTGGGGAAAGGCAGGCAGAGAATTCCCTGCTAGCACCTTCTCTGTGCCTGGGAAGCAGAAGTGTTCACATTGCTTCGCAGAATCGCTTTTGTGCAGAAAACACTAACACTTGTTCAGAACGAAAGAAAGCACAGAGCCCCAGATTTTATGCTGTCCTGGAGAGCTTGCAGAGCACTGGGGAAAGGCAGGCAGAGAATTCCCTGCTAGCACCTTCTCTGTGCCTGGGAAGCAAAAGTGTTCACATTGCTTCGCAGAATCGCTTTTGTGCAGAAAACACTAACACTTGTTCAGAACGAAAGAAAGCACAGAGCCCCAGATTTTATGTTGTCCTCTAGAGCTTGCAGAGCACTGGGGAAAGGCAGGCAGAGAATTCCCTGCTAGCACCTTCTCTGTGCCTGGGAAGCAGAAGTGTTCACATTGCTTCGCAGAATCGCTTTTGTGCAGAAAACAGTAACACTTGTTCAGAACAAAAGAAAGCACAGAGCCCCAGATTTTATGTTGTCCTCTAGAGCTTGCAGAGCACTGGGGAAAGGCAGGCAGAGAATTCCCTGCTAGCACCTTCTCTGTGCCTGGGAAGCAAAAGTGTTCACATTGCTTCGCAGAATCGCTTTTGTGCAGAAAACAGTAACACTTGTTCAGAACAAAAGAAAGCACAGAGCCCCAGATTTTATGCTGTCCTGGAGAGCTTGCAGAGCACTGGGGAAAGGCAGGCAGAGAATTCCCTGCTAGCACCTTCTCTGTGCCTGGGAAGCAGAAGTGTTCACATTGCTTCGCAGAATCGCTTTTGTGCAGAAAACAGTAACACTTGTTCAGAACAAAAGAAAGCACAGAGCCCCAGATTTTATGCTGTCCTGGAGAGCTTGCAGAGCACTGGGGAAAGGCAGGCAGAGAATTCCCTGCTAGCACCTTCTCTGTGCCTGGGAAGCAGAAGTGTTCACATTGCTTCGCAGAATCGCTTTTGTGCAGAAAACACTAACACTTGTTCAGAACGAAAGAAAGCACAGAGTCCCAGATTTTATGCTGTCCTGGAGAGCTTGCAGAGCACTGGGGAAAGGCAGGCAGAGAATTCCCTGCTAGCACCTTCTCTGTGCCTGGGAAGCAAAAGTGTTCACATTGCTTCGCAGAATCGCTTTTGTGCAGAAAACACTAACACTTGTTCAGAACGAAAGAAAGCACAGAGCCCCAGATTTTATGTTGTCCTCTAGAGCTTGCAGAGCACTGGGGAAAGGCAGGCAGAGAATTCCCTGCTAGCACCTTCTCTGTGCCTGGGAAGCAAAAGTGTTCACATTGCTTCGCAGAATCGCTTTTGTGCAGAAAACACTAACACTTGTTCAGAACGAAAGAAAGCACAGAGCCCCAGATTTTATGTTGTCCTCTAGAGCTTGCAGAGCACTGGGGAAAGGCAGGCAGAGAATTCCCTGCTAGCACCTTCTCTGTGCCTGGGAAGCAGAAGTGTTCACATTGCTTCGCAGAATCGCTTTTGTGCAGAAAACAGTAACACTTGTTCAGAACAAAAGAAAGCACAGAGCCCCAGATTTTATGTTGTCCTCTAGAGCTTGCAGAGCACTGGGGAAAGGCAGGCAGAGAATTCCCTGCTAGCACCTTCTCTGTGCCTGGGAAGCAAAAGTGTTCACATTGCTTCGCAGAATCGCTTTTGTGCAGAAAACACTAACACTTGTTCAGAACAAAAGAAAGCACAGAGCCCCAGATTTTATGCTGTCCTGGAGAGCTTGCAGAGCACTGGGGAAAGGCAGGCAGAGAATTCCCTGCTAGCACCTTCTCTGTGCCTGGGAAGCAGAAGTGTTCACATTGCTTCGCAGAATCACTTTTGTGCAGAAAACAGTAACACTTGTTCAGAACGAAAGAAAACACAGAGCCCCAGATTTTATGCTGTCCTGGAGAGCTTGCAGAGCACTGGGGAAAGGCAGGCAGAGAATTCCCTGCTAGCACCTTCTCTGTGCCTGGGAAGCAGAAGTGTTCACATTGCTTCGCAGAATCACTTTTGTGCAGAAAACAGTAACACTTGTTCAGAACGAAAGAAAGCACAGAGCCCCAGATTTTATGCTGTCCTGGAGAGCTTGCAGAGCACTGGGGAAAGGCAGGCAGAGAATTCCCTGCTAGCACCTTCTCTGTGCCTGGGAAGCAGAAGTGTTCACATTGCTTCGCAGAATCGCTTTTGTGCAGAAAACAGTAACACTTGTTCAGAACAAAAGAAAGCACAGAGCCCCAGATTTTATGTTGTCCTCTAGAGCTTGCAGAGCACTGGGGAAAGGCAGGCAGAGAATTCCCTGCTAGCACCTTCTCTGTGCCTGGGAAGCAGAAGTGTTCACATTGCTTCGCAGAATCGCTTTTGTGCAGAAAACAGTAACTCTTGTTAGGAACGAAAGAAAACACAGAGCCCCAGATTTTATGTTGTCCTGGAGAGCTTGCAGAGCACTGGGGAAAGGCAGGCAGAGAATTCCCTGCTAGCACCTTCTCTGTGCCTGGGAAGCAGAAGTGTTCACATTGCTTCGCAGAATCGCTTTTGTGCAGAAAACAGTAACACTTGTTCAGAACGAAAGAAAGCACAGAGCCCCAGATTTTATGCTGTCCTGGAGAGCTTGCAGAGCACTGGGGAAAGGCAGGCAGAGAATTCCCTGCTAGCACCTTCTCTGTGCCTGGGAAGCAGAAGTGTTCACATTGCTTCGCAGAATCACTTTTGTGCAGAAAACAGTAACACTTGTTCAGAACGAAAGAAAGCACAGAGCCCCAGATTTTATGCTGTCCTGGAGAGCTTGCAGAGCACTGGGGAAAGGCAGGCAGAGAATTCCCTGCTAGCACCTTCTCTGTGCCTGGGAAGCAAAAGTGTTCACATTGCTTCGCAGAATCGCTTTTGTGCAGAAAACAGTAACACTTGTTCAGAACAAAAGAAAGCACAGAGCCCCAGATTTTATGCTGTCCTGGAGAGCTTGCAGAGCACTGGGGAAAGGCAGGCAGAGAATTCCCTGCTAGCACCTTCTCTGTGCCTGGGAAGCAGAAGTGTTCACATTGCTTCGCAGAATCACTTTTGTGCAGAAAACAGTAACACTTGTTCAGAACGAAAGAAAACACAGAGCCCCAGATTTTATGCTGTCCTGGAGAGCTTGCAGAGCACTGGGGAAAGGCAGGCAGAGAATTCCCTGCTAGCACCTTCTCTGTGCCTGGGAAGCAGAAGTGTTCACATCGCTTCGCAGAATCGCTTTTGTGCAGAAAACAGTAACACTTGTTCAGAACAAAAGAAAGCACAGAGCCCCAGATTTTATGCTGTCCTGGAGAGCTTGCAGAGCACTGGGGAAAGGCAGGCAGAGAATTCCCTGCTAGCACCTTCTCTGTGCCTGGGAAGCAGAAGTGTTCACATTGCTTCGCAGAATCACTTTTGTGCAGAAAACAGTAACACTTGTTCAGAACAAAAGAAAGCACAGAGCCCCAGATTTGCTGTTGTCCTGGAGAGCTTGCAGAGCACTGGGGAAAGGCAGGCAGAGAATTCCCTGCTAGCACCTTCTCTGTGCCTGGGAAGCAGAAGTGTTCACATTGCTTCGCAGAATCGCTTTTGTGCAGAAAACAGTAACACTTGTTCAGAACAAAAGAAAGCACAGAGCCCCAGATTTTATGTTGTCCTCTAGAGCTTGCAGAGCACTGGGGAAAGGCAGGCAGAGAATTCCCTGCTAGCACCTTCTCTGTGCCTGGGAAGCAGAAGTGTTCACATTGCTTCGCAGAATCACTTTTGTGCAGAAAACAGTAACTCTTGTTAGGAACGAAAGAAAACACAGAGCCCCAGATTTTATGTTGTCCTCTAGAGCTTGCAGAGCACTGGGGAAAGGCAGGCAGAGAATTCCCTGCTAGCACCTTCTCTGTGCCTGGGAAGCAGAAGTGTTCACATTGCTTCGCAGAATCGCTTTTGTGCAGAAAACAGTAACACTTGTTCAGAACAAAAGAAAGCACAGAGCCCCAGATTTTATGCTGTCCTGGAGAGCTTGCAGAGCACTGGGGAAAGGCAGGCAGAGAATTCCCTGCTAGCACCTTCTCTGTGCCTGGGAAGCAAAAGTGTTCACATTGCTTCGCAGAATCGCTTTTGTGCAGAAAACAGTAACACTTGTTCAGAACAAAAGAAAGCACAGAGCCCCAGATTTTATGCTGTCCTGGAGAGCTTGCAGAGCACTGGGGAAAGGCAGGCAGAGAATTCCCTGCTAGCACCTTCTCTGTGCCTGGGAAGCAGAAGTGTTCACATTGCTTCGCAGAATCGCTTTTGTGCAGAAAACACTAACACTTGTTCAGAACGAAAGAAAGCACAGAGCCCCAGATTTTATGCTGTCCTGGAGAGCTTGCAGAGCACTGGGGAAAGGCAGGCAGAGAATTCCCTGCTAGCACCTTCTCTGTGCCTGGGAAGCAAAAGTGTTCACATTGCTTCGCAGAATCGCTTTTGTGCAGAAAACACTAACACTTGTTCAGAACGAAAGAAAGCACAGAGCCCCAGATTTTATGTTGTCCTCTAGAGCTTGCAGAGCACTGGGGAAAGGCAGGCAGAGAATTCCCTGCTAGCACCTTCTCTGTGCCTGGGAAGCAGAAGTGTTCACATTGCTTCGCAGAATCGCTTTTGTGCAGAAAACAGTAACACTTGTTCAGAACAAAAGAAAGCACAGAGCCCCAGATTTTATGTTGTCCTCTAGAGCTTGCAGAGCACTGGGGAAAGGCAGGCAGAGAATTCCCTGCTAGCACCTTCTCTGTGCCTGGGAAGCAAAAGTGTTCACATTGCTTCGCAGAATCGCTTTTGTGCAGAAAACAGTAACACTTGTTCAGAACAAAAGAAAGCACAGAGCCCCAGATTTTATGCTGTCCTGGAGAGCTTGCAGAGCACTGGGGAAAGGCAGGCAGAGAATTCCCTGCTAGCACCTTCTCTGTGCCTGGGAAGCAGAAGTGTTCACATTGCTTCGCAGAATCACTTTTGTGCAGAAAACAGTAACACTTGTTCAGAACGAAAGAAAACACAGAGCCCCAGATTTTATGCTGTCCTGGAGAGCTTGCAGAGCACTGGGGAAAGGCAGGCAGAGAATTCCCTGCTAGCACCTTCTCTGTGCCTGGGAAGCAGAAGTGTTCACATCGCTTCGCAGAATCGCTTTTGTGCAGAAAACAGTAACACTTGTTCAGAACAAAAGAAAGCACAGAGCCCCAGATTTTATGCTGTCCTGGAGAGCTTGCAGAGCACTGGGGAAAGGCAGGCAGAGAATTCCCTGCTAGCACCTTCTCTGTGCCTGGGAAGCAGAAGTGTTCACATTGCTTCGCAGAATCACTTTTGTGCAGAAAACAGTAACACTTGTTCAGAACGAAAGAAAGCACAGAGCCCCAGATTTGCTGTTGTCCTGGAGAGCTTGCAGAGCACTGGGGAAAGGCAGGCAGAGAATTCCCTGCTAGCACCTTCTCTGTGCCTGGGAAGCAGAAGTGTTCACATTGCTTCGCAGAATCGCTTTTGTGCAGAAAACAGTAACACTTGTTCAGAACAAAAGAAAGCACAGAGCCCCAGATTTTATGTTGTCCTCTAGAGCTTGCAGAGCACTGGGGAAAGGCAGGCAGAGAATTCCCTGCTAGCACCTTCTCTGTGCCTGGGAAGCAGAAGTGTTCACATTGCTTTGCAGAATCGCTTTTGTGCAGAAAACAGTAACTCTTGTTAGGAACGAAAGAAAACACAGAGCCCCAGATTTTATGTTGTCCTGGAGAGCTTGCAGAGCACTGGGGAAAGGCAGGCAGAGAATTCCCTGCTAGCACCTTCTCTGTGCCTGGGAAGCAAAAGTGTTCACATTGCTTCGCAGAATCGCTTTTGTGCAGAAAACAGTAACACTTGTTCAGAACAAAAGAAAGCACAGAGCCCCAGATTTTATGCTGTCCTGGAGAGCTTGCAGAGCACTGGGGAAAGGCAGGCAGAGAATTCCCTGCTAGCACCTTCTCTGTGCCTGGGAAGCAGAAGTGTTCACATTGCTTCGCAGAATCACTTTTGTGCAGAAAACAGTAACACCTGTTCAGAACGAAAGAAAACACAGAGCCCCAGATTTTATGCTGTCCTGGAGAGCTTGCAGAGCACTGGGGAAAGGAAGGCAGAGAATTCCCTGCTAGCACCTTCTCTGTGCCTGGGAAGCAGAAGTGTTCACATCGCTTCGCAGAATCGCTTTTGTGCAGAAAACAGTAACACTTGTTCAGAACAAAAGAAAGCACAGAGCCCCAGATTTTATGCTGTCCTGGAGAGCTTGCAGAGCACTGGGGAAAGGCAGGCAGAGAATTCCCTGCTAGCACCTTCTCTGTGCCTGGGAAGCAGAAGTGTTCACATTGCTTCGCAGAATCACTTTTGTGCAGAAAACAGTAACACTTGTTCAGAACGAAAGAAAGCACAGAGCCCCAGATTTGCTGTTGTCCTGGAGAGCTTGCAGAGCACTGGGGAAAGGCAGGCAGAGAATTCCCTGCTAGCACCTTCTCTGTGCCTGGGAAGCAGAAGTGTTCACATTGCTTCGCAGAATCGCTTTTGTGCAGAAAACAGTAACACTTGTTCAGAACAAAAGAAAGCACAGAGCCCCAGATTTTATGCTGTCCTGGAGAGCTTGCAGAGCACTGGGGAAAGGCAGGCAGAGAATTCCCTGCTAGCACCTTCTCTGTGCCTGGGAAGCAGAAGTGTTCACATTGCTTTGCAGAATCGCTTTTGTGCAGAAAACAGTAACTCTTGTTAGGAACGAAAGAAAACACAGAGCCCCAGATTTTATGTTGTCCTGGAGAGCTTGCAGAGCACTGGGGAAAGGCAGGCAGAGAATTCCCTGCTAGCACCTCCTCTGTGCCTGGGAAGCAGAAGTGTTCACATTGCTTCGCAGAATCGCTTTTGTGCAGAAAACAGTAACACTTGTTCAGAACGAAAGAAAGCACAGAGCCCCAGATTTTATGCTGTCCTGGAGAGCTTGCAGAGCACTGGGGAAAGGCAGGCAGAGAATTCCCTGCTAGCACCTTCTCTGTGCCTGGGAAGCAGAAGTGTTCACATTGCTTCGCAGAATCACTTTTGTGCAGAAAACAGTAACACTTGTTCAGAACGAAAGAAAGCACAGAGCCCCAGATTTTATGCTGTCCTGGAGAGCTTGCAGAGCACTGGGGAAAGGCAGGCAGAGAATTCCCTGCTAGCACCTTCTCTGTGCCTGGGAAGCAAAAGTGTTCACATTGCTTCGCAGAATCGCTTTTGTGCAGAAAACAGTAACACTTGTTCAGAACAAAAGAAAGCACAGAGCCCCAGATTTTATGCTGTCCTGGAGAGCTTGCAGAGCACTGGGGAAAGGCAGGCAGAGAATTCCCTGCTAGCACCTTCTCTGTGCCTGGGAAGCAGAAGTGTTCACATTGCTTCGCAGAATCACTTTTGTGCAGAAAACAGTAACACTTGTTCAGAACGAAAGAAAACACAGAGCCCCAGATTTTATGCTGTCCTGGAGAGCTTGCAGAGCACTGGGGAAAGGCAGGCAGAGAATTCCCTGCTAGCACCTTCTCTGTGCCTGGGAAGCAGAAGTGTTCACATCGCTTCGCAGAATCGCTTTTGTGCAGAAAACAGTAACACTTGTTCAGAACAAAAGAAAGCACAGAGCCCCAGATTTTATGCTGTCCTGGAGAGCTTGCAGAGCACTGGGGAAAGGCAGGCAGAGAATTCCCTGCTAGCACCTTCTCTGTGCCTGGGAAGCAGAAGTGTTCACATTGCTTCGCAGAATCACTTTTGTGCAGAAAACAGTAACACTTGTTCAGAACGAAAGAAAGCACAGAGCCCCAGATTTGCTGTTGTCCTGGAGAGCTTGCAGAGCACTGGGGAAAGGCAGGCAGAGAATTCCCTGCTAGCACCTTCTCTGTGCCTGGGAAGCAGAAGTGTTCACATTGCTTCGCAGAATCGCTTTTGTGCAGAAAACAGTAACACTTGTTCAGAACAAAAGAAAGCACAGAGCCCCAGATTTTATGCTGTCCTGGAGAGCTTGCAGAGCACTGGGGAAAGGCAGGCAGAGAATTCCCTGCTAGCACCTTCTCTGTGCCTGGGAAGCAGAAGTGTTCACATTGCTTCGCAGAATCGCTTTTGTGCAGAAAACAGTAACACTTGTTCAGAACGAAAGAAAGCACAGAGCCCCAGATTTTATGCTGTCCTGGAGAGCTTGCAGAGCACTGGGGAAAGGCAGGCAGAGAATTCCCTGCTAGCACCTTCTCTGTGCCTGTTCACATTGCTTCGCAGAATCGCTTTTGTGCAGAAAACACTAACATTTGTTCAGAACAAAAGAAAGCAAAGAGTCCCAGATTTTATGCTGTACTGGAGAGCTTGCAGAGCACTGGGGAAAGGCAGGCAGAGAATTCCCTGCTAGCACCTTCTCTGTGCCTGGGAAGCAGAAGTGTTCACATTGCTTCGCAGAATCGCTTTTGTGCAGAAAACAGTAACACTTGTTCAGAACGAAAGAAAGCACAGAGCCACAGATTTTATGCTGTCCTGGAGAGCTTGCAGAGCACTGGGGAAAGGCAGGCAGAGAATTCCCTGCTAGCACCTTCTCTGTGCCTGGGAAGCAGAAGTGTTCACATTGCTTCGCAGAATCACTTTTGTGCAGAAAACAGTAACACTTGTTCAGAACGAAAGAAAACACAGAGCCCCAGATTTTATGCTGTCCTGGAGAGCTTGCAGAGCACTGGGGAAAGGCAGGCAGAGAATTCCCTGCTAGCACCTTCTCTGTGCCTGGGAAGCAGAAGTGTTCACATTGCTTCACAGAATCACTTTTGTGCAGAAAACAGTAACACTTGTTCAGAACGAAAGAAAGCACAGAGCCCCAGATTTGCTGTTGTCCTGGAGAGCTTGCAGAGCACTGGGGAAAGGCAGGCAGAGAATTCCCTGCTAGCACCTTCTCTGTGCCTGTTCACATTGCTTCGCAGAATCGCTTTTGTGCAGAAAACACTAACATTTGTTCAGAACAAAAGAAAGCAAAGAGTCCCAGATTTTATGCTGTACTGGAGAGCTTGCAGAGCACTGGGGAAAGGCAGGCAGAGAATTCCCTGCTAGCACCTTCTCTGTGCCTGGGAAGCAGAAGTGTTCACATTGCTTCGCAGAATCGCTTTTGTGCAGAAAACAGTAACACTTGTTCAGAACGAAAGAAAGCACAGAGCCACAGATTTTATGCTGTCCTGGAGAGCTTGCAGAGCACTGGGGAAAGGCAGGCAGAGAATTCCCTGCTAGCACCTTCTCTGTGCCTGGGAAGCAGAAGTGTTCACATTGCTTCGCAGAATCACTTTTGTGCAGAAAACAGTAACACTTGTTCAGAACGAAAGAAAACACAGAGCCCCAGATTTTATGCTGTCCTGGAGAGCTTGCAGAGCACTGGGGAAAGGCAGGCAGAGAATTCCCTGCTAGCACCTTCTCTGTGCCTGGGAAGCAGAAGTGTTCACATTGCTTCACAGAATCACTTTTGTGCAGAAAACAGTAACACTTGTTCAGAACGAAAGAAAGCACAGAGCCCCAGATTTGCTGTTGTCCTGGAGAGCTTGCAGAGCACTGGGGAAAGGCAGGCAGAGAATTCCCTGCTAGCACCTTCTCTGTGCCTGGGAAGCAAAAGTGTTCACATTGCTTCGCAGAATCGCTTTTGTGCAGAAAACAGTAACACTTGTTCAGAACAAAAGAAAGCACAGAGCCCCAGATTTTATGCTGTCCTGGAGAGCTTGCAGAGCACTGGGGAAAGGCAGGCAGAGAATTCCCTGCTAGCACCTTCTCTGTGCCTGGGAAGCAGAAGTGTTCACATTGCTTCGCAGAATCACTTTTGTGCAGAAAACAGTAACACTTGTTCAGAACGAAAGAAAACACAGAGCCCCAGATTTTATGCTGTCCTGGAGAGCTTGCAGAGCACTGGGGAAAGGCAGGCAGAGAATTCCCTGCTAGCACCTTCTCTGTGCCTGGGAAGCAGAAGTGTTCACATCGCTTCGCAGAATCGCTTTTGTGCAGAAAACAGTAACACTTGTTCAGAACAAAAGAAAGCACAGAGCCCCAGATTTTATGCTGTCCTGGAGAGCTTGCAGAGCACTGGGGAAAGGCAGGCAGAGAATTCCCTGCTAGCACCTTCTCTGTGCCTGGGAAGCAGAAGTGTTCACATTGCTTCGCAGAATCACTTTTGTGCAGAAAACAGTAACACTTGTTCAGAACGAAAGAAAGCACAGAGCCCCAGATTTGCTGTTGTCCTGGAGAGCTTGCAGAGCACTGGGGAAAGGCAGGCAGAGAATTCCCTGCTAGCACCTTCTCTGTGCCTGGGAAGCAGAAGTGTTCACATTGCTTCGCAGAATCGCTTTTGTGCAGAAAACAGTAACACTTGTTCAGAACAAAAGAAAGCACAGAGCCCCAGATTTTATGTTGTCCTCTAGAGCTTGCAGAGCACTGGGGAAAGGCAGGCAGAGAATTCCCTGCTAGCACCTTCTCTGTGCCTGGGAAGCAAAAGTGTTCACATTGCTTCGCAGAATCGCTTTTGTGCAGAAAACAGTAACACTTGTTCAGAACAAAAGAAAGCACAGAGCCCCAGATTTTATGCTGTCCTGGAGAGCTTGCAGAGCACTGGGGAAAGGCAGGCAGAGAATTCCCTGCTAGCACCTTCTCTGTGCCTGGGAAGCAGAAGTGTTCACATTGCTTCGCAGAATCACTTTTGTGCAGAAAACAGTAACACTTGTTCAGAACGAAAGAAAGCACAGAGCCCCAGATTTGCTGTTGTCCTGGAGAGCTTGCAGAGCACTGGGGAAAGGCAGGCAGAGAATTCCCTGCTAGCACCTTCTCTGTGCCTGGGAAGCAAAAGTGTTCACATTGCTTCGCAGAATCGCTTTTGTGCAGAAAACACTAACACTTGTTCAGAACGAAAGAAAGCACAGAGCCCCAGATTTTATGCTGTCCTGGAGAGCTTGCAGAGCACTGGGGAAAGGAAGGCAGAGAATTCCCTGCTAGCACCTTCTCTGTGCCTGGGAAGCAGAAGTGTTCACATCGCTTCGCAGAATCGCTTTTGTGCAGAAAACAGTAACACTTGTTCAGAACAAAAGAAAGCACAGAGCCCCAGATTTTATGCTGTCCTGGAGAGCTTGCAGAGCACTGGGGAAAGGCAGGCAGAGAATTCCCTGCTAGCACCTTCTCTGTGCCTGGGAAGCAGAAGTGTTCACATTGCTTCGCAGAATCACTTTTGTGCAGAAAACAGTAACACTTGTTCAGAACGAAAGAAAGCACAGAGCCCCAGATTTGCTGTTGTCCTGGAGAGCTTGCAGAGCACTGGGGAAAGGCAGGCAGAGAATTCCCTGCTAGCACCTTCTCTGTGCCTGGGAAGCAGAAGTGTTCACATTGCTTCGCAGAATCGCTTTTGTGCAGAAAACAGTAACACTTGTTCAGAACAAAAGAAAGCACAGAGCCCCAGATTTTATGCTGTCCTGGAGAGCTTGCAGAGCACTGGGGAAAGGCAGGCAGAGAATTCCCTGCTAGCACCTTCTCTGTGCCTGGGAAGCAGAAGTGTTCACATTGCTTTGCAGAATCGCTTTTGTGCAGAAAACAGTAACTCTTGTTAGGAACGAAAGAAAACACAGAGCCCCAGATTTTATGTTGTCCTGGAGATCTTGCAGAGCACTGGGGAAAGGCAGGCAGAGAATTCCCTGCTAGCACCTCCTCTGTGCCTGGGAAGCAGAAGTGTTCACATTGCTTCGCAGAATCGCTTTTGTGCAGAAAACAGTAACACTTGTTCAGAACGAAAGAAAGCACAGAGCCCCAGATTTTATGCTGTCCTGGAGAGCTTGCAGAGCACTGGGGAAAGGCAGGCAGAGAATTCCCTGCTAGCACCTTCTCTGTGCCTGGGAAGCAGAAGTGTTCACATTGCTTCGCAGAATCACTTTTGTGCAGAAAACAGTAACACTTGTTCAGAACGAAAGAAAGCACAGAGCCCCAGATTTTATGCTGTCCTGGAGAGCTTGCAGAGCACTGGGGAAAGGCAGGCAGAGAATTCCCTGCTAGCACCTTCTCTGTGCCTGGGAAGCAAAAGTGTTCACATTGCTTCGCAGAATCGCTTTTGTGCAGAAAACAGTAACACTTGTTCAGAACAAAAGAAAGCACAGAGCCCCAGATTTTATGCTGTCCTGGAGAGCTTGCAGAGCACTGGGGAAAGGCAGGCAGAGAATTCCCTGCTAGCACCTTCTCTGTGCCTGGGAAGCAGAAGTGTTCACATTGCTTCGCAGAATCACTTTTGTGCAGAAAACAGTAACACTTGTTCAGAACGAAAGAAAACACAGAGCCCCAGATTTTATGCTGTCCTGGAGAGCTTGCAGAGCACTGGGGAAAGGCAGGCAGAGAATTCCCTGCTAGCACCTTCTCTGTGCCTGGGAAGCAGAAGTGTTCACATCGCTTCGCAGAATCGCTTTTGTGCAGAAAACAGTAACACTTGTTCAGAACAAAAGAAAGCACAGAGCCCCAGATTTTATGCTGTCCTGGAGAGCTTGCAGAGCACTGGGGAAAGGCAGGCAGAGAATTCCCTGCTAGCACCTTCTCTGTGCCTGGGAAGCAGAAGTGTTCACATTGCTTCGCAGAATCACTTTTGTGCAGAAAACAGTAACACTTGTTCAGAACGAAAGAAAGCACAGAGCCCCAGATTTGCTGTTGTCCTGGAGAGCTTGCAGAGCACTGGGGAAAGGCAGGCAGAGAATTCCCTGCTAGCACCTTCTCTGTGCCTGGGAAGCAGAAGTGTTCACATTGCTTCGCAGAATCGCTTTTGTGCAGAAAACAGTAACACTTGTTCAGAACAAAAGAAAGCACAGAGCCCCAGATTTTATGCTGTCCTGGAGAGCTTGCAGAGCACTGGGGAAAGGCAGGCAGAGAATTCCCTGCTAGCACCTTCTCTGTGCCTGGGAAGCAGAAGTGTTCACATTGCTTCGCAGAATCGCTTTTGTGCAGAAAACAGTAACACTTGTTCAGAACGAAAGAAAGCACAGAGCCCCAGATTTTATGCTGTCCTGGAGAGCTTGCAGAGCACTGGGGAAAGGCAGGCAGAGAATTCCCTGCTAGCACCTTCTCTGTGCCTGTTCACATTGCTTCGCAGAATCGCTTTTGTGCAGAAAACACTAACATTTGTTCAGAACAAAAGAAAGCAAAGAGTCCCAGATTTTATGCTGTACTGGAGAGCTTGCAGAGCACTGGGGAAAGGCAGGCAGAGAATTCCCTGCTAGCACCTTCTCTGTGCCTGGGAAGCAGAAGTGTTCACATTGCTTCGCAGAATCGCTTTTGTGCAGAAAACAGTAACACTTGTTCAGAACGAAAGAAAGCACAGAGCCACAGATTTTATGCTGTCCTGGAGAGCTTGCAGAGCACTGGGGAAAGGCAGGCAGAGAATTCCCTGCTAGCACCTTCTCTGTGCCTGGGAAGCAGAAGTGTTCACATTGCTTCGCAGAATCACTTTTGTGCAGAAAACAGTAACACTTGTTCAGAACGAAAGAAAACACAGAGCCCCAGATTTTATGCTGTCCTGGAGAGCTTGCAGAGCACTGGGGAAAGGCAGGCAGAGAATTCCCTGCTAGCACCTTCTCTGTGCCTGGGAAGCAGAAGTGTTCACATTGCTTCACAGAATCACTTTTGTGCAGAAAACAGTAACACTTGTTCAGAACGAAAGAAAGCACAGAGCCCCAGATTTGCTGTTGTCCTGGAGAGCTTGCAGAGCACTGGGGAAAGGCAGGCAGAGAATTCCCTGCTAGCACCTTCTCTGTGCCTGGGAAGCAGAAGTGTTCACATTGCTTCGCAGAATAGCCTTTGTGCAGAAAACTGTAACTCTTGTTAGGAACGAAAGAAAACACAGAGCCCCAGATTTTATGTTGTCCTGGAGAGCTTGCAGAGCACTGGGGAAAGGCAGGCAGAGAATTCCCTGCTAGCACCTCCTCTGTGCCTGGGAAGTAGAAGTGTTCACATTGCTTCGCAGAATCGCTTTTGTGCAGAAAACAGTAACACTTGTTCAGAACGAAAGAAAGCACAGAGCCCCAGATTTTATGCTGTCCTGGAGAGCTTGCAGAGCACTGGGGAAAGGCAGGCAGAGAATTCCCTGCTAGCACCTTCTCTGTGCCTGGGAAGCAGCAGTGTTCACATTGCTTCGCAGAATCACTTTTGTGCAGAAAACAGTAACACTTGTTCAGAACGAAAGAAAGCACAGAGCCCCAGATTTTATGCTGTCCTGGAGAGCTTGCAGAGCACTGGGGAAAGGCAGGCAGAGAATTCCCTGCTAGCACCTTCTCTGTGCCTGGGAAGCAAAAGTGTTCACATTGCTTCGCAGAATCGCTTTTGTGCAGAAAACACTAACACTTGTTCAGAACGAAAGAAAGCACAGAGCCCCAGATTTTATGTTGTCCTCTAGAGCTTGCAGAGCACTGGGGAAAGGCAGGCAGAGAATTCCCTGCTAGCACCTTCTCTGTGCCTGGGAAGCAGAAGTGTTCACATTGCTTCGCAGAATCGCTTTTGTGCAGAAAACAGTAACACTTGTTCAGAACGAAAGAAAGCACAGAGCCCCAGATTTTATGCTGTCCTGGAGAGCTTGCAGAGCACTGGGGAAAGGCAGGCAGAGAATTCCCTGCTAGCACCTTCTCTGTGCCTGTTCACATTGCTTCGCAGAATCGCTTTTGTGCAGAAAACACTAACATTTGTTCAGAACAAAAGAAAGCAAAGAGTCCCAGATTTTATGCTGTACTGGAGAGCTTGCAGAGCACTGGGGAAAGGCAGGCAGAGAATTCCCTGCTAGCACCTTCTCTGTGCCTGGGAAGCAGAAGTGTTCACATTGCTTCGCAGAATCGCTTTTGTGCAGAAAACAGTAACACTTGTTCAGAACAAAAGAAAGCACAGAGCCCCAGATTTTATGCTGTCCTGGAGAGCTTGCAGAGCACTGGGGAAAGGCAGGCAGAGAATTCCCTGCTAGCACCTTCTCTGTGCCTGGGAAGCAGAAGTGTTCACATTGCTTCGCAGAATCGCTTTTGTGCAGAAAACACTAACACTTGTTCAGAACGAAAGAAAGCACAGAGCCCCAGATTTTATGCTGTCCTGGAGAGCTTGCAGAGCACTGGGGAAAGGCAGGCAGAGAATTCCCTGCTAGCACCTTCTCTGTGCCTGGGAAGCAAAAGTGTTCACATTGCTTCGCAGAATCGCTTTTGTGCAGAAAACACTAACACTTGTTCAGAACGAAAGAAAGCACAGAGCCCCAGATTTTATGTTGTCCTCTAGAGCTTGCAGAGCACTGGGGAAAGGCAGGCAGAGAATTCCCTGCTAGCACCTTCTCTGTGCCTGGGAAGCAAAAGTGTTCACATTGCTTCGCAGAATCGCTTTTGTGCAGAAAACAGTAACACTTGTTCAGAACAAAAGAAAGCACAGAGCCCCAGATTTTATGCTGTCCTGGAGAGCTTGCAGAGCACTGGGGAAAGGCAGGCAGAGAATTCCCTGCTAGCACCTTCTCTGTGCCTGGGAAGCAGAAGTGTTCACATTGCTTCGCAGAATCGCTTTTGTGCAGAAAACACTAACACTTGTTCAGAACGAAAGAAAGCACAGAGCCCCAGATTTTATGCTGTCCTGGAGAGCTTGCAGAGCACTGGGGAAAGGCAGGCAGAGAATTCCCTGCTAGCACCTTCTCTGTGCCTGGGAAGCAAAAGTGTTCACATTGCTTCGCAGAATCGCTTTTGTGCAGAAAACACTAACACTTGTTCAGAACGAAAGAAAGCACAGAGCCCCAGATTTTATGTTGTCCTCTAGAGCTTGCAGAGCACTGGGGAAAGGCAGGCAGAGAATTCCCTGCTAGCACCTTCTCTGTGCCTGGGAAGCAAAAGTGTTCACATTGCTTCGCAGAATCGCTTTTGTGCAGAAAACAGTAACACTTGTTCAGAACAAAAGAAAGCACAGAGCCCCAGATTTTATGCTGTCCTGGAGAGCTTGCAGAGCACTGGGGAAAGGCAGGCAGAGAATTCCCTGCTAGCACCTTCTCTGTGCCTGGGAAGCAGAAGTGTTCACATTGCTTCGCAGAATCACTTTTGTGCAGAAAACAGTAACACTTGTTCAGAACGAAAGAAAACACAGAGCCCCAGATTTTATGCTGTCCTGGAGAGCTTGCAGAGCACTGGGGAAAGGCAGGCAGAGAATTCCCTGCTAGCACCTTCTCTGTGCCTGGGAAGCAGAAGTGTTCACATTGCTTCACAGAATCACTTTTGTGCAGAAAACAGTAACACTTGTTCAGAACGAAAGAAAGCACAGAGCCCCAGATTTGCTGTTGTCCTGGAGAGCTTGCAGAGCACTGGGGAAAGGCAGGCAGAGAATTCCCTGCTAGCACCTTCTCTGTGCCTGGGAAGCAGAAGTGTTCACATTGCTTCGCAGAATAGCCTTTGTGCAGAAAACTGTAACTCTTGTTAGGAACGAAAGAAAACACAGAGCCCCAGATTTTATGTTGTCCTGGAGAGCTTGCAGAGCACTGGGGAAAGGCAGGCAGAGAATTCCCTGCTAGCACCTCCTCTGTGCCTGGGAAGTAGAAGTGTTCACATTGCTTCGCAGAATCGCTTTTGTGCAGAAAACAGTAACACTTGTTCAGAACGAAAGAAAGCACAGAGCCCCAGATTTTATGCTGTCCTGGAGAGCTTGCAGAGCACTGGGGAAAGGCAGGCAGAGAATTCCCTGCTAGCACCTTCTCTGTGCCTGGGAAGCAGCAGTGTTCACATTGCTTCGCAGAATCACTTTTGTGCAGAAAACAGTAACACTTGTTCAGAACGAAAGAAAGCACAGAGCCCCAGATTTTATGCTGTCCTGGAGAGCTTGCAGAGCACTGGGGAAAGGCAGGCAGAGAATTCCCTGCTAGCACCTTCTCTGTGCCTGGGAAGCAAAAGTGTTCACATTGCTTCGCAGAATCGCTTTTGTGCAGAAAACACTAACACTTGTTCAGAACGAAAGAAAGCACAGAGCCCCAGATTTTATGTTGTCCTCTAGAGCTTGCAGAGCACTGGGGAAAGGCAGGCAGAGAATTCCCTGCTAGCACCTTCTCTGTGCCTGGGAAGCAAAAGTGTTCACATTGCTTCGCAGAATCGCTTTTGTGCAGAAAACAGTAACACTTGTTCAGAACAAAAGAAAGCACAGAGCCCCAGATTTTATGCTGTCCTGGAGAGCTTGCAGAGCACTGGGGAAAGGCAGGCAGAGAATTCCCTGCTAGCACCTTCTCTGTGCCTGGGAAGCAGAAGTGTTCACATTGCTTCGCAGAATCACTTTTGTGCAGAAAACAGTAACACTTGTTCAGAACGAAAGAAAACACAGAGCCCCAGATTTTATGCTGTCCTGGAGAGCTTGCAGAGCACTGGGGAAAGGCAGGCAGAGAATTCCCTGCTAGCACCTTCTCTGTGCCTGGGAAGCAGAAGTGTTCACATTGCTTCACAGAATCACTTTTGTGCAGAAAACAGTAACACTTGTTCAGAACGAAAGAAAGCACAGAGCCCCAGATTTGCTGTTGTCCTGGAGAGCTTGCAGAGCACTGGGGAAAGGCAGGCAGAGAATTCCCTGCTAGCACCTTCTCTGTGCCTGGGAAGCAGAAGTGTTCACATTGCTTCGCAGAATAGCCTTTGTGCAGAAAACTGTAACTCTTGTTAGGAACGAAAGAAAACACAGAGCCCCAGATTTTATGTTGTCCTGGAGAGCTTGCAGAGCACTGGGGAAAGGCAGGCAGAGAATTCCCTGCTAGCACCTCCTCTGTGCCTGGGAAGTAGAAGTGTTCACATTGCTTCGCAGAATCGCTTTTGTGCAGAAAACAGTAACACTTGTTCAGAACGAAAGAAAGCACAGAGCCCCAGATTTTATGCTGTCCTGGAGAGCTTGCAGAGCACTGGGGAAAGGCAGGCAGAGAATTCCCTGCTAGCACCTTCTCTGTGCCTGGGAAGCAGCAGTGTTCACATTGCTTCGCAGAATCACTTTTGTGCAGAAAACAGTAACACTTGTTCAGAACGAAAGAAAGCACAGAGCCCCAGATTTTATGCTGTCCTGGAGAGCTTGCAGAGCACTGGGGAAAGGCAGGCAGAGAATTCCCTGCTAGCACCTTCTCTGTGCCTGGGAAGCAGAAGTGTTCACATTGCTTCGCAGAATCGCTTTTGTGCAGAAAACAGTAACACTTGTTCAGAACGAAAGAAAGCACAGAGCCCCAGATTTTATGCTGTCCTGGAGAGCTTGCAGAGCACTGGGGAAAGGCAGGCAGAGAATTCCCTGCTAGCACCTTCTCTGTGCCTGTTCACATTGCTTCGCAGAATCGCTTTTGTGCAGAAAACAGTAACACTTGTTCAGAACAAAAGAAAGCACAGAGCCCCAGATTTTATGTTGTCCTCTAGAGCTTGCAGAGCACTGGGGAAAGGCAGGCAGAGAATTCCCTGCTAGCACCTTCTCTGTGCCTGGGAAGCAAAAGTGTTCACATTGCTTCGCAGAATCGCTTTTGTGCAGAAAACAGTAACACTTGTTCAGAACAAAAGAAAGCACAGAGCCCCAGATTTTATGCTGTTGTCCTGGAGAGCTTGCAGAGCACTGGGGAAAGGCAGGCAGAGAATTCCCTGCTAGCACCTTCTCTGTGCCTGGGAAGCAGAAGTGTTCCCATTGCTTCGCAGAATCACTTTTGTGCAGAAAACAGTAACACTTGTTCAGAACGAAAGAAAACACAGAGCCCCAGATTTTATGCTGTCCTGGAGAGCTTGCAGAGCACTGGGGAAAGGCAGGCAGAGAATTCCCTGCTAGCACCTTCTCTGTGCCTGGGAAGCAGAAGTGTTCACATCGCTTCGCAGAATCGCTTTTGTGCAGAAAACAGTAACACTTGTTCAGAACAAAAGAAAGCACAGAGCCCCAGATTTTATGCTGTCCTGGAGAGCTTGCAGAGCACTGGGGAAAGGCAGGCAGAGAATTCCCTGCTAGCACCTTCTCTGTGCCTGTTCACATTGCTTCGCAGAATCGCTTTTGTGCAGAAAACAGTAACACTTGTTCAGAACAAAAGAAAGCACAGAGCCGCAGATTTTATGCTGTCCTGGAGAGCTTGCAGAGCACTGGGGAAAGGCAGGCAGAGAATTCCCTGCTAGCACCTTCTCTGTGCCTGGGAAGCAAAAGTGTTCACATTGCTTCGCAGAATCGCTTTTGTGCAGAAAACAGTAACACTTGTTCAGAACAAAAGAAAGCACAGAGCCCCAGATTTTATGTTGTCCTGGAGAGCTTGCAGAGCACTGGGGAAAGGCAGGCAGAGAATTCCCTGCTAGCACCTTCTCTGTGCCTGGGAAGCAGAAGTGTTCACATTGCTTCGCAGAATCGCTTTTGTGCAGAAAACAGTAACACTTGTTCAGAACAAAAGAAAGCACAGAGCCCCAGATTTTATGTTGTCCTCTAGAGCTTGCAGAGCACTGGGGAAAGGCAGGCAGAGAATTCCCTGCTAGCACCTTCTCTGTGCCTGGGAAGCAGAAGTGTTCACATTGCTTCGCAGAATCGCTTTTGTGCAGAAAACAGTAACTCTTGTTAGGAACGAAAGAAAACACAGAGCCCCAGATTTTATGTTGTCCTGGAGAGCTTGCAGAGCACTGGGGAAAGGCAGGCAGAGAATTCCCTGCTAGCACCTTCTCTGTGCCTGGGAAGCAGAAGTGTTCACATTGCTTCGCAGAATCGCTTTTGTGCAGAAAACAGTAACACTTGTTCAGAACAAAAGAAAGCACAGAGCCCCAGATTTTATGCTGTCCTGGAGAGCTTGCAGAGCACTGGGGAAAGGCAGGCAGAGAATTCCCTGCTAGCACCTTCTCTGTGCCTGGGAAGCAGAAGTGTTCACATTGCTTCGCAGAATCGCTTTTGTGCAGAAAACAGTAACACTTGTTCAGAACAAAAGAAAGCAGAGAGCCCCAGATTTTATGCTGTCCTGGAGAGCTTGCAGAGCACTGGGGAAAGGCAGGCAGAGAATTCCCTGCTAGCACCTTCTCTGTGCCTGGGAAGCAGAAGTGTTCACATTGCTTCGCAGAATCGCTTTTGTGCAGAAAACAGTAACACTTGTTCAGAACGAAAGAAAGCACAGAGCCCCAGATTTTATGCTGTCCTGGAGAGCTTGCAGAGCACTGGGGAAAGGCAGGCAGAGAATTCCCTGCTAGCACCTTCTCTGTGCCTGGGAAGCAGAAGTGTTCACATTGCTTCGCAGAATCGCTTTTGTGCAGAAAACACTAACACTTGTTCAGAACGAAAGAAAGCACAGAGCCCCAGATTTTATGTTGTCCTCTAGAGCTTGCAGAGCACTGGGGAAAGGCAGGCAGAGAATTCCCTGCTAGCACCTTCTCTGTGCCTGGGAAGCAGAAGTGTTCACATTGCTTCGCAGAATCGCTTTTGTGCAGAAAACAGTAACACTTGTTCAGAACAAAAGAAAGCACAGAGCCCCAGATTTTATGTTGTCCTCTAGAGCTTGCAGAGCACTGGGGAAAGGCAGGCAGAGAATTCCCTGCTAGCACCTTCTCTGTGCCTGGGAAGCAAAAGTGTTCACATTGCTTCGCAGAATCGCTTTTGTGCAGAAAAAAGTAACACTTGTTCAGAACAAAAGAAAGCACAGAGCCCCAGATTTTATGCTGTCCTGGAGAGCTTGCAGAGCACTGGGGAAAGGCAGGCAGAGAATTCCCTGCTAGCACCTTCTCTGTGCCTGGGAAGCAGAAGTGTTCACATTGCTTCGCAGAATCGCTTTTGTGCAGAAAACAGTAACACTTGTTCAGAACGAAAGAAAACACAGAGCCCCAGATTTTATGCTGTCCTGGAGAGCTTGCAGAGCACTGGGGAAAGGCAGGCAGAGAATTCCCTGCTAGCACCTTCTCTGTGCCTGGGAAGCAGAAGTGTTCACATCGCTTCGCAGAATCGCTTTTGTGCAGAAAACAGTAACACTTGTTCAGAACAAAAGAAAGCACAGAGCCCCAGATTTTATGCTGTCCTGGAGAGCTTGCAGAGCACTGGGGAAAGGCAGGCAGAGAATTCCCTGCTAGCACCTTCTCTGTGCCTGGGAAGCAGAAGTGTTCACATTGCTTCGCAGAATCACTTTTGTGCAGAAAACAGTAACACTTGTTCAGAACGAAAGAAAGCACAGAGCCCCAGATTTGCTGTTGTCCTGGAGAGCTTGCAGAGCACTGGGGAAAGGCAGGCAGAGAATTCCCTGCTAGCACCTTCTCTGTGCCTGGGAAGCAGAAGTGTTCACATTGCTTCGCAGAATGGCTTTTGTGCAGAAAACAGTAACTCTTGTTAGGAACGAAAGAAAACACAGAGCCCCAGATTTTATGTTGTCCTGGAGAGCTTGCAGAGCACTGGGGAAAGGCAGGCAGAGAATTCCCTGCTAGCACCTTCTCTGTGCCTGGGAAGCAGAAGTGTTCACATTGCTTCGCAGAATAGCTTTTGTGCAGAAAACAGTAACTCTTGTTAGGAACGAAAGAAAACACAGAGCCCCAGATTTTATGTTGTCCTGGAGAGCTTGCAGAGCACTGGGGAAAGGCAGGCAGAGAATTCCCTGCTAGCACCTCCTCTGTGCCTGGGAAGCAGAAGTGTTCACATTGCTTCGCAGAATCGCTTTTGTGCAGAAAACAGTAACACTTGTTCAGAACGAAAGAAAGCACAGAGCCCCAGATTTTATGCTGTCCTGGAGAGCTTGCAGAGCACTGGGGAAAGGCAGGCAGAGAATTCCCTGCTAGCACCTTCTCTGTGCCTGGGAAGCAGAAGTGTTCACATTGCTTCGCAGAATCGCTTTTGTGCAGAAAACAGTAACACTTGTTCAGAACGAAAGAAAGCACAGAGCCCCAGATTTTATGCTGTCCTGGAGAGCTTGCAGAGCACTGGGGAAAGGCAGGCAGAGAATTCCCTGCTAGCACCTTCTCTGTGCCTGTTCACATTGCTTCGCAGAATCGCTTTTGTGCAGAAAACACTAACATTTGTTCAGAACAAAAGAAAGCAAAGAGTCCCAGATTTTATGCTGTACTGGAGAGCTTGCAGAGCACTGGGGAAAGGCAGGCAGAGAATTCCCTGCTAGCACCTTCTCTGTGCCTGGGAAGCAAAAGTCTTCACATTGCTTCGCAGAATCGCTTTTGTGCAGAAAACACTAACACTTGTTCAGAACGAAAGAAAGCACAGAGCCCCAGATTTTATGTTGTCCTCTAGAGCTTGCAGAGCACTGGGGAAAGGCAGGCAGAGAATTCCCTGCTAGCACCTTCTCTGTGCCTGGGAAGCAGAAGTGTTCACATTGCTTCGCAGAATCGCTTTTGTGCAGAAAACAGTAACACTTGTTCAGAACAAAAGAAAGCACAGAGCCCCACATTTGATGCTGTCCTGGAGAGCTTGCAGAGCACTGGGGAAAGGCAGGCAGAGAATTCCCTGCTAGCACCTCCTCTGTGCCTGGGAAGCAGAAGTGTTCACATTGCTTCGCAGAATCGCTTTTGTGCAGAAAACAGTAACACTTGTTCAGAACGAAAGAAAGCACAGAGCCACAGATTTTATGCTGTCCTGGAGAGCTTGCAGAGCACTGGGGAAAGGCAGGCAGAGAATTCCCTGCTAGCACCTTCTCTGTGCCTGTTCACATTGCTTCGCAGAATCGCTTTTGTGCAGAAAACACTAACATTTGTTCAGAACAAAAGAAAGCAAAGAGTCCCAGATTTTATGCTGTACTGGAGAGCTTGCAGAGCACTGGGGAAAGGCAGGCAGAGAATTCCCTGCTAGCACCTTCTCTGTGCCTGGGAAGCAGAAGTGTTCACATTGCTTCGCAGAATCGCTTTTGTGCAGAAAACAGTAACACTTGTTCAGAACAAAAGAAAGCACAGAGCCCCAGATTTTATGTTGTCCTCTAGAGCTTGCAGAGCACTGGGGAAAGGCAGGCAGAGAATTCCCTGCTAGCACCTTCTCTGTGCCTGGGAAGCAAAAGTGTTCACATTGCTTCGCAGAATCGCTTTTGTGCAGAAAACAGTAACACTTGTTCAGAACAAAAGAAAGCACAGAGCCCCAGATTTTATGCTGTCCTGGAGAGCTTGCAGAGCACTGGGGAAAGGCAGGCAGAGAATTCCCTGCTAGCACCTTCTCTGTGCCTGGGAAGCAGAAGTGTTCACATTGCTTCGCAGAATCACTTTTGTGCAGAAAACAGTAACACTTGTTCAGAACGAAAGAAAGCACAGAGCCCCAGATTTGCTGTTGTCCTGGAGAGCTTGCAGAGCACTGGGGAAAGGCAGGCAGAGAATTCCCTGCTAGCACCTTCTCTGTGCCTGGGAAGCAAAAGTGTTCACATTGCTTCGCAGAATCGCTTTTGTGCAGAAAACACTAACACTTGTTCAGAACGAAAGAAAGCACAGAGCCCCAGATTTTATGCTGTCCTGGAGAGCTTGCAGAGCACTGGGGAAAAGCAGGAAGAGAATTCCCTGCTAGCACCTTCTCTGTGCCTGGGAAGCAGAAGTGTTCACATTGCTTCGCAGAATCGCTTTTGTGCAGAAAACAGTAACACTTGTTCAGAACAAAAGAAAGCAGAGAGCCCCAGATTTTATGCTGTCCTGGAGAGCTTGCAGAGCACTGGGGAAAGGCAGGCAGAGAATTCCCTGCTAGCACCTTCTCTGTGCCTGGGAAGCAGAAGTGTTCACATTGCTTCGCAGAATCGCTTTTGTGCAGAAAACAGTAACACTTGTTCAGAACAAAAGAAAGCACAGAGCCCCAGATTTTATGTTGTCCTCTAGAGCTTGCAGAGCACTGGGGAAAGGCAGGCAGAGAATTCCCTGCTAGCACCTTCTCTGTGCCTGGGAAGCAGAAGTGTTCACATTGCTTCGCAGAATCGCTTTTGTGCAGAAAACAGTAACTCTTGTTAGGAACGAAAGAAAACACAGAGCCCCAGATTTTATGTTGTCCTGGAGAGCTTGCAGAGCACTGGGGAAAGGCAGGCAGAGAATTC
Source organism: Strix uralensis (assembly GCF_047716275.1). Classification (NCBI taxonomy): domain Eukaryota; kingdom Metazoa; phylum Chordata; class Aves; order Strigiformes; family Strigidae; genus Strix; species Strix uralensis. The sequence continues at coordinate 484,495 of NC_134005.1, read as the reverse complement.
CCTGCTAGCACCTTCTCTGTGCCTGGGAAGCAGAAGTGTTCACATTGCTTCGCAGAATAGCCTTTGTGCAGAAAACTGTAACTCTTGTTAGGAACGAAAGAAAACACAGAGCCCCAGATTTTATGTTGTCCTGGAGAGCTTGCAGAGCACTGGGGAAAGGCAGGCAGAGAATTCCCTGCTAGCACCTTCTCTGTGCCTGGGAAGCAGAAGTGTTCACATTGCTTCGCAGAATCGCTTTTGTGCAGAAAACAGTAACTCTTGTTAGGAACGAAAGAAAACACAGAGCCCCAGATTTTATGTTGTCCTGGAGAGCTTGCAGAGCACTGGGGAAAGGCAGGCAGAGAATTCCCTGCTAGCACCTTCTCTGTGCCTGGGAAGCAGAAGTGTTCACATTGCTTCGCAGAATCGCTTTTGTGCAGAAAACAGTAACACTTGTTCAGAACAAAAGAAAGCACAGAGCCCCAGATTTTATGCTGTCCTGGAGAGCTTGCAGAGCACTGGGGAAAGGCAGGCAGAGAATTCCCTGCTAGCACCTTCTCTGTGCCTGGGAAGCAAAAGTGTTCACATTGCTTCGCAGAATCGCTTTTGTGCAGAAAACAGTAACACTTGTTCAGAACAAAAGAAAGCACAGAGCCCCAGATTTTATGCTGTCCTGGAGAGCTTGCAGAGCACTGGGGAAAGGCAGGCAGAGAATTCCCTGCTAGCACCTTCTCTGTGCCTGGGAAGCAGAAGTGTTCACATTGCTTCGCAGAATCGCTTTTGTGCAGAAAACAGTAACACTTGTTCAGAACGAAAGAAAGCACAGAGCCCCAGATTTTATGCTGTACTGGAGAGCTTGCAGAGCACTGGGGAAAGGCAGGCAGAGAATTCCCTGCTAGCACCTTCTCTGTGCCTGGGAAGCAAAAGTGTTCACATTGCTTCGCAGAATCGCTTTTGTGCAGAAAACACTAACACTTGTTCAGAACGAAAGAAAGCACAGAGCCCCAGATTTTATGTTGTCCTCTAGAGCTTGCAGAGCACTGGGGAAAGGCAGGCAGAGAATTCCCTGCTAGCACCTTCTCTGTGCCTGGGAAGCAGAAGTGTTCACATTGCTTCGCAGAATCGCTTTTGTGCAGAAAACAGTAACACTTGTTCAGAACAAAAGAAAGCACAGAGCCCCAGATTTTATGTTGTCCTCTAGAGCTTGCAGAGCACTGGGGAAAGGCAGGCAGAGAATTCCCTGCTAGCACCTTCTCTGTGCCTGGGAAGCAAAAGTGTTCACATTGCTTCGCAGAATCGCTTTTGTGCAGAAAACAGTAACACTTGTTCAGAACAAAAGAAAGCACAGAGCCCCAGATTTTATGCTGTTGTCCTGGAGAGCTTGCAGAGCACTGGGGAAAGGCAGGCAGAGAATTCCCTGCTAGCACCTTCTCTGTGCCTGGGAAGCAGAAGTGTTCCCATTGCTTCGCAGAATCACTTTTGTGCAGAAAACAGTAACACTTGTTCAGAACGAAAGAAAACACAGAGCCCCAGATTTTATGCTGTCCTGGAGAGCTTGCAGAGCACTGGGGAAAGGCAGGCAGAGAATTCCCTGCTAGCACCTTCTCTGTGCCTGGGAAGCAGAAGTGTTCACATCGCTTCGCAGAATCGCTTTTGTGCAGAAAACAGTAACACTTGTTCAGAACAAAAGAAAGCACAGAGCCCCAGATTTTATGCTGTCCTGGAGAGCTTGCAGAGCACTGGGGAAAGGCAGGCAGAGAATTCCCTGCTAGCACCTTCTCTGTGCCTGTTCACATTGCTTCGCAGAATCGCTTTTGTGCAGAAAACAGTAACACTTGTTCAGAACAAAAGAAAGCACAGAGCCGCAGATTTTATGCTGTCCTGGAGAGCTTGCAGAGCACTGGGGAAAGGCAGGCAGAGAATTCCCTGCTAGCACCTTCTCTGTGCCTGGGAAGCAGAAGTGTTCACATTGCTTCGCAGAATCGCTTTTGTGCAGAAAACAGTAACACTTGTTCAGAACAAAAGAAAGCACAGAGCCCCAGATTTTATGTTGTCCTGGAGAGCTTGCAGAGCACTGGGGAAAGGCAGGCAGAGAATTCCCTGCTAGCACCTTCTCTGTGCCTGGGAAGCAGAAGTGTTCACATTGCTTCGCAGAATCGCTTTTGTGCAGAAAACAGTAACACTTGTTCAGAACAAAAGAAAGCACAGAGCCCCAGATTTTATGTTGTCCTCTAGAGCTTGCAGAGCACTGGGGAAAGGCAGGCAGAGAATTCCCTGCTAGCACCTTCTCTGTGCCTGGGAAGCAGAAGTGTTCACATTGCTTCGCAGAATCACTTTTGTGCAGAAAACAGTAACTCTTGTTAGGAACGAAAGAAAACACAGAGCCCCAGATTTTATGTTGTCCTGGAGAGCTTGCAGAGCACTGGGGAAAGGCAGGCAGAGAATTCCCTGCTAGCACCTTCTCTGTGCCTGGGAAGCAGAAGTGTTCACATTGCTTCGCAGAATCGCTTTTGTGCAGAAAACAGTAACACTTGTTCAGAACAAAAGAAAGCACAGAGCCCCAGATTTTATGCTGTCCTGGAGAGCTTGCAGAGCACTGGGGAAAGGCAGGCAGAGAATTCCCTGCTAGCACCTTCTCTGTGCCTGGGAAGCAGAAGTGTTCACATTGCTTCGCAGAATCGCTTTTGTGCAGAAAACAGTAACACTTGTTCAGAACAAAAGAAAGCAGAGAGCCCCAGATTTTATGCTGTCCTGGAGAGCTTGCAGAGCACTGGGGAAAGGCAGGCAGAGAATTCCCTGCTAGCACCTTCTCTGTGCCTGGGAAGCAGAAGTGTTCACATTGCTTCGCAGAATCGCTTTTGTGCAGAAAACAGTAACACTTGTTCAGAACGAAAGAAAGCACAGAGCCCCAGATTTTATGCTGTCCTGGAGAGCTTGCAGAGCACTGGGGAAAGGCAGGCAGAGAATTCCCTGCTAGCACCTTCTCTGTGCCTGGGAAGCAGAAGTGTTCACATTGCTTCGCAGAATCGCTTTTGTGCAGAAAACACTAACACTTGTTCAGAACGAAAGAAAGCACAGAGCCCCAGATTTTATGTTGTCCTCTAGAGCTTGCAGAGCACTGGGGAAAGGCAGGCAGAGAATTCCCTGCTAGCACCTTCTCTGTGCCTGGGAAGCAGAAGTGTTCACATTGCTTCGCAGAATCGCTTTTGTGCAGAAAACAGTAACACTTGTTCAGAACAAAAGAAAGCACAGAGCCCCAGATTTTATGTTGTCCTCTAGAGCTTGCAGAGCACTGGGGAAAGGCAGGCAGAGAATTCCCTGCTAGCACCTTCTCTGTGCCTGGGAAGCAAAAGTGTTCACATTGCTTCGCAGAATCGCTTTTGTGCAGAAAAAAGTAACACTTGTTCAGAACAAAAGAAAGCACAGAGCCCCAGATTTTATGCTGTCCTGGAGAGCTTGCAGAGCACTGGGGAAAGGCAGGCAGAGAATTCCCTGCTAGCACCTTCTCTGTGCCTGGGAAGCAGAAGTGTTCACATTGCTTCGCAGAATCGCTTTTGTGCAGAAAACAGTAACACTTGTTCAGAACGAAAGAAAACACAGAGCCCCAGATTTTATGCTGTCCTGGAGAGCTTGCAGAGCACTGGGGAAAGGCAGGCAGAGAATTCCCTGCTAGCACCTTCTCTGTGCCTGGGAAGCAGAAGTGTTCACATCGCTTCGCAGAATCGCTTTTGTGCAGAAAACAGTAACACTTGTTCAGAACAAAAGAAAGCACAGAGCCCCAGATTTTATGCTGTCCTGGAGAGCTTGCAGAGCACTGGGGAAAGGCAGGCAGAGAATTCCCTGCTAGCACCTTCTCTGTGCCTGGGAAGCAGAAGTGTTCACATTGCTTCGCAGAATCACTTTTGTGCAGAAAACAGTAACACTTGTTCAGAACGAAAGAAAGCACAGAGCCCCAGATTTGCTGTTGTCCTGGAGAGCTTGCAGAGCACTGGGGAAAGGCAGGCAGAGAATTCCCTGCTAGCACCTTCTCTGTGCCTGGGAAGCAGAAGTGTTCACATTGCTTCGCAGAATGGCTTTTGTGCAGAAAACAGTAACTCTTGTTAGGAACGAAAGAAAACACAGAGCCCCAGATTTTATGTTGTCCTGGAGAGCTTGCAGAGCACTGGGGAAAGGCAGGCAGAGAATTCCCTGCTAGCACCTTCTCTGTGCCTGGGAAGCAGAAGTGTTCACATTGCTTCGCAGAATAGCTTTTGTGCAGAAAACAGTAACTCTTGTTAGGAACGAAAGAAAACACAGAGCCCCAGATTTTATGTTGTCCTGGAGAGCTTGCAGAGCACTGGGGAAAGGCAGGCAGAGAATTCCCTGCTAGCACCTCCTCTGTGCCTGGGAAGCAGAAGTGTTCACATTGCTTCGCAGAATCGCTTTTGTGCAGAAAACAGTAACACTTGTTCAGAACGAAAGAAAGCACAGAGCCCCAGATTTTATGCTGTCCTGGAGAGCTTGCAGAGCACTGGGGAAAGGCAGGCAGAGAATTCCCTGCTAGCACCTTCTCTGTGCCTGGGAAGCAGAAGTGTTCACATTGCTTCGCAGAATCGCTTTTGTGCAGAAAACAGTAACACTTGTTCAGAACGAAAGAAAGCACAGAGCCCCAGATTTTATGCTGTCCTGGAGAGCTTGCAGAGCACTGGGGAAAGGCAGGCAGAGAATTCCCTGCTAGCACCTTCTCTGTGCCTGTTCACATTGCTTCGCAGAATCGCTTTTGTGCAGAAAACACTAACATTTGTTCAGAACAAAAGAAAGCAAAGAGTCCCAGATTTTATGCTGTACTGGAGAGCTTGCAGAGCACTGGGGAAAGGCAGGCAGAGAATTCCCTGCTAGCACCTTCTCTGTGCCTGGGAAGCAAAAGTCTTCACATTGCTTCGCAGAATCGCTTTTGTGCAGAAAACACTAACACTTGTTCAGAACGAAAGAAAGCACAGAGCCCCAGATTTTATGTTGTCCTCTAGAGCTTGCAGAGCACTGGGGAAAGGCAGGCAGAGAATTCCCTGCTAGCACCTTCTCTGTGCCTGGGAAGCAGAAGTGTTCACATTGCTTCGCAGAATCGCTTTTGTGCAGAAAACAGTAACACTTGTTCAGAACAAAAGAAAGCACAGAGCCCCACATTTGATGCTGTCCTGGAGAGCTTGCAGAGCACTGGGGAAAGGCAGGCAGAGAATTCCCTGCTAGCACCTCCTCTGTGCCTGGGAAGCAGAAGTGTTCACATTGCTTCGCAGAATCGCTTTTGTGCAGAAAACAGTAACACTTGTTCAGAACGAAAGAAAGCACAGAGCCACAGATTTTATGCTGTCCTGGAGAGCTTGCAGAGCACTGGGGAAAGGCAGGCAGAGAATTCCCTGCTAGCACCTTCTCTGTGCCTGTTCACATTGCTTCGCAGAATCGCTTTTGTGCAGAAAACACTAACATTTGTTCAGAACAAAAGAAAGCAAAGAGTCCCAGATTTTATGCTGTACTGGAGAGCTTGCAGAGCACTGGGGAAAGGCAGGCAGAGAATTCCCTGCTAGCACCTTCTCTGTGCCTGGGAAGCAGAAGTGTTCACATTGCTTCGCAGAATCGCTTTTGTGCAGAAAACAGTAACACTTGTTCAGAACAAAAGAAAGCACAGAGCCCCAGATTTTATGTTGTCCTCTAGAGCTTGCAGAGCACTGGGGAAAGGCAGGCAGAGAATTCCCTGCTAGCACCTTCTCTGTGCCTGGGAAGCAAAAGTGTTCACATTGCTTCGCAGAATCGCTTTTGTGCAGAAAACAGTAACACTTGTTCAGAACAAAAGAAAGCACAGAGCCCCAGATTTTATGCTGTCCTGGAGAGCTTGCAGAGCACTGGGGAAAGGCAGGCAGAGAATTCCCTGCTAGCACCTTCTCTGTGCCTGGGAAGCAGAAGTGTTCACATTGCTTCGCAGAATCACTTTTGTGCAGAAAACAGTAACACTTGTTCAGAACGAAAGAAAGCACAGAGCCCCAGATTTGCTGTTGTCCTGGAGAGCTTGCAGAGCACTGGGGAAAGGCAGGCAGAGAATTCCCTGCTAGCACCTTCTCTGTGCCTGGGAAGCAAAAGTGTTCACATTGCTTCGCAGAATCGCTTTTGTGCAGAAAACACTAACACTTGTTCAGAACGAAAGAAAGCACAGAGCCCCAGATTTTATGCTGTCCTGGAGAGCTTGCAGAGCACTGGGGAAAAGCAGGAAGAGAATTCCCTGCTAGCACCTTCTCTGTGCCTGGGAAGCAGAAGTGTTCACATTGCTTCGCAGAATCGCTTTTGTGCAGAAAACAGTAACACTTGTTCAGAACAAAAGAAAGCAGAGAGCCCCAGATTTTATGCTGTCCTGGAGAGCTTGCAGAGCACTGGGGAAAGGCAGGCAGAGAATTCCCTGCTAGCACCTTCTCTGTGCCTGGGAAGCAGAAGTGTTCACATTGCTTCGCAGAATCGCTTTTGTGCAGAAAACAGTAACACTTGTTCAGAACAAAAGAAAGCACAGAGCCCCAGATTTTATGTTGTCCTCTAGAGCTTGCAGAGCACTGGGGAAAGGCAGGCAGAGAATTCCCTGCTAGCACCTTCTCTGTGCCTGGGAAGCAGAAGTGTTCACATTGCTTCGCAGAATCGCTTTTGTGCAGAAAACAGTAACTCTTGTTAGGAACGAAAGAAAACACAGAGCCCCAGATTTTATGTTGTCCTGGAGAGCTTGCAGAGCACTGGGGAAAGGCAGGCAGAGAATTCCCTGCTAGCACCTTCTCTGTGCCTGGGAAGCAGAAGTGTTCACATTGCTTCGCAGAATAGCCTTTGTGCAGAAAACTGTAACTCTTGTTAGGAACGAAAGAAAGCACAGAGCCCCAGATTTTATGTTGTCCTGGAGAGCTTGCAGAGCACTGGGGAAAGGCAGGCAGAGAATTCCCTGCTAGCACCTTCTCTGTGCCTGGGAAGCAGAAGTGTTCACATTGCTTCGCAGAATCGCTTTTGTGCAGAAAACAGTAACTCTTGTTAGGAACGAAAGAAAACACAGAGCCCCAGATTTTATGTTGTCCTGGAGAGCTTGCAGAGCACTGGGGAAAGGCAGGCAGAGAATTCCCTGCTAGCACCTTCTCTGTGCCTGGGAAGCAGAAGTGTTCACATTGCTTCGCAGAATCGCTTTTGTGCAGAAAACAGTAACACTTGTTCAGAACAAAAGAAAGCACAGAGCCCCAGATTTTATGCTGTCCTGGAGAGCTTGCAGAGCACTGGGGAAAGGCAGGCAGAGAATTCCCTGCTAGCACCTTCTCTGTGCCTGGGAAGCAAAAGTGTTCACATTGCTTCGCAGAATCGCTTTTGTGCAGAAAACAGTAACACTTGTTCAGAACAAAAGAAAGCACAGAGCCCCAGATTTTATGCTGTCCTGGAGAGCTTGCAGAGCACTGGGGAAAGGCAGGCAGAGAATTCCCTGCTAGCACCTTCTCTGTGCCTGGGAAGCAGAAGTGTTCACATTGCTTCGCAGAATCGCTTTTGTGCAGAAAACAGTAACACTTGTTCAGAACGAAAGAAAGCACAGAGCCCCAGATTTTATGCTGTACTGGAGAGCTTGCAGAGCACTGGGGAAAGGCAGGCAGAGAATTCCCTGCTAGCACCTTCTCTGTGCCTGGGAAGCAGAAGTGTTCACATTGCTTCGCAGAATCGCTTTTGTGCAGAAAACACTAACACTTGTTCAGAACGAAAGAAAGCACAGAGCCCCAGATTTTATGTTGTCCTGGAGAGCTTGCAGAGCACTGGGGAAAGGCAGGCAGAGAATTCCCTGCTAGCACCTTCTCTGTGCCTGGGAAGCAAAAGTGTTCACATTGCTTCGCAGAATCGCTTTTGTGCAGAAAACAGTAACACTTGTTCAGAACAAAAGAAAGCACAGAGCCCCAGATTTTATGCTGTCCTGGAGAGCTTGCAGAGCACTGGGGAAAGGCAGGCAGAGAATTCCCTGCTAGCACCTTCTCTGTGCCTGGGAAGCAGAAGTGTTCACATTGCTTCGCAGAATCGCTTTTGTGCAGAAAACACTAACACTTGTTCAGAACGAAAGAAAGCACAGAGCCCCAGATTTTATGCTGTCCTGGAGAGCTTGCAGAGCACTGGGGAAAGGCAGGCAGAGAATTCCCTGCTAGCACCTTCTCTGTGCCTGGGAAGCAAAAGTGTTCACATTGCTTCGCAGAATCGCTTTTGTGCAGAAAACACTAACACTTGTTCAGAACGAAAGAAAGCACAGAGCCCCAGATTTTATGTTGTCCTCTAGAGCTTGCAGAGCACTGGGGAAAGGCAGGCAGAGAATTCCCTGCTAGCACCTTCTCTGTGCCTGGGAAGCAGAAGTGTTCACATTGCTTCGCAGAATCGCTTTTGTGCAGAAAACAGTAACACTTGTTCAGAACAAAAGAAAGCACAGAGCCCCAGATTTTATGTTGTCCTCTAGAGCTTGCAGAGCACTGGGGAAAGGCAGGCAGAGAATTCCCTGCTAGCACCTTCTCTGTGCCTGGGAAGCAAAAGTGTTCACATTGCTTCGCAGAATCGCTTTTGTGCAGAAAACAGTAACACTTGTTCAGAACAAAAGAAAGCACAGAGCCCCACATTTGATGCTGTCCTGGAGAGCTTGCAGAGCACTGGGGAAAGGCAGGCAGAGAATTCCCTGCTAGCACCTTCTCTGTGCCTGGGAAGCAGAAGTGTTCACATCGCTTCGCAGAATCGCTTTTGTGCAGAAAACAGTAACACTTGTTCAGAACAAAAGAAAGCACAGAGCCCCAGATTTTATGCTGTCCTGGAGAGCTTGCAGAGCACTGGGGAAAGGCAGGCAGAGAATTCCCTGCTAGCACCTTCTCTGTGCCTGGGAAGCAGAAGTGTTCACATTGCTTCGCAGAATCACTTTTGTGCAGAAAACAGTAACACTTGTTCAGAACGAAAGAAAGCACAGAGCCCCAGATTTGCTGTTGTCCTGGAGAGCTTGCAGAGCACTGGGGAAAGGCAGGCAGAGAATTCCCTGCTAGCACCTTCTCTGTGCCTGGGAAGCAGAAGTGTTCACATTGCTTCGCAGAATGGCTTTTGTGCAGAAAACAGTAACTCTTGTTAGGAACGAAAGAAAACACAGAGCCCCAGATTTTATGTTGTCCTGGAGAGCTTGCAGAGCACTGGGGAAAGGCAGGCAGAGAATTCCCTGCTAGCACCTTCTCTGTGCCTGGGAAGCAGAAGTGTTCACATTGCTTCGCAGAATAGCTTTTGTGCAGAAAACAGTAACTCTTGTTAGGAACGAAAGAAAACACAGAGCCCCAGATTTTATGTTGTCCTGGAGAGCTTGCAGAGCACTGGGGAAAGGCAGGCAGAGAATTCCCTGCTAGCACCTCCTCTGTGCCTGGGAAGCAGAAGTGTTCACATTGCTTCGCAGAATCGCTTTTGTGCAGAAAACAGTAACACTTGTTCAGAACGAAAGAAAGCACAGAGCCCCAGATTTTATGCTGTCCTGGAGAGCTTGCAGAGCACTGGGGAAAGGCAGGCAGAGAATTCCCTGCTAGCACCTTCTCTGTGCCTGGGAAGCAGAAGTGTTCACATTGCTTCGCAGAATCGCTTTTGTGCAGAAAACAGTAACACTTGTTCAGAACGAAAGAAAGCACAGAGCCCCAGATTTTATGCTGTCCTGGAGAGCTTGCAGAGCACTGGGGAAAGGCAGGCAGAGAATTCCCTGCTAGCACCTTCTCTGTGCCTGTTCACATTGCTTCGCAGAATCGCTTTTGTGCAGAAAACACTAACATTTGTTCAGAACAAAAGAAAGCAAAGAGTCCCAGATTTTATGCTGTACTGGAGAGCTTGCAGAGCACTGGGGAAAGGCAGGCAGAGAATTCCCTGCTAGCACCTTCTCTGTGCCTGGGAAGCAAAAGTCTTCACATTGCTTCGCAGAATCGCTTTTGTGCAGAAAACACTAACACTTGTTCAGAACGAAAGAAAGCACAGAGCCCCAGATTTTATGTTGTCCTCTAGAGCTTGCAGAGCACTGGGGAAAGGCAGGCAGAGAATTCCCTGCTAGCACCTTCTCTGTGCCTGGGAAGCAGAAGTGTTCACATTGCTTCGCAGAATCGCTTTTGTGCAGAAAACAGTAACACTTGTTCAGAACAAAAGAAAGCACAGAGCCCCACATTTGATGCTGTCCTGGAGAGCTTGCAGAGCACTGGGGAAAGGCAGGCAGAGAATTCCCTGCTAGCACCTCCTCTGTGCCTGGGAAGCAGAAGTGTTCACATTGCTTCGCAGAATCGCTTTTGTGCAGAAAACAGTAACACTTGTTCAGAACGAAAGAAAGCACAGAGCCACAGATTTTATGCTGTCCTGGAGAGCTTGCAGAGCACTGGGGAAAGGCAGGCAGAGAATTCCCTGCTAGCACCTTCTCTGTGCCTGTTCACATTGCTTCGCAGAATCGCTTTTGTGCAGAAAACACTAACATTTGTTCAGAACAAAAGAAAGCAAAGAGTCCCAGATTTTATGCTGTACTGGAGAGCTTGCAGAGCACTGGGGAAAGGCAGGCAGAGAATTCCCTGCTAGCACCTTCTCTGTGCCTGGGAAGCAGAAGTGTTCACATTGCTTCGCAGAATCGCTTTTGTGCAGAAAACAGTAACACTTGTTCAGAACAAAAGAAAGCACAGAGCCCCAGATTTTATGTTGTCCTCTAGAGCTTGCAGAGCACTGGGGAAAGGCAGGCAGAGAATTCCCTGCTAGCACCTTCTCTGTGCCTGGGAAGCAAAAGTGTTCACATTGCTTCGCAGAATCGCTTTTGTGCAGAAAACAGTAACACTTGTTCAGAACAAAAGAAAGCACAGAGCCCCAGATTTTATGCTGTCCTGGAGAGCTTGCAGAGCACTGGGGAAAGGCAGGCAGAGAATTCCCTGCTAGCACCTTCTCTGTGCCTGGGAAGCAGAAGTGTTCACATTGCTTCGCAGAATCACTTTTGTGCAGAAAACAGTAACACTTGTTCAGAACGAAAGAAAGCACAGAGCCCCAGATTTGCTGTTGTCCTGGAGAGCTTGCAGAGCACTGGGGAAAGGCAGGCAGAGAATTCCCTGCTAGCACCTTCTCTGTGCCTGGGAAGCAAAAGTGTTCACATTGCTTCGCAGAATCGCTTTTGTGCAGAAAACACTAACACTTGTTCAGAACGAAAGAAAGCACAGAGCCCCAGATTTTATGCTGTCCTGGAGAGCTTGCAGAGCACTGGGGAAAAGCAGGAAGAGAATTCCCTGCTAGCACCTTCTCTGTGCCTGGGAAGCAGAAGTGTTCACATTGCTTCGCAGAATCGCTTTTGTGCAGAAAACAGTAACACTTGTTCAGAACAAAAGAAAGCAGAGAGCCCCAGATTTTATGCTGTCCTGGAGAGCTTGCAGAGCACTGGGGAAAGGCAGGCAGAGAATTCCCTGCTAGCACCTTCTCTGTGCCTGGGAAGCAGAAGTGTTCACATTGCTTCGCAGAATCGCTTTTGTGCAGAAAACAGTAACACTTGTTCAGAACAAAAGAAAGCACAGAGCCCCAGATTTTATGTTGTCCTCTAGAGCTTGCAGAGCACTGGGGAAAGGCAGGCAGAGAATTCCCTGCTAGCACCTTCTCTGTGCCTGGGAAGCAGAAGTGTTCACATTGCTTCGCAGAATCGCTTTTGTGCAGAAAACAGTAACTCTTGTTAGGAACGAAAGAAAACACAGAGCCCCAGATTTTATGTTGTCCTGGAGAGCTTGCAGAGCACTGGGGAAAGGCAGGCAGAGAATTCCCTGCTAGCACCTTCTCTGTGCCTGGGAAGCAGAAGTGTTCACATTGCTTCGCAGAATAGCCTTTGTGCAGAAAACTGTAACTCTTGTTAGGAACGAAAGAAAGCACAGAGCCCCAGATTTTATGTTGTCCTGGAGAGCTTGCAGAGCACTGGGGAAAGGCAGGCAGAGAATTCCCTGCTAGCACCTTCTCTGTGCCTGGGAAGCAGAAGTGTTCACATTGCTTCGCAGAATCGCTTTTGTGCAGAAAACAGTAACTCTTGTTAGGAACGAAAGAAAACACAGAGCCCCAGATTTTATGTTGTCCTGGAGAGCTTGCAGAGCACTGGGGAAAGGCAGGCAGAGAATTCCCTGCTAGCACCTTCTCTGTGCCTGGGAAGCAGAAGTGTTCACATTGCTTCGCAGAATCGCTTTTGTGCAGAAAACAGTAACACTTGTTCAGAACAAAAGAAAGCACAGAGCCCCAGATTTTATGCTGTCCTGGAGAGCTTGCAGAGCACTGGGGAAAGGCAGGCAGAGAATTCCCTGCTAGCACCTTCTCTGTGCCTGGGAAGCAAAAGTGTTCACATTGCTTCGCAGAATCGCTTTTGTGCAGAAAACAGTAACACTTGTTCAGAACAAAAGAAAGCACAGAGCCCCAGATTTTATGCTGTCCTGGAGAGCTTGCAGAGCACTGGGGAAAGGCAGGCAGAGAATTCCCTGCTAGCACCTTCTCTGTGCCTGGGAAGCAGAAGTGTTCACATTGCTTCGCAGAATCGCTTTTGTGCAGAAAACAGTAACACTTGTTCAGAACGAAAGAAAGCACAGAGCCCCAGATTTTATGCTGTACTGGAGAGCTTGCAGAGCACTGGGGAAAGGCAGGCAGAGAATTCCCTGCTAGCACCTTCTCTGTGCCTGGGAAGCAGAAGTGTTCACATTGCTTCGCAGAATCGCTTTTGTGCAGAAAACACTAACACTTGTTCAGAACGAAAGAAAGCACAGAGCCCCAGATTTTATGTTGTCCTGGAGAGCTTGCAGAGCACTGGGGAAAGGCAGGCAGAGAATTCCCTGCTAGCACCTTCTCTGTGCCTGGGAAGCAAAAGTGTTCACATTGCTTCGCAGAATCGCTTTTGTGCAGAAAACAGTAACACTTGTTCAGAACAAAAGAAAGCACAGAGCCCCAGATTTTATGCTGTCCTGGAGAGCTTGCAGAGCACTGGGGAAAGGCAGGCAGAGAATTCCCTGCTAGCACCTTCTCTGTGCCTGGGAAGCAGAAGTGTTCACATTGCTTCGCAGAATCGCTTTTGTGCAGAAAACACTAACACTTGTTCAGAACGAAAGAAAGCACAGAGCCCCAGATTTTATGCTGTCCTGGAGAGCTTGCAGAGCACTGGGGAAAGGCAGGCAGAGAATTCCCTGCTAGCACCTTCTCTGTGCCTGGGAAGCAAAAGTGTTCACATTGCTTCGCAGAATCGCTTTTGTGCAGAAAACACTAACACTTGTTCAGAACGAAAGAAAGCACAGAGCCCCAGATTTTATGTTGTCCTCTAGAGCTTGCAGAGCACTGGGGAAAGGCAGGCAGAGAATTCCCTGCTAGCACCTTCTCTGTGCCTGGGAAGCAGAAGTGTTCACATTGCTTCGCAGAATCGCTTTTGTGCAGAAAACAGTAACACTTGTTCAGAACAAAAGAAAGCACAGAGCCCCAGATTTTATGTTGTCCTCTAGAGCTTGCAGAGCACTGGGGAAAGGCAGGCAGAGAATTCCCTGCTAGCACCTTCTCTGTGCCTGGGAAGCAAAAGTGTTCACATTGCTTCGCAGAATCGCTTTTGTGCAGAAAACAGTAACACTTGTTCAGAACAAAAGAAAGCACAGAGCCCCACATTTGATGCTGTCCTGGAGAGCTTGCAGAGCACTGGGGAAAGGCAGGCAGAGAATTCCCTGCTAGCACCTTCTCTGTGCCTGGGAAGCAGAAGTGTTCACATTGCTTCGCAGAATCACTTTTGTGCAGAAAACAGTAACACTTGCTCAGAACGAAAGAAAACACAGAGCCCCAGATTTTATGCTGTCCTGGAGAGCTTGCAGAGCACTGGGGAAAGGCAGGCAGAGAATTCCCTGCTAGCACCTTCTCTGTGCCTGGGAAGCAGAAGTGTTCACATCGCTTCGCAGAATCGCTTTTGTGCAGAAAACAGTAACACTTGTTCAGAACAAAAGAAAGCACAGAGCCCCAGATTTTATGCTGTCCTGGAGAGCTTGCAGAGCACTGGGGAAAGGCAGGCAGAGAATTCCCTGCTAGCACCTTCTCTGTGCCTGGGAAGCAGAAGTGTTCACATTGCTTCGCAGAATCACTTTTCTGCAGAAAACAGTAACACTTGTTCAGAACGAAAGAAAGCACAGAGCCCCAGATTTGCTGTTGTCCTGGAGAGCTTGCAGAGCACTGGGGAAAGGCAGGCAGAGAATTCCCTGCTAGCACCTTCTCTGTGCCTGGGAAGCAGAAGTGTTCACATTGCTTCGCAGAATCGCTTTTGTGCAGAAAACAGTAACACTTGTTCAGAACAAAAGAAAGCACAGAGCCCCAGATTTTATGTTGTCCTCTAGAGCTTGCAGAGCACTGGGGAAAGGCAGGCAGAGAATTCCCTGCTAGCACCTTCTCTGTGCCTGGGAAGCAGAAGTGTTCACATTGCTTCGCAGAATCGCTTTTGTGCAGAAAACAGTAACTCTTGTTAGGAACGAAAGAAAACACAGAGCCCCAGATTTTATGTTGTCCTGGAGAGCTTGCAGAGCACTGGGGAAAGGCAGGCAGAGAATTCCCTGCTAGCACCTCCTCTGTGCCTGGGAAGCAGAAGTGTTCACATTGCTTCGCAGAATCGCTTTTGTGCAGAAAACAGTAACACTTGTTCAGAACGAAAGAAAGCACAGAGCCCCAGATTTTATGCTGTCCTGGAGAGCTTGCAGAGCACTGGGGAAAGGCAGGCAGAGAATTCCCTGCTAGCACCTTCTCTGTGCCTGGGAAGCAGAAGTGTTCACATTGCTTCGCAGAATCACTTTTGTGCAGAAAACAGTAACACTTGTTCAGAACGAAAGAAAGCACAGAGCCCCAGATTTTATGCTGTCCTGGAGAGCTTGCAGAGCACTGGGGAAAGGCAGGCAGAGAATTCCCTGCTAGCACCTCCTCTGTGCCTGGGAAGCAGAAGTGTTCACATTGCTTCGCAGAATCGCTTTTGTGCAGAAAACAGTAACACTTGTTCAGAACGAAAGAAAGCACAGAGCCCCAGATTTTATGCTGTCCTGGAGAGCTTGCAGAGCACTGGGGAAAGGCAGGCAGAGAATTCCCTGCTAGCACCTTCTCTGTGCCTGTTCACATTGCTTCGCAGAATCGCTTTTGTGCAGAAAACACTAACATTTGTTCAGAACAAAAGAAAGCAAAGAGTCCCAGATTTTATGCTGTACTGGAGAGCTTGCAGAGCACTGGGGAAAGGCAGGCAGAGAATTCCCTGCTAGCACCTTCTCTGTGCCTGGGAAGCAGAATTGTTCACATTGCTTCGCAGAATCGCTTTTGTGCAGAAAACAGTAACACTTGTTCAGAACAAAAGAAAGCACAGAGCCCCAGATTTTATGTTGTCCTCTAGAGCTTGCAGAGCACTGGGGAAAGGCAGGCAGAGAATTCCCTGCTAGCACCTTCTCTGTGCCTGGGAAGCAAAAGTGTTCACATTGCTTCGCAGAATCGCTTTTGTGCAGAAAACAGTAACACTTGTTCAGAACAAAAGAAAGCACAGAGCCCCAGATTTTATGCTGTCCTGGAGAGCTTGCAGAGCACTGGGGAAAGGCAGGCAGAGAATTCCCTGCTAGCACCTTCTCTGTGCCTGGGAAGCAGAAGTGTTCACATTGCTTCGCAGAATCACTTTTGTGCAGAAAACAGTAACACTTGTTCAGAACGAAAGAAAACACAGAGCCCCAGATTTTATGCTGTCCTGGAGAGCTTGCAGAGCACTGGGGAAAGGCAGGCAGAGAATTCCCTGCTAGCACCTTCTCTGTGCCTGGGAAGCAAAAGTGTTCACATCGCTTCGCAGAATCGCTTTTGTGCAGAAAACAGTAACACTTGTTCAGAACAAAAGAAAGCACAGAGCCCCAGATTTTATGCTGTCCTGGAGAGCTTGCAGAGCACTGGGGAAAGGCAGGCAGAGAATTCCCTGCTAGCACCTTCTCTGTGCCTGGGAAGCAAAAGTGTTCACATTGCTTCGCAGAATCACTTTTGTGCAGAAAACAGTAACACTTGTTCAGAACGAAAGAAAGCACAGAGCCCCAGATTTGCTGTTGTCCTGGAGAGCTTGCAGAGCACTGGGGAAAGGCAGGCAGAGAATTCCCTGCTAGCACCTTCTCTGTGCCTGGGAAGCAAAAGTGTTCACATTGCTTCGCAGAATCGCTTTTGTGCAGAAAACACTAACACTTGTTCAGAACGAAAGAAAGCACAGAGCCCCAGATTTTATGCTGTCCTGGAGAGCTTGCAGAGCACTGGGGAAAAGCAGGAAGAGAATTCCCTGCTAGCACCTTCTCTGTGCCTGGGAAGCAGAAGTGTTCACATTGCTTCGCAGAATCGCTTTTGTGCAGAAAACAGTAACACTTGTTCAGAACAAAAGAAAGCAGAGAGCCCCAGATTTTATGCTGTCCTGGAGAGCTTGCAGAGCACTGGGGAAAGGCAGGCAGAGAATTCCCTGCTAGCACCTTCTCTGTGCCTGGGAAGCAGAAGTGTTCACATTGCTTCGCAGAATCGCTTTTGTGCAGAAAACAGTAACACTTGTTCAGAACAAAAGAAAGCACAGAGCCCCAGATTTTATGTTGTCCTCTAGAGCTTGCAGAGCACTGGGGAAAGGCAGGCAGAGAATTCCCTGCTAGCACCTTCTCTGTGCCTGGGAAGCAGAAGTGTTCACATTGCTTCGCAGAATCGCTTTTGTGCAGAAAACAGTAACTCTTGTTAGGAACGAAAGAAAACACAGAGCCCCAGATTTGCTGTTGTCCTGGAGAGCTTGCAGAGCACTGGGGAAAGGCAGGCAGAGAATTCCCTGCTAGCACCTTCTCTGTGCCTGGGAAGCAGAAGTGTTCACATTGCTTCGCAGAATCGCTTTTGTGCAGAAAACAGTAACACTTGTTCAGAACAAAAGAAAGCACAGAGCCCCAGATTTTATGTTGTCCTCTAGAGCTTGCAGAGCACTGGGGAAAGGCAGGCAGAGAATTCCCTGCTAGCACCTTCTCTGTGCCTGGGAAGCAGAAGTGTTCACATTGCTTCGCAGAATCGCTTTTGTGCAGAAAACAGTAACTCTTGTTAGGAACGAAAGAAAACACAGAGCCCCAGATTTTATGTTGTCCTGGAGAGCTTGCAGAGCACTGGGGAAAGGCAGGCAGAGAATTCCCTGCTAGCACCTCCTCTGTGCCTGGGAAGCAGAAGTGTTCACATTGCTTCGCAGAATCGCTTTTGTGCAGAAAACAGTAACACTTGTTCAGAACGAAAGAAAGCACAGAGCCCCAGATTTTATGCTGTCCTGGAGAGCTTGCAGAGCACTGGGGAAAGGCAGGCAGAGAATTCCCTGCTAGCACCTTCTCTGTGCCTGGGAAGCAGAAGTGTTCACATTGCTTCGCAGAATCACTTTTGTGCAGAAAACAGTAACACTTGTTCAGAACGAAAGAAAGCACAGAGCCCCAGATTTTATGCTGTCCTGGAGAGCTTGCAGAGCACTGGGGAAAGGCAGGCAGAGAATTCCCTGCTAGCACCTCCTCTGTGCCTGGGAAGCAGAAGTGTTCACATTGCTTCGCAGAATCGCTTTTGTGCAGAAAACAGTAACACTTGTTCAGAACGAAAGAAAGCACAGAGCCCCAGATTTTATGCTGTCCTGGAGAGCTTGCAGAGCACTGGGGAAAGGCAGGCAGAGAATTCCCTGCTAGCACCTTCTCTGTGCCTGTTCACATTGCTTCGCAGAATCGCTTTTGTGCAGAAAACACTAACATTTGTTCAGAACAAAAGAAAGCAAAGAGTCCCAGATTTTATGCTGTACTGGAGAGCTTGCAGAGCACTGGGGAAAGGCAGGCAGAGAATTCCCTGCTAGCACCTTCTCTGTGCCTGGGAAGCAGAATTGTTCACATTGCTTCGCAGAATCGCTTTTGTGCAGAAAACAGTAACACTTGTTCAGAACAAAAGAAAGCACAGAGCCCCAGATTTTATGTTGTCCTCTAGAGCTTGCAGAGCACTGGGGAAAGGCAGGCAGAGAATTCCCTGCTAGCACCTTCTCTGTGCCTGGGAAGCAAAAGTGTTCACATTGCTTCGCAGAATCGCTTTTGTGCAGAAAACAGTAACACTTGTTCAGAACAAAAGAAAGCACAGAGCCCCAGATTTTATGCTGTCCTGGAGAGCTTGCAGAGCACTGGGGAAAGGCAGGCAGAGAATTCCCTGCTAGCACCTTCTCTGTGCCTGGGAAGCAGAAGTGTTCACATTGCTTCGCAGAATCACTTTTGTGCAGAAAACAGTAACACTTGTTCAGAACGAAAGAAAACACAGAGCCCCAGATTTTATGCTGTCCTGGAGAGCTTGCAGAGCACTGGGGAAAGGCAGGCAGAGAATTCCCTGCTAGCACCTTCTCTGTGCCTGGGAAGCAAAAGTGTTCACATCGCTTCGCAGAATCGCTTTTGTGCAGAAAACAGTAACACTTGTTCAGAACAAAAGAAAGCACAGAGCCCCAGATTTTATGCTGTCCTGGAGAGCTTGCAGAGCACTGGGGAAAGGCAGGCAGAGAATTCCCTGCTAGCACCTTCTCTGTGCCTGGGAAGCAGAAGTGTTCACATTGCTTCGCAGAATCACTTTTGTGCAGAAAACAGTAACACTTGTTCAGAACGAAAGAAAGCACAGAGCCCCAGATTTGCTGTTGTCCTGGAGAGCTTGCAGAGCACTGGGGAAAGGCAGGCAGAGAATTCCCTGCTAGCACCTTCTCTGTGCCTGGGAAGCAAAAGTGTTCACATTGCTTCGCAGAATCACTTTTGTGCAGAAAACACTAACACTTGTTCAGAACGAAAGAAAACACAGAGCCCCAGATTTTATGCTGTCCTGGAGAGCTTGCAGAGCACTGGGGAAAGGCAGGCAGAGAATTCCCTGCTAGCACCTTCTCTGTGCCTGGGAAGCAAAAGTGTTCACATCGCTTCGCAGAATCGCTTTTGTGCAGAAAACAGTAACACTTGTTCAGAACAAAAGAAAGCACAGAGCCCCAGATTTTATGCTGTCCTGGAGAGCTTGCAGAGCACTGGGGAAAGGCAGGCAGAGAATTCCCTGCTAGCACCTTCTCTGTGCCTGGGAAGCAGAAGTGTTCACATTGCTTCGCAGAATCACTTTTGTGCAGAAAACAGTAACACTTGTTCAGAACGAAAGAAAGCACAGAGCCCCAGATTTGCTGTTGTCCTGGAGAGCTTGCAGAGCACTGGGGAAAGGCAGGCAGAGAATTCCCTGCTAGCACCTTCTCTGTGCCTGGGAAGCAAAAGTGTTCACATTGCTTCGCAGAATCGCTTTTGTGCAGAAAACACTAACACTTGTTCAGAACGAAAGAAAGCACAGAGCCCCAGATTTTATGCTGTCCTGGAGAGCTTGCAGAGCACTGGGGAAAAGCAGGAAGAGAATTCCCTGCTAGCACCTTCTCTGTGCCTGGGAAGCAGAAGTGTTCACATTGCTTCGCAGAATCGCTTTTGTGCAGAAAACAGTAACACTTGTTCAGAACAAAAGAAAGCAGAGAGCCCCAGATTTTATGCTGTCCTGGAGAGCTTGCAGAGCACTGGGGAAAGGCAGGCAGAGAATTCCCTGCTAGCACCTTCTCTGTGCCTGGGAAGCAGAAGTGTTCACATTGCTTCGCAGAATCGCTTTTGTGCAGAAAACAGTAACACTTGTTCAGAACAAAAGAAAGCACAGAGCCCCAGATTTTATGTTGTCCTCTAGAGCTTGCAGAGCACTGGGGAAAGGCAGGCAGAGAATTCCCTGCTAGCACCTTCTCTGTGCCTGGGAAGCAGAAGTGTTCACATTGCTTCGCAGAATCGCTTTTGTGCAGAAAACAGTAACTCTTGTTAGGAACGAAAGAAAACACAGAGCCCCAGATTTTATGTTGTCCTGGAGAGCTTGCAGAGCACTGGGGAAAGGCAGGCAGAGAATTCCCTGCTAGCACCTTCTCTGTGCCTGGGAAGCAGAAGTGTTCACATTGCTTCGCAGAATAGCCTTTGTGCAGAAAACTGTAACTCTTGTTAGGAACGAAAGAAAACACAGAGCCCCAGATTTTATGTTGTCCTGGAGAGCTTGCAGAGCACTGGGGAAAGGCAGGCAGAGAATTCCCTGCTAGCACCTTCTCTGTGCCTGGGAAGCAGAAGTGTTCACATTGCTTCGCAGAATCGCTTTTGTGCAGAAAACAGTAACTCTTGTTAGGAACGAAAGAAAACACAGAGCCCCAGATTTTATGTTGTCCTGGAGAGCTTGCAGAGCACTGGGGAAAGGCAGGCAGAGAATTCCCTGCTAGCACCTTCTCTGTGCCTGGGAAGCAGAAGTGTTCACATTGCTTCGCAGAATCGCTTTTGTGCAGAAAACAGTAACACTTGTTCAGAACAAAAGAAAGCACAGAGCCCCAGATTTTATGCTGTCCTGGAGAGCTTGCAGAGCACTGGGGAAAGGCAGGCAGAGAATTCCCTGCTAGCACCTTCTCTGTGCCTGGGAAGCAAAAGTGTTCACATTGCTTCGCAGAATCGCTTTTGTGCAGAAAACAGTAACACTTGTTCAGAACAAAAGAAAGCACAGAGCCCCAGATTTTATGCTGTCCTGGAGAGCTTGCAGAGCACTGGGGAAAGGCAGGCAGAGAATTCCCTGCTAGCACCTTCTCTGTGCCTGGGAAGCAGAAGTGTTCACATTGCTTCGCAGAATCGCTTTTGTGCAGAAAACAGTAACACTTGTTCAGAACGAAAGAAAGCACAGAGCCCCAGATTTTATGCTGTCCTGGAGAGCTTGCAGAGCACTGGGGAAAGGCAGGCAGAGAATTCCCTGCTAGCACCTTCTCTGTGCCTGGGAAGCAAAAGTGTTCACATTGCTTCGCAGAATCGCTTTTGTGCAGAAAACACTAACACTTGTTCAGAACGAAAGAAAGCACAGAGCCCCAGATTTTATGTTGTCCTCTAGAGCTTGCAGAGCACTGGGGAAAGGCAGGCAGAGAATTCCCTGCTAGCACCTTCTCTGTGCCTGGGAAGCAGAAGTGTTCACATTGCTTCGCAGAATCGCTTTTGTGCAGAAAACAGTAACACTTGTTCAGAACAAAAGAAAGCACAGAGCCCCAGATTTTATGTTGTCCTCTAGAGCTTGCAGAGCACTGGGGAAAGGCAGGCAGAGAATTCCCTGCTAGCACCTTCTCTGTGCCTGGGAAGCAAAAGTGTTCACATTGCTTCGCAGAATCGCTTTTGTGCAGAAAAAAGTAACACTTGTTCAGAACAAAAGAAAGCACAGAGCCCCAGATTTTATGCTGTCCTGGAGAGCTTGCAGAGCACTGGGGAAAGGCAGGCAGAGAATTCCCTGCTAGCACCTTCTCTGTGCCTGGGAAGCAGAAGTGTTCACATTGCTTCGCAGAATCGCTTTTGTGCAGAAAACAGTAACACTTGTTCAGAACAAAAGAAAGCACAGAGCCCCAGATTTTATGCTGTCCTGGAGAGCTTGCAGAGCACTGGGGAAAGGCAGGCAGAGAATTCCCTGCTAGCACCTTCTCTGTGCCTGGGAAGCAGAAGTGTTCACATTGCTTCGCAGAATCGCTTTTGTGCAGAAAACAGTAACTCTTGTTAGGAACGAAAGAAAACACAGAGCCCCAGATTTTATGTTGTCCTGGAGAGCTTGCAGAGCACTGGGGAAAGGCAGGCAGAGAATTCCCTGCTAGCACCTTCTCTGTGCCTGGGAAGCAGAAGTGTTCACATTGCTTCGCAGAATCGCTTTTGTGCAGAAAACAGTAACACTTGTTCAGAACAAAAGAAAGCACAGAGCCCCAGATTTTATGTTGTCCTCTAGAGCTTGCAGAGCACTGGGGAAAGGCAGGCAGAGAATTCCCTGCTAGCACCTTCTCTGTGCCTGGGAAGCAAAAGTGTTTACATTGCTTCGCAGAATCGCTTTTGTGCAGAAAACACTAACACTTGTTCAGAACGAAAGAAAGCACAGAGCCCCAGATTTTATGCTGTCCTGGAGAGCTTGCAGAGCACTGGGGAAAGGCAGGCAGAGAATTCCCTGCTAGCACCTTCTCTGTGCCTGTTCACATTGCTTCGCAGAATCGCTTTTGTGCAGAAAACAGTAACACTTGTTCAGAACAAAAGAAAGCACAGAGCCGCAGATTTTATGCTGTCCTGGAGAGCTTGCAGAGCACTGGGGAAAGGCAGGCAGAGAATTCCCTGCTAGCACCTTCTCTGTGCCTGGGAAGCAGAAGTGTTCACATTGCTTCGCAGAATCGCTTTTGTGCAGAAAACAGTAACACTTGTTCAGAACAAAAGAAAGCACAGAGCCCCAGATTTTATGTTGTCCTGGAGAGCTTGCAGAGCACTGGGGAAAGGCAGGCAGAGAATTCCCTGCTAGCACCTTCTCTGTGCCTGGGAAGCAGAAGTGTTCACATTGCTTCGCAGAATCGCTTTTGTGCAGAAAACAGTAACACTTGTTCAGAACAAAAGAAAGCACAGAGCCCCAGATTTTATGTTGTCCTCTAGAGCTTGCAGAGCACTGGGGAAAGGCAGGCAGAGAATTCCCTGCTAGCACCTTCTCTGTGCCTGGGAAGCAGAAGTGTTCACATTGCTTCGCAGAATCACTTTTGTGCAGAAAACAGTAACTCTTGTTAGGAACGAAAGAAAACACAGAGCCCCAGATTTTATGTTGTCCTCTAGAGCTTGCAGAGCACTGGGGAAAGGCAGGCAGAGAATTCCCTGCTAGCACCTTCTCTGTGCCTGGGAAGCAGAAGTGTTCACATTGCTTCGCAGAATCGCTTTTGTGCAGAAAACAGTAACACTTGTTCAGAACAAAAGAAAGCACAGAGCCCCAGATTTTATGCTGTCCTGGAGAGCTTGCAGAGCACTGGGGAAAGGCAGGCAGAGAATTCCCTGCTAGCACCTTCTCTGTGCCTGGGAAGCAAAAGTGTTCACATTGCTTCGCAGAATCGCTTTTGTGCAGAAAACAGTAACACTTGTTCAGAACAAAAGAAAGCACAGAGCCCCAGATTTTATGCTGTCCTGGAGAGCTTGCAGAGCACTGGGGAAAGGCAGGCAGAGAATTCCCTGCTAGCACCTTCTCTGTGCCTGGGAAGCAGAAGTGTTCACATTGCTTCGCAGAATCGCTTTTGTGCAGAAAACACTAACACTTGTTCAGAACGAAAGAAAGCACAGAGCCCCAGATTTTATGCTGTCCTGGAGAGCTTGCAGAGCACTGGGGAAAGGCAGGCAGAGAATTCCCTGCTAGCACCTTCTCTGTGCCTGGGAAGCAAAAGTGTTCACATTGCTTCGCAGAATCGCTTTTGTGCAGAAAACACTAACACTTGTTCAGAACGAAAGAAAGCACAGAGCCCCAGATTTTATGTTGTCCTCTAGAGCTTGCAGAGCACTGGGGAAAGGCAGGCAGAGAATTCCCTGCTAGCACCTTCTCTGTGCCTGGGAAGCAGAAGTGTTCACATTGCTTCGCAGAATCGCTTTTGTGCAGAAAACAGTAACACTTGTTCAGAACAAAAGAAAGCACAGAGCCCCAGATTTTATGTTGTCCTCTAGAGCTTGCAGAGCACTGGGGAAAGGCAGGCAGAGAATTCCCTGCTAGCACCTTCTCTGTGCCTGGGAAGCAGAAGTGTTCACATTGCTTCGCAGAATCGCTTTTGTGCAGAAAACAGTAACACTTGTTCAGAACAAAAGAAAGCACAGAGCCCCAGATTTTATGCTGTCCTGGAGAGCTTGCAGAGCACTGGGGAAAGGCAGGCAGAGAATTCCCTGCTAGCACCTTCTCTGTGCCTGGGAAGCAGAAGTGTTCACATTGCTTCGCAGAATCACTTTTGTGCAGAAAACAGTAACACTTGTTCAGAACGAAAGAAAACACAGAGCCCCAGATTTTATGCTGTCCTGGAGAGCTTGCAGAGCACTGGGGAAAGGCAGGCAGAGAATTCCCTGCTAGCACCTTCTCTGTGCCTGGGAAGCAGAAGTGTTCACATCGCTTCGCAGAATCGCTTTTGTGCAGAAAACAGTAACACTTGTTCAGAACAAAAGAAAGCACAGAGCCCCAGATTTTATGCTGTCCTGGAGAGCTTGCAGAGCACTGGGGAAAGGCAGGCAGAGAATTCCCTGCTAGCACCTTCTCTGTGCCTGGGAAGCAGAAGTGTTCACATTGCTTCGCAGAATCACTTTTGTGCAGAAAACAGTAACACTTGTTCAGAACGAAAGAAAGCACAGAGCCCCAGCTTTGCTGTTGTCCTGGAGAGCTTGCAGAGCACTGGGGAAAGGCAGGCAGAGAATTCCCTGCTAGCACCTTCTCTGTGCCTGGGAAGCAGAAGTGTTCACATTGCTTCGCAGAATCGCTTTTGTGCAGAAAACAGTAACACTTGTTCAGAACAAAAGAAAGCACAGAGCCCCAGATTTTATGTTGTCCTCTAGAGCTTGCAGAGCACTGGGGAAAGGCAGGCAGAGAATTCCCTGCTAGCACCTTCTCTGTGCCTGGGAAGCAGAAGTGTTCACATTGCTTCGCAGAATCGCTTTTGTGCAGAAAACAGTAACTCTTGTTAGGAACGAAAGAAAACACAGAGCCCCAGATTTTATGTTGTCCTGGAGAGCTTGCAGAGCACTGGGGAAAGGCAGGCAGAGAATTCCCTGCTAGCACCTCCTCTGTGCCTGGGAAGCAGAAGTGTTCACATTGCTTCGCAGAATCGCTTTTGTGCAGAAAACAGTAACACTTGTTCAGAACGAAAGAAAGCACAGAGCCCCAGATTTTATGCTGTCCTGGAGAGCTTGCAGAGCACTGGGGAAAGGCAGGCAGAGAATTCCCTGCTAGCACCTTCTCTGTGCCTGGGAAGCAGAAGTGTTCACATTGCTTCGCAGAATCACTTTTGTGCAGAAAACAGTAACACTTGTTCAGAACGAAAGAAAGCACAGAGCCCCAGATTTTATGCTGTCCTGGAGAGCTTGCAGAGCACTGGGGAAAGGCAGGCAGAGAATTCCCTGCTAGCACCTTCTCTGTGCCTGTTCACATTGCTTCGCAGAATCGCTTTTGTGCAGAAAACACTAACATTTGTTCAGAACAAAAGAAAGCAAAGAGTCCCAGATTTTATGCTGTACTGGAGAGCTTGCAGAGCACTGGGGAAAGGCAGGCAGAGAATTCCCTGCTAGCACCTTCTCTGTGCCTGGGAAGCAGAAGTGTTCACATTGCTTCGCAGAATCGCTTTTGTGCAGAAAACAGTAACACTTGTTCAGAACGAAAGAAAGCACAGAGCCACAGATTTTATGCTGTCCTGGAGAGCTTGCAGAGCACTGGGGAAAGGCAGGCAGAGAATTCCCTGCTAGCACCTTCTCTGTGCCTGTTCACATTGCTTCGCAGAATCGCTTTTGTGCAGAAAACACTAACACTTGTTCAGAACAAAAGAAAGCAAAGAGTCCCAGATTTTATGCTGTACTGGAGAGCTTGCAGAGCACTGGGGAAAGGCAGGCAGAGAATTCCCTGCTAGCACCTTCTCTGTGCCTGGGAAGCAGAAGTGTTCACATTGCTTCGCAGAATCACTTTTGTGCAGAAAACAGTAACACTTGTTCAGAACAAAAGAAAGCACAGAGCCCCAGATTTTATGCTGTCCTGGAGAGCTTGCAGAGCACTGGGGAAAGGCAGGCAGAGAATTCCCTGCTAGCACCTTCTCTGTGCCTGGGAAGCAAAAGTGTTCACATTGCTTCGCAGAATCGCTTTTGTGCAGAAAACAGTAACACTTGTTCAGAACAAAAGAAAGCACAGAGCCCCAGATTTTATGTTGTCCTGGAGAGCTTGCAGAGCACTGGGGAAAGGCAGGCAGAGAATTCCCTGCTAGCACCTTCTCTGTGCCTGGGAAGCAGAAGTGTTCACATTGCTTCGCAGAATCGCTTTTGTGCAGAAAACAGTAACACTTGTTCAGAACGAAAGAAAGCACAGAGCCCCAGATTTTATGCTGTCCTGGAGAGCTTGCAGAGCACTGGGGAAAGGCAGGCAGAGAATTCCCTGCTAGCACCTTCTCTGTGCCTGGGAAGCAAAAGTGTTCACATTGCTTCGCAGAATCGCTTTTGTGCAGAAAACACTAACACTTGTTCAGAACGAAAGAAAGCACAGAGCCCCAGATTTTATGTTGTCCTCTAGAGCTTGCAGAGCACTGGGGAAAGGCAGGCAGAGAATTCCCTGCTAGCACCTTCTCTGTGCCTGGGAAGCAAAAGTGTTCACATTGCTTCGCAGAATCGCTTTTGTGCAGAAAACAGTAACACTTGTTCAGAACAAAAGAAAGCACAGAGCCCCAGATTTTATGCTGTCCTGGAGAGCTTGCAGAGCACTGGGGAAAGGCAGGCAGAGAATTCCCTGCTAGCACCTTCTCTGTGCCTGGGAAGCAGAAGTGTTCACATTGCTTCGCAGAATAGCCTTTGTGCAGAAAACTGTAACTCTTGTTAGGAACGAAAGAAAACACAGAGCCCCAGATTTTATGTTGTCCTGGAGAGCTTGCAGAGCACTGGGGAAAGGCAGGCAGAGAATTCCCTGCTAGCACCTCCTCTATGCCTGGGAAGTAGAAGTGTTCACATTGCTTCGCAGAATCGCTTTTGTGCAGAAAACAGTAACACTTGTTCAGAACGAAAGAAAGCACAGAGCCCCAGATTTTATGCTGTCCTGGAGAGCTTGCAGAGCACTGGGGAAAGGCAGGCAGAGAATTCCCTGCTAGCACCTTCTCTGTGACTGGGAAGCAGCAGTGTTCACATTGCTTCGCAGAATCACTTTTGTGCAGAAAACAGTAACACTTGTTCAGAACGAAAGAAAGCACAGAGCCCCAGATTTTATGCTGTCCTGGAGAGCTTGCAGAGCACTGGGGAAAGGCAGGCAGAGAATTCCCTGCTAGCACCTTCTCTGTGCCTGTTCACATTGCTTCGCAGAATCGCTTTTGTGCAGAAAACAGTAACACTTGTTCAGAACAAAAGAAAGCACAGAGCCCCAGATTTTATGCTGTCCTCTAGAGCTTGCAGAGCACTGGGGAAAGGCAGGCAGAGAATTCCCTGCTAGCACCTTCTCTGTGCCTGGGAAGCAAAAGTGTTCACATTGCTTCGCAGAATCGCTTTTGTGCAGAAAACAGTAACACTTGTTCAGAACAAAAGAAAGCACAGAGCCCCAGATTTTATGCTGTTGTCCTGGAGAGCTTGCAGAGCACTGGGGAAAGGCAGGCAGAGAATTCCCTGCTAGCACCTTCTCTGTGCCTGGGAAGCAGAAGTGTTCACATTGCTTCGCAGAATCACTTTTGTGCAGAAAACAGTAACACTTGTTCAGAACGAAAGAAAACACAGAGCCCCAGATTTTATGCTGTCCTGGAGAGCTTGCAGAGCACTGGGGAAAGGCAGGCAGAGAATTCCCTGCTAGCACCTTCTCTGTGCCTGGGAAGCAGAAGTGTTCACATCGCTTCGCAGAATCGCTTTTGTGCAGAAAACAGTAACACTTGTTCAGAACAAAAGAAAGCACAGAGCCCCAGATTTTATGCTGTCCTGGAGAGCTTGCAGAGCACTGGGGAAAGGCAGGCAGAGAATTCCCTGCTAGCACCTTCTCTGTGCCTGGGAAGCAGAAGTGTTCACATTGCTTCGCAGAATCGCTTTTGTGCAGAAAACAGTAACACTTGTTCAGAACAAAAGAAAGCACAGAGCCCCAGATTTTATGTTGTCCTCTAGAGCTTGCAGAGCACTGGGGAAAGGCAGGCAGAGAATTCCCTGCTAGCACCTTCTCTGTGCCTGGGAAGCAAAAGTGTTCACATTGCTTCGCAGAATCACTTTTGTGCAGAAAACACTAACACTTGTTCAGAACAAAAGAAAGCACAGAGCCCCAGATTTTATGCTGTCCTGGAGAGCTTGCAGAGCACTGGGGAAAGGCAGGCAGAGAATTCCCTGCTAGCACCTTCTCTGTGCCTGGGAAGCAGAAGTGTTCACATTGCTTCGCAGAATCACTTTTGTGCAGAAAACAGTAACACTTGTTCAGAACGAAAGAAAACACAGAGCCCCAGATTTTATGCTGTCCTGGAGAGCTTGCAGAGCACTGGGGAAAGGCAGGCAGAGAATTCCCTGCTAGCACCTTCTCTGTGCCTGGGAAGCAGAAGTGTTCACATCGCTTCGCAGAATCGCTTTTGTGCAGAAAACAGTAACACTTGTTCAGAACAAAAGAAAGCACAGAGCCCCACATTTGATGCTGTCCTGGAGAGCTTGCAGAGCACTGGGGAAAGGCAGGCAGAGAATTCCCTGCTAGCACCTTCTCTGTGCCTGGGAAGCAGAAGTGTTCACATTGCTTCGCAGAATCACTTTTGTGCAGAAAACAGTAACACTTGTTCAGAACGAAAGAAAGCACAGAGCCCCAGATTTGCTGTTGTCCTGGAGAGCTTGCAGAGCACTGGGGAAAGGCAGGCAGAGAATTCCCTGCTAGCACCTTCTCTGTGCCTGGGAAGCAAAAGTGTTCACATTGCTTCGCAGAATCGCTTTTGTGCAGAAAACACTAACACTTGTTCAGAACGAAAGAAAGCAGAGAGCCCCAGATTTTATGCTGTCCTGGAGAGCTTGCAGAGCACTGGGGAAAGGCAGGCAGAGAATTCCCTGCTAGCACCTTCTCTGTGCCTGGGAAGCAGAAGTGTTCACATTGCTTCGCAGAATCGCTTTTGTGCAGAAAACAGTAACACTTGTTCAGAACAAAAGAAAGCACAGAGCCCCAGATTTTATGTTGTCCTCTAGAGCTTGCAGAGCACTGGGGAAAGGCAGGCAGAGAATTCCCTGCTAGCACCTTCTCTGTGCCTGGGAAGCAAAAGTGTTTACATTGCTTCGCAGAATCGCTTTTGTGCAGAAAACACTAACACTTGTTCAGAACGAAAGAAAGCACAGAGCCCCAGATTTTATGCTGTCCTGGAGAGCTTGCAGAGCACTGGGGAAAGGCAGGCAGAGAATTCCCTGCTAGCACCTTCTCTGTGCCTGTTCACATTGCTTCGCAGAATCGCTTTTGTGCAGAAAACAGTAACACTTGTTCAGAACAAAAGAAAGCACAGAGCCGCAGATTTTATGTTGTCCTGGAGAGCTTGCAGAGCACTGGGGAAAGGCAGGCAGAGAATTCCCTGCTAGCACCTTCTCTGTGCCTGGGAAGCAAAAGTGTTTACATTGCTTCGCAGAATCGCTTTTGTGCAGAAAACAGTAACACTTGTTCAGAACAAAAGAAAGCACAGAGCCCCAGATTTTATGTTGTCCTCTAGAGCTTGCAGAGCACTGGGGAAAGGCAGGCAGAGAATTCCCTGCTAGCACCTTCTCTGTGCCTGGGAAGCAGAAGTGTTCACATTGCTTCGCAGAATCACTTTTGTGCAGAAAACAGTAACTCTTGTTAGGAACGAAAGAAAACACAGAGCCCCAGATTTTATGTTGTCCTGGAGAGCTTGCAGAGCACTGGGGAAAGGCAGGCAGAGAATTCCCTGCTAGCACCTTCTCTGTGCCTGGGAAGCAGAAGTGTTCACATTGCTTCGCAGAATCGCTTTTGTGCAGAAAACAGTAACACTTGTTCAGAACAAAAGAAAGCACAGAGCCCCAGATTTTATGCTGTCCTGGAGAGCTTGCAGAGCACTGGGGAAAGGCAGGCAGAGAATTCCCTGCTAGCACCTTCTCTGTGCCTGGGAAGCAAAAGTGTTCACATTGCTTCGCAGAATCGCTTTTGTGCAGAAAACAGTAACACTTGTTCAGAACAAAAGAAAGCACAGAGCCCCAGATTTTATGCTGTCCTGGAGAGCTTGCAGAGCACTGGGGAAAGGCAGGCAGAGAATTCCCTGCTAGCACCTTCACTGTGCCTGGGAAGCAGAAGTGTTCACATTGCTTCGCAGAATCGCTTTTGTGCAGAAAACACTAACACTTGTTCAGAACGAAAGAAAGCACAGAGCCCCAGATTTTATGCTGTCCTGGAGAGCTTGCAGAGCACTGGGGAAAGGCAGGCAGAGAATTCCCTGCTAGCACCTTCTCTGTGCCTGGGAAGCAAAAGTGTTCACATTGCTTCGCAGAATCGCTTTTGTGCAGAAAACACTAACACTTGTTCAGAACGAAAGAAAGCACAGAGCCCCAGATTTTATGTTGTCCTCTAGAGCTTGCAGAGCACTGGGGAAAGGCAGGCAGAGAATTCCCTGCTAGCACCTTCTCTGTGCCTGGGAAGCAAAAGTGTTCACATTGCTTCGCAGAATCGCTTTTGTGCAGAAAACAGTAACACTTGTTCAGAACAAAAGAAAGCACAGAGCCCCAGATTTTATGTTGTCCTCTAGAGCTTGCAGAGCACTGGGGAAAGGCAGGCAGAGAATTCCCTGCTAGCACCTTCTCTGTGCCTGGGAAGCAAAAGTGTTCACATTGCTTCGCAGAATCGCTTTTGTGCAGAAAAAAGTAACACTTGTTCAGAACAAAAGAAAGCACAGAGCCCCAGATTTTATGCTGTCCTGGAGAGCTTGCAGAGCACTGGGGAAAGGCAGGCAGAGAATTCCCTGCTAGCACCTTCTCTGTGCCTGGGAAGCAGAAGTGTTCACATTGCTTCGCAGAATCGCTTTTGTGCAGAAAACAGTAACACTTGTTCAGAACGAAAGAAAACACAGAGCCCCAGATTTTATGCTGTCCTGGAGAGCTTGCAGAGCACTGGGGAAAGGCAGGCAGAGAATTCCCTGCTAGCACCTTCTCTGTGCCTTGGAAGCAGAAGTGTTCACATCGCTTCGCAGAATCGCTTTTGTGCAGAAAACAGTAACACTTGTTCAGAACAAAAGAAAGCACAGAGCCCCAGATTTTATGCTGTCCTGGAGAGCTTGCAGAGCACTGGGGAAAGGCAGGCAGAGAATTCCCTGCTAGCACCTTCTCTGTGCCTGGGAAGCAGAAGTGTTCACATTGCTTCGCAGAATCACTTTTGTGCAGAAAACAGTAACACTTGTTCAGAACGAAAGAAAGCACAGAGCCCCAGATTTGCTGTTGTCCTGGAGAGCTTGCAGAGCACTGGGGAAAGGCAGGCAGAGAATTCCCTGCTAGCACCTTCTCTGTGCCTGGGAAGCAGAAGTGTTCACATTGCTTCGCAGAATGGCTTTTGTGCAGAAAACAGTAACACTTGTTGAGAACAAAAGAAAGCACAGAGCCCCAGATTTTATGTTGTCCTCTAGAGCTTGCAGAGCACTGGGGAAAGGCAGGCAGAGAATTCCCTGCTAGCACCTTCTCTGTGCCTGGGAAGCAGAAGTGTTCACATTGCTTCGCAGAATCGCTTTTGTGCAGAAAACAGTAACTCTTGTTAGGAACGAAAGAAAACACAGAGCCCCAGATTTTATGTTGTCCTGGAGAGCTTGCAGAGCACTGGGGAAAGGCAGGCAGAGAATTCCCTGCTAGCACCTTCTCTGTGCCTGGGAAGCAGAAGTGTTCACATTGCTTCGCAGAATAGCTTTTGTGCAGAAAACAGTAACTCTTGTTAGGAACGAAAGAAAACACAGAGCCCCAGATTTTATGTTGTCCTGGAGAGCTTGCAGAGCACTGGGGAAAGGCAGGCAGAGAATTCCCTGCTAGCACCTCCTCTGTGCCTGGGAAGCAGAAGTGTTCACATTGCTTCGCAGAATCGCTTTTGTGCAGAAAACAGTAACACTTGTTCAGAACGAAAGAAAGCACAGAGCCCCAGATTTTATGCTGTCCTGGAGAGCTTGCAGAGCACTGGGGAAAGGCAGGCAGAGAATTCCCTGCTAGCACCTTCTCTGTGCCTGGGAAGCAGAAGTGTTCACATTGCTTCGCAGAATCACTTTTGTGCAGAAAACAGTAACACTTGTTCAGAACGAAAGAAAGCACAGAGCCCCAGATTTTATGCTGTCCTGGAGAGCTTGCAGAGCACTGGGGAAAGGCAGGCAGAGAATTCCCTGCTAGCACCTTCTCTGTGCCTGTTCACATTGCTTCGCAGAATCGCTTTTGTGCAGAAAACACTAACATTTGTTCAGAACAAAAGAAAGCAAAGAGTCCCAGATTTTATGCTGTACTGGAGAGCTTGCAGAGCACTGGGGAAAGGCAGGCAGAGAATTCCCTGCTAGCACCTTCTCTGTGCCTGGGAAGCAAAAGTCTTCACATTGCTTCGCAGAATCGCTTTTGTGCAGAAAACACTAACACTTGTTCAGAACGAAAGAAAGCACAGAGCCCCAGATTTTATGTTGTCCTCTAGAGCTTGCAGAGCACTGGGGAAAGGCAGGCAGAGAATTCCCTGCTAGCACCTTCTCTGTGCCTGGGAAGCAGAAGTGTTCACATTGCTTCGCAGAATCGCTTTTGTGCAGAAAACAGTAACACTTGTTCAGAACAAAAGAAAGCACAGAGCCCCACATTTGATGCTGTCCTGGAGAGCTTGCAGAGCACTGGGGAAAGGCAGGCAGAGAATTCCCTGCTAGCACCTCCTCTGTGCCTGGGAAGCAGAAGTGTTCACATTGCTTCGCAGAATCGCTTTTGTGCAGAAAACAGTAACACTTGTTCAGAACGAAAGAAAGCACAGAGCCACAGATTTTATGCTGTCCTGGAGAGCTTGCAGAGCACTGGGGAAAGGCAGGCAGAGAATTCCCTGCTAGCACCTTCTCTGTGCCTGTTCACATTGCTTCGCAGAATCGCTTTTGTGCAGAAAACACTAACATTTGTTCAGAACAAAAGAAAGCAAAGAGTCCCAGATTTTATGCTGTACTGGAGAGCTTGCAGAGCACTGGGGAAAGGCAGGCAGAGAATTCCCTGCTAGCACCTTCTCTGTGCCTGGGAAGCAGAATTGTTCACATTGCTTCGCAGAATCACTTTTGTGCAGAAAACAGTAACACTTGTTCAGAACAAAAGAAAGCACAGAGCCCCAGATTTTATGCTGTCCTGGAGAGCTTGCAGAGCACTGGGGAAAGGCAGGCAGAGAATTCCCTGCTAGCACCTTCTCTGTGCCTGGGAAGCAGAAGTGTTCACATTGCTTCGCAGAATCACTTTTGTGCAGAAAACAGTAACACTTGTTCAGAACGAAAGAAAGCACAGAGCCCCAGATTTGCTGTTGTCCTGGAGAGCTTGCAGAGCACTGGGGAAAGGCAGGCAGAGAATTCCCTGCTAGCACCTTCTCTGTGCCTGGGAAGCAGAAGTGTTCACATTGCTTCGCAGAATGGCTTTTGTGCAGAAAACAGTAACACTTGTTGAGAACAAAAGAAAGCACAGAGCCCCAGATTTTATGTTGTCCTCTAGAGCTTGCAGAGCACTGGGGAAAGGCAGGCAGAGAATTCCCTGCTAGCACCTTCTCTGTGCCTGGGAAGCAGAAGTGTTCACATTGCTTCGCAGAATCGCTTTTGTGCAGAAAACAGTAACTCTTGTTAGGAACGAAAGAAAACACAGAGCCCCAGATTTTATGTTGTCCTGGAGAGCTTGCAGAGCACTGGGGAAAGGCAGGCAGAGAATTCCCTGCTAGCACCTTCTCTGTGCCTGGGAAGCAGAAGTGTTCACATTGCTTCGCAGAATAGCTTTTGTGCAGAAAACAGTAACTCTTGTTAGGAACGAAAGAAAACACAGAGCCCCAGATTTTATGTTGTCCTGGAGAGCTTGCAGAGCACTGGGGAAAGGCAGGCAGAGAATTCCCTGCTAGCACCTCCTCTGTGCCTGGGAAGCAGAAGTGTTCACATTGCTTCGCAGAATCGCTTTTGTGCAGAAAACAGTAACACTTGTTCAGAACGAAAGAAAGCACAGAGCCCCAGATTTTATGCTGTCCTGGAGAGCTTGCAGAGCACTGGGGAAAGGCAGGCAGAGAATTCCCTGCTAGCACCTTCTCTGTGCCTGGGAAGCAGAAGTGTTCACATTGCTTCGCAGAATCACTTTTGTGCAGAAAACAGTAACACTTGTTCAGAACGAAAGAAAGCACAGAGCCCCAGATTTTATGCTGTCCTGGAGAGCTTGCAGAGCACTGGGGAAAGGCAGGCAGAGAATTCCCTGCTAGCACCTTCTCTGTGCCTGTTCACATTGCTTCGCAGAATCGCTTTTGTGCAGAAAACACTAACATTTGTTCAGAACAAAAGAAAGCAAAGAGTCCCAGATTTTATGCTGTACTGGAGAGCTTGCAGAGCACTGGGGAAAGGCAGGCAGAGAATTCCCTGCTAGCACCTTCTCTGTGCCTGGGAAGCAAAAGTCTTCACATTGCTTCGCAGAATCGCTTTTGTGCAGAAAACACTAACACTTGTTCAGAACGAAAGAAAGCACAGAGCCCCAGATTTTATGTTGTCCTCTAGAGCTTGCAGAGCACTGGGGAAAGGCAGGCAGAGAATTCCCTGCTAGCACCTTCTCTGTGCCTGGGAAGCAGAAGTGTTCACATTGCTTCGCAGAATCGCTTTTGTGCAGAAAACAGTAACACTTGTTCAGAACAAAAGAAAGCACAGAGCCCCACATTTGATGCTGTCCTGGAGAGCTTGCAGAGCACTGGGGAAAGGCAGGCAGAGAATTCCCTGCTAGCACCTCCTCTGTGCCTGGGAAGCAGAAGTGTTCACATTGCTTCGCAGAATCGCTTTTGTGCAGAAAACAGTAACACTTGTTCAGAACGAAAGAAAGCACAGAGCCACAGATTTTATGCTGTCCTGGAGAGCTTGCAGAGCACTGGGGAAAGGCAGGCAGAGAATTCCCTGCTAGCACCTTCTCTGTGCCTGTTCACATTGCTTCGCAGAATCGCTTTTGTGCAGAAAACACTAACATTTGTTCAGAACAAAAGAAAGCAAAGAGTCCCAGATTTTATGCTGTACTGGAGAGCTTGCAGAGCACTGGGGAAAGGCAGGCAGAGAATTCCCTGCTAGCACCTTCTCTGTGCCTGGGAAGCAGAATTGTTCACATTGCTTCGCAGAATCACTTTTGTGCAGAAAACAGTAACACTTGTTCAGAACAAAAGAAAGCACAGAGCCCCAGATTTTATGCTGTCCTGGAGAGCTTGCAGAGCACTGGGGAAAGGCAGGCAGAGAATTCCCTGCTAGCACCTTCTCTGTGCCTGGGAAGCAAAAGTGTTCACATTGCTTCGCAGAATCGCTTTTGTGCAGAAAACAGTAACACTTGTTCAGAACAAAAGAAAGCACAGAGCCCCAGATTTTATGTTGTCCAGGAGAGCTTGCAGAGCACTGGGGAAAGGCAGGCAGAGAATTCCCTGCTAGCACCTTCTCTGTGCCTGGGAAGCAGAAGTGTTCACATTGCTTCGCAGAATCGCTTTTGTGCAGAAAACACTAACACTTGTTCAGAACGAAAGAAAGCACAGAGCCCCAGATTTTATGCTGTCCTGGAGAGCTTGCAGAGCACTGGGGAAAGGCAGGCAGAGAATTCCCTGCTAGCACCTTCTCTGTGCCTGGGAAGCAAAAGTATTCACATTGCTTCGCAGAATCGCTTTTGTGCAGAAAACACTAACACTTGTTCAGAACGAAAGAAAGCACAGAGCCCCAGATTTTATGTTGTCCTCTAGAGCTTGCAGAGCACTGGGGAAAGGCAGGCAGAGAATTCCCTGCTAGCACCTTCTCTGTGCCTGGGAAGCAGAATTGTTCACATTGCTTCGCAGAATCGCTTTTGTGCAGAAAACAGTAACACTTGTTCAGAACAAAAGAAAGCACAGAGCCCCAGATTTTATGTTGTCCTCTAGAGCTTGCAGAGCACTGGGGAAAGGCAGGCAGAGAATTCCCTGCTAGCACCTTCTCTGTGCCTGGGAAGCAAAAGTGTTCACATTGCTTCGCAGAATCGCTTTTGTGCAGAAAACAGTAACACTTGTTCAGAACAAAAGAAAGCACAGAGCCCCAGATTTTATGCTGTCCTGGAGAGCTTGCAGAGCACTGGGGAAAGGCAGGCAGAGAATTCCCTGCTAGCACCTTCTCTGTGCCTGGGAAGCAAAAGTGTTCACATCGCTTCGCAGAATCGCTTTTGTGCAGAAAACAGTAACACTTGTTCAGAACAAAAGAAAGCACAGAGCCCCAGATTTTATGCTGTCCTGGAGAGCTTGCAGAGCACTGGGGAAAGGCAGGCAGAGAATTCCCTGCTAGCACCTTCTCTGTGCCTGGGAAGCAGAAGTGTTCACATTGCTTCGCAGAATCGCTTTTGTGCAGAAAACAGTAACACTTGTTCAGAACGAAAGAAAGCACAGAGCCCCAGATTTGCTGTTGTCCTGGAGAGCTTGCAGAGCACTGGGGAAAGGCAGGCAGAGAATTCCCTGCTAGCACCTTCTCTGTGCCTGGGAAGCAAAAGTGTTCACATTGCTTCGCAGAATCGCTTTTGTGCAGAAAACACTAACACTTGTTCAGAACGAAAGAAAGCACAGAGCCCCAGATTTTATGCTGTCCTGGAGAGCTTGCAGAGCACTGGGGAAAGGCAGGCAGAGAATTCCCTGCTAGCACCTTCTCTGTGCCTGGGAAGCAAAAGTGTTCACATTGCTTCGCAGAATCGCTTTTGTGCAGAAAACACTAACACTTGTTCAGAACGAAAGAAAGCACAGAGCCCCAGATTTTATGTTGTCCTCTAGAGCTTGCAGAGCACTGGGGAAAGGCAGGCAGAGAATTCCCTGCTAGCACCTTCTCTGTGCCTGGGAAGCAGAAGTGTTCACATTGCTTCGCAGAATCGCTTTTGTGCAGAAAACAGTAACACTTGTTCAGAACAAAAGAAAGCACAGAGCCCCAGATTTTATGTTGTCCTCTAGAGCTTGCAGAGCACTGGGGAAAGGCAGGCAGAGAATTCCCTGCTAGCACCTTCTCTGTGCCTGGGAAGCAAAAGTGTTCACATTGCTTCGCAGAATCGCTTTTGTGCAGAAAAAAGTAACACTTGTTCAGAACAAAAGAAAGCACAGAGCCCCAGATTTTATGCTGTCCTGGAGAGCTTGCAGAGCACTGGGGAAAGGCAGGCAGAGAATTCCCTGCTAGCACCTTCTCTGTGCCTGGGAAGCAGAAGTGTTCACATTGCTTCGCAGAATCGCTTTTGTGCAGAAAACAGTAACACTTGTTCAGAACGAAAGAAAACACAGAGCCCCAGATTTTATGCTGTCCTGGAGAGCTTGCAGAGCACTGGGGAAAGGCAGGCAGAGAATTCCCTGCTAGCACCTTCTCTGTGCCTGGGAAGCAGAAGTGTTCACATCGCTTCGCAGAATCGCTTTTGTGCAGAAAACAGTAACACTTGTTCAGAACAAAAGAAAGCACAGAGCCCCAGATTTTATGCTGTCCTGGAGAGCTTGCAGAGCACTGGGGAAAGGCAGGCAGAGAATTCCCTGCTAGCACCTTCTCTGTGCCTGGGAAGCAGAAGTGTTCACATTGCTTCGCAGAATCACTTTTGTGCAGAAAACAGTAACACTTGTTCAGAACAAAAGAAAGCACAGAGCCCCAGATTTTATGCTGTCCTGGAGAGCTTGCAGAGCACTGGGGAAAGGCAGGCAGAGAATTCCCTGCTAGCACCTTCTCTGTGCCTGGGAAGCAGAAGTGTTCACATTGCTTCGCAGAATCACTTTTGTGCAGAAAACAGTAACACTTGTTCAGAACGAAAGAAAGCACAGAGCCCCAGATTTGCTGTTGTCCTGGAGAGCTTGCAGAGCACTGGGGAAAGGCAGGCAGAGAATTCCCTGCTAGCACCTTCTCTGTGCCTGGGAAGCAAAAGTGTTCACATTGCTTCGCAGAATCGCTTTTGTGCAGAAAACCCTAACACTTGTTCAGAACGAAAGAAAGCACAGAGCCCCAGATTTTATGCTGTCCTGGAGAGCTTGCAGAGCACTGGGGAAAAGCAGGAAGAGAATTCCCTGCTAGCACCTTCTCTGTGCCTGGGAAGCAGAAGTGTTCACATTGCTTCGCAGAATCGCTTTTGTGCAGAAAACAGTAACACTTGTTCAGAACAAAAGAAAGCAGAGAGCCCCAGATTTTATGCTGTCCTGGAGAGCTTGCAGAGCACTGGGGAAAGGCAGGCAGAGAATTCCCTGCTAGCACCTTCTCTGTGCCTGGGAAGCAGAAGTGTTCACATTGCTTCGCAGAATCGCTTTTGTGCAGAAAACAGTAACACTTGTTCAGAACGAAAGAAAGCACAGAGCCCCAGATTTTATGTTGTCCTCTAGAGCTTGCAGAGCACTGGGGAAAGGCAGGCAGAGAATTCCCTGCTAGCACCTTCTCTGTGCCTGGGAAGCAGAAGTGTTCACATTGCTTCGCAGAATAGCCTTTGTGCAGAAAACTGTAACTCTTGTTAGGAACGAAAGAAAACACAGAGCCCCAGATTTTATGTTGTCCTGGAGAGCTTGCAGAGCACTGGGGAAAGGCAGGCAGAGAATTCCCTGCTAGCACCTCCTCTGTGCCTGGGAAGTAGAAGTGTTCACATTGCTTCGCAGAATCGCTTTTGTGCAGAAAACAGTAACACTTGTTCAGAACGAAAGAAAGCACAGAGCCCCAGATTTTATGCTGTCCTGGAGAGCTTGCAGAGCACTGGGGAAAGGCAGGCAGAGAATTCCCTGCTAGCACCTTCTCTGTGACTGGGAAGCAGCAGTGTTCACATTGCTTCGCAGAATCACTTTTGTGCAGAAAACAGTAACACTTGTTCAGAACGAAAGAAAGCACAGAGCCCCAGATTTTATGCTGTCCTGGAGAGCTTGCAGAGCACTGGGGAAAGGCAGGCAGAGAATTCCCTGCTAGCACCTTCTCTGTGCCTGGGAAGCAGAAGTGTTCACATTGCTTCGCAGAATCGCTTTTGTGCAGAAAACAGTAACACTTGTTCAGAACGAAAGAAAGCACAGAGCCCCAGATTTTATGCTGTCCTGGAGAGCTTGCAGAGCACTGGGGAAAGGCAGGCAGAGAATTCCCTGCTAGCACCTTCTCTGTGCCTGTTCACATTGCTTCGCAGAATCGCTTTTGTGCAGAAAACAGTAACACTTGTTCAGAACAAAAGAAAGCACAGAGCCCCAGATTTTATGTTGTCCTCTAGAGCTTGCAGAGCACTGGGGAAAGGCAGGCAGAGAATTCCCTGCTAGCACCTTCTCTGTGCCTGGGAAGCAAAAGTGTTCACATTGCTTCGCAGAATCGCTTTTGTGCAGAAAACAGTAACACTTGTTCAGAACAAAAGAAAGCACAGAGCCCCAGATTTTATGCTGTTGTCCTGGAGAGCTTGCAGAGCACTGGGGAAAGGCAGGCAGAGAATTCCCTGCTAGCACCTTCTCTGTGCCTGGGAAGCAGAAGTGTTCACATTGCTTCGCAGAATCGCTTTTGTGCAGAAAACAGTAACACTTGTTCAGAACGAAAGAAAACACAGAGCCCCAGATTTTATGCTGTCCTGGAGAGCTTGCAGAGCACTGGGGAAAGGCAGGCAGAGAATTCCCTGCTAGCACCTTCTCTGTGCCTGGGAAGCAGAAGTGTTCACATCGCTTCGCAGAATCGCTTTTGTGCAGAAAACAGTAACACTTGTTCAGAACAAAAGAAAGCACAGAGCCCCAGATTTTATGCTGTCCTGGAGAGCTTGCAGAGCACTGGGGAAAGGCAGGCAGAGAATTCCCTGCTAGCACCTTCTCTGTGCCTGGGAAGCAGAAGTGTTCACATTGCTTCGCAGAATCGCTTTTGTGCAGAAAACAGTAACACTTGTTCAGAACAAAAGAAAGCACAGAGCCCCAGATTTTATGTTGTCCTCTAGAGCTTGCAGAGCACTGGGGAAAGGCAGGCAGAGAATTCCCTGCTAGCACCTTCTCTGTGCCTGGGAAGCAAAAGTGTTCACATTGCTTCGCAGAATCACTTTTGTGCAGAAAACACTAACACTTGTTCAGAACAAAAGAAAGCACAGAGCCCCAGATTTTATGCTGTCCTGGAGAGCTTGCAGAGCACTGGGGAAAGGCAGGCAGAGAATTCCCTGCTAGCACCTTCTCTGTGCCTGGGAAGCAGAAGTGTTCACATTGCTTCGCAGAATCACTTTTGTGCAGAAAACAGTAACACTTGTTCAGAACGAAAGAAAACACAGAGCCCCAGATTTTATGCTGTCCTGGAGAGCTTGCAGAGCACTGGGGAAAGGCAGGCAGAGAATTCCCTGCTAGCACCTTCTCTGTGCCTGGGAAGCAGAAGTGTTCACATCGCTTCGCAGAATCGCTTTTGTGCAGAAAACAGTAACACTTGTTCAGAACAAAAGAAAGCACAGAGCCCCAGATTTGATGCTGTCCTGGAGAGCTTGCAGAGCACTGGGGAAAGGCAGGCAGAGAATTCCCTGCTAGCACCTTCTCTGTGCCTGGGAAGCAGAAGTGTTCACATTGCTTCGCAGAATCACTTTTGTGCAGAAAACAGTAACACTTGTTCAGAACGAAAGAAAGCACAGAGCCCCAGATTTGCTGTTGTCCTGGAGAGCTTGCAGAGCACTGGGGAAAGGCAGGCAGAGAATTCCCTGCTAGCACCTTCTCTGTGCCTGGGAAGCAAAAGTGTTCACATTGCTTCGCAGAATCGCTTTTGTGCAGAAAACACTAACACTTGTTCAGAACGAAAGAAAGCACAGAGCCCCAGATTTTATGCTGTCCTGGAGAGCTTGCAGAGCACTGGGGAAAGGCAGGCAGAGAATTCCCTGCTAGCACCTTCTCTGTGCCTGGGAAGCAGAAGTGTTCACATTGCTTCGCAGAATCGCTTTTGTGCAGAAAACAGTAACACTTGTTCAGAACAAAAGAAAGCACAGAGCCCCAGATTTTATGCTGTCCTGGAGAGCTTGCAGAGCACTGGGGAAAGGCAGGCAGAGAATTCCCTGCTAGCACCTTCTCTGTGCCTGGGAAGCAGAAGTGTTCACATTGCTTTGCAGAATCGCTTTTGTGCAGAAAACAGTAACTCTTGTTAGGAACGAAAGAAAACACAGAGCCCCAGATTTTATGTTGTCCTGGAGAGCTTGCAGAGCACTGGGGAAAGGCAGGCAGAGAATTCCCTGCTAGCACCTTCTCTGTGCCTGGGAAGCAGAAGTGTTCACATTGCTTCGCAGAATCGCTTTTGTGCAGAAAACACTAACACTTGTTCAGAACGAAAGAAAGCACAGAGCCCCAGATTTTATGCTGTCCTGGAGAGCTTGCAGAGCACTGGGGAAAGGCAGGCAGAGAATTCCCTGCTAGCACCTTCTCTGTGCCTGGGAAGCAAAAGTGTTTACATTGCTTC
Source organism: Strix uralensis (assembly GCF_047716275.1). Taxonomy (NCBI): domain Eukaryota; kingdom Metazoa; phylum Chordata; class Aves; order Strigiformes; family Strigidae; genus Strix; species Strix uralensis. Next base: position 443,418 of record NC_134005.1, on the reverse strand, counting down.
GCAGAATCGCTTTTGTGCAGAAAACACTAACACTTGTTCAGAACGAAAGAAAGCACAGAGCCCCAGATTTTATGCTGTCCTGGAGAGCTTGCAGAGCACTGGGGAAAGGCAGGCAGAGAATTCCCTGCTAGCACCTTCTCTGTGCCTGTTCACATTGCTTCGCAGAATCGCTTTTGTGCAGAAAACAGTAACACTTGTTCAGAACAAAAGAAAGCACAGAGCCGCAGATTTTATGCTGTCCTGGAGAGCTTGCAGAGCACTGGGGAAAGGCAGGCAGAGAATTCCCTGCTAGCACCTTCTCTGTGCCTGGGAAGCAAAAGTGTTCACATTGCTTCGCAGAATCGCTTTTGTGCAGAAAACAGTAACACTTGTTCAGAACAAAAGAAAGCACAGAGCCCCAGATTTTATGTTGTCCTGGAGAGCTTGCAGAGCACTGGGGAAAGGCAGGCAGAGAATTCCCTGCTAGCACCTTCTCTGTGCCTGGGAAGCAGAAGTGTTCACATTGCTTCGCAGAATCGCTTTTGTGCAGAAAACAGTAACACTTGTTCAGAACAAAAGAAAGCACAGAGCCCCAGATTTTATGTTGTCCTCTAGAGCTTGCAGAGCACTGGGGAAAGGCAGGCAGAGAATTCCCTGCTAGCACCTTCTCTGTGCCTGGGAAGCAGAAGTGTTCACATTGCTTCGCAGAATCACTTTTGTGCAGAAAACAGTAACTCTTGTTAGGAACGAAAGAAAACACAGAGCCCCAGATTTTATGTTGTCCTGGAGAGCTTGCAGAGCACTGGGGAAAGGCAGGCAGAGAATTCCCTGCTAGCACCTTCTCTGTGCCTGGGAAGCAGAAGTGTTCACATTGCTTCGCAGAATCGCTTTTGTGCAGAAAACAGTAACACTTGTTCAGAAAAAAAGAAAGCACAGAGCCCCAGATTTTATGCTGTCCTGGAGAGCTTGCAGAGCACTGGGGAAAGGCAGGCAGAGAATTCCCTGCTAGCACCTTCTCTGTGCCTGGGAAGCAAAAGTGTTCACATTGCTTCGCAGAATCGCTTTTGTGCAGAAAACAGTAACACTTGTTCAGAACAAAAGAAAGCACAGAGCCCCAGATTTTATGCTGTCCTGGAGAGCTTGCAGAGCACTGGGGAAAGGCAGGCAGAGAATTCCCTGCTAGCACCTTCTCTGTGCCTGGGAAGCAGAAGTGTTCACATTGCTTCGCAGAATCGCTTTTGTGCAGAAAACACTAACACTTGTTCAGAACGAAAGAAAGCACAGAGCCCCAGATTTTATGCTGTCCTGGAGAGCTTGCAGAGCACTGGGGAAAGGCAGGCAGAGAATTCCCTGCTAGCACCTTCTCTGTGCCTGGGAAGCAAAAGTGTTCACATTGCTTCGCAGAATCGCTTTTGTGCAGAAAACACTAACACTTGTTCAGAACGAAAGAAAGCACAGAGCCCCAGATTTTATGTTGTCCTCTAGAGCTTGCAGAGCACTGGGGAAAGGCAGGCAGAGAATTCCCTGCTAGCACCTTCTCTGTGCCTGGGAAGCAGAAGTGTTCACATTGCTTCGCAGAATCGCTTTTGTGCAGAAAACAGTAACACTTGTTCAGAACAAAAGAAAGCACAGAGCCCCAGATTTTATGTTGTCCTCTAGAGCTTGCAGAGCACTGGGGAAAGGCAGGCAGAGAATTCCCTGCTAGCACCTTCTCTGTGCCTGGGAAGCAAAAGTGTTCACATTGCTTCGCAGAATCGCTTTTGTGCAGAAAAAAGTAACACTTGTTCAGAACAAAAGAAAGCACAGAGCCCCAGATTTTATGCTGTCCTGGAGAGCTTGCAGAGCACTGGGGAAAGGCAGGCAGAGAATTCCCTGCTAGCACCTTCTCTGTGCCTGGGAAGCAGAAGTGTTCACATTGCTTCGCAGAATCGCTTTTGTGCAGAAAACAGTAACACTTGTTCAGAACGAAAGAAAACACAGAGCCCCAGATTTTATGCTGTCCTGGAGAGCTTGCAGAGCACTGGGGAAAGGCAGGCAGAGAATTCCCTGCTAGCACCTTCTCTGTGCCTGGGAAGCAGAAGTGTTCACATCGCTTCGCAGAATCGCTTTTGTGCAGAAAACAGTAACACTTGTTCAGAACAAAAGAAAGCACAGAGCCCCAGATTTTATGCTGTCCTGGAGAGCTTGCAGAGCACTGGGGAAAGGCAGGCAGAGAATTCCCTGCTAGCACCTTCTCTGTGCCTGGGAAGCAGAAGTGTTCACATTGCTTCGCAGAATCACTTTTGTGCAGAAAACAGTAACACTTGTTCAGAACGAAAGAAAGCACAGAGCCCCAGATTTGCTGTTGTCCTGGAGAGCTTGCAGAGCACTGGGGAAAGGCAGGCAGAGAATTCCCTGCTAGCACCTTCTCTGTGCCTGGGAAGCAGAAGTGTTCACATTGCTTCGCAGAATGGCTTTTGTGCAGAAAACAGTAACACTTGTTGAGAACAAAAGAAAGCACAGAGCCCCAGATTTTATGTTGTCCTCTAGAGCTTGCAGAGCACTGGGGAAAGGCAGGCAGAGAATTCCCTGCTAGCACCTTCTCTGTGCCTGGGAAGCAGAAGTGTTCACATTGCTTCGCAGAATCGCTTTTGTGCAGAAAACAGTAACTCTTGTTAGGAACGAAAGAAAACACAGAGCCCCAGATTTTATGTTGTCCTGGAGAGCTTGCAGAGCACTGGGGAAAGGCAGGCAGAGAATTCCCTGCTAGCACCTTCTCTGTGCCTGGGAAGCAGAAGTGTTCACATTGCTTCGCAGAATAGCTTTTGTGCAGAAAACAGTAACTCTTGTTAGGAACGAAAGAAAACACAGAGCCCCAGATTTTATGTTGTCCTGGAGAGCTTGCAGAGCACTGGGGAAAGGCAGGCAGAGAATTCCCTGCTAGCACCTCCTCTGTGCCTGGGAAGCAGAAGTGTTCACATTGCTTCGCAGAATCGCTTTTGTGCAGAAAACAGTAACACTTGTTCAGAACGAAAGAAAGCACAGAGCCCCAGATTTTATGCTGTCCTGGAGAGCTTGCAGAGCACTGGGGAAAGGCAGGCAGAGAATTCCCTGCTAGCACCTTCTCTGTGCCTGGGAAGCAGAAGTGTTCACATTGCTTCGCAGAATCACTTTTGTGCAGAAAACAGTAACACTTGTTCAGAACGAAAGAAAGCACAGAGCCCCAGATTTTATGCTGTCCTGGAGAGCTTGCAGAGCACTGGGGAAAGGCAGGCAGAGAATTCCCTGCTAGCACCTTCTCTGTGCCTGGGAAGCAGAAGTGTTCACATTGCTTCGCAGAATCGCTTTTGTGCAGAAAACAGTAACACTTGTTCAGAACGAAAGAAAGCACAGAGCCCCAGATTTTATGCTGTCCTGGAGAGCTTGCAGAGCACTGGGGAAAGGCAGGCAGAGAATTCCCTGCTAGCACCTTCTCTGTGCCTGTTCACATTGCTTCGCAGAATCGCTTTTGTGCAGAAAACACTAACATTTGTTCAGAACAAAAGAAAGCAAAGAGTCCCAGATTTTATGCTGTACTGGAGAGCTTGCAGAGCACTGGGGAAAGGCAGGCAGAGAATTCCCTGCTAGCACCTTCTCTGTGCCTGGGAAGCAAAAGTCTTCACATTGCTTCGCAGAATCGCTTTTGTGCAGAAAACACTAACACTTGTTCAGAACGAAAGAAAGCACAGAGCCCCAGATTTTATGTTGTCCTCTAGAGCTTGCAGAGCACTGGGGAAAGGCAGGCAGAGAATTCCCTGCTAGCACCTTCTCTGTGCCTGGGAAGCAGAAGTGTTCACATTGCTTCGCAGAATCGCTTTTGTGCAGAAAACAGTAACACTTGTTCAGAACAAAAGAAAGCACAGAGCCCCACATTTGATGCTGTCCTGGAGAGCTTGCAGAGCACTGGGGAAAGGCAGGCAGAGAATTCCCTGCTAGCACCTCCTCTGTGCCTGGGAAGCAGAAGTGTTCACATTGCTTCGCAGAATCGCTTTTGTGCAGAAAACAGTAACACTTGTTCAGAACGAAAGAAAGCACAGAGCCACAGATTTTATGCTGTCCTGGAGAGCTTGCAGAGCACTGGGGAAAGGCAGGCAGAGAATTCCCTGCTAGCACCTTCTCTGTGCCTGTTCACATTGCTTCGCAGAATCGCTTTTGTGCAGAAAACACTAACATTTGTTCAGAACAAAAGAAAGCAAAGAGTCCCAGATTTTATGCTGTACTGGAGAGCTTGCAGAGCACTGGGGAAAGGCAGGCAGAGAATTCCCTGCTAGCACCTTCTCTGTGCCTGGGAAGCAGAAGTGTTCACATTGCTTCGCAGAATCACTTTTGTGCAGAAAACAGTAACACTTGTTCAGAACAAAAGAAAGCACAGAGCCCCAGATTTTATGCTGTCCTGGAGAGCTTGCAGAGCACTGGGGAAAGGCAGGCAGAGAATTCCCTGCTAGCACCTTCTCTGTGCCTGGGAAGCAAAAGTGTTCACATTGCTTCGCAGAATCGCTTTTGTGCAGAAAACACTAACACTTGTTCAGAACGAAAGAAAGCACAGAGCCCCAGATTTTATGTTGTCCTCTAGAGCTTGCAGAGCACTGGGGAAAGGCAGGCAGAGAATTCCCTGCTAGCACCTTCTCTGTGCCTGGGAAGCAGAAGTGTTCACATTGCTTCGCAGAATCGCTTTTGTGCAGAAAACAGTAACACTTGTTCAGAACAAAAGAAAGCACAGAGCCCCAGATTTTATGTTGTCCTGGAGAGCTTGCAGAGCACTGGGGAAAGGCAGGCAGAGAATTCCCTGCTAGCACCTTCTCTGTGCCTGGGAAGCAAAAGTGTTCACATTGCTTCGCAGAATCGCTTTTGTGCAGAAAACAGTAACACTTGTTCAGAACAAAAGAAAGCACAGAGCCCCAGATTTTATGCTGTCCTGGAGAGCTTGCAGAGCACTGGGGAAAGGCAGGCAGAGAATTCCCTGCTAGCACCTTCTCTGTGCCTGGGAAGCAGAAGTGTTCACATTGCTTCGCAGAATCACTTTTGTGCAGAAAACAGTAACACTTGTTCAGAACGAAAGAAAACACAGAGCCCCAGATTTTATGCTGTCCTGGAGAGCTTGCAGAGCACTGGGGAAAGGCAGGCAGAGAATTCCCTGCTAGCACCTTCTCTGTGCCTGGGAAGCAGAAGTGTTCACATTGCTTCGCAGAATGGCTTTTGTGCAGAAAACAGTAACACTTGTTGAGAACAAAAGAAAGCACAGAGCCCCAGATTTTATGTTGTCCTCTAGAGCTTGCAGAGCACTGGGGAAAGGCAGGCAGAGAATTCCCTGCTAGCACCTTCTCTGTGCCTGGGAAGCAGAAGTGTTCACATTGCTTCGCAGAATCGCTTTTGTGCAGAAAACAGTAACTCTTGTTAGGAACGAAAGAAAACACAGAGCCCCAGATTTTATGTTGTCCTGGAGAGCTTGCAGAGCACTGGGGAAAGGCAGGCAGAGAATTCCCTGCTAGCACCTTCTCTGTGCCTGGGAAGCAGAAGTGTTCACATTGCTTCGCAGAATAGCTTTTGTGCAGAAAACAGTAACTCTTGTTAGGAACGAAAGAAAACACAGAGCCCCAGATTTTATGTTGTCCTGGAGAGCTTGCAGAGCACTGGGGAAAGGCAGGCAGAGAATTCCCTGCTAGCACCTCCTCTGTGCCTGGGAAGCAGAAGTGTTCACATTGCTTCGCAGAATCGCTTTTGTGCAGAAAACAGTAACACTTGTTCAGAACGAAAGAAAGCACAGAGCCCCAGATTTTATGCTGTCCTGGAGAGCTTGCAGAGCACTGGGGAAAGGCAGGCAGAGAATTCCCTGCTAGCACCTTCTCTGTGCCTGGGAAGCAGAAGTGTTCACATTGCTTCGCAGAATCACTTTTGTGCAGAAAACAGTAACACTTGTTCAGAACGAAAGAAAGCACAGAGCCCCAGATTTTATGCTGTCCTGGAGAGCTTGCAGAGCACTGGGGAAAGGCAGGCAGAGAATTCCCTGCTAGCACCTTCTCTGTGCCTGGGAAGCAGAAGTGTTCACATTGCTTCGCAGAATCGCTTTTGTGCAGAAAACAGTAACACTTGTTCAGAACGAAAGAAAGCACAGAGCCCCAGATTTTATGCTGTCCTGGAGAGCTTGCAGAGCACTGGGGAAAGGCAGGCAGAGAATTCCCTGCTAGCACCTTCTCTGTGCCTGTTCACATTGCTTCGCAGAATCGCTTTTGTGCAGAAAACACTAACATTTGTTCAGAACAAAAGAAAGCAAAGAGTCCCAGATTTTATGCTGTACTGGAGAGCTTGCAGAGCACTGGGGAAAGGCAGGCAGAGAATTCCCTGCTAGCACCTTCTCTGTGCCTGGGAAGCAGAAGTGTTCACATTGCTTCGCAGAATCACTTTTGTGCAGAAAACAGTAACACTTGTTCAGAACAAAAGAAAGCACAGAGCCCCAGATTTTATGCTGTCCTGGAGAGCTTGCAGAGCACTGGGGAAAGGCAGGCAGAGAATTCCCTGCTAGCACCTTCTCTGTGCCTGGGAAGCAAAAGTGTTCACATTGCTTCGCAGAATCGCTTTTGTGCAGAAAACACTAACACTTGTTCAGAACGAAAGAAAGCACAGAGCCCCAGATTTTATGTTGTCCTCTAGAGCTTGCAGAGCACTGGGGAAAGGCAGGCAGAGAATTCCCTGCTAGCACCTTCTCTGTGCCTGGGAAGCAGAAGTGTTCACATTGCTTCGCAGAATCGCTTTTGTGCAGAAAACAGTAACACTTGTTCAGAACAAAAGAAAGCACAGAGCCCCAGATTTTATGTTGTCCTGGAGAGCTTGCAGAGCACTGGGGAAAGGCAGGCAGAGAATTCCCTGCTAGCACCTTCTCTGTGCCTGGGAAGCAAAAGTGTTCACATTGCTTCGCAGAATCGCTTTTGTGCAGAAAACAGTAACACTTGTTCAGAACAAAAGAAAGCACAGAGCCCCAGATTTTATGCTGTCCTGGAGAGCTTGCAGAGCACTGGGGAAAGGCAGGCAGAGAATTCCCTGCTAGCACCTTCTCTGTGCCTGGGAAGCAGAAGTGTTCACATTGCTTCGCAGAATCACTTTTGTGCAGAAAACAGTAACACTTGTTCAGAACGAAAGAAAACACAGAGCCCCAGATTTTATGCTGTCCTGGAGAGCTTGCAGAGCACTGGGGAAAGGCAGGCAGAGAATTCCCTGCTAGCACCTTCTCTGTGCCTGGGAAGCAGAAGTGTTCACATTGCTTCGCAGAATCGCTTTTGTGCAGAAAACAGTAACTCTTGTTAGGAACGAAAGAAAACACAGAGCCCCAGATTTTATGTTGTCCTGGAGAGCTTGCAGAGCACTGGGGAAAGGCAGGCAGAGAATTCCCTGCTAGCACCTTCTCTGTGCCTGGGAAGCAGAAGTGTTCACATTGCTTCGCAGAATAGCCTTTGTGCAGAAAACTGTAACTCTTGTTAGGAACGAAAGAAAGCACAGAGCCCCAGATTTTATGTTGTCCTGGAGAGCTTGCAGAGCACTGGGGAAAGGCAGGCAGAGAATTCCCTGCTAGCACCTTCTCTGTGCCTGGGAAGCAGAAGTGTTCACATTGCTTCGCAGAATCGCTTTTGTGCAGAAAACAGTAACTCTTGTTAGGAACGAAAGAAAACACAGAGCCCCAGATTTTATGTTGTCCTGGAGAGCTTGCAGAGCACTGGGGAAAGGCAGGCAGAGAATTCCCTGCTAGCACCTTCTCTGTGCCTGGGAAGCACAAGTGTTCACATTGCTTCGCAGAATCGCTTTTGTGCAGAAAACAGTAACACTTGTTCAGAACAAAAGAAAGCACAGAGCCCCAGATTTTATGCTGTCCTGGAGAGCTTGCAGAGCACTGGGGAAAGGCAGGCAGAGAATTCCCTGCTAGCACCTTCTCTGTGCCTGGGAAGCAAAAGTGTTCACATTGCTTCGCAGAATCGCTTTTGTGCAGAAAACAGTAACACTTGTTCAGAACAAAAGAAAGCACAGAGCCCCAGATTTTATGCTGTCCTGGAGAGCTTGCAGAGCACTGGGGAAAGGCAGGCAGAGAATTCCCTGCTAGCACCTTCTCTGTGCCTGGGAAGCAGAAGTGTTCACATCGCTTCGCAGAATCGCTTTTGTGCAGAAAACAGTAACACTTGTTCAGAACAAAAGAAAGCACAGAGCCCCAGATTTTATGCTGTCCTGGAGAGCTTGCAGAGCACTGGGGAAAGGCAGGCAGAGAATTCCCTGCTAGCACCTTCTCTGTGCCTGGGAAGCAGAAGTGTTCACATTGCTTCGCAGAATCACTTTTGTGCAGAAAACAGTAACACTTGTTCAGAACGAAAGAAAGCACAGAGCCCCAGATTTTATGCTGTCCTGGAGAGCTTGCAGAGCACTGGGGAAAGGCAGGCAGAGAATTCCCTGCTAGCACCTTCTCTGTGCCTGGGAAGCAGAAGTGTTCACATTGCTTCGCAGAATGGCTTTTGTGCAGAAAACAGTAACACTTGTTGAGAACAAAAGAAAGCACAGAGCCCCAGATTTTATGTTGTCCTCTAGAGCTTGCAGAGCACTGGGGAAAGGCAGGCAGAGAATTCCCTGCTAGCACCTTCTCTGTGCCTGGGAAGCAGAAGTGTTCACATTGCTTCGCAGAATCGCTTTTGTGCAGAAAACAGTAACTCTTGTTAGGAACGAAAGAAAACACAGAGCCCCAGATTTTATGTTGTCCTGGAGAGCTTGCAGAGCACTGGGGAAAGGCAGGCAGAGAATTCCCTGCTAGCACCTTCTCTGTGCCTGGGAAGCAGAAGTGTTCACATTGCTTCGCAGAATAGCTTTTGTGCAGAAAACAGTAACTCTTGTTAGGAACGAAAGAAAACACAGAGCCCCAGATTTTATGTTGTCCTGGAGAGCTTGCAGAGCACTGGGGAAAGGCAGGCAGAGAATTCCCTGCTAGCACCTCCTCTGTGCCTGGGAAGCAGAAGTGTTCACATTGCTTCGCAGAATCGCTTTTGTGCAGAAAACAGTAACACTTGTTCAGAACGAAAGAAAGCACAGAGCCACAGATTTTATGCTGTCCTGGAGAGCTTGCAGAGCACTGGGGAAAGGCAGGCAGAGAATTCCCTGCTAGCACCTTCTCTGTGCCTGTTCACATTGCTTCGCAGAATCGCTTTTGTGCAGAAAACACTAACATTTGTTCAGAACAAAAGAAAGCAAAGAGTCCCAGATTTTATGCTGTCCTGGAGAGCTTGCAGAGCACTGGGGAAAGGCAGGCAGAGAATTCCCTGCTAGCACCTTCTCTGTGCCTGGGAAGCAAAAGTGTTCACATTGCTTCGCAGAATCGCTTTTGTGCAGAAAACAGTAACACTTGTTCAGAACGAAAGAAAACACAGAGCCCCAGATTTTATGCTGTCCTGGAGAGCTTGCAGAGCACTGGGGAAAGGCAGGCAGAGAATTCCCTGCTAGCACCTTCTCTGTGCCTGGGAAGCAGAAGTGTTCACATCGCTTCGCAGAATCGCTTTTGTGCAGAAAACAGTAACACTTGTTCAGAACAAAAGAAAGCACAGAGCCCCAGATTTTATGCTGTCCTGGAGAGCTTGCAGAGCACTGGGGAAAGGCAGGCAGAGAATTCCCTGCTAGCACCTTCTCTGTGCCTGGGAAGCAGAAGTGTTCACATTGCTTCGCAGAATCACTTTTGTGCAGAAAACAGTAACACTTGTTCAGAACGAAAGAAAGCACAGAGCCCCAGATTTGCTGTTGTCCTGGAGAGCTTGCAGAGCACTGGGGAAAGGCAGGCAGAGAATTCCCTGCTAGCACCTTCTCTGTGCCTGGGAAGCAGAAGTGTTCACATTGCTTCGCAGAATGGCTTTTGTGCAGAAAACAGTAACACTTGTTGAGAACAAAAGAAAGCACAGAGCCCCAGATTTTATGTTGTCCTCTAGAGCTTGCAGAGCACTGGGGAAAGGCAGGCAGAGAATTCCCTGCTAGCACCTTCTCTGTGCCTGGGAAGCAGAAGTGTTCACATTGCTTCGCAGAATCGCTTTTGTGCAGAAAACAGTAACTCTTGTTAGGAACGAAAGAAAACACAGAGCCCCAGATTTTATGTTGTCCTGGAGAGCTTGCAGAGCACTGGGGAAAGGCAGGCAGAGAATTCCCTGCTAGCACCTTCTCTGTGCCTGGGAAGCAGAAGTGTTCACATTGCTTCGCAGAATAGCTTTTGTGCAGAAAACAGTAACTCTTGTTAGGAACGAAAGAAAACACAGAGCCCCAGATTTTATGTTGTCCTGGAGAGCTTGCAGAGCACTGGGGAAAGGCAGGCAGAGAATTCCCTGCTAGCACCTCCTCTGTGCCTGGGAAGCAGAAGTGTTCACATTGCTTCGCAGAATCGCTTTTGTGCAGAAAACAGTAACACTTGTTCAGAACGAAAGAAAGCACAGAGCCCCAGATTTTATGCTGTCCTGGAGAGCTTGCAGAGCACTGGGGAAAGGCAGGCAGAGAATTCCCTGCTAGCACCTTCTCTGTGCCTGGGAAGCAGAAGTGTTCACATTGCTTCGCAGAATCACTTTTGTGCAGAAAACAGTAACACTTGTTCAGAACGAAAGAAAGCACAGAGCCCCAGATTTTATGCTGTCCTGGAGAGCTTGCAGAGCACTGGGGAAAGGCAGGCAGAGAATTCCCTGCTAGCACCTCCTCTGTGCCTGGGAAGCAGAAGTGTTCACATTGCTTCGCAGAATCGCTTTTGTGCAGAAAACAGTAACACTTGTTCAGAACAAAAGAAAGCACAGAGCCCCAGATTTTATGCTGTCCTGGAGAGCTTGCAGAGCACTGGGGAAAGGCAGGCAGAGAATTCCCTGCTAGCACCTTCTCTGTGCCTGTTCACATTGCTTCGCAGAATCGCTTTTGTGCAGAAAACACTAACATTTGTTCAGAACAAAAGAAAGCAAAGAGTCCCAGATTTTATGCTGTACTGGAGAGCTTGCAGAGCACTGGGGAAAGGCAGGCAGAGAATTCCCTGCTAGCACCTTCTCTGTGCCTGGGAAGCAAAAGTCTTCACATTGCTTCGCAGAATCGCTTTTGTGCAGAAAACACTAACACTTGTTCAGAACGAAAGAAAGCACAGAGCCCCAGATTTTATGTTGTCCTCTAGAGCTTGCAGAGCACTGGGGAAAGGCAGGCAGAGAATTCCCTGCTAGCACCTTCTCTGTGCCTGGGAAGCAGAAGTGTTCACATTGCTTCGCAGAATCGCTTTTGTGCAGAAAACAGTAACACTTGTTCAGAACAAAAGAAAGCACAGAGCCCCACATTTGATGCTGTCCTGGAGAGCTTGCAGAGCACTGGGGAAAGGCAGGCAGAGAATTCCCTGCTAGCACCTTCTCTGTGCCTGTTCACATTGCTTCGCAGAATCGCTTTTGTGCAGAAAACACTAACATTTGTTCAGAACAAAAGAAAGCAAAGAGTCCCAGATTTTATGCTGTACTGGAGAGCTTGCAGAGCACTGGGGAAAGGCAGGCAGAGAATTCCCTGCTAGCACCTTCTCTGTGCCTGGGAAGCAGAAGTGTTCACATTGCTTCGCAGAATCACTTTTGTGCAGAAAACAGTAACACTTGTTCAGAACAAAAGAAAGCACAGAGCCCCAGATTTTATGCTGTCCTGGAGAGCTTGCAGAGCACTGGGGAAAGGCAGGCAGAGAATTCCCTGCTAGCACCTTCTCTGTGCCTGGGAAGCAGAAGTGTTCACATTGCTTCGCAGAATCGCTTTTGTGCAGAAAACAGTAACACTTGTTCAGAACAAAAGAAAGCACAGAGCCCCAGATTTTATGTTGTCCAGGAGAGCTTGCAGAGCACTGGGGAAAGGCAGGCAGAGAATTCCCTGCTAGCACCTTCTCTGTGCCTGGGAAGCAGAAGTGTTCACATTGCTTCGCAGAATCGCTTTTGTGCAGAAAACACTAACACTTGTTCAGAACGAAAGAAAGCACAGAGCCCCAGATTTTATGCTGTCCTGGAGAGCTTGCAGAGCACTGGGGAAAGGCAGGCAGAGAATTCCCTGCTAGCACCTTCTCTGTGCCTGGGAAGCAAAAGTGTTCACATTGCTTCGCAGAATCGCTTTTGTGCAGAAAACACTAACACTTGTTCAGAACGAAAGAAAGCACAGAGCCCCAGATTTTATGTTGTCCTCTAGAGCTTGCAGAGCACTGGGGAAAGGCAGGCAGAGAATTCCCTGCTAGCACCTTCTCTGTGCCTGGGAAGCAAAAGTGTTCACATTGCTTCGCAGAATCGCTTTTGTGCAGAAAACAGTAACACTTGTTCAGAACAAAAGAAAGCACAGAGCCCCAGATTTTATGCTGTCCTGGAGAGCTTGCAGAGCACTGGGGAAAGGCAGGCAGAGAATTCCCTGCTAGCACCTTCTCTGTGCCTGGGAAGCAGAAGTGTTCACATTGCTTCGCAGAATCACTTTTGTGCAGAAAACAGTAACACTTGTTCAGAACGAAAGAAAACACAGAGCCCCAGATTTTATGCTGTCCTGGAGAGCTTGCAGAGCACTGGGGAAAGGCAGGCAGAGAATTCCCTGCTAGCACCTTCTCTGTGCCTGGGAAGCAAAAGTGTTCACATCGCTTCGCAGAATCGCTTTTGTGCAGAAAACAGTAACACTTGTTCAGAACAAAAGAAAGCACAGAGCCCCAGATTTTATGCTGTCCTGGAGAGCTTGCAGAGCACTGGGGAAAGGCAGGCAGAGCATTCCCTGCTAGCACCTTCTCTGTGCCTGGGAAGCAGAAGTGTTCACATTGCTTCGCAGAATCACTTTTGTGCAGAAAACAGTAACACTTGTTCAGAACGAAAGAAAGCACAGAGCCCCAGATTTGCTGTTGTCCTGGAGAGCTTGCAGAGCACTGGGGAAAGGCAGGCAGAGAATTCCCTGCTAGCACCTTCTCTGTGCCTGGGAAGCAAAAGTGTTCACATTGCTTCGCAGAATCGCTTTTGTGCAGAACACACTAACACTTGTTCAGAACGAAAGAAAGCACAGAGCCCCAGATTTTATGCTGTCCTGGAGAGCTTGCAGAGCACTGGGGAAAAGCAGGAAGAGAATTCCCTGCTAGCACCTTCTCTGTGCCTGGGAAGCAGAAGTGTTCACATTGCTTCGCAGAATCGCTTTTGTGCAGAAAACAGTAACACTTGTTCAGAACAAAAGAAAGCAGAGAGCCCCAGATTTTATGCTGTCCTGGAGAGCTTGCAGAGCACTGGGGAAAGGCAGGCAGAGAATTCCCTGCTAGCACCTTCTCTGTGCCTGGGAAGCAGAAGTGTTCACATCGCTTCGCAGAATCGCTTTTGTGCAGAAAACAGTAACACTTGTTCAGAACAAAAGAAAGCACAGAGCCCCAGATTTTATGCTGTCCTGGAGAGCTTGCAGAGCACTGGGGAAAGGCAGGCAGAGAATTCCCTGCTAGCACCTGCTCTGTGCCTGGGAAGCAGAAGTGTTCACATTGCTTCGCAGAATCACTTTTGTGCAGAAAACAGTAACACTTGTTCAGAACGAAAGAAAGCACAGAGCCCCAGATTTGCTGTTGTCCTGGAGAGCTTGCAGAGCACTGGGGAAAGGCAGGCAGAGAATTCCCTGCTAGCACCTTCTCTGTGCCTGGGAAGCAGAAGTGTTCACATTGCTTCGCAGAATGGCTTTTGTGCAGAAAACAGTAACACTTGTTGAGAACAAAAGAAAGCACAGAGCCCCAGATTTTATGTTGTCCTCTAGAGCTTGCAGAGCACTGGGGAAAGGCAGGCAGAGAATTCCCTGCTAGCACCTTCTCTGTGCCTGGGAAGCAGAAGTGTTCACATTGCTTCGCAGAATCGCTTTTGTGCAGAAAACAGTAACTCTTGTTAGGAACGAAAGAAAACACAGAGCCCCAGATTTTATGTTGTCCTGGAGAGCTTGCAGAGCACTGGGGAAAGGCAGGCAGAGAATTCCCTGCTAGCACCTTCTCTGTGCCTGGGAAGCAGAAGTGTTCACATTGCTTCGCAGAATAGCTTTTGTGTAGAAAACAGTAACTCTTGTTAGGAACGAAAGAAAACACAGAGCCCCAGATTTTATGTTGTCCTGGAGAGCTTGCAGAGCACTGGGGAAAGGCAGGCAGAGAATTCCCTGCTAGCACCTCCTCTGTGCCTGGGAAGCAGAAGTGTTCACATTGCTTCGCAGAATCGCTTTTGTGCAGAAAACAGTAACACTTGTTCAGAACGAAAGAAAGCACAGAGCCCCAGATTTTATGCTGTCCTGGAGAGCTTGCAGAGCACTGGGGAAAGGCAGGCAGAGAATTCCCTGCTAGCACCTTCTCTGTGCCTGGGAAGCAGAAGTGTTCACATTGCTTCGCAGAATCGCTTTTGTGCAGAAAACAGTAACACTTGTTCAGAACGAAAGAAAGCACAGAGCCCCAGATTTTATGCTGTCCTGGAGAGCTTGCAGAGCACTGGGGAAAGGCAGGCAGAGAATTCCCTGCTAGCACCTTCTCTGTGCCTGTTCACATTGCTTCGCAGAATCGCTTTTGTGCAGAAAACACTAACATTTGTTCAGAACAAAAGAAAGCAAAGAGTCCCAGATTTTATGCTGTACTGGAGAGCTTGCAGAGCACTGGGGAAAGGCAGGCAGAGAATTCCCTGCTAGCACCTTCTCTGTGCCTGGGAAGCAAAAGTCTTCACATTGCTTCGCAGAATCGCTTTTGTGCAGAAAACACTAACACTTGTTCAGAACGAAAGAAAGCACAGAGCCCCAGATTTTATGTTGTCCTCTAGAGCTTGCAGAGCACTGGGGAAAGGCAGGCAGAGAATTCCCTGCTAGCACCTTCTCTGTGCCTGGGAAGCAGAAGTGTTCACATTGCTTCGCAGAATCACTTTTGTGCAGAAAACAGTAACACTTGTTCAGAACAAAAGAAAGCACAGAGCCCCAGATTTTATGCTGTCCTGGAGAGCTTGCAGAGCACTGGGGAAAGGCAGGCAGAGAATTCCCTGCTAGCACCTTCTCTGTGCCTGGGAAGCAGAAGTGTTCACATTGCTTCGCAGAATCGCTTTTGTGCAGAAAACAGTAACACTTGTTCAGAACAAAAGAAAGCACAGAGCCCCAGATTTTATGTTGTCCAGGAGAGCTTGCAGAGCACTGGGGAAAGGCAGGCAGAGAATTCCCTGCTAGCACCTTCTCTGTGCCTGGGAAGCAGAAGTGTTCACATTGCTTCGCAGAATCGCTTTTGTGCAGAAAACACTAACACTTGTTCAGAACGAAAGAAAGCACAGAGCCCCAGATTTTATGCTGTCCTGGAGAGCTTGCAGAGCACTGGGGAAAGGCAGGCAGAGAATTCCCTGCTAGCACCTTCTCTGTGCCTGGGAAGCAAAAGTGTTCACATTGCTTCGCAGAATCGCTTTTGTGCAGAAAACACTAACACTTGTTCAGAACGAAAGAAAGCACAGAGCCCCAGATTTTATGTTGTCCTCTAGAGCTTGCAGAGCACTGGGGAAAGGCAGGCAGAGAATTCCCTGCTAGCACCTTCTCTGTGCCTGGGAAGCAAAAGTGTTCACATTGCTTCGCAGAATCGCTTTTGTGCAGAAAACAGTAACACTTGTTCAGAACAAAAGAAAGCACAGAGCCCCAGATTTTATGCTGTCCTGGAGAGCTTGCAGAGCACTGGGGAAAGGCAGGCAGAGAATTCCCTGCTAGCACCTTCTCTGTGCCTGGGAAGCAGAAGTGTTCACATTGCTTCGCAGAATCACTTTTGTGCAGAAAACAGTAACACTTGTTCAGAACGAAAGAAAACACAGAGCCCCAGATTTTATGCTGTCCTGGAGAGCTTGCAGAGCACTGGGGAAAGGCAGGCAGAGAATTCCCTGCTAGCACCTTCTCTGTGCCTGGGAAGCAAAAGTGTTCACATCGCTTCGCAGAATCGCTTTTGTGCAGAAAACAGTAACACTTGTTCAGAACAAAAGAAAGCACAGAGCCCCAGATTTTATGCTGTCCTGGAGAGCTTGCAGAGCACTGGGGAAAGGCAGGCAGAGCATTCCCTGCTAGCACCTTCTCTGTGCCTGGGAAGCAGAAGTGTTCACATTGCTTCGCAGAATCACTTTTGTGCAGAAAACAGTAACACTTGTTCAGAACGAAAGAAAGCACAGAGCCCCAGATTTGCTGTTGTCCTGGAGAGCTTGCAGAGCACTGGGGAAAGGCAGGCAGAGAATTCCCTGCTAGCACCTTCTCTGTGCCTGGGAAGCAAAAGTGTTCACATTGCTTCGCAGAATCGCTTTTGTGCAGAACACACTAACACTTGTTCAGAACGAAAGAAAGCACAGAGCCCCAGATTTTATGCTGTCCTGGAGAGCTTGCAGAGCACTGGGGAAAAGCAGGAAGAGAATTCCCTGCTAGCACCTTCTCTGTGCCTGGGAAGCAGAAGTGTTCACATTGCTTCGCAGAATCGCTTTTGTGCAGAAAACAGTAACACTTGTTCAGAACAAAAGAAAGCAGAGAGCCCCAGATTTTATGCTGTCCTGGAGAGCTTGCAGAGCACTGGGGAAAGGCAGGCAGAGAATTCCCTGCTAGCACCTTCTCTGTGCCTGGGAAGCAGAAGTGTTCACATCGCTTCGCAGAATCGCTTTTGTGCAGAAAACAGTAACACTTGTTCAGAACAAAAGAAAGCACAGAGCCCCAGATTTTATGCTGTCCTGGAGAGCTTGCAGAGCACTGGGGAAAGGCAGGCAGAGAATTCCCTGCTAGCACCTGCTCTGTGCCTGGGAAGCAGAAGTGTTCACATTGCTTCGCAGAATCACTTTTGTGCAGAAAACAGTAACACTTGTTCAGAACGAAAGAAAGCACAGAGCCCCAGATTTGCTGTTGTCCTGGAGAGCTTGCAGAGCACTGGGGAAAGGCAGGCAGAGAATTCCCTGCTAGCACCTTCTCTGTGCCTGGGAAGCAGAAGTGTTCACATTGCTTCGCAGAATGGCTTTTGTGCAGAAAACAGTAACACTTGTTGAGAACAAAAGAAAGCACAGAGCCCCAGATTTTATGTTGTCCTCTAGAGCTTGCAGAGCACTGGGGAAAGGCAGGCAGAGAATTCCCTGCTAGCACCTTCTCTGTGCCTGGGAAGCAGAAGTGTTCACATTGCTTCGCAGAATCGCTTTTGTGCAGAAAACAGTAACTCTTGTTAGGAACGAAAGAAAACACAGAGCCCCAGATTTTATGTTGTCCTGGAGAGCTTGCAGAGCACTGGGGAAAGGCAGGCAGAGAATTCCCTGCTAGCACCTTCTCTGTGCCTGGGAAGCAGAAGTGTTCACATTGCTTCGCAGAATAGCTTTTGTGTAGAAAACAGTAACTCTTGTTAGGAACGAAAGAAAACACAGAGCCCCAGATTTTATGTTGTCCTGGAGAGCTTGCAGAGCACTGGGGAAAGGCAGGCAGAGAATTCCCTGCTAGCACCTCCTCTGTGCCTGGGAAGCAGAAGTGTTCACATTGCTTCGCAGAATCGCTTTTGTGCAGAAAACAGTAACACTTGTTCAGAACGAAAGAAAGCACAGAGCCCCAGATTTTATGCTGTCCTGGAGAGCTTGCAGAGCACTGGGGAAAGGCAGGCAGAGAATTCCCTGCTAGCACCTTCTCTGTGCCTGGGAAGCAGAAGTGTTCACATTGCTTCGCAGAATCGCTTTTGTGCAGAAAACAGTAACACTTGTTCAGAACGAAAGAAAGCACAGAGCCCCAGATTTTATGCTGTCCTGGAGAGCTTGCAGAGCACTGGGGAAAGGCAGGCAGAGAATTCCCTGCTAGCACCTTCTCTGTGCCTGTTCACATTGCTTCGCAGAATCGCTTTTGTGCAGAAAACACTAACATTTGTTCAGAACAAAAGAAAGCAAAGAGTCCCAGATTTTATGCTGTACTGGAGAGCTTGCAGAGCACTGGGGAAAGGCAGGCAGAGAATTCCCTGCTAGCACCTTCTCTGTGCCTGGGAAGCAAAAGTCTTCACATTGCTTCGCAGAATCGCTTTTGTGCAGAAAACACTAACACTTGTTCAGAACGAAAGAAAGCACAGAGCCCCAGATTTTATGTTGTCCTCTAGAGCTTGCAGAGCACTGGGGAAAGGCAGGCAGAGAATTCCCTGCTAGCACCTTCTCTGTGCCTGGGAAGCAGAAGTGTTCACATTGCTTCGCAGAATCACTTTTGTGCAGAAAACAGTAACACTTGTTCAGAACAAAAGAAAGCACAGAGCCCCACATTTGATGCTGTCCTGGAGAGCTTGCAGAGCACTGGGGAAAGGCAGGCAGAGAATTCCCTGCTAGCACCTCCTCTGTGCCTGGGAAGCAGAAGTGTTCACATTGCTTCGCAGAATCGCTTTTGTGCAGAAAACAGTAACACTTGTTCAGAACGAAAGAAAGCACAGAGCCACAGATTTTATGCTGTCCTGGAGAGCTTGCAGAGCACTGGGGAAAGGCAGGCAGAGAATTCCCTGCTAGCACCTTCTCTGTGCCTGTTCACATTGCTTCGCAGAATCGCTTTTGTGCAGAAAACACTAACATTTGTTCAGAACAAAAGAAAGCAAAGAGTCCCAGATTTTATGCTGTACTGGAGAGCTTGCAGAGCACTGGGGAAAGGCAGGCAGAGAATTCCCTGCTAGCACCTTCTCTGTGCCTGGGAAGCAGAAGTGTTCACATTGCTTCGCAGAATCACTTTTGTGCAGAAAACAGTAACACTTGTTCAGAACAAAAGAAAGCACAGAGCCCCAGATTTTATGCTGTCCTGGAGAGCTTGCAGAGCACTGGGGAAAGGCAGGCAGAGAATTCCCTGCTAGCACCTTCTCTGTGCCTGGGAAGCAAAAGTGTTCACATTGCTTCGCAGAATCGCTTTTGTGCAGAAAACAGTAACACTTGTTCAGAACAAAAGAAAGCACAGAGCCCCAGATTTTATGTTGTCCAGGAGAGCTTGCAGAGCACTGGGGAAAGGCAGGCAGAGAATTCCCTGCTAGCACCTTCTCTGTGCCTGGGAAGCAGAAGTGTTCACATTGCTTCGCAGAATCGCTTTTGTGCAGAAAACACTAACACTTGTTCAGAACGAAAGAAAGCACAGAGCCCCAGATTTTATGCTGTCCTGGAGAGCTTGCAGAGCACTGGGGAAAGGCAGGCAGAGAATTCCCTGCTAGCACCTTCTCTGTGCCTGGGAAGCAAAAGTGTTCACATTGCTTCGCAGAATCGCTTTTGTGCAGAAAACACTAACACTTGTTCAGAACGAAAGAAAGCACAGAGCCCCAGATTTTATGTTGTCCTCTAGAGCTTGCAGAGCACTGGGGAAAGGCAGGCAGAGAATTCCCTGCTAGCACCTTCTCTGTGCCTGGGAAGCAGAATTGTTCACATTGCTTCGCAGAATCGCTTTTGTGCAGAAAACAGTAACACTTGTTCAGAACAAAAGAAAGCACAGAGCCCCAGATTTTATGTTGTCCTCTAGAGCTTGCAGAGCACTGGGGAAAGGCAGGCAGAGAATTCCCTGCTAGCACCTTCTCTGTGCCTGGGAAGCAAAAGTGTTCACATTGCTTCGCAGAATCGCTTTTGTGCAGAAAACAGTAACACTTGTTCAGAACAAAAGAAAGCACAGAGCCCCAGATTTTATGCTGTCCTGGAGAGCTTGCAGAGCACTGGGGAAAGGCAGGCAGAGAATTCCCTGCTAGCACCTTCTCTGTGCCTGGGAAGCAGAAGTGTTCACATTGCTTCGCAGAATCACTTTTGTGCAGAAAACAGTAACACTTGTTCAGAACGAAAGAAAACACAGAGCCCCAGATTTTATGCTGTCCTGGAGAGCTTGCAGAGCACTGGGGAAAGGCAGGCAGAGACTTCCCTGCTAGCACCTTCTCTGTGCCTGGGAAGCAAAAGTGTTCACATCGCTTCGCAGAATCGCTTTTGTGCAGAAAACAGTAACACTTGTTCAGAACAAAAGAAAGCACAGAGCCCCAGATTTTATGCTGTCCTGGAGAGCTTGCAGAGCACTGGGGAAAGGCAGGCAGAGAATTCCCTGCTAGCACCTTCTCTGTGCCTGGGAAGCAGAAGTGTTCACATTGCTTCGCAGAATCACTTTTGTGCAGAAAACAGTAACACTTGTTCAGAACGAAAGAAAGCACAGAGCCCCAGATTTGCTGTTGTCCTGGAGAGCTTGCAGAGCACTGGGGAAAGGCAGGCAGAGAATTCCCTGCTAGCACCTTCTCTGTGCCTGGGAAGCAAAAGTGTTCACATTGCTTCGCAGAATCGCTTTTGTGCAGAAAACACTAACACTTGTTCAGAACGAAAGAAAGCACAGAGCCCCAGATTTTATGCTGTCATGGAGAGCTTGCAGAGCACTGGGGAAAGGCAGGCAGAGAATTCCCTGCTAGCACCTTCTCTGTGCCTGGGAAGCAGAAGTGTTCACATTGCTTCGCAGAATCGCTTTTGTGCAGAAAACAGTAACACTTGTTCAGAACAAAAGAAAGCAGAGAGCCCCAGATTTTATGCTGTCCTGGAGAGCTTGCAGAGCACTGGGGAAAGGCAGGCAGAGAATTCCCTGCTAGCACCTTCTCTGTGCCTGGGAAGCAGAAGTGTTCACATTGCTTCGCAGAATCGCTTTTGTGCAGAAAACAGTAACACTTGTTCAGAACAAAAGAAAGCACAGAGCCCCAGATTTTATGTTGTCCTCTAGAGCTTGCAGAGCACTGGGGAAAGGCAGGCAGAGAATTCCCTGCTAGCACCTTCTCTGTGCCTGGGAAGCAGAAGTGTTCACATTGCTTCGCAGAATAGCTTTTGTGCAGAAAACAGTAACTCTTGTTAGGAACGAAAGAAAACACAGAGCCCCAGATTTTATGTTGTCCTGGAGAGCTTGCAGAGCACTGGGGAAAGGCAGGCAGAGAATTCCCTGCTAGCACCTCCTCTGTGCCTGGGAAGCAGAAGTGTTCACATTGCTTCGCAGAATCGCTTTTGTGCAGAAAACAGTAACACTTGTTCAGAACGAAAGAAAGCACAGAGCCCCAGATTTTATGCTGTCCTGGAGAGCTTGCAGAGCACTGGGGAAAGGCAGGCAGAGAATTCCCTGCTAGCACCTTCTCTGTGCCTGGGAAGCAGAAGTGTTCACATTGCTTCGCAGAATCACTTTTGTGCAGAAAACAGTAACACTTGTTCAGAACGAAAGAAAGCACAGAGCCCCAGATTTGCTGTTGTCCTGGAGAGCTTGCAGAGCACTGGGGAAAGGCAGGCAGAGAATTCCCTGCTAGCACCTTCTCTGTGCCTGGGAAGCAGAAGTGTTCACATTGCTTCGCAGAATCGCTTTTGTGCAGAAAACAGTAACACTTGTTCAGAACGAAAGAAAGCACAGAGCCCCAGATTTTATGCTGTCCTGGAGAGCTTGCAGAGCACTGGGGAAAGGCAGGCAGAGAATTCCCTGCTAGCACCTTCTCTGTGCCTGTTCACATTGCTTCGCAGAATCGCTTTTGTGCAGAAAACACTAACATTTGTTCAGAACAAAAGAAAGCAAAGAGTCCCAGATTTTATGCTGTACTGGAGAGCTTGCAGAGCACTGGGGAAAGGCAGGCAGAGAATTCCCTGCTAGCACCTTCTCTGTGCCTGGGAAGCAGAAGTGTTCACATTGCTTCGCAGAATCACTTTTGTGCAGAAAACAGTAACACTTGTTCAGAACAAAAGAAAGCACAGAGCCCCAGATTTTATGCTGTCCTGGAGAGCTTGCAGAGCACTGGGGAAAGGCAGGCAGAGAATTCCCTGCTAGCACCTTCTCTGTGCCTGGGAAGCAAAAGTGTTCACATTGCTTCGCAGAATCGCTTTTGTGCAGAAAACAGTAACACTTGTTCAGAACAAAAGAAAGCACAGAGCCCCAGATTTTATGTTGTCCAGGAGAGCTTGCAGAGCACTGGGGAAAGGCAGGCAGAGAATTCCCTGCTAGCACCTTCTCTGTGCCTGGGAAGCAGAAGTGTTCACATTGCTTCGCAGAATCGCTTTTGTGCAGAAAACACTAACACTTGTTCAGAACGAAAGAAAGCACAGAGCCCCAGATTTTATGCTGTCCTGGAGAGCTTGCAGAGCACTGGGGAAAGGCAGGCAGAGAATTCCCTGCTAGCACCTTCTCTGTGCCTGGGAAGCAAAAGTGTTCACATTGCTTCGCAGAATCGCTTTTGTGCAGAAAACACTAACACTTGTTCAGAACGAAAGAAAGCACAGAGCCCCAGATTTTATGTTGTCCTCTAGAGCTTGCAGAGCACTGGGGAAAGGCAGGCAGAGAATTCCCTGCTAGCACCTTCTCTGTGCCTGGGAAGCAGAATTGTTCACATTGCTTCGCAGAATCGCTTTTGTGCAGAAAACAGTAACACTTGTTCAGAACAAAAGAAAGCACAGAGCCCCAGATTTTATGTTGTCCTCTAGAGCTTGCAGAGCACTGGGGAAAGGCAGGCAGAGAATTCCCTGCTAGCACCTTCTCTGTGCCTGGGAAGCAAAAGTGTTCACATTGCTTCGCAGAATCGCTTTTGTGCAGAAAACAGTAACACTTGTTCAGAACAAAAGAAAGCACAGAGCCCCAGATTTTATGCTGTCCTGGAGAGCTTGCAGAGCACTGGGGAAAGGCAGGCAGAGAATTCCCTGCTAGCACCTTCTCTGTGCCTGGGAAGCAGAAGTGTTCACATTGCTTCGCAGAATCACTTTTGTGCAGAAAACAGTAACACTTGTTCAGAACGAAAGAAAGCACAGAGCCCCAGATTTTATGCTGTCCTGGAGAGCTTGCAGAGCACTGGGGAAAGGCAGGCAGAGAATTCCCTGCTAGCACCTTCTCTGTGCCTGGGAAGCAAAAGTGTTCACATTGCTTCGCAGAATCGCTTTTGTGCAGAAAACACTAACACTTGTTCAGAACGAAAGAAAGCACAGAGCCCCAGATTTTATGCTGTCATGGAGAGCTTGCAGAGCACTGGGGAAAAGCAGGAAGAGAATTCCCTGCTAGCACCTTCTCTGTGCCTGGGAAGCAGAAGTGTTCACATTGCTTCGCAGAATCGCTTTTGTGCAGAAAACAGTAACACTTGTTCAGAACAAAAGAAAGCAGAGAGCCCCAGATTTTATGCTGTCCTGGAGAGCTTGCAGAGCACTGGGGAAAGGCAGGCAGAGAATTCCCTGCTAGCACCTTCTCTGTGCCTGGGAAGCAGAAGTGTTCACATTGCTTCGCAGAATCGCTTTTGTGCAGAAAACAGTAACACTTGTTCAGAACAAAAGAAAGCACAGAGCCCCAGATTTTATGTTGTCCTCTAGAGCTTGCAGAGCACTGGGGAAAGGCAGGCAGAGAATTCCCTGCTAGCACCTTCTCTGTGCCTGGGAAGCAGAAGTGTTCACATTGCTTCGCAGAATCGCTTTTGTGCAGAAAACAGTAACTCTTGTTAGGAACGAAAGAAAACACAGAGCCCCAGATTTTATGTTGTCCTGGAGAGCTTGCAGAGCACTGGGGAAAGGCAGGCAGAGAATTCCCTGCTAGCACCTTCTCTGTGCCTGGGAAGCAGAAGTGTTCACATTGCTTCGCAGAATAGCCTTTGTGCAGAAAACTGTAACTCTTGTTAGGAACGAAAGAAAACACAGAGCCCCAGATTTTATGTTGTCCTGGAGAGCTTGCAGAGCACTGGGGAAAGGCAGGCAGAGAATTCCCTGCTAGCACCTCCTCTGTGCCTGGGAAGCAGAAGTGTTCACATTGCTTCGCAGAATCGCTTTTGTGCAGAAAACAGTAACACTTGTTCAGAACGAAAGAAAGCACAGAGCCCCAGATTTTATGCTGTCCTGGAGAGCTTGCAGAGCACTGGGGAAAGGCAGGCAGAGAATTCCCTGCTAGCACCTTCTCTGTGCCTGGGAAGCAGAAGTGTTCACATTGCTTCGCAGAATCGCTTTTGTGCAGAAAACAGTAACACTTGTTCAGAACGAAAGAAAGCACAGAGCCCCAGATTTTATGCTGTCCTGGAGAGCTTGCAGAGCACTGGGGAAAGGCAGGCAGAGAATTCCCTGCTAGCACCTTCTCTGTGCCTGTTCACATTGCTTCGCAGAATCGCTTTTGTGCAGAAAACAGTAACACTTGTTCAGAACAAAAGAAAGCACAGAGCCCCAGATTTTATGCTGTCCTGGAGAGCTTGCAGAGCACTGGGGAAAGGCAGGCAGAGAATTCCCTGCTAGCACCTTCTCTGTGCCTGGGAAGCAGAAGTGTTCACATTGCTTCGCAGAATCACTTTTGTGCAGAAAACAGTAACACTTGTTCAGAACGAAAGAAAACACAGAGCCCCAGATTTTATGCTGTCCTGGAGAGCTTGCAGAGCACTGGGGAAAGGCAGGCAGAGAATTCCCTGCTAGCACCTTCTCTGTGCCTGGGAAGCAAAAGTGTTCACATTGCTTCGCAGAATCGCTTTTGTGCAGAAAACACTAACACTTGTTCAGAACGAAAGAAAGCACAGAGCCCCAGATTTTATGCTGTCCTGGAGAGCTTGCAGAGCACTGGGGAAAAGCAGGAAGAGAATTCCCTGCTAGCACCTTCTCTGTGCCTGGGAAGCAGAAGTGTTCACATTGCTTCGCAGAATCGCTTTTGTGCAGAAAACAGTAACACTTGTTCAGAACAAAAGAAAGCAGAGAGCCCCAGATTTTATGCTGTCCTGGAGAGCTTGCAGAGCACTGGGGAAAGGCAGGCAGAGAATTCCCTGCTAGCACCTTCTCTGTGCCTGGGAAGCAGAAGTGTTCACATTGCTTCGCAGAATCGCTTTTGTGCAGAAAACAGTAACACTTGTTCAGAACAAAAGAAAGCACAGAGCCCCAGATTTTATGTTGTCCTCTAGAGCTTGCAGAGCACTGGGGAAAGGCAGGCAGAGAATTCCCTGCTAGCACCTTCTCTGTGCCTGGGAAGCAGAAGTGTTCACATTGCTTCGCAGAATTGCTTTTGTGCAGAAAACAGTAACTCTTGTTAGGAACGAAAGAAAACACAGAGCCCCAGATTTTATGTTGTCCTGGAGAGCTTGCAGAGCACTGGGGAAAGGCAGGCAGAGAATTCCCTGCTAGCACCTTCTCTGTGCCTGGGAAGCAGAAGTGTTCACATTGCTTCGCAGAATAGCCTTTGTGCAGAAAACTGTAACTCTTGTTAGGAACGAAAGAAAACACAGAGCCCCAGATTTTATGTTGTCCTGGAGAGCTTGCAGAGCACTGGGGAAAGGCAGGCAGAGAATTCCCTGCTAGCACCTCCTCTGTGCCTGGGAAGCAGAAGTGTTCACATTGCTTCGCAGAATCGCTTTTGTGCAGAAAACAGTAACACTTGTTCAGAACGAAAGAAAGCACAGAGCCCCAGATTTTATGCTGTCCTGGAGAGCTTGCAGAGCACTGGGGAAAGGCAGGCAGAGAATTCCCTGCTAGCACCTTCTCTGTGCCTGGGAAGCAGAAGTGTTCACATTGCTTCGCAGAATCGCTTTTGTGCAGAAAACAGTAACACTTGTTCAGAACGAAAGAAAGCACAGAGCCCCAGATTTTATGCTGTCCTGGAGAGCTTGCAGAGCACTGGGGAAAGGCAGGCAGAGAATTCCCTGCTAGCACCTTCTCTGTGCCTGTTCACATTGCTTCGCAGAATCGCTTTTGTGCAGAAAACAGAAACACTTGTTCAGAACAAAAGAAAGCACAGAGCCCCAGATTTTATGTTGTCCTCTAGAGCTTGCAGAGCACTGGGGAAAGGCAGGCAGAGAATTCCCTGCTAGCACCTTCTCTGTGCCTGGGAAGCAAAAGTGTTCACATTGCTTCGCAGAATCGCTTTTGTGCAGAAAACAGTAACACTTGTTCAGAACAAAAGAAAGCACAGAGCCCCAGATTTTATGCTGTTGTCCTGGAGAGCTTGCAGAGCACTGGGGAAAGGCAGGCAGAGAATTCCCTGCTAGCACCTTCTCTGTGCCTGGGAAGCAGAAGTGTTCACATTGCTTCGCAGAATCACTTTTGTGCAGAAAACAGTAACACTTGTTCAGAACGAAAGAAAACACAGAGCCCCAGATTTTATGCTGTCCTGGAGAGCTTGCAGAGCACTGGGGAAAGGCAGGCAGAGAATTCCCTGCTAGCACCTTCTCTGTGCCTGGGAAGCAGAAGTGTTCACATCGCTTCGCAGAATCGCTTTTGTGCAGAAAACAGTAACACTTGTTCAGAACAAAAGAAAGCACAGAGCCCCAGATTTGCTGTTGTCCTGGAGAGCTTGCAGAGCACTGGGGAAAGGCAGGCAGAGAATTCCCTGCTAGCACCTTCTCTGTGCCTGGGAAGCAGAAGTGTTCACATTGCTTCGCAGAATCGCTTTTGTGCAGAAAACAGTAACACTTGTTCAGAACAAAAGAAAGCACAGAGCCCCAGATTTTATGCTGTCCTGGAGAGCTTGCAGAGCACTGGGGAAAGGCAGGCAGAGAATTCCCTGCTAGCACCTTCTCTGTGCCTGGGAAGCAGAAGTGTTCACATTGCTTCGCAGAATCGCTTTTGTGCAGAAAACAGTAACTCTTGTTAGGAACGAAAGAAAACACAGAGCCCCAGATTTTATGTTGTCCTGGAGAGCTTGCAGAGCACTGGGGAAAGGCAGGCAGAGAATTCCCTGCTAGCACCTTCTCTGTGCCTGGGAAGCAGAAGTGTTCACATTGCTTCGCAGAATCGCTTTTGTGCAGAAAACAGTAACACTTGTTCAGAACGAAAGAAAGCACAGAGCCCCAGATTTTATGCTGTCCTGGAGAGCTTGCAGAGCACTGGGGAAAGGCAGGCAGAGAATTCCCTGCTAGCACCTTCTCTGTGCCTGGGAAGCAGAAGTGTTCACATTGCTTCGCAGAATCACTTTTGTGCAGAAAACAGTAACACTTGTTCAGAACGAAAGAAAGCACAGAGCCCCAGATTTTATGCTGTCCTGGAGAGCTTGCAGAGCACTGGGGAAAGGCAGGCAGAGAATTCCCTGCTAGCACCTTCTCTGTGCCTGGGAAGCAGAAGTGTTCACATTGCTTCGCAGAATCGCTTTTGTGCAGAAAACAGTAACACTTGTTCAGAACGAAAGAAAGCACAGAGCCCCAGATTTTATGCTGTCCTGGAGAGCTTGCAGAGCACTGGGGAAAGGCAGGCAGAGAATTCCCTGCTAGCACCTTCTCTGTGCCTGTTCACATTGCTTCGCAGAATCGCTTTTGTGCAGAAAACACTAACATTTGTTCAGAACAAAAGAAAGCAAAGAGTCCCAGATTTTATGCTGTACTGGAGAGCTTGCAGAGCACTGGGGAAAGGCAGGCAGAGAATTCCCTGCTAGCACCTTCTCTGTGCCTGGGAAGCAGAAGTGTTCACATTGCTTCGCAGAATCGCTTTTGTGCAGAAAACAGTAACACTTGTTCAGAACAAAAGAAAGCACAGAGCCCCACATTTGATGCTGTCCTGGAGAGCTTGCAGAGCACTGGGGAAAGGCAGGCAGAGAATTCCCTGCTAGCACCTTCTCTGTGCCTGGGAAGCAGAAGTGTTCACATTGCTTCGCAGAATCGCTTTTGTGCAGAAAACAGTAACACTTGTTCAGAACGAAAGAAAGCACAGAGCCCCAGATTTTATGCTGTCCTGGAGAGCTTGCAGAGCACTGGGGAAAGGCAGGCAGAGAATTCCCTGCTAGCACCTTCTCTGTGCCTGGGAAGCAGAAGTGTTCACATTGCTTCGCAGAATCGCTTTTGTGCAGAAAACAGTAACACTTGTTCAGAACAAAAGAAAGCACAGAGCCCCAGATTTTATGTTGTCCTCTAGAGCTTGCAGAGCACTGGGGAAAGGCAGGCAGAGAATTCCCTGCTAGCACCTTCTCTGTGCCTGGGAAACAGAAGTGTTCACATTGCTTCGCAGAATCGCTTTTGTGCAGAAAACACTAACACTTGTTCAGAACAAAAGAAAGCACAGAGCCCCAGATTTTATGCTGTCCTGGAGAGCTTGCAGAGCACTGGGGAAAGGCAGGCAGAGAATTCCCTGCTAGCACCTTCTCTGTGCCTGGGAAGCAGAAGTGTTCACATTGCTTCGCAGAATCGCTTTTGTGCAGAAAACAGTAACTCTTGTTAGGAACGAAAGAAAACACAGAGCCCCAGATTTGCTGTTGTCCTGGAGAGCTTGCAGAGCACTGGGGAAAGGCAGGCAGAGAATTCCCTGCTAGCACCTTCTCTGTGCCTGGGAAGCAGAAGTGTTCACATTGCTTCGCAGAATAGCTTTTGTGCAGAAAACAGTAACTCTTGTTAGGAACGAAAGAAAACACAGAGCCCCAGATTTTATGTTGTCCTGGAGAGCTTGCAGAGCACTGGGGAAAGGCAGGCAGAGAATTCCCTGCTAGCACCTCCTCTGTGCCTGGGAAGCAGAAGTGTTCACATTGCTTCGCAGAATCGCTTTTGTGCAGAAAACAGTAACACTTGTTCAGAACGAAAGAAAGCACAGAGCCCCAGATTTTATGCTGTCCTGGAGAGCTTGCAGAGCACTGGGGAAAGGCAGGCAGAGAATTCCCTGCTAGCACCTTCTCTGTGCCTGGGAAGCAGAAGTGTTCACATTGCTTCGCAGAATCACTTTTGTGCAGAAAACAGTAACACTTGTTCAGAACGAAAGAAAGCACAGAGCCCCAGATTTTATGCTGTCCTGGAGAGCTTGCAGAGCACTGGGGA
This sequence comes from Strix uralensis, assembly GCF_047716275.1. NCBI lineage: Eukaryota > Metazoa > Chordata > Aves > Strigiformes > Strigidae > Strix > Strix uralensis. The sequence goes on along the minus strand of NC_134005.1, from coordinate 414,782 downwards.
AAGGCAGGCAGAGAATTCCCTGCTAGCACCTTCTCTGTGCCTGGGAAGCAGAAGTGTTCACATTGCTTCGCAGAATCGCTTTTGTGCAGAAAACAGTAACACTTGTTCAGAACGAAAGAAAGCACAGAGCCCCAGATTTTATGCTGTCCTGGAGAGCTTGCAGAGCACTGGGGAAAGGCAGGCAGAGAATTCCCTGCTAGCACCTTCTCTGTGCCTGGGAAGCAAAAGTGTTCACATTGCTTCGCAGAATCGCTTTTGTGCAGAAAACAGTAACTCTTGTTAGGAACGAAAGAAAACACAGAGCCCCAGATTTTATGTTGTCCTGGAGAGCTTGCAGAGCACTGGGGAAAGGCAGGCAGAGAATTCCCTGCTAGCACCTTCTCTGTGCCTGGGAAGCAGAAGTGTTCACATTGCTTCGCAGAATAGCTTTTGTGCAGAAAACAGTAACTCTTGTTAGGAACGAAAGAAAACACAGAGCCCCAGATTTTATGTTGTCCTGGAGAGCTTGCAGAGCACTGGGGAAAGGCAGGCAGAGAATTCCCTGCTAGCACCTCCTCTGTGCCTGGGAAGCAGAAGTGTTCACATTGCTTCGCAGAATCGCTTTTGTGCAGAAAACACTAACACTTGTTCAGAACGAAAGAAAGCACAGAGCCGCAGATTTTATGCTGTCCTGGAGAGCTTGCAGAGCACTGGGGAAAGGCAGGCAGAGAATTCCCTGCTAGCACCTTCTCTGTGCCTGGGAAGCAGAAGTGTTCACATTGCTTCGCAGAATCACTTTTGTGCAGAAAACAGTAACACTTGTTCAGAACAAAAGAAAGCACAGAGCCCCAGATTTGCTGTTGTCCTGGAGAGCTTGCAGAGCACTGGGGAAAGGCAGGCAGACAATTCCCTGCTAGCACCTTCTCTGTGCCTGTTCACATTGCTTCGCAGAATCGCTTTTGTGCAGAAAACACTAACATTTGTTCAGAACAAAAGAAAGCAAAGAGTCCCAGATTTTATGCTGTACTGGAGAGCTTGCAGAGCACTGGGGAAAGGCAGGCAGAGAATTCCCTGCTAGCACCTTCTCTGTGCCTGGGAAGCAGAAGTGTTCACATTGCTTCGCAGAATCACTTTTGTGCAGAAAACAGTAACACTTGTTCAGAACAAAAGAAAGCACAGAGCCCCAGATTTGCTGTTGTCCTGGAGAGCTTGCAGAGCACTGGGGAAAGGCAGGCAGAGAATTCCCTGCTAGCACCTTCTCTGTGCCTGTTCACATTGCTTCGCAGAATCGCTTTTGTGCAGAAAACAGTAACACTTGTTCAGAACGAAAGAAAACACAGAGCCCCAGATTTTATGCTGTCCTGGAGAGCTTGCAGAGCACTGGGGAAAGGCAGGCAGAGAATTCCCTGCTAGCACCTTCTCTGTGCCTGGGAAGCAGAAGTGTTCACATCGCTTCGCAGAATCGCTTTTGTGCAGAAAACAGTAACACTTGTTCAGAACAAAAGAAAGCACAGAGCCCCAGATTTTATGCTGTCCTGGAGAGCTTGCAGAGCACTGGGGAAAGGCAGGCAGAGAATTCCCTGCTAGCACCTTCTCTGTGCCTGGGAAGCAGAAGTGTTCACATTGCTTCGCAGAATCACTTTTGTGCAGAAAACAGTAACACTTGTTCAGAACGAAAGAAAGCACAGAGCCCCAGATTTGCTGTTGTCCTGGAGAGCTTGCAGAGCACTGGGGAAAGGCAGGCAGAGAATTCCCTGCTAGCACCTTCTCTGTGCCTGGGAAGCAGAAGTGTTCACATTGCTTCGCAGAATCGCTTTTGTGCAGAAAACAGTAACACTTGTTCAGAACAAAAGAAAGCACAGAGCCCCAGATTTTATGCTGTCCTGGAGAGCTTGCAGAGCACTGGGGAAAGGCAGGCAGAGAATTCCCTGCTAGCACCTTCTCTGTGCCTGGGAAGCAGAAGTGTTCACATTGCTTCGCAGAATCACTTTTGTGCAGAAAACAGTAACACTTGTTCAGAACGAAAGAAAGCACAGAGCCCCAGATTTTATGCTGTCCTGGAGAGCTTGCAGAGCACTGGGGAAAGGCAGGCAGAGAATTCCCTGCTAGCACCTTCTCTGTGCCTGGGAAGCAGAAGTGTTCACATTGCTTCGCAGAATCGCTTTTGTGCAGAAAACAGTAACTCTTGTTAGGAACGAAAGAAAGCACAGAGCCCCAGATTTTATGCTGTCCTGGAGAGCTTGCAGAGCACTGGGGAAAGGCAGGCAGAGAATTCCCTGCTAGCACCTTCTCTGTGCCTGTTCACATTGCTTCGCAGAATCGCTTTTGTGCAGAAAACACTAACATTTGTTCAGAACAAAAGAAAGCAAAGAGTCCCAGATTTTATGCTGTACTGGAGAGCTTGCAGAGCACTGGGGAAAGGCAGGCAGAGAATTCCCTGCTAGCACCTTCTCTGTGCCTGGGAAGCAGAAGTGTTCACATTGCTTCGCAGAATCACTTTTGTGCAGAAAACAGTAACACTTGTTCAGAACAAAAGAAAGCACAGAGCCCCAGATTTGCTGTTGTCCTGGAGAGCTTGCAGAGCACTGGGGAAAGGCAGGCAGAGAATTCCCTGCTAGCACCTTCTCTGTGCCTGTTCACATTGCTTCGCAGAATCGCTTTTGTGCAGAAAACAGTAACACTTGTTCAGAACGAAAGAAAACACAGAGCCCCAGATTTTATGCTGTCCTGGAGAGCTTGCAGAGCACTGGGGAAAGGCAGGCAGAGAATTCCCTGCTAGCACCTTCTCTGTGCCTGGGAAGCAGAAGTGTTCACATCGCTTCGCAGAATCGCTTTTGTGCAGAAAACAGTAACACTTGTTCAGAACAAAAGAAAGCACAGAGCCCCAGATTTTATGCTGTCCTGGAGAGCTTGCAGAGCACTGGGGAAAGGCAGGCAGAGAATTCCCTGCTAGCACCTTCTCTGTGCCTGGGAAGCAGAAGTGTTCACATTGCTTCGCAGAATCACTTTTGTGCAGAAAACAGTAACACTTGTTCAGAACGAAAGAAAGCACAGAGCCCCAGATTTGCTGTTGTCCTGGAGAGCTTGCAGAGCACTGGGGAAAGGCAGGCAGAGAATTCCCTGCTAGCACCTTCTCTGTGCCTGGGAAGCAGAAGTGTTCACATTGCTTCGCAGAATCGCTTTTGTGCAGAAAACAGTAACACTTGTTCAGAACAAAAGAAAGCACAGAGCCCCAGATTTTATGCTGTCCTGGAGAGCTTGCAGAGCACTGGGGAAAGGCAGGCAGAGAATTCCCTGCTAGCACCTTCTCTGTGCCTGGGAAGCAGAAGTGTTCACATTGCTTCGCAGAATCACTTTTGTGCAGAAAACAGTAACACTTGTTCAGAACGAAAGAAAGCACAGAGCCCCAGATTTGCTGTTGTCCTGGAGAGCTTGCAGAGCACTGGGGAAAGGCAGGCAGAGAATTCCCTGCTAGCACCTTCTCTGTGCCTGGGAAGCAGAAGTGTTCACATTGCTTCGCAGAATCGCTTTTGTGCAGAAAACAGTAACACTTGTTCAGAACAAAAGAAAGCACAGAGCCCCAGATTTTATGCTGTCCTGGAGAGCTTGCAGAGCACTGGGGAAAGGCAGGCAGAGAATTCCCTGCTAGCACCTTCTCTGTGCCTGGGAAGCAGAAGTGTTCACATTGCTTCGCAGAATCGCTTTTGTGCAGAAAACAGTAACTCTTGTTAGGAACGAAAGAAAACACAGAGCCCCAGATTTTATGTTGTCCTGGAGAGCTTGCAGAGCACTGGGGAAAGGCAGGCAGAGAATTCCCTGCTAGCACCTTCTCTGTGCCTGGGAAGCAGAAGTGTTCACATTGCTTCGCAGAATAGCTTTTGTGCAGAAAACAGTAACTCTTGTTAGGAACGAAAGAAAACACAGAGCCCCAGATTTTATGTTGTCCTGGAGAGCTTGCAGAGCACTGGGGAAAGGCAGGCAGAGAATTCCCTGCTAGCACCTCCTCTGTGCCTGGGAAGCAGAAGTGTTCACATTGCTTCGCAGAATCGCTTTTGTGCAGAAAACAGTAACACTTGTTCAGAACGAAAGAAAGCACAGAGCCCCAGATTTTATGCTGTCCTGGAGAGCTTGCAGAGCACTGGGGAAAGGCAGGCAGAGAATTCCCTGCTAGCACCTTCTCTGTGCCTGGGAAGCAGAAGTGTTCACATTGCTTCGCAGAATCACTTTTGTGCAGAAAACAGTAACACTTGTTCAGAACGAAAGAAAGCACAGAGCCCCAGATTTTATGCTGTCCTGGAGAGCTTGCAGAGCACTGGGGAAAGGCAGGCAGAGAATTCCCTGCTAGCACCTTCTCTGTGCCTGGGAAGCAGAAGTGTTCACATTGCTTCGCAGAATCGCTTTTGTGCAGAAAACAGTAACACTTGTTCAGAACGAAAGAAAGCACAGAGCCCCAGATTTTATGCTGTCCTGGAGAGCTTGCAGAGCACTGGGGAAAGGCAGGCAGAGAATTCCCTGCTAGCACCTTCTCTGTGCCTGTTCACATTGCTTCGCAGAATCGCTTTTGTGCAGAAAACACTAACATTTGTTCAGAACAAAAGAAAGCAAAGAGTCCCAGATTTTATGCTGTACTGGAGAGCTTGCAGAGCACTGGGGAAAGGCAGGCAGAGAATTCCCTGCTAGCACCTTCTCTGTGCCTGGGAAGCAAAAGTGTTCACATTGCTTCGCAGAATCGCTTTTGTGCAGAAAACACTAACACTTGTTCAGAACGAAAGAAAGCACAGAGCCCCAGATTTTATGTTGTCCTCTAGAGCTTGCAGAGCACTGGGGAAAGGCAGGCAGAGAATTCCCTGCTAGCACCTTCTCTGTGCCTGGGAAGCAGAAGTGTTCACATTGCTTCGCAGAATCGCTTTTGTGCAGAAAACAGTAACACTTGTTCAGAACAAAAGAAAGCACAGAGCCCCACATTTGATGCTGTCCTGGAGAGCTTGCAGAGCACTGGGGAAAGGCAGGCAGAGAATTCCCTGCTAGCACCTTCTCTGTGCCTGGGAAGCAGAAGTGTTCACATTGCTTCGCAGAATCGCTTTTGTGCAGAAAACAGTAACACTTGTTCAGAACGAAAGAAAGCACAGAGCCCCAGATTTTATGCTGTCCTGGAGAGCTTGCAGAGCACTGGGGAAAGGCAGGCAGAGAATTCCCTGCTAGCACCTTCTCTGTGCCTGGGAAGCAGAAGTGTTCACATTGCTTCGCAGAATCACTTTTGTGCAGAAAACAGTAACACTTGTTCAGAACGAAAGAAAACACAGAGCCCCAGATTTTATGCTGTCCTGGAGAGCTTGCAGAGCACTGGGGAAAGGCAGGCAGAGAATTCCCTGCTAGCACCTTCTCTGTGCCTGGGAAGCAGAAGTGTTCACATCGCTTCGCAGAATCGCTTTTGTGCAGAAAACAGTAACACTTGTTCAGAACAAAAGAAAGCAGAGAGCCCCAGATTTTATGCTGTCCTGGAGAGCTTGCAGAGCACTGGGGAAAGGCAGGCAGAGAATTCCCTGCTAGCACCTTCTCTGTGCCTGGGAAGCAGAAGTGTTCACATTGCTTCGCAGAATCACTTTTGTGCAGAAAACAGTAACACTTGTTCAGAACGAAAGAAAGCACAGAGCCCCAGATTTGCTGTTGTCCTGGAGAGCTTGCAGAGCACTGGGGAAAGGCAGGCAGAGAATTCCCTGCTAGCACCTTCTCTGTGCCTGGGAAGCAAAAGTGTTCACATTGCTTCGCAGAATCGCTTTTGTGCAGAAAACACTAACACTTGTTCAGAACGAAAGAAAGCACAGAGCCCCAGATTTTATGCTGTCCTGGAGACCTTGCAGAGCACTGGGGAAAAGCAGGAAGAGAATTCCCTGCTAGCACCTTCTCTGTGCCTGGGAAGCAGAAGTGTTCACATTGCTTCGCAGAATCGCTTTTGTGCAGAAAACAGTAACACTTGTTCAGAACAAAATGAAGCACAGAGCCCCAGATTTTATGTTGTCCTCTAGAGCTTGCAGAGCACTGGGGAAAGGCAGGCAGAGAATTCCCTGCTAGCACCTTCTCTGTGCCTGGGAAGCAGAAGTGTTCACATTGCTTCGCAGAATCGCTTTTGTGCAGAAAACAGTAACTCTTGTTAGGAACGAAAGAAAACACAGAGCCCCAGATTTTATGTTGTCCTGGAGAGCTTGCAGAGCACTGGGGAAAGGCAGGCAGAGAATTCCCTGCTAGCACCTTCTCTGTGCCTGGGAAGCAGAAGTGTTCACATTGCTTCGCAGAATAGCTTTTGTGCAGAAAACAGTAACTCTTGTTAGGAACGAAAGAAAACACAGAGCCCCAGATTTTATGTTGTCCTGGAGAGCTTGCAGAGCACTGGGGAAAGGCAGGCAGAGAATTCCCTGCTAGCACCTCCTCTGTGCCTGGGAAGCAGAAGTGTTCACATTGCTTCGCAGAATCGCTTTTGTGCAGAAAACACTAACACTTGTTCAGAACGAAAGAAAGCACAGAGCCGCAGATTTTATGCTGTCCTGGAGAGCTTGCAGAGCACTGGGGAAAGGCAGGCAGAGAATTCCCTGCTAGCACCTTCTCTGTGCCTGGGAAGCAGAAGTGTTCACATTGCTTCGCAGAATCACTTTTGTGCAGAAAACAGTAACACTTGTTCAGAACAAAAGAAAGCACAGAGCCCCAGATTTGCTGTTGTCCTGGAGAGCTTGCAGAGCACTGGGGAAAGGCAGGCAGAGAATTCCCTGCTAGCACCTTCTCTGTGCCTGGGAAGCAAAAGTGTTCACATTGCTTCGCAGAATCGCTTTTGTGCAGAAAACACTAACACTTGTTCAGAACGAAAGAAAGCACAGAGCCCCAGATTTTATGCTGTCCTGGAGAGCTTGCAGAGCACTGGGGAAAAGCAGGAAGAGAATTCCCTGCTAGCACCTTCTCTGTGCCTGGGAAGCAGAAGTGTTCACATTGCTTCGCAGAATCGCTTTTGTGCAGAAAACAGTAACACTTGTTCAGAACAAAAGAAAGCAGAGAGCCCCAGATTTTATGCTGTCCTGGAGAGCTTGCAGAGCACTGGGGAAAGGCAGGCAGAGAATTCCCTGCTAGCACCTTCTCTGTGCCTGTTCACATTGCTTCGCAGAATCGCTTTTGTGCAGAAAACACTAACATTTGTTCAGAACAAAAGAAAGCAAAGAGTCCCAGATTTTATGCTGTACTGGAGAGCTTGCAGAGCACTGGGGAAAGGCAGGCAGAGAATTCCCTGCTAGCACCTTCTCTGTGCCTGGGAAGCAAAAGTGTTCACATTGCTTCGCAGAATCGCTTTTGTGCAGAAAACACTAACACTTGTTCAGAACGAAAGAAAGCACAGAGCCCCAGATTTTATGTTGTCCTCTAGAGCTTGCAGAGCACTGGGGAAAGGCAGGCAGAGAATTCCCTGCTAGCACCTTCTCTGTGCCTGGGAAGCAGAAGTGTTCACATTGCTTCGCAGAATCGCTTTTGTGCAGAAAACAGTAACACTTGTTCAGAACAAAAGAAAGCACAGAGCCCCACATTTGATGCTGTCCTGGAGAGCTTGCAGAGCACTGGGGAAAGGCAGGCAGAGAATTCCCTGCTAGCACCTTCTCTGTGCCTGGGAAGCAGAAGTGTTCACATTGCTTCGCAGAATCGCTTTTGTGCAGAAAACAGTAACACTTGTTCAGAACGAAAGAAAGCACAGAGCCCCAGATTTTATGCTGTCCTGGAGAGCTTGCAGAGCACTGGGGAAAGGCAGGCAGAGAATTCCCTGCTAGCACCTTCTCTGTGCCTGGGAAGCAGAAGTGTTCACATTGCTTCGCAGAATCACTTTTGTGCAGAAAACAGTAACACTTGTTCAGAACGAAAGAAAACACAGAGCCCCAGATTTTATGCTGTCCTGGAGAGCTTGCAGAGCACTGGGGAAAGGCAGGCAGAGAATTCCCTGCTAGCACCTTCTCTGTGCCTGGGAAGCAGAAGTGTTCACATCGCTTCGCAGAATCGCTTTTGTGCAGAAAACAGTAACACTTGTTCAGAACAAAAGAAAGCAGAGAGCCCCAGATTTTATGCTGTCCTGGAGAGCTTGCAGAGCACTGGGGAAAGGCAGGCAGAGAATTCCCTGCTAGCACCTTCTCTGTGCCTGGGAAGCAGAAGTGTTCACATTGCTTCGCAGAATCACTTTTGTGCAGAAAACAGTAACACTTGTTCAGAACGAAAGAAAGCACAGAGCCCCAGATTTGCTGTTGTCCTGGAGAGCTTGCAGAGCACTGGGGAAAGGCAGGCAGAGAATTCCCTGCTAGCACCTTCTCTGTGCCTGGGAAGCAAAAGTGTTCACATTGCTTCGCAGAATCGCTTTTGTGCAGAAAACACTAACACTTGTTCAGAACGAAAGAAAGCACAGAGCCCCAGATTTTATGCTGTCCTGGAGACCTTGCAGAGCACTGGGGAAAAGCAGGAAGAGAATTCCCTGCTAGCACCTTCTCTGTGCCTGGGAAGCAGAAGTGTTCACATTGCTTCGCAGAATCGCTTTTGTGCAGAAAACAGTAACACTTGTTCAGAACAAAATGAAGCACAGAGCCCCAGATTTTATGTTGTCCTCTAGAGCTTGCAGAGCACTGGGGAAAGGCAGGCAGAGAATTCCCTGCTAGCACCTTCTCTGTGCCTGGGAAGCAGAAGTGTTCACATTGCTTCGCAGAATCGCTTTTGTGCAGAAAACAGTAACTCTTGTTAGGAACGAAAGAAAACACAGAGCCCCAGATTTTATGTTGTCCTGGAGAGCTTGCAGAGCACTGGGGAAAGGCAGGCAGAGAATTCCCTGCTAGCACCTTCTCTGTGCCTGGGAAGCAGAAGTGTTCACATTGCTTCGCAGAATAGCTTTTGTGCAGAAAACAGTAACTCTTGTTAGGAACGAAAGAAAACACAGAGCCCCAGATTTTATGTTGTCCTGGAGAGCTTGCAGAGCACTGGGGAAAGGCAGGCAGAGAATTCCCTGCTAGCACCTCCTCTGTGCCTGGGAAGCAGAAGTGTTCACATTGCTTCGCAGAATCGCTTTTGTGCAGAAAACACTAACACTTGTTCAGAACGAAAGAAAGCACAGAGCCGCAGATTTTATGCTGTCCTGGAGAGCTTGCAGAGCACTGGGGAAAGGCAGGCAGAGAATTCCCTGCTAGCACCTTCTCTGTGCCTGGGAAGCAGAAGTGTTCACATTGCTTCGCAGAATCACTTTTGTGCAGAAAACAGTAACACTTGTTCAGAACAAAAGAAAGCACAGAGCCCCAGATTTGCTGTTGTCCTGGAGAGCTTGCAGAGCACTGGGGAAAGGCAGGCAGACAATTCCCTGCTAGCACCTTCTCTGTGCCTGGGAAGCAAAAGTGTTCACATTGCTTCGCAGAATCGCTTTTGTGCAGAAAACACTAACACTTGTTCAGAACGAAAGAAAGCACAGAGCCCCAGATTTTATGCTGTCCTGGAGAGCTTGCAGAGCACTGGGGAAAAGCAGGAAGAGAATTCCCTGCTAGCACCTTCTCTGTGCCTGGGAAGCAGAAGTGTTCACATTGCTTCGCAGAATCGCTTTTGTGCAGAAAACAGTAACACTTGTTCAGAACAAAAGAAAGCAGAGAGCCCCAGATTTTATGCTGTCCTGGAGAGCTTGCAGAGCACTGGGGAAAGGCAGGCAGAGAATTCCCTGCTAGCACCTTCTCTGTGCCTGGGAAGCAGAAGTGTTCACATTGCTTCGCAGAATCGCTTTTGTGCAGAAAACAGTAACACTTGTTCAGAACAAAAGAAAGCACAGAGCCCCAGATTTTATGTTGTCCTCTAGAGCTTGCAGAGCACTGGGGAAAGGCAGGCAGAGAATTCCCTGCTAGCACCTTCTCTGTGCCTGGGAAGCAGAAGTGTTCACATTGCTTCGCAGAATCGCTTTTGTGCAGAAAACAGTAACTCTTGTTAGGAACGAAAGAAAACACAGAGCCCCAGATTTTATGTTGTCCTGGAGAGCTTGCAGAGCACTGGGGAAAGGCAGGCAGAGAATTCCCTGCTAGCACCTTCTCTGTGCCTGGGAAGCAGAAGTGTTCACATTGCTTCGCAGAATAGCTTTTGTGCAGAAAACAGTAACTCTTGTTAGGAACGAAAGAAAACACAGAGCCCCAGATTTTATGCTGTCCTGGAGAGCTTGCAGAGCACTGGGGAAAGGCAGGCAGAGAATTCCCTGCTAGCACCTCCTCTGTGCCTGGGAAGCAGAAGTGTTCACATTGCTTCGCAGAATCGCTTTTGTGCAGAAAACACTAACACTTGTTCAGAACGAAAGAAAGCACAGAGCCCCAGATTTTATGCTGTCCTGGAGAGCTTGCAGAGCACTGGGGAAAGGCAGGCAGAGAATTCCCTGCTAGCACCTTCTCTGTGCCTGGGAAGCAGAAGTGTTCACATTGCTTCGCAGAATCACTTTTGTGCAGAAAACAGTAACACTTGTTCAGAACGAAAGAAAGCACAGAGCCCCAGATTTTATGCTGTCCTGGAGAGCTTGCAGAGCACTGGGGAAAGGCAGGCAGAGAATTCCCTGCTAGCACCTTCTCTGTGCCTGGGAAGCAGAAGTGTTCACATTGCTTCGCAGAATCGCTTTTGTGCAGAAAACAGTAACACTTGTTCAGAACGAAAGAAAGCACAGAGCCCCAGATTTTATGCTGTCCTGGAGAGCTTGCAGAGCACTGGGGAAAGGCAGGCAGAGAATTCCCTGCTAGCACCTTCTCTGTGCCTGTTCACATTGCTTCGCAGAATCGCTTTTGTGCAGAAAACACTAACATTTGTTCAGAACAAAAGAAAGCAAAGAGTCCCAGATTTTATGCTGTACTGGAGAGCTTGCAGAGCACTGGGGAAAGGCAGGCAGAGAATTCCCTGCTAGCACCTTCTCTGTGCCTGGGAAGCAGAAGTGTTCACATTGCTTCGCAGAATCACTTTTGTGCAGAAAACAGTAACACTTGTTCAGAACGAAAGAAAGCACAGAGCCCCAGATTTGCTGTTGTCCTGGAGAGCTTGCAGAGCACTGGGGAAAGGCAGGCAGAGAATTCCCTGCTAGCACCTTCTCTGTGCCTGTTCACATTGCTTCGCAGAATCGCTTTTGTGCAGAAAACAGTAACACTTGTTCAGAACGAAAGAAAACACAGAGCCCCAGATTTTATGCTGTCCTGGAGAGCTTGCAGAGCACTGGGGAAAGGCAGGCAGAGAATTCCCTGCTAGCACCTTCTCTGTGCCTGGGAAGCAGAAGTGTTCACATCGCTTCGCAGAATCGCTTTTGTGCAGAAAACAGTAACACTTGTTCAGAACAAAAGAAAGCACAGAGCCCCAGATTTTATGCTGTCCTGGAGAGCTTGCAGAGCACTGGGGAAAGGCAGGCAGAGAATTCCCTGCTAGCACCTTCTCTGTGCCTGGGAAGCAGAAGTGTTCACATTGCTTCGCAGAATCACTTTTGTGCAGAAAACAGTAACACTTGTTCAGAACGAAAGAAAGCACAGAGCCCCAGATTTGCTGTTGTCCTGGAGAGCTTGCAGAGCACTGGGGAAAGGCAGGCAGAGAATTCCCTGCTAGCACCTTCTCTGTGCCTGGGAAGCAGAAGTGTTCACATTGCTTCGCAGAATCGCTTTTGTGCAGAAAACAGTAACACTTGTTCAGAACGAAAGAAAGCACAGAGCCCCAGATTTTATGCTGTCCTGGAGAGCTTGCAGAGCACTGGGGAAAGGCAGGCAGAGAATTCCCTGCTAGCACCTTCTCTGTGCCTGGGAAGCAGAAGTGTTCACATTGCTTCGCAGAATCGCTTTTGTGCAGAAAACAGTAACACTTGTTCAGAACAAAAGAAAGCACAGAGCCCCAGATTTTATGTTGTCCTCTAGAGCTTGCAGAGCACTGGGGAAAGGCAGGCAGAGAATTCCCTGCTAGCACCTTCTCTGTGCCTGGGAAACAGAAGTGTTCACATTGCTTCGCAGAATCGCTTTTGTGCAGAAAACACTAACACTTGTTCAGAACAAAAGAAAGCACAGAGCCCCAGATTTTATGCTGTCCTGGAGAGCTTGCAGAGCACTGGGGAAAGGCAGGCAGAGAATTCCCTGCTAGCACCTTCTCTGTGCCTGGGAAGCAGAAGTGTTCACATTGCTTCGCAGAATCGCTTTTGTGCAGAAAACAGTAACTCTTGTTAGGAACGAAAGAAAACACAGAGCCCCAGATTTGCTGTTGTCCTGGAGAGCTTGCAGAGCACTGGGGAAAGGCAGGCAGAGAATTCCCTGCTAGCACCTTCTCTGTGCCTGGGAAGCAGAAGTGTTCACATTGCTTCGCAGAATAGCTTTTGTGCAGAAAACAGTAACTCTTGTTAGGAACGAAAGAAAACACAGAGCCCCAGATTTTATGTTGTCCTGGAGAGCTTGCAGAGCACTGGGGAAAGGCAGGCAGAGAATTCCCTGCTAGCACCTCCTCTGTGCCTGGGAAGCAGAAGTGTTCACATTGCTTCGCAGAATCGCTTTTGTGCAGAAAACAGTAACACTTGTTCAGAACGAAAGAAAGCACAGAGCCCCAGATTTTATGCTGTCCTGGAGAGCTTGCAGAGCACTGGGGAAAGGCAGGCAGAGAATTCCCTGCTAGCACCTTCTCTGTGCCTGGGAAGCAGAAGTGTTCACATTGCTTCGCAGAATCACTTTTGTGCAGAAAACAGTAACACTTGTTCAGAACGAAAGAAAGCACAGAGCCCCAGATTTTATGCTGTCCTGGAGAGCTTGCAGAGCACTGGGGAAAGGCAGGCAGAGAATTCCCTGCTAGCACCTTCTCTGTGCCTGGGAAGCAGAAGTGTTCACATTGCTTCGCAGAATCGCTTTTGTGCAGAAAACAGTAACACTTGTTCAGAACGAAAGAAAGCACAGAGCCCCAGATTTTATGCTGTCCTGGAGAGCTTGCAGAGCACTGGGGAAAGGCAGGCAGAGAATTCCCTGCTAGCACCTTCTCTGTGCCTGGGAAGCAAAAGTGTTCACATTGCTTCGCAGAATCGCTTTTGTGCAGAAAACAGTAACTCTTGTTCAGAACGAAAGAAAACACAGAGCCCCAGATTTTATGTTGTCCTGGAGAGCTTGCAGAGCACTGGGGAAAGGCAGGCAGAGAATTCCCTGCTAGCACCTTCTCTGTGCCTGGGAAGCAGAAGTGTTCACATTGCTTCGCAGAATAGCTTTTGTGCAGAAAACAGTAACTCTTGTTAGGAACGAAAGAAAACACAGAGCCCCAGATTTTATGTTGTCCTGGAGAGCTTGCAGAGCACTGGGGAAAGGCAGGCAGAGAATTCCCTGCTAGCACCTCCTCTGTGCCTGGGAAGCAGAAGTGTTCACATTGCTTCGCAGAATCGCTTTTGTGCAGAAAACACTAACACTTGTTCAGAACGAAAGAAAGCACAGAGCCGCAGATTTTATGCTGTCCTGGAGAGCTTGCAGAGCACTGGGGAAAGGCAGGCAGAGAATTCCCTGCTAGCACCTTCTCTGTGCCTGGGAAGCAGAAGTGTTCACATTGCTTCGCAGAATCACTTTTGTGCAGAAAACAGTAACACTTGTTCAGAACAAAAGAAAGCACAGAGCCCCAGATTTGCTGTTGTCCTGGAGAGCTTGCAGAGCACTGGGGAAAGGCAGGCAGACAATTCCCTGCTAGCACCTTCTCTGTGCCTGGGAAGCAAAAGTGTTCACATTGCTTCGCAGAATCGCTTTTGTGCAGAAAACACTAACACTTGTTCAGAACGAAAGAAAGCACAGAGCCCCAGATTTTATGCTGTCCTGGAGAGCTTGCAGAGCACTGGGGAAAAGCAGGAAGAGAATTCCCTGCTAGCACCTTCTCTGTGCCTGGGAAGCAGAAGTGTTCACATTGCTTCGCAGAATCGCTTTTGTGCAGAAAACAGTAACTCTTGTTAGGAACGAAAGAAAACACAGAGCCCCAGATTTTATGTTGTCCTGGAGAGCTTGCAGAGCACTGGGGAAAGGCAGGCAGAGAATTCCCTGCTAGCACCTTCTCTGTGCCTGGGAAGCAGAAGTGTTCACATTGCTTCGCAGAATAGCTTTTGTGCAGAAAACAGTAACTCTTGTTAGGAACGAAAGAAAACACAGAGCCCCAGATTTTATGCTGTCCTGGAGAGCTTGCAGAGCACTGGGGAAAGGCAGGCAGAGAATTCCCTGCTAGCACCTCCTCTGTGCCTGGGAAGCAGAAGTGTTCACATTGCTTCGCAGAATCGCTTTTGTGCAGAAAACACTAACACTTGTTCAGAACGAAAGAAAGCACAGAGCCCCAGATTTTATGCTGTCCTGGAGAGCTTGCAGAGCACTGGGGAAAGGCAGGCAGAGAATTCCCTGCTAGCACCTTCTCTGTGCCTGGGAAGCAGAAGTGTTCACATTGCTTCGCAGAATCACTTTTGTGCAGAAAACAGTAACACTTGTTCAGAACGAAAGAAAGCACAGAGCCCCAGATTTTATGCTGTCCTGGAGAGCTTGCAGAGCACTGGGGAAAGGCAGGCAGAGAATTCCCTGCTAGCACCTTCTCTGTGCCTGGGAAGCAGAAGTGTTCACATTGCTTCGCAGAATCGCTTTTGTGCAGAAAACAGTAACACTTGTTCAGAACGAAAGAAAGCACAGAGCCCCAGATTTTATGCTGTCCTGGAGAGCTTGCAGAGCACTGGGGAAAGGCAGGCAGAGAATTCCCTGCTAGCACCTTCTCTGTGCCTGTTCACATTGCTTCGCAGAATCGCTTTTGTGCAGAAAACACTAACATTTGTTCAGAACAAAAGAAAGCAAAGAGTCCCAGATTTTATGCTGTACTGGAGAGCTTGCAGAGCACTGGGGAAAGGCAGGCAGAGAATTCCCTGCTAGCACCTTCTCTGTGCCTGGGAAGCAGAAGTGTTCACATTGCTTCGCAGAATCACTTTTGTGCAGAAAAGAGTAACACTTGTTCAGAACGAAAGAAAGCACAGAGCCCCAGATTTGCTGTTGTCCTGGAGAGCTTGCAGAGCACTGGGGAAAGGCAGGCAGAGAATTCCCTGCTAGCACCTTCTCTGTGCCTGTTCACATTGCTTCGCAGAATCGCTTTTGTGCAGAAAACAGTAACACTTGTTCAGAACGAAAGAAAACACAGAGCCCCAGATTTTATGCTGTCCTGGAGAGCTTGCAGAGCACTGGGGAAAGGCAGGCAGAGAATTCCCTGCTAGCACCTTCTCTGTGCCTGGGAAGCAGAAGTGTTCACATCGCTTCGCAGAATCGCTTTTGTGCAGAAAACAGTAACACTTGTTCAGAACAAAAGAAAGCACAGAGCCCCAGATTTTATGCTGTCCTGGAGAGCTTGCAGAGCACTGGGGAAAGGCAGGCAGAGAATTCCCTGCTAGCACCTTCTCTGTGCCTGGGAAGCAGAAGTGTTCACATTGCTTCGCAGAATCACTTTTGTGCAGAAAACAGTAACACTTGTTCAGAACGAAAGAAAGCACAGAGCCCCAGATTTGCTGTTGTCCTGGAGAGCTTGCAGAGCACTGGGGAAAGGCAGGCAGAGAATTCCCTGCTAGCACCTTCTCTGTGCCTGGGAAGCAGAAGTGTTCACATTGCTTCGCAGAATCGCTTTTGTGCAGAAAACAGTAACACTTGTTCAGAACAAAAGAAAGCACAGAGCCCCAGATTTTATGCTGTCCTGGAGAGCTTGCAGAGCACTGGGGAAAGGCAGGCAGAGAATTCCCTGCTAGCACCTTCTCTGTGCCTGGGAAGCAGAAGTGTTCACATTGCTTCGCAGAATCACTTTTGTGCAGAAAACAGTAACACTTGTTCAGAACGAAAGAAAGCACAGAGCCCCAGATTTTATGCTGTCCTGGAGAGCTTGCAGAGCACTGGGGAAAGGCAGGCAGAGAATTCCCTGCTAGCACCTTCTCTGTGCCTGGGAAGCAGAAGTGTTCACATTGCTTCGCAGAATCGCTTTTGTGCAGAAAACAGTAACACTTGTTCAGAACAAAAGAAAGCACAGAGCCCCAGATTTTATGCTGTCCTGGAGAGCTTGCAGAGCACTGGGGAAAGGCAGGCAGAGAATTCCCTGCTAGCACCTTCTCTGTGCCTGTTCACATTGCTTCGCAGAATCGCTTTTGTGCAGAAAACACTAACATTTGTTCAGAACAAAAGAAAGCAAAGAGTCCCAGATTTTATGCTGTACTGGAGAGCTTGCAGAGCACTGGGGAAAGGCAGGCAGAGAATTCCCTGCTAGCACCTTCTCTGTGCCTGGGAAGCAGAAGTGTTCACATTGCTTCGCAGAATCACTTTTGTGCAGAAAACAGTAACACTTGTTCAGAACAAAAGAAAGCACAGAGCCCCAGATTTGCTGTTGTCCTGGAGAGCTTGCAGAGCACTGGGGAAAGGCAGGCAGAGAATTCCCTGCTAGCACCTTCTCTGTGCCTGTTCACATTGCTTCGCAGAATCGCTTTTGTGCAGAAAACAGTAACACTTGTTCAGAACGAAAGAAAACACAGAGCCCCAGATTTTATGCTGTCCTGGAGAGCTTGCAGAGCACTGGGGAAAGGCAGGCAGAGAATTCCCTGCTAGCACCTTCTCTGTGCCTGGGAAGCAGAAGTGTTCACATCGCTTCGCAGAATCGCTTTTGTGCAGAAAACAGTAACACTTGTTCAGAACAAAAGAAAGCACAGAGCCCCAGATTTTATGCTGTCCTGGAGAGCTTGCAGAGCACTGGGGAAAGGCAGGCAGAGAATTCCCTGCTAGCACCTTCTCTGTGCCTGGGAAGCAGAAGTGTTCACATTGCTTCGCAGAATCACTTTTGTGCAGAAAACAGTAACACTTGTTCAGAACGAAAGAAAGCACAGAGCCCCAGATTTGCTGTTGTCCTGGAGAGCTTGCAGAGCACTGGGGAAAGGCAGGCAGAGAATTCCCTGCTAGCACCTTCTCTGTGCCTGGGAAGCAGAAGTGTTCACATTGCTTCGCAGAATCGCTTTTGTGCAGAAAACAGTAACACTTGTTCAGAACAAAAGAAAGCACAGAGCCCCAGATTTTATGCTGTCCTGGAGAGCTTGCAGAGCACTGGGGAAAGGCAGGCAGAGAATTCCCTGCTAGCACCTTCTCTGTGCCTGGGAAGCAGAAGTGTTCACATTGCTTCGCAGAATCACTTTTGTGCAGAAAACAGTAACACTTGTTCAGAACGAAAGAAAGCACAGAGCCCCAGATTTGCTGTTGTCCTGGAGAGCTTGCAGAGCACTGGGGAAAGGCAGGCAGAGAATTCCCTGCTAGCACCTTCTCTGTGCCTGGGAAGCAGAAGTGTTCACATTGCTTCGCAGAATCGCTTTTGTGCAGAAAACAGTAACACTTGTTCAGAACAAAAGAAAGCACAGAGCCCCAGATTTTATGCTGTCCTGGAGAGCTTGCAGAGCACTGGGGAAAGGCAGGCAGAGAATTCCCTGCTAGCACCTTCTCTGTGCCTGGGAAGCAGAAGTGTTCACATTGCTTCGCAGAATCGCTTTTGTGCAGAAAACAGTAACTCTTGTTAGGAACGAAAGAAAACACAGAGCCCCAGATTTTATGTTGTCCTGGAGAGCTTGCAGAGCACTGGGGAAAGGCAGGCAGAGAATTCCCTGCTAGCACCTTCTCTGTGCCTGGGAAGCAGAAGTGTTCACATTGCTTCGCAGAATAGCTTTTGTGCAGAAAACAGTAACTCTTGTTAGGAACGAAAGAAAACACAGAGCCCCAGATTTTATGTTGTCCTGGAGAGCTTGCAGAGCACTGGGGAAAGGCAGGCAGAGAATTCCCTGCTAGCACCTCCTCTGTGCCTGGGAAGCAGAAGTGTTCACATTGCTTCGCAGAATCGCTTTTGTGCAGAAAACACTAACACTTGTTCAGAACGAAAGAAAGCACAGAGCCCCAGATTTTATGCTGTCCTGGAGAGCTTGCAGAGCACTGGGGAAAGGCAGGCAGAGAATTCCCTGCTAGCACCTTCTCTGTGCCTGGGAAGCAGAAGTGTTCACATTGCTTCGCAGAATCACTTTTGTGCAGAAAACAGTAACACTTGTTCAGAACGAAAGAAAGCACAGAGCCCCAGATTTTATGCTGTCCTGGAGAGCTTGCAGAGCACTGGGGAAAGGCAGGCAGAGAATTCCCTGCTAGCACCTTCTCTGTGCCTGGGAAGCAGAAGTGTTCACATTGCTTCGCAGAATCGCTTTTGTGCAGAAAACAGTAACACTTGTTCAGAACGAAAGAAAGCACAGAGCCCCAGATTTTATGCTGTCCTGGAGAGCTTGCAGAGCACTGGGGAAAGGCAGGCAGAGAATTCCCTGCTAGCACCTTCTCTGTGCCTGTTCACATTGCTTCGCAGAATCGCTTTTGTGCAGAAAACACTAACATTTGTTCAGAACAAAAGAAAGCAAAGAGTCCCAGATTTTATGCTGTACTGGAGAGCTTGCAGAGCACTGGGGAAAGGCAGGCAGAGAATTCCCTGCTAGCACCTTCTCTGTGCCTGGGAAGCAAAAGTGTTCACATTGCTTCGCAGAATCGCTTTTGTGCAGAAAACACTAACACTTGTTCAGAACGAAAGAAAGCACAGAGCCCCAGATTTTATGTTGTCCTCTAGAGCTTGCAGAGCACTGGGGAAAGGCAGGCAGAGAATTCCCTGCTAGCACCTTCTCTGTGCCTGGGAAGCAGAAGTGTTCACATTGCTTCGCAGAATCGCTTTTGTGCAGAAAACAGTAACACTTGTTCAGAACAAAAGAAAGCACAGAGCCCCACATTTGATGCTGTCCTGGAGAGCTTGCAGAGCACTGGGGAAAGGCAGGCAGAGAATTCCCTGCTAGCACCTTCTCTGTGCCTGGGAAGCAGAAGTGTTCACATTGCTTCGCAGAATCGCTTTTGTGCAGAAAACAGTAACACTTGTTCAGAACGAAAGAAAGCACAGAGCCCCAGATTTTATGCTGTCCTGGAGAGCTTGCAGAGCACTGGGGAAAGGCAGGCAGAGAATTCCCTGCTAGCACCTTCTCTGTGCCTGGGAAGCAGAAGTGTTCACATTGCTTCGCAGAATCACTTTTGTGCAGAAAACAGTAACACTTGTTCAGAACGAAAGAAAACACAGAGCCCCAGATTTTATGCTGTCCTGGAGAGCTTGCAGAGCACTGGGGAAAGGCAGGCAGAGAATTCCCTGCTAGCACCTTCTCTGTGCCTGGGAAGCAGAAGTGTTCACATTGCTTCGCAGAATCGCTTTTGTGCAGAAAACAGTAACACTTGTTCAGAACAAAAGAAAGCAGAGAGCCCCAGATTTTATGCTGTCCTGGAGAGCTTGCAGAGCACTGGGGAAAGGCAGGCAGAGAATTCCCTGCTAGCACCTTCTCTGTGCCTGGGAAGCAGAAGTGTTCACATTGCTTCGCAGAATCACTTTTGTGCAGAAAACAGTAACACTTGTTCAGAACGAAAGAAAGCACAGAGCCCCAGATTTGCTGTTGTCCTGGAGAGCTTGCAGAGCACTGGGGAAAGGCAGGCAGAGAATTCCCTGCTAGCACCTTCTCTGTGCCTGGGAAGCAAAAGTGTTCACATTGCTTTGCAGAATCGCTTTTGTGCAGAAAACACTAACACTTGTTCAGAACGAAAGAAAGCACAGAGCCCCAGATTTTATGCTGTCCTGGAGACCTTGCAGAGCACTGGGGAAAAGCAGGAAGAGAATTCCCTGCTAGCACCTTCTCTGTGCCTGGGAAGCAGAAGTGTTCACATTGCTTCGCAGAATCGCTTTTGTGCAGAAAACAGTAACACTTGTTCAGAACAAAATGAAGCACAGAGCCCCAGATTTTATGTTGTCCTCTAGAGCTTGCAGAGCACTGGGGAAAGGCAGGCAGAGAATTCCCTGCTAGCACCTTCTCTGTGCCTGGGAAGCAGAAGTGTTCACATTGCTTCGCAGAATCGCTTTTGTGCAGAAAACAGTAACTCTTGTTAGGAACGAAAGAAAACACAGAGCCCCAGATTTTATGTTGTCCTGGAGAGCTTGCAGAGCACTGGGGAAAGGCAGGCAGAGAATTCCCTGCTAGCACCTTCTCTGTGCCTGGGAAGCAGAAGTGTTCACATTGCTTCGCAGAATAGCTTTTGTGCAGAAAACAGTAACTCTTGTTAGGAACGAAAGAAAACACAGAGCCCCAGATTTTATGTTGTCCTGGAGAGCTTGCAGAGCACTGGGGAAAGGCAGGCAGAGAATTCCCTGCTAGCACCTCCTCTGTGCCTGGGAAGCAGAAGTGTTCACATTGCTTCGCAGAATCGCTTTTGTGCAGAAAACACTAACACTTGTTCAGAACGAAAGAAAGCACAGAGCCGCAGATTTTATGCTGTCCTGGAGAGCTTGCAGAGCACTGGGGAAAGGCAGGCAGAGAATTCCCTGCTAGCACCTTCTCTGTGCCTGGGAAGCAGAAGTGTTCACATTGCTTCGCAGAATCACTTTTGTGCAGAAAACAGTAACACTTGTTCAGAACAAAAGAAAGCACAGAGCCCCAGATTTGCTGTTGTCCTGGAGAGCTTGCAGAGCACTGGGGAAAGGCAGGCAGACAATTCCCTGCTAGCACCTTCTCTGTGCCTGGGAAGCAAAAGTGTTCACATTGCTTCGCAGAATCGCTTTTGTGCAGAAAACACTAACACTTGTTCAGAACGAAAGAAAGCACAGAGCCCCAGATTTTATGCTGTCCTGGAGAGCTTGCAGAGCACTGGGGAAAAGCAGGAAGAGAATTCCCTGCTAGCACCTTCTCTGTGCCTGGGAAGCAGAAGTGTTCACATTGCTTCGCAGAATCGCTTTTGTGCAGAAAACAGTAACACTTGTTCAGAACAAAAGAAAGCAGAGAGCCCCAGATTTTATGCTGTCCTGGAGAGCTTGCAGAGCACTGGGGAAAGGCAGGCAGAGAATTCCCTGCTAGCACCTTCTCTGTGCCTGGGAAGCAGAAGTGTTCACATTGCTTCGCAGAATCGCTTTTGTGCAGAAAACAGTAACACTTGTTCAGAACAAAAGAAAGCACAGAGCCCCAGATTTTATGTTGTCCTCTAGAGCTTGCAGAGCACTGGGGAAAGGCAGGCAGAGAATTCCCTGCTAGCACCTTCTCTGTGCCTGGGAAGCAGAAGTGTTCACATTGCTTCGCAGAATCGCTTTTGTGCAGAAAACAGTAACTCTTGTTAGGAACGAAAGAAAACACAGAGCCCCAGATTTTATGTTGTCCTGGAGAGCTTGCAGAGCACTGGGGAAAGGCAGGCAGAGAATTCCCTGCTAGCACCTTCTCTGTGCCTGGGAAGCAGAAGTGTTCACATTGCTTCGCAGAATAGCTTTTGTGCAGAAAACAGTAACTCTTGTTAGGAACGAAAGAAAACACAGAGCCCCAGATTTTATGCTGTCCTGGAGAGCTTGCAGAGCACTGGGGAAAGGCAGGCAGAGAATTCCCTGCTAGCACCTCCTCTGTGCCTGGGAAGCAGAAGTGTTCACATTGCTTCGCAGAATCGCTTTTGTGCAGAAAACACTAACACTTGTTCAGAACGAAAGAAAGCACAGAGCCCCAGATTTTATGCTGTCCTGGAGAGCTTGCAGAGCACTGGGGAAAGGCAGGCAGAGAATTCCCTGCTAGCACCTTCTCTGTGCCTGGGAAGCAGAAGTGTTCACATTGCTTCGCAGAATCACTTTTGTGCAGAAAACAGTAACACTTGTTCAGAACGAAAGAAAGCACAGAGCCCCAGATTTTATGCTGTCCTGGAGAGCTTGCAGAGCACTGGGGAAAGGCAGGCAGAGAATTCCCTGCTAGCACCTTCTCTGTGCCTGTTCACATTGCTTCGCAGAATCGCTTTTGTGCAGAAAACACTAACATTTGTTCAGAACAAAAGAAAGCAAAGAGTCCCAGATTTTATGCTGTACTGGAGAGCTTGCAGAGCACTGGGGAAAGGCAGGCAGAGAATTCCCTGCTAGCACCTTCTCTGTGCCTGGGAAGCAGAAGTGTTCACATTGCTTCGCAGAATCACTTTTGTGCAGAAAACAGTAACACTTGTTCAGAACGAAAGAAAGCACAGAGCCCCAGATTTGCTGTTGTCCTGGAGAGCTTGCAGAGCACTGGGGAAAGGCAGGCAGAGAATTCCCTGCTAGCACCTTCTCTGTGCCTGTTCACATTGCTTCGCAGAATCGCTTTTGTGCAGAAAACAGTAACACTTGTTCAGAACGAAAGAAAACACAGAGCCCCAGATTTTATGCTGTCCTGGAGAGCTTGCAGAGCACTGGGGAAAGGCAGGCAGAGAATTCCCTGCTAGCACCTTCTCTGTGCCTGGGAAGCAGAAGTGTTCACATCGCTTCGCAGAATCGCTTTTGTGCAGAAAACAGTAACACTTGTTCAGAACAAAAGAAAGCACAGAGCCCCAGATTTTATGCTGTCCTGGAGAGCTTGCAGAGCACTGGGGAAAGGCAGGCAGAGAATTCCCTGCTAGCACCTTCTCTGTGCCTGGGAAGCAGAAGTGTTCACATTGCTTCGCAGAATCACTTTTGTGCAGAAAACAGTAACACTTGTTCAGAACGAAAGAAAGCACAGAGCCCCAGATTTGCTGTTGTCCTGGAGAGCTTGCAGAGCACTGGGGAAAGGCAGGCAGAGAATTCCCTGCTAGCACCTTCTCTGTGCCTGGGAAGCAGAAGTGTTCACATTGCTTCGCAGAATCGCTTTTGTGCAGAAAACAGTAACACTTGTTCAGAACAAAAGAAAGCACAGAGCCCCAGATTTTATGCTGTCCTGGAGAGCTTGCAGAGCACTGGGGAAAGGCAGGCAGAGAATTCCCTGCTAGCACCTTCTCTGTGCCTGGGAAGCAGAAGTGTTCACATTGCTTCGCAGAATCACTTTTGTGCAGAAAACAGTAACACTTGTTCAGAACGAAAGAAAGCACAGAGCCCCAGATTTGCTGTTGTCCTGGAGAGCTTGCAGAGCACTGGGGAAAGGCAGGCAGAGAATTCCCTGCTAGCACCTTCTCTGTGCCTGGGAAGCAGAAGTGTTCACATTGCTTCGCAGAATCACTTTTGTGCAGAAAACAGTAACACTTGTTCAGAACGAAAGAAAGCACAGAGCCCCAGATTTGCTGTTGTCCTGGAGAGCTTGCAGAGCACTGGGGAAAGGCAGGCAGAGAATTCCCTGCTAGCACCTTCTCTGTGCCTGGGAAGCAGAAGTGTTCACATTGCTTCGCAGAATCGCTTTTGTGCAGAAAACAGTAACACTTGTTCAGAACAAAAGAAAGCACAGAGCCCCAGATTTTATGCTGTCCTGGAGAGCTTGCAGAGCACTGGGGAAAGGCAGGCAGAGAATTCCCTGCTAGCACCTTCTCTGTGCCTGGGAAGCAGAAGTGTTCACATTGCTTCGCAGAATCGCTTTTGTGCAGAAAACAGTAACTCTTGTTAGGAACGAAAGAAAACACAGAGCCCCAGATTTTATGTTGTCCTGGAGAGCTTGCAGAGCACTGGGGAAAGGCAGGCAGAGAATTCCCTGCTAGCACCTTCTCTGTGCCTGGGAAGCAGAAGTGTTCACATTGCTTCGCAGAATAGCTTTTGTGCAGAAAACAGTAACTCTTGTTAGGAACGAAAGAAAACACAGAGCCCCAGATTTTATGTTGTCCTGGAGAGCTTGCAGAGCACTGGGGAAAGGCAGGCAGAGAATTCCCTGCTAGCACCTCCTCTGTGCCTGGGAAGCAGAAGTGTTCACATTGCTTCGCAGAATCGCTTTTGTGCAGAAAACAGTAACACTTGTTCAGAACGAAAGAAAGCACAGAGCCCCAGATTTTATGCTGTCCTGGAGAGCTTGCAGAGCACTGGGGAAAGGCAGGCAGAGAATTCCCTGCTAGCACCTTCTCTGTGCCTGGGAAGCAGAAGTGTTCACATTGCTTCGCAGAATCACTTTTGTGCAGAAAACAGTAACACTTGTTCAGAACGAAAGAAAGCACAGAGCCCCAGATTTTATGCTGTCCTGGAGAGCTTGCAGAGCACTGGGGAAAGGCAGGCAGAGAATTCCCTGCTAGCACCTTCTCTGTGCCTGGGAAGCAGAAGTGTTCACATTGCTTCGCAGAATCGCTTTTGTGCAGAAAACAGTAACACTTGTTCAGAACGAAAGAAAGCACAGAGCCCCAGATTTTATGCTGTCCTGGAGAGCTTGCAGAGCACTGGGGAAAGGCAGGCAGAGAATTCCCTGCTAGCACCTTCTCTGTGCCTGTTCACATTGCTTCGCAGAATCGCTTTTGTGCAGAAAACACTAACATTTGTTCAGAACAAAAGAAAGCAAAGAGTCCCAGATTTTATGCTGTACTGGAGAGCTTGCAGAGCACTGGGGAAAGGCAGGCAGAGAATTCCCTGCTAGCACCTTCTCTGTGCCTGGGAAGCAAAAGTGTTCACATTGCTTCGCAGAATCGCTTTTGTGCAGAAAACACTAACACTTGTTCAGAACGAAAGAAAGCACAGAGCCCCAGATTTTATGTTGTCCTCTAGAGCTTGCAGAGCACTGGGGAAAGGCAGGCAGAGAATTCCCTGCTAGCACCTTCTCTGTGCCTGGGAAGCAGAAGTGTTCACATTGCTTCGCAGAATCGCTTTTGTGCAGAAAACAGTAACACTTGTTCAGAACAAAAGAAAGCACAGAGCCCCACATTTGATGCTGTCCTGGAGAGCTTGCAGAGCACTGGGGAAAGGCAGGCAGAGAATTCCCTGCTAGCACCTTCTCTGTGCCTGGGAAGCAGAAGTGTTCACATTGCTTCGCAGAATCGCTTTTGTGCAGAAAACAGTAACACTTGTTCAGAACAAAAGAAAGCACAGAGCCGCAGATTTTATGCTGTCCTGGAGAGCTTGCAGAGCACTGGGGAAAGGCAGGCAGAGAATTCCCTGCTAGCACCTTCTCTGTGCCTGGGAAGCAGAAGTGTTCACATTGCTTCGCAGAATCACTTTTGTGCAGAAAACAGTAACACTTGTTCAGAACGAAAGAAAGCACAGAGCCCCAGATTTGCTGTTGTCCTGGAGAGCTTGCAGAGCACTGGGGAAAGGCAGGCAGAGAATTCCCTGCTAGCACCTTCTCTGTGCCTGTTCACATTGCTTCGCAGAATCGCTTTTGTGCAGAAAACACTAACACTTGTTCAGAACAAAAGAAAGCACAGAGCCCCAGATTTTATGCTGTACTGGAGAGCTTGCAGAGCACTGGGGAAAGGCAGGCAGAGAATTCCCTGCTAGCACCTTCTCTGTGCCTGGGAAGCAGAAGTGTTCACATTGCTTCGCAGAATCACTTTTGTGCAGAAAACAGTAACTCTTGTTAGGAACGAAAGAAAACACAGAGCCCCAGATTTTATGTTGTCCTCTAGAGCTTGCAGAGCACTGGGGAAAGGCAGGCAGAGAATTCCCTGCTAGCACCTTCTCTGTGCCTGGGAAACAGAAGTGTTCACATTGCTTCGCAGAATCGCTTTTGTGCAGAAAACACTAACACTTGTTCAGAACAAAAGAAAGCACAGAGCCCCAGATTTTATGCTGTCCTGGAGAGCTTGCAGAGCACTGGGGAAAGGCAGGCAGAGAATTCCCTGCTAGCACCTTCTCTGTGCCTGGGAAGCAGAAGTGTTCACATTGCTTCGCAGAATCGCTTTTGTGCAGAAAACAGTAACTCTTGTTAGGAACGAAAGAAAACACAGAGCCCCAGATTTGCTGTTGTCCTGGAGAGCTTGCAGAGCACTGGGGAAAGGCAGGCAGAGAATTCCCTGCTAGCACCTCCTCTGTGCCTGGGAAGCAGAAGTGTTCACATTGCTTCGCAGAATCGCTTTTGTGCAGAAAACAGTAACACTTGTTCAGAACGAAAGAAAGCACAGAGCCCCAGATTTTATGCTGTCCTGGAGAGCTTGCAGAGCACTGGGGAAAGGCAGGCAGAGAATTCCCTGCTAGCACCTTCTCTGTGCCTGGGAAGCAGAAGTGTTCACATTGCTTCGCAGAATCACTTTTGTGCAGAAAACAGTAACACTTGTTCAGAACGAAAGAAAGCACAGAGCCCCAGATTTTATGCTGTCCTGGAGAGCTTGCAGAGCACTGGGGAAAGGCAGGCAGAGAATTCCCTGCTAGCACCTTCTCTGTGCCTGGGAAGCAGAAGTGTTCACATTGCTTCGCAGAATCGCTTTTGTGCAGAAAACAGTAACACTTGTTCAGAACAAAAGAAAGCACAGAGCCCCAGATTTTATGCTGTCCTGGAGAGCTTGCAGAGCACTGGGGAAAGGCAGGCAGAGAATTCCCTGCTAGCACCTTCTCTGTGCCTGTTCACATTGCTTCGCAGAATCGCTTTTGTGCAGAAAACACTAACATTTGTTCAGAACAAAAGAAAGCAAAGAGTCCCAGATTTTATGCTGTACTGGAGAGCTTGCAGAGCACTGGGGAAAGGCAGGCAGAGAATTCCCTGCTAGCACCTTCTCTGTGCCTGGGAAGCAAAAGTGTTCACATTGCTTCGCAGAATCGCTTTTGTGCAGAAAACACTAACACTTGTTCAGAACGAAAGAAAGCACAGAGCCCCAGATTTTATGTTGTCCTCTAGAGCTTGCAGAGCACTGGGGAAAGGCAGGCAGAGAATTCCCTGCTAGCACCTTCTCTGTGCCTGGGAAGCAGAAGTGTTCACATTGCTTCGCAGAATCGCTTTTGTGCAGAAAACAGTAACACTTGTTCAGAACAAAAGAAAGCAGAGAGCCCCACATTTGATGCTGTCCTGGAGAGCTTGCAGAGCACTGGGGAAAGGCAGGCAGAGAATTCCCTGCTAGCACCTTCTCTGTGCCTGGGAAGCAGAAGTGTTCACATTGCTTCGCAGAATCGCTTTTGTGCAGAAAACAGTAACACTTGTTCAGAACGAAAGAAAGCACAGAGCCCCAGATTTTATGCTGTCCTGGAGAGCTTGCAGAGCACTGGGGAAAGGCAGGCAGAGAATTCCCTGCTAGCACCTTCTCTGTGCCTGTTCACATTGCTTCGCAGAATCGCTTTTGTGCAGAAAACACTAACACTTGTTCAGAACAAAAGAAAGCAAAGAGTCCCAGATTTTATGCTGTACTGGAGAGCTTGCAGAGCACTGGGGAAAGGCAGGCAGAGAATTCCCTGCTAGCACCTTCTCTGTGCCTGGGAAGCAGAAGTGTTCACATTGCTTCGCAGAATCACTTTTGTGCAGAAAACAGTAACTCTTGTTAGGAACGAAAGAAAACACAGAGCCCCAGATTTTATGTTGTCCTCTAGAGCTTGCAGAGCACTGGGGAAAGGCAGGCAGAGAATTCCCTGCTAGCACCTTCTCTGTGCCTGGGAAACAGAAGTGTTCACATTGCTTCGCAGAATAGCTTTTGTGCAGAAAACAGTAACTCTTGTTAGGAACGAAAGAAAACACAGAGCCCCAGATTTTATGCTGTCCTGGAGAGCTTGCAGAGCACTGGGGAAAGGCAGGCAGAGAATTCCCTGCTAGCACCTTCTCTGTGCCTGGGAAGCAGAAGTGTTCACATTGCTTCGCAGAATCGCTTTTGTGCAGAAAACAGTAACACTTGTTCAGAACGAAAGAAAGCACAGAGCCCCAGATTTTATGCTGTCCTGGAGAGCTTGCAGAGCACTGGGGAAAGGCAGGCAGAGAATTCCCTGCTAGCACCTTCTCTGTGCCTGGGAAGCAGAAGTGTTCACATTGCTTCGCAGAATCGCTTTTGTGCAGAAAACAGTAACACTTGTTGAGAACAAAAGAAAGCACAGAGCCCCAGATTTTATGCTGTCCTGGAGAGCTTGCAGAGCACTGGGGAAAGGCAGGCAGAGAATTCCCTGCTAGCACCTTCTCTGTGCCTGTTCACATTGCTTCGCAGAATCGCTTTTGTGCAGAAAACACTAACATTTGTTCAGAACAAAAGAAAGCAAAGAGTCCCAGATTTTATGCTGTCCTGGAGAGCTTGCAGAGCACTGGGGAAAGGCAGGCAGAGAATTCCCTGCTAGCACCTTCTCTGTGCCTGGGAAGCAAAAGTGTTCACATTGCTTCGCAGAATCGCTTTTGTGCAGAAAACACTAACACTTGTTCAGAACGAAAGAAAGCACAGAGCCCCAGATTTTATGTTGTCCTGGAGAGCTTGCAGAGCACTGGGGAAAGGCAGGCAGAGAATTCCCTGCTAGCACCTTCTCTGTGCCTGGGAAGCAGAAGTGTTCACATTGCTTCGCAGAATCGCTTTTGTGCAGAAAACAGTAACACTTGTTGAGAACAAAAGAAAGCACAGAGCCCCAGATTTTATGCTGTCCTGGAGAGCTTGCAGAGCACTGGGGAAAGGCAGGCAGAGAATTCCCTGCTAGCACCTTCTCTGTGCCTGGGAAGCAGAAGTGTTCACATTGCTTCGCAGAATCGCTTTTGTGCAGAAAACACTAACACTTGTTCAGAACGAAAGAAAGCACAGAGCCCCAGATTTTATGCTGTCCTGGAGAGCTTGCAGAGCACTGGGGAAAGGCAGGCAGAGAATTCCCTGCTAGCACCTTCTCTGTGCCTGGGAAGCAAAAGTGTTCACATTGCTTCGCAGAATCGCTTTTGTGCAGAAAACAGTAACACTTGTTCAGAAGGAAAGAAAGCACAGAGCCCCAGATTTTATGTTGTCCTCTAGAGCTTGCAGAGCACTGGGGAAAGGCAGGCAGAGAATTCCCTGCTAGCACCTTCTCTGTGCCTGGGAAGCAGAAGTGTTCACATTGCTTCGCAGAATCGCTTTTGTGCAGAAAACAGTAACACTTGTTCAGAACAAAAGAAAGCACAGAGCCCCAGATTTTATGTTGTCCTGGAGAGCTTGCAGAGCACTGGGGAAAGGCAGGCAGAGAATTCCCTGCTAGCACCTTCTCTGTGCCTGGGAAGCAAAAGTGTTCACATTGCTTCGCAGAATCACTTTTGTGCAGAAAACAGTAACACTTGTTCAGAACGAAAGAAAACACAGAGCCCCAGATTTTATGCTGTCCTGGAGAGCTTGCAGAGCACTGGGGAAAGGCAGGCAGAGAATTCCCTGCTAGCACCTTCTCTGTGCCTGGGAAGCAAAAGTGTTCACATTGCTTCGCAGAATCGCTTTTGTGCAGAAAACACTAACACTTGTTCAGAACGAAAGAAAGCACAGAGCCCCAGATTTTATGCTGTCCTGGAGACCTTGCAGAGCACTGGGGAAAAGCAGGAAGAGAATTCCCTGCTAGCACCTTCTCTGTGCCTGGGAAGCAGAAGTGTTCACATTGCTTCGCAGAATCGCTTTTGTGCAGAAAACAGTAACACTTGTTCAGAACAAAATGAAGCACAGAGCCCCAGATTTTATGTTGTCCTCTAGAGCTTGCAGAGCACTGGGGAAAGGCAGGCAGAGAATTCCCTGCTAGCACCTTCTCTGTGCCTGGGAAGCAGAAGTGTTCACATTGCTTCGCAGAATCGCTTTTGTGCAGAAAACAGTAACTCTTGTTAGGAACGAAAGAAAACACAGAGCCCCAGATTTTATGTTGTCCTGGAGAGCTTGCAGAGCACTGGGGAAAGGCAGGCAGAGAATTCCCTGCTAGCACCTCCTCTGTGCCTGGGAAGCAGAAGTGTTCACATTGCTTCGCAGAATCGCTTTTGTGCAGAAAACACTAACACTTGTTCAGAACGAAAGAAAGCACAGAGCCGCAGATTTTATGCTGTCCTGGAGAGCTTGCAGAGCACTGGGGAAAGGCAGGCAGAGAATTCCCTGCTAGCACCTTCTCTGTGCCTGGGAAGCAGAAGTGTTCACATTGCTTCGCAGAATCACTTTTGTGCAGAAAACAGTAACACTTGTTCAGAACGAAAGAAAGCACAGAGCCCCAGATTTTATGTTGTCCTGGAGAGCTTGCAGAGCACTGGGGAAAGGCAGGCAGACAATTCCCTGCTAGCACCTTCTCTGTGCCTGGGAAGCAAAAGTGTTCACATTGCTTCGCAGAATCGCTTTTGTGCAGAAAACACTAACACTTGTTCAGAACGAAAGAAAGCACAGAGCCCCAGATTTTATGCTGTCCTGGAGAGCTTGCAGAGCACTGGGGAAAAGCAGGAAGAGAATTCCCTGCTAGCACCTTCTCTGTGCCTGGGAAGCAGAAGTGTTCACATTGCTTCGCAGAATCACTTTTGTGCAGAAAACAGTAACACTTGTTCAGAACGAAAGAAAGCACAGAGCCCCAGATTTTATGCTGTCCTGGAGAGCTTGCAGAGCACTGGGGAAAGGCAGGCAGAGAATTCCCTGCTAGCACCTTCTCTGTGCCTGGGAAGCAGAAGTGTTCACATTGCTTCGCAGAATCGCTTTTGTGCAGAAAACAGTAACACTTGTTCAGAACGAAAGAAAGCACAGAGCCCCAGATTTTATGCTGTCCTGGAGAGCTTGCAGAGCACTGGGGAAAGGCAGGCAGAGAATTCCCTGCTAGCACCTTCTCTGTGCCTGTTCACATTGCTTCGCAGAATCGCTTTTGTGCAGAAAACACTAACATTTGTTCAGAACAAAAGAAAGCAAAGAGTCCCAGATTTTATGCTGTACTGGAGAGCTTGCAGAGCACTGGGGAAAGGCAGGCAGAGAATTCCCTGCTAGCACCTTCTCTGTGCCTGGGAAGCAGAAGTGTTCACATTGCTTCGCAGAATCGCTTTTGTGCAGAAAACAGTAACACTTGTTCAGAACGAAAGAAAGCACAGAGCCCCAGATTTTATGCTGTCCTGGAGAGCTTGCAGAGCACTGGGGAAAGGCAGGCAGAGAATTCCCTGCTAGCACCTTCTCTGTGCCTGGGAAGCAGAAGTGTTCACATTGCTTCGCAGAATCGCTTTTGTGCAGAAAACAGTAACACTTGTTCAGAACAAAAGAAAGCACAGAGCCCCAGATTTTATGCTGTCCTGGAGAGCTTGCAGAGCACTGGGGAAAGGCAGGCAGAGAATTCCCTGCTAGCACCTTCTCTGTGCCTGGGAAGCAGAAGTGTTCACATTGCTTCGCAGAATCGCTTTTGTGCAGAAAACAGTAACTCTTGTTAGGAACGAAAGAAAACACAGAGCCCCAGATTTTATGTTGTCCTGGAGAGCTTGCAGAGCACTGGGGAAAGGCAGGCAGAGAATTCCCTGCTAGCACCTTCTCTGTGCCTGGGAAGCAGAAGTGTTCACATTGCTTCGCAGAATAGCTTTTGTGCAGAAAACAGTAACTCTTGTTAGGAACGAAAGAAAACACAGAGCCCCAGATTTTATGTTGTCCTGGAGAGCTTGCAGAGCACTGGGGAAAGGCAGGCAGAGAATTCCCTGCTAGCACCTCCTCTGTGCCTGGGAAGCAGAAGTGTTCACATTGCTTCGCAGAATCGCTTTTGTGCAGAAAACAGTAACACTTGTTCAGAACGAAAGAAAGCACAGAGCCCCAGATTTTATGCTGTCCTGGAGAGCTTGCAGAGCACTGGGGAAAGGCAGGCAGAGAATTCCCTGCTAGCACCTTCTCTGTGCCTGGGAAGCAGAAGTGTTCACATTGCTTCGCAGAATCACTTTTGTGCAGAAAACAGTAACACTTGTTCAGAACGAAAGAAAGCACAGAGCCCCAGATTTTATGCTGTCCTGGAGAGCTTGCAGAGCACTGGGGAAAGGCAGGCAGAGAATTCCCTGCTAGCACCTTCTCTGTGCCTGGGAAGCAGAAGTGTTCACATTGCTTCGCAGAATCGCTTTTGTGCAGAAAACAGTAACACTTGTTCAGAACAAAAGAAAGCACAGAGCCCCAGATTTTATGCTGTCCTGGAGAGCTTGCAGAGCACTGGGGAAAGGCAGGCAGAGAATTCCCTGCTAGCACCTTCTCTGTGCCTGTTCACATTGCTTCGCAGAATCGCTTTTGTGCAGAAAACACTAACATTTGTTCAGAACAAAAGAAAGCAAAGAGTCCCAGATTTTATGCTGTACTGGAGAGCTTGCAGAGCACTGGGGAAAGGCAGGCAGAGAATTCCCTGCTAGCACCTTCTCTGTGCCTGGGAAGCAAAAGTGTTCACATTGCTTCGCAGAATCGCTTTTGTGCAGAAAACACTAACACTTGTTCAGAACGAAAGAAAGCACAGAGCCCCAGATTTTATGTTGTCCTCTAGAGCTTGCAGAGCACTGGGGAAAGGCAGGCAGAGAATTCCCTGCTAGCACCTTCTCTGTGCCTGGGAAGCAGAAGTGTTCACATTGCTTCGCAGAATCGCTTTTGTGCAGAAAACAGTAACACTTGTTCAGAACAAAAGAAAGCACAGAGCCCCACATTTGATGCTGTCCTGGAGAGCTTGCAGAGCACTGGGGAAAGGCAGGCAGAGAATTCCCTGCTAGCACCTTCTCTGTGCCTGGGAAGCAGAAGTGTTCACATTGCTTCGCAGAATCGCTTTTGTGCAGAAAACAGTAACACTTGTTGAGAACAAAAGAAAGCACAGAGCCGCAGATTTTATGCTGTCCTGGAGAGCTTGCAGAGCACTGGGGAAAGGCAGGCAGAGAATTCCCTGCTAGCACCTTCTCTGTGCCTGGGAAGCAGAAGTGTTCACATTGCTTCGCAGAATCACTTTTGTGCAGAAAACAGTAACACTTGTTCAGAACGAAAGAAAGCACAGAGCCCCAGATTTGCTGTTGTCCTGGAGAGCTTGCAGAGCACTGGGGAAAGGCAGGCAGAGAATTCCCTGCTAGCACCTTCTCTGTGCCTGTTCACATTGCTTCGCAGAATCGCTTTTGTGCAAAAAACACTAACACTTGTTCAGAACAAAAGAAAGCACAGAGCCCCAGATTTTATGCTGTACTGGAGAGCTTGCAGAGCACTGGGGAAAGGCAGGCAGAGAATTCCCTGCTAGCACCTTCTCTGTGCCTGGGAAGCAGAAGTGTTCACATTGCTTCGCAGAATCACTTTTGTGCAGAAAACAGTAACTCTTGTTAGGAACGAAAGAAAACACAGAGCCCCAGATTTTATGTTGTCCTCTAGAGCTTGCAGAGCACTGGGGAAAGGCAGGCAGAGAATTCCCTGCTAGCACCTTCTCTGTGCCTGGGAAACAGAAGTGTTCACATTGCTTCGCAGAATCGCTTTTGTGCAGAAAACACTAACACTTGTTCAGAACAAAAGAAAGCACAGAGCCCCAGATTTTATGCTGTCCTGGAGAGCTTGCAGAGCACTGGGGAAAGGCAGGCAGAGAATTCCCTGCTAGCACCTTCTCTGTGCCTGGGAAGCAGAAGTGTTCACATTGCTTCGCAGAATCGCTTTTGTGCAGAAAACAGTAACTCTTGTTAGGAACGAAAGAAAACACAGAGCCCCAGATTTGCTGTTGTCCTGGAGAGCTTGCAGAGCACTGGGGAAAGGCAGGCAGAGAATTCCCTGCTAGCACCTCCTCTGTGCCTGGGAAGCAGAAGTGTTCACATTGCTTCGCAGAATCGCTTTTGTGCAGAAAACAGTAACACTTGTTCAGAACGAAAGAAAGCACAGAGCCCCAGATTTTATGCTGTCCTGGAGAGCTTGCAGAGCACTGGGGAAAGGCAGGCAGAGAATTCCCTGCTAGCACCTTCTCTGTGCCTGGGAAGCAGAAGTGTTCACATTGCTTCGCAGAATCACTTTTGTGCAGAAAACAGTAACACTTGTTCAGAACGAAAGAAAGCACAGAGCCCCAGATTTTATGCTGTCCTGGAGAGCTTGCAGAGCACTGGGGAAAGGCAGGCAGAGAATTCCCTGCTAGCACCTTCTCTGTGCCTGGGAAGCAGAAGTGTTCACATTGCTTCGCAGAATCGCTTTTGTGCAGAAAACAGTAACACTTGTTCAGAACGAAAGAAAGCACAGAGCCCCAGATTTTATGCTGTCCTGGAGAGCTTGCAGAGCACTGGGGAAAGGCAGGCAGAGAATTCCCTGCTAGCACCTTCTCTGTGCCTGTTCACATTGCTTCGCAGAATCGCTTTTGTGCAGAAAACACTAACATTTGTTCAGAACAAAAGAAAGCAAAGAGTCCCAGATTTTATGCTGTACTGGAGAGCTTGCAGAGCACTGGGGAAAGGCAGGCAGAGAATTCCCTGCTAGCACCTTCTCTGTGCCTGGGAAGCAAAAGTGTTCACATTGCTTCGCAGAATCGCTTTTGTGCAGAAAACACTAACACTTGTTCAGAACGAAAGAAAGCACAGAGCCCCAGATTTTATGTTGTCCTCTAGAGCTTGCAGAGCACTGGGGAAAGGCAGGCAGAGAATTCCCTGCTAGCACCTTCTCTGTGCCTGGGAAGCAGAAGTGTTCACATTGCTTCGCAGAATCGCTTTTGTGCAGAAAACAGTAACACTTGTTCAGAACAAAAGAAAGCACAGAGCCCCACATTTGATGCTGTCCTGGAGAGCTTGCAGAGCACTGGGGAAAGGCAGGCAGAGAATTCCCTGCTAGCACCTTCTCTGTGCCTGGGAAGCAGAAGTGTTCACATTGCTTCGCAGAATCGCTTTTGTGCAGAAAACAGTAACACTTGTTCAGAACGAAAGAAAGCACAGAGCCCCAGATTTTATGCTGTCCTGGAGAGCTTGCAGAGCACTGGGGAAAGGCAGGCAGAGAATTCCCTGCTAGCACCTTCTCTGTGCCTGTTCACATTGCTTCGCAGAATCGCTTTTGTGCAGAAAACACTAACACTTGTTCAGAACAAAAGAAAGCAAAGAGTCCCAGATTTTATGCTGTACTGGAGAGCTTGCAGAGCACTGGGGAAAGGCAGGCAGAGAATTCCCTGCTAGCACCTTCTCTGTGCCTGGGAAGCAGAAGTGTTCACATTGCTTCGCAGAATCACTTTTGTGCAGAAAACAGTAACTCTTGTTAGGAACGAAAGAAAACACAGAGCCCCAGATTTTATGTTGTCCTCTAGAGCTTGCAGAGCACTGGGGAAAGGCAGGCAGAGAATTCCCTGCTAGCACCTTCTCTGTGCCTGGGAAGCAGAAGTGTTCACATTGCTTCGCAGAATAGCTTTTGTGCAGAAAACAGTAACTCTTGTTAGGAACGAAAGAAAACACAGAGCCCCAGATTTGCTGTTGTCCTGGAGAGCTTGCAGAGCACTGGGGAAAGGCAGGCAGAGAATTCCCTGCTAGCACCTTCTCTGTGCCTGGGAAGCAGAAGTGTTCACATTGCTTCGCAGAATAGCTTTTGTGCAGAAAACAGTAACTCTTGTTAGGAACGAAAGAAAACACAGAGCCCCAGATTTGCTGTTGTCCTGGAGAGCTTGCAGAGCACTGGGGAAAGGCAGGCAGAGAATTCCCTGCTAGCACCTTCTCTGTGCCTGGGAAGCAGAAGTGTTCACATTGCTTCGCAGAATAGCTTTTGTGCAGAAAACAGTAACTCTTGTTAGGAACGAAAGAAAACACAGAGCCCCAGATTTTATGCTGTCCTGGAGAGCTTG
Source organism: Strix uralensis (assembly GCF_047716275.1). Taxonomy (NCBI): domain Eukaryota; kingdom Metazoa; phylum Chordata; class Aves; order Strigiformes; family Strigidae; genus Strix; species Strix uralensis. The sequence goes on along the minus strand of NC_134005.1, from coordinate 379,451 downwards.
CAGAGCACTGGGGAAAGGCAGGCAGAGAATTCCCTGCTAGCACCTTCTCTGTGCCTGGGAAGCAGAAGTGTTCACATTGCTTCGCAGAATCGCTTTTGTGCAGAAAACAGTAACACTTGTTCAGAACGAAAGAAAGCACAGAGCCCCAGATTTTATGCTGTCCTGGAGAGCTTGCAGAGCACTGGGGAAAGGCAGGCAGAGAATTCCCTGCTAGCACCTTCTCTGTGCCTGGGAAGCAGAAGTGTTCACATTGCTTCGCAGAATCGCTTTTGTGCAGAAAACAGTAACACTTGTTCAGAACGAAAGAAAGCACAGAGCCCCAGATTTTATGCTGTCCTGGAGAGCTTGCAGAGCACTGGGGAAAGGCAGGCAGAGAATTCCCTGCTAGCACCTTCTCTGTGCCTGTTCACATTGCTTCGCAGAATCGCTTTTGTGCAGAAAACACTAACATTTGTTCAGAACAAAAGAAAGCAAAGAGTCCCAGATTTTATGCTGTCCTGGAGAGCTTGCAGAGCACTGGGGAAAGGCAGGCAGAGAATTCCCTGCTAGCACCTTCTCTGTGCCTGGGAAGCAAAAGTGTTCACATTGCTTCGCAGAATCGCTTTTGTGCAGAAAACACTAACACTTGTTCAGAACGAAAGAAAGCACAGAGCCCCAGATTTTATGTTGTCCTGGAGAGCTTGCAGAGCACTGGGGAAAGGCAGGCAGAGAATTCCCTGCTAGCACCTTCTCTGTGCCTGGGAAGCAGAAGTGTTCACATTGCTTCGCAGAATCGCTTTTGTGCAGAAAACAGTAACACTTGTTCAGAACAAAAGAAAGCACAGAGCCCCACATTTGATGCTGTCCTGGAGAGCTTGCAGAGCACTGGGGAAAGGCAGGCAGAGAATTCCCTGCTAGCACCTTCTCTGTGCCTGGGAAGCAGAAGTGTTCACATTGCTTCGCAGAATCGCTTTTGTGCAGAAAACACTAACACTTGTTCAGAACGAAAGAAAGCACAGAGCCCCAGATTTTATGCTGTCCTGGAGAGCTTGCAGAGCACTGGGGAAAGGCAGGCAGAGAATTCCCTGCTAGCACCTTCTCTGTGCCTGGGAAGCAAAAGTGTTCACATTGCTTCGCAGAATCGCTTTTGTGCAGAAAACAGTAACACTTGTTCAGAAGGAAAGAAAGCACAGAGCCCCAGATTTTATGTTGTCCTCTAGAGCTTGCAGAGCACTGGGGAAAGGCAGGCAGAGAATTCCCTGCTAGCACCTTCTCTGTGCCTGGGAAGCAGAAGTGTTCACATTGCTTCGCAGAATCGCTTTTGTGCAGAAAACAGTAACACTTGTTCAGAACAAAAGAAAGCACAGAGCCCCAGATTTTATGTTGTCCTGGAGAGCTTGCAGAGCACTGGGGAAAGGCAGGCAGAGAATTCCCTGCTAGCACCTTCTCTGTGCCTGGGAAGCAAAAGTGTTCACATTGCTTCGCAGAATCGCTTTTGTGCAGAAAACAGTAACACTTGTTCAGAACGAAAGAAAGCACAGAGCCCCAGATTTTATGCTGTCCTGGAGAGCTTGCAGAGCACTGGGGAAAGGCAGGCAGAGAATTCCCTGCTAGCACCTTCTCTGTGCCTGGGAAGCAGAAGTGTTCACATTGCTTCGCAGAATCACTTTTGTGCAGAAAACAGTAACACTTGTTCAGAACGAAAGAAAACACAGAGCCCCAGATTTTATGCTGTCCTGGAGAGCTTGCAGAGCACTGGGGAAAGGCAGGCAGAGAATTCCCTGCTAGCACCTTCTCTGTGCCTGGGAAGCAGAAGTGTTCACATCGCTTCGCAGAATCGCTTTTGTGCAGAAAACAGTAACACTTGTTCAGAACAAAAGAAAGCAGAGAGCCCCAGATTTTATGCTGTCCTGGAGAGCTTGCAGAGCACTGGGGAAAGGCAGGCAGAGAATTCCCTGCTAGCACCTCCTCTGTGCCTGGGAAGCAGAAGTGTTCACATTGCTTCGCAGAATCGCTTTTGTGCAGAAAACACTAACACTTGTTCAGAACGAAAGAAAGCACAGAGCCGCAGATTTTATGCTGTCCTGGAGAGCTTGCAGAGCACTGGGGAAAGGCAGGCAGAGAATTCCCTGCTAGCACCTTCTCTGTGCCTGGGAAGCAGAAGTGTTCACATTGCTTCGCAGAATCACTTTTGTGCAGAAAACAGTAACACTTGTTCAGAACGAAAGAAAGCACAGAGCCCCAGATTTTATGTTGTCCTGGAGAGCTTGCAGAGCACTGGGGAAAGGCAGGCAGACAATTCCCTGCTAGCACCTTCTCTGTGCCTGGGAAGCAAAAGTGTTCACATTGCTTCGCAGAATCGCTTTTGTGCAGAAAACAGTAACACTTGTTCAGAACGAAAGAAAACACAGAGCCCCAGATTTTATGCTGTCCTGGAGAGCTTGCAGAGCACTGGGGAAAGGCAGGCAGAGAATTCCCTGCTAGCACCTTCTCTGTGCCTGGGAAGCAGAAGTGTTCACATCGCTTCGCAGAATCGCTTTTGTGCAGAAAACAGTAACACTTGTTCAGAACAAAAGAAAGCAGAGAGCCCCAGATTTTATGCTGTCCTGGAGAGCTTGCAGAGCACTGGGGAAAGGCAGGCAGAGAATTCCCTGCTAGCACCTCCTCTGTGCCTGGGAAGCAGAAGTGTTCACATTGCTTCGCAGAATCGCTTTTGTGCAGAAAACACTAACACTTGTTCAGAACGAAAGAAAGCACAGAGCCGCAGATTTTATGCTGTCCTGGAGAGCTTGCAGAGCACTGGGGAAAGGCAGGCAGAGAATTCCCTGCTAGCACCTTCTCTGTGCCTGGGAAGCAGAAGTGTTCACATTGCTTCGCAGAATCACTTTTGTGCAGAAAACAGTAACACTTGTTCAGAACGAAAGAAAGCACAGAGCCCCAGATTTTATGTTGTCCTGGAGAGCTTGCAGAGCACTGGGGAAAGGCAGGCAGAGAATTCCCTGCTAGCACCTTCTCTGTGCCTGGGAAGCAAAAGTGTTCACATTGCTTCGCAGAATCGCTTTTGTGCAGAAAACACTAACACTTGTTCAGAACGAAAGAAAGCACAGAGCCCCAGATTTTATGCTGTCCTGGAGAGCTTGCAGAGCACTGGGGAAAAGCAGGAAGAGAATTCCCTGCTAGCACCTTCTCTGTGCCTGGGAAGCAGAAGTGTTCACATTGCTTCGCAGAATCACTTTTGTGCAGAAAACAGTAACACTTGTTCAGAACGAAAGAAAGCACAGAGCCCCAGATTTTATGCTGTCCTGGAGAGCTTGCAGAGCACTGGGGAAAGGCAGGCAGAGAATTCCCTGCTAGCACCTTCTCTGTGCCTGGGAAGCAGAAGTGTTCACATTGCTTCGCAGAATCGCTTTTGTGCAGAAAACAGTAACACTTGTTCAGAACGAAAGAAAGCACAGAGCCCCAGATTTTATGCTGTCCTGGAGAGCTTGCAGAGCACTGGGGAAAGGCAGGCAGAGAATTCCCTGCTAGCACCTTCTCTGTGCCTGTTCACATTGCTTCGCAGAATCGCTTTTGTGCAGAAAACACTAACATTTGTTCAGAACAAAAGAAAGCAAAGAGTCCCAGATTTTATGCTGTACTGGAGAGCTTGCAGAGCACTGGGGAAAGGCAGGCAGAGAATTCCCTGCTAGCACCTTCTCTGTGCCTGGGAAGCAGAAGTGTTCACATTGCTTCGCAGAATCACTTTTGTGCAGAAAACAGTAACACTTGTTCAGAACGAAAGAAAGCACAGAGCCCCAGATTTGCTGTTGTCCTGGAGAGCTTGCAGAGCACTGGGGAAAGGCAGGCAGAGAATTCCCTGCTAGCACCTTCTCTGTGCCTGTTCACATTGCTTCGCAGAATCGCTTTTGTGCAGAAAACAGTAACACTTGTTCAGAACGAAAGAAAACACAGAGCCCCAGATTTTATGCTGTCCTGGAGAGCTTGCAGAGCACTGGGGAAAGGCAGGCAGAGAATTCCCTGCTAGCACCTTCTCTGTGCCTGGGAAGCAGAAGTGTTCACATCGCTTCGCAGAATCGCTTTTGTGCAGAAAACAGTAACACTTGTTCAGAACAAAAGAAAGCACAGAGCCCCAGATTTTATGCTGTCCTGGAGAGCTTGCAGAGCACTGGGGAAAGGCAGGCAGAGAATTCCCTGCTAGCACCTTCTCTGTGCCTGGGAAGCAGAAGTGTTCACATTGCTTCGCAGAATCACTTTTGTGCAGAAAACAGTAACACTTGTTCAGAACGAAAGAAAGCACAGAGCCCCAGATTTGCTGTTGTCCTGGAGAGCTTGCAGAGCACTGGGGAAAGGCAGGCAGAGAATTCCCTGCTAGCACCTTCTCTGTGCCTGGGAAGCAGAAGTGTTCACATTGCTTCGCAGAATCGCTTTTGTGCAGAAGACAGTAACACTTGTTCAGAACAAAAGAAAGCACAGAGCCCCAGATTTTATGCTGTCCTGGAGAGCTTGCAGAGCACTGGGGAAAGGCAGGCAGAGAATTCCCTGCTAGCACCTTCTCTGTGCCTGGGAAGCAGAAGTGTTCACATTGCTTCGCAGAATCGCTTTTGTGCAGAAAACAGTAACTCTTGTTAGGAACGAAAGAAAACACAGAGCCCCAGATTTTATGTTGTCCTGGAGAGCTTGCAGAGCACTGGGGAAAGGCAGGCAGAGAATTCCCTGCTAGCACCTTCTCTGTGCCTGGGAAGCAGAAGTGTTCACATTGCTTCGCAGAATCGCTTTTGTGCAGAAAACAGTAACACTTGTTCAGAACAAAAGAAAGCACAGAGCCCCAGATTTTATGCTGTCCTGGAGAGCTTGCAGAGCACTGGGGAAAGGCAGGCAGAGAATTCCCTGCTAGCACCTTCTCTGTGCCTGTTCACATTGCTTCGCAGAATCGCTTTTGTGCAGAAAACACTAACATTTGTTCAGAACAAAAGAAAGCAAAGAGTCTCAGATTTTATGCTGTACTGGAGAGCTTGCAGAGCACTGGGGAAAGGCAGGCAGAGAATTCCCTGCTAGCACCTTCTCTGTGCCTGGGAAGCAAAAGTGTTCACATTGCTTCGCAGAATCGCTTTTGTGCAGAAAACACTAACACTTGTTCAGAACGAAAGAAAGCACAGAGCCCCAGATTTTATGTTGTCCTCTAGAGCTTGCAGAGCACTGGGGAAAGGCAGGCAGAGAATTCCCTGCTAGCACCTTCTCTGTGCCTGGGAAGCAGAAGTGTTCACATTGCTTCGCAGAATCGCTTTTGTGCAGAAAACAGTAACACTTGTTCAGAACAAAAGAAAGCACAGAGCCCCACATTTGATGCTGTCCTGGAGAGCTTGCAGAGCACTGGGGAAAGGCAGGCAGAGAATTCCCTGCTAGCACCTTCTCTGTGCCTGGGAAGCAGAAGTGTTCACATTGCTTCGCAGAATCGCTTTTGTGCAGAAAACAGTAACACTTGTTCAGAACGAAAGAAAGCACAGAGCCCCAGATTTTATGCTGTCCTGGAGAGCTTGCAGAGCACTGGGGAAAGGCAGGCAGAGAATTCCCTGCTAGCACCTTCTCTGTGCCTGGGAAGCAGAAGTGTTCACATTGCTTCGCAGAATCGCTTTTGTGCAGAAAACAGTAACACTTGTTCAGAACAAAAGAAAACACAGAGCCCCAGATTTTATGCTGTCCTGGAGAGCTTGCAGAGCACTGGGGAAAGGCAGGCAGAGAATTCCCTGCTAGCACCTTCTCTGTGCCTGGGAAGCAGAAGTGTTCACATTGCTTCGCAGAATCACTTTTGTGCAGAAAACAGTAACACTTGTTCAGAACGAAAGAAAGCACAGAGCCCCAGATTTGCTGTTGTCCTGGAGAGCTTGCAGAGCACTGGGGAAAGGCAGGCAGAGAATTCCCTGCTAGCACCTTCTCTGTGCCTGTTCACATTGCTTCGCAGAATCGCTTTTGTGCAGAAAACACTAACACTTGTTCAGAACAAAAGAAAGCAAAGAGTCCCAGATTTTATGCTGTACTGGAGAGCTTGCAGAGCACTGGGGAAAGGCAGGCAGAGAATTCCCTGCTAGCACCTTCTCTGTGCCTGGGAAGCAGAAGTGTTCACATTGCTTCGCAGAATCACTTTTGTGCAGAAAACAGTAACTCTTGTTAGGAACGAAAGAAAACACAGAGCCCCAGATTTTATGTTGTCCTCTAGAGCTTGCAGAGCACTGGGGAAAGGCAGGCAGAGAATTCCCTGCTAGCACCTTCTCTGTGCCTGGGAAGCAGAAGTGTTCACATTGCTTCGCAGAATCGCTTTTGTGCAGAAAACAGTAACACTTGTTCAGAACAAAAGAAAGCACAGAGCCCCAGATTTTATGCTGTCCTGGAGAGCTTGCAGAGCACTGGGGAAAGGCAGGCAGAGAATTCCCTGCTAGCACCTTCTCTGTGCCTGGGAAGCAGAAGTGTTCACATTGCTTCGCAGAATCGCTTTTGTGCAGAAAACAGTAACTCTTGTTAGGAACGAAAGAAAACACAGAGCCCCAGATTTGCTGTTGTCCTGGAGAGCTTGCAGAGCACTGGGGAAAGGCAGGCAGAGAATTCCCTGCTAGCACCTTCTCTGTGCCTGGGAAGCAGAAGTGTTCACATTGCTTCGCAGAATAGCTTTTGTGCAGAAAACAGTAACTCTTGTTAGGAACGAAAGAAAACACAGAGCCCCAGATTTTATGTTGTCCTGGAGAGCTTGCAGAGCACTGGGGAAAGGCAGGCAGAGAATTCCCTGCTAGCACCTCCTCTGTGCCTGGGAAGCAGAAGTGTTCACATTGCTTCGCAGAATCGCTTTTGTGCAGAAAACAGTAACACTTGTTCAGAACGAAAGAAAGCACAGAGCCCCAGATTTTATGCTGTCCTGGAGAGCTTGCAGAGCACTGGGGAAAGGCAGGCAGAGAATTCCCTGCTAGCACCTTCTCTGTGCCTGGGAAGCAGAAGTGTTCACATTGCTTCGCAGAATCACTTTTGTGCAGAAAACAGTAACACTTGTTCAGAACGAAAGAAAGCACAGAGCCCCAGATTTTATGCTGTCCTGGAGAGCTTGCAGAGCACTGGGGAAAGGCAGGCAGAGAATTCCCTGCTAGCACCTTCTCTGTGCCTGGGAAGCAGAAGTGTTCACATTGCTTCGCAGAATCGCTTTTGTGCAGAAAACAGTAACACTTGTTCAGAACGAAAGAAAGCACAGAGCCCCAGATTTTATGCTGTCCTGGAGAGCTTGCAGAGCACTGGGGAAAGGCAGGCAGAGAATTCCCTGCTAGCACCTTCTCTGTGCCTGTTCACATTGCTTCGCAGAATCGCTTTTGTGCAGAAAACACTAACATTTGTTCAGAACAAAAGAAAGCAAAGAGTCCCAGATTTTATGCTGTACTGGAGAGCTTGCAGAGCACTGGGGAAAGGCAGGCAGAGAATTCCCTGCTAGCACCTTCTCTGTGCCTGGGAAGCAAAAGTGTTCACATTGCTTCGCAGAATCGCTTTTGTGCAGAAAACACTAACACTTGTTCAGAACGAAAGAAAGCACAGAGCCCCAGATTTTATGTTGTCCTCTAGAGCTTGCAGAGCACTGGGGAAAGGCAGGCAGAGAATTCCCTGCTAGCACCTTCTCTGTGCCTGGGAAGCAGAAGTGTTCACATTGCTTCGCAGAATCGCTTTTGTGCAGAAAACAGTAACACTTGTTCAGAACAAAAGAAAGCACAGAGCCCCACATTTGATGCTGTCCTGGAGAGCTTGCAGAGCACTGGGGAAAGGCAGGCAGAGAATTCCCTGCTAGCACCTTCTCTGTGCCTGGGAAGCAGAAGTGTTCACATTGCTTCGCAGAATCGCTTTTGTGCAGAAAACAGTAACACTTGTTCAGAACAAAAGAAAGCACAGAGCCCCAGATTTTATGCTGTCCTGGAGAGCTTGCAGAGCACTGGGGAAAGGCAGGCAGAGAATTCCCTGCTAGCACCTTCTCTGTGCCTGGGAAGCAGAAGTGTTCACATTGCTTCGCAGAATCGCTTTTGTGCAGAAAACACTAACACTTGTTCAGAACGAAAGAAAGCACAGAGCCCCAGATTTTATGCTGTCCTGGAGAGCTTGCAGAGCACTGGGGAAAGGCAGGCAGAGAATTCCCTGCTAGCACCTTCTCTGTGCCTGGGAAGCAAAAGTGTTCACATTGCTTCGCAGAATCGCTTTTGTGCAGAAAACACTAACACTTGTTCAGAACGAAAGAAAGCACAGAGCCCCAGATTTTATGTTGTCCTCTAGAGCTTGCAGAGCACTGGGGAAAGGCAGGCAGAGAATTCCCTGCTAGCACCTTCTCTGTGCCTGGGAAGCAGAAGTGTTCACATTGCTTCGCAGAATCGCTTTTGTGCAGAAAACAGTAACACTTGTTCAGAACAAAAGAAAGCACAGAGCCCCAGATTTTATGTTGTCCTGGAGAGCTTGCAGAGCACTGGGGAAAGGCAGGCAGAGAATTCCCTGCTAGCACCTTCTCTGTGCCTGGGAAGCAAAAGTGTTCACATTGCTTCGCAGAATCGCTTTTGTGCAGAAAACAGTAACACTTGTTCAGAACAAAAGAAAGCACAGAGCCCCAGATTTTATGCTGTCCTGGAGAGCTTGCAGAGCACTGGGGAAAGGCAGGCAGAGAATTCCCTGCTAGCACCTTCTCTGTGCCTGGGAAGCAGAAGTGTTCACATTGCTTCGCAGAATCACTTTTGTGCAGAAAACAGTAACACTTGTTCAGAACGAAAGAAAACACAGAGCCCCAGATTTTATGCTGTCCTGGAGAGCTTGCAGAGCACTGGGGAAAGGCAGGCAGAGAATTCCCTGCTAGCACCTTCTCTGTGCCTGGGAAGCAGAAGTGTTCACATCGCTTCGCAGAATCGCTTTTGTGCAGAAAACAGTAACACTTGTTCAGAACAAAAGAAAGCAGAGAGCCCCAGATTTTATGCTGTCCTGGAGAGCTTGCAGAGCACTGGGGAAAGGCAGGCAGAGAATTCCCTGCTAGCACCTTCTCTGTGCCTGGGAAGCAGAAGTGTTCACATTGCTTCGCAGAATCACTTTTGTGCAGAAAACAGTAACACTTGTTCAGAACGAAAGAAAGCACAGAGCCCCAGATTTGCTGTTGTCCTGGAGAGCTTGCAGAGCACTGGGGAAAGGCAGGCAGAGAATTCCCTGCTAGCACCTTCTCTGTGCCTGGGAAGCAAAAGTGTTCACATTGCTTCGCAGAATCGCTTTTGTGCAGAAAACACTAACACTTGTTCAGAACGAAAGAAAGCACAGAGCCCCAGATTTTATGCTGTCCTGGAGAGCTTGCAGAGCACTGGGGAAAAGCAGGAAGAGAATTCCCTGCTAGCACCTTCTCTGTGCCTGGGAAGCAGAAGTGTTCACATTGCTTCGCAGAATCGCTTTTGTGCAGAAAACAGTAACACTTGTTCAGAACAAAAGAAAGCACAGAGCCCCAGATTTTATGTTGTCCTCTAGAGCTTGCAGAGCACTGGGGAAAGGCAGGCAGAGAATTCCCTGCTAGCACCTTCTCTGTGCCTGGGAAGCAGAAGTGTTCACATTGCTTCGCAGAATAGCTTTTGTGCAGAAAACAGTAACTCTTGTTAGGAACGAAAGAAAACACAGAGCCCCAGATTTTATGTTGTCCTGGAGAGCTTGCAGAGCACTGGGGAAAGGCAGGCAGAGAATTCCCTGCTAGCACCTCCTCTGTGCCTGGGAAGCAGAAGTCTTCACATTGCTTCGCAGAATCGCTTTTGTGCAGAAAACACTAACACTTGTTCAGAACGAAAGAAAGCACAGAGCCGCAGATTTTATGCTGTCCTGGAGAGCTTGCAGAGCACTGGGGAAAGGCAGGCAGAGAATTCCCTGCTAGCACCTTCTCTGTGCCTGGGAAGCAGAAGTGTTCACATTGCTTCGCAGAATCACTTTTGTGCAGAAAACAGTAACACTTGTTCAGAACGAAAGAAAGCACAGAGCCCCAGATTTGCTGTTGTCCTGGAGAGCTTGCAGAGCACTGGGGAAAGGCAGGCAGAGAATTCCCTGCTAGCACCTTCTCTGTGCCTGGGAAGCAAAAGTGTTCACATTGCTTCGCAGAATCGCTTTTGTGCAGAAAACAGTAACACTTGTTCAGAACAAAAGAAAGCAGAGAGCCCCAGATTTTATGCTGTCCTGGAGAGCTTGCAGAGCACTGGGGAAAGGCAGGCAGAGAATTCCCTGCTAGCACCTTCTCTGTGCCTGGGAAGCAGAAGTGTTCACATTGCTTCGCAGAATCGCTTTTGTGCAGAAAACAGTAACACTTGTTCAGAACAAAAGAAAGCACAGAGCCCCAGATTTTATGTTGTCCTCTAGAGCTTGCAGAGCACTGGGGAAAGGCAGGCAGAGAATTCCCTGCTAGCACCTTCTCTGTGCCTGGGAAGCAGAAGTGTTCAAATTGCTTCGCAGAATCGCTTTTGTGCAGAAAACAGTAACTCTTGTTAGGAACGAAAGAAAACACAGAGCCCCAGATTTTATGTTGTCCTGGAGAGCTTGCAGAGCACTGGGGAAAGGCAGGCAGAGAATTCCCTGCTAGCACCTTCTCTGTGCCTGGGAAGCAGAAGTGTTCACATTGCTTCGCAGAATAGCTTTTGTGCAGAAAACAGTAACTCTTGTTAGGAACGAAAGAAAACACAGAGCCCCAGATTTTATGCTGTCCTGGAGAGCTTGCAGAGCACTGGGGAAAGGCAGGCAGAGAATTCCCTGCTAGCACCTCCTCTGTGCCTGGGAAGCAGAAGTGTTCACATTGCTTCGCAGAATCGCTTTTGTGCAGAAAATACTAACACTTGTTCAGAACGAAAGAAAGCACAGAGCCCCAGATTTTATGCTGTCCTGGAGAGCTTGCAGAGCACTGGGGAAAGGCAGGCAGAGAATTCCCTGCTAGCACCTTCTCTGTGCCTGGGAAGCAGAAGTGTTCACATTGCTTCGCAGAATCACTTTTGTGCAGAAAACAGTAACACTTGTTCAGAACGAAAGAAAGCACAGAGCCCCAGATTTTATGCTGTCCTGGAGAGCTTGCAGAGCACTGGGGAAAGGCAGGCAGAGAATTCCCTGCTAGCACCTTCTCTGTGCCTGGGAAGCAGAAGTGTTCACATTGCTTCGCAGAATCGCTTTTGTGCAGAAAACAGTAACACTTGTTCAGAACGAAAGAAAGCACAGAGCCCCAGATTTTATGCTGTCCTGGAGAGCTTGCAGAGCACTGGGGAAAGGCAGGCAGAGAATTCCCTGCTAGCACCTTCTCTGTGCCTGTTCACATTGCTTCGCAGAATCGCTTTTGTGCAGAAAACACTAACACTTGTTCAGAACAAAAGAAAGCAAAGAGTCCCAGATTTTATGCTGTACTGGAGAGCTTGCAGAGCACTGGGGAAAGGCAGGCAGAGAATTCCCTGCTAGCACCTTCTCTGTGCCTGGGAAGCAGAAGTGTTCACATTGCTTCGCAGAATCACTTTTGTGCAGAAAACAGTAACTCTTGTTAGGAACGAAAGAAAACACAGAGCCCCAGATTTTATGTTGTCCTCTAGAGCTTGCAGAGCACTGGGGAAAGGCAGGCAGAGAATTCCCTGCTAGCACCTTCTCTGTGCCTGGGAAGCAGAAGTGTTCACATTGCTTCGCAGAATCGCTTTTGTGCAGAAAACATTAACACTTGTTCAGAACAAAAGAAAGCACAGAGCCCCAGATTTTATGCTGTCCTGGAGAGCTTGCAGAGCACTGGGGAAAGGCAGGCAGAGAATTCCCTGCTAGCACCTTCTCTGTGCCTGGGAAGCAGAAGTGTTCACATTGCTTCGCAGAATCGCTTTTGTGCAGAAAACAGTAACTCTTGTTAGGAACGAAAGAAAACACAGAGCCCCAGATTTTATGTTGTCCTGGAGAGCTTGCAGAGCACTGGGGAAAGGCAGGCAGAGAATTCCCTGCTAGCACCTTCTCTGTGCCTGGGAAGCAGAAGTGTTCACATTGCTTCGCAGAATAGCTTTTGTGCAGAAAACAGTAACTCTTGTTAGGAACGAAAGAAAACACAGAGCCCCAGATTTTATGTTGTCCTGGAGAGCTTGCAGAGCACTGGGGAAAGGCAGGCAGAGAATTCCCTGCTAGCACCTTCTCTGTGCCTGGGAAGCAGAAGTGTTCACATTGCTTCGCAGAATCGCTTTTGTGCAGAAAACAGTAACACTTGTTCAGAACGAAAGAAAGCACAGAGCCCCAGATTTTATGCTGTCCTGGAGAGCTTGCAGAGCACTGGGGAAAGGCAGGCAGAGAATTCCCTGCTAGCACCTTCTCTGTGCCTGGGAAGCAGAAGTGTTCACATTGCTTCGCAGAATCACTTTTGTGCAGAAAACAGTAACACTTGTTCAGAACGAAAGAAAGCACAGAGCCCCAGATTTGCTGTTGTCCTGGAGAGCTTGCAGAGCACTGGGGAAAGGCAGGCAGAGAATTCCCTGCTAGCACCTTCTCTGTGCCTGGGAAGCAGAAGTGTTCACATTGCTTCGCAGAATCACTTTTGTGCAGAAAACAGTAACACTTGTTCAGAACGAAAGAAAGCACAGAGCCCCAGATTTGCTGTTGTCCTGGAGAGCTTGCAGAGCACTGGGGAAAGGCAGGCAGAGAATTCCCTGCTAGCACCTTCTCTGTGCCTGGGAAGCAGAAGTGTTCACATTGCTTCGCAGAATCGCTTTTGTGCAGAAAACAGTAACACTTGTTCAGAACAAAAGAAAGCACAGAGCCCCAGATTTTATGCTGTCCTGGAGAGCTTGCAGAGCACTGGGGAAAGGCAGGCAGAGAATTCCCTGCTAGCACCTTCTCTGTGCCTGGGAAGCAGAAGTGTTCACATTGCTTCGCAGAATCGCTTTTGTGCAGAAAACAGTAACTCTTGTTAGGAACGAAAGAAAACACAGAGCCCCAGATTTTATGTTGTCCTGGAGAGCTTGCAGAGCACTGGGGAAAGGCAGGCAGAGAATTCCCTGCTAGCACCTTCTCTGTGCCTGGGAAGCAGAAGTGTTCACATTGCTTCGCAGAATAGCTTTTGTGCAGAAAACAGTAACTCTTGTTAGGAACGAAAGAAAACACAGAGCCCCAGATTTTATGTTGTCCTGGAGAGCTTGCAGAGCACTGGGGAAAGGCAGGCAGAGAATTCCCTGCTAGCACCTCCTCTGTGCCTGGGAAGCAGAAGTGTTCACATTGCTTCGCAGAATCGCTTTTGTGCAGAAAACAGTAACACTTGTTCAGAACGAAAGAAAGCACAGAGCCCCAGATTTTATGCTGTCCTGGAGAGCTTGCAGAGCACTGGGGAAAGGCAGGCAGAGAATTCCCTGCTAGCACCTTCTCTGTGCCTGGGAAGCAGAAGTGTTCACATTGCTTCGCAGAATCACTTTTGTGCAGAAAACAGTAACACTTGTTCAGAACGAAAGAAAGCACAGAGCCCCAGATTTTATGCTGTCCTGGAGAGCTTGCAGAGCACTGGGGAAAGGCAGGCAGAGAATTCCCTGCTAGCACCTTCTCTGTGCCTGGGAAGCAGAAGTGTTCACATTGCTTCGCAGAATCGCTTTTGTGCAGAAAACAGTAACACTTGTTCAGAACGAAAGAAAGCACAGAGCCCCAGATTTTATGCTGTCCTGGAGAGCTTGCAGAGCACTGGGGAAAGGCAGGCAGAGAATTCCCTGCTAGCACCTTCTCTGTGCCTGTTCACATTGCTTCGCAGAATCGCTTTTGTGCAGAAAACACTAACATTTGTTCAGAACAAAAGAAAGCAAAGAGTCCCAGATTTTATGCTGTACTGGAGAGCTTGCAGAGCACTGGGGAAAGGCAGGCAGAGAATTCCCTGCTAGCACCTTCTCTGTGCCTGGGAAGCAAAAGTGTTCACATTGCTTCGCAGAATCGCTTTTGTGCAGAAAACACTAACACTTGTTCAGAACGAAAGAAAGCACAGAGCCCCAGATTTTATGTTGTCCTCTAGAGCTTGCAGAGCACTGGGGAAAGGCAGGCAGAGAATTCCCTGCTAGCACCTTCTCTGTGCCTGGGAAGCAGAAGTGTTCACATTGCTTCGCAGAATCGCTTTTGTGCAGAAAACAGTAACACTTGTTCAGAACAAAAGAAAGCACAGAGCCCCACATTTGATGCTGTCCTGGAGAGCTTGCAGAGCACTGGGGAAAGGCAGGCAGAGAATTCCCTGCTAGCACCTTCTCTGTGCCTGGGAAGCAGAAGTGTTCACATTGCTTCGCAGAATCGCTTTTGTGCAGAAAACAGTAACTCTTGTTAGGAACGAAAGAAAACACAGAGCCCCAGATTTGCTGTTGTCCTGGAGAGCTTGCAGAGCACTGGGGAAAGGCAGGCAGAGAATTCCCTGCTAGCACCTTCTCTGTGCCTGGGAAGCAGAAGTGTTCACATTGCTTCGCAGAATAGCTTTTGTGCAGAAAACAGTAACTCTTGTTAGGAACGAAAGAAAACACAGAGCCCCAGATTTTATGTTGTCCTGGAGAGCTTGCAGAGCACTGGGGAAAGGCAGGCAGAGAATTCCCTGCTAGCACCTCCTCTGTGCCTGGGAAGCAGAAGTGTTCACATTGCTTCGCAGAATCACTTTTGTGCAGAAAACAGTAACACTTGTTCAGAACGAAAGAAAGCACAGAGCCCCAGATTTTATGCTGTCCTGGAGAGCTTGCAGAGCACTGGGGAAAGGCAGGCAGAGAATTCCCTGCTAGCACCTTCTCTGTGCCTGGGAAGCAGAAGTGTTCACATTGCTTCGCAGAATCGCTTTTGTGCAGAAAACAGTAACACTTGTTCAGAACGAAAGAAAGCACAGAGCCGCAGATTTTATGCTGTCCTGGAGAGCTTGCAGAGCACTGGGGAAAGGCAGGCAGAGAATTCCCTGCTAGCACCTTCTCTGTGCCTGGGAAGCAGAAGTGTTCACATTGCTTCGCAGAATCACTTTTGTGCAGAAAACAGTAACACTTGTTCAGAACGAAAGAAAGCACAGAGCCCCAGATTTGCTGTTGTCCTGGAGAGCTTGCAGAGCACTGGGGAAAGGCAGGCAGAGAATTCCCTGCTAGCACCTTCTCTGTGCCTGTTCACATTGCTTCGCAGAATCGCTTTTGTGCAGAAAACAGTAACACTTGTTCAGAACAAAAGAAAGCAAAGAGTCCCAGATTTTATGCTGTACTGGAGAGCTTGCAGAGCACTGGGGAAAGGCAGGCAGAGAATTCCCTGCTAGCACCTTCTCTGTGCCTGGGAAGCAGAAGTGTTCACATTGCTTCGCAGAATCACTTTTGTGCAGAAAACAGTAACTCTTGTTAGGAACGAAAGAAAACACAGAGCCCCAGATTTTATGTTGTCCTCTAGAGCTTGCAGAGCACTGGGGAAAGGCAGGCAGAGAATTCCCTGCTAGCACCTTCTCTGTGCCTGGGAAGCAGAAGTGTTCACATTGCTTCGCAGAATCGCTTTTGTGCAGAAAACAGTAACACTTGTTCAGAACAAAAGAAAGCACAGAGCCCCAGATTTTATGCTGTCCTGGAGAGCTTGCAGAGCACTGGGGAAAGGCAGGCAGAGAATTCCCTGCTAGCACCTTCTCTGTGCCTGGGAAGCAGAAGTGTTCACATTGCTTCGCAGAATCGCTTTTGTGCAGAAAACAGTAACTCTTGTTAGGAACGAAAGAAAACACAGAGCCCCAGATTTGCTGTTGTCCTGGAGAGCTTGCAGAGCACTGGGGAAAGGCAGGCAGAGAATTCCCTGCTAGCACCTTCTCTGTGCCTGGGAAGCAGAAGTGTTCACATTGCTTCGCAGAATAGCTTTTGTGCAGAAAACAGTAACTCTTGTTAGGAACGATAGAAAACACAGAGCCCCAGATTTTATGTTGTCCTGGAGAGCTTGCAGAGCACTGGGGAAAGGCAGGCAGAGAATTCCCTTCTAGCACCTCCTCTGTGCCTGGGAAGCAGAAGTGTTCACATTGCTTCGCAGAATCGCTTTTGTGCAGAAAACAGTAACACTTGTTCAGAACGAAAGAAAGCACAGAGCCCCAGATTTTATGCTGTCCTGGAGAGCTTGCAGAGCACTGGGGAAAGGCAGGCAGAGAATTCCCTGCTAGCACCTTCTCTGTGCCTGGGAAGCAGAAGTGTTCACATTGCTTCGCAGAATCACTTTTGTGCAGAAAACAGTAACACTTGTTCAGAACGAAAGAAAGCACAGAGCCCCAGATTTTATGCTGTCCTGGAGAGCTTGCAGAGCACTGGGGAAAGGCAGGCAGAGAATTCCCTGCTAGCACCTTCTCTGTGCCTGGGAAGCAGAAGTGTTCACATTGCTTCGCAGAATCGCTTTTGTGCAGAAAACAGTAACACTTGTTCAGAACGAAAGAAAGCACAGAGCCCCAGATTTTATGCTGTCCTGGAGAGCTTGCAGAGCACTGGGGAAAGGCAGGCAGAGAATTCCCTGCTAGCACCTTCTCTGTGCCTGTTCACATTGCTTCGCAGAATCGCTTTTGTGCAGAAAACACTAACATTTGTTCAGAACAAAAGAAAGCAAAGAGTCCCAGATTTTATGCTGTACTGGAGAGCTTGCAGAGCACTGGGGAAAGGCAGGCAGAGAATTCCCTGCTAGCACCTTCTCTGTGCCTGGGAAGCAAAAGTGTTCACATTGCTTCGCAGAATCGCTTTTGTGCAGAAAACACTAACACTTGTTCAGAACGAAAGAAAGCACAGAGCCCCAGATTTTATGTTGTCCTCTAGAGCTTGCAGAGCACTGGGGAAAGGCAGGCAGAGAATTCCCTGCTAGCACCTTCTCTGTGCCTGGGAAGCAGAAGTGTTCACATTGCTTCGCAGAATCGCTTTTGTGCAGAAAACAGTAACACTTGTTCAGAACAAAAGAAAGCACAGAGCCCCACATTTGATGCTGTCCTGGAGAGCTTGCAGAGCACTGGGGAAAGGCAGGCAGAGAATTCCCTGCTAGCACCTTCTCTGTGCCTGGGAAGCAGAAGTGTTCACATTGCTTCGCAGAATCGCTTTTGTGCAGAAAACAGTAACACTTGTTCAGAACAAAAGAAAGCACAGAGCCCCAGATTTTATGTTGTCCTGGAGAGCTTGCAGAGCACTGGGGAAAGGCAGGCAGAGAATTCCCTGCTAGCACCTTCTCTGTGCCTGGGAAGCAAAAGTGTTCACATTGCTTCGCAGAATCGCTTTTGTGCAGAAAACAGTAACACTTGTTCAGAACAAAAGAAAGCACAGAGCCCCAGATTTTATGCTGTCCTGGAGAGCTTGCAGAGCACTGGGGAAAGGCAGGCAGAGAATTCCCTGCTAGCACCTTCTCTGTGCCTGGGAAGCAGAAGTGTTCACATTGCTTCGCAGAATCGCTTTTGTGCAGAAAACACTAACACTTGTTCAGAACGAAAGAAAACACAGAGCCCCAGATTTTATGCTGTCCTGGAGAGCTTGCAGAGCACTGGGGAAAGGCAGGCAGAGAATTCCCTGCTAGCACCTTCTCTGTGCCTGGGAAGCAGAAGTGTTCACATCGCTTCGCAGAATCGCTTTTGTGCAGAAAACAGTAACACTTGTTCAGAACAAAAGAAAGCAGAGAGCCCCAGATTTTATGCTGTCCTGGAGAGCTTGCAGAGCACTGGGGAAAGGCAGGCAGAGAATTCCCTGCTAGCACCTTCTCTGTGCCTGGGAAGCAGAAGTGTTCACATTGCTTCGCAGAATCACTTTTGTGCAGAAAACAGTAACACTTGTTCAGAACGAAAGAAAGCACAGAGCCCCAGATTTGCTGTTGTCCTGGAGAGCTTGCAGAGCACTGGGGAAAGGCAGGCAGAGAATTCCCTGCTAGCACCTTCTCTGTGCCTGGGAAGCAAAAGTGTTCACATTGCTTCGCAGAATCGCTTTTGTGCAGAAAACACTAACACTTGTTCAGAACGAAAGAAAGCACAGAGCCCCAGATTTTATGCTGTCCTGGAGAGCTTGCAGAGCACTGGGGAAAAGCAGGAAGAGAATTCCCTGCTAGCACCTTCTCTGTGCCTGGGAAGCAGAAGTGTTCACATTGCTTCGCAGAATCGCTTTTGTGCAGAAAACAGTAACACTTGTTCAGAACAAAAGAAAGCACAGAGCCCCAGATTTTATGTTGTCCTCTAGAGCTTGCAGAGCACTGGGGAAAGGCAGGCAGAGAATTCCCTGCTAGCACCTTCTCTGTGCCTGGGAAGCAGAAGTGTTCACATTGCTTCGCAGAATAGCTTTTGTGCAGAAAACAGTAACTCTTGTTAGGAACGAAAGAAAACACAGAGCCCCAGATTTTATGTTGTCCTGGAGAGCTTGCAGAGCACTGGGGAAAGGCAGGCAGAGAATTCCCTGCTAGCACCTTCTCTGTGCCTGGGAAGCAGAAGTGTTCACATTGCTTCGCAGAATCGCTTTTGTGCAGAAAACAGTAACACTTGTTCAGAACAAAAGAAAGCAGAGAGCCCCAGATTTTATGCTGTCCTGGAGAGCTTGCAGAGCACTGGGGAAAGGCAGGCAGAGAATTCCCTGCTAGCACCTTCTCTGTGCCTGGGAAGCAGAAGTGTTCACATTGCTTCGCAGAATCGCTTTTGTGCAGAAAACAGTAACACTTGTTCAGAACAAAAGAAAGCACAGAGCCCCAGATTTTATGTTGTCCTCTAGAGCTTGCAGAGCACTGGGGAAAGGCAGGCAGAGAATTCCCTGCTAGCACCTTCTCTGTGCCTGGGAAGCAGAAGTGTTCAAATTGCTTCGCAGAATCGCTTTTGTGCAGAAAACAGTAACTCTTGTTAGGAACGAAAGAAAACACAGAGCCCCAGATTTTATGTTGTCCTGGAGAGCTTGCAGAGCACTGGGGAAAGGCAGGCAGAGAATTCCCTGCTAGCACCTTCTCTGTGCCTGGGAAGCAGAAGTGTTCACATTGCTTCGCAGAATAGCTTTTGTGCAGAAAACAGTAACTCTTGTTAGGAACGAAAGAAAACACAGAGCCCCAGATTTTATGCTGTCCTGGAGAGCTTGCAGAGCACTGGGGAAAGGCAGGCAGAGAATTCCCTGCTAGCACCTCCTCTGTGCCTGGGAAGCAGAAGTGTTCACATTGCTTCGCAGAATCGCTTTTGTGCAGAAAACACTAACACTTGTTCAGAACGAAAGAAAGCACAGAGCCCCAGATTTTATGCTGTCCTGGAGAGCTTGCAGAGCACTGGGGAAAGGCAGGCAGAGAATTCCCTGCTAGCACCTTCTCTGTGCCTGGGAAGCAGAAGTGTTCACATTGCTTCGCAGAATCACTTTTGTGCAGAAAACAGTAACACTTGTTCAGAACGAAAGAAAGCACAGAGCCCCAGATTTTATGCTGTCCTGGAGAGCTTGCAGAGCACTGGGGAAAGGCAGGCAGAGAATTCCCTGCTAGCACCTTCTCTGTGCCTGGGAAGCAGAAGTGTTCACATTGCTTCGCAGAATCGCTTTTGTGCAGAAAACACTAACACTTGTTCAGAACGAAAGAAAGCACAGAGCCCCAGATTTTATGCTGTCCTGGAGAGCTTGCAGAGCACTGGGGAAAGGCAGGCAGAGAATTCCCTGCTAGCACCTTCTCTGTGCCTGTTCACATTGCTTCGCAGAATCGCTTTTGTGCAGAAAACACTAACACTTGTTCAGAACAAAAGAAAGCAAAGAGTCCCAGATTTTATGCTGTCCTGGAGAGCTTGCAGAGCACTGGGGAAAGGCAGGCAGAGAATTCCCTGCTAGCACCTTCTCTGTGCCTGGGAAGCAGAAGTGTTCACATTGCTTCGCAGAATCACTTTTGTGCAGAAAACAGTAACTCTTGTTAGGAACGAAAGAAAACACAGAGCCCCAGATTTTATGTTGTCCTCTAGAGCTTGCAGAGCACTGGGGAAAGGCAGGCAGAGAATTCCCTGCTAGCACCTTCTCTGTGCCTGGGAAGCAGAAGTGTTCACATTGCTTCGCAGAATCGCTTTTGTGCAGAAAACATTAACACTTGTTCAGAACAAAAGAAAGCACAGAGCCCCAGATTTTATGCTGTCCTGGAGAGCTTGCAGAGCACTGGGGAAAGGCAGGCAGAGAATTCCCTGCTAGCACCTTCTCTGTGCCTGGGAAGCAGAAGTGTTCACATTGCTTCGCAGAATCGCTTTTGTGCAGAAAACAGTAACTCTTGTTAGGAACGAAAGAAAACACAGAGCCCCAGATTTTATGTTGTCCTGGAGAGCTTGCAGAGCACTGGGGAAAGGCAGGCAGAGAATTCCCTGCTAGCACCTTCTCTGTGCCTGGGAAGCAGAAGTGTTCACATTGCTTCGCAGAATAGCTTTTTTGCAGAAAACAGTAACTCTTGTTAGGAACGAAAGAAAACACAGAGCCCCAGATTTTATGTTGTCCTGGAGAGCTTGCAGAGCACTGGGGAAAGGCAGGCAGAGAATTCCCTGCTAGCACCTTCTCTGTGCCTGGGAAGCAGAAGTGTTCACATTGCTTCGCAGAATCGCTTTTGTGCAGAAAACAGTAACACTTGTTCAGAACGAAAGAAAGCACAGAGCCCCAGATTTTATGCTGTCCTGGAGAGCTTGCAGAGCACTGGGGAAAGGCAGGCAGAGAATTCCCTGCTAGCACCTTCTCTGTGCCTGGGAAGCAGAAGTGTTCACATTGCTTCGCAGAATCACTTTTGTGCAGAAAACAGTAACACTTGTTCAGAACGAAAGAAAGCACAGAGCCCCAGATTTTATGCTGTCCTGGAGAGCTTGCAGAGCACTGGGGAAAGGCAGGCAGAGAATTCCCTGCTAGCACCTTCTCTGTGCCTGGGAAGCAGAAGTGTTCACATTGCTTCGCAGAATCGCTTTTGTGCAGAAAACAGTAACACTTGTTCAGAACGAAAGAAAGCACAGAGCCCCAGATTTTATGCTGTCCTGGAGAGCTTGCAGAGCACTGGGGAAAGGCAGGCAGAGAATTCCCTGCTAGCACCTTCTCTGTGCCTGTTCACATTGCTTCGCAGAATCGCTTTTGTGCAGAAAACACTAACATTTGTTCAGAACAAAAGAAAGCAAAGAGTCCCAGATTTTATGCTGTACTGGAGAGCTTGCAGAGCACTGGGGAAAGGCAGGCAGAGAATTCCCTGCTAGCACCTTCTCTGTGCCTGGGAAGCAAAAGTGTTCACATTGCTTTGCAGAATCGCTTTTGTGCAGAAAACACTAACACTTGTTCAGAACGAAAGAAAGCACAGAGCCCCAGATTTTATGTTGTCCTCTAGAGCTTGCAGAGCACTGGGGAAAGGCAGGCAGAGAATTCCCTGCTAGCACCTTCTCTGTGCCTGGGAAGCAGAAGTGTTCACATTGCTTCGCAGAATCGCTTTTGTGCAGAAAACAGTAACACTTGTTCAGAACAAAAGAAAGCACAGAGCCCCACATTTGATGCTGTCCTGGAGAGCTTGCAGAGCACTGGGGAAAGGCAGGCAGAGAATTCCCTGCTAGCACCTTCTCTGTGCCTGGGAAGCAGAAGTGTTCACATTGCTTCGCAGAATCGCTTTTGTGCAGAAAACAGTAACACTTCTTCAGAACAAAAGAAAGCACAGAGCCCCAGATTTTATGCTGTCCTGGAGAGCTTGCAGAGCACTGGGGAAAGGCAGGCAGAGAATTCCCTGCTAGCACCTTCTCTGTGCCTGGGAAGCAGAAGTGTTCACATTGCTTCGCAGAATCGCTTTTGTGCAGAAAACACTAACACTTGTTCAGAACGAAAGAAAGCACAGAGCCCCAGATTTTATGCTGTCCTGGAGAGCTTGCAGAGCACTGGGGAAAGGCAGGCAGAGAATTCCCTGCTAGCACCTTCTCTGTGCCTGGGAAGCAAAAGTGTTCACATTGCTTCGCAGAATCGCTTTTGTGCAGAAAACACTAACACTTGTTCAGAACGAAAGAAAGCACAGAGCCCCAGATTTTATGTTGTCCTCTAGAGCTTGCAGAGCACTGGGGAAAGGCAGGCAGAGAATTCCCTGCTAGCACCTTCTCTGTGCCTGGGAAGCAGAAGTGTTCACATTGCTTCGCAGAATCGCTTTTGTGCAGAAAACAGTAACACTTGTTCAGAACAAAAGAAAGCACAGAGCCCCAGATTTTATGTTGTCCTCTAGAGCTTGCAGAGCACTGGGGAAAGGCAGGCAGAGAATTCCCTGCTAGCACCTTCTCTGTGCCTGGGAAGCAAAAGTGTTCACATTGCTTCGCAGAATCGCTTTTGTGCAGAAAACACTAACACTTGTTCAGAACAAAAGAAAGCAGAGAGCCCCAGATTTTATGCTGTCCTGGAGAGCTTGCAGAGCACTGGGGAAAGGCAGGCAGAGAATTCCCTGCTAGCACCTTCTCTGTGCCTGGGAAGCAGAAGTGTTCACATTGCTTCGCAGAATCGCTTTTGTGCAGAAAACAGTAACACTTGTTCAGAACAAAAGAAAGCACAGAGCCCCAGATTTTATGTTGTCCTCTAGAGCTTGCAGAGCACTGGGGAAAGGCAGGCAGAGAATTCCCTGCTAGCACCTTCTCTGTGCCTGGGAAGCAGAAGTGTTCACATTGCTTCGCAGAATCGCTTTTGTGCAGAAAACAGTAACTCTTGTTAGGAACGAAAGAAAACACAGAGCCCCAGATTTTATGTTGTCCTGGAGAGCTTGCAGAGCACTGGGGAAAGGCAGGCAGAGAATTCCCTGCTAGCACCTCCTCTGTGCCTGGGAAGCAGAAGTGTTCACATTGCTTCGCAGAATCGCTTTTGTGCAGAAAACACTAACACTTGTTCAGAACGAAAGAAAGCACAGAGCCCCAGATTTTATGCAGTCCTGGAGAGCTTGCAGAGCACTGGGGAAAGGCAGGCAGAGAATTCCCTGCTAGCACCTTCTCTGTGCCTGGGAAGCAGAAGTGTTCACATTGCTTCGCAGAATCACTTTTGTGCAGAAAACAGTAACACTTGTTCAGAACGAAAGAAAGCACAGAGCCCCAGATTTTATGCTGTCCTGGAGAGCTTGCAGAGCACTGGGGAAAGGCAGGCAGAGAATTCCCTGCTAGCACCTTCTCTGTGCCTGGGAAGCAGAAGTGTTCACATTGCTTCGCAGAATCGCTTTTGTGCAGAAAACAGTAACACTTGTTCAGAACGAAAGAAAGCACAGAGCCCCAGATTTTATGCTGTCCTGGAGAGCTTGCAGAGCACTGGGGAAAGGCAGGCAGAGAATTCCCTGCTAGCACCTTCTCTGTGCCTGTTCACATTGCTTCGCAGAATCGCTTTTGTGCAGAAAACACTAACATTTGTTCAGAACAAAAGAAAGCAAAGAGTCCCAGATTTTATGCTGTACTGGAGAGCTTGCAGAGCACTGGGGAAAGGCAGGCAGAGAATTCCCTGCTAGCACCTTCTCTGTGCCTGGGAAGCAAAAGTGTTCACATTGCTTCGCAGAATCGCTTTTGTGCAGAAAACACTAACACTTGTTCAGAACGAAAGAAAGCACAGAGCCCCAGATTTTATGTTGTCCTCTAGAGCTTGCAGAGCACTGGGGAAAGGCAGGCAGAGAATTCCCTGCTAGCACCTTCTCTGTGCCTGGGAAGCAGAAGTGTTCACATTGCTTCGCAGAATCGCTTTTGTGCAGAAAACAGTAACACTTGTTCAGAACAAAAGAAAGCACAGAGCCCCACATTTGATGCTGTCCTGGAGAGCTTGCAGAGCACTGGGGAAAGGCAGGCAGAGAATTCCCTGCTAGCACCTTCTCTGTGCCTGGGAAGCAGAAGTGTTCACATTGCTTCGCAGAATCGCTTTTGTGCAGAAAACAGTAACACTTGTTCAGAACAAAAGAAAGCACAGAGCCGCAGATTTTATGCTGTACTGGAGAGCTTGCAGAGCACTGGGGAAAGGCAGGCAGAGAATTCCCTGCTAGCACCTTCTCTGTGCCTGGGAAGCATAAGTGTTCACATTGCTTCGCAGAATCGCTTTTGTGCAGAAAACAGTAACACTTTTTCAGAACAAAAGAAAGCACAGAGCCCCAGATTTTATGTTGTCCTGGAGAGCTTGCAGAGCACTGGGGAAAGGCAGGCAGAGAATTCCCTGCTAGCACCTTCTCTGTGCCTGGGAAGCAAAAGTGTTCACATTGCTTCGCAGAATTGCTTTTGTGCAGAAAACAGTAACACTTGTTCAGAACAAAAGAAAGCACAGAGCCCCAGATTTTATGTTGTCCTCTAGAGCTTGCAGAGCACTGGGGAAAGGCAGGCAGAGAATTCCCTGCTAGCACCTTCTCTGTGCCTGGGAAGCAGAAGTGTTCACATTGCTTCGCAGAATCGCTTTTGTGCAGAAAACAGTAACTCTTGTTAGGAACGAAAGAAAACACAGAGCCCCAGATTTTATGTTGTCCTGGAGAGCTTGCAGAGCACTGGGGAAAGGCAGGCAGAGAATTCCCTGCTAGCACCTTCTCTGTGCCTGGGAAGCAAAAGTGTTCACATTGCTTCGCAGAATCACTTTTGTGCAGAAAACAGTAACACTTGTTCAGAACGAAAGAAAGCACAGAGCCCCAGATTTGCTGTTGTCCTGGAGAGCTTGCAGAGCACTGGGGAAAGGCAGGCAGAGAATTCCCTGCTAGCACCTTCTCTGTGCCTGGGAAGCAGAAGTGTTCACATTGCTTCGCAGAATCGCTTTTGTGCAGAAAACAGTAACACTTGTTCAGAACAAAAGAAAGCACAGAGCCCCAGATTTTATGCTGTCCTGGAGAGCTTGCAGAGCACTGGGGAAAGGCAGGCAGAGAATTCCCTGCTAGCACCTTCTCTGTGCCTGGGAAGCAGAAGTGTTCACATTGCTTCGCAGAATCACTTTTGTGCAGAAAACAGTAACACTTGTTCAGAACGAAAGAAAGCACAGAGCCCCAGATTTGCTGTTGTCCTGGAGAGCTTGCAGAGCACTGGGGAAAGGCAGGCAGAGAATTCCCTGCTAGCACCTTCTCTGTGCCTGTTCACATTGCTTCGCAGAATCGCTTTTGTGCAGAAAACAGTAACACTTGTTCAGAACGAAAGAAAACACAGAGCCCCAGATTTTATGCTGTCCTGGAGAGCTTGCAGAGCACTGGGGAAAGGCAGGCAGAGAATTCCCTGCTAGCACCTTCTCTGTGCCTGGGAAGCAGAAGTGTTCACATCGCTTCGCAGAATCGCTTTTGTGCAGAAAACAGTAACACTTGTTCAGAACAAAAGAAAGCACAGAGCCCCAGATTTTATGCTGTCCTGGAGAGCTTGCAGAGCACTGGGGAAAGGCAGGCAGAGAATTCCCTGCTAGCACCTTCTCTGTGCCTGGGAAGCAGAAGTGTTCACATTGCTTCGCAGAATCACTTTTGTGCAGAAAACAGTAACACTTGTTCAGAACGAAAGAAAGCACAGACCCCAGATTTGCTGTTGTCCTGGAGAGCTTGCAGAGCACTGGGGAAAGGCAGGCAGAGAATTCCCTGCTAGCACCTTCTCTGTGCCTGGGAAGCAGAAGTGTTCACATTGCTTCGCAGAATCGCTTTTGTGCAGAAGACAGTAACACTTGTTCAGAACAAAAGAAAGCACAGAGCCCCAGATTTTATGCTGTCCTGGAGAGCTTGCAGAGCACTGGGGAAAGGCAGGCAGAGAATTCCCTGCTAGCACCTTCTCTGTGCCTGGGAAGCAGAAGTGTTCACATTGCTTCGCAGAATCGCTTTTGTGCAGAAAACAGTAACTCTTGTTAGGAACGAAAGAAAACACAGAGCCCCAGATTTTATGTTGTCCTGGAGAGCTTGCAGAGCACTGGGGAAAGGCAGGCAGAGAATTCCCTGCTAGCACCTTCTCTGTGCCTGGGAAGCAGAAGTGTTCACATTGCTTCGCAGAATCGCTTTTGTGCAGAAAACAGTAACACTTGTTCAGAACAAAAGAAAGCACAGAGCCCCAGATTTTATGCTGTCCTGGAGAGCTTGCAGAGCACTGGGGAAAGGCAGGCAGAGAATTCCCTGCTAGCACCTTCTCTGTGCCTGTTCACATTGCTTCGCAGAATCGCTTTTGTGCAGAAAACACTAACATTTGTTCAGAACAAAAGAAAGCAAAGAGTCCCAGATTTTATGCTGTACTGGAGAGCTTGCAGAGCACTGGGGAAAGGCAGGCAGAGAATTCCCTGCTAGCACCTTCTCTGTGCCTGGGAAGCAAAAGTGTTCACATTGCTTCGCAGAATCGCTTTTGTGCAGAAAACACTAACACTTGTTCAGAACGAAAGAAAGCACAGAGCCCCAGATTTTATGTTGTCCTCTAGAGCTTGCAGAGCACTGGGGAAAGGCAGGCAGAGAATTCCCTGCTAGCACCTTCTCTGTGCCTGGGAAGCAGAAGTGTTCACATTGCTTCGCAGAATCGCTTTTGTGCAGAAAACAGTAACACTTGTTCAGAACAAAAGAAAGCACAGAGCCCCACATTTGATGCTGTCCTGGAGAGCTTGCAGAGCACTGGGGAAAGGCAGGCAGAGAATTCCCTGCTAGCACCTTCTCTGTGCCTGGGAAGCAGAAGTGTTCACATTGCTTCGCAGAATCGCTTTTGTGCAGAAAACACTAACACTTGTTCAGAACGAAAGAAAGCACAGAGCCCCAGATTTTATGCTGTCCTGGAGAGCTTGCAGAGCACTGGGGAAAAGCAGGAAGAGAATTCCCTGCTAGCACCTTCTCTGTGCCTGGGAAGCAGAAGTGTTCACATTGCTTCGCAGAATCGCTTTTGTGCAGAAAACAGTAACACTTGTTCAGAACAAAAGAAAGCACAGAGCCCCAGATTTTATGTTGTCCTCTAGAGCTTGCAGAGCACTGGGGAAAGGCAGGCAGAGAATTCCCTGCTAGCACCTTCTCTGTGCCTGGGAAGCAGAAGTGTTCACATTGCTTCGCAGAATAGCTTTTGTGCAGAAAACAGTAACTCTTGTTAGGAACGAAAGAAAACACAGAGCCCCAGATTTTATGTTGTCCTGGAGAGCTTGCAGAGCACTGGGGAAAGGCAGGCAGAGAATTCCCTGCTAGCACCTTCTCTGTGCCTGGGAAGCAGAAGTGTTCACATTGCTTCGCAGAATCGCTTTTGTGCAGAAAACAGTAACACTTGTTCAGAACAAAAGAAAGCAGAGAGCCCCAGATTTTATGCTGTCCTGGAGAGCTTGCAGAGCACTGGGGAAAGGCAGGCAGAGAATTCCCTGCTAGCACCTTCTCTGTGCCTGGGAAGCAGAAGTGTTCACATTGCTTCGCAGAATCGCTTTTGTGCAGAAAACAGTAACACTTGTTCAGAACAAAAGAAAGCACAGAGCCCCAGATTTTATGTTGTCCTCTAGAGCTTGCAGAGCACTGGGGAAAGGCAGGCAGAGAATTCCCTGCTAGCACCTTCTCTGTGCCTGGGAAGCAGAAGTGTTCAAATTGCTTCGCAGAATCGCTTTTGTGCAGAAAACAGTAACTCTTGTTAGGAACGAAAGAAAACACAGAGCCCCAGATTTTATGTTGTCCTGGAGAGCTTGCAGAGCACTGGGGAAAGGCAGGCAGAGAATTCCCTGCTAGCACCTTCTCTGTGCCTGGGAAGCAGAAGTGTTCACATTGCTTCGCAGAATAGCTTTTGTGCAGAAAACAGTAACTCTTGTTAGGAACGAAAGAAAACACAGAGCCCCAGATTTTATGCTGTCCTGGAGAGCTTGCAGAGCACTGGGGAAAGGCAGGCAGAGAATTCCCTGCTAGCACCTCCTCTGTGCCTGGGAAGCAGAAGTGTTCACATTGCTTCGCAGAATCGCTTTTGTGCAGAAAACACTAACACTTGTTCAGAACGAAAGAAAGCACAGAGCCCCAGATTTTATGCTGTCCTGGAGAGCTTGCAGAGCACTGGGGAAAGGCAGGCAGAGAATTCCCTGCTAGCACCTTCTCTGTGCCTGGGAAGCAGAAGTGTTCACATTGCTTCGCAGAATCACTTTTGTGCAGAAAACAGTAACACTTGTTCAGAACGAAAGAAAGCACAGAGCCCCAGATTTTATGCTGTCCTGGAGAGCTTGCAGAGCACTGGGGAAAGGCAGGCAGAGAATTCCCTGCTAGCACCTTCTCTGTGCCTGGGAAGCAGAAGTGTTCACATTGCTTCGCAGAATCGCTTTTGTGCAGAAAACACTAACACTTGTTCAGAACGAAAGAAAGCACAGAGCCCCAGATTTTATGCTGTCCTGGAGAGCTTGCAGAGCACTGGGGAAAGGCAGGCAGAGAATTCCCTGCTAGCACCTTCTCTGTGCCTGTTCACATTGCTTCGCAGAATCGCTTTTGTGCAGAAAACACTAACACTTGTTCAGAACAAAAGAAAGCAAAGAGTCCCAGATTTTATGCTGTACTGGAGAGCTTGCAGAGCACTGGGGAAAGGCAGGCAGAGAATTCCCTGCTAGCACCTTCTCTGTGCCTGGGAAGCAGAAGTGTTCACATTGCTTCGCAGAATCACTTTTGTGCAGAAAACAGTAACTCTTGTTAGGAACGAAAGAAAACACAGAGCCCCAGATTTTATGTTGTCCTCTAGAGCTTGCAGAGCACTGGGGAAAGGCAGGCAGAGAATTCCCTGCTAGCACCTTCTCTGTGCCTGGGAAGCAGAAGTGTTCACATTGCTTCGCAGAATCGCTTTTGTGCAGAAAACATTAACACTTGTTCAGAACAAAAGAAAGCACAGAGCCCCAGATTTTATGCTGTCCTGGAGAGCTTGCAGAGCACTGGGGAAAGGCAGGCAGAGAATTCCCTGCTAGCACCTTCTCTGTGCCTGGGAAGCAGAAGTGTTCACATTGCTTCGCAGAATCGCTTTTGTGCAGAAAACAGTAACTCTTGTTAGGAACGAAAGAAAACACAGAGCCCCAGATTTTATGTTGTCCTGGAGAGCTTGCAGAGCACTGGGGAAAGGCAGGCAGAGAATTCCCTGCTAGCACCTTCTCTGTGCCTGGGAAGCAGAAGTGTTCACATTGCTTCGCAGAATAGCTTTTTTGCAGAAAACAGTAACTCTTGTTAGGAACGAAAGAAAACACAGAGCCCCAGATTTTATGTTGTCCTGGAGAGCTTGCAGAGCACTGGGGAAAGGCAGGCAGAGAATTCCCTGCTAGCACCTTCTCTGTGCCTGGGAAGCAGAAGTGTTCACATTGCTTCGCAGAATCGCTTTTGTGCAGAAAACAGTAACACTTGTTCAGAACGAAAGAAAGCACAGAGCCCCAGATTTTATGCTGTCCTGGAGAGCTTGCAGAGCACTGGGGAAAGGCAGGCAGAGAATTCCCTGCTAGCACCTTCTCTGTGCCTGGGAAGCAGAAGTGTTCACATTGCTTCGCAGAATCACTTTTGTGCAGAAAACAGTAACACTTGTTCAGAACGAAAGAAAGCACAGAGCCCCAGATTTTATGCTGTCCTGGAGAGCTTGCAGAGCACTGGGGAAAGGCAGGCAGAGAATTCCCTGCTAGCACCTTCTCTGTGCCTGGGAAGCAGAAGTGTTCACATTGCTTCGCAGAATCGCTTTTGTGCAGAAAACAGTAACACTTGTTCAGAACGAAAGAAAGCACAGAGCCCCAGATTTTATGCTGTCCTGGAGAGCTTGCAGAGCACTGGGGAAAGGCAGGCAGAGAATTCCCTGCTAGCACCTTCTCTGTGCCTGTTCACATTGCTTCGCAGAATCGCTTTTGTGCAGAAAACACTAACATTTGTTCAGAACAAAAGAAAGCAAAGAGTCCCAGATTTTATGCTGTACTGGAGAGCTTGCAGAGCACTGGGGAAAGGCAGGCAGAGAATTCCCTGCTAGCACCTTCTCTGTGCCTGGGAAGCAAAAGTGTTCACATTGCTTTGCAGAATCGCTTTTGTGCAGAAAACACTAACACTTGTTCAGAACGAAAGAAAGCACAGAGCCCCAGATTTTATGTTGTCCTCTAGAGCTTGCAGAGCACTGGGGAAAGGCAGGCAGAGAATTCCCTGCTAGCACCTTCTCTGTGCCTGGGAAGCAGAAGTGTTCACATTGCTTCGCAGAATCGCTTTTGTGCAGAAAACAGTAACACTTGTTCAGAACAAAAGAAAGCACAGAGCCCCACATTTGATGCTGTCCTGGAGAGCTTGCAGAGCACTGGGGAAAGGCAGGCAGAGAATTCCCTGCTAGCACCTTCTCTGTGCCTGGGAAGCAGAAGTGTTCACATTGCTTCGCAGAATCGCTTTTGTGCAGAAAACAGTAACACTTGTTCAGAACAAAAGAAAGCACAGAGCCCCAGATTTTATGCTGTCCTGGAGAGCTTGCAGAGCACTGGGGAAAGGCAGGCAGAGAATTCCCTGCTAGCACCTTCTCTGTGCCTGGGAAGCAGAAGTGTTCACATTGCTTCGCAGAATCGCTTTTGTGCAGAAAACACTAACACTTGTTCAGAACGAAAGAAAGCACAGAGCCCCAGATTTTATGCTGTCCTGGAGAGCTTGCAGAGCACTGGGGAAAGGCAGGCAGAGAATTCCCTGCTAGCACCTTCTCTGTGCCTGGGAAGCAAAAGTGTTCACATTGCTTCGCAGAATCGCTTTTGTGCAGAAAACACTAACACTTGTTCAGAACGAAAGAAAGCACAGAGCCCCAGATTTTATGTTGTCCTCTAGAGCTTGCAGAGCACTGGGGAAAGGCAGGCAGAGAATTCCCTGCTAGCACCTTCTCTGTGCCTGGGAAGCAGAAGTGTTCACATTGCTTCGCAGAATCGCTTTTGTGCAGAAAACAGTAACACTTGTTCAGAACAAAAGAAAGCACAGAGCCCCAGATTTTATGTTGTCCTCTAGAGCTTGCAGAGCACTGGGGAAAGGCAGGCAGAGAATTCCCTGCTAGCACCTTCTCTGTGCCTGGGAAGCAAAAGTGTTCACATTGCTTCGCAGAATCGCTTTTGTGCAGAAAACACTAACACTTGTTCAGAACAAAAGAAAGCAGAGAGCCCCAGATTTTATGCTGTCCTGGAGAGCTTGCAGAGCACTGGGGAAAGGCAGGCAGAGAATTCCCTGCTAGCACCTTCTCTGTGCCTGGGAAGCAGAAGTGTTCACATTGCTTCGCAGAATCGCTTTTGTGCAGAAAACAGTAACACTTGTTCAGAACAAAAGAAAGCACAGAGCCCCAGATTTTATGTTGTCCTCTAGAGCTTGCAGAGCACTGGGGAAAGGCAGGCAGAGAATTCCCTGCTAGCACCTTCTCTGTGCCTGGGAAGCAGAAGTGTTCACATTGCTTCGCAGAATCGCTTTTGTGCAGAAAACAGTAACTCTTGTTAGGAACGAAAGAAAACACAGAGCCCCAGATTTTATGTTGTCCTGGAGAGCTTGCAGAGCACTGGGGAAAGGCAGGCAGAGAATTCCCTGCTAGCACCTCCTCTGTGCCTGGGAAGCAGAAGTGTTCACATTGCTTCGCAGAATCGCTTTTGTGCAGAAAACACTAACACTTGTTCAGAACGAAAGAAAGCACAGAGCCCCAGATTTTATGCAGTCCTGGAGAGCTTGCAGAGCACTGGGGAAAGGCAGGCAGAGAATTCCCTGCTAGCACCTTCTCTGTGCCTGGGAAGCAGAAGTGTTCACATTGCTTC
Source organism: Strix uralensis (assembly GCF_047716275.1). NCBI lineage: Eukaryota > Metazoa > Chordata > Aves > Strigiformes > Strigidae > Strix > Strix uralensis. The sequence continues at coordinate 347,922 of NC_134005.1, read as the reverse complement.
GCAGAATCACTTTTGTGCAGAAAACAGTAACACTTGTTCAGAACGAAAGAAAGCACAGAGCCCCAGATTTTATGCTGTCCTGGAGAGCTTGCAGAGCACTGGGGAAAGGCAGGCAGAGAATTCCCTGCTAGCACCTTCTCTGTGCCTGGGAAGCAGAAGTGTTCACATTGCTTCGCAGAATCGCTTTTGTGCAGAAAACAGTAACACTTGTTCAGAACGAAAGAAAGCACAGAGCCCCAGATTTTATGCTGTCCTGGAGAGCTTGCAGAGCACTGGGGAAAGGCAGGCAGAGAATTCCCTGCTAGCACCTTCTCTGTGCCTGTTCACATTGCTTCGCAGAATCGCTTTTGTGCAGAAAACACTAACACTTGTTCAGAACAAAAGAAAGCAAAGAGTCCCAGATTTTATGCTGTACTGGAGAGCTTGCAGAGCACTGGGGAAAGGCAGGCAGAGAATTCCCTGCTAGCACCTTCTCTGTGCCTGGGAAGCAAAAGTGTTCACATTGCTTCGCAGAATCGCTTTTGTGCAGAAAACACTAACACTTGTTCAGAACGAAAGAAAGCACAGAGCCCCAGATTTTATGTTGTCCTCTAGAGCTTGCAGAGCACTGGGGAAAGGCAGGCAGAGAATTCCCTGCTAGCACCTTCTCTGTGCCTGGGAAGCAGAAGTGTTCACATTGCTTCGCAGAATCGCTTTTGTGCAGAAAACAGTAACACTTGTTCAGAACAAAAGAAAGCACAGAGCCCCACATTTGATGCTGTCCTGGAGAGCTTGCAGAGCACTGGGGAAAGGCAGGCAGAGAATTCCCTGCTAGCACCTTCTCTGTGCCTGGGAAGCAGAAGTGTTCACATTGCTTCGCAGAATCGCTTTTGTGCAGAAAACAGTAACACTTGTTCAGAACAAAAGAAAGCACAGAGCCGCAGATTTTATGCTGTACTGGAGAGCTTGCAGAGCACTGGGGAAAGGCAGGCAGAGAATTCCCTGCTAGCACCTTCTCTGTGCCTGGGAAGCATAAGTGTTCACATTGCTTCGCAGAATCGCTTTTGTGCAGAAAACAGTAACACTTTTTCAGAACAAAAGAAAGCACAGAGCCCCAGATTTTATGTTGTCCTGGAGAGCTTGCAGAGCACTGGGGAAAGGCAGGCAGAGAATTCCCTGCTAGCACCTTCTCTGTGCCTGGGAAGCAAAAGTGTTCACATTGCTTCGCAGAATTGCTTTTGTGCAGAAAACAGTAACACTTGTTCAGAACAAAAGAAAGCACAGAGCCCCAGATTTTATGTTGTCCTCTAGAGCTTGCAGAGCACTGGGGAAAGGCAGGCAGAGAATTCCCTGCTAGCACCTTCTCTGTGCCTGGGAAGCAGAAGTGTTCACATTGCTTCGCAGAATCGCTTTTGTGCAGAAAACAGTAACTCTTGTTAGGAACGAAAGAAAACACAGAGCCCCAGATTTTATGTTGTCCTGGAGAGCTTGCAGAGCACTGGGGAAAGGCAGGCAGAGAATTCCCTGCTAGCACCTTCTCTGTGCCTGGGAAGCAAAAGTGTTCACATTGCTTCGCAGAATCACTTTTGTGCAGAAAACAGTAACACTTGTTCAGAACGAAAGAAAGCACAGAGCCCCAGATTTGCTGTTGTCCTGGAGAGCTTGCAGAGCACTGGGGAAAGGCAGGCAGAGAATTCCCTGCTAGCACCTTCTCTGTGCCTGGGAAGCAGAAGTGTTCACATTGCTTCGCAGAATCGCTTTTGTGCAGAAAACAGTAACACTTGTTCAGAACAAAAGAAAGCACAGAGCCCCAGATTTTATGCTGTCCTGGAGAGCTTGCAGAGCACTGGGGAAAGGCAGGCAGAGAATTCCCTGCTAGCACCTTCTCTGTGCCTGGGAAGCAGAAGTGTTCACATTGCTTCGCAGAATCACTTTTGTGCAGAAAACAGTAACACTTGTTCAGAACGAAAGAAAGCACAGAGCCCCAGATTTGCTGTTGTCCTGGAGAGCTTGCAGAGCACTGGGGAAAGGCAGGCAGAGAATTCCCTGCTAGCACCTTCTCTGTGCCTGTTCACATTGCTTCGCAGAATCGCTTTTGTGCAGAAAACAGTAACACTTGTTCAGAACGAAAGAAAACACAGAGCCCCAGATTTTATGCTGTCCTGGAGAGCTTGCAGAGCACTGGGGAAAGGCAGGCAGAGAATTCCCTGCTAGCACCTTCTCTGTGCCTGGGAAGCAGAAGTGTTCACATCGCTTCGCAGAATCGCTTTTGTGCAGAAAACAGTAACACTTGTTCAGAACAAAAGAAAGCACAGAGCCCCAGATTTTATGCTGTCCTGGAGAGCTTGCAGAGCACTGGGGAAAGGCAGGCAGAGAATTCCCTGCTAGCACCTTCTCTGTGCCTGGGAAGCAGAAGTGTTCACATTGCTTCGCAGAATCACTTTTGTGCAGAAAACAGTAACACTTGTTCAGAACGAAAGAAAACACAGAGCCCCAGATTTGCTGTTGTCCTGGAGAGCTTGCAGAGCACTGGGGAAAGGCAGGCAGAGAATTCCCTGCTAGCACCTTCTCTGTGCCTGGGAAGCAGAAGTGTTCACATTGCTTCGCAGAATCGCTTTTGTGCAGAAGACAGTAACACTTGTTCAGAACAAAAGAAAGCACAGAGCCCCAGATTTTATGCTGTCCTGGAGAGCTTGCAGAGCACTGGGGAAAGGCAGGCAGAGAATTCCCTGCTAGCACCTTCTCTGTGCCTGGGAAGCAGAAGTGTTCACATTGCTTCGCAGAATCGCTTTTGTGCAGAAAACAGTAACTCTTGTTAGGAACGAAAGAAAACACAGAGCCCCAGATTTTATGTTGTCCTGGAGAGCTTGCAGAGCACTGGGGAAAGGCAGGCAGAGAATTCCCTGCTAGCACCTTCTCTGTGCCTGGGAAGCAGAAGTGTTCACATTGCTTCGCAGAATCGCTTTTGTGCAGAAAACAGTAACACTTGTTCAGAACAAAAGAAAGCACAGAGCCCCAGATTTTATGCTGTCCTGGAGAGCTTGCAGAGCACTGGGGAAAGGCAGGCAGAGAATTCCCTGCTAGCACCTTCTCTGTGCCTGTTCACATTGCTTCGCAGAATCGCTTTTGTGCAGAAAACACTAACATTTGTTCAGAACAAAAGAAAGCAAAGAGTCCCAGATTTTATGCTGTACTGGAGAGCTTGCAGAGCACTGGGGAAAGGCAGGCAGAGAATTCCCTGCTAGCACCTTCTCTGTGCCTGGGAAGCAAAAGTGTTCACATTGCTTCGCAGAATCGCTTTTGTGCAGAAAACACTAACACTTGTTCAGAACGAAAGAAAGCACAGAGCCCCAGATTTTATGTTGTCCTCTAGAGCTTGCAGAGCACTGGGGAAAGGCAGGCAGAGAATTCCCTGCTAGCACCTTCTCTGTGCCTGGGAAGCAGAAGTGTTCACATTGCTTCGCAGAATCGCTTTTGTGCAGAAAACAGTAACACTTGTTCAGAACAAAAGAAAGCACAGAGCCCCACATTTGATGCTGTCCTGGAGAGCTTGCAGAGCACTGGGGAAAGGCAGGCAGAGAATTCCCTGCTAGCACCTTCTCTGTGCCTGGGAAGCAGAAGTGTTCACATTGCTTCGCAGAATCGCTTTTGTGCAGAAAACACTAACACTTGTTCAGAACGAAAGAAAGCACAGAGCCCCAGATTTTATGCTGTCCTGGAGAGCTTGCAGAGCACTGGGGAAAAGCAGGAAGAGAATTCCCTGCTAGCACCTTCTCTGTGCCTGGGAAGCAGAAGTGTTCACATTGCTTCGCAGAATCGCTTTTGTGCAGAAAACAGTAACACTTGTTCAGAACAAAAGAAAGCACAGAGCCCCAGATTTTATGTTGTCCTCTAGAGCTTGCAGAGCACTGGGGAAAGGCAGGCAGAGAATTCCCTGCTAGCACCTTCTCTGTGCCTGGGAAGCAGAAGTGTTCACATTGCTTCGCAGAATAGCTTTTGTGCAGAAAACAGTAACTCTTGTTAGGAACGAAAGAAAACACAGAGCCCCAGATTTTATGTTGTCCTGGAGAGCTTGCAGAGCACTGGGGAAAGGCAGGCAGAGAATTCCCTGCTAGCACCTTCTCTGTGCCTGGGAAGCAGAAGTGTTCACATTGCTTCGCAGAATCGCTTTTGTGCAGAAAACAGTAACACTTGTTCAGAACAAAAGAAAGCAGAGAGCCCCAGATTTTATGCTGTCCTGGAGAGCTTGCAGAGCACTGGGGAAAGGCAGGCAGAGAATTCCCTGCTAGCACCTTCTCTGTGCCTGGGAAGCAGAAGTGTTCACATTGCTTCGCAGAATCGCTTTTGTGCAGAAAACAGTAACACTTGTTCAGAACAAAAGAAAGCACAGAGCCCCAGATTTTATGTTGTCCTCTAGAGCTTGCAGAGCACTGGGGAAAGGCAGGCAGAGAATTCCCTGCTAGCACCTTCTCTGTGCCTGGGAAGCAGAAGTGTTCACATTGCTTCGCAGAATCGCTTTTGTGCAGAAAACAGTAACTCTTGTTAGGAACGAAAGAAAACACAGAGCCCCAGATTTTATGTTGTCCTGGAGAGCTTGCAGAGCACTGGGGAAAGGCAGGCAGAGAATTCCCTGCTAGCACCTTCTCTGTGCCTGGGAAGCAGAAGTGTTCACATTGCTTCGCAGAATAGCTTTTGTGCAGAAAACAGTAACTCTTGTTAGGAACGAAAGAAAACACAGAGCCCCAGATTTTATGCTGTCCTGGAGAGCTTGCAGAGCACTGGGGAAAGGCAGGCAGAGAATTCCCTGCTAGCACCTCCTCTGTGCCTGGGAAGCAGAAGTGTTCACATTGCTTCGCAGAATCGCTTTTGTGCAGAAAACACTAACACTTGTTCAGAACGAAAGAAAGCACAGAGCCCCAGATTTTATGCTGTCCTGGAGAGCTTGCAGAGCACTGGGGAAAGGCAGGCAGAGAATTCCCTGCTAGCACCTTCTCTGTGCCTGGGAAGCAGAAGTGTTCACATTGCTTCGCAGAATCACTTTTGTGCAGAAAACAGTAACACTTGTTCAGAACGAAAGAAAGCACAGAGCCCCAGATTTTATGCTGTCCTGGAGAGCTTGCAGAGCACTGGGGAAAGGCAGGCAGAGAATTCCCTGCTAGCACCTTCTCTGTGCCTGGGAAGCAGAAGTGTTCACATTGCTTCGCAGAATCGCTTTTGTGCAGAAAACACTAACACTTGTTCAGAACGAAAGAAAGCACAGAGCCCCAGATTTTATGCTGTCCTGGAGAGCTTGCAGAGCACTGGGGAAAGGCAGGCAGAGAATTCCCTGCTAGCACCTTCTCTGTGCCTGTTCACATTGCTTCGCAGAATCGCTTTTGTGCAGAAAACACTAACACTTGTTCAGAACAAAAGAAAGCAAAGAGTCCCAGATTTTATGCTGTACTGGAGAGCTTGCAGAGCACTGGGGAAAGGCAGGCAGAGAATTCCCTGCTAGCACCTTCTCTGTGCCTGGGAAGCAGAAGTGTTCACATTGCTTCGCAGAATCACTTTTGTGCAGAAAACAGTAACTCTTGTTAGGAACGAAAGAAAACACAGAGCCCCAGATTTTATGTTGTCCTCTAGAGCTTGCAGAGCACTGGGGAAAGGCAGGCAGAGAATTCCCTGCTAGCACCTTCTCTGTGCCTGGGAAGCAGAAGTGTTCACATTGCTTCGCAGAATCGCTTTTGTGCAGAAAACATTAACACTTGTTCAGAACAAAAGAAAGCACAGAGCCCCAGATTTTATGCTGTCCTGGAGAGCTTGCAGAGCACTGGGGAAAGGCAGGCAGAGAATTCCCTGCTAGCACCTTCTCTGTGCCTGGGAAGCAGAAGTGTTCACATTGCTTCGCAGAATCGCTTTTGTGCAGAAAACAGTAACTCTTGTTAGGAACGAAAGAAAACACAGAGCCCCAGATTTTATGTTGTCCTGGAGAGCTTGCAGAGCACTGGGGAAAGGCAGGCAGAGAATTCCCTGCTAGCACCTTCTCTGTGCCTGGGAAGCAGAAGTGTTCACATTGCTTCGCAGAATAGCTTTTTTGCAGAAAACAGTAACTCTTGTTAGGAACGAAAGAAAACACAGAGCCCCAGATTTTATGTTGTCCTGGAGAGCTTGCAGAGCACTGGGGAAAGGCAGGCAGAGAATTCCCTGCTAGCACCTTCTCTGTGCCTGGGAAGCAGAAGTGTTCACATTGCTTCGCAGAATCGCTTTTGTGCAGAAAACAGTAACACTTGTTCAGAACGAAAGAAAGCACAGAGCCCCAGATTTTATGCTGTCCTGGAGAGCTTGCAGAGCACTGGGGAAAGGCAGGCAGAGAATTCCCTGCTAGCACCTTCTCTGTGCCTGGGAAGCAGAAGTGTTCACATTGCTTCGCAGAATCACTTTTGTGCAGAAAACAGTAACACTTGTTCAGAACGAAAGAAAGCACAGAGCCCCAGATTTTATGCTGTCCTGGAGAGCTTGCAGAGCACTGGGGAAAGGCAGGCAGAGAATTCCCTGCTAGCACCTTCTCTGTGCCTGGGAAGCAGAAGTGTTCACATTGCTTCGCAGAATCGCTTTTGTGCAGAAAACAGTAACACTTGTTCAGAACGAAAGAAAGCACAGAGCCCCAGATTTTATGCTGTCCTGGAGAGCTTGCAGAGCACTGGGGAAAGGCAGGCAGAGAATTCCCTGCTAGCACCTTCTCTGTGCCTGTTCACATTGCTTCGCAGAATCGCTTTTGTGCAGAAAACACTAACATTTGTTCAGAACAAAAGAAAGCAAAGAGTCCCAGATTTTATGCTGTACTGGAGAGCTTGCAGAGCACTGGGGAAAGGCAGGCAGAGAATTCCCTGCTAGCACCTTCTCTGTGCCTGGGAAGCAAAAGTGTTCACATTGCTTTGCAGAATCGCTTTTGTGCAGAAAACACTAACACTTGTTCAGAACGAAAGAAAGCACAGAGCCCCAGATTTTATGTTGTCCTCTAGAGCTTGCAGAGCACTGGGGAAAGGCAGGCAGAGAATTCCCTGCTAGCACCTTCTCTGTGCCTGGGAAGCAGAAGTGTTCACATTGCTTCGCAGAATCGCTTTTGTGCAGAAAACAGTAACACTTGTTCAGAACAAAAGAAAGCACAGAGCCCCACATTTGATGCTGTCCTGGAGAGCTTGCAGAGCACTGGGGAAAGGCAGGCAGAGAATTCCCTGCTAGCACCTTCTCTGTGCCTGGGAAGCAGAAGTGTTCACATTGCTTCGCAGAATCGCTTTTGTGCAGAAAACAGTAACACTTGTTCAGAACAAAAGAAAGCACAGAGCCCCAGATTTTATGCTGTCCTGGAGAGCTTGCAGAGCACTGGGGAAAGGCAGGCAGAGAATTCCCTGCTAGCACCTTCTCTGTGCCTGGGAAGCAGAAGTGTTCACATTGCTTCGCAGAATCGCTTTTGTGCAGAAAACACTAACACTTGTTCAGAACGAAAGAAAGCACAGAGCCCCAGATTTTATGCTGTCCTGGAGAGCTTGCAGAGCACTGGGGAAAGGCAGGCAGAGAATTCCCTGCTAGCACCTTCTCTGTGCCTGGGAAGCAAAAGTGTTCACATTGCTTCGCAGAATCGCTTTTGTGCAGAAAACACTAACACTTGTTCAGAACGAAAGAAAGCACAGAGCCCCAGATTTTATGTTGTCCTCTAGAGCTTGCAGAGCACTGGGGAAAGGCAGGCAGAGAATTCCCTGCTAGCACCTTCTCTGTGCCTGGGAAGCAGAAGTGTTCACATTGCTTCGCAGAATCGCTTTTGTGCAGAAAACAGTAACACTTGTTCAGAACAAAAGAAAGCACAGAGCCCCAGATTTTATGTTGTCCTCTAGAGCTTGCAGAGCACTGGGGAAAGGCAGGCAGAGAATTCCCTGCTAGCACCTTCTCTGTGCCTGGGAAGCAAAAGTGTTCACATTGCTTCGCAGAATCGCTTTTGTGCAGAAAACACTAACACTTGTTCAGAACAAAAGAAAGCAGAGAGCCCCAGATTTTATGCTGTCCTGGAGAGCTTGCAGAGCACTGGGGAAAGGCAGGCAGAGAATTCCCTGCTAGCACCTTCTCTGTGCCTGGGAAGCAGAAGTGTTCACATTGCTTCGCAGAATCGCTTTTGTGCAGAAAACAGTAACACTTGTTCAGAACAAAAGAAAGCACAGAGCCCCAGATTTTATGTTGTCCTCTAGAGCTTGCAGAGCACTGGGGAAAGGCAGGCAGAGAATTCCCTGCTAGCACCTTCTCTGTGCCTGGGAAGCAGAAGTGTTCACATTGCTTCGCAGAATCGCTTTTGTGCAGAAAACAGTAACTCTTGTTAGGAACGAAAGAAAACACAGAGCCCCAGATTTTATGTTGTCCTGGAGAGCTTGCAGAGCACTGGGGAAAGGCAGGCAGAGAATTCCCTGCTAGCACCTCCTCTGTGCCTGGGAAGCAGAAGTGTTCACATTGCTTCGCAGAATCGCTTTTGTGCAGAAAACACTAACACTTGTTCAGAACGAAAGAAAGCACAGAGCCCCAGATTTTATGCAGTCCTGGAGAGCTTGCAGAGCACTGGGGAAAGGCAGGCAGAGAATTCCCTGCTAGCACCTTCTCTGTGCCTGGGAAGCAGAAGTGTTCACATTGCTTCGCAGAATCACTTTTGTGCAGAAAACAGTAACACTTGTTCAGAACGAAAGAAAGCACAGAGCCCCAGATTTTATGCTGTCCTGGAGAGCTTGCAGAGCACTGGGGAAAGGCAGGCAGAGAATTCCCTGCTAGCACCTTCTCTGTGCCTGGGAAGCAGAAGTGTTCACATTGCTTCGCAGAATCGCTTTTGTGCAGAAAACAGTAACACTTGTTCAGAACGAAAGAAAGCACAGAGCCCCAGATTTTATGCTGTCCTGGAGAGCTTGCAGAGCACTGGGGAAAGGCAGGCAGAGAATTCCCTGCTAGCACCTTCTCTGTGCCTGTTCACATTGCTTCGCAGAATCGCTTTTGTGCAGAAAACACTAACATTTGTTCAGAACAAAAGAAAGCAAAGAGTCCCAGATTTTATGCTGTACTGGAGAGCTTGCAGAGCACTGGGGAAAGGCAGGCAGAGAATTCCCTGCTAGCACCTTCTCTGTGCCTGGGAAGCAAAAGTGTTCACATTGCTTCGCAGAATCGCTTTTGTGCAGAAAACACTAACACTTGTTCAGAACGAAAGAAAGCACAGAGCCCCAGATTTTATGTTGTCCTCTAGAGCTTGCAGAGCACTGGGGAAAGGCAGGCAGAGAATTCCCTGCTAGCACCTTCTCTGTGCCTGGGAAGCAGAAGTGTTCACATTGCTTCGCAGAATCGCTTTTGTGCAGAAAACAGTAACACTTGTTCAGAACAAAAGAAAGCACAGAGCCCCACATTTGATGCTGTCCTGGAGAGCTTGCAGAGCACTGGGGAAAGGCAGGCAGAGAATTCCCTGCTAGCACCTTCTCTGTGCCTGGGAAGCAGAAGTGTTCACATTGCTTCGCAGAATCGCTTTTGTGCAGAAAACAGTAACACTTGTTCAGAACAAAAGAAAGCACAGAGCCGCAGATTTTATGCTGTACTGGAGAGCTTGCAGAGCACTGGGGAAAGGCAGGCAGAGAATTCCCTGCTAGCACCTTCTCTGTGCCTGGGAAGCATAAGTGTTCACATTGCTTCGCAGAATCGCTTTTGTGCAGAAAACAGTAACACTTGTTCAGAACAAAAGAAAGCACAGAGCCCCAGATTTTATGTTGTCCTGGAGAGCTTGCAGAGCACTGGGGAAAGGCAGGCAGAGAATTCCCTGCTAGCACCTTCTCTGTGCCTGGGAAGCAAAAGTGTTCACATTGCTTCGCAGAATTGCTTTTGTGCAGAAAACAGTAACACTTGTTCAGAACAAAAGAAAGCACAGAGCCCCAGATTTTATGTTGTCCTCTAGAGCTTGCAGAGCACTGGGGAAAGGCAGGCAGAGAATTCCCTGCTAGCACCTTCTCTGTGCCTGGGAAGCAGAAGTGTTCACATTGCTTCGCAGAATCACTTTTGTGCAGAAAACAGTAACACTTGTTCAGAACGAAAGAAAGCACAGAGCCCCAGATTTGCTGTTGTCCTGGAGAGCTTGCAGAGCACTGGGGAAAGGCAGGCAGAGAATTCCCTGCTAGCACCTTCTCTGTGCCTGTTCACATTGCTTCGCAGAATCGCTTTTGTGCAGAAAACAGTAACACTTGTTCAGAACGAAAGAAAACACAGAGCCCCAGATTTTATGCTGTCCTGGAGAGCTTGCAGAGCACTGGGGAAAGGCAGGCAGAGAATTCCCTGCTAGCACCTTCTCTGTGCCTGGGAAGCAGAAGTGTTCACATCGCTTCGCAGAATCGCTTTTGTGCAGAAAACAGTAACACTTGTTCAGAACAAAAGAAAGCACAGAGCCCCAGATTTTATGCTGTCCTGGAGAGCTTGCAGAGCACTGGGGAAAGGCAGGCAGAGAATTCCCTGCTAGCACCTTCTCTGTGCCTGGGAAGCAGAAGTGTTCACATTGCTTCGCAGAATCACTTTTGTGCAGAAAACAGTAACACTTGTTCAGAACGAAAGAAAGCACAGAGCCCCAGATTTGCTGTTGTCCTGGAGAGCTTGCAGAGCACTGGGGAAAGGCAGGCAGAGAATTCCCTGCTAGCACCTTCTCTGTGCCTGGGAAGCAGAAGTGTTCACATTGCTTCGCAGAATCGCTTTTGTGCAGAAGACAGTAACACTTGTTCAGAACAAAAGAAAGCACAGAGCCCCAGATTTTATGCTGTCCTGGAGAGCTTGCAGAGCACTGGGGAAAGGCAGGCAGAGAATTCCCTGCTAGCACCTTCTCTGTGCCTGGGAAGCAGAAGTGTTCACATTGCTTCGCAGAATCGCTTTTGTGCAGAAAACAGTAACTCTTGTTAGGAACGAAAGAAAACACAGAGCCCCAGATTTTATGCTGTCCTGGAGAGCTTGCAGAGCACTGGGGAAAGGCAGGCAGAGAATTCCCTGCTAGCACCTTCTCTGTGCCTGGGAAGCAGAAGTGTTCACATTGCTTCGCAGAATCGCTTTTGTGCAGAAAACAGTAACACTTGTTCAGAACAAAAGAAAGCACAGAGCCCCAGATTTTATGCTGTCCTGGAGAGCTTGCAGAGCACTGGGGAAAGGCAGGCAGAGAATTCCCTGCTAGCACCTTCTCTGTGCCTGTTCACATTGCTTCGCAGAATCGCTTTTGTGCAGAAAACACTAACATTTGTTCAGAACAAAAGAAAGCAAAGAGTCCCAGATTTTATGCTGTACTGGAGAGCTTGCAGAGCACTGGGGAAAGGCAGGCAGAGAATTCCCTGCTAGCACCTTCTCTGTGCCTGGGAAGCAAAAGTGTTCACATTGCTTCGCAGAATCGCTTTTGTGCAGAAAACACTAACACTTGTTCAGAACGAAAGAAAGCACAGAGCCCCAGATTTTATGTTGTCCTCTAGAGCTTGCAGAGCACTGGGGAAAGGCAGGCAGAGAATTCCCTGCTAGCACCTTCTCTGTGCCTGGGAAGCAGAAGTGTTCACATTGCTTCGCAGAATCGCTTTTGTGCAGAAAACAGTAACACTTGTTCAGAACAAAAGAAAGCACAGAGCCCCACATTTGATGCTGTCCTGGAGAGCTTGCAGAGCACTGGGGAAAGGCAGGCAGAGAATTCCCTGCTAGCACCTTCTCTGTGCCTGGGAAGCAGAAGTGTTCACATTGCTTCGCAGAATCGCTTTTGTGCAGAAAACAGTAACACTTGTTCAGAACGAAAGAAAGCACAGAGCCCCAGATTTTATGCTGTCCTGGAGAGCTTGCAGAGCACTGGGGAAAGGCAGGCAGAGAATTCCCTGCTAGCACCTTCTCTGTGCCTGGGAAGCAGAAGTGTTCACATTGCTTCGCAGAATCGCTTTTGTGCAGAAAACAGTAACACTTGTTCAGAACAAAAGAAAACACAGAGCCCCAGATTTTATGCTGTCCTGGAGAGCTTGCAGAGCACTGGGGAAAGGCAGGCAGAGAATTCCCTGCTAGCACCTTCTCTGTGCCTGGGAAGCAGAAGTGTTCACATTGCTTCGCAGAATCGCTTTTGTGCAGAAAACAGTAACACTTGTTCAGAACGAAAGAAAGCACAGAGCCCCAGATTTGCTGTTGTCCTGGAGAGCTTGCAGAGCACTGGGGAAAGGCAGGCAGAGAATTCCCTGCTAGCACCTTCTCTGTGCCTGTTCACATTGCTTCGCAGAATCGCTTTTGTGCAGAAAACACTAACACTTGTTCAGAACAAAAGAAAGCAAAGAGTCCCAGATTTTATGCTGTACTGGAGAGCTTGCAGAGCACTGGGGAAAGGCAGGCAGAGAATTCCCTGCTAGCACCTTCTCTGTGCCTGGGAAGCAGAAGTGTTCACATTGCTTCGCAGAATCACTTTTGTGCAGAAAACAGTAACTCTTGTTAGGAACGAAAGAAAACACAGAGCCCCAGATTTTATGTTGTCCTCTAGAGCTTGCAGAGCACTGGGGAAAGGCAGGCAGAGAATTCCCTGCTAGCACCTTCTCTGTGCCTGGGAAGCAGAAGTGTTCACATTGCTTCGCAGAATCGCTTTTGTGCAGAAAACAGTAACACTTGTTCAGAACGAAAGAAAGCACAGAGCCCCAGATTTTATGCTGTCCTGGAGAGCTTGCAGAGCACTGGGGAAAGGCAGGCAGAGAATTCCCTGCTAGCACCTTCTCTGTGCCTGGGAAGCAGAAGTGTTCACATTGCTTCGCAGAATCGCTTTTGTGCAGAAAACAGTAACTCTTGTTAGGAACGAAAGAAAACACAGAGCCCCAGATTTGCTGTTGTCCTGGAGAGCTTGCAGAGCACTGGGGAAAGGCAGGCAGAGAATTCCCTGCTAGCACCTTCTCTGTGCCTGGGAAGCAGAAGTGTTCACATTGCTTCGCAGAATAGCTTTTGTGCAGAAAACAGTAACTCTTGTTAGGAACGAAAGAAAACACAGAGCCCCAGATTTTATGTTGTCCTGGAGAGCTTGCAGAGCACTGGGGAAAGGCAGGCAGAGAATTCCCTGCTAGCACCTCCTCTGTGCCTGGGAAGCAGAAGTGTTCACATTGCTTCGCAGAATCGCTTTTGTGCAGAAAACAGTAACACTTGTTCAGAACGAAAGAAAGCACAGAGCCCCAGATTTTATGCTGTCCTGGAGAGCTTGCAGAGCACTGGGGAAAGGCAGGCAGAGAATTCCCTGCTAGCACCTTCTCTGTGCCTGGGAAGCAGAAGTGTTCACATTGCTTCGCAGAATCACTTTTGTGCAGAAAACAGTAACACTTGTTCAGAACGAAAGAAAGCACAGAGCCCCAGATTTTATGCTGTCCTGGAGAGCTTGCAGAGCACTGGGGAAAGGCAGGCAGAGAATTCCCTGCTAGCACCTTCTCTGTGCCTGGGAAGCAGAAGTGTTCACATTGCTTCGCAGAATCGCTTTTGTGCAGAAAACAGTAACACTTGTTCAGAACGAAAGAAAGCACAGAGCCCCAGATTTTATGCTGTCCTGGAGAGCTTGCAGAGCACTGGGGAAAGGCAGGCAGAGAATTCCCTGCTAGCACCTTCTCTGTGCCTGTTCACATTGCTTCGCAGAATCGCTTTTGTGCAGAAAACACTAACATTTGTTCAGAACAAAAGAAAGCAAAGAGTCCCAGATTTTATGCTGTACTGGAGAGCTTGCAGAGCACTGGGGAAAGGCAGGCAGAGAATTCCCTGCTAGCACCTTCTCTGTGCCTGGGAAGCAAAAGTGTTCACATTGCTTCGCAGAATCGCTTTTGTGCAGAAAACACTAACACTTGTTCAGAACGAAAGAAAGCACAGAGCCCCAGATTTTATGTTGTCCTCTAGAGCTTGCAGAGCACTGGGGAAAGGCAGGCAGAGAATTCCCTGCTAGCACCTTCTCTGTGCCTGGGAAGCAGAAGTGTTCACATTGCTTCGCAGAATCGCTTTTGTGCAGAAAACAGTAACACTTGTTCAGAACAAAAGAAAGCACAGAGCCCCACATTTGATGCTGTCCTGGAGAGCTTGCAGAGCACTGGGGAAAGGCAGGCAGAGAATTCCCTGCTAGCACCTTCTCTGTGCCTGGGAAGCAGAAGTGTTCAAATTGCTTCGCAGAATCGCTTTTGTGCAGAAAACAGTAACACTTGTTCAGAACAAAAGAAAGCACAGAGCCCCAGATTTTATGCTGTCCTGGAGAGCTTGCAGAGCACTGGGGAAAGGCAGGCAGAGAATTCCCTGCTAGCACCTTCTCTGTGCCTGGGAAGCAGAAGTGTTCACATTGCTTCGCAGAATCGCTTTTGTGCAGAAAACACTAACACTTGTTCAGAACGAAAGAAAGCACAGAGCCCCAGATTTTATGCTGTCCTGGAGAGCTTGCAGAGCACTGGGGAAAGGCAGGCAGAGAATTCCCTGCTAGCACCTTCTCTGTGCCTGGGAAGCAGAAGTGTTCACATTGCTTCGCAGAATCGCTTTTGTGCAGAAAACACTAACACTTGTTCAGAACGAAAGAAAGCACAGAGCCCCAGATTTTATGTTGTCCTCTAGAGCTTGCAGAGCACTGGGGAAAGGCAGGCAGAGAATTCCCTGCTAGCACCTTCTCTGTGCCTGGGAAGCAGAAGTGTTCACATTGCTTCGCAGAATCGCTTTTGTGCAGAAAACAGTAACACTTGTTCAGAACAAAAGAAAGCACAGAGCCCCAGATTTTATGTTGTCCTGGAGAGCTTGCAGAGCACTGGGGAAAGGCAGGCAGAGAATTCCCTGCTAGCACCTTCTCTGTGCCTGGGAAGCAAAAGTGTTCACATTGCTTCGCAGAATCGCTTTTGTGCAGAAAACAGTAACACTTGTTCAGAACAAAAGAAAGCACAGAGCCCCAGATTTTATGCTGTCCTGGAGAGCTTGCAGAGCACTGGGGAAAGGCAGGCAGAGAATTCCCTGCTAGCACCTTCTCTGTGCCTGGGAAGCAGAAGTGTTCACATTGCTTCGCAGAATCACTTTTGTGCAGAAAACAGTAACACTTGTTCAGAACGAAAGAAAACACAGAGCCCCAGATTTTATGCTGTCCTGGAGAGCTTGCAGAGCACTGGGGAAAGGCAGGCAGAGAATTCCCTGCTAGCACCTTCTCTGTGCCTGGGAAGCAGAAGTGTTCACATCGCTTCGCAGAATCGCTTTTGTGCAGAAAACAGTAACACTTGTTCAGAACAAAAGAAAGCAGAGAGCCCCAGATTTTATGCTGTCCTGGAGAGCTTGCAGAGCACTGGGGAAAGGCAGGCAGAGAATTCCCTGCTAGCACCTTCTCTGTGCCTGGGAAGCAGAAGTGTTCACATTGCTTCGCAGAATCACTTTTGTGCAGAAAACAGTAACACTTGTTCAGAACGAAAGAAAGCACAGAGCCCCAGATTTGCTGTTGTCCTGGAGAGCTTGCAGAGCACTGGGGAAAGGCAGGCAGAGAATTCCCTGCTAGCACCTTCTCTGTGCCTGGGAAGCAAAAGTGTTCACATTGCTTCGCAGAATCGCTTTTGTGCAGAAAACACTAACACTTGTTCAGAACGAAAGAAAGCACAGAGCCCCAGATTTTATGCTGTCCTGGAGAGCTTGCAGAGCACTGGGGAAAAGCAGGAAGAGAATTCCCTGCTAGCACCTTCTCTGTGCCTGGGAAGCAGAAGTGTTCACATTGCTTCGCAGAATCGCTTTTGTGCAGAAAACAGTAACACTTGTTCAGAACAAAAGAAAGCAGAGAGCCCCAGATTTTATGCTGTCCTGGAGAGCTTGCAGAGCACTGGGGAAAGGCAGGCAGAGAATTCCCTGCTAGCACCTTCTCTGTGCCTGGGAAGCAGAAGTGTTCACATTGCTTCGCAGAATCGCTTTTGTGCAGAAAACAGTAACACTTGTTCAGAACAAAAGAAAGCACAGAGCCCCAGATTTTATGTTGTCCTCTAGAGCTTGCAGAGCACTGGGGAAAGGCAGGCAGAGAATTCCCTGCTAGCACCTTCTCTGTGCCTGGGAAGCAGAAGTGTTCAAATTGCTTCGCAGAATCGCTTTTGTGCAGAAAACAGTAACTCTTGTTAGGAACGAAAGAAAACACAGAGCCCCAGATTTTATGTTGTCCTGGAGAGCTTGCAGAGCACTGGGGAAAGGCAGGCAGAGAATTCCCTGCTAGCACCTTCTCTGTGCCTGGGAAGCAGAAGTGTTCACATTGCTTCGCAGAATAGCTTTTGTGCAGAAAACAGTAACTCTTGTTAGGAACGAAAGAAAACACAGAGCCCCAGATTTTATGCTGTCCTGGAGAGCTTGCAGAGCACTGGGGAAAGGCAGGCAGAGAATTCCCTGCTAGCACCTCCTCTGTGCCTGGGAAGCAGAAGTGTTCACATTGCTTCGCAGAATCGCTTTTGTGCAGAAAATACTAACACTTGTTCAGAACGAAAGAAAGCACAGAGCCCCAGATTTTATGCTGTCCTGGAGAGCTTGCAGAGCACTGGGGAAAGGCAGGCAGAGAATTCCCTGCTAGCACCTTCTCTGTGCCTGGGAAGCAGAAGTGTTCACATTGCTTCGCAGAATCACTTTTGTGCAGAAAACAGTAACACTTGTTCAGAACGAAAGAAAGCACAGAGCCCCAGATTTTATGCTGTCCTGGAGAGCTTGCAGAGCACTGGGGAAAGGCAGGCAGAGAATTCCCTGCTAGCACCTTCTCTGTGCCTGGGAAGCAGAAGTGTTCACATTGCTTCGCAGAATCGCTTTTGTGCAGAAAACAGTAACACTTGTTCAGAACGAAAGAAAGCACAGAGCCCCAGATTTTATGCTGTCCTGGAGAGCTTGCAGAGCACTGGGGAAAGGCAGGCAGAGAATTCCCTGCTAGCACCTTCTCTGTGCCTGTTCACATTGCTTCGCAGAATCGCTTTTGTGCAGAAAACACTAACACTTGTTCAGAACAAAAGAAAGCAAAGAGTCCCAGATTTTATGCTGTACTGGAGAGCTTGCAGAGCACTGGGGAAAGGCAGGCAGAGAATTCCCTGCTAGCACCTTCTCTGTGCCTGGGAAGCAGAAGTGTTCACATTGCTTCGCAGAATCACTTTTGTGCAGAAAACAGTAACTCTTGTTAGGAACGAAAGAAAACACAGAGCCCCAGATTTTATGTTGTCCTCTAGAGCTTGCAGAGCACTGGGGAAAGGCAGGCAGAGAATTCCCTGCTAGCACCTTCTCTGTGCCTGGGAAGCAGAAGTGTTCACATTGCTTCGCAGAATCGCTTTTGTGCAGAAAACATTAACACTTGTTCAGAACAAAAGAAAGCACAGAGCCCCAGATTTTATGCTGTCCTGGAGAGCTTGCAGAGCACTGGGGAAAGGCAGGCAGAGAATTCCCTGCTAGCACCTTCTCTGTGCCTGGGAAGCAGAAGTGTTCACATTGCTTCGCAGAATCGCTTTTGTGCAGAAAACAGTAACTCTTGTTAGGAACGAAAGAAAACACAGAGCCCCAGATTTTATGTTGTCCTGGAGAGCTTGCAGAGCACTGGGGAAAGGCAGGCAGAGAATTCCCTGCTAGCACCTTCTCTGTGCCTGGGAAGCAGAAGTGTTCACATTGCTTCGCAGAATAGCTTTTGTGCAGAAAACAGTAACTCTTGTTAGGAACGAAAGAAAACACAGAGCCCCAGATTTTATGTTGTCCTGGAGAGCTTGCAGAGCACTGGGGAAAGGCAGGCAGAGAATTCCCTGCTAGCACCTTCTCTGTGCCTGGGAAGCAGAAGTGTTCACATTGCTTCGCAGAATCGCTTTTGTGCAGAAAACAGTAACACTTGTTCAGAACGAAAGAAAGCACAGAGCCCCAGATTTTATGCTGTCCTGGAGAGCTTGCAGAGCACTGGGGAAAGGCAGGCAGAGAATTCCCTGCTAGCACCTTCTCTGTGCCTGGGAAGCAGAAGTGTTCACATTGCTTCGCAGAATCACTTTTGTGCAGAAAACAGTAACACTTGTTCAGAACGAAAGAAAGCACAGAGCCCCAGATTTGCTGTTGTCCTGGAGAGCTTGCAGAGCACTGGGGAAAGGCAGGCAGAGAATTCCCTGCTAGCACCTTCTCTGTGCCTGGGAAGCAGAAGTGTTCACATTGCTTCGCAGAATCACTTTTGTGCAGAAAACAGTAACACTTGTTCAGAACGAAAGAAAGCACAGAGCCCCAGATTTGCTGTTGTCCTGGAGAGCTTGCAGAGCACTGGGGAAAGGCAGGCAGAGAATTCCCTGCTAGCACCTTCTCTGTGCCTGGGAAGCAGAAGTGTTCACATTGCTTCGCAGAATCGCTTTTGTGCAGAAAACAGTAACACTTGTTCAGAACAAAAGAAAGCACAGAGCCCCAGATTTTATGCTGTCCTGGAGAGCTTGCAGAGCACTGGGGAAAGGCAGGCAGAGAATTCCCTGCTAGCACCTTCTCTGTGCCTGGGAAGCAGAAGTGTTCACATTGCTTCGCAGAATCGCTTTTGTGCAGAAAACAGTAACTCTTGTTAGGAACGAAAGAAAACACAGAGCCCCAGATTTTATGTTGTCCTGGAGAGCTTGCAGAGCACTGGGGAAAGGCAGGCAGAGAATTCCCTGCTAGCACCTTCTCTGTGCCTGGGAAGCAGAAGTGTTCACATTGCTTCGCAGAATAGCTTTTGTGCAGAAAACAGTAACTCTTGTTAGGAACGAAAGAAAACACAGAGCCCCAGATTTTATGTTGTCCTGGAGAGCTTGCAGAGCACTGGGGAAAGGCAGGCAGAGAATTCCCTGCTAGCACCTCCTCTGTGCCTGGGAAGCAGAAGTGTTCACATTGCTTCGCAGAATCGCTTTTGTGCAGAAAACAGTAACACTTGTTCAGAACGAAAGAAAGCACAGAGCCCCAGATTTTATGCTGTCCTGGAGAGCTTGCAGAGCACTGGGGAAAGGCAGGCAGAGAATTCCCTGCTAGCACCTTCTCTGTGCCTGGGAAGCAGAAGTGTTCACATTGCTTCGCAGAATCACTTTTGTGCAGAAAACAGTAACACTTGTTCAGAACGAAAGAAAGCACAGAGCCCCAGATTTTATGCTGTCCTGGAGAGCTTGCAGAGCACTGGGGAAAGGCAGGCAGAGAATTCCCTGCTAGCACCTTCTCTGTGCCTGGGAAGCAGAAGTGTTCACATTGCTTCGCAGAATCGCTTTTGTGCAGAAAACAGTAACACTTGTTCAGAACGAAAGAAAGCACAGAGCCCCAGATTTTATGCTGTCCTGGAGAGCTTGCAGAGCACTGGGGAAAGGCAGGCAGAGAATTCCCTGCTAGCACCTTCTCTGTGCCTGTTCACATTGCTTCGCAGAATCGCTTTTGTGCAGAAAACACTAACATTTGTTCAGAACAAAAGAAAGCAAAGAGTCCCAGATTTTATGCTGTACTGGAGAGCTTGCAGAGCACTGGGGAAAGGCAGGCAGAGAATTCCCTGCTAGCACCTTCTCTGTGCCTGGGAAGCAAAAGTGTTCACATTGCTTCGCAGAATCGCTTTTGTGCAGAAAACACTAACACTTGTTCAGAACGAAAGAAAGCACAGAGCCCCAGATTTTATGTTGTCCTCTAGAGCTTGCAGAGCACTGGGGAAAGGCAGGCAGAGAATTCCCTGCTAGCACCTTCTCTGTGCCTGGGAAGCAGAAGTGTTCACATTGCTTCGCAGAATCGCTTTTGTGCAGAAAACAGTAACACTTGTTCAGAACGAAAGAAAGCACAGAGCCCCAGATTTTATGCTGTCCTGGAGAGCTTGCAGAGCACTGGGGAAAGGCAGGCAGAGAATTCCCTGCTAGCACCTTCTCTGTGCCTGGGAAGCAGAAGTGTTCACATTGCTTCGCAGAATCACTTTTGTGCAGAAAACAGTAACACTTGTTCAGAACGAAAGAAAGCACAGAGCCCCAGATTTTATGCTGTCCTGGAGAGCTTGCAGAGCACTGGGGAAAGGCAGGCAGAGAATTCCCTGCTAGCACCTTCTCTGTGCCTGGGAAGCAGAAGTGTTCACATTGCTTCGCAGAATCGCTTTTGTGCAGAAAACAGTAACACTTGTTCAGAACGAAAGAAAGCACAGAGCCCCAGATTTTATGCTGTCCTGGAGAGCTTGCAGAGCACTGGGGAAAGGCAGGCAGAGAATTCCCTGCTAGCACCTTCTCTGTGCCTGTTCACATTGCTTCGCAGAATCGCTTTTGTGCAGAAAACACTAACATTTGTTCAGAACAAAAGAAAGCAAAGAGTCCCAGATTTTATGCTGTACTGGAGAGCTTGCAGAGCACTGGGGAAAGGCAGGCAGAGAATTCCCTGCTAGCACCTTCTCTGTGCCTGGGAAGCAAAAGTGTTCACATTGCTTCGCAGAATCGCTTTTGTGCAGAAAACACTAACACTTGTTCAGAACGAAAGAAAGCACAGAGCCCCAGATTTTATGTTGTCCTCTAGAGCTTGCAGAGCACTGGGGAAAGGCAGGCAGAGAATTCCCTGCTAGCACCTTCTCTGTGCCTGGGAAGCAGAAGTGTTCACATTGCTTCGCAGAATCGCTTTTGTGCAGAAAACAGTAACACTTGTTCAGAACAAAAGAAAGCACAGAGCCCCACATTTGATGCTGTCCTGGAGAGCTTGCAGAGCACTGGGGAAAGGCAGGCAGAGAATTCCCTGCTAGCACCTTCTCTGTGCCTGGGAAGCAGAAGTGTTCACATTGCTTCGCAGAATCGCTTTTGTGCAGAAAACAGTAACACTTGTTCAGAACAAAAGAAAGCACAGAGCCCCAGATTTTATGCTGTCCTGGAGAGCTTGCAGAGCACTGGGGAAAGGCAGGCAGAGAATTCCCTGCTAGCACCTTCTCTGTGCCTGGGAAGCAGAAGTGTTCACATTGCTTCGCAGAATCGCTTTTGTGCAGAAAACACTAACACTTGTTCAGAACGAAAGAAAGCACAGAGCCCCAGATTTTATGCTGTCCTGGAGAGCTTGCAGAGCACTGGGGAAAGGCAGGCAGAGAATTCCCTGCTAGCACCTTCTCTGTGCCTGGGAAGCAGAAGTGTTCACATTGCTTCGCAGAATCGCTTTTGTGCAGAAAACACTAACACTTGTTCAGAACGAAAGAAAGCACAGAGCCCCAGATTTTATGTTGTCCTCTAGAGCTTGCAGAGCACTGGGGAAAGGCAGGCAGAGAATTCCCTGCTAGCACCTTCTCTGTGCCTGGGAAGCAGAAGTGTTCACATTGCTTCGCAGAATCGCTTTTGTGCAGAAAACAGTAACACTTGTTCAGAACAAAAGAAAGCACAGAGCCCCAGATTTTATGTTGTCCTGGAGAGCTTGCAGAGCACTGGGGAAAGGCAGGCAGAGAATTCCCTGCTAGCACCTTCTCTGTGCCTGGGAAGCAAAAGTGTTCACATTGCTTCGCAGAATCGCTTTTGTGCAGAAAACAGTAACACTTGTTCAGAACAAAAGAAAGCACAGAGCCCCAGATTTTATGCTGTCCTGGAGAGCTTGCAGAGCACTGGGGAAAGGCAGGCAGAGAATTCCCTGCTAGCACCTTCTCTGTGCCTGGGAAGCAGAAGTGTTCACATTGCTTCGCAGAATCACTTTTGTGCAGAAAACAGTAACACTTGTTCAGAACGAAAGAAAACACAGAGCCCCAGATTTTATGCTGTCCTGGAGAGCTTGCAGAGCACTGGGGAAAGGCAGGCAGAGAATTCCCTGCTAGCACCTTCTCTGTGCCTGGGAAGCAGAAGTGTTCACATCGCTTCGCAGAATCGCTTTTGTGCAGAAAACAGTAACACTTGTTCAGAACAAAAGAAAGCAGAGAGCCCCAGATTTTATGCTGTCCTGGAGAGCTTGCAGAGCACTGGGGAAAGGCAGGCAGAGAATTCCCTGCTAGCACCTTCTCTGTGCCTGGGAAGCAGAAGTGTTCACATTGCTTCGCAGAATCACTTTTGTGCAGAAAACAGTAACACTTGTTCAGAACGAAAGAAAGCACAGAGCCCCAGATTTGCTGTTGTCCTGGAGAGCTTGCAGAGCACTGGGGAAAGGCAGGCAGAGAATTCCCTGCTAGCACCTTCTCTGTGCCTGGGAAGCAAAAGTGTTCACATTGCTTCGCAGAATCGCTTTTGTGCAGAAAACACTAACACTTGTTCAGAACGAAAGAAAGCACAGAGCCCCAGATTTTATGCTGTCCTGGAGAGCTTGCAGAGCACTGGGGAAAAGCAGGAAGAGAATTCCCTGCTAGCACCTTCTCTGTGCCTGGGAAGCAGAAGTGTTCACATTGCTTCGCAGAATCGCTTTTGTGCAGAAAACAGTAACACTTGTTCAGAACAAAAGAAAGCAGAGAGCCCCAGATTTTATGCTGTCCTGGAGAGCTTGCAGAGCACTGGGGAAAGGCAGGCAGAGAATTCCCTGCTAGCACCTTCTCTGTGCCTGGGAAGCAGAAGTGTTCACATTGCTTCGCAGAATCGCTTTTGTGCAGAAAACAGTAACACTTGTTCAGAACAAAAGAAAGCACAGAGCCCCAGATTTTATGTTGTCCTCTAGAGCTTGCAGAGCACTGGGGAAAGGCAGGCAGAGAATTCCCTGCTAGCACCTTCTCTGTGCCTGGGAAGCAGAAGTGTTCAAATTGCTTCGCAGAATCGCTTTTGTGCAGAAAACAGTAACTCTTGTTAGGAACGAAAGAAAACACAGAGCCCCAGATTTTATGTTGTCCTGGAGAGCTTGCAGAGCACTGGGGAAAGGCAGGCAGAGAATTCCCTGCTAGCACCTTCTCTGTGCCTGGGAAGCAGAAGTGTTCACATTGCTTCGCAGAATAGCTTTTGTGCAGAAAACAGTAACTCTTGTTAGGAACGAAAGAAAACACAGAGCCCCAGATTTTATGCTGTCCTGGAGAGCTTGCAGAGCACTGGGGAAAGGCAGGCAGAGAATTCCCTGCTAGCACCTCCTCTGTGCCTGGGAAGCAGAAGTGTTCACATTGCTTCGCAGAATCGCTTTTGTGCAGAAAATACTAACACTTGTTCAGAACGAAAGAAAGCACAGAGCCCCAGATTTTATGCTGTCCTGGAGAGCTTGCAGAGCACTGGGGAAAGGCAGGCAGAGAATTCCCTGCTAGCACCTTCTCTGTGCCTGGGAAGCAGAAGTGTTCACATTGCTTCGCAGAATCACTTTTGTGCAGAAAACAGTAACACTTGTTCAGAACGAAAGAAAGCACAGAGCCCCAGATTTTATGCTGTCCTGGAGAGCTTGCAGAGCACTGGGGAAAGGCAGGCAGAGAATTCCCTGCTAGCACCTTCTCTGTGCCTGGGAAGCAGAAGTGTTCACATTGCTTCGCAGAATCGCTTTTGTGCAGAAAACAGTAACACTTGTTCAGAACGAAAGAAAGCACAGAGCCCCAGATTTTATGCTGTCCTGGAGAGCTTGCAGAGCACTGGGGAAAGGCAGGCAGAGAATTCCCTGCTAGCACCTTCTCTGTGCCTGTTCACATTGCTTCGCAGAATCGCTTTTGTGCAGAAAACACTAACACTTGTTCAGAACAAAAGAAAGCAAAGAGTCCCAGATTTTATGCTGTACTGGAGAGCTTGCAGAGCACTGGGGAAAGGCAGGCAGAGAATTCCCTGCTAGCACCTTCTCTGTGCCTGGGAAGCAGAAGTGTTCACATTGCTTCGCAGAATCACTTTTGTGCAGAAAACAGTAACTCTTGTTAGGAACGAAAGAAAACACAGAGCCCCAGATTTTATGTTGTCCTCTAGAGCTTGCAGAGCACTGGGGAAAGGCAGGCAGAGAATTCCCTGCTAGCACCTTCTCTGTGCCTGGGAAGCAGAAGTGTTCACATTGCTTCGCAGAATCGCTTTTGTGCAGAAAACATTAACACTTGTTCAGAACAAAAGAAAGCACAGAGCCCCAGATTTTATGCTGTCCTGGAGAGCTTGCAGAGCACTGGGGAAAGGCAGGCAGAGAATTCCCTGCTAGCACCTTCTCTGTGCCTGGGAAGCAGAAGTGTTCACATTGCTTCGCAGAATCGCTTTTGTGCAGAAAACAGTAACTCTTGTTAGGAACGAAAGAAAACACAGAGCCCCAGATTTTATGTTGTCCTGGAGAGCTTGCAGAGCACTGGGGAAAGGCAGGCAGAGAATTCCCTGCTAGCACCTTCTCTGTGCCTGGGAAGCAGAAGTGTTCACATTGCTTCGCAGAATAGCTTTTGTGCAGAAAACAGTAACTCTTGTTAGGAACGAAAGAAAACACAGAGCCCCAGATTTTATGTTGTCCTGGAGAGCTTGCAGAGCACTGGGGAAAGGCAGGCAGAGAATTCCCTGCTAGCACCTTCTCTGTGCCTGGGAAGCAGAAGTGTTCACATTGCTTCGCAGAATCGCTTTTGTGCAGAAAACAGTAACACTTGTTCAGAACGAAAGAAAGCACAGAGCCCCAGATTTTATGCTGTCCTGGAGAGCTTGCAGAGCACTGGGGAAAGGCAGGCAGAGAATTCCCTGCTAGCACCTTCTCTGTGCCTGGGAAGCAGAAGTGTTCACATTGCTTCGCAGAATCACTTTTGTGCAGAAAACAGTAACACTTGTTCAGAACGAAAGAAAGCACAGAGCCCCAGATTTGCTGTTGTCCTGGAGAGCTTGCAGAGCACTGGGGAAAGGCAGGCAGAGAATTCCCTGCTAGCACCTTCTCTGTGCCTGGGAAGCAGAAGTGTTCACATTGCTTCGCAGAATCGCTTTTGTGCAGAAAACAGTAACACTTGTTCAGAACAAAAGAAAGCACAGAGCCCCAGATTTTATGCTGTCCTGGAGAGCTTGCAGAGCACTGGGGAAAGGCAGGCAGAGAATTCCCTGCTAGCACCTTCTCTGTGCCTGGGAAGCAGAAGTGTTCACATTGCTTCGCAGAATCGCTTTTGTGCAGAAAACAGTAACTCTTGTTAGGAACGAAAGAAAACACAGAGCCCCAGATTTTATGTTGTCCTGGAGAGCTTGCAGAGCACTGGGGAAAGGCAGGCAGAGAATTCCCTGCTAGCACCTTCTCTGTGCCTGGGAAGCAGAAGTGTTCACATTGCTTCGCAGAATAGCTTTTGTGCAGAAAACAGTAACTCTTGTTAGGAACGAAAGAAAACACAGAGCCCCAGATTTTATGTTGTCCTGGAGAGCTTGCAGAGCACTGGGGAAAGGCAGGCAGAGAATTCCCTGCTAGCACCTCCTCTGTGCCTGGGAAGCAGAAGTGTTCACATTGCTTCGCAGAATCGCTTTTGTGCAGAAAACAGTAACACTTGTTCAGAACGAAAGAAAGCACAGAGCCCCAGATTTTATGCTGTCCTGGAGAGCTTGCAGAGCACTGGGGAAAGGCAGGCAGAGAATTCCCTGCTAGCACCTTCTCTGTGCCTGGGAAGCAGAAGTGTTCACATTGCTTCGCAGAATCACTTTTGTGCAGAAAACAGTAACACTTGTTCAGAACGAAAGAAAGCACAGAGCCCCAGATTTTATGCTGTCCTGGAGAGCTTGCAGAGCACTGGGGAAAGGCAGGCAGAGAATTCCCTGCTAGCACCTTCTCTGTGCCTGGGAAGCAGAAGTGTTCACATTGCTTCGCAGAATCGCTTTTGTGCAGAAAACAGTAACACTTGTTCAGAACGAAAGAAAGCACAGAGCCCCAGATTTTATGCTGTCCTGGAGAGCTTGCAGAGCACTGGGGAAAGGCAGGCAGAGAATTCCCTGCTAGCACCTTCTCTGTGCCTGTTCACATTGCTTCGCAGAATCGCTTTTGTGCAGAAAACACTAACATTTGTTCAGAACAAAAGAAAGCAAAGAGTCCCAGATTTTATGCTGTACTGGAGAGCTTGCAGAGCACTGGGGAAAGGCAGGCAGAGAATTCCCTGCTAGCACCTTCTCTGTGCCTGGGAAGCAAAAGTGTTCACATTGCTTCGCAGAATCGCTTTTGTGCAGAAAACACTAACACTTGTTCAGAACGAAAGAAAGCACAGAGCCCCAGATTTTATGTTGTCCTCTAGAGCTTGCAGAGCACTGGGGAAAGGCAGGCAGAGAATTCCCTGCTAGCACCTTCTCTGTGCCTGGGAAGCAGAAGTGTTCACATTGCTTCGCAGAATCGCTTTTGTGCAGAAAACAGTAACACTTGTTCAGAACAAAAGAAAGCACAGAGCCCCACATTTGATGCTGTCCTGGAGAGCTTGCAGAGCACTGGGGAAAGGCAGGCAGAGAATTCCCTGCTAGCACCTTCTCTGTGCCTGGGAAGCAGAAGTGTTCACATTGCTTCGCAGAATCGCTTTTGTGCAGAAAACAGTAACACTTGTTCAGAACGAAAGAAAGCACAGAGCCCCAGATTTTATGCTGTCCTGGAGAGCTTGCAGAGCACTGGGGAAAGGCAGGCAGAGAATTCCCTGCTAGCACCTTCTCTGTGCCTGGGAAGCAGAAGTGTTCACATTGCTTCGCAGAATCGCTTTTGTGCAGAAAACAGTAACACTTGTTCAGAACAAAAGAAAACACAGAGCCCCAGATTTTATGCTGTCCTGGAGAGCTTGCAGAGCACTGGGGAAAGGCAGGCAGAGAATTCCCTGCTAGCACCTTCTCTGTGCCTGGGAAGCAGAAGTGTTCACATTGCTTCGCAGAATCACTTTTGTGCAGAAAACAGTAACACTTGTTCAGAACGAAAGAAAGCACAGAGCCCCAGATTTGCTGTTGTCCTGGAGAGCTTGCAGAGCACTGGGGAAAGGCAGGCAGAGAATTCCCTGCTAGCACCTTCTCTGTGCCTGTTCACATTGCTTCGCAGAATCGCTTTTGTGCAGAAAACAGTAACACTTGTTCAGAACAAAAGAAAGCAAAGAGTCCCAGATTTTATGCTGTACTGGAGAGCTTGCAGAGCACTGGGGAAAGGCAGGCAGAGAATTCCCTGCTAGCACCTTCTCTGTGCCTGGGAAGCAGAAGTGTTCACATTGCTTCGCAGAATCACTTTTGTGCAGAAAACAGTAACTCTTGTTAGGAACGAAAGAAAACACAGAGCCCCAGATTTTATATTGTCCTCTAGAGCTTGCAGAGCACTGGGGAAAGGCAGGCAGAGAATTCCCTGCTAGCACCTTCTCTGTGCCTGGGAAGCAGAAGTGTTCACATTGCTTCGCAGAATCGCTTTTGTGCAGAAAACAGTAACACTTGTTCAGAACAAAAGAAAGCACAGAGCCCCAGATTTTATGCTGTCCTGGAGAGCTTGCAGAGCACTGGGGAAAGGCAGGCAGAGAATTCCCTGCTAGCACCTTCTCTGTGCCTGGGAAGCAGAAGTGTTCACATTGCTTCGCAGAATCGCTTTTGTGCAGAAAACAGTAACTCTTGTTAGGAACGAAAGAAAACACAGAGCCCCAGATTTGCTGTTGTCCTGGAGAGCTTGCAGAGCACTGGGGAAAGGCAGGCAGAGAATTCCCTGCTAGCACCTTCTCTGTGCCTGGGAAGCAGAAGTGTTCACATTGCTTCGCAGAATAGCTTTTGTGCAGAAAACAGTAACTCTTGTTAGGAACGAAAGAAAACACAGAGCCCCAGATTTTATGTTGTCCTGGAGAGCTTGCAGAGCACTGGGGAAAGGCAGGCAGAGAATTCCCTGCTAGCACCTCCTCTGTGCCTGGGAAGCAGAAGTGTTCACATTGCTTCGCAGAATCGCTTTTGTGCAGAAAACAGTAACACTTGTTCAGAACGAAAGAAAGCACAGAGCCCCAGATTTTATGCTGTCCTGGAGAGCTTGCAGAGCACTGGGGAAAGGCAGGCAGAGAATTCCCTGCTAGCACCTTCTCTGTGCCTGGGAAGCAGAAGTGTTCACATTGCTTCGCAGAATCGCTTTTGTGCAGAAAACAGTAACACTTGTTCAGAACAAAAGAAAGCACAGAGCCCCAGATTTTATGTTGTCCTGGAGAGCTTGCAGAGCACTGGGGAAAGGCAGGCAGAGAATTCCCTGCTAGCACCTTCTCTGTGCCTGGGAAGCAAAAGTGTTCACATTGCTTCGCAGAATCGCTTTTGTGCAGAAAACAGTAACACTTGTTCAGAACAAAAGAAAGCACAGAGCCCCAGATTTTATGCTGTCCTGGAGAGCTTGCAGAGCACTGGGGAAAGGCAGGCAGAGAATTCCCTGCTAGCACCTTCTCTGTGCCTGGGAAGCAGAAGTGTTCACATTGCTTCGCAGAATCACTTTTGTGCAGAAAACAGTAACACTTGTTCAGAACGAAAGAAAACACAGAGCCCCAGATTTTATGCTGTCCTGGAGAGCTTGCAGAGCACTGGGGAAAGGCAGGCAGAGAATTCCCTGCTAGCACCTTCTCTGTGCCTGGGAAGCAGAAGTGTTCACATCGCTTCGCAGAATCGCTTTTGTGCAGAAAACAGTAACACTTGTTCAGAACAAAAGAAAGCAGAGAGCCCCAGATTTTATGCTGTCCTGGAGAGCTTGCAGAGCACTGGGGAAAGGCAGGCAGAGAATTCCCTGCTAGCACCTTCTCTGTGCCTGGGAAGCAGAAGTGTTCACATTGCTTCGCAGAATCACTTTTGTGCAGAAAACAGTAACACTTGTTCAGAACGAAAGAAAGCACAGAGCCCCAGATTTGCTGTTGTCCTGGAGAGCTTGCAGAGCACTGGGGAAAGGCAGGCAGAGAATTCCCTGCTAGCACCTTCTCTGTGCCTGGGAAGCAAAAGTGTTCACATTGCTTCGCAGAATCGCTTTTGTGCAGAAAACACTAACACTTGTTCAGAACGAAAGAAAGCACAGAGCCCCAGATTTTATGCTGTCCTGGAGAGCTTGCAGAGCACTGGGGAAAAGCAGGAAGAGAATTCCCTGCTAGCACCTTCTCTGTGCCTGGGAAGCAGAAGTGTTCACATTGCTTCGCAGAATCGCTTTTGTGCAGAAAACAGTAACACTTGTTCAGAACAAAAGAAAGCAGAGAGCCCCAGATTTTATGCTGTCCTGGAGAGCTTGCAGAGCACTGGGGAAAGGCAGGCAGAGAATTCCCTGCTAGCACCTTCTCTGTGCCTGGGAAGCAGAAGTGTTCACATTGCTTCGCAGAATCGCTTTTGTGCAGAAAACAGTAACACTTGTTCAGAACAAAAGAAAGCACAGAGCCCCAGATTTTATGTTGTCCTCTAGAGCTTGCAGAGCACTGGGGAAAGGCAGGCAGAGAATTCCCTGCTAGCACCTTCTCTGTGCCTGGGAAGCAGAAGTGTTCAAATTGCTTCGCAGAATCGCTTTTGTGCAGAAAACAGTAACTCTTGTTAGGAACGAAAGAAAACACAGAGCCCCAGATTTTATGTTGTCCTGGAGAGCTTGCAGAGCACTGGGGAAAGGCAGGCAGAGAATTCCCTGCTAGCACCTTCTCTGTGCCTGGGAAGCAGAAGTGTTCACATTGCTTCGCAGAATAGCTTTTGTGCAGAAAACAGTAACTCTTGTTAGGAACGAAAGAAAACACAGAGCCCCAGATTTTATGCTGTCCTGGAGAGCTTGCAGAGCACTGGGGAAAGGCAGGCAGAGAATTCCCTGCTAGCACCTCCTCTGTGCCTGGGAAGCAGAAGTGTTCACATTGCTTCGCAGAATCGCTTTTGTGCAGAAAATACTAACACTTGTTCAGAACGAAAGAAAGCACAGAGCCCCAGATTTTATGCTGTCCTGGAGAGCTTGCAGAGCACTGGGGAAAGGCAGGCAGAGAATTCCCTGCTAGCACCTTCTCTGTGCCTGGG
The DNA here is from genome assembly GCF_047716275.1 of Strix uralensis. Classification (NCBI taxonomy): domain Eukaryota; kingdom Metazoa; phylum Chordata; class Aves; order Strigiformes; family Strigidae; genus Strix; species Strix uralensis. Next base: position 318,226 of record NC_134005.1, on the reverse strand, counting down.
AAGCAGAAGTGTTCACATTGCTTCGCAGAATCACTTTTGTGCAGAAAACAGTAACACTTGTTCAGAACGAAAGAAAGCACAGAGCCCCAGATTTTATGCTGTCCTGGAGAGCTTGCAGAGCACTGGGGAAAGGCAGGCAGAGAATTCCCTGCTAGCACCTTCTCTGTGCCTGGGAAGCAGAAGTGTTCACATTGCTTCGCAGAATCGCTTTTGTGCAGAAAACAGTAACACTTGTTCAGAACGAAAGAAAGCACAGAGCCCCAGATTTTATGCTGTCCTGGAGAGCTTGCAGAGCACTGGGGAAAGGCAGGCAGAGAATTCCCTGCTAGCACCTTCTCTGTGCCTGTTCACATTGCTTCGCAGAATCGCTTTTGTGCAGAAAACACTAACACTTGTTCAGAACAAAAGAAAGCAAAGAGTCCCAGATTTTATGCTGTACTGGAGAGCTTGCAGAGCACTGGGGAAAGGCAGGCAGAGAATTCCCTGCTAGCACCTTCTCTGTGCCTGGGAAGCAGAAGTGTTCACATTGCTTCGCAGAATCACTTTTGTGCAGAAAACAGTAACTCTTGTTAGGAACGAAAGAAAACACAGAGCCCCAGATTTTATGTTGTCCTCTAGAGCTTGCAGAGCACTGGGGAAAGGCAGGCAGAGAATTCCCTGCTAGCACCTTCTCTGTGCCTGGGAAGCAGAAGTGTTCACATTGCTTCGCAGAATCGCTTTTGTGCAGAAAACATTAACACTTGTTCAGAACAAAAGAAAGCACAGAGCCCCAGATTTTATGCTGTCCTGGAGAGCTTGCAGAGCACTGGGGAAAGGCAGGCAGAGAATTCCCTGCTAGCACCTTCTCTGTGCCTGGGAAGCAGAAGTGTTCACATTGCTTCGCAGAATCGCTTTTGTGCAGAAAACAGTAACTCTTGTTAGGAACGAAAGAAAACACAGAGCCCCAGATTTTATGTTGTCCTGGAGAGCTTGCAGAGCACTGGGGAAAGGCAGGCAGAGAATTCCCTGCTAGCACCTTCTCTGTGCCTGGGAAGCAGAAGTGTTCACATTGCTTCGCAGAATAGCTTTTGTGCAGAAAACAGTAACTCTTGTTAGGAACGAAAGAAAACACAGAGCCCCAGATTTTATGTTGTCCTGGAGAGCTTGCAGAGCACTGGGGAAAGGCAGGCAGAGAATTCCCTGCTAGCACCTTCTCTGTGCCTGGGAAGCAGAAGTGTTCACATTGCTTCGCAGAATCGCTTTTGTGCAGAAAACAGTAACACTTGTTCAGAACGAAAGAAAGCACAGAGCCCCAGATTTTATGCTGTCCTGGAGAGCTTGCAGAGCACTGGGGAAAGGCAGGCAGAGAATTCACTGCTAGCACCTTCTCTGTGCCTGGGAAGCAGAAGTGTTCACATTGCTTCGCAGAATCACTTTTGTGCAGAAAACAGTAACACTTGTTCAGAACGAAAGAAAGCACAGAGCCCCAGATTTGCTGTTGTCCTGGAGAGCTTGCAGAGCACTGGGGAAAGGCAGGCAGAGAATTCCCTGCTAGCACCTTCTCTGTGCCTGGGAAGCAGAAGTGTTCACATTGCTTCGCAGAATCACTTTTGTGCAGAAAACAGTAACACTTGTTCAGAACGAAAGAAAGCACAGAGCCCCAGATTTGCTGTTGTCCTGGAGAGCTTGCAGAGCACTGGGGAAAGGCAGGCAGAGAATTCCCTGCTAGCACCTTCTCTGTGCCTGGGAAGCAGAAGTGTTCACATTGCTTCGCAGAATCGCTTTTGTGCAGAAAACAGTAACACTTGTTCAGAACAAAAGAAAGCACAGAGCCCCAGATTTTATGCTGTCCTGGAGAGCTTGCAGAGCACTGGGGAAAGGCAGGCAGAGAATTCCCTGCTAGCACCTTCTCTGTGCCTGGGAAGCAGAAGTGTTCACATTGCTTCGCAGAATCGCTTTTGTGCAGAAAACAGTAACTCTTGTTAGGAACGAAAGAAAACACAGAGCCCCAGATTTTATGTTGTCCTGGAGAGCTTGCAGAGCACTGGGGAAAGGCAGGCAGAGAATTCCCTGCTAGCACCTTCTCTGTGCCTGGGAAGCAGAAGTGTTCACATTGCTTCGCAGAATAGCTTTTGTGCAGAAAACAGTAACTCTTGTTAGGAACGAAAGAAAACACAGAGCCCCAGATTTTATGTTGTCCTGGAGAGCTTGCAGAGCACTGGGGAAAGGCAGGCAGAGAATTCCCTGCTAGCACCTCCTCTGTGCCTGGGAAGCAGAAGTGTTCACATTGCTTCGCAGAATCGCTTTTGTGCAGAAAACAGTAACACTTGTTCAGAACGAAAGAAAGCACAGAGCCCCAGATTTTATGCTGTCCTGGAGAGCTTGCAGAGCACTGGGGAAAGGCAGGCAGAGAATTCCCTGCTAGCACCTTCTCTGTGCCTGGGAAGCAGAAGTGTTCACATTGCTTCGCAGAATCACTTTTGTGCAGAAAACAGTAACACTTGTTCAGAACGAAAGAAAGCACAGAGCCCCAGATTTTATGCTGTCCTGGAGAGCTTGCAGAGCACTGGGGAAAGGCAGGCAGAGAATTCCCTGCTAGCACCTTCTCTGTGCCTGGGAAGCAGAAGTGTTCACATTGCTTCGCAGAATCGCTTTTGTGCAGAAAACAGTAACACTTGTTCAGAACGAAAGAAAGCACAGAGCCCCAGATTTTATGCTGTCCTGGAGAGCTTGCAGAGCACTGGGGAAAGGCAGGCAGAGAATTCCCTGCTAGCACCTTCTCTGTGCCTGTTCACATTGCTTCGCAGAATCGCTTTTGTGCAGAAAACACTAACATTTGTTCAGAACAAAAGAAAGCAAAGAGTCCCAGATTTTATGCTGTACTGGAGAGCTTGCAGAGCACTGGGGAAAGGCAGGCAGAGAATTCCCTGCTAGCACCTTCTCTGTGCCTGGGAAGCAAAAGTGTTCACATTGCTTCGCAGAATCGCTTTTGTGCAGAAAACACTAACACTTGTTCAGAACGAAAGAAAGCACAGAGCCCCAGATTTTATGTTGTCCTCTAGAGCTTGCAGAGCACTGGGGAAAGGCAGGCAGAGAATTCCCTGCTAGCACCTTCTCTGTGCCTGGGAAGCAGAAGTGTTCACATTGCTTCGCAGAATCGCTTTTGTGCAGAAAACAGTAACACTTGTTCAGAACGAAAGAAAGCACAGAGCCCCAGATTTTATGCTGTCCTGGAGAGCTTGCAGAGCACTGGGGAAAGGCAGGCAGAGAATTCCCTGCTAGCACCTTCTCTGTGCCTGGGAAGCAGAAGTGTTCACATTGCTTCGCAGAATCACTTTTGTGCAGAAAACAGTAACACTTGTTCAGAACGAAAGAAAGCACAGAGCCCCAGATTTTATGCTGTCCTGGAGAGCTTGCAGAGCACTGGGGAAAGGCAGGCAGAGAATTCCCTGCTAGCACCTTCTCTGTGCCTGGGAAGCAGAAGTGTTCACATTGCTTCGCAGAATCGCTTTTGTGCAGAAAACAGTAACACTTGTTCAGAACGAAAGAAAGCACAGAGCCCCAGATTTTATGCTGTCCTGGAGAGCTTGCAGAGCACTGGGGAAAGGCAGGCAGAGAATTCCCTGCTAGCACCTTCTCTGTGCCTGTTCACATTGCTTCGCAGAATCGCTTTTGTGCAGAAAACACTAACATTTGTTCAGAACAAAAGAAAGCAAAGAGTCCCAGATTTTATGCTGTACTGGAGAGCTTGCAGAGCACTGGGGAAAGGCAGGCAGAGAATTCCCTGCTAGCACCTTCTCTGTGCCTGGGAAGCAAAAGTGTTCACATTGCTTCGCAGAATCGCTTTTGTGCAGAAAACACTAACACTTGTTCAGAACGAAAGAAAGCACAGAGCCCCAGATTTTATGTTGTCCTCTAGAGCTTGCAGAGCACTGGGGAAAGGCAGGCAGAGAATTCCCTGCTAGCACCTTCTCTGTGCCTGGGAAGCAGAAGTGTTCACATTGCTTCGCAGAATCGCTTTTGTGCAGAAAACAGTAACACTTGTTCAGAACAAAAGAAAGCACAGAGCCCCACATTTGATGCTGTCCTGGAGAGCTTGCAGAGCACTGGGGAAAGGCAGGCAGAGAATTCCCTGCTAGCACCTTCTCTGTGCCTGGGAAGCAGAAGTGTTCACATTGCTTCGCAGAATCGCTTTTGTGCAGAAAACAGTAACACTTGTTCAGAACAAAAGAAAGCACAGAGCCCCAGATTTTATGCTGTCCTGGAGAGCTTGCAGAGCACTGGGGAAAGGCAGGCAGAGAATTCCCTGCTAGCACCTTCTCTGTGCCTGGGAAGCAGAAGTGTTCACATTGCTTCGCAGAATCGCTTTTGTGCAGAAAACACTAACACTTGTTCAGAACGAAAGAAAGCACAGAGCCCCAGATTTTATGCTGTCCTGGAGAGCTTGCAGAGCACTGGGGAAAGGCAGGCAGAGAATTCCCTGCTAGCACCTTCTCTGTGCCTGGGAAGCAGAAGTGTTCACATTGCTTCGCAGAATCGCTTTTGTGCAGAAAACACTAACACTTGTTCAGAACGAAAGAAAGCACAGAGCCCCAGATTTTATGTTGTCCTCTAGAGCTTGCAGAGCACTGGGGAAAGGCAGGCAGAGAATTCCCTGCTAGCACCTTCTCTGTGCCTGGGAAGCAGAAGTGTTCACATTGCTTCGCAGAATCGCTTTTGTGCAGAAAACAGTAACACTTGTTCAGAACAAAAGAAAGCACAGAGCCCCAGATTTTATGTTGTCCTGGAGAGCTTGCAGAGCACTGGGGAAAGGCAGGCAGAGAATTCCCTGCTAGCACCTTCTCTGTGCCTGGGAAGCAAAAGTGTTCACATTGCTTCGCAGAATCGCTTTTGTGCAGAAAACAGTAACACTTGTTCAGAACAAAAGAAAGCACAGAGCCCCAGATTTTATGCTGTCCTGGAGAGCTTGCAGAGCACTGGGGAAAGGCAGGCAGAGAATTCCCTGCTAGCACCTTCTCTGTGCCTGGGAAGCAGAAGTGTTCACATTGCTTCGCAGAATCACTTTTGTGCAGAAAACAGTAACACTTGTTCAGAACGAAAGAAAACACAGAGCCCCAGATTTTATGCTGTCCTGGAGAGCTTGCAGAGCACTGGGGAAAGGCAGGCAGAGAATTCCCTGCTAGCACCTTCTCTGTGCCTGGGAAGCAGAAGTGTTCACATCGCTTCGCAGAATCGCTTTTGTGCAGAAAACAGTAACACTTGTTCAGAACAAAAGAAAGCAGAGAGCCCCAGATTTTATGCTGTCCTGGAGAGCTTGCAGAGCACTGGGGAAAGGCAGGCAGAGAATTCCCTGCTAGCACCTTCTCTGTGCCTGGGAAGCAGAAGTGTTCACATTGCTTCGCAGAATCACTTTTGTGCAGAAAACAGTAACACTTGTTCAGAACGAAAGAAAGCACAGAGCCCCAGATTTGCTGTTGTCCTGGAGAGCTTGCAGAGCACTGGGGAAAGGCAGGCAGAGAATTCCCTGCTAGCACCTTCTCTGTGCCTGGGAAGCAAAAGTGTTCACATTGCTTCGCAGAATCGCTTTTGTGCAGAAAACACTAACACTTGTTCAGAACGAAAGAAAGCACAGAGCCCCAGATTTTATGCTGTCCTGGAGAGCTTGCAGAGCACTGGGGAAAAGCAGGAAGAGAATTCCCTGCTAGCACCTTCTCTGTGCCTGGGAAGCAGAAGTGTTCACATTGCTTCGCAGAATCGCTTTTGTGCAGAAAACAGTAACACTTGTTCAGAACAAAAGAAAGCAGAGAGCCCCAGATTTTATGCTGTCCTGGAGAGCTTGCAGAGCACTGGGGAAAGGCAGGCAGAGAATTCCCTGCTAGCACCTTCTCTGTGCCTGGGAAGCAGAAGTGTTCACATTGCTTCGCAGAATCGCTTTTGTGCAGAAAACAGTAACACTTGTTCAGAACAAAAGAAAGCACAGAGCCCCAGATTTTATGTTGTCCTCTAGAGCTTGCAGAGCACTGGGGAAAGGCAGGCAGAGAATTCCCTGCTAGCACCTTCTCTGTGCCTGGGAAGCAGAAGTGTTCAAATTGCTTCGCAGAATCGCTTTTGTGCAGAAAACAGTAACTCTTGTTAGGAACGAAAGAAAACACAGAGCCCCAGATTTTATGTTGTCCTGGAGAGCTTGCAGAGCACTGGGGAAAGGCAGGCAGAGAATTCCCTGCTAGCACCTTCTCTGTGCCTGGGAAGCAGAAGTGTTCACATTGCTTCGCAGAATAGCTTTTGTGCAGAAAACAGTAACTCTTGTTAGGAACGAAAGAAAACACAGAGCCCCAGATTTTATGCTGTCCTGGAGAGCTTGCAGAGCACTGGGGAAAGGCAGGCAGAGAATTCCCTGCTAGCACCTCCTCTGTGCCTGGGAAGCAGAAGTGTTCACATTGCTTCGCAGAATCGCTTTTGTGCAGAAAATACTAACACTTGTTCAGAACGAAAGAAAGCACAGAGCCCCAGATTTTATGCTGTCCTGGAGAGCTTGCAGAGCACTGGGGAAAGGCAGGCAGAGAATTCCCTGCTAGCACCTTCTCTGTGCCTGGGAAGCAGAAGTGTTCACATTGCTTCGCAGAATCGCTTTTGTGCAGAAAACAGTAACACTTGTTCAGAACGAAAGAAAGCACAGAGCCCCAGATTTTATGCTGTCCTGGAGAGCTTGCAGAGCACTGGGGAAAGGCAGGCAGAGAATTCCCTGCTAGCACCTTCTCTGTGCCTGTTCACATTGCTTCGCAGAATCGCTTTTGTGCAGAAAACACTAACACTTGTTCAGAACAAAAGAAAGCAAAGAGTCCCAGATTTTATGCTGTACTGGAGAGCTTGCAGAGCACTGGGGAAAGGCAGGCAGAGAATTCCCTGCTAGCACCTTCTCTGTGCCTGGGAAGCAGAAGTGTTCACATTGCTTCGCAGAATCACTTTTGTGCAGAAAACAGTAACTCTTGTTAGGAACGAAAGAAAACACAGAGCCCCAGATTTTATGTTGTCCTCTAGAGCTTGCAGAGCACTGGGGAAAGGCAGGCAGAGAATTCCCTGCTAGCACCTTCTCTGTGCCTGGGAAGCAGAAGTGTTCACATTGCTTCGCAGAATCGCTTTTGTGCAGAAAACATTAACACTTGTTCAGAACAAAAGAAAGCACAGAGCCCCAGATTTTATGCTGTCCTGGAGAGCTTGCAGAGCACTGGGGAAAGGCAGGCAGAGAATTCCCTGCTAGCACCTTCTCTGTGCCTGGGAAGCAGAAGTGTTCACATTGCTTCGCAGAATCGCTTTTGTGCAGAAAACAGTAACTCTTGTTAGGAACGAAAGAAAACACAGAGCCCCAGATTTTATGTTGTCCTGGAGAGCTTGCAGAGCACTGGGGAAAGGCAGGCAGAGAATTCCCTGCTAGCACCTTCTCTGTGCCTGGGAAGCAGAAGTGTTCACATTGCTTCGCAGAATAGCTTTTGTGCAGAAAACAGTAACTCTTGTTAGGAACGAAAGAAAACACAGAGCCCCAGATTTTATGTTGTCCTGGAGAGCTTGCAGAGCACTGGGGAAAGGCAGGCAGAGAATTCCCTGCTAGCACCTTCTCTGTGCCTGGGAAGCAGAAGTGTTCACATTGCTTCGCAGAATCGCTTTTGTGCAGAAAACAGTAACACTTGTTCAGAACGAAAGAAAGCACAGAGCCCCAGATTTTATGCTGTCCTGGAGAGCTTGCAGAGCACTGGGGAAAGGCAGGCAGAGAATTCCCTGCTAGCACCTTCTCTGTGCCTGGGAAGCAGAAGTGTTCACATTGCTTCGCAGAATCACTTTTGTGCAGAAAATACTAACACTTGTTCAGAACGAAAGAAAGCACAGAGCCCCAGATTTGCTGTTGTCCTGGAGAGCTTGCAGAGCACTGGGGAAAGGCAGGCAGAGAATTCCCTGCTAGCACCTTCTCTGTGCCTGGGAAGCAGAAGTGTTCACATTGCTTCGCAGAATCGCTTTTGTGCAGAAAACAGTAACACTTGTTCAGAACAAAAGAAAGCACAGAGCCCCAGATTTTATGCTGTCCTGGAGAGCTTGCAGAGCACTGGGGAAAGGCAGGCAGAGAATTCCCTGCTAGCACCTTCTCTGTGCCTGGGAAGCAGAAGTGTTCACATTGCTTCGCAGAATCGCTTTTGTGCAGAAAACAGTAACTCTTGTTAGGAACGAAAGAAAACACAGAGCCCCAGATTTTATGTTGTCCTGGAGAGCTTGCAGAGCACTGGGGAAAGGCAGGCAGAGAATTCCCTGCTAGCACCTTCTCTGTGCCTGGGAAGCAGAAGTGTTCACATTGCTTCGCAGAATAGCTTTTGTGCAGAAAACAGTAACTCTTGTTAGGAACGAAAGAAAACACAGAGCCCCAGATTTTATGTTGTCCTGGAGAGCTTGCAGAGCACTGGGGAAAGGCAGGCAGAGAATTCCCTGCTAGCACCTCCTCTGTGCCTGGGAAGCAGAAGTGTTCACATTGCTTCGCAGAATCGCTTTTGTGCAGAAAACAGTAACACTTGTTCAGAACGAAAGAAAGCACAGAGCCCCAGATTTTATGCTGTCCTGGAGAGCTTGCAGAGCACTGGGGAAAGGCAGGCAGAGAATTCCCTGCTAGCACCTTCTCTGTGCCTGGGAAGCAGAAGTGTTCACATTGCTTCGCAGAATCACTTTTGTGCAGAAAACAGTAACACTTGTTCAGAACGAAAGAAAGCACAGAGCCCCAGATTTTATGCTGTCCTGGAGAGCTTGCAGAGCACTGGGGAAAGGCAGGCAGAGAATTCCCTGCTAGCACCTTCTCTGTGCCTGGGAAGCAGAAGTGTTCACATTGCTTCGCAGAATCGCTTTTGTGCAGAAAACAGTAACACTTGTTCAGAACGAAAGAAAGCACAGAGCCCCAGATTTTATGCTGTCCTGGAGAGCTTGCAGAGCACTGGGGAAAGGCAGGCAGAGAATTCCCTGCTAGCACCTTCTCTGTGCCTGTTCACATTGCTTCGCAGAATCGCTTTTGTGCAGAAAACACTAACATTTGTTCAGAACAAAAGAAAGCAAAGAGTCCCAGATTTTATGCTGTACTGGAGAGCTTGCAGAGCACTGGGGAAAGGCAGGCAGAGAATTCCCTGCTAGCACCTTCTCTGTGCCTGGGAAGCAAAAGTGTTCACATTGCTTCGCAGAATCGCTTTTGTGCAGAAAACACTAACACTTGTTCAGAACGAAAGAAAGCACAGAGCCCCAGATTTTATGTTGTCCTCTAGAGCTTGCAGAGCACTGGGGAAAGGCAGGCAGAGAATTCCCTGCTAGCACCTTCTCTGTGCCTGGGAAGCAGAAGTGTTCACATTGCTTCGCAGAATCGCTTTTGTGCAGAAAACAGTAACACTTGTTCAGAACAAAAGAAAGCACAGAGCCCCACATTTGATGCTGTCCTGGAGAGCTTGCAGAGCACTGGGGAAAGGCAGGCAGAGAATTCCCTGCTAGCACCTTCTCTGTGCCTGGGAAGCAGAAGTGTTCACATTGCTTCGCAGAATCGCTTTTGTGCAGAAAACAGTAACACTTGTTCAGAACGAAAGAAAGCACAGAGCCCCAGATTTTATGCTGTCCTGGAGAGCTTGCAGAGCACTGGGGAAAGGCAGGCAGAGAATTCCCTGCTAGCACCTTCTCTGTGCCTGGGAAGCAGAAGTGTTCACATTGCTTCGCAGAATCGCTTTTGTGCAGAAAACAGTAACACTTGTTCAGAACAAAAGAAAACACAGAGCCCCAGATTTTATGCTGTCCTGGAGAGCTTGCAGAGCACTGGGGAAAGGCAGGCAGAGAATTCCCTGCTAGCACCTTCTCTGTGCCTGGGAAGCAGAAGTGTTCACATTGCTTCGCAGAATCACTTTTGTGCAGAAAACAGTAACACTTGTTCAGAACGAAAGAAAGCACAGAGCCCCAGATTTGCTGTTGTCCTGGAGAGCTTGCAGAGCACTGGGGAAAGGCAGGCAGAGAATTCCCTGCTAGCACCTTCTCTGTGCCTGTTCACATTGCTTCGCAGAATCGCTTTTGTGCAGAAAACAGTAACACTTGTTCAGAACAAAAGAAAGCAAAGAGTCCCAGATTTTATGCTGTACTGGAGAGCTTGCAGAGCACTGGGGAAAGGCAGGCAGAGAATTCCCTGCTAGCACCTTCTCTGTGCCTGGGAAGCAGAAGTGTTCACATTGCTTCGCAGAATCACTTTTGTGCAGAAAACAGTAACTCTTGTTAGGAACGAAAGAAAACACAGAGCCCCAGATTTTATATTGTCCTCTAGAGCTTGCAGAGCACTGGGGAAAGGCAGGCAGAGAATTCCCTGCTAGCACCTTCTCTGTGCCTGGGAAGCAGAAGTGTTCACATTGCTTCGCAGAATCGCTTTTGTGCAGAAAACAGTAACACTTGTTCAGAACAAAAGAAAGCACAGAGCCCCAGATTTTATGCTGTCCTGGAGAGCTTGCAGAGCACTGGGGAAAGGCAGGCAGAGAATTCCCTGCTAGCACCTTCTCTGTGCCTGGGAAGCAGAAGTGTTCACATTGCTTCGCAGAATCGCTTTTGTGCAGAAAACAGTAACTCTTGTTAGGAACGAAAGAAAACACAGAGCCCCAGATTTGCTGTTGTCCTGGAGAGCTTGCAGAGCACTGGGGAAAGGCAGGCAGAGAATTCCCTGCTAGCACCTTCTCTGTGCCTGGGAAGCAGAAGTGTTCACATTGCTTCGCAGAATAGCTTTTGTGCAGAAAACAGTAACTCTTGTTAGGAACGAAAGAAAACACAGAGCCCCAGATTTTATGTTGTCCTGGAGAGCTTGCAGAGCACTGGGGAAAGGCAGGCAGAGAATTCCCTGCTAGCACCTCCTCTGTGCCTGGGAAGCAGAAGTGTTCACATTGCTTCGCAGAATCGCTTTTGTGCAGAAAACAGTAACACTTGTTCAGAACGAAAGAAAGCACAGAGCCCCAGATTTTATGCTGTCCTGGAGAGCTTGCAGAGCACTGGGGAAAGGCAGGCAGAGAATTCCCTGCTAGCACCTTCTCTGTGCCTGGGAAGCAGAAGTGTTCACATTGCTTCGCAGAATCACTTTTGTGCAGAAAACAGTAACACTTGTTCAGAACGAAAGAAAGCACAGAGCCCCAGATTTTATGCTGTCCTGGAGAGCTTGCAGAGCACTGGGGAAAGGCAGGCAGAGAATTCCCTGCTAGCACCTTCTCTGTGCCTGGGAAGCAGAAGTGTTCACATTGCTTCGCAGAATCGCTTTTGTGCAGAAAACAGTAACACTTGTTCAGAACGAAAGAAAGCACAGAGCCCCACATTTGATGCTGTCCTGGAGAGCTTGCAGAGCACTGGGGAAAGGCAGGCAGAGAATTCCCTGCTAGCACCTTCTCTGTGCCTGGGAAGCAGAAGTGTTCACATTGCTTCGCAGAATCGCTTTTGTGCAGAAAACAGTAACACTTGTTCAGAACAAAAGAAAACACAGAGCCCCAGATTTTATGCTGTCCTGGAGAGCTTGCAGAGCACTGGGGAAAGGCAGGCAGAGAATTCCCTGCTAGCACCTTCTCTGTGCCTGGGAAGCAGAAGTGTTCACATTGCTTCGCAGAATCACTTTTGTGCAGAAAACAGTAACACTTGTTCAGAACGAAAGAAAGCACAGAGCCCCAGATTTGCTGTTGTCCTGGAGAGCTTGCAGAGCACTGGGGAAAGGCAGGCAGAGAATTCCCTGCTAGCACCTTCTCTGTGCCTGTTCACATTGCTTCGCAGAATCGCTTTTGTGCAGAAAACAGTAACACTTGTTCAGAACAAAAGAAAGCAAAGAGTCCCAGATTTTATGCTGTACTGGAGAGCTTGCAGAGCACTGGGGAAAGGCAGGCAGAGAATTCCCTGCTAGCACCTTCTCTGTGCCTGGGAAGCAGAAGTGTTCACATTGCTTCGCAGAATCACTTTTGTGCAGAAAACAGTAACTCTTGTTAGGAACGAAAGAAAAGACAGAGCCCCAGATTTTATGTTGTCCTCTAGAGCTTGCAGAGCACTGGGGAAAGGCAGGCAGAGAATTCCCTGCTAGCACCTTCTCTGTGCCTGGGAAGCAGAAGTGTTCACATTGCTTCGCAGAATCGCTTTTGTGCAGAAAACAGTAACACTTGTTCAGAACAAAAGAAAGCACAGAGCCCCAGATTTTATGCTGTCCTGGAGAGCTTGCAGAGCACTGGGGAAAGGCAGGCAGAGAATTCCCTGCTAGCACCTTCTCTGTGCCTGGGAAGCAGAAGTGTTCACATTGCTTCGCAGAATCGCTTTTGTGCAGAAAACAGTAACTCTTGTTAGGAACGAAAGAAAACACAGAGCCCCAGATTTGCTGTTGTCCTGGAGAGCTTGCAGAGCACTGGGGAAAGGCAGGCAGAGAATTCCCTGCTAGCACCTTCTCTGTGCCTGGGAAGCAGAAGTGTTCACATTGCTTCGCAGAATAGCTTTTGTGCAGAAAACAGTAACTCTTGTTAGGAACGAAAGAAAACACAGAGCCCCAGATTTTATGTTGTCCTGGAGAGCTTGCAGAGCACTGGGGAAAGGCAGGCAGAGAATTCCCTGCTAGCACCTCCTCTGTGCCTGGGAAGCAGAAGTGTTCACATTGCTTCGCAGAATCGCTTTTGTGCAGAAAACAGTAACACTTGTTCAGAACGAAAGAAAGCACAGAGCCCCAGATTTTATGCTGTCCTGGAGAGCTTGCAGAGCACTGGGGAAAGGCAGGCAGAGAATTCCCTGCTAGCACCTTCTCTGTGCCTGGGAAGCAGAAGTGTTCACATTGCTTCGCAGAATCACTTTTGTGCAGAAAACAGTAACACTTGTTCAGAACGAAAGAAAGCACAGAGCCCCAGATTTTATGCTGTCCTGGAGAGCTTGCAGAGCACTGGGGAAAGGCAGGCAGAGAATTCCCTGCTAGCACCTTCTCTGTGCCTGGGAAGCAGAAGTGTTCACATTGCTTCGCAGAATCGCTTTTGTGCAGAAAACAGTAACACTTGTTCAGAACGAAAGAAAGCACAGAGCCCCAGATTTTATGCTGTCCTGGAGAGCTTGCAGAGCACTGGGGAAAGGCAGGCAGAGAATTCCCTGCTAGCACCTTCTCTGTGCCTGTTCACATTGCTTCGCAGAATCGCTTTTGTGCAGAAAACACTAACATTTGTTCAGAACAAAAGAAAGCAAAGAGTCCCAGATTTTATGCTGTACTGGAGAGCTTGCAGAGCACTGGGGAAAGGCAGGCAGAGAATTCCCTGCTAGCACCTTCTCTGTGCCTGGGAAGCAAAAGTGTTCACATTGCTTCGCAGAATCGCTTTTGTGCAGAAAACACTAACACTTGTTCAGAACGAAAGAAAGCACAGAGCCCCAGATTTTATGTTGTCCTCTAGAGCTTGCAGAGCACTGGGGAAAGGCAGGCAGAGAATTCCCTGCTAGCACCTTCTCTGTGCCTGGGAAGCAGAAGTGTTCACATTGCTTCGCAGAATCGCTTTTGTGCAGAAAACAGTAACACTTGTTCAGAACAAAAGAAAGCACAGAGCCCCACATTTGATGCTGTCCTGGAGAGCTTGCAGAGCACTGGGGAAAGGCAGGCAGAGAATTCCCTGCTAGCACCTTCTCTGTGCCTGGGAAGCAGAAGTGTTCACATTGCTTCGCAGAATCGCTTTTGTGCAGAAAACAGTAACACTTGTTCAGAACAAAAGAAAGCACAGAGCCCCAGATTTTATGCTGTCCTGGAGAGCTTGCAGAGCACTGGGGAAAGGCAGGCAGAGAATTCCCTGCTAGCACCTTCTCTGTGCCTGGGAAGCAGAAGTGTTCACATTGCTTCGCAGAATCGCTTTTGTGCAGAAAACACTAACACTTGTTCAGAACGAAAGAAAGCACAGAGCCCCAGATTTTATGTTGTCCTCTAGAGCTTGCAGAGCACTGGGGAAAGGCAGGCAGAGAATTCCCTGCTAGCACCTTCTCTGTGCCTGGGAAGCAGAAGTGTTCACATTGCTTCGCAGAATCGCTTTTGTGCAGAAAACAGTAACACTTGTTCAGAACAAAAGAAAGCACAGAGCCCCAGATTTTATGTTGTCCTGGAGAGCTTGCAGAGCACTGGGGAAAGGCAGGCAGAGAATTCCCTGCTAGCACCTTCTCTGTGCCTGGGAAGCAAAAGTGTTCACATTGCTTCGCAGAATCGCTTTTGTGCAGAAAACAGTAACACTTGTTCAGAACAAAAGAAAGCACAGAGCCCCAGATTTTATGCTGTCCTGGAGAGCTTGCAGAGCACTGGGGAAAGGCAGGCAGAGAATTCCCTGCTAGCACCTTCTCTGTGCCTGGGAAGCAGAAGTGTTCACATTGCTTCGCAGAATCACTTTTGTGCAGAAAACAGTAACACTTGTTCAGAACGAAAGAAAACACAGAGCCCCAGATTTTATGCTGTCCTGGAGAGCTTGCAGAGCACTGGGGAAAGGCAGGCAGAGAATTCCCTGCTAGCACCTTCTCTGTGCCTGGGAAGCAGAAGTGTTCACATCGCTTCGCAGAATCGCTTTTGTGCAGAAAACAGTAACACTTGTTCAGAACAAAAGAAAGCAGAGAGCCCCAGATTTTATGCTGTCCTGGAGAGCTTGCAGAGCACTGGGGAAAGGCAGGCAGAGAATTCCCTGCTAGCACCTTCTCTGTGCCTGGGAAGCAGAAGTGTTCACATTGCTTCGCAGAATCACTTTTGTGCAGAAAACAGTAACACTTGTTCAGAACGAAAGAAAGCACAGAGCCCCAGATTTGCTGTTGTCCTGGAGAGCTTGCAGAGCACTGGGGAAAGGCAGGCAGAGAATTCCCTGCTAGCACCTTCTCTGTGCCTGGGAAGCAAAAGTGTTCACATTGCTTCGCAGAATCGCTTTTGTGCAGAAAACACTAACACTTGTTCAGAACGAAAGAAAGCACAGAGCCCCAGATTTTATGCTGTCCTGGAGAGCTTGCAGAGCACTGGGGAAAAGCAGGAAGAGAATTCCCTGCTAGCACCTTCTCTGTGCCTGGGAAGCAGAAGTGTTCACATTGCTTCGCAGAATCGCTTTTGTGCAGAAAACAGTAACACTTGTTCAGAACAAAAGAAAGCACAGAGCCCCAGATTTTATGTTGTCCTCTAGAGCTTGCAGAGCACTGGGGAAAGGCAGGCAGAGAATTCCCTGCTAGCACCTTCTCTGTGCCTGGGAAGCAGAAGTGTTCACATTGCTTCGCACAATAGCTTTTGTGCAGAAAACAGTAACTCTTGTTAGGAACGAAAGAAAACACAGAGCCCCAGATTTTATGTTGTCCTGGAGAGCTTGCAGAGCACTGGGGAAAGGCAGGCAGAGAATTCCCTGCTAGCACCTTCTCTGTGCCTGGGAAGCAGAAGTGTTCAAATTGCTTCGCAGAATCGCTTTTGTGCAGAAAACAGTAACTCTTGTTAGGAACGAAAGAAAACACAGAGCCCCAGATTTTATGTTGTCCTGGAGAGCTTGCAGAGCACTGGGGAAAGGCAGGCAGAGAATTCCCTGCTAGCACCTTCTCTGTGCCTGGGAAGCAGAAGTGTTCACATTGCTTCGCAGAATAGCTTTTGTGCAGAAAACAGTAACTCTTGTTAGGAACGAAAGAAAACACAGAGCCCCAGATTTTATGCTGTCCTGGAGAGCTTGCAGAGCACTGGGGAAAGGCAGGCAGAGAATTCCCTGCTAGCACCTCCTCTGTGCCTGGGAAGCAGAAGTGTTCACATTGCTTCGCAGAATCGCTTTTGTGCAGAAAACACTAACACTTGTTCAGAACGAAAGAAAGCACAGAGCCCCAGATTTTATGCTGTCCTGGAGAGCTTGCAGAGCACTGGGGAAAGGCAGGCAGAGAATTCCCTGCTAGCACCTTCTCTGTGCCTGGGAAGCAGAAGTGTTCACATTGCTTCGCAGAATCACTTTTGTGCAGAAAACAGTAACACTTGTTCAGAACGAAAGAAAGCACAGAGCCCCAGATTTTATGCTGTCCTGGAGAGCTTGCAGAGCACTGGGGAAAGGCAGGCAGAGAATTCCCTGCTAGCACCTTCTCTGTGCCTGGGAAGCAGAAGTGTTCACATTGCTTCGCAGAATCGCTTTTGTGCAGAAAACAGTAACACTTGTTCAGAACGAAAGAAAGCACAGAGCCCCAGATTTTATGCTGTCCTGGAGAGCTTGCAGAGCACTGGGGAAAGGCAGGCAGAGAATTCCCTGCTAGCACCTTCTCTGTGCCTGTTCACATTGCTTCGCAGAATCGCTTTTGTGCAGAAAACACTAACACTTGTTCAGAACAAAAGAAAGCAAAGAGTCCCAGATTTTATGCTGTACTGGAGAGCTTGCAGAGCACTGGGGAAAGGCAGGCAGAGAATTCCCTGCTAGCACCTTCTCTGTGCCTGGGAAGCAGAAGTGTTCACATTGCTTCGCAGAATCACTTTTGTGCAGAAAACAGTAACTCTTGTTAGGAACGAAAGAAAACACAGAGCCCCAGATTTTATGTTGTCCTCTAGAGCTTGCAGAGCACTGGGGAAAGGCAGGCAGAGAATTCCCTGCTAGCACCTTCTCTGTGCCTGGGAAGCAGAAGTGTTCACATTGCTTCGCAGAATCGCTTTTGTGCAGAAAACATTAACACTTGTTCAGAACAAAAGAAAGCACAGAGCCCCAGATTTTATGCTGTCCTGGAGAGCTTGCAGAGCACTGGGGAAAGGCAGGCAGAAAATTCCCTGCTAGCACCTTCTCTGTGCCTGGGAAGCAGAAGTGTTCACATTGCTTCGCAGAATCGCTTTTGTGCAGAAAACAGTAACTCTTGTTAGGAACGAAAGAAAACACAGAGCCCCAGATTTTATGTTGTCCTGGAGAGCTTGCAGAGCACTGGGGAAAGGCAGGCAGAGAATTCCCTGCTAGCACCTTCTCTGTGCCTGGGAAGCAGAAGTGTTCACATTGCTTCGCAGAATAGCTTTTGTGCAGAAAACAGTAACTCTTGTTAGGAACGAAAGAAAACACAGAGCCCCAGATTTTATGTTGTCCTGGAGAGCTTGCAGAGCACTGGGGAAAGGCAGGCAGAGAATTCCCTGCTAGCACCTTCTCTGTGCCTGGGAAGCAGAAGTGTTCACATTGCTTCGCAGAATCGCTTTTGTGCAGAAAACAGTAACACTTGTTCAGAACGAAAGAAAGCACAGAGCCCCAGATTTTATGCTGTCCTGGAGAGCTTGCAGAGCACTGGGGAAAGGCAGGCAGAGAATTCCCTGCTAGCACCTTCTCTGTGCCTGGGAAGCAGAAGTGTTCACATTGCTTCGCAGAATCACTTTTGTGCAGAAAACAGTAACACTTGTTCAGAACGAAAGAAAGCACAGAGCCCCAGATTTTATGCTGTCCTGGAGAGCTTGCAGAGCACTGGGGAAAGGCAGGCAGAGAATTCCCTGCTAGCACCTTCTCTGTGCCTGGGAAGCAGAAGTGTTCACATTGCTTCGCAGAATCGCTTTTGTGCAGAAAACAGTAACACTTGTTCAGAACGAAAGAAAGCACAGAGCCCCAGATTTTATGCTGTCCTGGAGAGCTTGCAGAGCACTGGGGAAAGGCAGGCAGAGAATTCCCTGCTAGCACCTTCTCTGTGCCTGTTCACATTGCTTCGCAGAATCGCTTTTGTGCAGAAAACAGTAACACTTGTTCAGAACAAAAGAAAGCACAGAGCCCCACATTTGATGCTGTCCTGGAGAGCTTGCAGAGCACTGGGGAAAGGCAGGCAGAGAATTCCCTGCTAGCACCTTCTCTGTGCCTGGGAAGCAGAAGTGTTCACATTGCTTCGCAGAATCGCTTTTGTGCAGAAAACAGTAACACTTGTTCAGAACAAAAGAAAGCACAGAGCCCCAGATTTTATGTTGTCCTCTAGAGCTTGCAGAGCACTGGGGAAAGGCAGGCAGAGAATTCCCTGCTAGCACCTTCTCTGTGCCTGGGAAGCAGAAGTGTTCAAATTGCTTCGCAGAATCGCTTTTGTGCAGAAAACAGTAACTCTTGTTAGGAACGAAAGAAAACACAGAGCCCCAGATTTTATGTTGTCCTGGAGAGCTTGCAGAGCACTGGGGAAAGGCAGGCAGAGAATTCCCTGCTAGCACCTTCTCTGTGCCTGGGAAGCAGAAGTGTTCACATTGCTTCGCAGAATAGCTTTTGTGCAGAAAACAGTAACTCTTGTTAGGAACGAAAGAAAACACAGAGCCCCAGATTTTATGCTGTCCTGGAGAGCTTGCAGAGCACTGGGGAAAGGCAGGCAGAGAATTCCCTGCTAGCACCTCCTCTGTGCCTGGGAAGCAGAAGTGTTCACATTGCTTCGCAGAATCGCTTTTGTGCAGAAAACACTAACACTTGTTCAGAACGAAAGAAAGCACAGAGCCCCAGATTTTATGCTGTCCTGGAGAGCTTGCAGAGCACTGGGGAAAGGCAGGCAGAGAATTCCCTGCTAGCACCTTCTCTGTGCCTGGGAAGCAGAAGTGTTCACATTGCTTCGCAGAATCACTTTTGTGCAGAAAACAGTAACACTTGTTCAGAACGAAAGAAAGCACAGAGCCCCAGATTTTATGCTGTCCTGGAGAGCTTGCAGAGCACTGGGGAAAGGCAGGCAGAGAATTCCCTGCTAGCACCTTCTCTGTGCCTGGGAAGCAGAAGTGTTCACATTGCTTCGCAGAATCGCTTTTGTGCAGAAAACAGTAACACTTGTTCAGAACGAAAGAAAGCACAGAGCCCCAGATTTTATGCTGTCCTGGAGAGCTTGCAGAGCACTGGGGAAAGGCAGGCAGAGAATTCCCTGCTAGCACCTTCTCTGTGCCTGTTCACATTGCTTCGCAGAATCGCTTTTGTGCAGAAAACACTAACACTTGTTCAGAACAAAAGAAAGCAAAGAGTCCCAGATTTTATGCTGTACTGGAGAGCTTGCAGAGCACTGGGGAAAGGCAGGCAGAGAATTCCCTGCTAGCACCTTCTCTGTGCCTGGGAAGCAGAAGTGTTCACATTGCTTCGCAGAATCACTTTTGTGCAGAAAACAGTAACTCTTGTTAGGAACGAAAGAAAACACAGAGCCCCAGATTTTATGCTGTCCTGGAGAGCTTGCAGAGCACTGGGGAAAGGCAGGCAGAGAATTCCCTGCTAGCACCTTCTCTGTGCCTGGGAAGCAGAAGTGTTCACATTGCTTCGCAGAATCGCTTTTGTGCAGAAAACATTAACACTTGTTCAGAACAAAAGAAAGCACAGAGCCCCAGATTTTATGCTGTCCTGGAGAGCTTGCAGAGCACTGGGGAAAGGCAGGCAGAGAATTCCCTGCTAGCACCTTCTCTGTGCCTGGGAAGCAGAAGTGTTCACATTGCTTCGCAGAATCGCTTTTGTGCAGAAAACAGTAACTCTTGTTAGGAACGAAAGAAAACACAGAGCCCCAGATTTTATGTTGTCCTGGAGAGCTTGCAGAGCACTGGGGAAAGGCAGGCAGAGAATTCCCTGCTAGCACCTTCTCTGTGCCTGGGAAGCAGAAGTGTTCACATTGCTTCGCAGAATAGCTTTTGTGCAGAAAACAGTAACTCTTGTTAGGAACGAAAGAAAACACAGAGCCCCAGATTTTATGTTGTCCTGGAGAGCTTGCAGAGCACTGGGGAAAGGCAGGCAGAGAATTCCCTGCTAGCACCTTCTCTGTGCCTGGGAAGCAGAAGTGTTCACATTGCTTCGCAGAATCGCTTTTGTGCAGAAAACAGTAACACTTGTTCAGAACGAAAGAAAGCACAGAGCCCCAGATTTTATGCTGTCCTGGAGAGCTTGCAGAGCACTGGGGAAAGGCAGGCAGAGAATTCCCTGCTAGCACCTTCTCTGTGCCTGGGAAGCAGAAGTGTTCACATTGCTTCGCAGAATCACTTTTGTGCAGAAAACAGTAACACTTGTTCAGAACGAAAGAAAGCACAGAGCCCCAGATTTTATGCTGTCCTGGAGAGCTTGCAGAGCACTGGGGAAAGGCAGGCAGAGAATTCCCTGCTAGCACCTTCTCTGTGCCTGGGAAGCAGAAGTGTTCACATTGCTTCGCAGAATCGCTTTTGTGCAGAAAACAGTAACACTTGTTCAGAACGAAAGAAAGCACAGAGCCCCAGATTTTATGCTGTCCTGGAGAGCTTGCAGAGCACTGGGGAAAGGCAGGCAGAGAATTCCCTGCTAGCACCTTCTCTGTGCCTGTTCACATTGCTTCGCAGAATCGCTTTTGTGCAGAAAACACTAACATTTGTTCAGAACAAAAGAAAGCAAAGAGTCCCAGATTTTATGCTGTACTGGAGAGCTTGCAGAGCACTGGGGAAAGGCAGGCAGAGAATTCCCTGCTAGCACCTTCTCTGTGCCTGGGAAGCAAAAGTGTTCACATTGCTTTGCAGAATCGCTTTTGTGCAGAAAACACTAACACTTGTTCAGAACGAAAGAAAGCACAGAGCCCCAGATTTTATGTTGTCCTCTAGAGCTTGCAGAGCACTGGGGAAAGGCAGGCAGAGAATTCCCTGCTAGCACCTTCTCTGTGCCTGGGAAGCAGAAGTGTTCACATTGCTTCGCAGAATCGCTTTTGTGCAGAAAACAGTAACACTTGTTCAGAACAAAAGAAAGCACAGAGCCCCACATTTGATGCTGTCCTGGAGAGCTTGCAGAGCACTGGGGAAAGGCAGGCAGAGAATTCCCTGCTAGCACCTTCTCTGTGCCTGGGAAGCAGAAGTGTTCACATTGCTTCGCAGAATCGCTTTTGTGCAGAAAACAGTAACACTTGTTCAGAACAAAAGAAAGCACAGAGCCCCAGATTTTATGCTGTCCTGGAGAGCTTGCAGAGCACTGGGGAAAGGCAGGCAGAGAATTCCCTGCTAGCACCTTCTCTGTGCCTGGGAAGCAGAAGTGTTCACATTGCTTCGCAGAATCGCTTTTGTGCAGAAAACACTAACACTTGTTCAGAACGAAAGAAAGCACAGAGCCCCAGATTTTATGCTGTCCTGGAGAGCTTGCAGAGCACTGGGGAAAGGCAGGCAGAGAATTCCCTGCTAGCACCTTCTCTGTGCCTGGGAAGCAAAAGTGTTCACATTGCTTCGCAGAATCGCTTTTGTGCAGAAAACACTAACACTTGTTCAGAACGAAAGAAAGCACAGAGCCCCAGATTTTATGTTGTCCTCTAGAGCTTGCAGAGCACTGGGGAAAGGCAGGCAGAGAATTCCCTGCTAGCACCTTCTCTGTGCCTGGGAAGCAGAAGTGTTCACATTGCTTCGCAGAATCGCTTTTGTGCAGAAAACATTAACACTTGTTCAGAACAAAAGAAAGCACAGAGCCCCAGATTTTATGCTGTCCTGGAGAGCTTGCAGAGCACTGGGGAAAGGCAGGCAGAGAATTCCCTGCTAGCACCTTCTCTGTGCCTGGGAAGCAGAAGTGTTCACATTGCTTCGCAGAATCGCTTTTGTGCAGAAAACAGTAACTCTTGTTAGGAACGAAAGAAAACACAGAGCCCCAGATTTTATGTTGTCCTGGAGAGCTTGCAGAGCACTGGGGAAAGGCAGGCAGAGAATTCCCTGCTAGCACCTTCTCTGTGCCTGGGAAGCAGAAGTGTTCACATTGCTTCGCAGAATAGCTTTTGTGCAGAAAACAGTAACTCTTGTTAGGAACGAAAGAAAACACAGAGCCCCAGATTTTATGTTGTCCTGGAGAGCTTGCAGAGCACTGGGGAAAGGCAGGCAGAGAATTCCCTGCTAGCACCTTCTCTGTGCCTGGGAAGCAGAAGTGTTCACATTGCTTCGCAGAATCGCTTTTGTGCAGAAAACAGTAACACTTGTTCAGAACGAAAGAAAGCACAGAGCCCCAGATTTTATGCTGTCCTGGAGAGCTTGCAGAGCACTGGGGAAAGGCAGGCAGAGAATTCCCTGCTAGCACCTTCTCTGTGCCTGGGAAGCAGAAGTGTTCACATTGCTTCGCAGAATCACTTTTGTGCAGAAAACAGTAACACTTGTTCAGAACGAAAGAAAGCACAGAGCCCCAGATTTTATGCTGTCCTGGAGAGCTTGCAGAGCACTGGGGAAAGGCAGGCAGAGAATTCCCTGCTAGCACCTTCTCTGTGCCTGGGAAGCAGAAGTGTTCACATTGCTTCGCAGAATCGCTTTTGTGCAGAAAACAGTAACACTTGTTCAGAACGAAAGAAAGCACAGAGCCCCAGATTTTATGCTGTCCTGGAGAGCTTGCAGAGCACTGGGGAAAGGCAGGCAGAGAATTCCCTGCTAGCACCTTCTCTGTGCCTGTTCACATTGCTTCGCAGAATCGCTTTTGTGCAGAAAACACTAACATTTGTTCAGAACAAAAGAAAGCAAAGAGTCCCAGATTTTATGCTGTACTGGAGAGCTTGCAGAGCACTGGGGAAAGGCAGGCAGAGAATTCCCTGCTAGCACCTTCTCTGTGCCTGGGAAGCAAAAGTGTTCACATTGCTTTGCAGAATCGCTTTTGTGCAGAAAACACTAACACTTGTTCAGAACGAAAGAAAGCACAGAGCCCCAGATTTTATGTTGTCCTCTAGAGCTTGCAGAGCACTGGGGAAAGGCAGGCAGAGAATTCCCTGCTAGCACCTTCTCTGTGCCTGGGAAGCAGAAGTGTTCACATTGCTTCGCAGAATCGCTTTTGTGCAGAAAACAGTAACACTTGTTCAGAACAAAAGAAAGCACAGAGCCCCACATTTGATGCTGTCCTGGAGAGCTTGCAGAGCACTGGGGAAAGGCAGGCAGAGAATTCCCTGCTAGCACCTTCTCTGTGCCTGGGAAGCAGAAGTGTTCACATTGCTTCGCAGAATCGCTTTTGTGCAGAAAACAGTAACACTTGTTCAGAACAAAAGAAAGCACAGAGCCCCAGATTTTATGCTGTCCTGGAGAGCTTGCAGAGCACTGGGGAAAGGCAGGCAGAGAATTCCCTGCTAGCACCTTCTCTGTGCCTGGGAAGCAGAAGTGTTCACATTGCTTCGCAGAATCGCTTTTGTGCAGAAAACACTAACACTTGTTCAGAACGAAAGAAAGCACAGAGCCCCAGATTTTATGCTGTCCTGGAGAGCTTGCAGAGCACTGGGGAAAGGCAGGCAGAGAATTCCCTGCTAGCACCTTCTCTGTGCCTGGGAAGCAAAAGTGTTCACATTGCTTCGCAGAATCGCTTTTGTGCAGAAAACACTAACACTTGTTCAGAACGAAAGAAAGCACAGAGCCCCAGATTTTATGTTGTCCTCTAGAGCTTGCAGAGCACTGGGGAAAGGCAGGCAGAGAATTCCCTGCTAGCACCTTCTCTGTGCCTGGGAAGCAGAAGTGTTCACATTGCTTCGCAGAATCGCTTTTGTGCAGAAAACAGTAACACTTGTTCAGAACAAAAGAAAGCACAGAGCCCCAGATTTTATGTTGTCCTCTAGAGCTTGCAGAGCACTGGGGAAAGGCAGGCAGAGAATTCCCTGCTAGCACCTTCTCTGTGCCTGGGAAGCAAAAGTGTTCACATTGCTTCGCAGAATCGCTTTTGTGCAGAAAACACTAACACTTGTTCAGAACAAAAGAAAGCAGAGAGCCCCAGATTTTATGCTGTCCTGGAGAGCTTGCAGAGCACTGGGGAAAGGCAGGCAGAGAATTCCCTGCTAGCACCTTCTCTGTGCCTGGGAAGCACAAGTGTTCACATTGCTTCGCAGAATCGCTTTTGTGCAGAAAACAGTAACACTTGTTCAGAACAAAAGAAAGCACAGAGCCCCAGATTTTATGTTGTCCTCTAGAGCTTGCAGAGCACTGGGGAAAGGCAGGCAGAGAATTCCCTGCTAGCACCTTCTCTGTGCCTGGGAAGCAGAAGTGTTCACATTGCTTCGCAGAATCGCTTTTGTGCAGAAAACAGTAACTCTTGTTAGGAACGAAAGAAAACACAGAGCCCCAGATTTTATGTTGTCCTGGAGAGCTTGCAGAGCACTGGGGAAAGGCAGGCAGAGAATTCCCTGCTAGCACCTCCTCTGTGCCTGGGAAGCAGAAGTGTTCACATTGCTTCGCAGAATCGCTTTTGTGCAGAAAACACTAACACTTGTTCAGAACGAAAGAAAGCACAGAGCCCCAGATTTTATGCAGTCCTGGAGAGCTTGCAGAGCACTGGGGAAAGGCAGGCAGAGAATTCCCTGCTAGCACCTTCTCTGTGCCTGGGAAGCAGAAGTGTTCACATTGCTTCGCAGAATCACTTTTGTGCAGAAAACAGTAACACTTGTTCAGAACGAAAGAAAGCACAGAGCCCCAGATTTTATGCTGTCCTGGAGAGCTTGCAGAGCACTGGGGAAAGGCAGGCAGAGAATTCCCTGCTAGCACCTTCTCTGTGCCTGGGAAGCAGAAGTGTTCACATTGCTTCGCAGAATCGCTTTTGTGCAGAAAACAGTAACACTTGTTCAGAACGAAAGAAAGCACAGAGCCCCAGATTTTATGCTGTCCTGGAGAGCTTGCAGAGCACTGGGGAAAGGCAGGCAGAGAATTCCCTGCTAGCACCTTCTCTGTGCCTGTTCACATTGCTTCGCAGAATCGCTTTTGTGCAGAAAACACTAACATTTGTTCAGAACAAAAGAAAGCAAAGAGTCCCAGATTTTATGCTGTACTGGAGAGCTTGCAGAGCACTGGGGAAAGGCAGGCAGAGAATTCCCTGCTAGCACCTTCTCTGTGCCTGGGAAGCAAAAGTGTTCACATTGCTTCGCAGAATCGCTTTTGTGCAGAAAACACTAACACTTGTTCAGAACAAAAGAAAGCACAGAGCCCCACATTTGATGCTGTCCTGGAGAGCTTGCAGAGCACTGGGGAAAGGCAGGCAGAGAATTCCCTGCTAGCACCTTCTCTGTGCCTGGGAAGCAGAAGTGTTCACATTGCTTCGCAGAATCGCTTTTGTGCAGAAAACAGTAACACTTGTTCAGAACAAAAGAAAGCACAGAGCCGCAGATTTTATGCTGTACTGGAGAGCTTGCAGAGCACTGGGGAAAGGCAGGCAGAGAATTCCCTGCTAGCACCTTCTCTGTGCCTGGGAAGCAGAAGTGTTCACATTGCTTCGCAGAATCGCTTTTGTGCAGAAAACAGTAACACTTTTTCAGAACAAAAGAAAGCACAGAGCCCCAGATTTTATGTTGTCCTGGAGAGCTTGCAGAGCACTGGGGAAAGGCAGGCAGAGAATTCCCTGCTAGCACCTTCTCTGTGCCTGGGAAGCAAAAGTGTTCACATTGCTTCGCAGAATTGCTTTTGTGCAGAAAACAGTAACACTTGTTCAGAACAAAAGAAAGCACAGAGCCCCAGATTTTATGTTGTCCTCTAGAGCTTGCAGAGCACTGGGGAAAGGCAGGCAGAGAATTCCCTGCTAGCACCTTCTCTGTGCCTGGGAAGCAGAAGTGTTCACATTGCTTCGCAGAATCGCTTTTGTGCAGAAAACAGTAACTCTTGTTAGGAACGAAAGAAAACACAGAGCCCCAGATTTTATGTTGTCCTGGAGAGCTTGCAGAGCACTGGGGAAAGGCAGGCAGAGAATTCCCTGCTAGCACCTTCTCTGTGCCTGGGAAGCAAAAGTGTTCACATTGCTTCGCAGAATCACTTTTGTGCAGAAAACAGTAACACTTGTTCAGAACGAAAGAAAGCACAGAGCCCCAGATTTGCTGTTGTCCTGGAGAGCTTGCAGAGCACTGGGGAAAGGCAGGCAGAGAATTCCCTGCTAGCAGCTTCTCTGTGCCTGGGAAGCAGAAGTGTTCACATTGCTTCGCAGAATCGCTTTTGTGCAGAAAACAGTAACACTTGTTCAGAACAAAAGAAAGCACAGAGCCCCAGATTTTATGCTGTCCTGGAGAGCTTGCAGAGCACTGGGGAAAGGCAGGCAGAGAATTCCCTGCTAGCACCTTCTCTGTGCCTGGGAAGCAGAAGTGTTCACATTGCTTCGCAGAATCGCTTTTGTGCAGAAAACAGTAACACTTGTTCAGAACAAAAGAAAGCACAGAGCCCCAGATTTTATGTTGTCCTCTAGAGCTTGCAGAGCACTGGGGAAAGGCAGGCAGAGAATTCCCTGCTAGCACCTTCTCTGTGCCTGGGAAGCAAAAGTGTTCACATTGCTTCGCAGAATCGCTTTTGTGCAGAAAACAGTAACACTTGTTCAGAACGAAAGAAAGCACAGAGCCCCAGATTTTATGCTGTCCTGGAGAGCTTGCAGAGCACTGGGGAAAGGCAGGCAGAGAATTCCCTGCTAGCACCTTCTCTGTGCCTGGGAAGCAGAAGTGTTCACATCGCTTCGCAGAATCGCTTTTGTGCAGAAAACAGTAACACTTGTTCAGAACAAAAGAAAGCACAGAGCCCCAGATTTTATGCTGTCCTCGAGAGCTTGCAGAGCACTGGGGAAAGGCAGGCAGAGAATTCCCTGCTAGCACCTTCTCTGTGCCTGGGAAGCAGAAGTGTTCACATTGCTTCGCAGAATCACTTTTGTGCAGAAAACAGTAACACTTGTTCAGAACGAAAGAAAGCACAGAGCCCCAGATTTGCTGTTGTCCTGGAGAGCTTGCAGAGCACTGGGGAAAGGCAGGCAGAGAATTCCCTGCTAGCACCTTCTCTGTGCCTGGGAAGCAGAAGTGTTCACATTGCTTCGCAGAATCGCTTTTGTGCAGAAAACAGTAACTCTTGTTCAGAACGAAAGAAAACACAGAGCCCCAGATTTTATGTTGTCCTGGAGAGCTTGCAGAGCACTGGGGAAAGGCAGGCAGAGAATTCCCTGCTAGCACCTTCTCTGTGCCTGGGAAGCAGAAGTGTTCACATTGCTTCGCAGAATCGCTTTTGTGCAGAAAACAGTAACTCTTGTTAGGAACGAAAGAAAACACAGAGCCCCAGATTTTATGTTGTCCTGGAGAGCTTGCAGAGCACTGGGGAAAGGCAGGCAGAGAATTCCCTGCTAGCACCTTCTCTGTGCCTGGGAAGCAAAAGTGTTCACATTGCTTCGCAGAATCACTTTTGTGCAGAAAACAGTAACACTTGTTCAGAACGAAAGAAAGCACAGAGCCCCAGATTTGCTGTTGTCCTGGAGAGCTTGCAGAGCACTGGGGAAAGGCAGGCAGAGAATTCCCTGCTAGCACCTTCTCTGTGCCTGGGAAGCAAAAGTGTTCACATTGCTTCGCAGAATCGCTTTTGTGCAGAAAACAGTAACACTTGTTCAGAACGAAAGAAAGCACAGAGCCCCAGATTTTATGCTGTCCTGGAGAGCTTGCAGAGCACTGGGGAAAGGCAGGCAGAGAATTCCCTGCTAGCACCTTCTCTGTGCCTGGGAAGCAGAAGTGTTCACATTGCTTCGCAGAATCACTTTTGTGCAGAAAACAGTAACACTTGTTCAGAACGAAAGAAAACACAGAGCCCCAGATTTTATGCTGTCCTGGAGAGCTTGCAGAGCACTGGGGAAAGGCAGGCAGAGAATTCCCTGCTAGCACCTTCTCTGTGCCTGGGAAGCAGAAGTGTTCACATCGCTTCGCAGAATCGCTTTTGTGCAGAAAACAGTAACACTTGTTCAGAACAAAAGAAAGCACAGAGCCCCAGATTTTATGCTGTCCTGGAGAGCTTGCAGAGCACTGGGGAAAGGCAGGCAGAGAATTCCCTGCTAGCACCTTCTCTGTGCCTGGGAAGCAGAAGTGTTCACATTGCTTCGCAGAATCACTTTTGTGCAGAAAACAGTAACACTTGTTCAGAACGAAAGAAAGCACAGAGCCCCAGATTTGCTGTTGTCCTGGAGAGCTTGCAGAGCACTGGGGAAAGGCAGGCAGAGAATTCCCTGCTAGCACCTTCTCTGTGCCTGGGAAGCAGAAGTGTTCACATTGCTTCGCAGAATCGCTTTTGTGCAGAAAACAGTAACACTTGTTCAGAACAAAAGAAAGCAGAGAGCCCCAGATTTTATGCTGTCCTGGAGAGCTTGCAGAGCACTGGGGAAAGGCAGGCAGAGAATTCCCTGCTAGCACCTTCTCTGTGCCTGGGAAGCAGAAGTGTTCACATTGCTTCGCAGAATCGCTTTTGTGCAGAAAACAGTAACTCTTGTTAGGAACGAAAGAAAACACAGAGCCCCAGATTTTATGTTGTCCTGGAGAGCTTGCAGAGCACTGGGGAAAGGCAGGCAGAGAATTCCCTGCTAGCACCTTCTCTGTGCCTGGGAAGCAGAAGTGTTCACATTGCTTCGCAGAATAGCTTTTGTGCAGAAAACAGTAACTCTTGTTAGGAACGAAAGAAAACACAGAGACCCAGATTTTATGTTGTCCTGGAGAGCTTGCAGAGCACTGGGGAAAGGCAGGCAGAGAATTCCCTGCTAGCACCTCCTCTGTGCCTGGGAAGCAGAAGTGTTCACATTGCTTCGCAGAATCGCTTTTGTGCAGAAAACAGTAACACTTGTTCAGAACGAAAGAAAGCACAGAGCCCCAGATTTTATGCTGTCCTGGAGAGCTTGCAGAGCACTGGGGAAAGGCAGGCAGAGAATTCCCTGCTAGCACCTTCTCTGTGCCTGGGAAGCAGAAGTGTTCACATTGCTTCGCAGAATCGCTTTTGTGCAGAAAACAGTAACACTTGTTCAGAACGAAAGAAAGCACAGAGCCCCAGATTTTATGCTGTCCTGGAGAGCTTGCAGAGCACTGGGGAAAGGCAGGCAGAGAATTCCCTGCTAGCACCTTCTCTGTGCCTGTTCACATTGCTTCGCAGAATCGCTTTTGTGCAGAAAACACTAACACTTGTTCAGAACAAAAGAAAGCAAAGAGTCCCAGATTTTATGCTGTACTGGAGAGCTTGCAGAGCACTGGGGAAAGGCAGGCAGAGAATTCCCTGCTAGCACCTTCTCTGTGCCTGGGAAGCAAAAGTGTTCACATTGCTTCGCAGAATCGCTTTTGTGCAGAAAACACTAACACTTGTTCAGAACGAAAGAAAGCACAGAGCCCCAGATTTTATGTTGTCCTCTAGAGCTTGCAGAGCACTGGGGAAAGGCAGGCAGAGAATTCCCTGCTAGCACCTTCTCTGTGCCTGGGAAGCAAAAGTGTTCACATTGCTTCGCAGAATCGCTTTTGTGCAGAAAACAGTAACACTTGTTCAGAACAAAAGAAAGCACAGAGCCCCAGATTTTATGCTGTCCTGGAGAGCTTGCAGAGCACTGGGGAAAGGCAGGCAGAGAATTCCCTGCTAGCACCTTCTCTGTGCCTGTTCACATTGCTTCGCAGAATCGCTTTTGTGCAGAAAACAGTAACACTTGTTCAGAACAAAAGAAAGCACAGAGCCGCAGATTTTATGCTGTACTGGAGAGCTTGCAGAGCACTGGGGAAAGGCAGGCAGAGAATTCCCTGCTAGCACCTTCTCTGTGCCTGGGAAGCATAAGTGTTCACATTGCTTCGCAGAATCGCTTTTGTGCAGAAAACAGTAACACTTTTTCAGAACAAAAGAAAGCACAGAGCCCCAGATTTTATGTTGTCCTGGAGAGCTTGCAGAGCACTGGGGAAAGGCAGGCAGAGAATTCCCTGCTAGCACCTTCTCTGTGCCTGGGAAGCAAAAGAGTTCACATTGCTTCGCAGAATTGCTTTTGTGCAGAAAACAGTAACACTTGTTCAGAACAAAAGAAAGCACAGAGCCCCAGATTTTATGTTGTCCTCTAGAGCTTGCAGAGCACTGGGGAAAGGCAGGCAGAGAATTCCCTGCTAGCACCTTCTCTGTGCCTGGGAAGCAAAAGTGTTCACATTGCTTGGCAGAATCGCTTTTGTGCAGAAAACAGTAACACTTGTTCAGAACATAAGAAAGCAGAGAGCCCCAGATTTTATGCTGTCCTGGAGAGCTTGCAGAGCACTGGGGAAAGGCAGGCAGAGAATTCCCTGCTAGCACCTTCTCTGTGCCTGGGAAGCAGAAGTGTTCACATTGCTTCGCAGAATCGCTTTTGTGCAGAAAACAGTAACACTTGTTCAGAACATAAGAAAGCAGAGAGCCCCAGATTTTATGCTGTCCTGGAGAGCTTGCAGAGCACTGGGGAAAGGCAGGCAGAGAATTCCCTGCTAGCACCTTCTCTGTGCCTGGGAAGCAGAAGTGTTCACATTGCTTCGCAGAATCGCTTTTGTGCAGAAAACAGTAACACTTGTTCAGAACAAAAGAAAGCACAGAGCCCCAGATTTTATGTTGTCCTCTAGAGCTTGCAGAGCACTGGGGAAAGGCAGGCAGAGAATTCCCTGCTAGCACCTTCTCTGTGCCTGGGAAGCAGAAGTGTTCACATTGCTTCGCAGAATCACTTTTGTGCAGAAAACAGTAACACTTGTTCAGAACGAAAGAAAGCACAGAGCCCCAGATTTGCTGTTGTCCTGGAGAGCTTGCAGAGCACTGGGGAAAGGCAGGCAGAGAATTCCCTGCTAGCACCTTCTCTGTGCCTGGGAAGCAAAAGTGTTCACATTGCTTGGCAGAATCGCTTTTGTGCAGAAAACACTAACACTTGTTCAGAACGAAAGAAAGCACAGAGCCCCAGATTTTATGCTGTCCTGGAGAGCTTGCAGAGCACTGGGGAAAAGCAGGAAGAGAATTCCCTGCTAGCACCTTCTCTGTGCCTGGGAAGCAGAAGTGTTCACATTGCTTCGCAGAATCGCTTTTGTGCAGAAAACAGTAACTCTTGTTAGGAACGAAAGAAAACACAGAGCCCCAGATTTTATGCTGTCCTGGAGAGCTTGCAGAGCACTGGGGAAAGGCAGGCAGAGAATTCCCTGCTAGCACCTTCTCTGTGCCTGGGAAGCAGAAGTGTTCACATTGCTTCGCAGAATCGCTTTTGTGCAGAAAACAGTAACACTTGTTCAGAACAAAAGAAAGCACAGAGCCCCAGATTTTATGTTGTCCTCTAGAGCTTGCAGAGCACTGGGGAAAGGCAGGCAGAGAATTCCCTGCTAGCACCTTCTCTGTGCCTGGGAAGCAGAAGTGTTCACATTGCTTCGCAGAATCGCTTTTGTGCAGAAAACAGTAACTCTTGTTAGGAACGAAAGAAAACACAGAGCCCCAGACTTTATGTTGTCCTGGAGAGCTTGCAGAGCACTGGGGAAAGGCAGGCAGAGAATTCCCTGCTAGCACCTCCTCTGTGCCTGGGAAGCAGAAGTGTTCACATTGCTTCGCAGAATCACTTTTGTGCAGAAAACAGTAACACTTGTTCAGAACGAAAGAAAGCACAGAGCCCCAGATTTTATGCTGTCCTGGAGAGCTTGCAGAGCACTGGGGAAAGGCAGGCAGAGAATTCCCTGCTAGCACCTTCTCTGTGCCTGGGAAGCAGAAGTGTTCACATTGCTTCGCAGAATCGCTTTTGTGCAGAAAACAGTAACACTTGTTCAGAACGAAAGAAAGCACAGAGCCCCAGATTTTATGCTGTCCTGGAGAGCTTGCAGAGCACTGGGGAAAGGCAGGCAGAGAATTCCCTGCTAGCACCTTCTCTGTGCCTGTTCACATTGCTTCGCAGAATCGCTTTTGTGCAGAAAACACTAACATTTGTTCAGAACAAAAGAAAGCAAAGAGTCCCAGATTTTATGCTGTACTGGAGAGCTTGCAGAGCACTGGGGAAAGGCAGGCAGAGAATTCCCTGCTAGCACCTTCTCTGTGCCTGGGAAGCAGAAGTGTTCACATTGCTTCGCAGAATCACTTTTGTGCAGAAAACAGTAACACTTGTTAGGAACGAAAGAAAGCACAGAGCCCCAGATTTTATGCTGTCCTGGAGAGCTTGCAGAGCACTGGGGAAAGGCAGGCAGAGAATTCCCTGCTAGCACCTTCTCTGTGCCTGGGAAGCAGAAGTGTTCACATTGCTTCGCAGAATCGCTTTTGTGCAGAAAACAGTAACACTTGTTCAGAACGAAAGAAAGCACAGAGCCCCAGATTTTATGCTGTCCTGGAGAGCTTGCAGAGCACTGGGGAAAGGCAGGCAGAGAATTCCCTGCTAGCACCTTCTCTGTGCCTGTTCACATTGCTTCGCAGAATCGCTTTTGTGCAGAAAACACTAACATTTGTTCAGAACAAAAGAAAGCAAAGAGTCCCAGATTTTATGCTGTACTGGAGAGCTTGCAGAGCACTGGGGAAAGGCAGGCAGAGAATTCCCTGCTAGCACCTTCTCTGTGCCTGGGAAGCAAAAGTGTTCACATTGCTTCGCAGAATCGCTTTTGTGCAGAAAACACTAACACTTGTTCAGAACGAAAGAAAGCACAGAGCCCCAGATTTTATGTTGTCCTCTAGAGCTTGCAGAGCACTGGGGAAAGGCAGGCAGAGAATTCCCTGCTAGCACCTTCTCTGTGCCTGGGAAGCAGAAGTGTTCACATTGCTTCGCAGAATCGCTTTTGTGCAGAAAACAGTAACACTTGTTCAGAACAAAAGAAAGCACAGAGCCCCAGATTTTATGCTGTCCTGGAGAGCTTGCAGAGCACTGGGGAAAGGCAGGCAGAGAATTCCCTGCTAGCACCTTCTCTGTGCCTGGGAAGCAGAAGTGTTCACATTGCTTCGCAGAATCGCTTTTGTGCAGAAAACAGTAACACTTGTTCAGAACGAAAGAAAGCACAGAGCCCCAGATTTTATGCTGTCCTGGAGAGCTTGCAGAGCACTGGGGAAAGGCAGGCAGAGAATTCCCTGCTAGCACCTTCTCTGTGCCTGGGAAGCAAAAGTGTTCACATTGCTTCGCAGAATCGCTTTTGTGCAGAAAACACTAACACTTGTTCAGAACGAAAGAAAGCACAGAGCCCCAGATTTTATGTTGTCCTCTAGAGCTTGCAGAGCACTGGGGAAAGGCAGGCAGAGAATTCCCTGCTAGCACCTTCTCTGTGCCTGGGAAGCAGAAGTGTTCACATTGCTTCGCAGAATCGCTTTTGTGCAGAAAACAGTAACACTTGTTCAGAACAAAAGAAAGCACAGAGCCCCAGATTTTATGCTGTCCTGGAGAGCTTGCAGAGCACTGGGGAAAGGCAGGCAGAGAATTCCCTGCTAGCACCTTCTCTGTGCCTGGGAAGCAGAAGTGTTCACATTGCTTCGCAGAATCACTTTTGTGCAGAAAACAGTAACACTTGTTCAGAACGAAAGAAAACACAGAGCCCCAGATTTTATGCTGTCCTGGAGAGCTTGCAGAGCACTGGGGAAAGGCAGGCAGAGAATTCCCTGCTAGCACCTTCTCTGTGCCTGGGAAGCAGAAGTGTTCACATCGCTTCGCAGAATCGCTTTTGTGCAGAAAACAGTAACACTTGTTCAGAACAAAAGAAAGCACAGAGCCCCAGATTTTATGCTGTCCTGGAGAGCTTGCAGAGCACTGGGGAAAGGCAGGCAGAGAATTCCCTGCTAGCACCTTCTCTGTGCCTGGGAAGCAGAAGTGTTCACATTGCTTCGCAGAATCACTTTTGTGCAGAAAACAGTAACACTTGTTCAGAACGAAAGAAAGCACAGAGCCCCAGATTTGCTGTTGTCCTGGAGAGCTTGCAGAGCACTGGGGAAAGGCAGGCAGAGAATTCCCTGCTAGCACCTTCTCTGTGCCTGGGAAGCAAAAGTGTTCACATTGCTTCGCAGAATCGCTTTTGTGCAGAAAACACTAACACTTGTTCAGAACGAAAGAAAGCACAGAGCCCCAGATTTTATGCTGTCCTGGAGAGCTTGCAGAGCACTGGGGAAAAGCAGGAAGAGAATTCCCTGCTAGCACCTTCTCTGTGCCTGGGAAGCAGAAGTGTTCACATTGCTTCGCAGAATCGCTTTTGTGCAGAAAACAGTAACACTTGTTCAGAACAAAAGAAAGCAGAGAGCCCCAGATTTTATGCTGTCCTGGAGAGCTTGCAGAGCACTGGGGAAAGGCAGGCAGAGAATTCCCTGCTAGCACCTTCTCTGTGCCTGGGAAGCAGAAGTGTTCACATTGCTTCGCAGAATCGCTTTTGTGCAGAAAACAGTAACACTTGTTCAGAACAAAAGAAAGCACAGAGCCCCAGATTTTATGTTGTCCTCTAGAGCTTGCAGAGCACTGGGGAAAGGCAGGCAGAGAATTCCCTGCTAGCACCTTCTCTGTGCCTGGGAAGCAGAAGTGTTCACATTGCTTCGCAGAATCGCTTTTGTGCAGAAAACAGTAACTCTTGTTAGGAACGAAAGAAAACACAGAGCCCCAGATTTTATGTTGTCCTGGAGAGCTTGCAGAGCACTGGGGAAAGGCAGGCAGAGAATTCCCTGCTAGCACCTTCTCTGTGCCTGGGAAGCAGAAGTGTTCACATTGCTTCGCAGAATCGCTTTTGTGCAGAAAACAGTAACTCTTGTTAGGAACGAAAGAAAACACAGAGCCCCAGATTTTATGTTGTCCTGGAGAGCTTGCAGAGCACTGGGGAAAGGCAGGCAGAGAATTCCCTGCTAGCACCTCCTCTGTGCCTGGGAAGCAGAAGTGTTCACATTGCTTCGCAGAATCACTTTTGTGCAGAAAACACTAACACTTGTTCAGAACGAAAGAAAGCACAGAGCCCCAGATTTTATGCAGTCCTGGAGAGCTTGCAGAGCACTGGGGAAAGGCAGGCAGAGAATTCCCTGCTAGCACCTTCTCTGTGCCTGGGAAGCAGAAGTGTTCACATTGCTTCGCAGAATCACTTTTGTGCAGAAAACAGTAACACTTGTTCAGAACGAAAGAAAGCACAGAGCCCCAGATTTTATGCTGTCCTGGAGAGCTTGCAGAGCACTGGGGAAAGGCAGGCAGAGAATTCCCTGCTAGCACCTTCTCTGTGCCTGGGAAGCAGAAGTGTTCACATTGCTTCGCAGAATCGCTTTTGTGCAGAAAACAGTAACACTTGTTCAGAACGAAAGAAAGCACAGAGCCCCAGATTTTATGCTGTCCTGGAGAGCTTGCAGAGCACTGGGGAAAGGCAGGCAGAGAATTCCCTGCTAGCACCTTCTCTGTGCCTGTTCACATTGCTTCGCAGAATCGCTTTTGTGCAGAAAACACTAACATTTGTTCAGAACAAAAGAAAGCACAGAGCCCCAGATTTTATGCTGTACTGGAGAGCTTGCAGAGCACTGGGGAAAGGCAGGCAGAGAATTCCCTGCTAGCACCTTCTCTGTGCCTGGGAAGCAAAAGTGTTCACATTGCTTCGCAGAATCGCTTTTGTGCAGAAAACACTAACACTTGTTCAGAACGAAAGAAAGCACAGAGCCCCAGATTTTATGTTGTCCTCTAGAGCTTGCAGAGCACTGGGGAAAGGCAGGCAGAGAATTCCCTGCTAGCACCTTCTCTGTGCCTGGGAAGCAGAAGTGTTCACATTGCTTCGCAGAATCGCTTTTGTGCAGAAAACAGTAACACTTGTTCAGAACAAAAGAAAGCACAGAGCCCCACATTTGATGCTGTCCTGGAGAGCTTGCAGAGCACTGGGGAAAGGCAGGCAGAGAATTCCCTGCTAGCACCTTCTCTGTGCCTGGGAAGCAGAAGTGTTCACATTGCTTCGCAGAATCGCTTTTGTGCAGAAAACAGTAACACTTGTTCAGAACGAAAGAAAGCACAGAGCCCCAGATTTTATGCTGTCCTGGAGAGCTTGCAGAGCACTGGGGAAAGGCAGGCAGAGAATTCCCTGCTAGCACCTTCTCTGTGCCTGTTCACATTGCTTCGCAGAATCGCTTTTGTGCAGAAAACGGTAACACTTGTTCAGAACAAAAGAAAGCACAGAGCCGCAGATTTTATGCTGTACTGGAGAGCTTGCAGAGCACTGGGGAAAGGCAGGCAGAGAATTCCCTGCTAGCACCTTCTCTGTGCCTGGGAAGCAAAAGTGTTCACATTGCTTCGCAGAATTGCTTTTGTGCAGAAAACAGTAACACTTGTTCAGAACAAAAGAAAGCACAGAGCCCCAGATTTTATGTTGTCCTCTAGAGCTTGCAGAGCACTGGGGAAAGGCAGGCAGAGAATTCCCTGCTAGCACCTTCTCTGTGCCTGGGAAGCAGAAGTGTTCACATTGCTTCGCAGAATCGCTTTTGTGCAGAAAACAGTAACTCTTGTTAGGAACGAAAGAAAACACAGAGCCCCAGATTTTATGTTGTCCTGGAGAGCTTGCAGAGCACTGGGGAAAGGCAGGCAGAGAATTCCCTGCTAGCACCTTCTCTGTGCCTGGGAAGCAGAAGTGTTCACATTGCTTCGCAGAATCGCTTTTGTGCAGAAAACAGTAACACTTGTTCAGAACGAAAGAAAGCACAGAGCCCCAGATTTTATGCTGTCCTGGAGAGCTTGCAGAGCACTGGGGAAAGGCAGGCAGAGAATTCCCTGCTAGCACCTTCTCTGTGCCTGGGAAGCAGAAGTGTTCACATTGCTTCGCAGAATCGCTTTTGTGCAGAAAACAGTAACACTTGTTCAGAACGAAAGAAAGCACAGAGCCCCAGATTTTATGCTGTCCTGGAGAGCTTGCAGAGCACTGGGGAAAGGCAGGCAGAGAATTCCCTGCTAGCACCTTCTCTGTGCCTGTTCACATTGCTTCGCAGAATCGCTTTTGTGCAGAAAACACTAACATTTGTTCAGAACAAAAGAAAGCAAAGAGTCCCAGATTTTATGCTGTACTGGAGAGCTTGCAGAGCACTGGGGAAAGGCAGGCAGAGAATTCCCTGCTAGCACCTTCTCTGTGCCTGGGAAGCAAAAGTGTTCACATTGCTTCGCATAATCGCTTTTGTGCAGAAAACACTAACACTTGTTCAGAACGAAAGAAAGCACAGAGCCCCAGATTTTATGTTGTCCTCTAGAGCTTGCAGAGCACTGGGGAAAGGCAGGCAGAGAATTCCCTGCTAGCACCTTCTCTGTGCCTGGGAAGCAGAAGTGTTCACATTGCTTCGCAGAATCGCTTTTGTGCAGAAAACAGTAACACTTGTTCAGAACAAAAGAAAGCACAGAGCCCCACATTTGATGCTGTCCTGGAGAGCTTGCAGAGCACTGGGGAAAGGCAGGCAGAGAATGCCCTGCTAGCACCTTCTCTGTGCCTGGGAAGCAGAAGTGTTCACATTGCTTCGCAGAATCGCTTTTGTGCAGAAAACAGTAACACTTGTTCAGAACGAAAGAAAGCACAGAGCCCCAGATTTTATGCTGTCCTGGAGAGCTTGCAGAGCACTGGGGAAAGGCAGGCAGAGAATTCCCTGCTAGCACCTTCTCTGTGCCTGTTCACATTGCTTCGCAGAATCGCTTTTGTGCAGAAAACACTAACATTTGTTCAGAACAAAAGAAAGCAAAGAGTCCCAGATTTTATGCTGTACTGGAGAGCTTGCAGAGCACTGGGGAAAGGCAGGCAGAGAATTCCCTGCTAGCACCTTCTCTGTGCCTGGGAAGCAAAAGTGTTCACATTGCTTCGCAGAATCGCTTTTGTGCAGAAAACACTAACACTTGTTCAGAACGAAAGAAAGCACAGAGCCCCAGATTTTATGTTGTCCTCTAGAGCTTGCAGAGCACTGGGGAAAGGCAGGCAGAGAATTCCCTGCTAGCACCTTCTCTGTGCCTGGGAAGCAGAAGTGTTCACATTGCTTCGCAGAATCGCTTTTGTGCAGAAAACAGTAACACTTGTTCAGAACAAAAGAAAGCACAGAGCCCCACATTTGATGCTGTCCTGGAGAGCTTGCAGAGCACTGGGGAAAGGCAGGCAGAGAATTCCCTGCTAGCACCTTCTCTGTGCCTGGGAAGCAGAAGTGTTCACATTGCTTCGCAGAATCGCTTTTGTGCAGAAAACAGTAACACTTGTTCAGAACGAAAGAAAGCACAGAGCCCCAGATTTTATGCTGTCCTGGAGAGCTTGCAGAGCACTGGGGAAAGGCAGGCAGAGAATTCCCTGCTAGCACCTTCTCTGTGCCTGTTCACATTGCTTCGCAGAATCGCTTTTGTGCAGAAAACAGTAACACTTGTTCAGAACAAAAGAAAGCACAGAGCCCCAGATTTTATGCTGTACTGGAGAGCTTGCAGAGCACTGGGGAAAGGCAGGCAGAGAATTCCCTGCTAGCACCTTCTCTGTGCCTGGGAAGCAGAAGTGTTCACATTGCTTCGCAGAATCACTTTTGTGCAGAAAACAGTAACACTTTTTCAGAA
This sequence comes from Strix uralensis, assembly GCF_047716275.1. Classification (NCBI taxonomy): domain Eukaryota; kingdom Metazoa; phylum Chordata; class Aves; order Strigiformes; family Strigidae; genus Strix; species Strix uralensis. The sequence goes on along the minus strand of NC_134005.1, from coordinate 280,178 downwards.
CAAAAGAAAGCACAGAGCCCCAGATTTTATGTTGTCCTGGAGAGCTTGCAGAGCACTGGGGAAAGGCAGGCAGAGAATTCCCTGCTAGCACCTTCTCTGTGCCTGGGAAGCAAAAGTGTTCACATTGCTTCGCAGAATTGCTTTTGTGCAGAAAACAGTAACACTTGTTCAGAACAAAAGAAAGCACAGAGCCCCAGATTTTATGTTGTCCTCTAGAGCTTGCAGAGCACTGGGGAAAGGCAGGCAGAGAATTCCCTGCTAGCACCTTCTCTGTGCCTGGGAAGCAGAAGTGTTCACATTGCTTCGCAGAATCGCTTTTGTGCAGAAAACAGTAACTCTTGTTAGGAACGAAAGAAAACACAGAGCCCCAGATTTTATGTTGTCCTGGAGAGCTTGCAGAGCACTGGGGAAAGGCAGGCAGAGAATTCCCTGCTAGCACCTTCTCTGTGCCTGGGAAGCAGAAGTGTTCACATTGCTTCGCAGAATCGCTTTTGTGCAGAAAACAGTAACACTTGTTCAGAACGAAAGAAAGCACAGAGCCCCAGATTTTATGCTGTCCTGGAGAGCTTGCAGAGCACTGGCGAAAGGCAGGCAGAGAATTCCCTGCTAGCACCTTCTCTGTGCCTGGGAAGCAGAAGTGTTCACATTGCTTCGCAGAATCGCTTTTGTGCAGAAAACAGTAACACTTGTTCAGAACGAAAGAAAGCACAGAGCCCCAGATTTTATGCTGTCCTGGAGAGCTTGCAGAGCACTGGGGAAAGGCAGGCAGAGAATTCCCTGCTAGCACCTTCTCTGTGCCTGTTCACATTGCTTCGCAGAATCGCTTTTGTGCAGAAAACACTAACATTTGTTCAGAACAAAAGAAAGCAAAGAGTCACAGATTTTATGTTGTCCTGGAGAGCTTGCAGAGCACTGGGGAAAGGCAGGCAGAGAATTCCCTGCTAGCACCTTCTCTGTGCCTGGGAAGCATAAATGTTCACATTGCTTCGCAGAATCGCTTTTGTGCAGAAAACAGTAACACTTTTTCAGAACGAAAGAAAGCACAGAGCCCCAGATTTTATGCTGTCCTGGAGAGCTTGCAGAGCACTGGGGAAAAGCAGGAAGAGAATTCCCTGCTAGCACCTTCTCTGTGCCTGGGAAGCAGAAGTGTTCACATTGCTTCGCAGAATCGCTTTTGTGCAGAAAACAGTAACTCTTGTTAGGAACGAAAGAAAACACAGAGCCCCAGATTTTATGCTGTCCTGGAGAGCTTGCAGAGCACTGGGGAAAGGCAGGCAGAGAATTCCCTGCTAGCACCTTCTCTGTGCCTGGGAAGCAGAAGTGTTCACATTGCTTCGCAGAATCGCTTTTGTGCAGAAAACAGTAACACTTGTTCAGAACAAAAGAAAGCACAGAGCCCCAGATTTTATGTTGTCCTCTAGAGCTTGCAGAGCACTGGGGAAAGGCAGGCAGAGAATTCCCTGCTAGCACCTTCTCTGTGCCTGGGAAGCAGAAGTGTTCACATTGCTTCGCAGAATCGCTTTTGTGCAGAAAACAGTAACTCTTGTTAGGAACGAAAGAAAACACAGAGCCCCAGACTTTATGTTGTCCTGGAGAGCTTGCAGAGCACTGGGGAAAGGCAGGCAGAGAATTCCCTGCTAGCACCTCCTCTGTGCCTGGGAAGCAGAAGTGTTCACATTGCTTCGCAGAATCACTTTTGTGCAGAAAACAGTAACACTTGTTCAGAACGAAAGAAAGCACAGAGCCCCAGATTTTATGCTGTCCTGGAGAGCTTGCAGAGCACTGGGGAAAGGCAGGCAGAGAATTCCCTGCTAGCACCTTCTCTGTGCCTGGGAAGCAGAAGTGTTCACATTGCTTCGCAGAATCGCTTTTGTGCAGAAAACAGTAACACTTGTTCAGAACGAAAGAAAGCACAGAGCCCCAGATTTTATGCTGTCCTGGAGAGCTTGCAGAGCACTGGGGAAAGGCAGGCAGAGAATTCCCTGCTAGCACCTTCTCTGTGCCTGTTCACATTGCTTCGCAGAATCGCTTTTGTGCAGAAAACACTAACATTTGTTCAGAACAAAAGAAAGCAAAGAGTCCCAGATTTTATGCTGTACTGGAGAGCTTGCAGAGCACTGGGGAAAGGCAGGCAGAGAATTCCCTGCTAGCACCTTCTCTGTGCCTGGGAAGCAGAAGTGTTCACATTGCTTCGCAGAATCACTTTTGTGCAGAAAACAGTAACACTTGTTAGGAACGAAAGAAAGCACAGAGCCCCAGATTTTATGCTGTCCTGGAGAGCTTGCAGAGCACTGGGGAAAGGCAGGCAGAGAATTCCCTGCTAGCACCTTCTCTGTGCCTGGGAAGCAGAAGTGTTCACATTGCTTCGCAGAATCGCTTTTGTGCAGAAAACAGTAACACTTGTTCAGAACGAAAGAAAGCACAGAGCCCCAGATTTTATGCTGTCCTGGAGAGCTTGCAGAGCACTGGGGAAAGGCAGGCAGAGAATTCCCTGCTAGCACCTTCTCTGTGCCTGTTCACATTGCTTCGCAGAATCGCTTTTGTGCAGAAAACACTAACATTTGTTCAGAACAAAAGAAAGCAAAGAGTCCCAGATTTTATGCTGTACTGGAGAGCTTGCAGAGCACTGGGGAAAGGCAGGCAGAGAATTCCCTGCTAGCACCTTCTCTGTGCCTGGGAAGCAAAAGTGTTCACATTGCTTCGCAGAATCGCTTTTGTGCAGAAAACACTAACACTTGTTCAGAACGAAAGAAAGCACAGAGCCCCAGATTTTATGTTGTCCTCTAGAGCTTGCAGAGCACTGGGGAAAGGCAGGCAGAGAATTCCCTGCTAGCACCTTCTCTGTGCCTGGGAAGCAGAAGTGTTCACATTGCTTCGCAGAATCGCTTTTGTGCAGAAAACAGTAACACTTGTTCAGAACAAAAGAAAGCACAGAGCCCCAGATTTTATGCTGTCCTGGAGAGCTTGCAGAGCACTGGGGAAAGGCAGGCAGAGAATTCCCTGCTAGCACCTTCTCTGTGCCTGGGAAGCAGAAGTGTTCACATTGCTTCGCAGAATCGCTTTTGTGCAGAAAACACTAACACTTGTTCAGAACGAAAGAAAGCACAGAGCCCCAGATTTTATGCTGTCCTGGAGAGCTTGCAGAGCACTGGGGAAAGGCAGGCAGAGAATTCCCTGCTAGCACCTTCTCTGTGCCTGGGAAGCAAAAGTGTTCACATTGCTTCGCAGAATCGCTTTTGTGCAGAAAACACTAACACTTGTTCAGAACGAAAGAAAGCACAGAGCCCCAGATTTTATGTTGTCCTCTAGAGCTTGCAGAGCACTGGGGAAAGGCAGGCAGAGAATTCCCTGCTAGCACCTTCTCTGTGCCTGGGAAGCAGAAGTGTTCACATTGCTTCGCAGAATCGCTTTTGTGCAGAAAACAGTAACACTTGTTCAGAACAAAAGAAAGCACAGAGCCCCAGATTTTATGCTGTCCTGGAGAGCTTGCAGAGCACTGGGGAAAGGCAGGCAGAGAATTCCCTGCTAGCACCTTCTCTGTGCCTGGGAAGCAGAAGTGTTCACATTGCTTCGCAGAATCACTTTTGTGCAGAAAACAGTAACACTTGTTCAGAACGAAAGAAAACACAGAGCCCCAGATTTTATGCTGTCCTGGAGAGCTTGCAGAGCACTGGGGAAAGGCAAGCAGAGAATTCCCTGCTAGCACCTTCTCTGTGCCTGGGAAGCAGAAGTGTTCACATCGCTTCGCAGAATCGCTTTTGTGCAGAAAACAGTAACACTTGTTCAGAACAAAAGAAAGCACAGAGCCCCAGATTTTATGCTGTCCTGGAGAGCTTGCAGAGCACTGGGGAAAGGCAGGCAGAGAATTCCCTGCTAGCACCTTCTCTGTGCCTGGGAAGCAGAAGTGTTCACATTGCTTCGCAGAATCACTTTTGTGCAGAAAACAGTAACACTTGTTCAGAACGAAAGAAAGCACAGAGCCCCAGATTTGCTGTTGTCCTGGAGAGCTTGCAGAGCACTGGGGAAAGGCAGGCAGAGAATTCCCTGCTAGCACCTTCTCTGTGCCTGGGAAGCAAAAGTGTTCACATTGCTTCGCAGAATCGCTTTTGTGCAGAAAACACTAACACTTGTTCAGAACGAAAGAAAGCACAGAGCCCCAGATTTTATGCTGTCCTGGAGAGCTTGCAGAGCACTGGGGAAAAGCAGGAAGAGAATTCCCTGCTAGCACCTTCTCTGTGCCTGGGAAGCAGAAGTGTTCACATTGCTTCGCAGAATCGCTTTTGTGCAGAAAACAGTAACACTTGTTCAGAACAAAAGAAAGCAGAGAGCCCCAGATTTTATGCTGTCCTGGAGAGCTTGCAGAGCACTGGGGAAAGGCAGGCAGAGAATTCCCTGCTAGCACCTTCTCTGTGCCTGGGAAGCAGAAGTGTTCACATTGCTTCGCAGAATCGCTTTTGTGCAGAAAACAGTAACACTTGTTCAGAACAAAAGAAAGCACAGAGCCCCAGATTTTATGTTGTCCTCTAGAGCTTGCAGAGCACTGGGGAAAGGCAGGCAGAGAATTCCCTGCTAGCACCTTCTCTGTGCCTGGGAAGCAGAAGTGTTCACATTGCTTCGCAGAATCGCTTTTGTGCAGAAAACAGTAACTCTTGTTAGGAACGAAAGAAAACACAGAGCCCCAGATTTTATGTTGTCCTGGAGAGCTTGCAGAGCACTGGGGAAAGGCAGGCAGAGAATTCCCTGCTAGCACCTTCTCTGTGCCTGGGAAGCAGAAGTGTTCACATTGCTTCGCAGAATAGCTTTTGTGCAGAAAACAGTAACTCTTGTTAGGAACGAAAGAAAACACAGAGACCCAGATTTTATGTTGTCCTGGAGAGCTTGCAGAGCACTGGGGAAAGGCAGGCAGAGAATTCCCTGCTAGCACCTCCTCTGTGCCTGGGAAGCAGAAGTGTTCACATTGCTTCGCAGAATCGCTTTTGTGCAGAAAACACTAACACTTGTTCAGAACGAAAGAAAGCACAGAGCCCCAGATTTTATGCAGTCCTGGAGAGCTTGCAGAGCACTGGGGAAAGGCAGGCAGAGAATTCCCTGCTAGCACCTTCTCTGTGCCTGGGAAGCAGAAGTGTTCACATTGCTTCGCAGAATCGCTTTTGTGCAGAAAACAGTAACACTTGTTCAGAACGAAAGAAAGCACAGAGCCCCAGATTTTATGCTGTCCTGGAGAGCTTGCAGAGCACTGGGGAAAGGCAGGCAGAGAATTCCCTGCTAGCACCTTCTCTGTGCCTGTTCACATTGCTTCGCAGAATCGCTTTTGTGCAGAAAACACTAACATTTGTTCAGAACAAAAGAAAGCACAGAGCCCCAGATTTTATGCTGTACTGGAGAGCTTGCAGAGCACTGGGGAAAGGCAGGCAGAGAATTCCCTGCTAGCACCTTCTCTGTGCCTGGGAAGCAAAAGTGTTCACATTGCTTCGCAGAATCGCTTTTGTGCAGAAAACACTAACACTTGTTCAGAACGAAAGAAAGCACAGAGCCCCAGATTTTATGTTGTCCTCTAGAGCTTGCAGAGCACTGGGGAAAGGCAGGCAGAGAATTCCCTGCTAGCACCTTCTCTGTGCCTGGGAAGCAGAAGTGTTCACATTGCTTCGCAGAATCGCTTTTGTGCAGAAAACAGTAACACTTGTTCAGAACAAAAGAAAGCACAGAGCCCCACATTTGATGCTGTCCTGGAGAGCTTGCAGAGCACTGGGGAAAGGCAGGCAGAGAATTCCCTGCTAGCACCTTCTCTGTGCCTGGGAAGCAGAAGTGTTCACATTGCTTCGCAGAATCGCTTTTGTGCAGAAAACAGTAACACTTGTTCAGAACGAAAGAAAGCACAGAGCCCCAGATTTTATGCTGTCCTGGAGAGCTTGCAGAGCACTGGGGAAAGGCAGGCAGAGAATTCCCTGCTAGCACCTTCTCTGTGCCTGTTCACATTGCTTCGCAGAATCGCTTTTGTGCAGAAAACAGTAACACTTGTTCAGAACAAAAGAAAGCACAGAGCCGCAGATTTTATGCTGTACTGGAGAGCTTGCAGAGCACTGGGGAAAGGCAGGCAGAGAATTCCCTGCTAGCACCTTCTCTGTGCCTGGGAAGCAAAAGTGTTCACATTGCTTCGCAGAATTGCTTTTGTGCAGAAAACAGTAACACTTGTTCAGAACAAAAGAAAGCACAGAGCCCCAGATTTTATGTTGTCCTCTAGAGCTTGCAGAGCACTGGGGAAAGGCAGGCAGAGAATTCCCTGCTAGCACCTTCTCTGTGCCTGGGAAGCAGAAGTGTTCACATTGCTTCGCAGAATCGCTTTTGTGCAGAAAACAGTAACTCTTGTTAGGAACGAAAGAAAACACAGAGCCCCAGATTTTATGTTGTCCTGGAGAGCTTGCAGAGCACTGGGGAAAGGCAGGCAGAGAATTCCCTGCTAGCACCTTCTCTGTGCCTGGGAAGCAGAAGTGTTCACATTGCTTCGCAGAATCGCTTTTGTGCAGAAAACAGTAACACTTGTTCAGAACGAAAGAAAGCACAGAGCCCCAGATTTTATGCTGTCCTGGAGAGCTTGCAGAGCACTGGGGAAAGGCAGGCAGAGAATTCCCTGCTAGCACCTTCTCTGTGCCTGGGAAGCAGAAGTGTTCACATTGCTTCGCAGAATCGCTTTTGTGCAGAAAACAGTAACACTTGTTCAGAACGAAAGAAAGCACAGAGCCCCAGATTTTATGCTGTCCTGGAGAGCTTGCAGAGCACTGGGGAAAGGCAGGCAGAGAATTCCCTGCTAGCACCTTCTCTGTGCCTGTTCACATTGCTTCGCAGAATCGCTTTTGTGCAGAAAACACTAACATTTGTTCAGAACAAAAGAAAGCAAAGAGTCCCAGATTTTATGCTGTACTGGAGAGCTTGCAGAGCACTGGGGAAAGGCAGGCAGAGAATTCCCTGCTAGCACCTTCTCTGTGCCTGGGAAGCAAAAGTGTTCACATTGCTTCGCATAATCGCTTTTGTGCAGAAAACACTAACACTTGTTCAGAACGAAAGAAAGCACAGAGCCCCAGATTTTATGTTGTCCTCTAGAGCTTGCAGAGCACTGGGGAAAGGCAGGCAGAGAATTCCCTGCTAGCACCTTCTCTGTGCCTGGGAAGCAGAAGTGTTCACATTGCTTCGCAGAATCGCTTTTGTGCAGAAAACAGTAACACTTGTTCAGAACAAAAGAAAGCACAGAGCCCCACATTTGATGCTGTCCTGGAGAGCTTGCAGAGCACTGGGGAAAGGCAGGCAGAGAATTCCCTGCTAGCACCTTCTCTGTGCCTGGGAAGCAGAAGTGTTCACATTGCTTCGCAGAATCGCTTTTGTGCAGAAAACAGTAACACTTGTTCAGAACGAAAGAAAGCACAGAGCCCCAGATTTTATGCTGTCCTGGAGAGCTTGCAGAGCACTGGGGAAAGGCAGGCAGAGAATTCCCTGCTAGCACCTTCTCTGTGCCTGTTCACATTGCTTCGCAGAATCGCTTTTGTGCAGAAAACACTAACATTTGTTCAGAACAAAAGAAAGCAAAGAGTCCCAGATTTTATGCTGTACTGGAGAGCTTGCAGAGCACTGGGGAAAGGCAGGCAGAGAATTCCCTGCTAGCACCTTCTCTGTGCCTGGGAAGCAAAAGTGTTCACATTGCTTCGCAGAATCGCTTTTGTGCAGAAAACACTAACACTTGTTCAGAACGAAAGAAAGCACAGAGCCCCAGATTTTATGTTGTCCTCTAGAGCTTGCAGAGCACTGGGGAAAGGCAGGCAGAGAATTCCCTGCTAGCACCTTCTCTGTGCCTGGGAAGCAGAAGTGTTCACATTGCTTCGCAGAATCGCTTTTGTGCAGAAAACAGTAACACTTGTTCAGAACAAAAGAAAGCACAGAGCCCCACATTTGATGCTGTCCTGGAGAGCTTGCAGAGCACTGGGGAAAGGCAGGCAGAGAATTCCCTGCTAGCACCTTCTCTGTGCCTGGGAAGCAGAAGTGTTCACATTGCTTCGCAGAATCGCTTTTGTGCAGAAAACAGTAACACTTGTTCAGAACGAAAGAAAGCACAGAGCCCCAGATTTTATGCTGTCCTGGAGAGCTTGCAGAGCACTGGGGAAAGGCAGGCAGAGAATTCCCTGCTAGCACCTTCTCTGTGCCTGTTCACATTGCTTCGCAGAATCGCTTTTGTGCAGAAAACAGTAACACTTGTTCAGAACAAAAGAAAGCACAGAGCCCCAGATTTTATGCTGTACTGGAGAGCTTGCAGAGCACTGGGGAAAGGCAGGCAGAGAATTCCCTGCTAGCACCTTCTCTGTGCCTGGGAAGCAGAAGTGTTCACATTGCTTCGCAGAATCACTTTTGTGCAGAAAACAGTAACACTTTTTCAGAACAAAAGAAAGCAAAGAGTCCCAGATTTTATGTTGTCCTGGAGAGCTTGCAGAGCACTGGGGAAAGGCAGGCAGAGAATTCCCTGCTAGCACCTTCTCTGTGCCTGGGAAGCATAAGTGTTCACATTGCTTCGCAGAATCGCTTTTGTGCAGAAAACAGTAACACTTTTTCAGAACAAAAGAAAGCACAGAGCCCCAGATTTTATGTTGTCCTGGAGAGCTTGCAGAGCACTGGGGAAAGGCAGGCAGAGAATTCCCTGCTAGCACCTTCTCTGTGCCTGGGAAGCAAAAGTGTTCACATTGCTTCGCAGAATTGCTTTTGTGCAGAAAACAGTAACACTTGTTCAGAACAAAAGAAAGCACAGAGCCCCAGATTTTATGTTGTCCTCTAGAGCTTGCAGAGCACTGGGGAAAGGCAGGCAGAGAATTCCCTGCTAGCACCTTCTCTGTGCCTGGGAAGCAGAAGTGTTCACATTGCTTCGCAGAATCGCTTTTGTGCAGAAAACAGTAACTCTTGTTAGGAACGAAAGAAAACACAGAGCCCCAGATTTTATGTTGTCCTGGAGAGCTTGCAGAGCACTGGGGAAAGGCAGGCAGAGAATTCCCTGCTAGCACCTTCTCTGTGCCTGGGAAGCAGAAGTGTTCACATTGCTTCGCAGAATCGCTTTTGTGCAGAAAACAGTAACACTTGTTCAGAACGAAAGAAAGCACAGAGCCCCAGATTTTATGCTGTCCTGGAGAGCTTGCAGAGCACTGGGGAAAGGCAGGCAGAGAATTCCCTGCTAGCACCTTCTCTGTGCCTGGGAAGCAGAAGTGTTCACATTGCTTCGCAGAATCGCTTTTGTGCAGAAAACAGTAACACTTGTTCAGAACGAAAGAAAGCACAGAGCCCCAGATTTTATGCTGTCCTGGAGAGCTTGCAGAGCACTGGGGAAAGGCAGGCAGAGAATTCCCTGCTAGCACCTTCTCTGTGCCTGTTCACATTGCTTCGCAGAATCGCTTTTGTGCAGAAAACACTAACATTTGTTCAGAACAAAAGAAAGCAAAGAGTCCCAGATTTTATGCTGTACTGGAGAGCTTGCAGAGCACTGGGGAAAGGCAGGCAGAGAATTCCCTGCTAGCACCTTCTCTGTGCCTGGGAAGCAAAAGTGTTCACATTGCTTCGCATAATCGCTTTTGTGCAGAAAACACTAACACTTGTTCAGAACGAAAGAAAGCACAGAGCCCCAGATTTTATGTTGTCCTCTAGAGCTTGCAGAGCACTGGGGAAAGGCAGGCAGAGAATTCCCTGCTAGCACCTTCTCTGTGCCTGGGAAGCAGAAGTGTTCACATTGCTTCGCAGAATCGCTTTTGTGCAGAAAACAGTAACACTTGTTCAGAACAAAAGAAAGCACAGAGCCCCACATTTGATGCTGTCCTGGAGAGCTTGCAGAGCACTGGGGAAAGGCAGGCAGAGAATTCCCTGCTAGCACCTTCTCTGTGCCTGGGAAGCAGAAGTGTTCACATTGCTTCGCAGAATCGCTTTTGTGCAGAAAACAGTAACACTTGTTCAGAACGAAAGAAAGCACAGAGCCCCAGATTTTATGCTGTCCTGGAGAGCTTGCAGAGCACTGGGGAAAGGCAGGCAGAGAATTCCCTGCTAGCACCTTCTCTGTGCCTGTTCACATTGCTTCGCAGAATCGCTTTTGTGCAGAAAACACTAACATTTGTTCAGAACAAAAGAAAGCAAAGAGTCCCAGATTTTATGCTGTACTGGAGAGCTTGCAGAGCACTGGGGAAAGGCAGGCAGAGAATTCCCTGCTAGCACCTTCTCTGTGCCTGGGAAGCAAAAGTGTTCACATTGCTTCGCAGAATCGCTTTTGTGCAGAAAACACTAACACTTGTTCAGAACGAAAGAAAGCACAGAGCCCCAGATTTTATGTTGTCCTCTAGAGCTTGCAGAGCACTGGGGAAAGGCAGGCAGAGAATTCCCTGCTAGCACCTTCTCTGTGCCTGGGAAGCAGAAGTGTTCACATTGCTTCGCAGAATCGCTTTTGTGCAGAAAACAGTAACACTTGTTCAGAACAAAAGAAAGCACAGAGCCCCACATTTGATGCTGTCCTGGAGAGCTTGCAGAGCACTGGGGAAAGGCAGGCAGAGAATTCCCTGCTAGCACCTTCTCTGTGCCTGGGAAGCAGAAGTGTTCACATTGCTTCGCAGAATCGCTTTTGTGCAGAAAACAGTAACACTTGTTCAGAACGAAAGAAAGCACAGAGCCCCAGATTTTATGCTGTCCTGGAGAGCTTGCAGAGCACTGGGGAAAGGCAGGCAGAGAATTCCCTGCTAGCACCTTCTCTGTGCCTGTTCACATTGCTTCGCAGAATCGCTTTTGTGCAGAAAACAGTAACACTTGTTCAGAACAAAAGAAAGCACAGAGCCCCAGATTTTATGCTGTACTGGAGAGCTTGCAGAGCACTGGGGAAAGGCAGGCAGAGAATTCCCTGCTAGCACCTTCTCTGTGCCTGGGAAGCAGAAGTGTTCACATTGCTTCGCAGAATCACTTTTGTGCAGAAAACAGTAACACTTTTTCAGAACAAAAGAAAGCACAGAGCCCCAGATTTTATGTTGTCCTGGAGAGCTTGCAGAGCACTGGGGAAAGGCAGGCAGAGAATTCCCTGCTAGCACCTTCTCTGTGCCTGGGAAGCAAAAGTGTTCACATTGCTTCGCAGAATTGCTTTTGTGCAGAAAACAGTAACACTTGTTCAGAACAAAAGAAAGCACAGAGCCCCAGATTTTATGTTGTCCTCTAGAGCTTGCAGAGCACTGGGGAAAGGCAGGCAGAGAATTCCCTGCTAGCACCTTCTCTGTGCCTGGGAAGCAGAAGTGTTCACATTGCTTCGCAGAATCGCTTTTGTGCAGAAAACAGTAACTCTTGTTAGGAACGAAAGAAAACACAGAGCCCCAGATTTTATGTTGTCCTGGAGAGCTTGCAGAGCACTGGGGAAAGGCAGGCAGAGAATTCCCTGCTAGCACCTTCTCTGTGCCTGGGAAGCAGAAGTGTTCACATTGCTTCGCAGAATCGCTTTTGTGCAGAAAACAGTAACACTTGTTCAGAACGAAAGAAAGCACAGAGCCCCAGATTTTATGCTGTCCTGGAGAGCTTGCAGAGCACTGGGGAAAGGCAGGCAGAGAATTCCCTGCTAGCACCTTCTCTGTGCCTGGGAAGCAGAAGTGTTCACATTGCTTCGCAGAATCGCTTTTGTGCAGAAAACAGTAACACTTGTTCAGAACGAAAGAAAGCACAGAGCCCCAGATTTTATGCTGTCCTGGAGAGCTTGCAGAGCACTGGGGAAAGGCAGGCAGAGAATTCCCTGCTAGCACCTTCTCTGTGCCTGTTCACATTGCTTCGCAGAATCGCTTTTGTGCAGAAAACACTAACATTTGTTCAGAACAAAAGAAAGCAAAGAGTCCCAGATTTTATGTTGTCCTGGAGAGCTTGCAGAGCACTGGGGAAAGGCAGGCAGAGAATTCCCTGCTAGCACCTTCTCTGTGCCTGGGAAGCATAAGTGTTCACATTGCTTCGCAGAATCGCTTTTGTGCAGAAAACAGTAACACTTTTTCAGAACAAAAGAAAGCACAGAGCCCCAGATTTTATGTTGTCCTGGAGAGCTTGCAGAGCACTGGGGAAAGGCAGGCAGAGAATTCCCTGCTAGCACCTTCTCTGTGCCTGGGAAGCAAAAGTGTTCACATTGCTTCGCAGAATTGCTTTTGTGCAGAAAACAGTAACACTTGTTCAGAACAAAAGAAAGCACAGAGCCCCAGATTTTATGTTGTCCTCTAGAGCTTGCAGAGCACTGGGGAAAGGCAGGCAGAGAATTCCCTGCTAGCACCTTCTCTGTGCCTGGGAAGCAGAAGTGTTCACATTGCTTCGCAGAATCGCTTTTGTGCAGAAAACAGTAACTCTTGTTAGGAACGAAAGAAAACACAGAGCCCCAGATTTTATGTTGTCCTGGAGAGCTTGCAGAGCACTGGGGAAAGGCAGGCAGAGAATTCCCTGCTAGCACCTTCTCTGTGCCTGGGAAGCAGAAGTGTTCACATTGCTTCGCAGAATCGCTTTTGTGCAGAAAACAGTAACTCTTGTTAGGAACGAAAGAAAACACAGAGCCCCAGATTTTATGTTGTCCTGGAGAGCTTGCAGAGCACTGGGGAAAGGCAGGCAGAGAATTCCCTGCTAGCACCTTCTCTGTGCCTGGGAAGCAAAAGTGTTCACATTGCTTCGCAGAATCACTTTTGTGCAGAAAACAGTAACACTTGTTCAGAACGAAAGAAAGCACAGAGCCCCAGATTTGCTGTTGTCCTGGAGAGCTTGCAGAGCACTGGGGAAAGGCAGGCAGAGAATTCCCTGCTAGCACCTTCTCTGTGCCTGGGAAGCAGAAGTGTTCACATTGCTTCGCAGAATCGCTTTTGTGCAGAAAACAGTAACACTTGTTCAGAACAAAAGAAAGCACAGAGCCCCAGATTTTATGCTGTCCTGGAGAGCTTGCAGAGCACTGGGGAAAGGCAGGCAGAGAATTCCCTGCTAGCACCTTCTCTGTGCCTGGGAAGCAGAAGTGTTCACATTGCTTCGCAGAATCGCTTTTGTGCAGAAAACACTAACATTTGTTCAGAACAAAAGAAAGCAAAGAGTCCCAGATTTTATGCTGTACTGGAGAGCTTGCAGAGCACTGGGGAAAGGCAGGCAGAGAATTCCCTGCTAGCACCTTCTCTGTGCCTGGGAAGCAAAAGTGTTCACATTGCTTCGCAGAATCGCTTTTGTGCAGAAAACACTAACACTTGTTCAGAACGAAAGAAAGCACAGAGCCCCAGATTTTATGTTGTCCTCTAGAGCTTGCAGAGCACTGGGGAAAGGCAGGCAGAGAATTCCCTGCTAGCACCTTCTCTGTGCCTGTTCACATTGCTTCGCAGAATCGCTTTTGTGCAGAAAACACTAACACTTGTTCAGAACAAAAGAAAGCAAAGAGTCCCAGATTTTATGCTGTACTGGAGAGCTTGCAGAGCACTGGGGAAAGGCAGGCAGAGAATTCCCTGCTAGCACCTTCTCTGTGCCTGGGAAGCAGAAGTGTTCACATTGCTTCGCAGAATCACTTTTGTGCAGAAAACAGTAACTCTTGTTAGGAACGAAAGAAAACACAGAGCCCCAGATTTTATGTTGTCCTGGAGAGCTTGCAGAGCACTGGGGAAAGGCAGGCAGAGAATTCCCTGCTAGCACCTTCTCTGTGCCTGGGAAGCAGAAGTGTTCACATTGCTTCGCAGAATAGCTTTTGTGCAGAAAACAGTAACTCTTGTTAGGAACGAAAGAAAACACAGAGCCCCAGATTTTATGTTGTCCTGGAGAGCTTGCAGAGCACTGGGGAAAGGCAGGCAGAGAATTCCCTGCTAGCACCTTCTCTGTGCCTGGGAAGCAGAAGTGTTCACATTGCTTCGCAGAATCACTTTTGTGCAGAAAACAGTAACACTTGTTCAGAACGAAAGAAAGCACAGAGCCCCAGATTTTATGCTGTCCTGGAGAGCTTGCAGAGCACTGGGGAAAGGCAGGCAGAGAATTCCCTGCTAGCACCTTCTCTGTGCCTGTTCACATTGCTTCGCAGAATCGCTTTTGTGCAGAAAACACTAACATTTGTTCAGAACAAAAGAAAGCAAAGAGTCCCAGATTTTATGCTGTACTGGAGAGCTTGCAGAGCACTGGGGAAAGGCAGGCAGAGAATTCCCTGCTAGCACCTTCTCTGTGCCTGGGAAGCAAAAGTGTTCACATTGCTTTGCAGAATCGCTTTTGTGCAGAAAACACTAACACTTGTTCAGAACGAAAGAAAGCACAGAGCCCCAGATTTTATGTTGTCCTCTAGAGCTTGCAGAGCACTGGGGAAAGGCAGGCAGAGAATTCCCTGCTAGCACCTTCTCTGTGCCTGGGAAGCAGAAGTGTTCACATTGCTTCGCAGAATCGCTTTTGTGCAGAAAACAGTAACACTTGTTCAGAACAAAAGAAAGCACAGAGCCCCACATTTGATGCTGTCCTGGAGAGCTTGCAGAGCACTGGGGAAAGGCAGGCAGAGAATTCCCTGCTAGCACCTTCTCTGTGCCTGGGAAGCAGAAGTGTTCACATTGCTTCGCAGAATCGCTTTTGTGCAGAAAACAGTAACACTTGTTCAGAACAAAAGAAAGCACAGAGCCCCAGATTTTATGCTGTCCTGGAGAGCTTGCAGAGCACTGGGGAAAGGCAGGCAGAGAATTCCCTGCTAGCACCTTCTCTGTGCCTGGGAAGCAGAAGTGTTCACATTGCTTCGCAGAATCGCTTTTGTGCAGAAAACACTAACACTTGTTCAGAACGAAAGAAAGCACAGAGCCCCAGATTTTATGCTGTCCTGGAGAGCTTGCAGAGCACTGGGGAAAGGCAGGCAGAGAATTCCCTGCTAGCACCTTCTCTGTGCCTGGGAAGCAAAAGTGTTCACATTGCTTCGCAGAATCGCTTTTGTGCAGAAAACACTAACACTTGTTCAGAACGAAAGAAAGCACAGAGCCCCAGATTTTATGTTGTCCTCTAGAGCTTGCAGAGCACTGGGGAAAGGCAGGCAGAGAATTCCCTGCTAGCACCTTCTCTGTGCCTGGGAAGCAGAAGTGTTCACATTGCTTCGCAGAATCGCTTTTGTGCAGAAAACAGTAACACTTGTTCAGAACAAAAGAAAGCACAGAGCCCCAGATTTTATGTTGTCCTCTAGAGCTTGCAGAGCACTGGGGAAAGGCAGGCAGAGAATTCCCTGCTAGCACCTTCTCTGTGCCTGGGAAGCAAAAGTGTTCACATTGCTTCGCAGAATCGCTTTTGTGCAGAAAACACTAACACTTGTTCAGAACAAAAGAAAGCAGAGAGCCCCAGATTTTATGCTGTCCTGGAGAGCTTGCAGAGCACTGGGGAAAGGCAGGCAGAGAATTCCCTGCTAGCACCTTCTCTGTGCCTGGGAAGCAGAAGTGTTCACATTGCTTCGCAGAATCGCTTTTGTGCAGAAAACAGTAACACTTGTTCAGAACAAAAGAAAGCACAGAGCCCCAGATTTTATGTTGTCCTCTAGAGCTTGCAGAGCACTGGGGAAAGGCAGGCAGAGAATTCCCTGCTAGCACCTTCTCTGTGCCTGGGAAGCAGAAGTGTTCACATTGCTTCGCAGAATCGCTTTTGTGCAGAAAACAGTAACTCTTGTTAGGAACGAAAGAAAACACAGAGCCCCAGATTTTATGTTGTCCTGGAGAGCTTGCAGAGCACTGGGGAAAGGCAGGCAGAGAATTCCCTGCTAGCACCTCCTCTGTGCCTGGGAAGCAGAAGTGTTCACATTGCTTCGCAGAATCGCTTTTGTGCAGAAAACACTAACACTTGTTCAGAACGAAAGAAAGCACAGAGCCCCAGATTTTATGCAGTCCTGGAGAGCTTGCAGAGCACTGGGGAAAGGCAGGCAGAGAATTCCCTGCTAGCACCTTCTCTGTGCCTGGGAAGCAGAAGTGTTCACATTGCTTCGCAGAATCACTTTTGTGCAGAAAACAGTAACACTTGTTCAGAACGAAAGAAAGCACAGAGCCCCAGATTTTATGCTGTCCTGGAGAGCTTGCAGAGCACTGGGGAAAGGCAGGCAGAGAATTCCCTGCTAGCACCTTCTCTGTGCCTGGGAAGCAGAAGTGTTCACATTGCTTCGCAGAATCGCTTTTGTGCAGAAAACAGTAACACTTGTTCAGAACGAAAGAAAGCACAGAGCCCCAGATTTTATGCTGTCCTGGAGAGCTTGCAGAGCACTGGGGAAAGGCAGGCAGAGAATTCCCTGCTAGCACCTTCTCTGTGCCTGTTCACATTGCTTCGCAGAATCGCTTTTGTGCAGAAAACACTAACATTTGTTCAGAACAAAAGAAAGCAAAGAGTCCCAGATTTTATGCTGTACTGGAGAGCTTGCAGAGCACTGGGGAAAGGCAGGCAGAGAATTCCCTGCTAGCACCTTCTCTGTGCCTGGGAAGCAAAAGTGTTCACATTGCTTCGCAGAATCGCTTTTGTGCAGAAAACACTAACACTTGTTCAGAACGAAAGAAAGCACAGAGCCCCAGATTTTATGTTGTCCTCTAGAGCTTGCAGAGCACTGGGGAAAGGCAGGCAGAGAATTCCCTGCTAGCACCTTCTCTGTGCCTGGGAAGCAGAAGTGTTCACATTGCTTCGCAGAATCGCTTTTGTGCAGAAAACAGTAACACTTGTTCAGAACAAAAGAAAGCACAGAGCCCCACATTTGATGCTGTCCTGGAGAGCTTGCAGAGCACTGGGGAAAGGCAGGCAGAGAATTCCCTGCTAGCACCTTCTCTGTGCCTGGGAAGCAGAAGTGTTCACATTGCTTCGCAGAATCGCTTTTGTGCAGAAAACAGTAACACTTGTTCAGAACAAAAGAAAGCACAGAGCCGCAGATTTTATGCTGTACTGGAGAGCTTGCAGAGCACTGGGGAAAGGCAGGCAGAGAATTCCCTGCTAGCACCTTCTCTGTGCCTGGGAAGCATAAGTGTTCACATTGCTTCGCAGAATCGCTTTTGTGCAGAAAACAGTAACACTTTTTCAGAACAAAAGAAAGCACAGAGCCCCAGATTTTATGTTGTCCTGGAGAGCTTGCAGAGCACTGGGGAAAGGCAGGCAGAGAATTCCCTGCTAGCACCTTCTCTGTGCCTGGGAAGCAAAAGTGTTCACATTGCTTCGCAGAATTGCTTTTGTGCAGAAAACAGTAACACTTGTTCAGAACAAAAGAAAGCACAGAGCCCCAGATTTTATGTTGTCCTCTAGAGCTTGCAGAGCACTGGGGAAAGGCAGGCAGAGAATTCCCTGCTAGCACCTTCTCTGTGCCTGGGAAGCAGAAGTGTTCACATTGCTTCGCAGAATCGCTTTTGTGCAGAAAACAGTAACTCTTGTTAGGAACGAAAGAAAACACAGAGCCCCAGATTTTATGTTGTCCTGGAGAGCTTGCAGAGCACTGGGGAAAGGCAGGCAGAGAATTCCCTGCTAGCACCTTCTCTGTGCCTGGGAAGCAAAAGTGTTCACATTGCTTCGCAGAATCACTTTTGTGCAGAAAACAGTAACACTTGTTCAGAACGAAAGAAAGCACAGAGCCCCAGATTTGCTGTTGTCCTGGAGAGCTTGCAGAGCACTGGGGAAAGGCAGGCAGAGAATTCCCTGCTAGCACCTTCTCTGTGCCTGGGAAGCAGAAGTGTTCACATTGCTTCGCAGAATCACTTTTGTGCAGAAAACAGTAACACTTGTTCAGAACAAAAGAAAGCACAGAGCCCCAGATTTTATGCTGTCCTGGAGAGCTTGCAGAGCACTGGGGAAAGGCAGGCAGAGAATTCCCTGCTAGCACCTTCTCTGTGCCTGGGAAGCAGAAGTGTTCACATTGCTTCGCAGAATCGCTTTTGTGCAGAAAACAGTAACACTTGTTCAGAACAAAAGAAAGCACAGAGCCCCAGATTTTATGTTGTCCTCTAGAGCTTGCAGAGCACTGGGGAAAGGCAGGCAGAGAATTCCCTGCTAGCACCTTCTCTGTGCCTGGGAAGCAAAAGTGTTCACATTGCTTCGCAGAATCGCTTTTGTGCAGAAAACAGTAACACTTGTTCAGAACGAAAGAAAGCACAGAGCCCCAGATTTTATGCTGTCCTGGAGAGCTTGCAGAGCACTGGGGAAAGGCAGGCAGAGAATTCCCTGCTAGCACCTTCTCTGTGCCTGGGAAGCAGAAGTGTTCACATCGCTTCGCAGAATCGCTTTTGTGCAGAAAACAGTAACACTTGTTCAGAACAAAAGAAAGCACAGAGCCCCAGATTTTATGCTGTCCTGGAGAGCTTGCAGAGCACTGGGGAAAGGCAGGCAGAGAATTCCCTGCTAGCACCTTCTCTGTGCCTGGGAAGCAGAAGTGTTCACATTGCTTCGCAGAATCACTTTTGTGCAGAAAACAGTAACACTTGTTCAGAACGAAAGAAAGCACAGAGCCCCAGATTTGCTGTTGTCCTGGAGAGCTTGCAGAGCACTGGGGAAAGGCAGGCAGAGAATTCCCTGCTAGCACCTTCTCTGTGCCTGGGAAGCAGAAGTGTTCACATTGCTTCGCAGAATCGCTTTTGTGCAGAAAACAGTAACTCTTGTTAGGAACGAAAGAAAACACAGAGCCCCAGATTTTATGTTGTCCTGGAGAGCTTGCAGAGCACTGGGGAAAGGCAGGCAGAGAATTCCCTGCTAGCACCTTCTCTGTGCCTGGGAAGCAGAAGTGTTCACATTGCTTCGCAGAATCGCTTTTGTGCAGAAAACAGTAACTCTTGTTAGGAACGAAAGAAAACACAGAGCCCCAGATTTTATGTTGTCCTGGAGAGCTTGCAGAGCACTGGGGAAAGGCAGGCAGAGAATTCCCTGCTAGCACCTTCTCTGTGCCTGGGAAGCAAAAGTGTTCACATTGCTTCGCAGAATCACTTTTGTGCAGAAAACAGTAACACTTGTTCAGAACGAAAGAAAGCACAGAGCCCCAGATTTGCTGTTGTCCTGGAGAGCTTGCAGAGCACTGGGGAAAGGCAGGCAGAGAATTCCCTGCTAGCACCTTCTCTGTGCCTGGGAAGCAGAAGTGTTCACATTGCTTCGCAGAATCGCTTTTGTGCAGAAAACAGTAACACTTGTTCAGAACAAAAGAAAGCACAGAGCCCCAGATTTTATGTTGTCCTCTAGAGCTTGCAGAGCACTGGGGAAAGGCAGGCAGAGAATTCCCTGCTAGCACCTTCTCTGTGCCTGGGAAGCAAAAGTGTTCACATTGCTTCGCAGAATCGCTTTTGTGCAGAAAACAGTAACACTTGTTCAGAACGAAAGAAAGCACAGAGCCCCAGATTTTATGCTGTCCTGGAGAGCTTGCAGAGCACTGGGGAAAGGCAGGCAGAGAATTCCCTGCTAGCACCTTCTCTGTGCCTGGGAAGCAGAAGTGTTCACATTGCTTCGCAGAATCACTTTTGTGCAGAAAACAGTAACACTTGTTCAGAACGAAAGAAAACACAGAGCCCCAGATTTTATGCTGTCCTGGAGAGCTTGCAGAGCACTGGGGAAAGGCAGGCAGAGAATTCCCTGCTAGCACCTTCTCTGTGCCTGGGAAGCAGAAGTGTTCACATCGCTTCGCAGAATCGCTTTTGTGCAGAAAACAGTAACACTTGTTCAGAACAAAAGAAAGCACAGAGCCCCAGATTTTATGCTGTCCTGGAGAGCTTGCAGAGCACTGGGGAAAGGCAGGCAGAGAATTCCCTGCTAGCACCTTCTCTGTGCCTGGGAAGCAGAAGTGTTCACATTGCTTCGCAGAATCACTTTTGTGCAGAAAACAGTAACACTTGTTCAGAACGAAAGAAAGCACAGAGCCCCAGATTTGCTGTTGTCCTGGAGAGCTTGCAGAGCACTGGGGAAAGGCAGGCAGAGAATTCCCTGCTAGCACCTTCTCTGTGCCTGGGAAGCAGAAGTGTTCACATTGCTTCGCAGAATCGCTTTTGTGCAGAAAACAGTAACACTTGTTCAGAACAAAAGAAAGCAGAGAGCCCCAGATTTTATGCTGTCCTGGAGAGCTTGCAGAGCACTGGGGAAAGGCAGGCAGAGAATTCCCTGCTAGCACCTTCTCTGTGCCTGGGAAGCAGAAGTGTTCACATTGCTTCGCAGAATCGCTTTTGTGCAGAAAACAGTAACTCTTGTTAGGAACGAAAGAAAACACAGAGCCCCAGATTTTATGTTGTCCTGGAGAGCTTGCAGAGCACTGGGGAAAGGCAGGCAGAGAATTCCCTGCTAGCACCTTCTCTGTGCCTGGGAAGCAGAAGTGTTCACATTGCTTCGCAGAATAGCTTTTGTGCAGAAAACAGTAACTCTTGTTAGGAACGAAAGAAAACACAGAGACCCAGATTTTATGTTGTCCTGGAGAGCTTGCAGAGCACTGGGGAAAGGCAGGCAGAGAATTCCCTGCTAGCACCTCCTCTGTGCCTGGGAAGCAGAAGTGTTCACATTGCTTCGCAGAATCGCTTTTGTGCAGAAAACAGTAACACTTGTTCAGAACGAAAGAAAGCACAGAGCCCCAGATTTTATGCTGTCCTGGAGAGCTTGCAGAGCACTGGGGAAAGGCAGGCAGAGAATTCCCTGCTAGCACCTTCTCTGTGCCTGTTCACATTGCTTCGCAGAATCGCTTTTGTGCAGAAAACACTAACACTTGTTCAGAACAAAAGAAAGCAAAGAGTCCCAGATTTTATGCTGTACTGGAGAGCTTGCAGAGTACTGGGGAAAGGCAGGCAGAGAATTCCCTGCTAGCACCTTCTCTGTGCCTGGGAAGCAGAAGTGTTCACATTGCTTCGCAGAATCGCTTTTGTGCAGAAAACAGTAACACTTGTTCAGAACGAAAGAAAGCACAGAGCCCCAGATTTGCTGTTGTCCTGGAGAGCTTGCAGAGCACTGGGGAAAGGCAGGCAGAGAATTCCCTGCTAGCACCTTCTCTGTGCCTGGGAAGCAAAAGTGTTCACATTGCTTGGCAGAATCGCTTTTGTGCAGAAAACAGTAACACTTGTTCAGAACATAAGAAAGCAGAGAGCCCCAGATTTTATGCTGTCCTGGAGAGCTTGCAGAGCACTGGGGAAAGGCAGGCAGAGAATTCCCTGCTAGCACCTTCTCTGTGCCTGGGAAGCAGAAGTATTCACATTGCTTCGCAGAATCGCTTTTGTGCAGAAAACAGTAACACTTGTTCAGAACATAAGAAAGCAGAGAGCCCCAGATTTTATGCTGTCCTGGAGAGCTTGCAGAGCACTGGGGAAAGGCAGGCAGAGAATTCCCTGCTAGCACCTTCTCTGTGCCTGGGAAGCAGAAGTGTTCACATTGCTTCGCAGAATCGCTTTTGTGCAGAAAACAGTAACACTTGTTCAGAACAAAAGAAAGCACAGAGCCCCAGATTTTATGTTGTCCTCTAGAGCTTGCAGAGCACTGGGGAAAGGCAGGCAGAGAATTCCCTGCTAGCACCTTCTCTGTGCCTGGGAAGCAGAAGTGTTCACATTGCTTCGCAGAATCGCTTTTGTGCAGAAAACAGTAACTCTTGTTAGGAACGAAAGAAAACACAGAGCCCCAGATTTTATGTTGTCCTGGAGAGCTTGCAGAGCACTGGGGAAAGGCAGGCAGAGAATTCCCTGCTAGCACCTCCTCTGTGCCTGGGAAGCAGAAGTGTTCACATTGCTTCGCAGAATCGCTTTTGTGCAGAAAACACTAACACTTGTTCAGAACGAAAGAAAGCACAGAGCCCCAGATTTTATGCAGTCCTGGAGAGCTTGCAGAGCACTGGGGAAAGGCAGGCAGAGAATTCCCTGCTAGCACCTTCTCTGTGCCTGGGAAGCAGAAGTGTTCACATTGCTTCGCAGAATCACTTTTGTGCAGAAAACAGTAACACTTGTTCAGAACGAAAGAAAGCACAGAGCCCCAGATTTTATGCTGTCCTGGAGAGCTTGCAGAGCACTGGGGAAAGGCAGGCAGAGAATTCCCTGCTAGCACCTTCTCTGTGCCTGGGAAGCAGAAGTGTTCACATTGCTTCGCAGAATCGCTTTTGTGCAGAAAACAGTAACACTTGTTCAGAACGAAAGAAAGCACAGAGCCCCAGATTTTATGCTGTCCTGGAGAGCTTGCAGAGCACTGGGGAAAGGCAGGCAGAGAATTCCCTGCTAGCACCTTCTCTGTGCCTGTTCACATTGCTTCGCAGAATCGCTTTTGTGCAGAAAACACTAACATTTGTTCAGAACAAAAGAAAGCAAAGAGTCCCAGATTTTATGCTGTACTGGAGAGCTTGCAGAGCACTGGGGAAAGGCAGGCAGAGAATTCCCTGCTAGCACCTTCTCTGTGCCTGGGAAGCAAAAGTGTTCACATTGCTTCGCAGAATCGCTTTTGTGCAGAAAACACTAACACTTGTTCAGAACGAAAGAAAGCACAGAGCCCCAGATTTTATGTTGTCCTCTAGAGCTTGCAGAGCACTGGGGAAAGGCAGGCAGAGAATTCCCTGCTAGCACCTTCTCTGTGCCTGGGAAGCAGAAGTGTTCACATTGCTTCGCAGAATCGCTTTTGTGCAGAAAACAGTAACACTTGTTCAGAACAAAAGAAAGCACAGAGCCCCACATTTGATGCTGTCCTGGAGAGCTTGCAGAGCACTGGGGAAAGGCAGGCAGAGAATTCCCTGCTAGCACCTTCTCTGTGCCTGGGAAGCAGAAGTGTTCACATTGCTTCGCAGAATCGCTTTTGTGCAGAAAACAGTAACACTTGTTCAGAACAAAAGAAAGCACAGAGCCGCAGATTTTATGCTGTACTGGAGAGCTTGCAGAGCACTGGGGAAAGGCAGGCAGAGAATTCCCTGCTAGCACCTTCTCTGTGCCTGGGAAGCATAAGTGTTCACATTGCTTCGCAGAATCGCTTTTGTGCAGAAAACAGTAACACTTTTTCAGAACAAAAGAAAGCACAGAGCCCCAGATTTTATGTTGTCCTGGAGAGCTTGCAGAGCACTGGGGAAAGGCAGGCAGAGAATTCCCTGCTAGCACCTTCTCTGTGCCTGGGAAGCAAAAGTGTTCACATTGCTTCGCAGAATTGCTTTTGTGCAGAAAACAGTAACACTTGTTCAGAACAAAAGAAAGCACAGAGCCCCAGATTTTATGTTGTCCTCTAGAGCTTGCAGAGCACTGGGGAAAGGCAGGCAGAGAATTCCCTGCTAGCACCTTCTCTGTGCCTGGGAAGCAGAAGTGTTCACATTGCTTCGCAGAATCGCTTTTGTGCAGAAAACAGTAACTCTTGTTAGGAACGAAAGAAAACACAGAGCCCCAGATTTTATGTTGTCCTGGAGAGCTTGCAGAGCACTGGGGAAAGGCAGGCAGAGAATTCCCTGCTAGCACCTTCTCTGTGCCTGGGAAGCAAAAGTGTTCACATTGCTTCGCAGAATCACTTTTGTGCAGAAAACAGTAACACTTGTTCAGAACGAAAGAAAGCACAGAGCCCCAGATTTGCTGTTGTCCTGGAGAGCTTGCAGAGCACTGGGGAAAGGCAGGCAGAGAATTCCCTGCTAGCACCTTCTCTGTGCCTGGGAAGCAGAAGTGTTCACATTGCTTCGCAGAATCGCTTTTGTGCAGAAAACAGTAACACTTGTTCAGAACAAAAGAAAGCACAGAGCCCCAGATTTTATGCTGTCCTGGAGAGCTTGCAGAGCACTGGGGAAAGGCAGGCAGAGAATTCCCTGCTAGCACCTTCTCTGTGCCTGGGAAGCAGAAGTGTTCACATTGCTTCGCAGAATCGCTTTTGTGCAGAAAACAGTAACACTTGTTCAGAACAAAAGAAAGCACAGAGCCCCAGATTTTATGTTGTCCTCTAGAGCTTGCAGAGCACTGGGGAAAGGCAGGCAGAGAATTCCCTGCTAGCACCTTCTCTGTGCCTGGGAAGCAAAAGTGTTCACATTGCTTCGCAGAATCGCTTTTGTGCAGAAAACAGTAACACTTGTTCAGAACGAAAGAAAGCACAGAGCCCCAGATTTTATGCTGTCCTGGAGAGCTTGCAGAGCACTGGGGAAAGGCAGGCAGAGAATTCCCTGCTAGCACCTTCTCTGTGCCTGGGAAGCAGAAGTGTTCACATCGCTTCGCAGAATCGCTTTTGTGCAGAAAACAGTAACACTTGTTCAGAACAAAAGAAAGCACAGAGCCCCAGATTTTATGCTGTCCTGGAGAGCTTGCAGAGCACTGGGGAAAGGCAGGCAGAGAATTCCCTGCTAGCACCTTCTCTGTGCCTGGGAAGCAGAAGTGTTCACATTGCTTCGCAGAATCACTTTTGTGCAGAAAACAGTAACACTTGTTCAGAACGAAAGAAAGCACAGAGCCCCAGATTTGCTGTTGTCCTGGAGAGCTTGCAGAGCACTGGGGAAAGGCAGGCAGAGAATTCCCTGCTAGCACCTTCTCTGTGCCTGGGAAGCAGAAGTGTTCACATTGCTTCGCAGAATCGCTTTTGTGCAGAAAACAGTAACTCTTGTTAGGAACGAAAGAAAACACAGAGCCCCAGATTTTATGTTGTCCTGGAGAGCTTGCAGAGCACTGGGGAAAGGCAGGCAGAGAATTCCCTGCTAGCACCTTCTCTGTGCCTGGGAAGCAGAAGTGTTCACATTGCTTCGCAGAATCGCTTTTGTGCAGAAAACAGTAACTCTTGTTAGGAACGAAAGAAAACACAGAGCCCCAGATTTTATGTTGTCCTGGAGAGCTTGCAGAGCACTGGGGAAAGGCAGGCAGAGAATTCCCTGCTAGCACCTTCTCTGTGCCTGGGAAGCAAAAGTGTTCACATTGCTTCGCAGAATCACTTTTGTGCAGAAAACAGTAACACTTGTTCAGAACGAAAGAAAGCACAGAGCCCCAGATTTGCTGTTGTCCTGGAGAGCTTGCAGAGCACTGGGGAAAGGCAGGCAGAGAATTCCCTGCTAGCACCTTCTCTGTGCCTGGGAAGCAGAAGTGTTCACATTGCTTCGCAGAATCGCTTTTGTGCAGAAAACAGTAACACTTGTTCAGAACAAAAGAAAGCACAGAGCCCCAGATTTTATGTTGTCCTCTAGAGCTTGCAGAGCACTGGGGAAAGGCAGGCAGAGAATTCCCTGCTAGCACCTTCTCTGTGCCTGGGAAGCAAAAGTGTTCACATTGCTTCGCAGAATCGCTTTTGTGCAGAAAACAGTAACACTTGTTCAGAACGAAAGAAAGCACAGAGCCCCAGATTTTATGCTGTCCTGGAGAGCTTGCAGAGCACTGGGGAAAGGCAGGCAGAGAATTCCCTGCTAGCACCTTCTCTGTGCCTGGGAAGCAGAAGTGTTCACATTGCTTCGCAGAATCACTTTTGTGCAGAAAACAGTAACACTTGTTCAGAACGAAAGAAAACACAGAGCCCCAGATTTTATGCTGTCCTGGAGAGCTTGCAGAGCACTGGGGAAAGGCAGGCAGAGAATTCCCTGCTAGCACCTTCTCTGTGCCTGGGAAGCAGAAGTGTTCACATCGCTTCGCAGAATCGCTTTTGTGCAGAAAACAGTAACACTTGTTCAGAACAAAAGAAAGCACAGAGCCCCAGATTTTATGCTGTCCTGGAGAGCTTGCAGAGCACTGGGGAAAGGCAGGCAGAGAATTCCCTGCTAGCACCTTCTCTGTGCCTGGGAAGCAGAAGTGTTCACATTGCTTCGCAGAATCACTTTTGTGCAGAAAACAGTAACACTTGTTCAGAACGAAAGAAAGCACAGAGCCCCAGATTTGCTGTTGTCCTGGAGAGCTTGCAGAGCACTGGGGAAAGGCAGGCAGAGAATTCCCTGCTAGCACCTTCTCTGTGCCTGGGAAGCAGAAGTGTTCACATTGCTTCGCAGAATCGCTTTTGTGCAGAAAACAGTAACACTTGTTCAGAACAAAAGAAAGCAGAGAGCCCCAGATTTTATGCTGTCCTGGAGAGCTTGCAGAGCACTGGGGAAAGGCAGGCAGAGAATTCCCTGCTAGCACCTTCTCTGTGCCTGGGAAGCAGAAGTGTTCACATTGCTTCGCAGAATCGCTTTTGTGCAGAAAACAGTAACTCTTGTTAGGAACGAAAGAAAACACAGAGCCCCAGATTTTATGTTGTCCTGGAGAGCTTGCAGAGCACTGGGGAAAGGCAGGCAGAGAATTCCCTGCTAGCACCTTCTCTGTGCCTGGGAAGCAGAAGTGTTCACATTGCTTCGCAGAATAGCTTTTGTGCAGAAAACAGTAACTCTTGTTAGGAACGAAAGAAAACACAGAGACCCAGATTTTATGTTGTCCTGGAGAGCTTGCAGAGCACTGGGGAAAGGCAGGCAGAGAATTCCCTGCTAGCACCTCCTCTGTGCCTGGGAAGCAGAAGTGTTCACATTGCTTCGCAGAATCGCTTTTGTGCAGAAAACAGTAACACTTGTTCAGAACGAAAGAAAGCACAGAGCCCCAGATTTTATGCTGTCCTGGAGAGCTTGCAGAGCACTGGGGAAAGGCAGGCAGAGAATTCCCTGCTAGCACCTTCTCTGTGCCTGTTCACATTGCTTCGCAGAATCGCTTTTGTGCAGAAAACACTAACACTTGTTCAGAACAAAAGAAAGCAAAGAGTCCCAGATTTTATGCTGTACTGGAGAGCTTGCAGAGCACTGGGGAAAGGCAGGCAGAGAATTCCCTGCTAGCACCTTCTCTGTGCCTGGGAAGCAGAAGTGTTCACATTGCTTCGCAGAATCGCTTTTGTGCAGAAAACAGTAACACTTGTTCAGAACGAAAGAAAGCACAGAGCCCCAGATTTGCTGTTGTCCTGGAGAGCTTGCAGAGCACTGGGGAAAGGCAGGCAGAGAATTCCCTGCTAGCACCTTCTCTGTGCCTGGGAAGCAGAAGTATTCACATTGCTTCGCAGAATCGCTTTTGTGCAGAAAACAGTAACACTTGTTCAGAACATAAGAAAGCAGAGAGCCCCAGATTTTATGCTGTCCTGGAGAGCTTGCAGAGCACTGGGGAAAGGCAGGCAGAGAATTCCCTGCTAGCACCTTCTCTGTGCCTGGGAAGCAGAAGTATTCACATTGCTTCGCAGAATCGCTTTTGTGCAGAAAACAGTAACACTTGTTCAGAACATAAGAAAGCAGAGAGCCCCAGATTTTATGCTGTCCTGGAGAGCTTGCAGAGCACTGGGGAAAGGCAGGCAGAGAATTCCCTGCTAGCACCTTCTCTGTGCCTGGGAAGCAGAAGTGTTCACATTGCTTCGCAGAATCGCTTTTGTGCAGAAAACAGTAACACTTGTTCAGAACAAAAGAAAGCACAGAGCCCCAGATTTTATGTTGTCCTCTAGAGCTTGCAGAGCACTGGGGAAAGGCAGGCAGAGAATTCCCTGCTAGCACCTTCTCTGTGCCTGGGAAGCAGAAGTGTTCACATTGCTTCGCAGAATCACTTTTGTGCAGAAAACAGTAACACTTGTTCAGAACGAAAGAAAGCACAGAGCCCCAGATTTGCTGTTGTCCTGGAGAGCTTGCAGAGCACTGGGGAAAGGCAGGCAGAGAATTCCCTGCTAGCACCTTCTCTGTGCCTGGGAAGCAAAAGTGTTCACATTGCTTGGCAGAATCGCTTTTGTGCAGAAAACACTAACACTTGTTCAGAACGAAAGAAAGCACAGAGCCCCAGATTTTATGCTGTCCTGGAGAGCTTGCAGAGCACTGGGGAAAAGCAGGAAGAGAATTCCCTGCTAGCACCTTCTCTGTGCCTGGGAAGCAGAAGTGTTCACATTGCTTCGCAGAATCGCTTTTGTGCAGAAAACAGTAACTCTTGTTAGGAACGAAAGAAAACACAGAGCCCCAGATTTTATGCTGTCCTGGAGAGCTTGCAGAGCACTGGGGAAAGGCAGGCAGAGAATTCCCTGCTAGCACCTTCTCTGTGCCTGGGAAGCAGAAGTGTTCACATTGCTTCGCAGAATCGCTTTTGTGCAGAAAACAGTAACACTTGTTCAGAACAAAAGAAAGCACAGAGCCCCAGATTTTATGTTGTCCTCTAGAGCTTGCAGAGCACTGGGGAAAGGCAGGCAGAGAATTCCCTGCTAGCACCTTCTCTGTGCCTGGGAAGCAGAAGTGTTCACATTGCTTCGCAGAATCGCTTTTGTGCAGAAAACAGTAACTCTTGTTAGGAACGAAAGAAAACACAGAGCCCCAGACTTTATGTTGTCCTGGAGAGCTTGCAGAGCACTGGGGAAAGGCAGGCAGAGAATTCCCTGCTAGCACCTCCTCTGTGCCTGGGAAGCAGAAGTGTTCACATTGCTTCGCAGAATCACTTTTGTGCAGAAAACAGTAACACTTGTTCAGAACGAAAGAAAGCACAGAGCCCCAGATTTTATGCTGTCCTGGAGAGCTTGCAGAGCACTGGGGAAAGGCAGGCAGAGAATTCCCTGCTAGCACCTTCTCTGTGCCTGGGAAGCAGAAGTGTTCACATTGCTTCGCAGAATCGCTTTTGTGCAGAAAACAGTAACACTTGTTCAGAACGAAAGAAAGCACAGAGCCCCAGATTTTATGCTGTCCTGGAGAGCTTGCAGAGCACTGGGGAAAGGCAGGCAGAGAATTCCCTGCTAGCACCTTCTCTGTGCCTGTTCACATTGCTTCGCAGAATCGCTTTTGTGCAGAAAACACTAACATTTGTTCAGAACAAAAGAAAGCAAAGAGTCCCAGATTTTATGCTGTACTGGAGAGCTTGCAGAGCACTGGGGAAAGGCAGGCAGAGAATTCCCTGCTAGCACCTTCTCTGTGCCTGGGAAGCAGAAGTGTTCACATTGCTTCGCAGAATCACTTTTGTGCAGAAAACAGTAACACTTGTTAGGAACGAAAGAAAGCACAGAGCCCCAGATTTTATGCTGTCCTGGAGAGCTTGCAGAGCACTGGGGAAAGGCAGGCAGAGAATTCCCTGCTAGCACCTTCTCTGTGCCTGGGAAGCAGAAGTGTTCACATTGCTTCGCAGAATCGCTTTTGTGCAGAAAACAGTAACACTTGTTCAGAACGAAAGAAAGCACAGAGCCCCAGATTTTATGCTGTCCTGGAGAGCTTGCAGAGCACTGGGGAAAGGCAGGCAGAGAATTCCCTGCTAGCACCTTCTCTGTGCCTGTTCACATTGCTTCGCAGAATCGCTTTTGTGCAGAAAACACTAACATTTGTTCAGAACAAAAGAAAGCAAAGAGTCCCAGATTTTATGCTGTACTGGAGAGCTTGCAGAGCACTGGGGAAAGGCAGGCAGAGAATTCCCTGCTAGCACCTTCTCTGTGCCTGGGAAGCAAAAGTGTTCACATTGCTTCGCAGAATCGCTTTTGTGCAGAAAACACTAACACTTGTTCAGAACGAAAGAAAGCACAGAGCCCCAGATTTTATGTTGTCCTCTAGAGCTTGCAGAGCACTGGGGAAAGGCAGGCAGAGAATTCCCTGCTAGCACCTTCTCTGTGCCTGGGAAGCAGAAGTGTTCACATTGCTTCGCAGAATCGCTTTTGTGCAGAAAACAGTAACACTTGTTCAGAACAAAAGAAAGCACAGAGCCCCAGATTTTATGCTGTCCTGGAGAGCTTGCAGAGCACTGGGGAAAGGCAGGCAGAGAATTCCCTGCTAGCACCTTCTCTGTGCCTGGGAAGCAGAAGTGTTCACATTGCTTCGCAGAATCGCTTTTGTGCAGAAAACACTAACACTTGTTCAGAACGAAAGAAAGCACAGAGCCCCAGATTTTATGCTGTCCTGGAGAGCTTGCAGAGCACTGGGGAAAGGCAGGCAGAGAATTCCCTGCTAGCACCTTCTCTGTGCCTGGGAAGCAAAAGTGTTCACATTGCTTCGCAGAATCGCTTTTGTGCAGAAAACACTAACACTTGTTCAGAACGAAAGAAAGCACAGAGCCGCAGATTTTATGTTGTCCTCTAGAGCTTGCAGAGCACTGGGGAAAGGCAGGCAGAGAATTCCCTGCTAGCACCTTCTCTGTGCCTGGGAAGCAGAAGTGTTCACATTGCTTCGCAGAATCGCTTTTGTGCAGAAAACAGTAACACTTGTTCAGAACAAAAGAAAGCACAGAGCCCCAGATTTTATGTTGTCCTGGAGAGCTTGCAGAGCACTGGGGAAAGGCAGGCAGAGAATTCCCTGCTAGCACCTTCTCTGTGCCTGGGAAGCAGAAGTGTTCACATTGCTTCGCAGAATCACTTTTGTGCAGAAAACAGTAACACTTGTTCAGAACGAAAGAAAACACAGAGCCCCAGATTTTATGCTGTCCTGGAGAGCTTGCAGAGCACTGGGGAAAGGCAGGCAGAGAATTCCCTGCTAGCACCTTCTCTGTGCCTGGGAAGCAGAAGTGTTCACATCGCTTCGCAGAATCGCTTTTGTGCAGAAAACAGTAACACTTGTTCAGAACAAAAGAAAGCACAGAGCCCCAGATTTTATGCTGTCCTGGAGAGCTTGCAGAGCACTGGGGAAAGGCAGGCAGAGAATTCCCTGCTAGCACCTTCTCTGTGCCTGGGAAGCAGAAGTGTTCACATTGCTTCGCAGAATCACTTTTGTGCAGAAAACAGTAACACTTGTTCAGAACGAAAGAAAGCACAGAGCCCCAGATTTGCTGTTGTCCTGGAGAGCTTGCAGAGCACTGGGGAAAGGCAGGCAGAGAATTCCCTGCTAGCACCTTCTCTGTGCCTGGGAAGCAAAAGTGTTCACATTGCTTCGCAGAATCGCTTTTGTGCAGAAAACACTAACACTTGTTCAGAACGAAAGAAAGCACAGAGCCCCAGATTTTATGCTGTCCTGGAGAGCTTGCAGAGCACTGGGGAAAAGCAGGAAGAGAATTCCCTGCTAGCACCTTCTCTGTGCCTGGGAAGCAGAAGTGTTCACATTGCTTCGCAGAATCGCTTTTGTGCAGAAAACAGTAACACTTGTTCAGAACAAAAGAAAGCAGAGAGCCCCAGATTTTATGCTGTCCTGGAGAGCTTGCAGAGCACTGGGGAAAGGCAGGCAGAGAATTCCCTGCTAGCACCTTCTCTGTGCCTGGGAAGCAGAAGTGTTCACATTGCTTCGCAGAATCGCTTTTGTGCAGAAAACAGTAACACTTGTTCAGAACAAAAGAAAGCACAGAGCCCCAGATTTTATGTTGTCCTCTAGAGCTTGCAGAGCACTGGGGAAAGGCAGGCAGAGAATTCCCTGCTAGCACCTTCTCTGTGCCTGGGAAGCAGAAGTGTTCACATTGCTTCGCAGAATCGCTTTTGTGCAGAAAACAGTAACTCTTGTTAGGAACGAAAGAAAACACAGAGCCCCAGATTTTATGTTGTCCTGGAGAGCTTGCAGAGCACTGGGGAAAGGCAGGCAGAGAATTCCCTGCTAGCACCTTCTCTGTGCCTGGGAAGCAGAAGTGTTCACATTGCTTCGCAGAATAGCTTTTGTGCAGAAAACAGTAACTCTTGTTAGGAACGAAAGAAAACACAGAGCCCCAGATTTTATGTTGTCCTGGAGAGCTTGCAGAGTACTGGGGAAAGGCAGGCAGAGAATTCCCTGCTAGCACCTCCTCTGTGCCTGGGAAGCAGAAGTGTTCACATTGCTTCGCAGAATCGCTTTTGTGCAGAAAACACTAACACTTGTTCAGAACGAAAGAAAGCACAGAGCCCCAGATTTTATGCAGTCCTGGAGAGCTTGCAGAGCACTGGGGAAAGGCAGGCAGAGAATTCCCTGCTAGCACCTTCTCTGTGCCTGGGAAGCAGAAGTGTTCACATTGCTTCGCAGAATCACTTTTGTGCAGAAAACAGTAACACTTGTTCAGAACGAAAGAAAGCACAGAGCCCCAGATTTTATGCTGTCCTGGAGAGCTTGCAGAGCACTGGGGAAAGGCAGGCAGAGAATTCCCTGCTAGCACCTTCTCTGTGCCTGGGAAGCAGAAGTGTTCACATTGCTTCGCAGAATCGCTTTTGTGCAGAAAACAGTAACACTTGTTCAGAACGAAAGAAAGCACAGAGCCCCAGATTTTATGCTGTCCTGGAGAGCTTGCAGAGCACTGGGGAAAGGCAGGCAGAGAATTCCCTGCTAGCACCTTCTCTGTGCCTGTTCACATTGCTTCGCAGAATCGCTTTTGTGCAGAAAACACTAACATTTGTTCAGAACAAAAGAAAGCACAGAGCCCCAGATTTTATGCTGTACTGGAGAGCTTGCAGAGCACTGGGGAAAGGCAGGCAGAGAATTCCCTGCTAGCACCTTCTCTGTGCCTGGGAAGCAAAAGTGTTCACATTGCTTCGCAGAATCGCTTTTGTGCAGAAAACACTAACACTTGTTCAGAACGAAAGAAAGCACAGAGCCCCAGATTTTATGTTGTCCTCTAGAGCTTGCAGAGCACTGGGGAAAGGCAGGCAGAGAATTCCCTGCTAGCACCTTCTCTGTGCCTGGGAAGCAGAAGTGTTCACATTGCTTCGCAGAATCGCTTTTGTGCAGAAAACAGTAACACTTGTTCAGAACAAAAGAAAGCACAGAGCCCCACATTTGATGCTGTCCTGGAGAGCTTGCAGAGCACTGGGGAAAGGCAGGCAGAGAATTCCCTGCTAGCACCTTCTCTGTGCCTGGGAAGCAGAAGTGTTCACATTGCTTCGCAGAATCGCTTTTGTGCAGAAAACAGTAACACTTGTTCAGAACGAAAGAAAGCACAGAGCCCCAGATTTTATGCTGTCCTGGAGAGCTTGCAGAGCACTGGGGAAAGGCAGGCAGAGAATTCCCTGCTAGCACCTTCTCTGTGCCTGTTCACATTGCTTCGCAGAATCGCTTTTGTGCAGAAAACAGTAACACTTGTTCAGAACAAAAGAAAGCACAGAGCCGCAGATTTTATGTTGTCCTGGAGAGCTTGCAGAGCACTGGGGAAAGGCAGGCAGAGAATTCCCTGCTAGCACCTTCTCTGTGCCTGGGAAGCAAAAGTGTTCACATTGCTTCGCAGAATTGCTTTTGTGCAGAAAACAGTAACACTTGTTCAGAACAAAAGAAAGCACAGAGCCCCAGATTTTATGTTGTCCTCTAGAGCTTGCAGAGCACTGGGGAAAGGCAGGCAGAGAATTCCCTGCTAGCACCTTCTCTGTGCCTGGGAAGCAGAAGTGTTCACATTGCTTCGCAGAATCGCTTTTGTGCAGAAAACAGTAACTCTTGTTAGGAACGAAAGAAAACACAGAGCCCCAGATTTTATGTTGTCCTGGAGAGCTTGCAGAGCACTGGGGAAAGGCAGGCAGAGAATTCCCTGCTAGCACCTTCTCTGTGCCTGGGAAGCAGAAGTGTTCACATTGCTTCGCAGAATCGCTTTTGTGCAGAAAACAGTAACACTTGTTCAGAACGAAAGAAAGCACAGAGCCCCAGATTTTATGCTGTCCTGGAGAGCTTGCAGAGCACTGGGGAAAGGCAGGCAGAGAATTCCCTGCTAGCACCTTCTCTGTGCCTGGGAAGCAGAAGTGTTCACATTGCTTCGCAGAATCGCTTTTGTGCAGAAAACAGTAACACTTGTTCAGAACGAAAGAAAGCACAGAGCCCCAGATTTTATGCTGTCCTGGAGAGCTTGCAGAGCACTGGGGAAAGGCAGGCAGAGAATTCCCTGCTAGCACCTTCTCTGTGCCTGTTCACATTGCTTCGCAGAATCGCTTTTGTGCAGAAAACACTAACATTTGTTCAGAACAAAAGAAAGCAAAGAGTCCCAGATTTTATGCTGTACTGGAGAGCTTGCAGAGCACTGGGGAAAGGCAGGCAGAGAATTCCCTGCTAGCACCTTCTCTGTGCCTGGGAAGCAAAAGTGTTCACATTGCTTCGCATAATCGCTTTTGTGCAGAAAACACTAACACTTGTTCAGAACGAAAGAAAGCACAGAGCCCCAGATTTTATGTTGTCCTCTAGAGCTTGCAGAGCACTGGGGAAAGGCAGGCAGAGAATTCCCTGCTAGCACCTTCTCTGTGCCTGGGAAGCAGAAGTGTTCACATTGCTTCGCAGAATCGCTTTTGTGCAGAAAACAGTAACACTTGTTCAGAACAAAAGAAAGCACAGAGCCCCACATTTGATGCTGTCCTGGAGAGCTTGCAGAGCACTGGGGAAAGGCAGGCAGAGAATTCCCTGCTAGCACCTTCTCTGTGCCTGGGAAGCAGAAGTGTTCACATTGCTTCGCAGAATCGCTTTTGTGCAGAAAACAGTAACACTTGTTCAGAACGAAAGAAAGCACAGAGCCCCAGATTTTATGCTGTCCTGGAGAGCTTGCAGAGCACTGGGGAAAGGCAGGCAGAGAATTCCCTGCTAGCACCTTCTCTGTGCCTGTTCACATTGCTTCGCAGAATCGCTTTTGTGCAGAAAACACTAACATTTGTTCAGAACAAAAGAAAGCAAAGAGTCCCAGATTTTATGCTGTACTGGAGAGCTTGCAGAGCACTGGGGAAAGGCAGGCAGAGAATTCCCTGCTAGCACCTTCTCTGTGCCTGGGAAGCAAAAGTGTTCACATTGCTTCGCAGAATCGCTTTTGTGCAGAAAACACTAACACTTGTTCAGAACGAAAGAAAGCACAGAGCCCCAGATTTTATGTTGTCCTCTAGAGCTTGCAGAGCACTGGGGAAAGGCAGGCAGAGAATTCCCTGCTAGCACCTTCTCTGTGCCTGGGAAGCAGAAGTGTTCACATTGCTTCGCAGAATCGCTTTTGTGCAGAAAACAGTAACACTTGTTCAGAACAAAAGAAAGCACAGAGCCCCACATTTGATGCTGTCCTGGAGAGCTTGCAGAGCACTGGGGAAAGGCAGGCAGAGAATTCCCTGCTAGCACCTTCTCTGTGCCTGGGAAGCAGAAGTGTTCACATTGCTTCGCAGAATCGCTTTTGTGCAGAAAACAGTAACACTTGTTCAGAACGAAAGAAAGCACAGAGCCCCAGATTTTATGCTGTCCTGGAGAGCTTGCAGAGCACTGGGGAAAGGCAGGCAGAGAATTCCCTGCTAGCACCTTCTCTGTGCCTGTTCACATTGCTTCGCAGAATCGCTTTTGTGCAGAAAACAGTAACACTTGTTCAGAACAAAAGAAAGCACAGAGCCCCAGATTTTATGCTGTACTGGAGAGCTTGCAGAGCACTGGGGAAAGGCAGGCAGAGAATTCCCTGCTAGCACCTTCTCTGTGCCTGGGAAGCAGAAGTGTTCACATTGCTTCGCAGAATCACTTTTGTGCAGAAAACAGTAACACTTTTTCAGAACAAAAGAAAGCACAGAGCCCCAGATTTTATGTTGTCCTGGAGAGCTTGCAGAGCACTGGGGAAAGGCAGGCAGAGAATTCCCTGCTAGCACCTTCTCTGTGCCTGGGAAGCAAAAGTGTTCACATTGCTTCGCAGAATTGCTTTTGTGCAGAAAACAGTAACACTTGTTCAGAACAAAAGAAAGCACAGAGCCCCAGATTTTATGTTGTCCTCTAGAGCTTGCAGAGCACTGGGGAAAGGCAGGCAGAGAATTCCCTGCTAGCACCTTCTCTGTGCCTGGGAAGCAGAAGTGTTCACATTGCTTCGCAGAATCGCTTTTGTGCAGAAAACAGTAACTCTTGTTAGGAACGAAAGAAAACACAGAGCCCCAGATTTTATGTTGTCCTGGAGAGCTTGCAGAGCACTGGGGAAAGGCAGGCAGAGAATTCCCTGCTAGCACCTTCTCTGTGCCTGGGAAGCAGAAGTGTTCACATTGCTTCGCAGAATCGCTTTTGTGCAGAAAACAGTAACACTTGTTCAGAACGAAAGAAAGCACAGAGCCCCAGATTTTATGCTGTCCTGGAGAGCTTGCAGAGCACTGGGGAAAGGCAGGCAGAGAATTCCCTGCTAGCACCTTCTCTGTGCCTGGGAAGCAGAAGTGTTCACATTGCTTCGCAGAATCGCTTTTGTGCAGAAAACAGTAACACTTGTTCAGAACGAAAGAAAGCACAGAGCCCCAGATTTTATGCTGTCCTGGAGAGCTTGCAGAGCACTGGGGAAAGGCAGGCAGAGAATTCCCTGCTAGCACCTTCTCTGTGCCTGTTCACATTGCTTCGCAGAATCGCTTTTGTGCAGAAAACACTAACATTTGTTCAGAACAAAAGAAAGCAAAGAGTCCCAGATTTTATGTTGTCCTGGAGAGCTTGCAGAGCACTGGGGAAAGGCAGGCAGAGAATTCCCTGCTAGCACCTTCTCTGTGCCTGGGAAGCATAAGTGTTCACATTGCTTCGCAGAATCGCTTTTGTGCAGAAAACAGTAACACTTTTTCAGAACAAAAGAAAGCACAGAGCCCCAGATTTTATGTTGTCCTGGAGAGCTTGCAGAGCACTGGGGAAAGGCAGGCAGAGAATTCCCTGCTAGCACCTTCTCTGTGCCTGGGAAGCAAAAGTGTTCACATTGCTTCGCAGAATTGCTTTTGTGCAGAAAACAGTAACACTTGTTCAGAACAAAAGAAAGCACAGAGCCCCAGATTTTATGTTGTCCTCTAGAGCTTGCAGAGCACTGGGGAAAGGCAGGCAGAGAATTCCCTGCTAGCACCTTCTCTGTGCCTGGGAAGCAGAAGTGTTCACATTGCTTCGCAGAATCGCTTTTGTGCAGAAAACAGTAACACTTGTTCAGAACGAAAGAAAGCACAGAGCCCCAGATTTGCTGTTGTCCTGGAGAGCTTGCAGAGCACTGGGGAAAGGCAGGCAGAGAATTCCCTGCTAGCACCTTCTCTGTGCCTGGGAAGCAGAAGTGTTCACATTGCTTCGCAGAATCGCTTTTGTGCAGAAAACAGTAACACTTGTTCAGAACAAAAGAAAGCACAGAGCCCCAGATTTTATGCTGTCCTGGAGAGCTTGCAGAGCACTGGGGAAAGGCAGGCAGAGAATTCCCTGCTAGCACCTTCTCTGTGCCTGGGAAGCAGAAGTGTTCACATTGCTTCGCAGAATCGCTTTTGTGCAGAAAACAGTAACACTTGTTCAGAACAAAAGAAAGCACAGAGCCCCAGATTTTA
The DNA here is from genome assembly GCF_047716275.1 of Strix uralensis. Classification (NCBI taxonomy): domain Eukaryota; kingdom Metazoa; phylum Chordata; class Aves; order Strigiformes; family Strigidae; genus Strix; species Strix uralensis. The sequence goes on along the minus strand of NC_134005.1, from coordinate 243,251 downwards.
TGTTGTCCTCTAGAGCTTGCAGAGCACTGGGGAAAGGCAGGCAGAGAATTCCCTGCTAGCACCTTCTCTGTGCCTGGGAAGCAAAAGTGTTCACATTGCTTCGCAGAATCGCTTTTGTGCAGAAAACAGTAACACTTGTTCAGAACGAAAGAAAGCACAGAGCCCCAGATTTTATGCTGTCCTGGAGAGCTTGCAGAGCACTGGGGAAAGGCAGGCAGAGAATTCCCTGCTAGCACCTTCTCTGTGCCTGGGAAGCAGAAGTGTTCACATTGCTTCGCAGAATCACTTTTGTGCAGAAAACAGTAACACTTGTTCAGAACGAAAGAAAACACAGAGCCCCAGATTTTATGCTGTCCTGGAGAGCTTGCAGAGCACTGGGGAAAGGCAGGCAGAGAATTCCCTGCTAGCACCTTCTCTGTGCCTGGGAAGCAGAAGTGTTCACATCGCTTCGCAGAATCGCTTTTGTGCAGAAAACAGTAACACTTGTTCAGAACAAAAGAAAGCACAGAGCCGCAGATGTTATGCTGTCCTGGAGAGCTTGCAGAGCACTGGGGAAAGGCAGGCAGAGAATTCCCTGCTAGCACCTTCTCTGTGCCTGGGAAGCAGAAGTGTTCACATTGCTTCGCAGAATCACTTTTGTGCAGAAAACAGTAACACTTGTTCAGAACGAAAGAAAGCACAGAGCCCCAGATTTGCTGTTGTCCTGGAGAGCTTGCAGAGCACTGGGGAAAGGCAGGCAGAGAATTCCCTGCTAGCACCTTCTCTGTGCCTGGGAAGCAGAAGTGTTCACATTGCTTCGCAGAATCGCTTTTGTGCAGAAAACAGTAACTCTTGTTAGGAACGAAAGAAAACACAGAGCCCCAGATTTTATGTTGTCCTGGAGAGCTTGCAGAGCACTGGGGAAAGGCAGGCAGAGAATTCCCTGCTAGCACCTTCTCTGTGCCTGGGAAGCAGAAGTGTTCACATTGCTTCGCAGAATCGCTTTTGTGCAGAAAACAGTAACTCTTGTTAGGAACGAAAGAAAACACAGAGCCCCAGATTTTATGTTGTCCTGGAGAGCTTGCAGAGCACTGGGGAAAGGCAGGCAGAGAATTCCCTGCTAGCACCTTCTCTGTGCCTGGGAAGCAAAAGTGTTCACATTGCTTCGCAGAATCACTTTTGTGCAGAAAACAGTAACACTTGTTCAGAACGAAAGAAAGCACAGAGCCCCAGATTTGCTGTTGTCCTGGAGAGCTTGCAGAGCACTGGGGAAAGGCAGGCAGAGAATTCCCTGCTAGCACCTTCTCTGTGCCTGGGAAGCAGAAGTGTTCACATTGCTTCGCAGAATCGCTTTTGTGCAGAAAACAGTAACACTTGTTCAGAACAAAAGAAAGCACAGAGCCCCAGATTTTATGCTGTCCTGGAGAGCTTGCAGAGCACTGGGGAAAGGCAGGCAGAGAATTCCCTGCTAGCACCTTCTCTGTGCCTGGGAAGCAGAAGTGTTCACATTGCTTCGCAGAATCGCTTTTGTGCAGAAAACAGTAACACTTGTTCAGAACAAAAGAAAGCACAGAGCCCCAGATTTTATGTTGTCCTCTAGAGCTTGCAGAGCACTGGGGAAAGGCAGGCAGAGAATTCCCTGCTAGCACCTTCTCTGTGCCTGGGAAGCAAAAGTGTTCACATTGCTTCGCAGAATCGCTTTTGTGCAGAAAACAGTAACACTTGTTCAGAACGAAAGAAAGCACAGAGCCCCAGATTTTATGCTGTCCTGGAGAGCTTGCAGAGCACTGGGGAAAGGCAGGCAGAGAATTCCCTGCTAGCACCTTCTCTGTGCCTGGGAAGCAGAAGTGTTCACATTGCTTCGCAGAATCACTTTTGTGCAGAAAACAGTAACACTTGTTCAGAACGAAAGAAAACACAGAGCCCCAGATTTTATGCTGTCCTGGAGAGCTTGCAGAGCACTGGGGAAAGGCAGGCAGAGAATTCCCTGCTAGCACCTTCTCTGTGCCTGGGAAGCAGAAGTGTTCACATCGCTTCGCAGAATCGCTTTTGTGCAGAAAACAGTAACACTTGTTCAGAACAAAAGAAAGCACAGAGCCCCAGATTTTATGCTGTCCTGGAGAGCTTGCAGAGCACTGGGGAAAGGCAGGCAGAGAATTCCCTGCTAGCACCTTCTCTGTGCCTGGGAAGCAGAAGTGTTCACATTGCTTCGCAGAATCACTTTTGTGCAGAAAACAGTAACACTTGTTCAGAACGAAAGAAAGCACAGAGCCCCAGATTTGCTGTTGTCCTGGAGAGCTTGCAGAGCACTGGGGAAAGGCAGGCAGAGAATTCCCTGCTAGCACCTTCTCTGTGCCTGGGAAGCAGAAGTGTTCACATTGCTTCGCAGAATCGCTTTTGTGCAGAAAACAGTAACACTTGTTCAGAACAAAAGAAAGCACAGAGCCCCAGATTTTATGCTGTCCTGGAGAGCTTGCAGAGCACTGGGGAAAGGCAGGCAGAGAATTCCCTGCTAGCACCTTCTCTGTGCCTGGGAAGCAGAAGTGTTCACATTGCTTCGCAGAATCGCTTTTGTGCAGAAAACAGTAACACTTGTTCAGAACAAAAGAAAGCACAGAGCCCCAGATTTTATGTTGTCCTCTAGAGCTTGCAGAGCACTGGGGAAAGGCAGGCAGAGAATTCCCTGCTAGCACCTTCTCTGTGCCTGGGAAGCAGAAGTGTTCACATTGCTTCGCAGAATCGCTTTTGTGCAGAAAACAGTAACTCTTGTTAGGAACGAAAGAAAACACAGAGCCCCAGATTTTATGTTGTCCTGGAGAGCTTGCAGAGCACTGGGGAAAGGCAGGCAGAGAATTCCCTGCTAGCACCTTCTCTGTGCCTGGGAAGCAGAAGTGTTCACATTGCTTCGCAGAATAGCTTTTGTGCAGAAAACAGTAACTCTTGTTAGGAACGAAAGAAAACACAGAGCCCCAGATTTTATGTTGTCCTGGAGAGCTTGCAGAGCACTGGGGAAAGGCAGGCAGAGAATTCCCTGCTAGCACCTCCTCTGTGCCTGGGAAGCAGAAGTGTTCACATTGCTTCGCAGAATCGCTTTTGTGCAGAAAACAGTAACACTTGTTCAGAACGAAAGAAAGCACAGAGCCCCAGATTTTATGCTGTCCTGGAGAGCTTGCAGAGCACTGGGGAAAGGCAGGCAGAGAATTCCCTGCTAGCACCTTCTCTGTGCCTGGGAAGCAGAAGTGTTCACATTGCTTCGCAGAATCACTTTTGTGCAGAAAACAGTAACACTTGTTCAGAACGAAAGAAAGCACAGAGCCCCAGATTTTATGCTGTCCTGGAGAGCTTGCAGAGCACTGGGGAAAGGCAGGCAGAGAATTCCCTGCTAGCACCTTCTCTGTGCCTGGGAAGCAGAAGTGTTCACATTGCTTCGCAGAATCGCTTTTGTGCTGAAAACAGTAACACTTGTTCAGAACGAAAGAAAGCACAGAGCCCCAGATTTTATGCTGTCCTGGAGAGCTTGCAGAGCACTGGGGAAAGGCAGGCAGAGAATTCCCTGCTAGCACCTTCTCTGTGCCTGTTCACATTGCTTCGCAGAATCGCTTTTGTGCAGAAAACACTAACACTTGTTCAGAACAAAAGAAAGCAAAGAGTCCCAGATTTTATGCTGTACTGGAGAGCTTGCAGAGCACTGGGGAAAGGCAGGCAGAGAATTCCCTGCTAGCACCTTCTCTGTGCCTGGGAAGCAGAAGTGTTCACATTGCTTCGCAGAATCGCTTTTGTGCAGAAAACACTAACACTTGTTCAGAACGAAAGAAAGCACAGAGCCCCAGATTTTATGTTGTCCTCTAGAGCTTGCAGAGCACTGGGGAAAGGCAGGCAGAGAATTCCCTGCTAGCACCTTCTCTGTGCCTGGGAAGCAGAAGTGTTCACATTGCTTCGCAGAATCGCTTTTGTGCAGAAAACAGTAACACTTGTTCAGAACAAAAGAAAGCACAGAGCCCCAGATTTGATGCTGTCCTGGAGAGCTTGCAGAGCACTGGGGAAAGGCAGGCAGAGAATTCCCTGCTAGCACCTTCTCTGTGCCTGGGAAGCAGAAGTGTTCACATTGCTTCGCAGAATCGCTTTTGTGCAGAAAACAGTAACACTTGTTCAGAACGAAAGAAAGCACAGAGCCCCAGATTTTATGCTGTCCTGGAGAGCTTGCAGAGCACTGGGGAAAGGCAGGCAGAGAATTCCCTGCTAGCACCTTCTCTGTGCCTGTTCACATTGCTTCGCAGAATCGCTTTTGTGCAGAAAACAGTAACACTTGTTCAGAACAAAAGAAAGCACAGAGCCGCAGATTTTATGCTGTACTGGAGAGCTTGCAGAGCACTGGGGAAAGGCAGGCAGAGAATTCCCTGCTAGCACCTTCTCTGTGCCTGGGAAGCAGAAGTGTTCACATTGCTTCGCAGAATCGCTTTTGTGCAGAAAATAGTAACACTTTTTCAGAACAAAAGAAAGCACAGAGCCCCAGATTTTATGTTGTCCTGGAGAGCTTGCAGAGCACTGGGGAAAGGCAGGCAGAGAATTCCCTGCTAGCACCTTCTCTGTGCCTGGGAAGCAAAAGAGTTCACATTGCTTCGCAGAATTGCTTTTGTGCAGAAAACAGTAACACTTGTTCAGAACAAAAGAAAGCACAGAGCCCCAGATTTTATGTTGTCCTCTAGAGCTTGCAGAGCACTGGGGAAAGGCAGGCAGAGAATTCCCTGCTAGCACCTTCTCTGTGCCTGGGAAGCAGAAGTGTTCACATTGCTTCGCAGAATCGCTTTTGTGCAGAAAACAGTAACTCTTGTTAGGAACAAAAGAAAGCACAGAGCCCCAGATTTTATGTTGTCCTGGAGAGCTTGCAGAGCACTGGGGAAAGGCAGGCAGAGAATTCCCTGCTAGCACCTTCTCTGTGCCTGGGAAGCAGAAGTGTTCACATTGCTTCGCAGAATCGCTTTTGTGCAGAAAACAGTAACTCTTGTTAGGAACGAAAGAAAACACAGAGCCCCAGATTTTATGTTGTCCTGGAGAGCTTGCAGAGCACTGGGGAAAGGCAGGCAGAGAATTCCCTGCTAGCACCTCCTCTGTGCCTGGGAAGCAGAAGTGTTCACATTGCTTCGCAGAATCGCTTTTGTGCAGAAAACAGTAACACTTGTTCAGAACGAAAGAAAGCACAGAGCCGCAGATTTTATGCTGTCCTGGAGAGCTTGCAGAGCACTGGGGAAAGGCAGGCAGAGAATTCCCTGCTAGCACCTTCTCTGTGCCTGGGAAGCAGAAGTGTTCACATTGCTTCGCAGAATCACTTTTGTGCAGAAAACAGTAACACTTGTTCAGAACGAAAGAAAGCACAGAGCCCCAGATTTGCTGTTGTCCTGGAGAGCTTGCAGAGCACTGGGGAAAGGCAGGCAGAGAATTCCCTGCTAGCACCTTCTCTGTGCCTGGGAAGCAAAAGTGTTCACATTGCTTCGCAGAATCGCTTTTGTGCAGAAAACACTAACACTTGTTCAGAACGAAAGAAAGCACAGAGCCCCAGATTTTATGCTGTCCTGGAGAGCTTGCAGAGCACTGGGGAAAAGCAGGAAGAGAATTCCCTGCTAGCACCTTCTCTGTGCCTGGGAAGCAGAAGTGTTCACATTGCTTCGCAGAATCGCTTTTGTGCAGAAAACAGTAACTCTTGTTAGGAACGAAAGAAAACACAGAGCCCCAGATTTTATGTTGTCCTGGAGAGCTTGCAGAGCACTGGGGAAAGGCAGGCAGAGAATTCCCTGCTAGCACCTTCTCTGTGCCTGGGAAGCAGAAGTGTTCACATTGCTTCGCAGAATAGCTTTTGTGCAGAAAACAGTAACTCTTGTTAGGAACGAAAGAAAACACAGAGCCCCAGATTTTATGTTGTCCTGGAGAGCTTGCAGAGCACTGGGGAAAGGCAGGCAGAGAATTCCCTGCTAGCACCTCCTCTGTGCCTGGGAAGCAGAAGTGTTCACATTGCTTCGCAGAATCGCTTTTGTGCAGAAAACAGTAACACTTGTTCAGAACGAAAGAAAGCACAGAGCCCCAGATTTTATGCTGTCCTGGAGAGCTTGCAGAGCACTGGGGAAAGGCAGGCAGAGAATTCCCTGCTAGCACCTTCTCTGTGCCTGGGAAGCAGAAGTGTTCACATTGCTTCGCAGAATCGCTTTTGTGCAGAAAACAGTAACTCTTGTTAGGAACGAAAGAAAACACAGAGCCCCAGATTTTATGTTGTCCTGGAGAGCTTGCAGAGCACTGGGGAAAGGCAGGCAGAGAATTCCCTGCTAGCACCTTCTCTGTGCCTGGGAAGCAGAAGTGTTCACATTGCTTCGCAGAATCGCTTTTGTGCAGAAAACAGTAACTCTTGTTAGGAACGAAAGAAAACACAGAGCCCCAGATTTTATGTTGTCCTGGAGAGCTTGCAGAGCACTGGGGAAAGGCAGGCAGAGAATTCCCTGCTAGCACCTTCTCTGTGCCTGGGAAGCACAAGTGTTCACATTGCTTCGCAGAATCACTTTTGTGCAGAAAACAGTAACACTTGTTCAGAACGAAAGAAAGCACAGAGCCCCAGATTTGCTGTTGTCCTGGAGAGCTTGCAGAGCACTGGGGAAAGGCAGGCAGAGAATTCCCTGCTAGCACCTTCTCTGTGCCTGGGAAGCAGAAGTGTTCACATTGCTTCGCAGAATCGCTTTTGTGCAGAAAACAGTAACACTTGTTCAGAACAAAAGAAAGCACAGAGCCCCAGATTTTATGTTGTCCTCTAGAGCTTGCAGAGCACTGGGGAAAGGCAGGCAGAGAATTCCCTGCTAGCACCTTCTCTGTGCCTGGGAAGCAAAAGTGTTCACATTGCTTCGCAGAATCGCTTTTGTGCAGAAAACAGTAACACTTGTTCAGAACGAAAGAAAGCACAGAGCCCCAGATTTTATGCTGTCCTGGAGAGCTTGCAGAGCACTGGGGAAAGGCAGGCAGAGAATTCCCTGCTAGCACCTTCTCTGTGCCTGGGAAGCAGAAGTGTTCACATTGCTTCGCAGAATCACTTTTGTGCAGAAAACAGTAACACTTGTTCAGAACGAAAGAAAACACAGAGCCCCAGATTTTATGCTGTCCTGGAGAGCTTGCAGAGCACTGGGGAAAGGCAGGCAGAGAATTCCCTGCTAGCACCTTCTCTGTGCCTGGGAAGCAGAAGTGTTCACATCGCTTCGCAGAACCGCTTTTGTGCAGAAAACAGTAACACTTGTTCAGAACAAAAGAAAGCACAGAGCCCCAGATTTTATGCTGTCCTGGAGAGCTTGCAGAGCACTGGGGAAAGGCAGGCAGAGAATTCCCTGCTAGCACCTTCTCTGTGCCTGGGAAGCAGAAGTGTTCACATTGCTTCGCAGAATCACTTTTGTGCAGAAAACAGTAACACTTGTTCAGAACGAAAGAAAGCACAGAGCCCCACATTTGATGCTGTCCTGGAGAGCTTGCAGAGCACTGGGGAAAGGCAGGCAGAGAATTCCCTGCTAGCACCTTCTCTGTGCCTGGGAAGCAGAAGTGTTCACATTGCTTCGCAGAATCGCTTTTGTGCAGAAAACAGTAACACTTGTTCAGAACGAAAGAAAGCACAGAGCCCCAGATTTTATGCTGTCCTGGAGAGCTTGCAGAGCACTGGGGAAAGGCAGGCAGAGAATTCCCTGCTAGCACCTTCTCTGTGCCTGTTCACATTGCTTCGCAGAATCGCTTTTGTGCAGAAAACAGTAACACTTGTTCAGAACAAAAGAAAGCACAGAGCCGCAGATTTTATGCTGTACTGGAGAGCTTGCAGAGCACTGGGGAAAGGCAGGCAGAGAATTCCCTGCTAGCACCTTCTCTGTGCCTGGGAAGCAGAAGTGTTCACATTGCTTCGCAGAATCGCTTTTGTGCAGAAAACAGTAACACTTTTTCAGAACAAAAGAAAGCACAGAGCCCCAGATTTTATGTTGTCCTGGAGAGCTTGCAGAGCACTGGGGAAAGGCAGGCAGAGAATTCCCTGCTAGCACCTTCTCTGTGCCTGGGAAGCAAAAGTGTTCACATTGCTTCGCAGAATTGCTTTTGTGCAGAAAACAGTAACACTTGTTCAGAATAAAAGAAAGCACAGAGCCCCAGATTTTATGTTGTCCTCTAGAGCTTGCAGAGCACTGGGGAAAGGCAGGCAGAGAATTCCCTGCTAGCACCTTCTCTGTGCCTGGGAAGCAGAAGTGTTCACATTGCTTCGCAGAATCGCTTTTGTGCAGAAAACAGTAACTCTTGTTAGGAACGAAAGAAAACACAGAGCCCCAGATTTTATGTTGTCCTGGAGAGCTTGCAGAGCACTGGGGAAAGGCAGGCAGAGAATTCCCTGCTAGCACCTTCTCTGTGCCTGGGAAGCAGAAGTGTTCACATTGCTTCGCAGAATCGCTTTTGTGCAGAAAACAGTAACACTTGTTCAGAACGAAAGAAAGCACAGAGCCCCAGATTTTATGCTGTCCTGGAGAGCTTGCAGAGCACTGGGGAAAGGCAGGCAGAGAATTCCCTGCTAGCACCTTCTCTGTGCCTGTTCACATTGCTTCGCAGAATCGCTTTTGTGCAGAAAACAGTAACATTTGTTCAGAACAAAAGAAAGCAAAGAGTCCCAGATTTTATGTTGTCCTGGAGAGCTTGCAGAGCACTGGGGAAAGGCAGGCAGAGAATTCCCTGCTAGCACCTTCTCTGTGCCTGGGAAGCATAAGTGTTCACATTGCTTCGCAGAATCGCTTTTGTGCAGAAAACAGTAACACTTTTTCAGAACAAAAGAAAGCACAGAGCCCCAGATTTTATGTTGTCCTGGAGAGCTTGCAGAGCACTGGGGAAAGGCAGGCAGAGAATTCCCTGCTAGCACCTTCTCTGTGCCTGGGAAGCAAAAGTGTTCACATTGCTTCGCAGAATCGCTTTTGTGCAGAAAACAGTAACTCTTGTTAGGAACGAAAGAAAACACAGAGCCCCAGATTTTATGTTGTCCTGGAGAGCTTGCAGAGCACTGGGGAAAGGCAGGCAGAGAATTCCCTGCTAGCACCTTCTCTGTGCCTGGGAAGCAGAAGTGTTCACATTGCTTCGCAGAATCGCTTTTGTGCAGAAAACAGTAACTCTTGTTAGGAACGAAAGAAAACACAGAGCCCCAGATTTTATGTTGTCCTGGAGAGCTTGCAGAGCACTGGGGAAAGGCAGGCAGAGAATTCCCTGCTAGCACCTTCTCTGTGCCTGGGAAGCAAAAGTGTTCACATTGCTTCGCAGAATCACTTTTGTGCAGAAAACAGTAACACTTGTTCAGAACGAAAGAAAGCACAGAGCCCCAGATTTGCTGTTGTCCTGGAGAGCTTGCAGAGCACTGGGGAAAGGCAGGCAGAGAATTCCCTGCTAGCACCTTCTCTGTGCCTGGGAAGCAGAAGTGTTCACATTGCTTCGCAGAATCGCTTTTGTGCAGAAAACAGTAACACTTGTTCAGAACAAAAGAAAGCACAGAGCCCCAGATTTTATGCTGTCCTGGAGAGCTTGCAGAGCACTGGGGAAAGGCAGGCAGAGAATTCCCTGCTAGCACCTTCTCTGTGCCTGGGACGCAGAAGTGTTCACATTGCTTCGCAGAATCGCTTTTGTGCAGAAAACAGTAACACTTGTTCAGAACAAAAGAAAGCACAGAGCCCCAGATTTTATGTTGTCCTCTAGAGCTTGCAGAGCACTGGGGAAAGGCAGGCAGAGAATTCCCTGCTAGCACCTTCTCTGTGCCTGGGAAGCAAAAGTGTTCACATTGCTTCGCAGAATCGCTTTTGTGCAGAAAACAGTAACACTTGTTCAGAACGAAAGAAAGCACAGAGCCCCAGATTTTATGCTGTCCTGGAGAGCTTGCAGAGCACTGGGGAAAGGCAGGCAGAGAATTCCCTGCTAGCACCTTCTCTGTGCCTGGGAAGCAGAAGTGTTCACATTGCTTCGCAGAATCACTTTTGTGCAGAAAACAGTAACACTTGTTCAGAACGAAAGAAAACACAGAGCCCCAGATTTTATGCTGTCCTGGAGAGCTTGCAGAGCACTGGGGAAAGGCAGGCAGAGAATTCCCTGCTAGCACCTTCTCTGTGCCTGGGAAGCAGAAGTGTTCACATCGCTTCGCAGAATCGCTTTTGTGCAGAAAACAGTAACACTTGTTCAGAACAAAAGAAAGCACAGAGCCCCAGATTTTATGCTGTCCTGGAGAGCTTGCAGAGCACTGGGGAAAGGCAGGCAGAGAATTCCCTGCTAGCACCTTCTCTGTGCCTGGGAAGCAGAAGTGTTCACATTGCTTCGCAGAATCACTTTTGTGCAGAAAACAGTAACACTTGTTCAGAACGAAAGAAAGCACAGAGCCCCAGATTTGCTGTTGTCCTGGAGAGCTTGCAGAGCACTGGGGAAAGGCAGGCAGAGAATTCCCTGCTAGCACCTTCTCTGTGCCTGGGAAGCAGAAGTGTTCACATTGCTTCGCAGAATCGCTTTTGTGCAGAAAACAGTAACACTTGTTCAGAACAAAAGAAAGCACAGAGCCCCAGATTTTATGCTGTCCTGGAGAGCTTGCAGAGCACTGGGGAAAGGCAGGCAGAGAATTCCCTGCTAGCACCTTCTCTGTGCCTGGGACGCAGAAGTGTTCACATTGCTTCGCAGAATCGCTTTTGTGCAGAAAACAGTAACACTTGTTCAGAACAAAAGAAAGCACAGAGCCCCAGATTTTATGTTGTCCTCTAGAGCTTGCAGAGCACTGGGGAAAGGCAGGCAGAGAATTCCCTGCTAGCACCTTCTCTGTGCCTGGGAAGCAAAAGTGTTCACATTGCTTCGCAGAATCGCTTTTGTGCAGAAAACAGTAACACTTGTTCAGAACGAAAGAAAGCACAGAGCCCCAGATTTTATGCTGTCCTGGAGAGCTTGCAGAGCACTGGGGAAAGGCAGGCAGAGAATTCCCTGCTAGCACCTTCTCTGTGCCTGGGAAGCAGAAGTGTTCACATTGCTTCGCAGAATCACTTTTGTGCAGAAAACAGTAACACTTGTTCAGAACGAAAGAAAACACAGAGCCCCAGATTTTATGCTGTCCTGGAGAGCTTGCAGAGCACTGGGGAAAGGCAGGCAGAGAATTCCCTGCTAGCACCTTCTCTGTGCCTGGGAAGCAGAAGTGTTCACATCGCTTCGCAGAATCGCTTTTGTGCAGAAAACAGTAACACTTGTTCAGAACAAAAGAAAGCACAGAGCCCCAGATTTTATGCTGTCCTGGAGAGCTTGCAGAGCACTGGGGAAAGGCAGGCAGAGAATTCCCTGCTAGCACCTTCTCTGTGCCTGGGAAGCAGAAGTGTTCACATTGCTTCGCAGAATCACTTTTGTGCAGAAAACAGTAACACTTGTTCAGAACGAAAGAAAGCACAGAGCCCCAGATTTGCTGTTGTCCTGGAGAGCTTGCAGAGCACTGGGGAAAGGCAGGCAGAGAATTCCCTGCTAGCACCTTCTCTGTGCCTGGGAAGCAGAAGTGTTCACATTGCTTCGCAGAATCGCTTTTGTGCAGAAAACAGTAACTCTTGTTAGGAACGAAAGAAAACACAGAGCCCCAGATTTTATGTTGTCCTGGAGAGCTTGCAGAGCACTGGGGAAAGGCAGGCAGAGAATTCCCTGCTAGCACCTTCTCTGTGCCTGGGAAGCAAAAGTGTTCACATTGCTTCGCAGAATCACTTTTGTGCAGAAAACAGTAACACTTGTTCAGAACGAAAGAAAGCACAGAGCCCCAGATTTGCTGTTGTCCTGGAGAGCTTGCAGAGCACTGGGGAAAGGCAGGCAGAGAATTCCCTGCTAGCACCTTCTCTGTGCCTGGGAAGCAGAAGTGTTCACATTGCTTCGCAGAATCGCTTTTGTGCAGAAAACAGTAACACTTGTTCAGAACAAAAGAAAGCACAGAGCCCCAGATTTTATGCTGTCCTGGAGAGCTTGCAGAGCACTGGGGAAAGGCAGGCAGAGAATTCCCTGCTAGCACCTTCTCTGTGCCTGGGACGCAGAAGTGTTCACATTGCTTCGCAGAATCGCTTTTGTGCAGAAAACAGTAACACTTGTTCAGAACAAAAGAAAGCACAGAGCCCCAGATTTTATGTTGTCCTCTAGAGCTTGCAGAGCACTGGGGAAAGGCAGGCAGAGAATTCCCTGCTAGCACCTTCTCTGTGCCTGGGAAGCAAAAGTGTTCACATTGCTTCGCAGAATCGCTTTTGTGCAGAAAACAGTAACACTTGTTCAGAACGAAAGAAAGCACAGAGCCCCAGATTTTATGCTGTCCTGGAGAGCTTGCAGAGCACTGGGGAAAGGCAGGCAGAGAATTCCCTGCTAGCACCTTCTCTGTGCCTGGGAAGCAGAAGTGTTCACATTGCTTCGCAGAATCACTTTTGTGCAGAAAACAGTAACACTTGTTCAGAACGAAAGAAAACACAGAGCCCCAGATTTTATGCTGTCCTGGAGAGCTTGCAGAGCACTGGGGAAAGGCAGGCAGAGAATTCCCTGCTAGCACCTTCTCTGTGCCTGGGAAGCAGAAGTGTTCACATTGCTTCGCAGAATCGCTTTTGTGCAGAAAACACTAACACTTGTTCAGAACAAAAGAAAGCACAGAGCCCCAGATTTTATGCTGTCCTGGAGAGCTTGCAGAGCACTGGGGAAAGGCAGGCAGAGAATTCCCTGCTAGCACCTTCTCTGTGCCTGGGAAGCAGAAGTGTTCACATTGCTTCGCAGAATCACTTTTGTGCAGAAAACAGTAACACTTGTTCAGAACGAAAGAAAGCACAGAGCCCCAGATTTGCTGTTGTCCTGGAGAGCTTGCAGAGCACTGGGGAAAGGCAGGCAGAGAATTCCCTGCTAGCACCTTCTCTGTGCCTGGGAAGCAGAAGTGTTCACATTGCTTCGCAGAATCGCTTTTGTGCAGAAAACAGTAACACTTGTTCAGAACAAAAGAAAGCACAGAGCCCCAGATTTTATGCTGTCCTGGAGAGCTTGCAGAGCACTGGGGAAAGGCAGGCAGAGAATTCCCTGCTAGCACCTTCTCTGTGCCTGGGACGCAGAAGTGTTCACATTGCTTCGCAGAATCGCTTTTGTGCAGAAAACAGTAACACTTGTTCAGAACAAAAGAAAGCACAGAGCCCCAGATTTTATGTTGTCCTCTAGAGCTTGCAGAGCACTGGGGAAAGGCAGGCAGAGAATTCCCTGCTAGCACCTTCTCTGTGCCTGGGAAGCAAAAGTGTTCACATTGCTTCGCAGAATCGCTTTTGTGCAGAAAACAGTAACACTTGTTCAGAACGAAAGAAAGCACAGAGCCCCAGATTTTATGCTGTCCTGGAGAGCTTGCAGAGCACTGGGGAAAGGCAGGCAGAGAATTCCCTGCTAGCACCTTCTCTGTGCCTGGGAAGCAGAAGTGTTCACATTGCTTCGCAGAATCACTTTTGTGCAGAAAACAGTAACACTTGTTCAGAACGAAAGAAAACACAGAGCCCCAGATTTTATGCTGTCCTGGAGAGCTTGCAGAGCACTGGGGAAAGGCAGGCAGAGAATTCCCTGCTAGCACCTTCTCTGTGCCTGGGAAGCAGAAGTGTTCACATCGCTTCGCAGAATCGCTTTTGTGCAGAAAACAGTAACACTTGTTCAGAACAAAAGAAAGCACAGAGCCCCAGATTTTATGCTGTCCTGGAGAGCTTGCAGAGCACTGGGGAAAGGCAGGCAGAGAATTCCCTGCTAGCACCTTCTCTGTGCCTGGGAAGCAGAAGTGTTCACATTGCTTCGCAGAATCACTTTTGTGCAGAAAACAGTAACACTTGTTCAGAACGAAAGAAAGCACAGAGCCCCAGATTTGCTGTTGTCCTGGAGAGCTTGCAGAGCACTGGGGAAAGGCAGGCAGAGAATTCCCTGCTAGCACCTTCTCTGTGCCTGGGAAGCAGAAGTGTTCACATTGCTTCGCAGAATCGCTTTTGTGCAGAAAACAGTAACTCTTGTTAGGAACGAAAGAAAACACAGAGCCCCAGATTTTATGTTGTCCTGGAGAGCTTGCAGAGCACTGGGGAAAGGCAGGCAGAGAATTCCCTGCTAGCACCTTCTCTGTGCCTGGGAAGCAAAAGTGTTCACATTGCTTCGCAGAATCACTTTTGTGCAGAAAACAGTAACACTTGTTCAGAACGAAAGAAAGCACAGAGCCCCAGATTTGCTGTTGTCCTGGAGAGCTTGCAGAGCACTGGGGAAAGGCAGGCAGAGAATTCCCTGCTAGCACCTTCTCTGTGCCTGGGAAGCAGAAGTGTTCACATTGCTTCGCAGAATCGCTTTTGTGCAGAAAACAGTAACACTTGTTCAGAACAAAAGAAAGCACAGAGCCCCAGATTTTATGCTGTCCTGGAGAGCTTGCAGAGCACTGGGGAAAGGCAGGCAGAGAATTCCCTGCTAGCACCTTCTCTGTGCCTGGGAAGCAGAAGTGTTCACATTGCTTCGCAGAATCGCTTTTGTGCAGAAAACAGTAACACTTGTTCAGAACAAAAGAAAGCACAGAGCCCCAGATTTTATGTTGTCCTCTAGAGCTTGCAGAGCACTGGGGAAAGGCAGGCAGAGAATTCCCTGCTAGCACCTTCTCTGTGCCTGGGAAGCAAAAGTGTTCACATTGCTTCGCAGAATCGCTTTTGTGCAGAAAACAGTAACACTTGTTCAGAACGAAAGAAAGCACAGAGCCCCAGATTTTATGCTGTCCTGGAGAGCTTGCAGAGCACTGGGGAAAGGCAGGCAGAGAATTCCCTGCTAGCACCTTCTCTGTGCCTGGGAAGCAGAAGTGTTCACATCGCTTCGCAGAATCGCTTTTGTGCAGAAAACAGTAACACTTGTTCAGAACAAAAGAAAGCACAGAGCCCCAGATTTTATGCTGTCCTGGAGAGCTTGCAGAGCACTGGGGAAAGGCAGGCAGAGAATTCCCTGCTAGCACCTTCTCTGTGCCTGGGAAGCAGAAGTGTTCACATTGCTTCGCAGAATCACTTTTGTGCAGAAAACAGTAACACTTGTTCAGAACGAAAGAAAGCACAGAGCCCCAGATTTGCTGTTGTCCTGGAGAGCTTGCAGAGCACTGGGGAAAGGCAGGCAGAGAATTCCCTGCTAGCACCTTCTCTGTGCCTGGGAAGCAGAAGTGTTCACATTGCTTCGCAGAATCGCTTTTGTGCAGAAAACAGTAACACTTGTTCAGAACAAAAGAAAGCACAGAGCCCCAGATTTTATGCTGTCCTGGAGAGCTTGCAGAGCACTGGGGAAAGGCAGGCAGAGAATTCCCTGCTAGCACCTTCTCTGTGCCTGGGAAGCAGAAGTGTTCACATTGCTTCGCAGAATCGCTTTTGTGCAGAAAACAGTAACACTTGTTCAGAACAAAAGAAAGCACAGAGCCCCAGATTTTATGTTGTCCTCTAGAGCTTGCAGAGCACTGGGGAAAGGCAGGCAGAGAATTCCCTGCTAGCACCTTCTCTGTGCCTGGGAAGCAGAAGTGTTCACATTGCTTCGCAGAATCGCTTTTGTGCAGAAAACAGTAACTCTTGTTAGGAACGAAAGAAAACACAGAGCCCCAGATTTTATGTTGTCCTGGAGAGCTTGCAGAGCACTGGGGAAAGGCAGGCAGAGAATTCCCTGCTAGCACCTTCTCTGTGCCTGGGAAGCAGAAGTGTTCACATTGCTTCGCAGAATAGCTTTTGTGCAGAAAACAGTAACACTTGTTCAGAACGAAAGAAAGCACAGAGCCCCAGATTTTATGCTGTCCTGGAGAGCTTGCAGAGCACTGGGGAAAGGCAGGCAGAGAATTCCCTGCTAGCACCTTCTCTGTGCCTGGGAAGCAGAAGTGTTCACATTGCTTCGCAGAATCACTTTTGTGCAGAAAACAGTAACACTTGTTCAGAACGAAAGAAAGCACAGAGCCCCAGATTTTATGCTGTCCTGGAGAGCTTGCAGAGCACTGGGGAAAGGCAGGCAGAGAATTCCCTGCTAGCACCTTCTCTGTGCCTGGGAAGCAGAAGTGTTCACATTGCTTCGCAGAATCGCTTTTGTGCAGAAAACAGTAACACTTGTTCAGAACGAAAGAAAGCACAGAGCCCCAGATTTTATGCTGTCCTGGAGAGCTTGCAGAGCACTGGGGAAAGGCAGGCAGAGAATTCCCTGCTAGCACCTTCTCTGTGCCTGTTCACATTGCTTCGCAGAATCGCTTTTGTGCAGAAAACACTAACACTTGTTCAGAACAAAAGAAAGCAAAGAGTCCCAGATTTTATGCTGTACTGGAGAGCTTGCAGAGCACTGGGGAAAGGCAGGCAGAGAATTCCCTGCTAGCACCTTCTCTGTGCCTGGGAAGCAAAAGCGTTCACATTGCTTCGCAGAATCGCTTTTGTGCAGAAAACACTAACACTTGTTCAGAACGAAAGAAAGCACAGAGCCCCAGATTTTATGTTGTCCTCTGGAGCTTGCAGAGCACTGGGGAAAGGCAGGCAGAGAATTCCCTGCTAGCACCTTCTCTGTGCCTGGGAAGCAGAAGTGTTCACATTGCTTCGCAGAATCGCTTTTGTGCAGAAAACAGTAACACTTGTTCAGAACGAAAGAAAGCACAGAGCCCCAGATTTTATGCTGTCCTGGAGAGCTTGCAGAGCACTGGGGAAAGGCAGGCAGAGAATTCCCTGCTAGCACCTTCTCTGTGCCTGTTCACATTGCTTCGCAGAATCGCTTTTGTGCAGAAAACAGTAACACTTGTTCAGAACAAAAGAAAGCACAGAGCCGCAGATTTTATGTTGTCCTGGAGAGCTTGCAGAGCACTGGGGAAAGGCAGGCAGAGAATTCCCTGCTAGCACCTTCTCTGTGCCTGGGAAGCATAAGTGTTCACATTGCTTCGCAGAATCGCTTTTGTGCAGAAAACAGTAACACTTTTTCAGAACAAAAGAAAGCACAGAGCCCCAGATTTTATGTTGTCCTGGAGAGCTTGCAGAGCACTGGGGAAAGGCAGGCAGAGAATTCCCTGCTAGCACCTTCTCTGTGCCTGGGAAGCAAAAGAGTTCACATTGCTTCGCAGAATTGCTTTTGTGCAGAAAACAGTAACACTTGTTCAGAACAAAAGAAAGCACAGAGCCCCAGATTTTATGTTGTCCTCTAGAGCTTGCAGAGCACTGGGGAAAGGCAGGCAGAGAATTCCCTGCTAGCACCTTCTCTGTGCCTGGGAAGCAGAAGTGTTCACATTGCTTCGCAGAATCGCTTTTGTGCAGAAAACAGTAACTCTTGTTAGGAACAAAAGAAAGCACAGAGCCCCAGATTTTATGTTGTCCTGGAGAGCTTGCAGAGCACTGGGGAAAGGCAGGCAGAGAATTCCCTGCTAGCACCTTCTCTGTGCCTGGGAAGCAGAAGTGTTCACATTGCTTCGCAGAATCGCTTTTGTGCAGAAAACAGTAACTCTTGTTAGGAACGAAAGAAAACACAGAGCCCCAGATTTTATGTTGTCCTGGAGAGCTTGCAGAGCACTGGGGAAAGGCAGGCAGAGAATTCCCTGCTAGCACCTCCTCTGTGCCTGGGAAGCAGAAGTGTTCACATTGCTTCGCAGAATCGCTTTTGTGCAGAAAACACTAACACTTGTTCAGAACGAAAGAAAGCACAGAGCCGCAGATTTTATGCTGTCCTGGAGAGCTTGCAGAGCACTGGGGAAAGGCAGGCAGAGAATTCCCTGCTAGCACCTTCTCTGTGCCTGGGAAGCAGAAGTGTTCACATTGCTTCGCAGAATCACTTTTGTGCAGAAAACAGTAACACTTGTTCAGAACGAAAGAAAGCACAGAGCCCCAGATTTGCTGTTGTCCTGGAGAGCTTGCAGAGCACTGGGGAAAGGCAGGCAGAGAATTCCCTGCTAGCACCTTCTCTGTGCCTGGGAAGCAAAAGTGTTCACATTGCTTCGCAGAATCGCTTTTGTGCAGAAAACACTAACACTTGTTCAGAACGAAAGAAAGCACAGAGCCCCAGATTTTATGCTGTCCTGGAGAGCTTGCAGAGCACTGGGGAAAAGCAGGAAGAGAATTCCCTGCTAGCACCTTCTCTGTGCCTGGGAAGCAGAAGTGTTCACATTGCTTCGCAGAATCGCTTTTGTGCAGAAAACAGTAACACTTGTTCAGAACAAAAGAAAGCAGAGAGCCCCAGATTTTATGCTGTACTGGAGAGCTTGCAGAGCACTGGGGAAAGGCAGGCAGAGAATTCCCTGCTAGCACCTTCTCTGTGCCTGGGAAGCAGAAGTGTTCACATTGCTTCGCAGAATAGCTTTTGTGCAGAAAACAGTAACTCTTGTTAGGAACGAAAGAAAACACAGAGCCCCAGATTTTATGTTGTCCTGGAGAGCTTGCAGAGCACTGGGGAAAGGCAGGCAGAGAATTCCCTGCTAGCACCTCCTCTGTGCCTGGGAAGCAGAAGTGTTCACATTGCTTCGCAGAATCGCTTTTGTGCAGAAAACACTAACACTTGTTCAGAACGAAAGAAAGCACAGAGCCCCAGATTTTATGCTGTCCTGGAGAGCTTGCAGAGCACTGGGGAAAGGCAGGCAGAGAATTCCCTGCTAGCACCTTCTCTGTGCCTGGGAAGCAGAAGTGTTCACATTGCTTCGCAGAATCGCTTTTGTGCAGAAAACAGTAACTCTTGTTAGGAACGAAAGAAAACACAGAGCCCCAGATTTTATGTTGTCCTGGAGAGCTTGCAGAGCACTGGGGAAAGGCAGGCAGAGAATTCCCTGCTAGCACCTTCTCTGTGCCTGGGAAGCACAAGTGTTCACATTGCTTCGCAGAATCGCTTTTGTGCAGAAAACAGTAACACTTGTTCAGAACAAAAGAAAGCACAGAGCCCCAGATTTTATGTTGTCCTGGAGAGCTTGCAGAGCACTGGGGAAAGG
This sequence comes from Strix uralensis, assembly GCF_047716275.1. NCBI lineage: Eukaryota > Metazoa > Chordata > Aves > Strigiformes > Strigidae > Strix > Strix uralensis. The sequence continues at coordinate 224,326 of NC_134005.1, read as the reverse complement.
CAGGCAGAGAATTCCCTGCTAGCACCTTCTCTGTGCCTGGGAAGCAGAAGTGTTCACATTGCTTCGCAGAATCGCTTTTGTGCAGAAAACAGTAACACTTGTTCAGAACAAAAGAAAGCACAGAGCCCCAGATTTTATGCTGTCCTGGAGAGCTTGCAGAGCACTGGGGAAAGGCAGGCAGAGAATTCCCTGCTAGCACCTTCTCTGTGCCTGTTCACATTGCTTCGCAGAATCGCTTTTGTGCAGAAAACAGTAACACTTGTTCAGAACAAAAGAAAGCACAGAGCCGCAGATTTTATGTTGTCCTGGAGAGCTTGCAGAGCACTGGGGAAAGGCAGGCAGAGAATTCCCTGCTAGCACCTTCTCTGTGCCTGGGAAGCATAAGTGTTCACATTGCTTCGCAGAATCGCTTTTGTGCAGAAAACAGTAACACTTTTTCAGAACAAAAGAAAGCACAGAGCCCCAGATTTTATGTTGTCCTGGAGAGCTTGCAGAGCACTGGGGAAAGGCAGGCAGAGAATTCCCTGCTAGCACCTTCTCTGTGCCTGGGAAGCAAAAGAGTTCACATTGCTTCGCAGAATTGCTTTTGTGCAGAAAACAGTAACACTTGTTCAGAACAAAAGAAAGCACAGAGCCCCAGATTTTATGTTGTCCTCTAGAGCTTGCAGAGCACTGGGGAAAGGCAGGCAGAGAATTCCCTGCTAGCACCTTCTCTGTGCCTGGGAAGCAGAAGTGTTCACATTGCTTCGCAGAATCGCTTTTGTGCAGAAAACAGTAACTCTTGTTAGGAACAAAAGAAAGCACAGAGCCCCAGATTTTATGTTGTCCTGGAGAGCTTGCAGAGCACTGGGGAAAGGCAGGCAGAGAATTCCCTGCTAGCACCTTCTCTGTGCCTGGGAAGCAGAAGTGTTCACATTGCTTCGCAGAATCGCTTTTGTGCAGAAAACAGTAACTCTTGTTAGGAACGAAAGAAAACACAGAGCCCCAGATTTTATGTTGTCCTGGAGAGCTTGCAGAGCACTGGGGAAAGGCAGGCAGAGAATTCCCTGCTAGCACCTCCTCTGTGCCTGGGAAGCAGAAGTGTTCACATTGCTTCGCAGAATCGCTTTTGTGCAGAAAACACTAACACTTGTTCAGAACGAAAGAAAGCACAGAGCCGCAGATTTTATGCTGTCCTGGAGAGCTTGCAGAGCACTGGGGAAAGGCAGGCAGAGAATTCCCTGCTAGCACCTTCTCTGTGCCTGGGAAGCAGAAGTGTTCACATTGCTTCGCAGAATCACTTTTGTGCAGAAAACAGTAACACTTGTTCAGAACGAAAGAAAGCACAGAGCCCCAGATTTGCTGTTGTCCTGGAGAGCTTGCAGAGCACTGGGGAAAGGCAGGCAGAGAATTCCCTGCTAGCACCTTCTCTGTGCCTGGGAAGCAAAAGTGTTCACATTGCTTCGCAGAATCGCTTTTGTGCAGAAAACACTAACACTTGTTCAGAACGAAAGAAAGCACAGAGCCCCAGATTTTATGCTGTCCTGGAGAGCTTGCAGAGCACTGGGGAAAAGCAGGAAGAGAATTCCCTGCTAGCACCTTCTCTGTGCCTGGGAAGCAGAAGTGTTCACATTGCTTCGCAGAATCGCTTTTGTGCAGAAAACAGTAACACTTGTTCAGAACAAAAGAAAGCAGAGAGCCCCAGATTTTATGCTGTACTGGAGAGCTTGCAGAGCACTGGGGAAAGGCAGGCAGAGAATTCCCTGCTAGCACCTTCTCTGTGCCTGGGAAGCAGAAGTGTTCACATTGCTTCGCAGAATAGCTTTTGTGCAGAAAACAGTAACTCTTGTTAGGAACGAAAGAAAACACAGAGCCCCAGATTTTATGTTGTCCTGGAGAGCTTGCAGAGCACTGGGGAAAGGCAGGCAGAGAATTCCCTGCTAGCACCTCCTCTGTGCCTGGGAAGCAGAAGTGTTCACATTGCTTCGCAGAATCGCTTTTGTGCAGAAAACACTAACACTTGTTCAGAACGAAAGAAAGCACAGAGCCCCAGATTTTATGCTGTCCTGGAGAGCTTGCAGAGCACTGGGGAAAGGCAGGCAGAGAATTCCCTGCTAGCACCTTCTCTGTGCCTGGGAAGCAGAAGTGTTCACATTGCTTCGCAGAATCGCTTTTGTGCAGAAAACAGTAACTCTTGTTAGGAACGAAAGAAAACACAGAGCCCCAGATTTTATGTTGTCCTGGAGAGCTTGCAGAGCACTGGGGAAAGGCAGGCAGAGAATTCCCTGCTAGCACCTTCTCTGTGCCTGGGAAGCACAAGTGTTCACATTGCTTCGCAGAATCGCTTTTGTGCAGAAAACAGTAACACTTGTTCAGAACAAAAGAAAGCACAGAGCCCCAGATTTTATGTTGTCCTGGAGAGCTTGCAGAGCACTGGGGAAAGGCAGGCAGAGAATTCCCTGCTAGCACCTTCTCTGTGCCTGGGAAGCAGAAGTGTTCACATTGCTTCGCAGAATCGCTTTTGTGCAGAAAACAGTAACACTTGTTCAGAACAAAAGAAAGCACAGAGCCCCAGATTTTATGTTGTCCTCTAGAGCTTGCAGAGCACTGGGGAAAGGCAGGCAGAGAATTCCCTGCTAGCACCTTCTCTGTGCCTGGGAAGCAAAAGTGTTCACATTGCTTCGCAGAATCGCTTTTGTGCAGAAAACAGTAACACTTGTTCAGAACGAAAGAAAGCACAGAGCCCCAGATTTTATGCTGTCCTGGAGAGCTTGCAGAGCACTGGGGAAAGGCAGGCAGAGAATTCCCTGCTAGCACCTTCTCTGTGCCTGGGAAGCAGAAGTGTTCACATCGCTTCGCAGAACCGCTTTTGTGCAGAAAACAGTAACACTTGTTCAGAACAAAAGAAAGCACAGAGCCCCAGATTTTATGCTGTCCTGGAGAGCTTGCAGAGCACTGGGGAAAGGCAGGCAGAGAATTCCCTGCTAGCACCTTCTCTGTGCCTGGGAAGCAGAAGTGTTCACATTGCTTCGCAGAATCACTTTTGTGCAGAAAACAGTAACACTTGTTCAGAACGAAAGAAAGCACAGAGCCCCAGATTTGCTGTTGTCCTGGAGAGCTTGCAGAGCACTGGGGAAAGGCAGGCAGAGAATTCCCTGCTAGCACCTTCTCTGTGCCTGGGAAGCAGAAGTGTTCACATTGCTTCGAAGAATCGCTTTTGTGCAGAAAACAGTAACACTTGTTCAGAACAAAAGAAAGCAGAGAGCCCCAGATTTTATGCTGTCCTGGAGAGCTTGCAGAGCACTGGGGAAAGGCAGGCAGAGAATTCCCTGCTAGCACCTTCTCTGTGCCTGGGAAGCAGAAGTGTTCACATTGCTTCGCAGAATCGCTTTTGTGCAGAAAACAGTAACACTTGTTCAGAACAAAAGAAAGCACAGAGCCCCAGATTTTATGTTGTCCTCTAGAGCTTGCAGAGCACTGGGGAAAGGCAGGCAGAGAATTCCCTGCTAGCACCTTCTCTGTGCCTGGGAAGCAGAAGTGTTCACATTGCTTCGCAGAATCGCTTTTGTGCAGAAAACAGTAACTCTTGTTAGGAACGAAAGAAAACACAGAGCCCCAGATTTTATGTTGTCCTGGAGAGCTTGCAGAGCACTGGGGAAAGGCAGGCAGAGATTTCCCTGCTAGCACCTTCTCTGTGCCTGGGAAGCAGAAGTGTTCACATTGCTTCGCAGAATAGCTTTTGTGCAGAAAACAGTAACTCTTGTTAGGAACGAAAGAAAACACAGAGCCCCAGATTTTATGTTGTCCTGGAGAGCTTGCAGAGCACTGGGGAAAGGCAGGCAGAGAATTCCCTGCTAGCACCTTCTCTGTGCCTGGGAAGCAGAAGTGTTCACATTGCTTCGCAGAATAGCTTTTGTGCAGAAAACAGTAACTCTTGTTAGGAACGAAAGAAAACACAGAGCCCCAGATTTTATGTTGTCCTGGAGAGCTTGCAGAGCACTGGGGAAAGGCAGGCAGAGAATTCCCTGCTAGCACCTCCTCTGTGCCTGGGAAGCAGAAGTGTTCACATTGCTTCGCAGAATCGCTTTTGTGCAGAAAACACTAACACTTGTTCAGAACGAAAGAAAGCACAGAGCCCCAGATTTTATGCTGTCCTGGAGAGCTTGCAGAGCACTGGGGAAAGGCAGGCAGAGAATTCCCTGCTAGCACCTTCTCTGTGCCTGTTCACATTGCTTCGCAGAATCGCTTTTGTGCAGAAAACACTAACATTTGTTCAGAACAAAAGAAAGCAAAGAGTCCCAGATTTTATGCTGTACTGGAGAGCTTGCAGAGCACTGGGGAAAGGCAGGCAGAGAATTCCCTGCTAGCACCTTCTCTGTGCCTGGGAAGCAGAAGTGTTCACATTGCTTCGCAGAATTGCTTTTGTGCAGAAAACAGTAACACTTGTTCAGAACAAAAGAAAGCACAGAGCCCCAGATTTTATGTTGTCCTCTAGAGCTTGCAGAGCACTGGGGAAAGGCAGGCAGAGAATTCCCTGCTAGCACCTTCTCTGTGCCTGGGAAGCAGAAGTGTTCACATTGCTTCGCAGAATCGCTTTTGTGCAGAAAACAGTAACTCTTGTTAGGAACGAAAGAAAACACAGAGCCCCAGATTTTATGTTGTCCTGGAGAGCTTGCAGAGCACTGGGGAAAGGCAGGCAGAGAATTCCCTGCTAGCACCTTCTCTGTGCCTGGGAAGCAGAAGTGTTCACATTGCTTCGCAGAATCACTTTTGTGCAGAAAACAGTAACACTTGTTCAGAACGAAAGAAAGCACAGAGCCCCAGATTTTATGCTGTCCTGGAGAGCTTGCAGAGCACTGGGGAAAGGCAGGCAGAGAATTCCCTGCTAGCACCTTCTCTGTGCCTGTTCACATTGCTTCGCAGAATCGCTTTTGTGCAGAAAACACTAACATTTGTTCAGAACAAAAGAAAGCAAAGAGTCCCAGATTTTATGCTGTACTGGAGAGCTTGCAGAGCACTGGGGAAAGGCAGGCAGAGAATTCCCTGCTAGCACCTTCTCTGTGCCTGGGAAGCAAAAGTGTTCACATTGCTTCGCAGAATCGCTTTTGTGCAGAAAACAGTAACACTTGTTCAGAACAAAAGAAAGCACAGAGCCCCAGATTTTATGCTGTCCTGGAGAGCTTGCAGAGCACTGGGGAAAGGCAGGCAGAGAATTCCCTGCTAGCACCTTCTCTGTGCCTGGGAAGCAGAAGTGTTCACATTGCTTCGCAGAATCACTTTTGTGCAGAAAACAGTAACACTTGTTCAGAACGAAAGAAAGCACAGAGCCCCAGATTTGCTGTTGTCCTGGAGAGCTTGCAGAGCACTGGGGAAAGGCAGGCAGAGAATTCCCTGCTAGCACCTTCTCTGTGCCTGGGAAGCAAAAGTGTTCACATTGCTTCGCAGAATCGCTTTTGTGCAGAAAACACTAACACTTGTTCAGAACGAAAGAAAGCACAGAGCCCCAGATTTTATGTTGTCCTCTAGAGCTTGCAGAGCACTGGGGAAAGGCAGGCAGAGAATTCCCTGCTAGCACCTTCTCTGTGCCTGGGAAGCAAAAGTGTTCACATTGCTTCGCAGAATCGCTTTTGTGCAGAAAACAGTAACACTTGTTCAGAACGAAAGAAAGCACAGAGCCCCAGATTTTATGCTGTCCTGGAGAGCTTGCAGAGCACTGGGGAAAGGCAGGCAGAGAATTCCCTGCTAGCACCTTCTCTGTGCCTGGGAAGCAGAAGTGTTCACATTGCTTCGCAGAATCACTTTTGTGCAGAAAACAGTAACACTTGTTCAGAACGAAAGAAAACACAGAGCCCCAGATTTTATGCTGTCCTGGAGAGCTTGCAGAGCACTGGGGAAAGGCAGGCAGAGAATTCCCTGCTAGCACCTTCTCTGTGCCTGGGAAGCAGAAGTGTTCACATCGCTTCGCAGAACCGCTTTTGTGCAGAAAACAGTAACACTTGTTCAGAACAAAAGAAAGCACAGAGCCCCAGATTTTATGCTGTCCTGGAGAGCTTGCAGAGCACTGGGGAAAGGCAGGCAGAGAATTCCCTGCTAGCACCTTCTCTGTGCCTGGGAAGCAGAAGTGTTCACATTGCTTCGCAGAATCACTTTTGTGCAGAAAACAGTAACACTTGTTCAGAACGAAAGAAAGCACAGAGCCCCAGATTTGCTGTTGTCCTGGAGAGCTTGCAGAGCACTGGGGAAAGGCAGGCAGAGAATTCCCTGCTAGCACCTTCTCTGTGCCTGGGAAGCAGAAGTGTTCACATTGCTTCGCAGAATCGCTTTTGTGCAGAAAACAGTAACACTTGTTCAGAACAAAAGAAAGCAGAGAGCCCCAGATTTTATGCTGTCCTGGAGAGCTTGCAGAGCACTGGGGAAAGGCAGGCAGAGAATTCCCTGCTAGCACCTTCTCTGTGCCTGGGAAGCAGAAGTGTTCACATTGCTTCGCAGAATCGCTTTTGTGCAGAAAACAGTAACACTTGTTCAGAACAAAAGAAAGCACAGAGCCCCAGATTTTATGTTGTCCTCTAGAGCTTGCAGAGCACTGGGGAAAGGCAGGCAGAGAATTCCCTGCTAGCACCTTCTCTGTGCCTGGGAAGCACAAGTGTTCACATTGCTTCGCAGAATCGCTTTTGTGCAGAAAACAGTAACTCTTGTTAGGAACGAAAGAAAACACAGAGCCCCAGATTTTATGTTGTCCTGGAGAGCTTGCAGAGCACTGGGGAAAGGCAGGCAGAGAATTCCCTGCTAGCACCTCCTCTGTGCCTGGGAAGCAGAAGTGTTCACATTGCTTCGCAGAATCGCTTTTGTGCAGAAAACAGTAACACTTGTTCAGAACGAAAGAAAGCACAGAGCCCCAGATTTTATGCTGTCCTGGAGAGCTTGCAGAGCACTGGGGAAAGGCAGGCAGAGAATTCCCTGCTAGCACCTTCTCTGTGCCTGGGAAGCAGAAGTGTTCACATTGCTTCGCAGAATCACTTTTGTGCAGAAAACAGTAACACTTGTTCAGAACGAAAGAAAGCACAGAGCCCCAGATTTTATGCTGTCCTGGAGAGCTTGCAGAGCACTGGGGAAAGGCAGGCAGAGAATTCCCTGCTAGCACCTTCTCTGTGCCTGGGAAGCAGAAGTGTTCACATTGCTTCGCAGAATCGCTTTTGTGCAGAAAACAGTAACACTTGTTCAGAACGAAAGAAAGCACAGAGCCCCAGATTTTATGCTGTCCTGGAGAGCTTGCAGAGCACTGGGGAAAGGCAGGCAGAGAATTCCCTGCTAGCACCTTCTCTGTGCCTGTTCACATTGCTTCGCAGAATCGCTTTTGTGCAGAAAACACTAACACTTGTTCAGAACAAAAGAAAGCAAAGAGTCCCAGATTTTATGCTGTACTGGAGAGCTTGCAGAGCACTGGGGAAAGGCAGGCAGAGAATTCCCTGCTAGCACCTTCTCTGTGCCTGGGAAGCAAAAGTGTTCACATTGCTTCGCAGAATCGCTTTTGTGCAGAAAACAGTAACACTTGTTCAGAACGAAAGAAAGCACAGAGCCCCAGATTTTATGTTGTCCTCTAGAGCTTGCAGAGCACTGGGGAAAGGCAGGCAGAGAATTCCCTGCTAGCACCTTCTCTGTGCCTGGGAAGCAGAAGTGTTCACATTGCTTCGCAGAATCGCTTTTGTGCAGAAAACAGTAACACTTGTTCAGAACAAAAGAAAGCACAGAGCCCCAGATTTGATGCTGTCCTGGAGAGCTTGCAGAGCACTGGGGAAAGGCAGGCAGAGAATTCCCTGCTAGCACCTTCTCTGTGCCTGGGAAGCAGAAGTGTTCACATTGCTTCGCAGAATCGCTTTTGTGCAGAAAACAGTAACACTTGTTCAGAACGAAAGAAAGCACAGAGCCCCAGATTTTATGCTGTCCTGGAGAGCTTGCAGAGCACTGGGGAAAGGCAGGCAGAGAATTCCCTGCTAGCACCTTCTCTGTGCCTGTTCACATTGCTTCGCAGAATCGCTTTTGTGCAGAAAACAGTAACACTTGTTCAGAACAAAAGAAAGCACAGAGCCGCAGATTTTATGCTGTACTGGAGAGCTTGCAGAGCACTGGGGAAAGGCAGGCAGAGAATTCCCTGCTAGCACCTTCTCTGTGCCTGGGAAGCATAAGTGTTCACATTGCTTCGCAGAATCGCTTTTGTGCAGAAAACAGTAACACTTTTTCAGAACAAAAGAAAGCACAGAGCCCCAGATTTTATGTTGTCCTGGAGAGCTTGCAGAGCACTGGGGAAAGGCAGGCAGAGAATTCCCTGCTAGCACCTTCTCTGTGCCTGGGAAGCAAAAGAGTTCACATTGCTTCGCAGAATTGCTTTTGTGCAGAAAACAGTAACACTTGTTCAGAACAAAAGAAAGCACAGAGCCCCAGATTTTATGTTGTCCTCTAGAGCTTGCAGAGCACTGGGGAAAGGCAGGCAGAGAATTCCCTGCTAGCACCTTCTCTGTGCCTGGGAAGCAGAAGTGTTCACATTGCTTCGCAGAATCGCTTTTGTGCAGAAAACAGTAACTCTTGTTAGGAACGAAAGAAAGCACAGAGCCCCAGATTTTATGTTGTCCTGGAGAGCTTGCAGAGCACTGGGGAAAGGCAGGCAGAGAATTCCCTGCTAGCACCTTCTCTGTGCCTGGGAAGCAGAAGTGTTCACATTGCTTCGCAGAATCGCTTTTGTGCAGAAAACAGTAACTCTTGTTAGGAACGAAAGAAAACACAGAGCCCCAGATTTTATGTTGTCCTGGAGAGCTTGCAGAGCACTGGGGAAAGGCAGGCAGAGAATTCCCTGCTAGCACCTCCTCTGTGCCTGGGAAGCAGAAGTGTTCACATTGCTTCGCAGAATCGCTTTTGTGCAGAAAACACTAACACTTGTTCAGAACGAAAGAAAGCACAGAGCCGCAGATTTTATGCTGTCCTGGAGAGCTTGCAGAGCACTGGGGAAAGGCAGGCAGAGAATTCCCTGCTAGCACCTTCTCTGTGCCTGGGAAGCAGAAGTGTTCACATTGCTTCGCAGAATCACTTTTGTGCAGAAAACAGTAACACTTGTTCAGAACGAAAGAAAGCACAGAGCCCCAGATTTGCTGTTGTCCTGGAGAGCTTGCAGAGCACTGGGGAAAGGCAGGCAGAGAATTCCCTGCTAGCACCTTCTCTGTGCCTGGGAAGCAAAAGTGTTCACATTGCTTCGCAGAATCGCTTTTGTGCAGAAAACACTAACACTTGTTCAGAACGAAAGAAAGCACAGAGCCCCAGATTTTATGCTGTCCTGGAGAGCTTGCAGAGCACTGGGGAAAGGCAGGCAGAGAATTCCCTGCTAGCACCTTCTCTGTGCCTGGGAAGCAGAAGTGTTCACATTGCTTCGCAGAATCGCTTTTGTGCAGAAAACAGTAACACTTGTTCAGAACAAAAGAAAGCACAGAGCCCCAGATTTTATGTTGTCCTCTAGAGCTTGCAGAGCACTGGGGAAAGGCAGGCAGAGAATTCCCTGCTAGCACCTTCTCTGTGCCTGGGAAGCAGAAGTGTTCACATTGCTTCGCAGAATCGCTTTTGTGCAGAAAACAGTAACTGTTGTTAGGAACGAAAGAAAACACAGAGCCCCAGATTTTATGCTGTCCTGGAGAGCTTGCAGAGCACTGGGGAAAGGCAGGCAGAGAATTCCCTGCTAGCACCTTCTCTGTGCCTGGGAAGCAGAAGTGTTCACATTGCTTCGCAGAATAGCTTTTGTGCAGAAAACAGTAACTCTTGTTAGGAACGAAAGAAAACACAGAGCCCCAGATTTTATGTTGTCCTGGAGAGCTTGCAGAGCACTGGGGAAAGGCAGGCAGAGAATTCCCTGCTAGCACCTCCTCTGTGCCTGGGAAGCAGAAGTGTTCACATTGCTTCACAGAATCGCTTTTGTGCAGAAAACAGTAACACTTGTTCAGAACGAAAGAAAGCACAGAGCCCCAGATTTTATGCTGTCCTGGAGAGCTTGCAGAGCACTGGGGAAAGGCAGGCAGAGAATTCCCTGCTAGCACCTTCTCTGTGCCTGGGAAGCAGAAGTGTTCACATTGCTTCGCAGAATCACTTTTGTGCAGAAAACAGTAACACTTGTTCAGAACGAAAGAAAGCACAGAGCCCCAGATTTTATGCTGTCCTGGAGAGCTTGCAGAGCACTGGGGAAAGGCAGGCAGAGAATTCCCTGCTAGCACCTTCTCTGTGCCTGGGAAGCAGAAGTGTTCACATTGCTTCGCAGAATCGCTTTTGTGCAGAAAACAGTAACACTTGTTCAGAACGAAAGAAAGCACAGAGCCCCAGATTTTATGCTGTCCTGGAGAGCTTGCAGAGCACTGGGGAAAGGCAGGCAGAGAATTCCCTGCTAGCACCTTCTCTGTGCCTGTTCACATTGCTTCGCAGAATCGCTTTTGTGCAGAAAACACTAACATTTGTTCAGAACAAAAGAAAGCAAAGAGTCCCAGATTTTATGCTGTACTGGAGAGCTTGCAGAGCACTGGGGAAAGGCAGGCAGAGAATTCCCTGCTAGCACCTTCTCTGTGCCTGGGAAGCAGAAGTGTTCACATTGCTTCGCAGAATCGCTTTTGTGCAGAAAACAGTAACACTTGTTCAGAACGAAAGAAAGCACAGAGCCCCAGATTTTATGTTGTCCTGGAGAGCTTGCAGAGCACTGGGGAAAGGCAGGCAGAGAATTCCCTGCTAGCACCTTCTCTGTGCCTGGGAAGCAGAAGTGTTCACATTGCTTCGCAGAATCGCTTTTGTGCAGAAAACAGTAACACTTGTTCAGAACGAAAGAAAGCACAGAGCCCCAGATTTTATGCTGTCCTGGAGAGCTTGCAGAGCACTGGGGAAAGGCAGGCAGAGAATTCCCTGCTAGCACCTTCTCTGTGCCTGTTCACATTGCTTCGCAGAATCGCTTTTGTGCAGAAAACAGTAACACTTGTTCAGAACAAAAGAAAGCACAGAACCGCAGATTTTATGCTGTACTGGAGAGCTTGCAGAGCACTGGGGAAAGGCAGGCAGACAATTCCCTGCTAGCACCTTCTCTGTGCCTGGGAAGCATAAGTGTTCACATTGCTTCGCAGAATCGCTTTTGTGCAGAAAACAGTAACACTTTTTCAGAACAAAAGAAAGCACAGAGCCCCAGATTTTATGTTGTCCTGGAGAGCTTGCAGAGCACTGGGGAAAGGCAGGCAGAGAATTCCCTGCTAGCACCTTCTCTGTGCCTGGGAAGCAAAAGTGTTCACATTGCTTCGCAGAATTGCTTTTGTGCAGAAAACAGTAACACTTGTTCAGAACAAAAGAAAGCACAGAGCCCCAGATTTTATGTTGTCCTCTAGAGCTTGCAGAGCACTGGGGAAAGGCAGGCAGAGAATTCCCTGCTAGCACCTTCTCTGTGCCTGGGAAGCAGAAGTGTTCACATTGCTTCGCAGAATCGCTTTTGTGCAGAAAACAGTAACTCTTGTTAGGAACGAAAGAAAACACAGAGCCCCAGATTTTATGTTGTCCTGGAGAGCTTGCAGAGCACTGGGGAAAGGCAGGCAGAGAATTCCCTGCTAGCACCTTCTCTGTGCCTGGGAAGCAGAAGTGTTCACATTGCTTCGCAGAATCACTTTTGTGCAGAAAACAGTAACACTTGTTCAGAACGAAAGAAAGCACAGAGCCCCAGATTTTATGCTGTCCTGGAGAGCTTGCAGAGCACTGGGGAAAGGCAGGCAGAGAATTCCCTGCTAGCACCTTCTCTGTGCCTGTTCACATTGCTTCGCAGAATCGCTTTTGTGCAGAAAACACTAACATTTGTTCAGAACGAAAGAAAGCACAGAGCCCCAGATTTTATGCTGTACTGGAGAGCTTGCAGAGCACTGGGGAAAGGCAGGCAGAGAATTCCCTGCTAGCACCTTCTCTGTGCCTGTTCACATTGCTTCGCAGAATCGCTTTTGTGCAGAAAACAGTAACACTTGTTCAGAACGAAAGAAAGCACAGAGCCCCAGATTTTATGTTGTCCTGGAGAGCTTGCAGAGCACTGGGGAAAGGCAGGCAGAGAATTCCCTTCTAGCACCTTCTCTGTGCCTGGGAAGCACAAGTGTTCACATTGCTTCGCAGAATCGCTTTTGTGCAGAAAACAGTAACACTTGTTCAGAACGAAAGAAAGCACAGAGCCCCAGATTTTATGTTGTCCTGGAGAGCTTGCAGAGCACTGGGGAAAGGCAGGCAGAGAATTCCCTGCTAGCACCTTCTGTGTGCCTGGGAAGCAGAAGTGTTCACATTGCTTCGCAGAATCGCTTTTGTGCAGAAAACAGTAACACTTGTTCAGAACGAAAGAAAGCACAGAGCCCCAGATTTTATGTTGTCCTGGAGAGCTTGCAGAGCACTGGGGAAAGGCAGGCAGAGAATTCCCTGCTAGCACCTTCTCTGTGCCTGGGAAGCACAAGTGTTCACATTGCTTCGCAGAATCGCTTTTGTGCAGAAAACAGTAACACTTGTTCAGAATGAAAGAAAGCACAGAGCCCCAGATTTTATGTTGTCCTGGAGAGCTTGCAGAGCACTGGGGAAAGGCAGGCAGAGAATTCCCTGCTAGCACCTTCTCTGTGCCTGGGAAGCAGAAGTGTTCACATTGCTTCGCAGAATCGCTTTTGTGCAGAAAACAGTAACACTTGTTCAGAACGAAAGAAAGCACAGAGCCCCAGATTTTATGCTGTCCTGGAGAGCTTGCAGAGCACTGGGGAAAGGCAGGCAGAGAATTCCCTGCTAGCACCTTCTCTGTGCCTGTTCACATTGCTTCGCAGAATCGCTTTTGTGCAGAAAACAGTAACACTTGTTCAGAACAAAAGAAAGCACAGAGCCGCAGATTTTATGCTGTACTGGAGAGCTTGCAGAGCACTGGGGAAAGGCAGGCAGAGAATTCCCTGCTAGCACCTTCTCTGTGCCTGGGAAGCACAAGTGTTCACATTGCTTGGCAGAATCGCTTTTGTGCAGAAAACAGTAACACTTGTTCAGAATGAAAGAAAGCACAGAGCCCCAGATTTTATGTTGTCCTGGAGAGCTTGCAGAGCACTGGGGAAAGGCAGGCAGAGAATTCCCTGCTAGCACCTTCTCTGTGCCTGGGAAGCACAAGTGTTCACATTGCTTCGCAGAATCGCTTTTGTGCAGAAAACAGTAACACCTGTTCAGAACGAAAGAAAGCACAGAGCCCCAGATTTTATGTTGTCCTGGAGAGCTTGCAGAGCACTGGGGAAAGGCAGGCAGAGAATTCCCTGCTAGCACCTTCTGTGTGCCTGGGAAGCAGAAGTGTTCACATTGCTTCTCAGAATCGCTTTTGTGCAGAAAACAGTAACACTTGTTCAGAACGAAAGAAAGCACAGAGCCCCAGATTTTATGTTGTCCTGGAGAGCTTGCAGAGCACTGGGGAAAGGCAGGCAGAGAATTCCCTGCTAGCACCTTCTCTGTGCCTGGGAAGCACAAGTGTTCACATTGCTTCGCAGAATCGCTTTTGTGCAGAAAACAGTAACACTTGTTCAGAACGAAAGAAAGCACAGAGCCCCAGATTTTATGTTGTCCTGGAGAGCTTGCAGAGCACTGGGGAAAGGCAGGCAGAGAATTCCCTGCTAGCACCTTCTCTGTGCCTGGGAAGCACAAGTGTTCACATTGCTTCGCAGAATCGCTTTTGTGCAGAAAACAGTAACACTTGTTCAGAACGAAAGAAAGCACAGAGCCCCAGATTTTATGTTGTCCTGGAGAGCTTGCAGAGCACTGGGGAAAGGCAGGCAGAGAATTCCCTGCTAGCACCTTCTCTGTGCCTGTTCACATTGCTTCGCAGAATCGCTTTTGTGCAGAAAACAGTAACACTTGTTCAGAACGAAAGAAAGCACAGAGCCCCAGATTTTATGTTGTCCTGGAGAGCTTGCAGAGCACTGGGGAAAGGCAGGCAGAGAATTCCCTGCTAGCACCTTCTCAGTGCCTGGGAAACACAAGTGTTCACATTGCTTCGCAGAATCGCTTTTGTGCAGAAAACAGTAACACTTGTTCAGAACGAAAGAAAGCACAGAGCCCCAGATTTTATGTTGTCCTGGAGAGCTTGCAGAGCACTGGGGAAAGGCAGGCAGAGAATTCCCTGCTAGCACCTTCTCTGTGCCTGTTCACATTGCTTCGCAGAATCGCTTTTGTGCAGAAAACAGTAACACTTGTTCAGAACGAAAGAAAGCACAGAGCCCCAGATTTTATGTTGTCCTGGAGAGCTTGCAGAGCACTGGGGAAAGGCAGGCAGAGAATTCCCTGCTAGCACCTTCTCTGTGCCTGTTCACATTGCTTCGCAGAATCGCTTTTGTGCAGAAAACAGTAACACTTGTTCAGAACGAAAGAAAGCACAGAGCCCCAGATTTTATGTTGTCCTGGAGAGCTTGCAGAGCACTGGGGAAAGGCAGGCAGAGAATTCCCTGCTAGCACCTTCTCTGTGCCTGGGAAGCACAAGTGTTCACATTGCTTCGCAGAATCGCTTTTGTGCAGAAAACAGTAACACTTGTTCAGAACGAAAGAAAGCACAGAGCCCCAGATTTTATGTTGTCCTGGAGAGCTTGCAGAGCACTGGGGAAAGGCAGGCAGAGAATTCCCTGCTAGCACCTTCTCTGTGCCTGGGAAGCACAAGTGTTCACATTGCTTCGCAGAATCGCTTTTGTGCAGAAAACAGTAACACTTGTTCAGAACGAAAGAAAGCACAGAGCCCCAGATTTTATGTTGTCCTGGAGAGCTTGCAGAGCACTGGGGAAAGGCAGGCAGAGAATTCCCTGCTAGCACCTTCTCTGTGCCTGGGAAGCACAAGTGTTCACATTGCTTGGCAGAATCGCTTTTGTGCAGAAAACAGTAACACTTGTTCAGAATGAAAGAAAGCACAGAGCCCCAGATTTTATGTTGTCCTGGAGAGCTTGCAGAGCACTGGGGAAAGGCAGGCAGAGAATTCCCTGCTAGCACCTTCTCTGTGCCTGGGAAGCACAAGTGTTCACATTGCTTCGCAGAATCGCTTTTGTGCAGAAAACAGTAACACTTGTTCAGAACGAAAGAAAGCACAGAGCCCCAGATTTTATGTTGTCCTGGAGAGCTTGCAGAGCACTGGGGAAAGGCAGGCAGAGAATTCCCTGCTAGCACCTTCTGTGTGCCTGGGAAGCAGAAGTGTTCACATTGCTTCGCAGAATCGCTTTTGTGCAGAAAACAGTAACACTTGTTCAGAACGAAAGAAAGCACAGAGCCCCAGATTTTATGTTGTCCTGGAGAGCTTGCAGAGCACTGGGGAAAGGCAGGCAGAGAATTCCCTGCTAGCACCTTCTCTGTGCCTGGGAAGCACAAGTGTTCACATTGCTTCGCAGAATCGCTTTTGTGCAGAAAACAGTAACACTTGTTCAGAACGAAAGAAAGCACAGAGCCCCAGATTTTATGTTGTCCTGGAGAGCTTGCAGAGCACTGGGGAAAGGCAGGCAGAGAATTCCCTGCTAGCACCTTCTCTGTGCCTGGGAAGCACAAGTGTTCACATTGCTTCGCAGAATCGCTTTTGTGCAGAAAACAGTAACACTTGTTCAGAACGAAAGAAAGCACAGAGCACCAGATTTTATGTTGTCCTGGAGAGCTTGCAGAGCACTGGGGAAAGGCAGGCAGAGAATTCCCTGCTAGCACCTTCTCTGTGCCTGTTCACATTGCTTCGCAGAATCGCTTTTGTGCAGAAAACAGTAACACTTGTTCAGAACGAAAGAAAGCACAGAGCCCCAGATTTTATGTTGTCCTGGAGAGCTTGCAGAGCACTGGGGAAAGGCAGGCAGAGAATTCCCTTCTAGCACCTTCTCTGTGCCTGGGAAGCACAAGTGTTCACATTGCTTCGCAGAATCGCTTTTGTGCAGAAAACAGTAACACTTGTTCAGAACGAAAGAAAGCACAGAGCCCCAGATTTGCTGTTGTCCTGGAGAGCTTGCAGAGCACTGGGGAAAGGCAGGCAGAGAATTCCCTGCTAGCACCTTCTCTGTGCCTGGGAAGCAGAAGTGTTCACATTGCTTCGCAGAATCGCTTTTGTGCAGAAAACAGTAACTCTTGTTAGGAACGAAAGAAAACACAGAGCCCCAGATTTTATGTTGTCCTGGAGAGCTTGCAGAGCACTGGGGAAAGGCAGGCAGAGAATTCCCTGCTAGCACCTTCTCTGTGCCTGGGAAGCAGAAGTGTTCACATTGCTTCGCAGAATCGCTTTTGTGCAGAAAACAGTAACTCTTGTTAGGAACGAAAGAAAACACAGAGCCCCAGATTTTATGTTGTCCTGGAGAGCTTGCAGAGCACTGGGGAAAGGCAGGCAGAGAATTCCCTGCTAGCACCTTCTCTGTGCCTGGGAAGCAAAAGTGTTCACATTGCTTCGCAGAATCACTTTTGTGCAGAAAACAGTAACACTTGTTCAGAACGAAAGAAAGCACAGAGCCCCAGATTTGCTGTTGTCCTGGAGAGCTTGCAGAGCACTGGGGAAAGGCAGGCAGAGAATTCCCTGCTAGCACCTTCTCTGTGCCTGGGAAGCAGAAGTGTTCACATTGCTTCGCAGAATCGCTTTTGTGCAGAAAACAGTAACACTTGTTCAGAACAAAAGAAAGCACAGAGCCCCAGATTTTATGTTGTCCTCTAGAGCTTGCAGAGCACTGGGGAAAGGCAGGCAGAGAATTCCCTGCTAGCACCTTCTCTGTGCCTGGGAAGCAAAAGTGTTCACATTGCTTCGCAGAATCGCTTTTGTGCAGAAAACAGTAACACTTGTTCAGAACGAAAGAAAGCACAGAGCCCCAGATTTTATGCTGTCCTGGAGAGCTTGCAGAGCACTGGGGAAAGGCAGGCAGAGAATTCCCTGCTAGCACCTTCTCTGTGCCTGGGAAGCAGAAGTGTTCACATTGCTTCGCAGAATCACTTTTGTGCAGAAAACAGTAACACTTGTTCAGAACGAAAGAAAACACAGAGCCCCAGATTTTATGCTGTCCTGGAGAGCTTGCAGAGCACTGGGGAAAGGCAGGCAGAGAATTCCCTGCTAGCACCTTCTCTGTGCCTGGGAAGCAGAAGTGTTCACATCGCTTCGCAGAATCGCTTTTGTGCAGAAAACAGTAACACTTGTTCAGAACAAAAGAAAGCACAGAGCCCCAGATTTTATGCTGTCCTGGAGAGCTTGCAGAGCACTGGGGAAAGGCAGGCAGAGAATTCCCTGCTAGCACCTTCTCTGTGCCTGGGAAGCAGAAGTGTTCACATTGCTTCGCAGAATCACTTTTGTGCAGAAAACAGTAACACTTGTTCAGAACGAAAGAAAGCACAGAGCCCCAGATTTGCTGTTGTCCTGGAGAGCTTGCAGAGCACTGGGGAAAGGCAGGCAGAGAATTCCCTGCTAGCACCTTCTCTGTGCCTGGGAAGCAGAAGTGTTCACATTGCTTCGCAGAATCGCTTTTGTGCAGAAAACAGTAACACTTGTTCAGAACAAAAGAAAGCAGAGAGCCCCAGATTTTATGCTGTCCTGGAGAGCTTGCAGAGCACTGGGGAAAGGCAGGCAGAGAATTCCCTGCTAGCACCTTCTCTGTGCCTGGGAAGCAGAAGTGTTCACATTGCTTCGCAGAATCGCTTTTGTGCAGAAAACAGTAACTCTTGTTAGGAACGAAAGAAAACACAGAGCCCCAGATTTTATGTTGTCCTGGAGAGCTTGCAGAGCACTGGGGAAAGGCAGGCAGAGAATTCCCTGCTAGCACCTTCTCTGTGCCTGGGAAGCAGAAGTGTTCACATTGCTTCGCAGAATAGCTTTTGTGCAGAAAACAGTAACTCTTGTTAGGAACGAAAGAAAACACAGAGACCCAGATTTTATGTTGTCCTGGAGAGCTTGCAGAGCACTGGGGAAAGGCAGGCAGAGAATTCCCTGCTAGCACCTCCTCTGTGCCTGGGAAGCAGAAGTGTTCACATTGCTTCGCAGAATCGCTTTTGTGCAGAAAACAGTAACACTTGTTCAGAACGAAAGAAAGCACAGAGCCCCAGATTTTATGCTGTCCTGGAGAGCTTGCAGAGCACTGGGGAAAGGCAGGCAGAGAATTCCCTGCTAGCACCTTCTCTGTGCCTGTTCACATTGCTTCGCAGAATCGCTTTTGTGCAGAAAACACTAACACTTGTTCAGAACAAAAGAAAGCAAAGAGTCCCAGATTTTATGCTGTACTGGAGAGCTTGCAGAGCACTGGGGAAAGGCAGGCAGAGAATTCCCTGCTAGCACCTTCTCTGTGCCTGGGAAGCAGAAGTGTTCACATTGCTTCGCAGAATCGCTTTTGTGCAGAAAACAGTAACACTTGTTCAGAACGAAAGAAAGCACAGAGCCCCAGATTTGCTGTTGTCCTGGAGAGCTTGCAGAGCACTGGGGAAAGGCAGGCAGAGAATTCCCTGCTAGCACCTTCTCTGTGCCTGGGAAGCAAAAGTGTTCACATTGCTTGGCAGAATCGCTTTTGTGCAGAAAACAGTAACACTTGTTCAGAACATAAGAAAGCAGAGAGCCCCAGATTTTATGCTGTCCTGGAGAGCTTGCAGAGCACTGGGGAAAGGCAGGCAGAGAATTCCCTGCTAGCACCTTCTCTGTGCCTGGGAAGCAGAAGTATTCACATTGCTTCGCAGAATCGCTTTTGTGCAGAAAACAGTAACACTTGTTCAGAACATAAGAAAGCAGAGAGCCCCAGATTTTATGCTGTCCTGGAGAGCTTGCAGAGCACTGGGGAAAGGCAGGCAGAGAATTCCCTGCTAGCACCTTCTCTGTGCCTGGGAAGCAGAAGTGTTCACATTGCTTCGCAGAATCGCTTTTGTGCAGAAAACAGTAACACTTGTTCAGAACAAAAGAAAGCACAGAGCCCCAGATTTTATGTTGTCCTCTAGAGCTTGCAGAGCACTGGGGAAAGGCAGGCAGAGAATTCCCTGCTAGCACCTTCTCTGTGCCTGGGAAGCAGAAGTGTTCACATTGCTTCGCAGAATCGCTTTTGTGCAGAAAACAGTAACTCTTGTTAGGAACGAAAGAAAACACAGAGCCCCAGATTTTATGTTGTCCTGGAGAGCTTGCAGAGCACTGGGGAAAGGCAGGCAGAGAATTCCCTGCTAGCACCTCCTCTGTGCCTGGGAAGCAGAAGTGTTCACATTGCTTCGCAGAATCGCTTTTGTGCAGAAAACACTAACACTTGTTCAGAACGAAAGAAAGCACAGAGCCCCAGATTTTATGCAGTCCTGGAGAGCTTGCAGAGCACTGGGGAAAGGCAGGCAGAGAATTCCCTGCTAGCACCTTCTCTGTGCCTGGGAAGCAGAAGTGTTCACATTGCTTCGCAGAATCACTTTTGTGCAGAAAACAGTAACACTTGTTCAGAACGAAAGAAAGCACAGAGCCCCAGATTTTATGCTGTCCTGGAGAGCTTGCAGAGCACTGGGGAAAGGCAGGCAGAGAATTCCCTGCTAGCACCTTCTCTGTGCCTGGGAAGCAGAAGTGTTCACATTGCTTCGCAGAATCGCTTTTGTGCAGAAAACAGTAACACTTGTTCAGAACGAAAGAAAGCACAGAGCCCCAGATTTTATGCTGTCCTGGAGAGCTTGCAGAGCACTGGGGAAAGGCAGGCAGAGAATTCCCTGCTAGCACCTTCTCTGTGCCTGTTCACATTGCTTCGCAGAATCGCTTTTGTGCAGAAAACACTAACATTTGTTCAGAACAAAAGAAAGCAAAGAGTCCCAGATTTTATGCTGTACTGGAGAGCTTGCAGAGCACTGGGGAAAGGCAGGCAGAGAATTCCCTGCTAGCACCTTCTCTGTGCCTGGGAAGC
The DNA here is from genome assembly GCF_047716275.1 of Strix uralensis. NCBI lineage: Eukaryota > Metazoa > Chordata > Aves > Strigiformes > Strigidae > Strix > Strix uralensis. The sequence goes on along the minus strand of NC_134005.1, from coordinate 204,479 downwards.
AAAAGTGTTCACATTGCTTCGCAGAATCGCTTTTGTGCAGAAAACACTAACACTTGTTCAGAACGAAAGAAAGCACAGAGCCCCAGATTTTATGTTGTCCTCTAGAGCTTGCAGAGCACTGGGGAAAGGCAGGCAGAGAATTCCCTGCTAGCACCTTCTCTGTGCCTGGGAAGCAGAAGTGTTCACATTGCTTCGCAGAATCGCTTTTGTGCAGAAAACAGTAACACTTGTTCAGAACAAAAGAAAGCACAGAGCCCCACATTTGATGCTGTCCTGGAGAGCTTGCAGAGCACTGGGGAAAGGCAGGCAGAGAATTCCCTGCTAGCACCTTCTCTGTGCCTGGGAAGCAGAAGTGTTCACATTGCTTCGCAGAATCGCTTTTGTGCAGAAAACAGTAACACTTGTTCAGAACAAAAGAAAGCACAGAGCCGCAGATTTTATGCTGTACTGGAGAGCTTGCAGAGCACTGGGGAAAGGCAGGCAGAGAATTCCCTGCTAGCACCTTCTCTGTGCCTGGGAAGCATAAGTGTTCACATTGCTTCGCAGAATCGCTTTTGTGCAGAAAACAGTAACACTTTTTCAGAACAAAAGAAAGCACAGAGCCCCAGATTTTATGTTGTCCTGGAGAGCTTGCAGAGCACTGGGGAAAGGCAGGCAGAGAATTCCCTGCTAGCACCTTCTCTGTGCCTGGGAAGCAAAAGTGTTCACATTGCTTCGCAGAATTGCTTTTGTGCAGAAAACAGTAACACTTGTTCAGAACAAAAGAAAGCACAGAGCCCCAGATTTTATGTTGTCCTCTAGAGCTTGCAGAGCACTGGGGAAAGGCAGGCAGAGAATTCCCTGCTAGCACCTTCTCTGTGCCTGGGAAGCAGAAGTGTTCACATTGCTTCGCAGAATCGCTTTTGTGCAGAAAACAGTAACTCTTGTTAGGAACGAAAGAAAACACAGAGCCCCAGATTTTATGTTGTCCTGGAGAGCTTGCAGAGCACTGGGGAAAGGCAGGCAGAGAATTCCCTGCTAGCACCTTCTCTGTGCCTGGGAAGCAAAAGTGTTCACATTGCTTCGCAGAATCACTTTTGTGCAGAAAACAGTAACACTTGTTCAGAACGAAAGAAAGCACAGAGCCCCAGATTTGCTGTTGTCCTGGAGAGCTTGCAGAGCACTGGGGAAAGGCAGGCAGAGAATTCCCTGCTAGCACCTTCTCTGTGCCTGGGAAGCAGAAGTGTTCACATTGCTTCGCAGAATCGCTTTTGTGCAGAAAACAGTAACACTTGTTCAGAACAAAAGAAAGCACAGAGCCCCAGATTTTATGCTGTCCTGGAGAGCTTGCAGAGCACTGGGGAAAGGCAGGCAGAGAATTCCCTGCTAGCACCTTCTCTGTGCCTGGGAAGCAGAAGTGTTCACATTGCTTCGCAGAATCGCTTTTGTGCAGAAAACAGTAACACTTGTTCAGAACAAAAGAAAGCACAGAGCCCCAGATTTTATGTTGTCCTCTAGAGCTTGCAGAGCACTGGGGAAAGGCAGGCAGAGAATTCCCTGCTAGCACCTTCTCTGTGCCTGGGAAGCAAAAGTGTTCACATTGCTTCGCAGAATCGCTTTTGTGCAGAAAACAGTAACACTTGTTCAGAACGAAAGAAAGCACAGAGCCCCAGATTTTATGCTGTCCTGGAGAGCTTGCAGAGCACTGGGGAAAGGCAGGCAGAGAATTCCCTGCTAGCACCTTCTCTGTGCCTGGGAAGCAGAAGTGTTCACATCGCTTCGCAGAATCGCTTTTGTGCAGAAAACAGTAACACTTGTTCAGAACAAAAGAAAGCACAGAGCCCCAGATTTTATGCTGTCCTGGAGAGCTTGCAGAGCACTGGGGAAAGGCAGGCAGAGAATTCCCTGCTAGCACCTTCTCTGTGCCTGGGAAGCAGAAGTGTTCACATTGCTTCGCAGAATCACTTTTGTGCAGAAAACAGTAACACTTGTTCAGAACGAAAGAAAGCACAGAGCCCCAGATTTGCTGTTGTCCTGGAGAGCTTGCAGAGCACTGGGGAAAGGCAGGCAGAGAATTCCCTGCTAGCACCTTCTCTGTGCCTGGGAAGCAGAAGTGTTCACATTGCTTCGCAGAATCGCTTTTGTGCAGAAAACAGTAACTCTTGTTAGGAACGAAAGAAAACACAGAGCCCCAGATTTTATGTTGTCCTGGAGAGCTTGCAGAGCACTGGGGAAAGGCAGGCAGAGAATTCCCTGCTAGCACCTTCTCTGTGCCTGGGAAGCAGAAGTGTTCACATTGCTTCGCAGAATCGCTTTTGTGCAGAAAACAGTAACTCTTGTTAGGAACGAAAGAAAACACAGAGCCCCAGATTTTATGTTGTCCTGGAGAGCTTGCAGAGCACTGGGGAAAGGCAGGCAGAGAATTCCCTGCTAGCACCTTCTCTGTGCCTGGGAAGCAAAAGTGTTCACATTGCTTCGCAGAATCACTTTTGTGCAGAAAACAGTAACACTTGTTCAGAACGAAAGAAAGCACAGAGCCCCAGATTTGCTGTTGTCCTGGAGAGCTTGCAGAGCACTGGGGAAAGGCAGGCAGAGAATTCCCTGCTAGCACCTTCTCTGTGCCTGGGAAGCAGAAGTGTTCACATTGCTTCGCAGAATCGCTTTTGTGCAGAAAACAGTAACACTTGTTCAGAACAAAAGAAAGCACAGAGCCCCAGATTTTATGTTGTCCTCTAGAGCTTGCAGAGCACTGGGGAAAGGCAGGCAGAGAATTCCCTGCTAGCACCTTCTCTGTGCCTGGGAAGCAAAAGTGTTCACATTGCTTCGCAGAATCGCTTTTGTGCAGAAAACAGTAACACTTGTTCAGAACGAAAGAAAGCACAGAGCCCCAGATTTTATGCTGTCCTGGAGAGCTTGCAGAGCACTGGGGAAAGGCAGGCAGAGAATTCCCTGCTAGCACCTTCTCTGTGCCTGGGAAGCAGAAGTGTTCACATTGCTTCGCAGAATCACTTTTGTGCAGAAAACAGTAACACTTGTTCAGAACGAAAGAAAACACAGAGCCCCAGATTTTATGCTGTCCTGGAGAGCTTGCAGAGCACTGGGGAAAGGCAGGCAGAGAATTCCCTGCTAGCACCTTCTCTGTGCCTGGGAAGCAGAAGTGTTCACATCGCTTCGCAGAATCGCTTTTGTGCAGAAAACAGTAACACTTGTTCAGAACAAAAGAAAGCACAGAGCCCCAGATTTTATGCTGTCCTGGAGAGCTTGCAGAGCACTGGGGAAAGGCAGGCAGAGAATTCCCTGCTAGCACCTTCTCTGTGCCTGGGAAGCAGAAGTGTTCACATTGCTTCGCAGAATCACTTTTGTGCAGAAAACAGTAACACTTGTTCAGAACGAAAGAAAGCACAGAGCCCCAGATTTGCTGTTGTCCTGGAGAGCTTGCAGAGCACTGGGGAAAGGCAGGCAGAGAATTCCCTGCTAGCACCTTCTCTGTGCCTGGGAAGCAGAAGTGTTCACATTGCTTCGCAGAATCGCTTTTGTGCAGAAAACAGTAACACTTGTTCAGAACAAAAGAAAGCAGAGAGCCCCAGATTTTATGCTGTCCTGGAGAGCTTGCAGAGCACTGGGGAAAGGCAGGCAGAGAATTCCCTGCTAGCACCTTCTCTGTGCCTGGGAAGCAGAAGTGTTCACATTGCTTCGCAGAATCGCTTTTGTGCAGAAAACAGTAACTCTTGTTAGGAACGAAAGAAAACACAGAGCCCCAGATTTTATGTTGTCCTGGAGAGCTTGCAGAGCACTGGGGAAAGGCAGGCAGAGAATTCCCTGCTAGCACCTTCTCTGTGCCTGGGAAGCAGAAGTGTTCACATTGCTTCGCAGAATAGCTTTTGTGCAGAAAACAGTAACTCTTGTTAGGAACGAAAGAAAACACAGAGACCCAGATTTTATGTTGTCCTGGAGAGCTTGCAGAGCACTGGGGAAAGGCAGGCAGAGAATTCCCTGCTAGCACCTCCTCTGTGCCTGGGAAGCAGAAGTGTTCACATTGCTTCGCAGAATCGCTTTTGTGCAGAAAACAGTAACACTTGTTCAGAACGAAAGAAAGCACAGAGCCCCAGATTTTATGCTGTCCTGGAGAGCTTGCAGAGCACTGGGGAAAGGCAGGCAGAGAATTCCCTGCTAGCACCTTCTCTGTGCCTGTTCACATTGCTTCGCAGAATCGCTTTTGTGCAGAAAACACTAACACTTGTTCAGAACAAAAGAAAGCAAAGAGTCCCAGATTTTATGCTGTACTGGAGAGCTTGCAGAGCACTGGGGAAAGGCAGGCAGAGAATTCCCTGCTAGCACCTTCTCTGTGCCTGGGAAGCAAAAGTGTTCACATTGCTTCGCAGAATCGCTTTTGTGCAGAAAACAGTAACACTTGTTCAGAACGAAAGAAAGCACAGAGCCCCAGATTTGCTGTTGTCCTGGAGAGCTTGCAGAGCACTGGGGAAAGGCAGGCAGAGAATTCCCTGCTAGCACCTTCTCTGTGCCTGGGAAGCAAAAGTGTTCACATTGCTTGGCAGAATCGCTTTTGTGCAGAAAACAGTAACACTTGTTCAGAACATAAGAAAGCAGAGAGCCCCAGATTTTATGCTGTCCTGGAGAGCTTGCAGAGCACTGGGGAAAGGCAGGCAGAGAATTCCCTGCTAGCACCTTCTCTGTGCCTGGGAAGCAGAAGTATTCACATTGCTTCGCAGAATCGCTTTTGTGCAGAAAACAGTAACACTTGTTCAGAACATAAGAAAGCAGAGAGCCCCAGATTTTATGCTGTCCTGGAGAGCTTGCAGAGCACTGGGGAAAGGCAGGCAGAGAATTCCCTGCTAGCACCTTCTCTGTGCCTGGGAAGCAGAAGTGTTCACATTGCTTCGCAGAATCGCTTTTGTGCAGAAAACAGTAACACTTGTTCAGAACAAAAGAAAGCACAGAGCCCCAGATTTTATGTTGTCCTCTAGAGCTTGCAGAGCACTGGGGAAAGGCAGGCAGAGAATTCCCTGCTAGCACCTTCTCTGTGCCTGGGAAGCAGAAGTGTTCACATTGCTTCGCAGAATCACTTTTGTGCAGAAAACAGTAACACTTGTTCAGAACGAAAGAAAGCACAGAGCCCCAGATTTGCTGTTGTCCTGGAGAGCTTGCAGAGCACTGGGGAAAGGCAGGCAGAGAATTCCCTGCTAGCACCTTCTCTGTGCCTGGGAAGCAAAAGTGTTCACATTGCTTGGCAGAATCGCTTTTGTGCAGAAAACACTAACACTTGTTCAGAACGAAAGAAAGCACAGAGCCCCAGATTTTATGCTGTCCTGGAGAGCTTGCAGAGCACTGGGGAAAAGCAGGAAGAGAATTCCCTGCTAGCACCTTCTCTGTGCCTGGGAAGCAGAAGTGTTCACATTGCTTCGCAGAATCGCTTTTGTGCAGAAAACAGTAACTCTTGTTAGGAACGAAAGAAAACACAGAGCCCCAGATTTTATGCTGTCCTGGAGAGCTTGCAGAGCACTGGGGAAAGGCAGGCAGAGAATTCCCTGCTAGCACCTTCTCTGTGCCTGGGAAGCAGAAGTGTTCACATTGCTTCGCAGAATCGCTTTTGTGCAGAAAACAGTAACACTTGTTCAGAACAAAAGAAAGCACAGAGCCCCAGATTTTATGTTGTCCTCTAGAGCTTGCAGAGCACTGGGGAAAGGCAGGCAGAGAATTCCCTGCTAGCACCTTCTCTGTGCCTGGGAAGCAGAAGTGTTCACATTGCTTCGCAGAATCGCTTTTGTGCAGAAAACAGTAACTCTTGTTAGGAACGAAAGAAAACACAGAGCCCCAGACTTTATGTTGTCCTGGAGAGCTTGCAGAGCACTGGGGAAAGGCAGGCAGAGAATTCCCTGCTAGCACCTCCTCTGTGCCTGGGAAGCAGAAGTGTTCACATTGCTTCGCAGAATCACTTTTGTGCAGAAAACAGTAACACTTGTTCAGAACGAAAGAAAGCACAGAGCCCCAGATTTTATGCTGTCCTGGAGAGCTTGCAGAGCACTGGGGAAAGGCAGGCAGAGAATTCCCTGCTAGCACCTTCTCTGTGCCTGGGAAGCAGAAGTGTTCACATTGCTTCGCAGAATCGCTTTTGTGCAGAAAACAGTAACTCTTGTTAGGAACGAAAGAAAACACAGAGCCCCAGATTTTATGTTGTCCTGGAGAGCTTGCAGAGCACTGGGGAAAGGCAGGCAGAGAATTCCCTGCTAGCACCTTCTCTGTGCCTGGGAAGCAGAAGTGTTCACATTGCTTCGCAGAATAGCTTTTGTGCAGAAAACAGTAACTCTTGTTAGGAACGAAAGAAAACACAGAGACCCAGATTTTATGTTGTCCTGGAGAGCTTGCAGAGCACTGGGGAAAGGCAGGCAGAGAATTCCCTGCTAGCACCTCCTCTGTGCCTGGGAAGCAGAAGTGTTCACATTGCTTCGCAGAATCGCTTTTGTGCAGAAAACAGTAACACTTGTTCAGAACGAAAGAAAGCACAGAGCCCCAGATTTTATGCTGTCCTGGAGAGCTTGCAGAGCACTGGGGAAAGGCAGGCAGAGAATTCCCTGCTAGCACCTTCTCTGTGCCTGTTCACATTGCTTCGCAGAATCGCTTTTGTGCAGAAAACACTAACACTTGTTCAGAACAAAAGAAAGCAAAGAGTCCCAGATTTTATGCTGTACTGGAGAGCTTGCAGAGCACTGGGGAAAGGCAGGCAGAGAATTCCCTGCTAGCACCTTCTCTGTGCCTGGGAAGCAAAAGTGTTCACATTGCTTCGCAGAATCGCTTTTGTGCAGAAAACAGTAACACTTGTTCAGAACGAAAGAAAGCACAGAGCCCCAGATTTGCTGTTGTCCTGGAGAGCTTGCAGAGCACTGGGGAAAGGCAGGCAGAGAATTCCCTGCTAGCACCTTCTCTGTGCCTGGGAAGCAAAAGTGTTCACATTGCTTGGCAGAATCGCTTTTGTGCAGAAAACAGTAACACTTGTTCAGAACATAAGAAAGCAGAGAGCCCCAGATTTTATGCTGTCCTGGAGAGCTTGCAGAGCACTGGGGAAAGGCAGGCAGAGAATTCCCTGCTAGCACCTTCTCTGTGCCTGGGAAGCAGAAGTATTCACATTGCTTCGCAGAATCGCTTTTGTGCAGAAAACAGTAACACTTGTTCAGAACATAAGAAAGCAGAGAGCCCCAGATTTTATGCTGTCCTGGAGAGCTTGCAGAGCACTGGGGAAAGGCAGGCAGAGAATTCCCTGCTAGCACCTTCTCTGTGCCTGGGAAGCAGAAGTGTTCACATTGCTTCGCAGAATCGCTTTTGTGCAGAAAACAGTAACACTTGTTCAGAACAAAAGAAAGCACAGAGCCCCAGATTTTATGTTGTCCTCTAGAGCTTGCAGAGCACTGGGGAAAGGCAGGCAGAGAATTCCCTGCTAGCACCTTCTCTGTGCCTGGGAAGCAGAAGTGTTCACATTGCTTCGCAGAATCACTTTTGTGCAGAAAACAGTAACACTTGTTCAGAACGAAAGAAAGCACAGAGCCCCAGATTTGCTGTTGTCCTGGAGAGCTTGCAGAGCACTGGGGAAAGGCAGGCAGAGAATTCCCTGCTAGCACCTTCTCTGTGCCTGGGAAGCAAAAGTGTTCACATTGCTTGGCAGAATCGCTTTTGTGCAGAAAACACTAACACTTGTTCAGAACGAAAGAAAGCACAGAGCCCCAGATTTTATGCTGTCCTGGAGAGCTTGCAGAGCACTGGGGAAAAGCAGGAAGAGAATTCCCTGCTAGCACCTTCTCTGTGCCTGGGAAGCAGAAGTGTTCACATTGCTTCGCAGAATCGCTTTTGTGCAGAAAACAGTAACTCTTGTTAGGAACGAAAGAAAACACAGAGCCCCAGATTTTATGCTGTCCTGGAGAGCTTGCAGAGCACTGGGGAAAGGCAGGCAGAGAATTCCCTGCTAGCACCTTCTCTGTGCCTGGGAAGCAGAAGTGTTCACATTGCTTCGCAGAATCGCTTTTGTGCAGAAAACAGTAACACTTGTTCAGAACAAAAGAAAGCACAGAGCCCCAGATTTTATGTTGTCCTCTAGAGCTTGCAGAGCACTGGGGAAAGGCAGGCAGAGAATTCCCTGCTAGCACCTTCTCTGTGCCTGGGAAGCAGAAGTGTTCACATTGCTTCGCAGAATCGCTTTTGTGCAGAAAACAGTAACTCTTGTTAGGAACGAAAGAAAACACAGAGCCCCAGACTTTATGTTGTCCTGGAGAGCTTGCAGAGCACTGGGGAAAGGCAGGCAGAGAATTCCCTGCTAGCACCTCCTCTGTGCCTGGGAAGCAGAAGTGTTCACATTGCTTCGCAGAATCACTTTTGTGCAGAAAACAGTAACACTTGTTCAGAACGAAAGAAAGCACAGAGCCCCAGATTTTATGCTGTCCTGGAGAGCTTGCAGAGCACTGGGGAAAGGCAGGCAGAGAATTCCCTGCTAGCACCTTCTCTGTGCCTGGGAAGCAGAAGTGTTCACATTGCTTCGCAGAATCGCTTTTGTGCAGAAAACAGTAACACTTGTTCAGAACGAAAGAAAGCACAGAGCCCCAGATTTTATGCTGTCCTGGAGAGCTTGCAGAGCACTGGGGAAAGGCAGGCAGAGAATTCCCTGCTAGCACCTTCTCTGTGCCTGTTCACATTGCTTCGCAGAATCGCTTTTGTGCAGAAAACACTAACATTTGTTCAGAACAAAAGAAAGCAAAGAGTCCCAGATTTTATGCTGTACTGGAGAGCTTGCAGAGCACTGGGGAAAGGCAGGCAGAGAATTCCCTGCTAGCACCTTCTCTGTGCCTGGGAAGCAGAAGTGTTCACATTGCTTCGCAGAATCACTTTTGTGCAGAAAACAGTAACACTTGTTAGGAACGAAAGAAAGCACAGAGCCCCAGATTTTATGCTGTCCTGGAGAGCTTGCAGAGCACTGGGGAAAGGCAGGCAGAGAATTCCCTGCTAGCACCTTCTCTGTGCCTGGGAAGCAGAAGTGTTCACATTGCTTCGCAGAATCGCTTTTGTGCAGAAAACAGTAACACTTGTTCAGAACGAAAGAAAGCACAGAGCCCCAGATTTTATGCTGTCCTGGAGAGCTTGCAGAGCACTGGGGAAAGGCAGGCAGAGAATTCCCTGCTAGCACCTTCTCTGTGCCTGTTCACATTGCTTCGCAGAATCGCTTTTGTGCAGAAAACACTAACATTTGTTCAGAACAAAAGAAAGCAAAGAGTCCCAGATTTTATGCTGTACTGGAGAGCTTGCAGAGCACTGGGGAAAGGCAGGCAGAGAATTCCCTGCTAGCACCTTCTCTGTGCCTGGGAAGCAAAAGTGTTCACATTGCTTCGCAGAATCGCTTTTGTGCAGAAAACACTAACACTTGTTCAGAACGAAAGAAAGCACAGAGCCCCAGATTTTATGTTGTCCTCTAGAGCTTGCAGAGCACTGGGGAAAGGCAGGCAGAGAATTCCCTGCTAGCACCTTCTCTGTGCCTGGGAAGCAGAAGTGTTCACATTGCTTCGCAGAATCGCTTTTGTGCAGAAAACAGTAACACTTGTTCAGAACAAAAGAAAGCACAGAGCCCCAGATTTTATGCTGTCCTGGAGAGCTTGCAGAGCACTGGGGAAAGGCAGGCAGAGAATTCCCTGCTAGCACCTTCTCTGTGCCTGGGAAGCAGAAGTGTTCACATTGCTTCGCAGAATCGCTTTTGTGCAGAAAACACTAACACTTGTTCAGAACGAAAGAAAGCACAGAGCCCCAGATTTTATGCTGTCCTGGAGAGCTTGCAGAGCACTGGGGAAAGGCAGGCAGAGAATTCCCTGCTAGCACCTTCTCTGTGCCTGGGAAGCAAAAGTGTTCACATTGCTTCGCAGAATCGCTTTTGTGCAGAAAACACTAACACTTGTTCAGAACGAAAGAAAGCACAGAGCCCCAGATTTTATGTTGTCCTCTAGAGCTTGCAGAGCACTGGGGAAAGGCAGGCAGAGAATTCCCTGCTAGCACCTTCTCTGTGCCTGGGAAGCAGAAGTGTTCACATTGCTTCGCAGAATCGCTTTTGTGCAGAAAACAGTAACACTTGTTCAGAACAAAAGAAAGCACAGAGCCCCAGATTTTATGTTGTCCTGGAGAGCTTGCAGAGCACTGGGGAAAGGCAGGCAGAGAATTCCCTGCTAGCACCTTCTCTGTGCCTGGGAAGCAGAAGTGTTCACATTGCTTCGCAGAATCACTTTTGTGCAGAAAACAGTAACACTTGTTCAGAACGAAAGAAAACACAGAGCCCCAGATTTTATGCTGTCCTGGAGAGCTTGCAGAGCACTGGGGAAAGGCAGGCAGAGAATTCCCTGCTAGCACCTTCTCTGTGCCTGGGAAGCAGAAGTGTTCACATCGCTTCGCAGAATCGCTTTTGTGCAGAAAACAGTAACACTTGTTCAGAACAAAAGAAAGCACAGAGCCCCAGATTTTATGCTGTCCTGGAGAGCTTGCAGAGCACTGGGGAAAGGCAGGCAGAGAATTCCCTGCTAGCACCTTCTCTGTGCCTGGGAAGCAGAAGTGTTCACATTGCTTCGCAGAATCACTTTTGTGCAGAAAACAGTAACACTTGTTCAGAACGAAAGAAAGCACAGAGCCCCAGATTTGCTGTTGTCCTGGAGAGCTTGCAGAGCACTGGGGAAAGGCAGGCAGAGAATTCCCTGCTAGCACCTTCTCTGTGCCTGGGAAGCAAAAGTGTTCACATTGCTTCGCAGAATCGCTTTTGTGCAGAAAACACTAACACTTGTTCAGAACGAAAGAAAGCACAGAGCCCCAGATTTTATGCTGTCCTGGAGAGCTTGCAGAGCACTGGGGAAAAGCAGGAAGAGAATTCCCTGCTAGCACCTTCTCTGTGCCTGGGAAGCAGAAGTGTTCACATTGCTTCGCAGAATCGCTTTTGTGCAGAAAACAGTAACACTTGTTCAGAACAAAAGAAAGCAGAGAGCCCCAGATTTTATGCTGTCCTGGAGAGCTTGCAGAGCACTGGGGAAAGGCAGGCAGAGAATTCCCTGCTAGCACCTTCTCTGTGCCTGGGAAGCAGAAGTGTTCACATTGCTTCGCAGAATCGCTTTTGTGCAGAAAACAGTAACACTTGTTCAGAACAAAAGAAAGCACAGAGCCCCAGATTTTATGTTGTCCTCTAGAGCTTGCAGAGCACTGGGGAAAGGCAGGCAGAGAATTCCCTGCTAGCACCTTCTCTGTGCCTGGGAAGCAGAAGTGTTCACATTGCTTCGCAGAATCGCTTTTGTGCAGAAAACAGTAACTCTTGTTAGGAACGAAAGAAAACACAGAGCCCCAGATTTTATGTTGTCCTGGAGAGCTTGCAGAGCACTGGGGAAAGGCAGGCAGAGAATTCCCTGCTAGCACCTTCTCTGTGCCTGGGAAGCAGAAGTGTTCACATTGCTTCGCAGAATAGCTTTTGTGCAGAAAACAGTAACTCTTGTTAGGAACGAAAGAAAACACAGAGCCCCAGATTTTATGTTGTCCTGGAGAGCTTGCAGAGTACTGGGGAAAGGCAGGCAGAGAATTCCCTGCTAGCACCTCCTCTGTGCCTGGGAAGCAGAAGTGTTCACATTGCTTCGCAGAATCGCTTTTGTGCAGAAAACACTAACACTTGTTCAGAACGAAAGAAAGCACAGAGCCCCAGATTTTATGCAGTCCTGGAGAGCTTGCAGAGCACTGGGGAAAGGCAGGCAGAGAATTCCCTGCTAGCACCTTCTCTGTGCCTGGGAAGCAGAAGTGTTCACATTGCTTCGCAGAATCACTTTTGTGCAGAAAACAGTAACACTTGTTCAGAACGAAAGAAAGCACAGAGCCCCAGATTTTATGCTGTCCTGGAGAGCTTGCAGAGCACTGGGGAAAGGCAGGCAGAGAATTCCCTGCTAGCACCTTCTCTGTGCCTGGGAAGCAGAAGTGTTCACATTGCTTCGCAGAATCGCTTTTGTGCAGAAAACAGTAACACTTGTTCAGAACGAAAGAAAGCACAGAGCCCCAGATTTTATGCTGTCCTGGAGAGCTTGCAGAGCACTGGGGAAAGGCAGGCAGAGAATTCCCTGCTAGCACCTTCTCTGTGCCTGTTCACATTGCTTCGCAGAATCGCTTTTGTGCAGAAAACACTAACATTTGTTCAGAACAAAAGAAAGCACAGAGCCCCAGATTTTATGCTGTACTGGAGAGCTTGCAGAGCACTGGGGAAAGGCAGGCAGAGAATTCCCTGCTAGCACCTTCTCTGTGCCTGGGAAGCAAAAGTGTTCACATTGCTTCGCAGAATCGCTTTTGTGCAGAAAACACTAACACTTGTTCAGAACGAAAGAAAGCACAGAGCCCCAGATTTTATGTTGTCCTCTAGAGCTTGCAGAGCACTGGGGAAAGGCAGGCAGAGAATTCCCTGCTAGCACCTTCTCTGTGCCTGGGAAGCAGAAGTGTTCACATTGCTTCGCAGAATCGCTTTTGTGCAGAAAACAGTAACACTTGTTCAGAACAAAAGAAAGCACAGAGCCCCACATTTGATGCTGTCCTGGAGAGCTTGCAGAGCACTGGGGAAAGGCAGGCAGAGAATTCCCTGCTAGCACCTTCTCTGTGCCTGGGAAGCAGAAGTGTTCACATTGCTTCGCAGAATCGCTTTTGTGCAGAAAACAGTAACACTTGTTCAGAACGAAAGAAAGCACAGAGCCCCAGATTTTATGCTGTCCTGGAGAGCTTGCAGAGCACTGGGGAAAGGCAGGCAGAGAATTCCCTGCTAGCACCTTCTCTGTGCCTGTTCACATTGCTTCGCAGAATCGCTTTTGTGCAGAAAACAGTAACACTTGTTCAGAACAAAAGAAAGCACAGAGCCGCAGATTTTATGTTGTCCTGGAGAGCTTGCAGAGCACTGGGGAAAGGCAGGCAGAGAATTCCCTGCTAGCACCTTCTCTGTGCCTGGGAAGCAAAAGTGTTCACATTGCTTCGCAGAATTGCTTTTGTGCAGAAAACAGTAACACTTGTTCAGAACAAAAGAAAGCACAGAGCCCCAGATTTTATGTTGTCCTCTAGAGCTTGCAGAGCACTGGGGAAAGGCAGGCAGAGAATTCCCTGCTAGCACCTTCTCTGTGCCTGGGAAGCAGAAGTGTTCACATTGCTTCGCAGAATCGCTTTTGTGCAGAAAACAGTAACTCTTGTTAGGAACGAAAGAAAACACAGAGCCCCAGATTTTATGTTGTCCTGGAGAGCTTGCAGAGCACTGGGGAAAGGCAGGCAGAGAATTCCCTGCTAGCACCTTCTCTGTGCCTGGGAAGCAGAAGTGTTCACATTGCTTCGCAGAATCGCTTTTGTGCAGAAAACAGTAACACTTGTTCAGAACGAAAGAAAGCACAGAGCCCCAGATTTTATGCTGTCCTGGAGAGCTTGCAGAGCACTGGGGAAAGGCAGGCAGAGAATTCCCTGCTAGCACCTTCTCTGTGCCTGGGAAGCAGAAGTGTTCACATTGCTTCGCAGAATCGCTTTTGTGCAGAAAACAGTAACACTTGTTCAGAACGAAAGAAAGCACAGAGCCCCAGATTTTATGCTGTCCTGGAGAGCTTGCAGAGCACTGGGGAAAGGCAGGCAGAGAATTCCCTGCTAGCACCTTCTCTGTGCCTGTTCACATTGCTTCGCAGAATCGCTTTTGTGCAGAAAACACTAACATTTGTTCAGAACAAAAGAAAGCAAAGAGTCCCAGATTTTATGCTGTACTGGAGAGCTTGCAGAGCACTGGGGAAAGGCAGGCAGAGAATTCCCTGCTAGCACCTTCTCTGTGCCTGGGAAGCAAAAGTGTTCACATTGCTTCGCATAATCGCTTTTGTGCAGAAAACACTAACACTTGTTCAGAACGAAAGAAAGCACAGAGCCCCAGATTTTATGTTGTCCTCTAGAGCTTGCAGAGCACTGGGGAAAGGCAGGCAGAGAATTCCCTGCTAGCACCTTCTCTGTGCCTGGGAAGCAGAAGTGTTCACATTGCTTCGCAGAATCGCTTTTGTGCAGAAAACAGTAACACTTGTTCAGAACAAAAGAAAGCACAGAGCCCCACATTTGATGCTGTCCTGGAGAGCTTGCAGAGCACTGGGGAAAGGCAGGCAGAGAATTCCCTGCTAGCACCTTCTCTGTGCCTGGGAAGCAGAAGTGTTCACATTGCTTCGCAGAATCGCTTTTGTGCAGAAAACAGTAACACTTGTTCAGAACGAAAGAAAGCACAGAGCCCCAGATTTTATGCTGTCCTGGAGAGCTTGCAGAGCACTGGGGAAAGGCAGGCAGAGAATTCCCTGCTAGCACCTTCTCTGTGCCTGTTCACATTGCTTCGCAGAATCGCTTTTGTGCAGAAAACACTAACATTTGTTCAGAACAAAAGAAAGCAAAGAGTCCCAGATTTTATGCTGTACTGGAGAGCTTGCAGAGCACTGGGGAAAGGCAGGCAGAGAATTCCCTGCTAGCACCTTCTCTGTGCCTGGGAAGCAAAAGTGTTCACATTGCTTCGCAGAATCGCTTTTGTGCAGAAAACACTAACACTTGTTCAGAACGAAAGAAAGCACAGAGCCCCAGATTTTATGTTGTCCTCTAGAGCTTGCAGAGCACTGGGGAAAGGCAGGCAGAGAATTCCCTGCTAGCACCTTCTCTGTGCCTGGGAAGCAGAAGTGTTCACATTGCTTCGCAGAATCGCTTTTGTGCAGAAAACAGTAACACTTGTTCAGAACAAAAGAAAGCACAGAGCCCCACATTTGATGCTGTCCTGGAGAGCTTGCAGAGCACTGGGGAAAGGCAGGCAGAGAATTCCCTGCTAGCACCTTCTCTGTGCCTGGGAAGCAGAAGTGTTCACATTGCTTCGCAGAATCGCTTTTGTGCAGAAAACAGTAACACTTGTTCAGAACGAAAGAAAGCACAGAGCCCCAGATTTTATGCTGTCCTGGAGAGCTTGCAGAGCACTGGGGAAAGGCAGGCAGAGAATTCCCTGCTAGCACCTTCTCTGTGCCTGTTCACATTGCTTCGCAGAATCGCTTTTGTGCAGAAAACAGTAACACTTGTTCAGAACAAAAGAAAGCACAGAGCCCCAGATTTTATGCTGTACTGGAGAGCTTGCAGAGCACTGGGGAAAGGCAGGCAGAGAATTCCCTGCTAGCACCTTCTCTGTGCCTGGGAAGCAGAAGTGTTCACATTGCTTCGCAGAATCACTTTTGTGCAGAAAACAGTAACACTTTTTCAGAACAAAAGAAAGCACAGAGCCCCAGATTTTATGTTGTCCTGGAGAGCTTGCAGAGCACTGGGGAAAGGCAGGCAGAGAATTCCCTGCTAGCACCTTCTCTGTGCCTGGGAAGCAAAAGTGTTCACATTGCTTCGCAGAATTGCTTTTGTGCAGAAAACAGTAACACTTGTTCAGAACAAAAGAAAGCACAGAGCCCCAGATTTTATGTTGTCCTCTAGAGCTTGCAGAGCACTGGGGAAAGGCAGGCAGAGAATTCCCTGCTAGCACCTTCTCTGTGCCTGGGAAGCAGAAGTGTTCACATTGCTTCGCAGAATCGCTTTTGTGCAGAAAACAGTAACTCTTGTTAGGAACGAAAGAAAACACAGAGCCCCAGATTTTATGTTGTCCTGGAGAGCTTGCAGAGCACTGGGGAAAGGCAGGCAGAGAATTCCCTGCTAGCACCTTCTCTGTGCCTGGGAAGCAGAAGTGTTCACATTGCTTCGCAGAATCGCTTTTGTGCAGAAAACAGTAACACTTGTTCAGAACGAAAGAAAGCACAGAGCCCCAGATTTTATGCTGTCCTGGAGAGCTTGCAGAGCACTGGGGAAAGGCAGGCAGAGAATTCCCTGCTAGCACCTTCTCTGTGCCTGGGAAGCAGAAGTGTTCACATTGCTTCGCAGAATCGCTTTTGTGCAGAAAACAGTAACACTTGTTCAGAACGAAAGAAAGCACAGAGCCCCAGATTTTATGCTGTCCTGGAGAGCTTGCAGAGCACTGGGGAAAGGCAGGCAGAGAATTCCCTGCTAGCACCTTCTCTGTGCCTGTTCACATTGCTTCGCAGAATCGCTTTTGTGCAGAAAACACTAACATTTGTTCAGAACAAAAGAAAGCAAAGAGTCCCAGATTTTATGTTGTCCTGGAGAGCTTGCAGAGCACTGGGGAAAGGCAGGCAGAGAATTCCCTGCTAGCACCTTCTCTGTGCCTGGGAAGCATAAGTGTTCACATTGCTTCGCAGAATCGCTTTTGTGCAGAAAACAGTAACACTTTTTCAGAACAAAAGAAAGCACAGAGCCCCAGATTTTATGTTGTCCTGGAGAGCTTGCAGAGCACTGGGGAAAGGCAGGCAGAGAATTCCCTGCTAGCACCTTCTCTGTGCCTGGGAAGCAAAAGTGTTCACATTGCTTCGCAGAATTGCTTTTGTGCAGAAAACAGTAACACTTGTTCAGAACAAAAGAAAGCACAGAGCCCCAGATTTTATGTTGTCCTCTAGAGCTTGCAGAGCACTGGGGAAAGGCAGGCAGAGAATTCCCTGCTAGCACCTTCTCTGTGCCTGGGAAGCAGAAGTGTTCACATTGCTTCGCAGAATCGCTTTTGTGCAGAAAACAGTAACACTTGTTCAGAACGAAAGAAAGCACAGAGCCCCAGATTTGCTGTTGTCCTGGAGAGCTTGCAGAGCACTGGGGAAAGGCAGGCAGAGAATTCCCTGCTAGCACCTTCTCTGTGCCTGGGAAGCAGAAGTGTTCACATTGCTTCGCAGAATCGCTTTTGTGCAGAAAACAGTAACACTTGTTCAGAACAAAAGAAAGCACAGAGCCCCAGATTTTATGCTGTCCTGGAGAGCTTGCAGAGCACTGGGGAAAGGCAGGCAGAGAATTCCCTGCTAGCACCTTCTCTGTGCCTGGGAAGCAGAAGTGTTCACATTGCTTCGCAGAATCGCTTTTGTGCAGAAAACAGTAACACTTGTTCAGAACAAAAGAAAGCACAGAGCCCCAGATTTTATGTTGTCCTCTAGAGCTTGCAGAGCACTGGGGAAAGGCAGGCAGAGAATTCCCTGCTAGCACCTTCTCTGTGCCTGGGAAGCAAAAGTGTTCACATTGCTTCGCAGAATCGCTTTTGTGCAGAAAACAGTAACACTTGTTCAGAACGAAAGAAAGCACAGAGCCCCAGATTTTATGCTGTCCTGGAGAGCTTGCAGAGCACTGGGGAAAGGCAGGCAGAGAATTCCCTGCTAGCACCTTCTCTGTGCCTGGGAAGCAGAAGTGTTCACATTGCTTCGCAGAATCACTTTTGTGCAGAAAACAGTAACACTTGTTCAGAACGAAAGAAAACACAGAGCCCCAGATTTTATGCTGTCCTGGAGAGCTTGCAGAGCACTGGGGAAAGGCAGGCAGAGAATTCCCTGCTAGCACCTTCTCTGTGCCTGGGAAGCAGAAGTGTTCACATCGCTTCGCAGAATCGCTTTTGTGCAGAAAACAGTAACACTTGTTCAGAACAAAAGAAAGCACAGAGCCGCAGATGTTATGCTGTCCTGGAGAGCTTGCAGAGCACTGGGGAAAGGCAGGCAGAGAATTCCCTGCTAGCACCTTCTCTGTGCCTGGGAAGCAGAAGTGTTCACATTGCTTCGCAGAATCACTTTTGTGCAGAAAACAGTAACACTTGTTCAGAACGAAAGAAAGCACAGAGCCCCAGATTTGCTGTTGTCCTGGAGAGCTTGCAGAGCACTGGGGAAAGGCAGGCAGAGAATTCCCTGCTAGCACCTTCTCTGTGCCTGGGAAGCAGAAGTGTTCACATTGCTTCGCAGAATCGCTTTTGTGCAGAAAACAGTAACTCTTGTTAGGAACGAAAGAAAACACAGAGCCCCAGATTTTATGTTGTCCTGGAGAGCTTGCAGAGCACTGGGGAAAGGCAGGCAGAGAATTCCCTGCTAGCACCTTCTCTGTGCCTGGGAAGCAGAAGTGTTCACATTGCTTCGCAGAATCGCTTTTGTGCAGAAAACAGTAACTCTTGTTAGGAACGAAAGAAAACACAGAGCCCCAGATTTTATGTTGTCCTGGAGAGCTTGCAGAGCACTGGGGAAAGGCAGGCAGAGAATTCCCTGCTAGCACCTTCTCTGTGCCTGGGAAGCAAAAGTGTTCACATTGCTTCGCAGAATCACTTTTGTGCAGAAAACAGTAACACTTGTTCAGAACGAAAGAAAGCACAGAGCCCCAGATTTGCTGTTGTCCTGGAGAGCTTGCAGAGCACTGGGGAAAGGCAGGCAGAGAATTCCCTGCTAGCACCTTCTCTGTGCCTGGGAAGCAGAAGTGTTCACATTGCTTCGCAGAATCGCTTTTGTGCAGAAAACAGTAACACTTGTTCAGAACAAAAGAAAGCACAGAGCCCCAGATTTTATGCTGTCCTGGAGAGCTTGCAGAGCACTGGGGAAAGGCAGGCAGAGAATTCCCTGCTAGCACCTTCTCTGTGCCTGGGAAGCAGAAGTGTTCACATTGCTTCGCAGAATCGCTTTTGTGCAGAAAACAGTAACACTTGTTCAGAACAAAAGAAAGCACAGAGCCCCAGATTTTATGTTGTCCTCTAGAGCTTGCAGAGCACTGGGGAAAGGCAGGCAGAGAATTCCCTGCTAGCACCTTCTCTGTGCCTGGGAAGCAAAAGTGTTCACATTGCTTCGCAGAATCGCTTTTGTGCAGAAAACAGTAACACTTGTTCAGAACGAAAGAAAGCACAGAGCCCCAGATTTTATGCTGTCCTGGAGAGCTTGCAGAGCACTGGGGAAAGGCAGGCAGAGAATTCCCTGCTAGCACCTTCTCTGTGCCTGGGAAGCAGAAGTGTTCACATTGCTTCGCAGAATCACTTTTGTGCAGAAAACAGTAACACTTGTTCAGAACGAAAGAAAACACAGAGCCCCAGATTTTATGCTGTCCTGGAGAGCTTGCAGAGCACTGGGGAAAGGCAGGCAGAGAATTCCCTGCTAGCACCTTCTCTGTGCCTGGGAAGCAGAAGTGTTCACATCGCTTCGCAGAATCGCTTTTGTGCAGAAAACAGTAACACTTGTTCAGAACAAAAGAAAGCACAGAGCCCCAGATTTTATGCTGTCCTGGAGAGCTTGCAGAGCACTGGGGAAAGGCAGGCAGAGAATTCCCTGCTAGCACCTTCTCTGTGCCTGGGAAGCAGAAGTGTTCACATTGCTTCGCAGAATCACTTTTGTGCAGAAAACAGTAACACTTGTTCAGAACGAAAGAAAGCACAGAGCCCCAGATTTGCTGTTGTCCTGGAGAGCTTGCAGAGCACTGGGGAAAGGCAGGCAGAGAATTCCCTGCTAGCACCTTCTCTGTGCCTGGGAAGCAGAAGTGTTCACATTGCTTCGCAGAATCGCTTTTGTGCAGAAAACAGTAACACTTGTTCAGAACAAAAGAAAGCACAGAGCCCCAGATTTTATGCTGTCCTGGAGAGCTTGCAGAGCACTGGGGAAAGGCAGGCAGAGAATTCCCTGCTAGCACCTTCTCTGTGCCTGGGAAGCAGAAGTGTTCACATTGCTTCGCAGAATCGCTTTTGTGCAGAAAACAGTAACACTTGTTCAGAACAAAAGAAAGCACAGAGCCCCAGATTTTATGTTGTCCTCTAGAGCTTGCAGAGCACTGGGGAAAGGCAGGCAGAGAATTCCCTGCTAGCACCTTCTCTGTGCCTGGGAAGCAGAAGTGTTCACATTGCTTCGCAGAATCGCTTTTGTGCAGAAAACAGTAACTCTTGTTAGGAACGAAAGAAAACACAGAGCCCCAGATTTTATGTTGTCCTGGAGAGCTTGCAGAGCACTGGGGAAAGGCAGGCAGAGAATTCCCTGCTAGCACCTTCTCTGTGCCTGGGAAGCAGAAGTGTTCACATTGCTTCGCAGAATAGCTTTTGTGCAGAAAACAGTAACTCTTGTTAGGAACGAAAGAAAACACAGAGCCCCAGATTTTATGTTGTCCTGGAGAGCTTGCAGAGCACTGGGGAAAGGCAGGCAGAGAATTCCCTGCTAGCACCTCCTCTGTGCCTGGGAAGCAGAAGTGTTCACATTGCTTCGCAGAATCGCTTTTGTGCAGAAAACAGTAACACTTGTTCAGAACGAAAGAAAGCACAGAGCCCCAGATTTTATGCTGTCCTGGAGAGCTTGCAGAGCACTGGGGAAAGGCAGGCAGAGAATTCCCTGCTAGCACCTTCTCTGTGCCTGGGAAGCAGAAGTGTTCACATTGCTTCGCAGAATCACTTTTGTGCAGAAAACAGTAACACTTGTTCAGAACGAAAGAAAGCACAGAGCCCCAGATTTTATGCTGTCCTGGAGAGCTTGCAGAGCACTGGGGAAAGGCAGGCAGAGAATTCCCTGCTAGCACCTTCTCTGTGCCTGGGAAGCAGAAGTGTTCACATTGCTTCGCAGAATCGCTTTTGTGCTGAAAACAGTAACACTTGTTCAGAACGAAAGAAAGCACAGAGCCCCAGATTTTATGCTGTCCTGGAGAGCTTGCAGAGCACTGGGGAAAGGCAGGCAGAGAATTCCCTGCTAGCACCTTCTCTGTGCCTGTTCACATTGCTTCGCAGAATCGCTTTTGTGCAGAAAACACTAACACTTGTTCAGAACAAAAGAAAGCAAAGAGTCCCAGATTTTATGCTGTACTGGAGAGCTTGCAGAGCACTGGGGAAAGGCAGGCAGAGAATTCCCTGCTAGCACCTTCTCTGTGCCTGGGAAGCAGAAGTGTTCACATTGCTTCGCAGAATCGCTTTTGTGCAGAAAACACTAACACTTGTTCAGAACGAAAGAAAGCACAGAGCCCCAGATTTTATGTTGTCCTCTAGAGCTTGCAGAGCACTGGGGAAAGGCAGGCAGAGAATTCCCTGCTAGCACCTTCTCTGTGCCTGGGAAGCAGAAGTGTTCACATTGCTTCGCAGAATCGCTTTTGTGCAGAAAACAGTAACACTTGTTCAGAACAAAAGAAAGCACAGAGCCCCAGATTTGATGCTGTCCTGGAGAGCTTGCAGAGCACTGGGGAAAGGCAGGCAGAGAATTCCCTGCTAGCACCTTCTCTGTGCCTGGGAAGCAGAAGTGTTCACATTGCTTCGCAGAATCGCTTTTGTGCAGAAAACAGTAACACTTGTTCAGAACGAAAGAAAGCACAGAGCCCCAGATTTTATGCTGTCCTGGAGAGCTTGCAGAGCACTGGGGAAAGGCAGGCAGAGAATTCCCTGCTAGCACCTTCTCTGTGCCTGTTCACATTGCTTCGCAGAATCGCTTTTGTGCAGAAAACAGTAACACTTGTTCAGAACAAAAGAAAGCACAGAGCCGCAGATTTTATGCTGTACTGGAGAGCTTGCAGAGCACTGGGGAAAGGCAGGCAGAGAATTCCCTGCTAGCACCTTCTCTGTGCCTGGGAAGCAGAAGTGTTCACATTGCTTCGCAGAATCGCTTTTGTGCAGAAAATAGTAACACTTTTTCAGAACAAAAGAAAGCACAGAGCCCCAGATTTTATGTTGTCCTGGAGAGCTTGCAGAGCACTGGGGAAAGGCAGGCAGAGAATTCCCTGCTAGCACCTTCTCTGTGCCTGGGAAGCAAAAGAGTTCACATTGCTTCGCAGAATTGCTTTTGTGCAGAAAACAGTAACACTTGTTCAGAACAAAAGAAAGCACAGAGCCCCAGATTTTATGTTGTCCTCTAGAGCTTGCAGAGCACTGGGGAAAGGCAGGCAGAGAATTCCCTGCTAGCACCTTCTCTGTGCCTGGGAAGCAGAAGTGTTCACATTGCTTCGCAGAATCGCTTTTGTGCAGAAAACAGTAACTCTTGTTAGGAACAAAAGAAAGCACAGAGCCCCAGATTTTATGTTGTCCTGGAGAGCTTGCAGAGCACTGGGGAAAGGCAGGCAGAGAATTCCCTGCTAGCACCTTCTCTGTGCCTGGGAAGCAGAAGTGTTCACATTGCTTCGCAGAATCGCTTTTGTGCAGAAAACAGTAACTCTTGTTAGGAACGAAAGAAAACACAGAGCCCCAGATTTTATGTTGTCCTGGAGAGCTTGCAGAGCACTGGGGAAAGGCAGGCAGAGAATTCCCTGCTAGCACCTCCTCTGTGCCTGGGAAGCAGAAGTGTTCACATTGCTTCGCAGAATCGCTTTTGTGCAGAAAACAGTAACACTTGTTCAGAACGAAAGAAAGCACAGAGCCGCAGATTTTATGCTGTCCTGGAGAGCTTGCAGAGCACTGGGGAAAGGCAGGCAGAGAATTCCCTGCTAGCACCTTCTCTGTGCCTGGGAAGCAGAAGTGTTCACATTGCTTCGCAGAATCACTTTTGTGCAGAAAACAGTAACACTTGTTCAGAACGAAAGAAAGCACAGAGCCCCAGATTTGCTGTTGTCCTGGAGAGCTTGCAGAGCACTGGGGAAAGGCAGGCAGAGAATTCCCTGCTAGCACCTTCTCTGTGCCTGGGAAGCAAAAGTGTTCACATTGCTTCGCAGAATCGCTTTTGTGCAGAAAACACTAACACTTGTTCAGAACGAAAGAAAGCACAGAGCCCCAGATTTTATGCTGTCCTGGAGAGCTTGCAGAGCACTGGGGAAAAGCAGGAAGAGAATTCCCTGCTAGCACCTTCTCTGTGCCTGGGAAGCAGAAGTGTTCACATTGCTTCGCAGAATCGCTTTTGTGCAGAAAACAGTAACTCTTGTTAGGAACGAAAGAAAACACAGAGCCCCAGATTTTATGTTGTCCTGGAGAGCTTGCAGAGCACTGGGGAAAGGCAGGCAGAGAATTCCCTGCTAGCACCTTCTCTGTGCCTGGGAAGCAGAAGTGTTCACATTGCTTCGCAGAATAGCTTTTGTGCAGAAAACAGTAACTCTTGTTAGGAACGAAAGAAAACACAGAGCCCCAGATTTTATGTTGTCCTGGAGAGCTTGCAGAGCACTGGGGAAAGGCAGGCAGAGAATTCCCTGCTAGCACCTCCTCTGTGCCTGGGAAGCAGAAGTGTTCACATTGCTTCGCAGAATCGCTTTTGTGCAGAAAACACTAACACTTGTTCAGAACGAAAGAAAGCACAGAGCCCCAGATTTTATGCTGTCCTGGAGAGCTTGCAGAGCACTGGGGAAAGGCAGGCAGAGAATTCCCTGCTAGCACCTTCTCTGTGCCTGGGAAGCAGAAGTGTTCACATTGCTTCGCAGAATCGCTTTTGTGCAGAAAACAGTAACTCTTGTTAGGAACGAAAGAAAACACAGAGCCCCAGATTTTATGTTGTCCTGGAGAGCTTGCAGAGCACTGGGGAAAGGCAGGCAGAGAATTCCCTGCTAGCACCTTCTCTGTGCCTGGGAAGCAGAAGTGTTCACATTGCTTCGCAGAATCGCTTTTGTGCAGAAAACAGTAACTCTTGTTAGGAACGAAAGAAAACACAGAGCCCCAGATTTTATGTTGTCCTGGAGAGCTTGCAGAGCACTGGGGAAAGGCAGGCAGAGAATTCCCTGCTAGCACCTTCTCTGTGCCTGGGAAGCACAAGTGTTCACATTGCTTCGCAGAATCACTTTTGTGCAGAAAACAGTAACACTTGTTCAGAACGAAAGAAAGCACAGAGCCCCAGATTTGCTGTTGTCCTGGAGAGCTTGCAGAGCACTGGGGAAAGGCAGGCAGAGAATTCCCTGCTAGCACCTTCTCTGTGCCTGGGAAGCAGAAGTGTTCACATTGCTTCGCAGAATCGCTTTTGTGCAGAAAACAGTAACACTTGTTCAGAACAAAAGAAAGCACAGAGCCCCAGATTTTATGTTGTCCTCTAGAGCTTGCAGAGCACTGGGGAAAGGCAGGCAGAGAATTCCCTGCTAGCACCTTCTCTGTGCCTGGGAAGCAAAAGTGTTCACATTGCTTCGCAGAATCGCTTTTGTGCAGAAAACAGTAACACTTGTTCAGAACGAAAGAAAGCACAGAGCCCCAGATTTTATGCTGTCCTGGAGAGCTTGCAGAGCACTGGGGAAAGGCAGGCAGAGAATTCCCTGCTAGCACCTTCTCTGTGCCTGGGAAGCAGAAGTGTTCACATTGCTTCGCAGAATCACTTTTGTGCAGAAAACAGTAACACTTGTTCAGAACGAAAGAAAACACAGAGCCCCAGATTTTATGCTGTCCTGGAGAGCTTGCAGAGCACTGGGGAAAGGCAGGCAGAGAATTCCCTGCTAGCACCTTCTCTGTGCCTGGGAAGCAGAAGTGTTCACATCGCTTCGCAGAACCGCTTTTGTGCAGAAAACAGTAACACTTGTTCAGAACAAAAGAAAGCACAGAGCCCCAGATTTTATGCTGTCCTGGAGAGCTTGCAGAGCACTGGGGAAAGGCAGGCAGAGAATTCCCTGCTAGCACCTTCTCTGTGCCTGGGAAGCAGAAGTGTTCACATTGCTTCGCAGAATCACTTTTGTGCAGAAAACAGTAACACTTGTTCAGAACGAAAGAAAGCACAGAGCCCCACATTTGATGCTGTCCTGGAGAGCTTGCAGAGCACTGGGGAAAGGCAGGCAGAGAATTCCCTGCTAGCACCTTCTCTGTGCCTGGGAAGCAGAAGTGTTCACATTGCTTCGCAGAATCGCTTTTGTGCAGAAAACAGTAACACTTGTTCAGAACGAAAGAAAGCACAGAGCCCCAGATTTTATGCTGTCCTGGAGAGCTTGCAGAGCACTGGGGAAAGGCAGGCAGAGAATTCCCTGCTAGCACCTTCTCTGTGCCTGTTCACATTGCTTCGCAGAATCGCTTTTGTGCAGAAAACAGTAACACTTGTTCAGAACAAAAGAAAGCACAGAGCCGCAGATTTTATGCTGTACTGGAGAGCTTGCAGAGCACTGGGGAAAGGCAGGCAGAGAATTCCCTGCTAGCACCTTCTCTGTGCCTGGGAAGCAGAAGTGTTCACATTGCTTCGCAGAATCGCTTTTGTGCAGAAAACAGTAACACTTTTTCAGAACAAAAGAAAGCACAGAGCCCCAGATTTTATGTTGTCCTGGAGAGCTTGCAGAGCACTGGGGAAAGGCAGGCAGAGAATTCCCTGCTAGCACCTTCTCTGTGCCTGGGAAGCAAAAGTGTTCACATTGCTTCGCAGAATTGCTTTTGTGCAGAAAACAGTAACACTTGTTCAGAATAAAAGAAAGCACAGAGCCCCAGATTTTATGTTGTCCTCTAGAGCTTGCAGAGCACTGGGGAAAGGCAGGCAGAGAATTCCCTGCTAGCACCTTCTCTGTGCCTGGGAAGCAGAAGTGTTCACATTGCTTCGCAGAATCGCTTTTGTGCAGAAAACAGTAACTCTTGTTAGGAACGAAAGAAAACACAGAGCCCCAGATTTTATGTTGTCCTGGAGAGCTTGCAGAGCACTGGGGAAAGGCAGGCAGAGAATTCCCTGCTAGCACCTTCTCTGTGCCTGGGAAGCAGAAGTGTTCACATTGCTTCGCAGAATCGCTTTTGTGCAGAAAACAGTAACACTTGTTCAGAACGAAAGAAAGCACAGAGCCCCAGATTTTATGCTGTCCTGGAGAGCTTGCAGAGCACTGGGGAAAGGCAGGCAGAGAATTCCCTGCTAGCACCTTCTCTGTGCCTGTTCACATTGCTTCGCAGAATCGCTTTTGTGCAGAAAACAGTAACATTTGTTCAGAACAAAAGAAAGCAAAGAGTCCCAGATTTTATGTTGTCCTGGAGAGCTTGCAGAGCACTGGGGAAAGGCAGGCAGAGAATTCCCTGCTAGCACCTTCTCTGTGCCTGGGAAGCATAAGTGTTCACATTGCTTCGCAGAATCGCTTTTGTGCAGAAAACAGTAACACTTTTTCAGAACAAAAGAAAGCACAGAGCCCCAGATTTTATGTTGTCCTGGAGAGCTTGCAGAGCACTGGGGAAAGGCAGGCAGAGAATTCCCTGCTAGCACCTTCTCTGTGCCTGGGAAGCAAAAGTGTTCACATTGCTTCGCAGAATCGCTTTTGTGCAGAAAACAGTAACTCTTGTTAGGAACGAAAGAAAACACAGAGCCCCAGATTTTATGTTGTCCTGGAGAGCTTGCAGAGCACTGGGGAAAGGCAGGCAGAGAATTCCCTGCTAGCACCTTCTCTGTGCCTGGGAAGCAGAAGTGTTCACATTGCTTCGCAGAATCGCTTTTGTGCAGAAAACAGTAACTCTTGTTAGGAACGAAAGAAAACACAGAGCCCCAGATTTTATGTTGTCCTGGAGAGCTTGCAGAGCACTGGGGAAAGGCAGGCAGAGAATTCCCTGCTAGCACCTTCTCTGTGCCTGGGAAGCAAAAGTGTTCACATTGCTTCGCAGAATCACTTTTGTGCAGAAAACAGTAACACTTGTTCAGAACGAAAGAAAGCACAGAGCCCCAGATTTGCTGTTGTCCTGGAGAGCTTGCAGAGCACTGGGGAAAGGCAGGCAGAGAATTCCCTGCTAGCACCTTCTCTGTGCCTGGGAAGCAGAAGTGTTCACATTGCTTCGCAGAATCGCTTTTGTGCAGAAAACAGTAACACTTGTTCAGAACAAAAGAAAGCACAGAGCCCCAGATTTTATGCTGTCCTGGAGAGCTTGCAGAGCACTGGGGAAAGGCAGGCAGAGAATTCCCTGCTAGCACCTTCTCTGTGCCTGGGACGCAGAAGTGTTCACATTGCTTCGCAGAATCGCTTTTGTGCAGAAAACAGTAACACTTGTTCAGAACAAAAGAAAGCACAGAGCCCCAGATTTTATGTTGTCCTCTAGAGCTTGCAGAGCACTGGGGAAAGGCAGGCAGAGAATTCCCTGCTAGCACCTTCTCTGTGCCTGGGAAGCAAAAGTGTTCACATTGCTTCGCAGAATCGCTTTTGTGCAGAAAACAGTAACACTTGTTCAGAACGAAAGAAAGCACAGAGCCCCAGATTTTATGCTGTCCTGGAGAGCTTGCAGAGCACTGGGGAAAGGCAGGCAGAGAATTCCCTGCTAGCACCTTCTCTGTGCCTGGGAAGCAGAAGTGTTCACATTGCTTCGCAGAATCACTTTTGTGCAGAAAACAGTAACACTTGTTCAGAACGAAAGAAAACACAGAGCCCCAGATTTTATGCTGTCCTGGAGAGCTTGCAGAGCACTGGGGAAAGGCAGGCAGAGAATTCCCTGCTAGCACCTTCTCTGTGCCTGGGAAGCAGAAGTGTTCACATCGCTTCGCAGAATCGCTTTTGTGCAGAAAACAGTAACACTTGTTCAGAACAAAAGAAAGCACAGAGCCCCAGATTTTATGCTGTCCTGGAGAGCTTGCAGAGCACTGGGGAAAGGCAGGCAGAGAATTCCCTGCTAGCACCTTCTCTGTGCCTGGGAAGCAGAAGTGTTCACATTGCTTCGCAGAATCACTTTTGTGCAGAAAACAGTAACACTTGTTCAGAACGAAAGAAAGCACAGAGCCCCAGATTTGCTGTTGTCCTGGAGAGCTTGCAGAGCACTGGGGAAAGGCAGGCAGAGAATTCCCTGCTAGCACCTTCTCTGTGCCTGGGAAGCAGAAGTGTTCACATTGCTTCGCAGAATCGCTTTTGTGCAGAAAACAGTAACACTTGTTCAGAACAAAAGAAAGCACAGAGCCCCAGATTTTATGCTGTCCTGGAGAGCTTGCAGAGCACTGGGGAAAGGCAGGCAGAGAATTCCCTGCTAGCACCTTCTCTGTGCCTGGGACGCAGAAGTGTTCACATTGCTTCGCAGAATCGCTTTTGTGCAGAAAACAGTAACACTTGTTCAGAACAAAAGAAAGCACAGAGCCCCAGATTTTATGTTGTCCTCTAGAGCTTGCAGAGCACTGGGGAAAGGCAGGCAGAGAATTCCCTGCTAGCACCTTCTCTGTGCCTGGGAAGCAAAAGTGTTCACATTGCTTCGCAGAATCGCTTTTGTGCAGAAAACAGTAACACTTGTTCAGAACGAAAGAAAGCACAGAGCCCCAGATTTTATGCTGTCCTGGAGAGCTTGCAGAGCACTGGGGAAAGGCAGGCAGAGAATTCCCTGCTAGCACCTTCTCTGTGCCTGGGAAGCAGAAGTGTTCACATTGCTTCGCAGAATCACTTTTGTGCAGAAAACAGTAACACTTGTTCAGAACGAAAGAAAACACAGAGCCCCAGATTTTATGCTGTCCTGGAGAGCTTGCAGAGCACTGGGGAAAGGCAGGCAGAGAATTCCCTGCTAGCACCTTCTCTGTGCCTGGGAAGCAGAAGTGTTCACATCGCTTCGCAGAATCGCTTTTGTGCAGAAAACAGTAACACTTGTTCAGAACAAAAGAAAGCACAGAGCCCCAGATTTTATGCTGTCCTGGAGAGCTTGCAGAGCACTGGGGAAAGGCAGGCAGAGAATTCCCTGCTAGCACCTTCTCTGTGCCTGGGAAGCAGAAGTGTTCACATTGCTTCGCAGAATCACTTTTGTGCAGAAAACAGTAACACTTGTTCAGAACGAAAGAAAGCACAGAGCCCCAGATTTGCTGTTGTCCTGGAGAGCTTGCAGAGCACTGGGGAAAGGCAGGCAGAGAATTCCCTGCTAGCACCTTCTCTGTGCCTGGGAAGCAGAAGTGTTCACATTGCTTCGCAGAATCGCTTTTGTGCAGAAAACAGTAACTCTTGTTAGGAACGAAAGAAAACACAGAGCCCCAGATTTTATGTTGTCCTGGAGAGCTTGCAGAGCACTGGGGAAAGGCAGGCAGAGAATTCCCTGCTAGCACCTTCTCTGTGCCTGGGAAGCAAAAGTGTTCACATTGCTTCGCAGAATCACTTTTGTGCAGAAAACAGTAACACTTGTTCAGAACGAAAGAAAGCACAGAGCCCCAGATTTGCTGTTGTCCTGGAGAGCTTGCAGAGCACTGGGGAAAGGCAGGCAGAGAATTCCCTGCTAGCACCTTCTCTGTGCCTGGGAAGCAGAAGTGTTCACATTGCTTCGCAGAATCGCTTTTGTGCAGAAAACAGTAACACTTGTTCAGAACAAAAGAAAGCACAGAGCCCCAGATTTTATGCTGTCCTGGAGAGCTTGCAGAGCACTGGGGAAAGGCAGGCAGAGAATTCCCTGCTAGCACCTTCTCTGTGCCTGGGACGCAGAAGTGTTCACATTGCTTCGCAGAATCGCTTTTGTGCAGAAAACAGTAACACTTGTTCAGAACAAAAGAAAGCACAGAGCCCCAGATTTTATGTTGTCCTCTAGAGCTTGCAGAGCACTGGGGAAAGGCAGGCAGAGAATTCCCTGCTAGCACCTTCTCTGTGCCTGGGAAGCAAAAGTGTTCACATTGCTTCGCAGAATCGCTTTTGTGCAGAAAACAGTAACACTTGTTCAGAACGAAAGAAAGCACAGAGCCCCAGATTTTATGTTGTCCTGGAGAGCTTGCAGAGCACTGGGGAAAGGCAGGCAGAGAATTCCCTGCTAGCACCTTCTCTGTGCCTGGGAAGCAGAAGTGTTCACATTGCTTCGCAGAATCACTTTTGTGCAGAAAACAGTAACACTTGTTCAGAACGAAAGAAAACACAGAGCCCCAGATTTTATGCTGTCCTGGAGAGCTTGCAGAGCACTGGGGAAAGGCAGGCAGAGAATTCCCTGCTAGCACCTTCTCTGTGCCTGGGAAGCAGAAGTGTTCACATTGCTTCGCAGAATCGCTTTTGTGCAGAAAACACTAACACTTGTTCAGAACAAAAGAAAGCACAGAGCCCCAGATTTTATGCTGTCCTGGAGAGCTTGCAGAGCACTGGGGAAAGGCAGGCAGAGAATTCCCTGCTAGCACCTTCTCTGTGCCTGGGAAGCAGAAGTGTTCACATTGCTTCGCAGAATCACTTTTGTGCAGAAAACAGTAACACTTGTTCAGAACGAAAGAAAGCACAGAGCCCCAGATTTGCTGTTGTCCTGGAGAGCTTGCAGAGCACTGGGGAAAGGCAGGCAGAGAATTCCCTGCTAGCACCTTCTCTGTGCCTGGGAAGCAGAAGTGTTCACATTGCTTCGCAGAATCGCTTTTGTGCAGAAAACAGTAACACTTGTTCAGAACAAAAGAAAGCACAGAGCCCCAGATTTTATGCTGTCCTGGAGAGCTTGCAGAGCACTGGGGAAAGGCAGGCAGAGAATTCCCTGCTAGCACCTTCTCTGTGCCTGGGACGCAGAAGTGTTCACATTGCTTCGCAGAATCGCTTTTGTGCAGAAAACAGTAACACTTGTTCAGAACAAAAGAAAGCACAGAGCCCCAGATTTTATGTTGTCCTCTAGAGCTTGCAGAGCACTGGGGAAAGGCAGGCAGAGAATTCCCTGCTAGCACCTTCTCTGTGCCTGGGAAGCAAAAGTGTTCACATTGCTTCGCAGAATCGCTTTTGTGCAGAAAACAGTAACACTTGTTCAGAACGAAAGAAAGCACAGAGCCCCAGATTTTATGCTGTCCTGGAGAGCTTGCAGAGCACTGGGGAAAGGCAGGCAGAGAATTCCCTGCTAGCACCTTCTCTGTGCCTGGGAAGCAGAAGTGTTCACATTGCTTCGCAGAATCACTTTTGTGCAGAAAACAGTAACACTTGTTCAGAACGAAAGAAAACACAGAGCCCCAGATTTTATGCTGTCCTGGAGAGCTTGCAGAGCACTGGGGAAAGGCAGGCAGAGAATTCCCTGCTAGCACCTTCTCTGTGCCTGGGAAGCAGAAGTGTTCACATCGCTTCGCAGAATCGCTTTTGTGCAGAAAACAGTAACACTTGTTCAGAACAAAAGAAAGCACAGAGCCCCAGATTTTATGCTGTCCTGGAGAGCTTGCAGAGCACTGGGGAAAGGCAGGCAGAGAATTCCCTGCTAGCACCTTCTCTGTGCCTGGGAAGCAGAAGTGTTCACATTGCTTCGCAGAATCACTTTTGTGCAGAAAACAGTAACACTTGTTCAGAACGAAAGAAAGCACAGAGCCCCAGATTTGCTGTTGTCCTGGAGAGCTTGCAGAGCACTGGGGAAAGGCAGGCAGAGAATTCCCTGCTAGCACCTTCTCTGTGCCTGGGAAGCAGAAGTGTTCACATTGCTTCGCAGAATCGCTTTTGTGCAGAAAACAGTAACTCTTGTTAGGAACGAAAGAAAACACAGAGCCCCAGATTTTATGTTGTCCTGGAGAGCTTGCAGAGCACTGGGGAAAGGCAGGCAGAGAATTCCCTGCTAGCACCTTCTCTGTGCCTGGGAAGCAAAAGTGTTCACATTGCTTCGCAGAATCACTTTTGTGCAGAAAACAGTAACACTTGTTCAGAACGAAAGAAAGCACAGAGCCCCAGATTTGCTGTTGTCCTGGAGAGCTTGCAGAGCACTGGGGAAAGGCAGGCAGAGAATTCCCTGCTAGCACCTTCTCTGTGCCTGGGAAGCAGAAGTGTTCACATTGCTTCGCAGAATCGCTTTTGTGCAGAAAACAGTAACACTTGTTCAGAACAAAAGAAAGCACAGAGCCCCAGATTTTATGCTGTCCTGGAGAGCTTGCAGAGCACTGGGGAAAGGCAGGCAGAGAATTCCCTGCTAGCACCTTCTCTGTGCCTGGGAAGCAGAAGTGTTCACATTGCTTCGCAGAATCGCTTTTGTGCAGAAAACAGTAACACTTGTTCAGAACAAAAGAAAGCACAGAGCCCCAGATTTTATGTTGTCCTCTAGAGCTTGCAGAGCACTGGGGAAAGGCAGGCAGAGAATTCCCTGCTAGCACCTTCTCTGTGCCTGGGAAGCAAAAGTGTTCACATTGCTTCGCAGAATCGCTTTTGTGCAGAAAACAGTAACACTTGTTCAGAACGAAAGAAAGCACAGAGCCCCAGATTTTATGCTGTCCTGGAGAGCTTGCAGAGCACTGGGGAAAGGCAGGCAGAGAATTCCCTGCTAGCACCTTCTCTGTGCCTGGGAAGCAGAAGTGTTCACATCGCTTCGCAGAATCGCTTTTGTGCAGAAAACAGTAACACTTGTTCAGAACAAAAGAAAGCACAGAGCCCCAGATTTTATGCTGTCCTGGAGAGCTTGCAGAGCACTGGGGAAAGGCAGGCAGAGAATTCCCTGCTAGCACCTTCTCTGTGCCTGGGAAGCAGAAGTGTTCACATTGCTTCGCAGAATCACTTTTGTGCAGAAAACAGTAACACTTGTTCAGAACGAAAGAAAGCACAGAGCCCCAGATTTGCTGTTGTCCTGGAGAGCTTGCAGAGCACTGGGGAAAGGCAGGCAGAGAATTCCCTGCTAGCACCTTCTCTGTGCCTGGGAAGCAGAAGTGTTCACATTGCTTCGCAGAATCGCTTTTGTGCAGAAAACAGTAACACTTGTTCAGAACAAAAGAAAGCACAGAGCCCCAGATTTTATGCTGTCCTGGAGAGCTTGCAGAGCACTGGGGAAAGGCAGGCAGAGAATTCCCTGCTAGCACCTTCTCTGTGCCTGGGAAGCAGAAGTGTTCACATTGCTTCGCAGAATCGCTTTTGTGCAGAAAACAGTAACACTTGTTCAGAACAAAAGAAAGCACAGAGCCCCAGATTTTATGTTGTCCTCTAGAGCTTGCAGAGCACTGGGGAAAGGCAGGCAGAGAATTCCCTGCTAGCACCTTCTCTGTGCCTGGGAAGCAGAAGTGTTCACATTGCTTCGCAGAATCGCTTTTGTGCAGAAAACAGTAACTCTTGTTAGGAACGAAAGAAAACACAGAGCCCCAGATTTTATGTTGTCCTGGAGAGCTTGCAGAGCACTGGGGAAAGGCAGGCAGAGAATTCCCTGCTAGCACCTTCTCTGTGCCTGGGAAGCAGAAGTGTTCACATTGCTTCGCAGAATAGCTTTTGTGCAGAAAACAGTAACACTTGTTCAGAACGAAAGAAAGCACAGAGCCCCAGATTTTATGCTGTCCTGGAGAGCTTGCAGAGCACTGGGGAAAGGCAGGCAGAGAATTCCCTGCTAGCACCTTCTCTGTGCCTGGGAAGCAGAAGTGTTCACATTGCTTCGCAGAATCACTTTTGTGCAGAAAACAGTAACACTTGTTCAGAACGAAAGAAAGCACAGAGCCCCAGATTTTATGCTGTCCTGGAGAGCTTGCAGAGCACTGGGGAAAGGCAGGCAGAGAATTCCCTGCTAGCACCTTCTCTGTGCCTGGGAAGCAGAAGTGTTCACATTGCTTCGCAGAATCGCTTTTGTGCAGAAAACAGTAACACTTGTTCAGAACGAAAGAAAGCACAGAGCCCCAGATTTTATGCTGTCCTGGAGAGCTTGCAGAGCACTGGGGAAAGGCAGGCAGAGAATTCCCTGCTAGCACCTTCTCTGTGCCTGTTCACATTGCTTCGCAGAATCGCTTTTGTGCAGAAAACACTAACACTTGTTCAGAACAAAAGAAAGCAAAGAGTCCCAGATTTTATGCTGTACTGGAGAGCTTGCAGAGCACTGGGGAAAGGCAGGCAGAGAATTCCCTGCTAGCACCTTCTCTGTGCCTGGGAAGCAAAAGCGTTCACATTGCTTCGCAGAATCGCTTTTGTGCAGAAAACACTAACACTTGTTCAGAACGAAAGAAAGCACAGAGCCCCAGATTTTATGTTGTCCTCTGGAGCTTGCAGAGCACTGGGGAAAGGCAGGCAGAGAATTCCCTGCTAGCACCTTCTCTGTGCCTGGGAAGCAGAAGTGTTCACATTGCTTCGCAGAATCGCTTTTGTGCAGAAAACAGTAACACTTGTTCAGAACGAAAGAAAGCACAGAGCCCCAGATTTTATGCTGTCCTGGAGAGCTTGCAGAGCACTGGGGAAAGGCAGGCAGAGAATTCCCTGCTAGCACCTTCTCTGTGCCTGTTCACATTGCTTCGCAGAATCGCTTTTGTGCAGAAAACAGTAACACTTGTTCAGAACAAAAGAAAGCACAGAGCCGCAGATTTTATGTTGTCCTGGAGAGCTTGCAGAGCACTGGGGAAAGGCAGGCAGAGAATTCCCTGCTAGCACCTTCTCTGTGCCTGGGAAGCATAAGTGTTCACATTGCTTCGCAGAATCGCTTTTGTGCAGAAAACAGTAACACTTTTTCAGAACAAAAGAAAGCACAGAGCCCCAGATTTTATGTTGTCCTGGAGAGCTTGCAGAGCACTGGGGAAAGGCAGGCAGAGAATTCCCTGCTAGCACCTTCTCTGTGCCTGGGAAGCAAAAGAGTTCACATTGCTTCGCAGAATTGCTTTTGTGCAGAAAACAGTAACACTTGTTCAGAACAAAAGAAAGCACAGAGCCCCAGATTTTATGTTGTCCTCTAGAGCTTGCAGAGCACTGGGGAAAGGCAGGCAGAGAATTCCCTGCTAGCACCTTCTCTGTGCCTGGGAAGCAGAAGTGTTCACATTGCTTCGCAGAATCGCTTTTGTGCAGAAAACAGTAACTCTTGTTAGGAACAAAAGAAAGCACAGAGCCCCAGATTTTATGTTGTCCTGGAGAGCTTGCAGAGCACTGGGGAAAGGCAGGCAGAGAATTCCCTGCTAGCACCTTCTCTGTGCCTGGGAAGCAGAAGTGTTCACATTGCTTCGCAGAATCGCTTTTGTGCAGAAAACAGTAACTCTTGTTAGGAACGAAAGAAAACACAGAGCCCCAGATTTTATGTTGTCCTGGAGAGCTTGCAGAGCACTGGGGAAAGGCAGGCAGAGAATTCCCTGCTAGCACCTCCTCTGTGCCTGGGAAGCAGAAGTGTTCACATTGCTTCGCAGAATCGCTTTTGTGCAGAAAACACTAACACTTGTTCAGAACGAAAGAAAGCACAGAGCCGCAGATTTTATGCTGTCCTGGAGAGCTTGCAGAGCACTGGGGAAAGGCAGGCAGAGAATTCCCTGCTAGCACCTTCTCTGTGCCTGGGAAGCAGAAGTGTTCACATTGCTTCGCAGAATCACTTTTGTGCAGAAAACAGTAACACTTGTTCAGAACGAAAGAAAGCACAGAGCCCCAGATTTGCTGTTGTCCTGGAGAGCTTGCAGAGCACTGGGGAAAGGCAGGCAGAGAATTCCCTGCTAGCACCTTCTCTGTGCCTGGGAAGCAAAAGTGTTCACATTGCTTCGCAGAATCGCTTTTGTGCAGAAAACACTAACACTTGTTCAGAACGAAAGAAAGCACAGAGCCCCAGATTTTATGCTGTCCTGGAGAGCTTGCAGAGCACTGGGGAAAAGCAGGAAGAGAATTCCCTGCTAGCACCTTCTCTGTGCCTGGGAAGCAGAAGTGTTCACATTGCTTCGCAGAATCGCTTTTGTGCAGAAAACAGTAACACTTGTTCAGAACAAAAGAAAGCAGAGAGCCCCAGATTTTATGCTGTACTGGAGAGCTTGCAGAGCACTGGGGAAAGGCAGGCAGAGAATTCCCTGCTAGCACCTTCTCTGTGCCTGGGAAGCAGAAGTGTTCACATTGCTTCGCAGAATAGCTTTTGTGCAGAAAACAGTAACTCTTGTTAGGAACGAAAGAAAACACAGAGCCCCAGATTTTATGTTGTCCTGGAGAGCTTGCAGAGCACTGGGGAAAGGCAGGCAGAGAATTCCCTGCTAGCACCTCCTCTGTGCCTGGGAAGCAGAAGTGTTCACATTGCTTCGCAGAATCGCTTTTGTGCAGAAAACACTAACACTTGTTCAGAACGAAAGAAAGCACAGAGCCCCAGATTTTATGCTGTCCTGGAGAGCTTGCAGAGCACTGGGGAAAGGCAGGCAGAGAATTCCCTGCTAGCACCTTCTCTGTGCCTGGGAAGCAGAAGTGTTCACATTGCTTCGCAGAATCGCTTTTGTGCAGAAAACAGTAACTCTTGTTAGGAACGAAAGAAAACACAGAGCCCCAGATTTTATGTTGTCCTGGAGAGCTTGCAGAGCACTGGGGAAAGGCAGGCAGAGAATTCCCTGCTAGCACCTTCTCTGTGCCTGGGAAGCACAAGTGTTCACATTGCTTCGCAGAATCGCTTTTGTGCAGAAAACAGTAACACTTGTTCAGAACAAAAGAAAGCACAGAGCCCCAGATTTTATGTTGTCCTGGAGAGCTTGCAGAGCACTGGGGAAAGGCAGGCAGAGAATTCCCTGCTAGCACCTTCTCTGTGCCTGGGAAGCAGAAGTGTTCACATTGCTTCGCAGAATCGCTTTTGTGCAGAAAACAGTAACACTTGTTCAGAACAAAAGAAAGCACAGAGCCCCAGATTTTATGCTGTCCTGGAGAGCTTGCAGAGCACTGGGGAAAGGCAGGCAGAGAATTCCCTGCTAGCACCTTCTCTGTGCCTGTTCACATTGCTTCGCAGAATCGCTTTTGTGCAGAAAACAGTAACACTTGTTCAGAACAAAAGAAAGCACAGAGCCGCAGATTTTATGTTGTCCTGGAGAGCTTGCAGAGCACTGGGGAAAGGCAGGCAGAGAATTCCCTGCTAGCACCTTCTCTGTGCCTGGGAAGCATAAGTGTTCACATTGCTTCGCAGAATCGCTTTTGTGCAGAAAACAGTAACACTTTTTCAGAACAAAAGAAAGCACAGAGCCCCAGATTTTATGTTGTCCTGGAGAGCTTGCAGAGCACTGGGGAAAGGCAGGCAGAGAATTCCCTGCTAGCACCTTCTCTGTGCCTGGGAAGCAAAAGAGTTCACATTGCTTCGCAGAATTGCTTTTGTGCAGAAAACAGTAACACTTGTTCAGAACAAAAGAAAGCACAGAGCCCCAGATTTTATGTTGTCCTCTAGAGCTTGCAGAGCACTGGGGAAAGGCAGGCAGAGAATTCCCTGCTAGCACCTTCTCTGTGCCTGGGAAGCAGAAGTGTTCACATTGCTTCGCAGAATCGCTTTTGTGCAGAAAACAGTAACTCTTGTTAGGAACAAAAGAAAGCACAGAGCCCCAGATTTTATGTTGTCCTGGAGAGCTTGCAGAGCACTGGGGAAAGGCAGGCAGAGAATTCCCTGCTAGCACCTTCTCTGTGCCTGGGAAGCAGAAGTGTTCACATTGCTTCGCAGAATCGCTTTTGTGCAGAAAACAGTAACTCTTGTTAGGAACGAAAGAAAACACAGAGCCCCAGATTTTATGTTGTCCTGGAGAGCTTGCAGAGCACTGGGGAAAGGCAGGCAGAGAATTCCCTGCTAGCACCTCCTCTGTGCCTGGGAAGCAGAAGTGTTCACATTGCTTCGCAGAATCGCTTTTGTGCAGAAAACACTAACACTTGTTCAGAACGAAAGAAAGCACAGAGCCGCAGATTTTATGCTGTCCTGGAGAGCTTGCAGAGCACTGGGGAAAGGCAGGCAGAGAATTCCCTGCTAGCACCTTCTCTGTGCCTGGGAAGCAGAAGTGTTCACATTGCTTCGCAGAATCACTTTTGTGCAGAAAACAGTAACACTTGTTCAGAACGAAAGAAAGCACAGAGCCCCAGATTTGCTGTTGTCCTGGAGAGCTTGCAGAGCACTGGGGAAAGGCAGGCAGAGAATTCCCTGCTAGCACCTTCTCTGTGCCTGGGAAGCAAAAGTGTTCACATTGCTTCGCAGAATCGCTTTTGTGCAGAAAACACTAACACTTGTTCAGAACGAAAGAAAGCACAGAGCCCCAGATTTTATGCTGTCCTGGAGAGCTTGCAGAGCACTGGGGAAAAGCAGGAAGAGAATTCCCTGCTAGCACCTTCTCTGTGCCTGGGAAGCAGAAGTGTTCACATTGCTTCGCAGAATCGCTTTTGTGCAGAAAACAGTAACACTTGTTCAGAACAAAAGAAAGCAGAGAGCCCCAGATTTTATGCTGTACTGGAGAGCTTGCAGAGCACTGGGGAAAGGCAGGCAGAGAATTCCCTGCTAGCACCTTCTCTGTGCCTGGGAAGCAGAAGTGTTCACATTGCTTCGCAGAATAGCTTTTGTGCAGAAAACAGTAACTCTTGTTAGGAACGAAAGAAAACACAGAGCCCCAGATTTTATGTTGTCCTGGAGAGCTTGCAGAGCACTGGGGAAAGGCAGGCAGAGAATTCCCTGCTAGCACCTCCTCTGTGCCTGGGAAGCAGAAGTGTTCACATTGCTTCGCAGAATCGCTTTTGTGCAGAAAACACTAACACTTGTTCAGAACGAAAGAAAGCACAGAGCCCCAGATTTTATGCTGTCCTGGAGAGCTTGCAGAGCACTGGGGAAAGGCAGGCAGAGAATTCCCTGCTAGCACCTTCTCTGTGCCTGGGAAGCAGAAGTGTTCACATTGCTTCGCAGAATCGCTTTTGTGCAGAAAACAGTAACTCTTGTTAGGAACGAAAGAAAACACAGAGCCCCAGATTTTATGTTGTCCTGGAGAGCTTGCAGAGCACTGGGGAAAGGCAGGCAGAGAATTCCCTGCTAGCACCTTCTCTGTGCCTGGGAAGCACAAGTGTTCACATTGCTTCGCAGAATCGCTTTTGTGCAGAAAACAGTAACACTTGTTCAGAACAAAAGAAAGCACAGAGCCCCAGATTTTATGTTGTCCTGGAGAGCTTGCAGAGCACTGGGGAAAGGCAGGCAGAGAATTCCCTGCTAGCACCTTCTCTGTGCCTGGGAAGCAGAAGTGTTCACATTGCTTCGCAGAATCGCTTTTGTGCAGAAAACAGTAACACTTGTTCAGAACAAAAGAAAGCACAGAGCCCCAGATTTTATGTTGTCCTCTAGAGCTTGCAGAGCACTGGGGAAAGGCAGGCAGAGAATTCCCTGCTAGCACCTTCTCTGTGCCTGGGAAGCAAAAGTGTTCACATTGCTTCGCAGAATCGCTTTTGTGCAGAAAACAGTAACACTTGTTCAGAACGAAAGAAAGCACAGAGCCCCAGATTTTATGCTGTCCTGGAGAGCTTGCAGAGCACTGGGGAAAGGCAGGCAGAGAATTCCCTGCTAGCACCTTCTCTGTGCCTGGGAAGCAGAAGTGTTCACATCGCTTCGCAGAACCGCTTTTGTGCAGAAAACAGTAACACTTGTTCAGAACAAAAGAAAGCACAGAGCCCCAGATTTTATGCTGTCCTGGAGAGCTTGCAGAGCACTGGGGAAAGGCAGGCAGAGAATTCCCTGCTAGCACCTTCTCTGTGCCTGGGAAGCAGAAGTGTTCACATTGCTTCGCAGAATCACTTTTGTGCAGAAAACAGTAACACTTGTTCAGAACGAAAGAAAGCACAGAGCCCCAGATTTGCTGTTGTCCTGGAGAGCTTGCAGAGCACTGGGGAAAGGCAGGCAGAGAATTCCCTGCTAGCACCTTCTCTGTGCCTGGGAAGCAGAAGTGTTCACATTGCTTCGAAGAATCGCTTTTGTGCAGAAA
Source organism: Strix uralensis (assembly GCF_047716275.1). Classification (NCBI taxonomy): domain Eukaryota; kingdom Metazoa; phylum Chordata; class Aves; order Strigiformes; family Strigidae; genus Strix; species Strix uralensis. Next base: position 165,333 of record NC_134005.1, on the reverse strand, counting down.
ACAGTAACACTTGTTCAGAACAAAAGAAAGCAGAGAGCCCCAGATTTTATGCTGTCCTGGAGAGCTTGCAGAGCACTGGGGAAAGGCAGGCAGAGAATTCCCTGCTAGCACCTTCTCTGTGCCTGGGAAGCAGAAGTGTTCACATTGCTTCGCAGAATCGCTTTTGTGCAGAAAACAGTAACACTTGTTCAGAACAAAAGAAAGCACAGAGCCCCAGATTTTATGTTGTCCTCTAGAGCTTGCAGAGCACTGGGGAAAGGCAGGCAGAGAATTCCCTGCTAGCACCTTCTCTGTGCCTGGGAAGCAGAAGTGTTCACATTGCTTCGCAGAATCGCTTTTGTGCAGAAAACAGTAACTCTTGTTAGGAACGAAAGAAAACACAGAGCCCCAGATTTTATGTTGTCCTGGAGAGCTTGCAGAGCACTGGGGAAAGGCAGGCAGAGATTTCCCTGCTAGCACCTTCTCTGTGCCTGGGAAGCAGAAGTGTTCACATTGCTTCGCAGAATAGCTTTTGTGCAGAAAACAGTAACTCTTGTTAGGAACGAAAGAAAACACAGAGCCCCAGATTTTATGTTGTCCTGGAGAGCTTGCAGAGCACTGGGGAAAGGCAGGCAGAGAATTCCCTGCTAGCACCTTCTCTGTGCCTGGGAAGCAGAAGTGTTCACATTGCTTCGCAGAATAGCTTTTGTGCAGAAAACAGTAACTCTTGTTAGGAACGAAAGAAAACACAGAGCCCCAGATTTTATGTTGTCCTGGAGAGCTTGCAGAGCACTGGGGAAAGGCAGGCAGAGAATTCCCTGCTAGCACCTCCTCTGTGCCTGGGAAGCAGAAGTGTTCACATTGCTTCGCAGAATCGCTTTTGTGCAGAAAACACTAACACTTGTTCAGAACGAAAGAAAGCACAGAGCCCCAGATTTTATGCTGTCCTGGAGAGCTTGCAGAGCACTGGGGAAAGGCAGGCAGAGAATTCCCTGCTAGCACCTTCTCTGTGCCTGTTCACATTGCTTCGCAGAATCGCTTTTGTGCAGAAAACACTAACATTTGTTCAGAACAAAAGAAAGCAAAGAGTCCCAGATTTTATGCTGTACTGGAGAGCTTGCAGAGCACTGGGGAAAGGCAGGCAGAGAATTCCCTGCTAGCACCTTCTCTGTGCCTGGGAAGCAGAAGTGTTCACATTGCTTCGCAGAATTGCTTTTGTGCAGAAAACAGTAACACTTGTTCAGAACAAAAGAAAGCACAGAGCCCCAGATTTTATGTTGTCCTCTAGAGCTTGCAGAGCACTGGGGAAAGGCAGGCAGAGAATTCCCTGCTAGCACCTTCTCTGTGCCTGGGAAGCAGAAGTGTTCACATTGCTTCGCAGAATCGCTTTTGTGCAGAAAACAGTAACTCTTGTTAGGAACGAAAGAAAACACAGAGCCCCAGATTTTATGTTGTCCTGGAGAGCTTGCAGAGCACTGGGGAAAGGCAGGCAGAGAATTCCCTGCTAGCACCTTCTCTGTGCCTGGGAAGCAGAAGTGTTCACATTGCTTCGCAGAATCACTTTTGTGCAGAAAACAGTAACACTTGTTCAGAACGAAAGAAAGCACAGAGCCCCAGATTTTATGCTGTCCTGGAGAGCTTGCAGAGCACTGGGGAAAGGCAGGCAGAGAATTCCCTGCTAGCACCTTCTCTGTGCCTGTTCACATTGCTTCGCAGAATCGCTTTTGTGCAGAAAACACTAACATTTGTTCAGAACAAAAGAAAGCAAAGAGTCCCAGATTTTATGCTGTACTGGAGAGCTTGCAGAGCACTGGGGAAAGGCAGGCAGAGAATTCCCTGCTAGCACCTTCTCTGTGCCTGGGAAGCAAAAGTGTTCACATTGCTTCGCAGAATCGCTTTTGTGCAGAAAACAGTAACACTTGTTCAGAACAAAAGAAAGCACAGAGCCCCAGATTTTATGCTGTCCTGGAGAGCTTGCAGAGCACTGGGGAAAGGCAGGCAGAGAATTCCCTGCTAGCACCTTCTCTGTGCCTGGGAAGCAGAAGTGTTCACATTGCTTCGCAGAATCACTTTTGTGCAGAAAACAGTAACACTTGTTCAGAACGAAAGAAAGCACAGAGCCCCAGATTTGCTGTTGTCCTGGAGAGCTTGCAGAGCACTGGGGAAAGGCAGGCAGAGAATTCCCTGCTAGCACCTTCTCTGTGCCTGGGAAGCAAAAGTGTTCACATTGCTTCGCAGAATCGCTTTTGTGCAGAAAACACTAACACTTGTTCAGAACGAAAGAAAGCACAGAGCCCCAGATTTTATGTTGTCCTCTAGAGCTTGCAGAGCACTGGGGAAAGGCAGGCAGAGAATTCCCTGCTAGCACCTTCTCTGTGCCTGGGAAGCAAAAGTGTTCACATTGCTTCGCAGAATCGCTTTTGTGCAGAAAACAGTAACACTTGTTCAGAACGAAAGAAAGCACAGAGCCCCAGATTTTATGCTGTCCTGGAGAGCTTGCAGAGCACTGGGGAAAGGCAGGCAGAGAATTCCCTGCTAGCACCTTCTCTGTGCCTGGGAAGCAGAAGTGTTCACATTGCTTCGCAGAATCACTTTTGTGCAGAAAACAGTAACACTTGTTCAGAACGAAAGAAAACACAGAGCCCCAGATTTTATGCTGTCCTGGAGAGCTTGCAGAGCACTGGGGAAAGGCAGGCAGAGAATTCCCTGCTAGCACCTTCTCTGTGCCTGGGAAGCAGAAGTGTTCACATCGCTTCGCAGAACCGCTTTTGTGCAGAAAACAGTAACACTTGTTCAGAACAAAAGAAAGCACAGAGCCCCAGATTTTATGCTGTCCTGGAGAGCTTGCAGAGCACTGGGGAAAGGCAGGCAGAGAATTCCCTGCTAGCACCTTCTCTGTGCCTGGGAAGCAGAAGTGTTCACATTGCTTCGCAGAATCACTTTTGTGCAGAAAACAGTAACACTTGTTCAGAACGAAAGAAAGCACAGAGCCCCAGATTTGCTGTTGTCCTGGAGAGCTTGCAGAGCACTGGGGAAAGGCAGGCAGAGAATTCCCTGCTAGCACCTTCTCTGTGCCTGGGAAGCAGAAGTGTTCACATTGCTTCGCAGAATCGCTTTTGTGCAGAAAACAGTAACACTTGTTCAGAACAAAAGAAAGCAGAGAGCCCCAGATTTTATGCTGTCCTGGAGAGCTTGCAGAGCACTGGGGAAAGGCAGGCAGAGAATTCCCTGCTAGCACCTTCTCTGTGCCTGGGAAGCAGAAGTGTTCACATTGCTTCGCAGAATCGCTTTTGTGCAGAAAACAGTAACACTTGTTCAGAACAAAAGAAAGCACAGAGCCCCAGATTTTATGTTGTCCTCTAGAGCTTGCAGAGCACTGGGGAAAGGCAGGCAGAGAATTCCCTGCTAGCACCTTCTCTGTGCCTGGGAAGCACAAGTGTTCACATTGCTTCGCAGAATCGCTTTTGTGCAGAAAACAGTAACTCTTGTTAGGAACGAAAGAAAACACAGAGCCCCAGATTTTATGTTGTCCTGGAGAGCTTGCAGAGCACTGGGGAAAGGCAGGCAGAGAATTCCCTGCTAGCACCTCCTCTGTGCCTGGGAAGCAGAAGTGTTCACATTGCTTCGCAGAATCGCTTTTGTGCAGAAAACAGTAACACTTGTTCAGAACGAAAGAAAGCACAGAGCCCCAGATTTTATGCTGTCCTGGAGAGCTTGCAGAGCACTGGGGAAAGGCAGGCAGAGAATTCCCTGCTAGCACCTTCTCTGTGCCTGGGAAGCAGAAGTGTTCACATTGCTTCGCAGAATCACTTTTGTGCAGAAAACAGTAACACTTGTTCAGAACGAAAGAAAGCACAGAGCCCCAGATTTTATGCTGTCCTGGAGAGCTTGCAGAGCACTGGGGAAAGGCAGGCAGAGAATTCCCTGCTAGCACCTTCTCTGTGCCTGGGAAGCAGAAGTGTTCACATTGCTTCGCAGAATCGCTTTTGTGCAGAAAACAGTAACACTTGTTCAGAACGAAAGAAAGCACAGAGCCCCAGATTTTATGCTGTCCTGGAGAGCTTGCAGAGCACTGGGGAAAGGCAGGCAGAGAATTCCCTGCTAGCACCTTCTCTGTGCCTGTTCACATTGCTTCGCAGAATCGCTTTTGTGCAGAAAACACTAACACTTGTTCAGAACAAAAGAAAGCAAAGAGTCCCAGATTTTATGCTGTACTGGAGAGCTTGCAGAGCACTGGGGAAAGGCAGGCAGAGAATTCCCTGCTAGCACCTTCTCTGTGCCTGGGAAGCAAAAGTGTTCACATTGCTTCGCAGAATCGCTTTTGTGCAGAAAACAGTAACACTTGTTCAGAACGAAAGAAAGCACAGAGCCCCAGATTTTATGTTGTCCTCTAGAGCTTGCAGAGCACTGGGGAAAGGCAGGCAGAGAATTCCCTGCTAGCACCTTCTCTGTGCCTGGGAAGCAGAAGTGTTCACATTGCTTCGCAGAATCGCTTTTGTGCAGAAAACAGTAACACTTGTTCAGAACAAAAGAAAGCACAGAGCCCCAGATTTGATGCTGTCCTGGAGAGCTTGCAGAGCACTGGGGAAAGGCAGGCAGAGAATTCCCTGCTAGCACCTTCTCTGTGCCTGGGAAGCAGAAGTGTTCACATTGCTTCGCAGAATCGCTTTTGTGCAGAAAACAGTAACACTTGTTCAGAACGAAAGAAAGCACAGAGCCCCAGATTTTATGCTGTCCTGGAGAGCTTGCAGAGCACTGGGGAAAGGCAGGCAGAGAATTCCCTGCTAGCACCTTCTCTGTGCCTGTTCACATTGCTTCGCAGAATCGCTTTTGTGCAGAAAACAGTAACACTTGTTCAGAACAAAAGAAAGCACAGAGCCGCAGATTTTATGCTGTACTGGAGAGCTTGCAGAGCACTGGGGAAAGGCAGGCAGAGAATTCCCTGCTAGCACCTTCTCTGTGCCTGGGAAGCATAAGTGTTCACATTGCTTCGCAGAATCGCTTTTGTGCAGAAAACAGTAACACTTTTTCAGAACAAAAGAAAGCACAGAGCCCCAGATTTTATGTTGTCCTGGAGAGCTTGCAGAGCACTGGGGAAAGGCAGGCAGAGAATTCCCTGCTAGCACCTTCTCTGTGCCTGGGAAGCAAAAGAGTTCACATTGCTTCGCAGAATTGCTTTTGTGCAGAAAACAGTAACACTTGTTCAGAACAAAAGAAAGCACAGAGCCCCAGATTTTATGTTGTCCTCTAGAGCTTGCAGAGCACTGGGGAAAGGCAGGCAGAGAATTCCCTGCTAGCACCTTCTCTGTGCCTGGGAAGCAGAAGTGTTCACATTGCTTCGCAGAATCGCTTTTGTGCAGAAAACAGTAACTCTTGTTAGGAACGAAAGAAAGCACAGAGCCCCAGATTTTATGTTGTCCTGGAGAGCTTGCAGAGCACTGGGGAAAGGCAGGCAGAGAATTCCCTGCTAGCACCTTCTCTGTGCCTGGGAAGCAGAAGTGTTCACATTGCTTCGCAGAATCGCTTTTGTGCAGAAAACAGTAACTCTTGTTAGGAACGAAAGAAAACACAGAGCCCCAGATTTTATGTTGTCCTGGAGAGCTTGCAGAGCACTGGGGAAAGGCAGGCAGAGAATTCCCTGCTAGCACCTCCTCTGTGCCTGGGAAGCAGAAGTGTTCACATTGCTTCGCAGAATCGCTTTTGTGCAGAAAACACTAACACTTGTTCAGAACGAAAGAAAGCACAGAGCCGCAGATTTTATGCTGTCCTGGAGAGCTTGCAGAGCACTGGGGAAAGGCAGGCAGAGAATTCCCTGCTAGCACCTTCTCTGTGCCTGGGAAGCAGAAGTGTTCACATTGCTTCGCAGAATCACTTTTGTGCAGAAAACAGTAACACTTGTTCAGAACGAAAGAAAGCACAGAGCCCCAGATTTGCTGTTGTCCTGGAGAGCTTGCAGAGCACTGGGGAAAGGCAGGCAGAGAATTCCCTGCTAGCACCTTCTCTGTGCCTGGGAAGCAAAAGTGTTCACATTGCTTCGCAGAATCGCTTTTGTGCAGAAAACACTAACACTTGTTCAGAACGAAAGAAAGCACAGAGCCCCAGATTTTATGCTGTCCTGGAGAGCTTGCAGAGCACTGGGGAAAGGCAGGCAGAGAATTCCCTGCTAGCACCTTCTCTGTGCCTGGGAAGCAGAAGTGTTCACATTGCTTCGCAGAATCGCTTTTGTGCAGAAAACAGTAACACTTGTTCAGAACAAAAGAAAGCACAGAGCCCCAGATTTTATGTTGTCCTCTAGAGCTTGCAGAGCACTGGGGAAAGGCAGGCAGAGAATTCCCTGCTAGCACCTTCTCTGTGCCTGGGAAGCAGAAGTGTTCACATTGCTTCGCAGAATCGCTTTTGTGCAGAAAACAGTAACTGTTGTTAGGAACGAAAGAAAACACAGAGCCCCAGATTTTATGCTGTCCTGGAGAGCTTGCAGAGCACTGGGGAAAGGCAGGCAGAGAATTCCCTGCTAGCACCTTCTCTGTGCCTGGGAAGCAGAAGTGTTCACATTGCTTCGCAGAATAGCTTTTGTGCAGAAAACAGTAACTCTTGTTAGGAACGAAAGAAAACACAGAGCCCCAGATTTTATGTTGTCCTGGAGAGCTTGCAGAGCACTGGGGAAAGGCAGGCAGAGAATTCCCTGCTAGCACCTCCTCTGTGCCTGGGAAGCAGAAGTGTTCACATTGCTTCACAGAATCGCTTTTGTGCAGAAAACAGTAACACTTGTTCAGAACGAAAGAAAGCACAGAGCCCCAGATTTTATGCTGTCCTGGAGAGCTTGCAGAGCACTGGGGAAAGGCAGGCAGAGAATTCCCTGCTAGCACCTTCTCTGTGCCTGGGAAGCAGAAGTGTTCACATTGCTTCGCAGAATCACTTTTGTGCAGAAAACAGTAACACTTGTTCAGAACGAAAGAAAGCACAGAGCCCCAGATTTTATGCTGTCCTGGAGAGCTTGCAGAGCACTGGGGAAAGGCAGGCAGAGAATTCCCTGCTAGCACCTTCTCTGTGCCTGGGAAGCAGAAGTGTTCACATTGCTTCGCAGAATCGCTTTTGTGCAGAAAACAGTAACACTTGTTCAGAACGAAAGAAAGCACAGAGCCCCAGATTTTATGCTGTCCTGGAGAGCTTGCAGAGCACTGGGGAAAGGCAGGCAGAGAATTCCCTGCTAGCACCTTCTCTGTGCCTGTTCACATTGCTTCGCAGAATCGCTTTTGTGCAGAAAACACTAACATTTGTTCAGAACAAAAGAAAGCAAAGAGTCCCAGATTTTATGCTGTACTGGAGAGCTTGCAGAGCACTGGGGAAAGGCAGGCAGAGAATTCCCTGCTAGCACCTTCTCTGTGCCTGGGAAGCAGAAGTGTTCACATTGCTTCGCAGAATCGCTTTTGTGCAGAAAACAGTAACACTTGTTCAGAACGAAAGAAAGCACAGAGCCCCAGATTTTATGTTGTCCTGGAGAGCTTGCAGAGCACTGGGGAAAGGCAGGCAGAGAATTCCCTGCTAGCACCTTCTCTGTGCCTGGGAAGCAGAAGTGTTCACATTGCTTCGCAGAATCGCTTTTGTGCAGAAAACAGTAACACTTGTTCAGAACGAAAGAAAGCACAGAGCCCCAGATTTTATGCTGTCCTGGAGAGCTTGCAGAGCACTGGGGAAAGGCAGGCAGAGAATTCCCTGCTAGCACCTTCTCTGTGCCTGTTCACATTGCTTCGCAGAATCGCTTTTGTGCAGAAAACAGTAACACTTGTTCAGAACAAAAGAAAGCACAGAGCCGCAGATTTTATGCTGTACTGGAGAGCTTGCAGAGCACTGGGGAAAGGCAGGCAGAGAATTCCCTGCTAGCACCTTCTCTGTGCCTGGGAAGCATAAGTGTTCACATTGCTTCGCAGAATCGCTTTTGTGCAGAAAACAGTAACACTTGTTCAGAACGAAAGAAAGCACAGAGCCCCAGATTTTATGCTGTCCTGGAGAGCTTGCAGAGCACTGGGGAAAGGCAGGCAGAGAATTCCCTGCTAGCACCTTCTCTGTGCCTGGGAAGCAGAAGTGTTCACATCGCTTCGCAGAACCGCTTTTGTGCAGAAAACAGTAACACTTGTTCAGAACAAAAGAAAGCACAGAGCCCCAGATTTTATGCTGTCCTGGAGAGCTTGCAGAGCACTGGGGAAAGGCAGGCAGAGAATTCCCTGCTAGCACCTTCTCTGTGCCTGGGAAGCAGAAGTGTTCACATTGCTTCGCAGAATCACTTTTGTGCAGAAAACAGTAACACTTGTTCAGAACGAAAGAAAGCACAGAGCCCCAGATTTGCTGTTGTCCTGGAGAGCTTGCAGAGCACTGGGGAAAGGCAGGCAGAGAATTCCCTGCTAGCACCTTCTCTGTGCCTGGGAAGCAGAAGTGTTCACATTGCTTCGAAGAATCGCTTTTGTGCAGAAAACAGTAACACTTGTTCAGAACAAAAGAAAGCAGAGAGCCCCAGATTTTATGCTGTCCTGGAGAGCTTGCAGAGCACTGGGGAAAGGCAGGCAGAGAATTCCCTGCTAGCACCTTCTCTGTGCCTGGGAAGCAGAAGTGTTCACATTGCTTCGCAGAATCGCTTTTGTGCAGAAAACAGTAACACTTGTTCAGAACAAAAGAAAGCACAGAGCCCCAGATTTTATGTTGTCCTCTAGAGCTTGCAGAGCACTGGGGAAAGGCAGGCAGAGAATTCCCTGCTAGCACCTTCTCTGTGCCTGGGAAGCAGAAGTGTTCACATTGCTTCGCAGAATCGCTTTTGTGCAGAAAACAGTAACTCTTGTTAGGAACGAAAGAAAACACAGAGCCCCAGATTTTATGTTGTCCTGGAGAGCTTGCAGAGCACTGGGGAAAGGCAGGCAGAGATTTCCCTGCTAGCACCTTCTCTGTGCCTGGGAAGCAGAAGTGTTCACATTGCTTCGCAGAATAGCTTTTGTGCAGAAAACAGTAACTCTTGTTAGGAACGAAAGAAAACACAGAGCCCCAGATTTTATGTTGTCCTGGAGAGCTTGCAGAGCACTGGGGAAAGGCAGGCAGAGAATTCCCTGCTAGCACCTTCTCTGTGCCTGGGAAGCAGAAGTGTTCACATTGCTTCGCAGAATAGCTTTTGTGCAGAAAACAGTAACTCTTGTTAGGAACGAAAGAAAACACAGAGCCCCAGATTTTATGTTGTCCTGGAGAGCTTGCAGAGCACTGGGGAAAGGCAGGCAGAGAATTCCCTGCTAGCACCTCCTCTGTGCCTGGGAAGCAGAAGTGTTCACATTGCTTCGCAGAATCGCTTTTGTGCAGAAAACACTAACACTTGTTCAGAACGAAAGAAAGCACAGAGCCCCAGATTTTATGCTGTCCTGGAGAGCTTGCAGAGCACTGGGGAAAGGCAGGCAGAGAATTCCCTGCTAGCACCTTCTCTGTGCCTGTTCACATTGCTTCGCAGAATCGCTTTTGTGCAGAAAACACTAACATTTGTTCAGAACAAAAGAAAGCAAAGAGTCCCAGATTTTATGCTGTACTGGAGAGCTTGCAGAGCACTGGGGAAAGGCAGGCAGAGAATTCCCTGCTAGCACCTTCTCTGTGCCTGGGAAGCAGAAGTGTTCACATTGCTTCGCAGAATTGCTTTTGTGCAGAAAACAGTAACACTTGTTCAGAACAAAAGAAAGCACAGAGCCCCAGATTTTATGTTGTCCTCTAGAGCTTGCAGAGCACTGGGGAAAGGCAGGCAGAGAATTCCCTGCTAGCACCTTCTCTGTGCCTGGGAAGCAGAAGTGTTCACATTGCTTCGCAGAATCGCTTTTGTGCAGAAAACAGTAACTCTTGTTAGGAACGAAAGAAAACACAGAGCCCCAGATTTTATGTTGTCCTGGAGAGCTTGCAGAGCACTGGGGAAAGGCAGGCAGAGAATTCCCTGCTAGCACCTTCTCTGTGCCTGGGAAGCAGAAGTGTTCACATTGCTTCGCAGAATCACTTTTGTGCAGAAAACAGTAACACTTGTTCAGAACGAAAGAAAGCACAGAGCCCCAGATTTTATGCTGTCCTGGAGAGCTTGCAGAGCACTGGGGAAAGGCAGGCAGAGAATTCCCTGCTAGCACCTTCTCTGTGCCTGTTCACATTGCTTCGCAGAATCGCTTTTGTGCAGAAAACACTAACATTTGTTCAGAACAAAAGAAAGCAAAGAGTCCCAGATTTTATGCTGTACTGGAGAGCTTGCAGAGCACTGGGGAAAGGCAGGCAGAGAATTCCCTGCTAGCACCTTCTCTGTGCCTGGGAAGCAAAAGTGTTCACATTGCTTCGCAGAATCGCTTTTGTGCAGAAAACAGTAACACTTGTTCAGAACAAAAGAAAGCACAGAGCCCCAGATTTTATGCTGTCCTGGAGAGCTTGCAGAGCACTGGGGAAAGGCAGGCAGAGAATTCCCTGCTAGCACCTTCTCTGTGCCTGGGAAGCAGAAGTGTTCACATTGCTTCGCAGAATCACTTTTGTGCAGAAAACAGTAACACTTGTTCAGAACGAAAGAAAGCACAGAGCCCCAGATTTGCTGTTGTCCTGGAGAGCTTGCAGAGCACTGGGGAAAGGCAGGCAGAGAATTCCCTGCTAGCACCTTCTCTGTGCCTGGGAAGCAAAAGTGTTCACATTGCTTCGCAGAATCGCTTTTGTGCAGAAAACACTAACACTTGTTCAGAACGAAAGAAAGCACAGAGCCCCAGATTTTATGTTGTCCTCTAGAGCTTGCAGAGCACTGGGGAAAGGCAGGCAGAGAATTCCCTGCTAGCACCTTCTCTGTGCCTGGGAAGCAAAAGTGTTCACATTGCTTCGCAGAATCGCTTTTGTGCAGAAAACAGTAACACTTGTTCAGAACGAAAGAAAGCACAGAGCCCCAGATTTTATGCTGTCCTGGAGAGCTTGCAGAGCACTGGGGAAAGGCAGGCAGAGAATTCCCTGCTAGCACCTTCTCTGTGCCTGGGAAGCAGAAGTGTTCACATTGCTTCGCAGAATCACTTTTGTGCAGAAAACAGTAACACTTGTTCAGAACGAAAGAAAACACAGAGCCCCAGATTTTATGCTGTCCTGGAGAGCTTGCAGAGCACTGGGGAAAGGCAGGCAGAGAATTCCCTGCTAGCACCTTCTCTGTGCCTGGGAAGCAGAAGTGTTCACATCGCTTCGCAGAACCGCTTTTGTGCAGAAAACAGTAACACTTGTTCAGAACAAAAGAAAGCACAGAGCCCCAGATTTTATGCTGTCCTGGAGAGCTTGCAGAGCACTGGGGAAAGGCAGGCAGAGAATTCCCTGCTAGCACCTTCTCTGTGCCTGGGAAGCAGAAGTGTTCACATTGCTTCGCAGAATCACTTTTGTGCAGAAAACAGTAACACTTGTTCAGAACGAAAGAAAGCACAGAGCCCCAGATTTGCTGTTGTCCTGGAGAGCTTGCAGAGCACTGGGGAAAGGCAGGCAGAGAATTCCCTGCTAGCACCTTCTCTGTGCCTGGGAAGCAGAAGTGTTCACATTGCTTCGCAGAATCGCTTTTGTGCAGAAAACAGTAACACTTGTTCAGAACAAAAGAAAGCAGAGAGCCCCAGATTTTATGCTGTCCTGGAGAGCTTGCAGAGCACTGGGGAAAGGCAGGCAGAGAATTCCCTGCTAGCACCTTCTCTGTGCCTGGGAAGCAGAAGTGTTCACATTGCTTCGCAGAATCGCTTTTGTGCAGAAAACAGTAACACTTGTTCAGAACAAAAGAAAGCACAGAGCCCCAGATTTTATGTTGTCCTCTAGAGCTTGCAGAGCACTGGGGAAAGGCAGGCAGAGAATTCCCTGCTAGCACCTTCTCTGTGCCTGGGAAGCACAAGTGTTCACATTGCTTCGCAGAATCGCTTTTGTGCAGAAAACAGTAACTCTTGTTAGGAACGAAAGAAAACACAGAGCCCCAGATTTTATGTTGTCCTGGAGAGCTTGCAGAGCACTGGGGAAAGGCAGGCAGAGAATTCCCTGCTAGCACCTCCTCTGTGCCTGGGAAGCAGAAGTGTTCACATTGCTTCGCAGAATCGCTTTTGTGCAGAAAACAGTAACACTTGTTCAGAACGAAAGAAAGCACAGAGCCCCAGATTTTATGCTGTCCTGGAGAGCTTGCAGAGCACTGGGGAAAGGCAGGCAGAGAATTCCCTGCTAGCACCTTCTCTGTGCCTGGGAAGCAGAAGTGTTCACATTGCTTCGCAGAATCACTTTTGTGCAGAAAACAGTAACACTTGTTCAGAACGAAAGAAAGCACAGAGCCCCAGATTTTATGCTGTCCTGGAGAGCTTGCAGAGCACTGGGGAAAGGCAGGCAGAGAATTCCCTGCTAGCACCTTCTCTGTGCCTGGGAAGCAGAAGTGTTCACATTGCTTCGCAGAATCGCTTTTGTGCAGAAAACAGTAACACTTGTTCAGAACGAAAGAAAGCACAGAGCCCCAGATTTTATGCTGTCCTGGAGAGCTTGCAGAGCACTGGGGAAAGGCAGGCAGAGAATTCCCTGCTAGCACCTTCTCTGTGCCTGTTCACATTGCTTCGCAGAATCGCTTTTGTGCAGAAAACACTAACACTTGTTCAGAACAAAAGAAAGCAAAGAGTCCCAGATTTTATGCTGTACTGGAGAGCTTGCAGAGCACTGGGGAAAGGCAGGCAGAGAATTCCCTGCTAGCACCTTCTCTGTGCCTGGGAAGCAAAAGTGTTCACATTGCTTCGCAGAATCGCTTTTGTGCAGAAAACAGTAACACTTGTTCAGAACGAAAGAAAGCACAGAGCCCCAGATTTTATGTTGTCCTCTAGAGCTTGCAGAGCACTGGGGAAAGGCAGGCAGAGAATTCCCTGCTAGCACCTTCTCTGTGCCTGGGAAGCAGAAGTGTTCACATTGCTTCGCAGAATCGCTTTTGTGCAGAAAACAGTAACACTTGTTCAGAACAAAAGAAAGCACAGAGCCCCAGATTTGATGCTGTCCTGGAGAGCTTGCAGAGCACTGGGGAAAGGCAGGCAGAGAATTCCCTGCTAGCACCTTCTCTGTGCCTGGGAAGCAGAAGTGTTCACATTGCTTCGCAGAATCGCTTTTGTGCAGAAAACAGTAACACTTGTTCAGAACGAAAGAAAGCACAGAGCCCCAGATTTTATGCTGTCCTGGAGAGCTTGCAGAGCACTGGGGAAAGGCAGGCAGAGAATTCCCTGCTAGCACCTTCTCTGTGCCTGTTCACATTGCTTCGCAGAATCGCTTTTGTGCAGAAAACAGTAACACTTGTTCAGAACAAAAGAAAGCACAGAGCCGCAGATTTTATGCTGTACTGGAGAGCTTGCAGAGCACTGGGGAAAGGCAGGCAGAGAATTCCCTGCTAGCACCTTCTCTGTGCCTGGGAAGCATAAGTGTTCACATTGCTTCGCAGAATCGCTTTTGTGCAGAAAACAGTAACACTTTTTCAGAACAAAAGAAAGCACAGAGCCCCAGATTTTATGTTGTCCTGGAGAGCTTGCAGAGCACTGGGGAAAGGCAGGCAGAGAATTCCCTGCTAGCACCTTCTCTGTGCCTGGGAAGCAAAAGAGTTCACATTGCTTCGCAGAATTGCTTTTGTGCAGAAAACAGTAACACTTGTTCAGAACAAAAGAAAGCACAGAGCCCCAGATTTTATGTTGTCCTCTAGAGCTTGCAGAGCACTGGGGAAAGGCAGGCAGAGAATTCCCTGCTAGCACCTTCTCTGTGCCTGGGAAGCAGAAGTGTTCACATTGCTTCGCAGAATCGCTTTTGTGCAGAAAACAGTAACTCTTGTTAGGAACGAAAGAAAGCACAGAGCCCCAGATTTTATGTTGTCCTGGAGAGCTTGCAGAGCACTGGGGAAAGGCAGGCAGAGAATTCCCTGCTAGCACCTTCTCTGTGCCTGGGAAGCAGAAGTGTTCACATTGCTTCGCAGAATCGCTTTTGTGCAGAAAACAGTAACTCTTGTTAGGAACGAAAGAAAACACAGAGCCCCAGATTTTATGTTGTCCTGGAGAGCTTGCAGAGCACTGGGGAAAGGCAGGCAGAGAATTCCCTGCTAGCACCTCCTCTGTGCCTGGGAAGCAGAAGTGTTCACATTGCTTCGCAGAATCGCTTTTGTGCAGAAAACACTAACACTTGTTCAGAACGAAAGAAAGCACAGAGCCGCAGATTTTATGCTGTCCTGGAGAGCTTGCAGAGCACTGGGGAAAGGCAGGCAGAGAATTCCCTGCTAGCACCTTCTCTGTGCCTGGGAAGCAGAAGTGTTCACATTGCTTCGCAGAATCACTTTTGTGCAGAAAACAGTAACACTTGTTCAGAACGAAAGAAAGCACAGAGCCCCAGATTTGCTGTTGTCCTGGAGAGCTTGCAGAGCACTGGGGAAAGGCAGGCAGAGAATTCCCTGCTAGCACCTTCTCTGTGCCTGGGAAGCAAAAGTGTTCACATTGCTTCGCAGAATCGCTTTTGTGCAGAAAACACTAACACTTGTTCAGAACGAAAGAAAGCACAGAGCCCCAGATTTTATGCTGTCCTGGAGAGCTTGCAGAGCACTGGGGAAAGGCAGGCAGAGAATTCCCTGCTAGCACCTTCTCTGTGCCTGGGAAGCAGAAGTGTTCACATTGCTTCGCAGAATCGCTTTTGTGCAGAAAACAGTAACACTTGTTCAGAACAAAAGAAAGCACAGAGCCCCAGATTTTATGTTGTCCTCTAGAGCTTGCAGAGCACTGGGGAAAGGCAGGCAGAGAATTCCCTGCTAGCACCTTCTCTGTGCCTGGGAAGCAGAAGTGTTCACATTGCTTCGCAGAATCGCTTTTGTGCAGAAAACAGTAACTGTTGTTAGGAACGAAAGAAAACACAGAGCCCCAGATTTTATGCTGTCCTGGAGAGCTTGCAGAGCACTGGGGAAAGGCAGGCAGAGAATTCCCTGCTAGCACCTTCTCTGTGCCTGGGAAGCAGAAGTGTTCACATTGCTTCGCAGAATAGCTTTTGTGCAGAAAACAGTAACTCTTGTTAGGAACGAAAGAAAACACAGAGCCCCAGATTTTATGTTGTCCTGGAGAGCTTGCAGAGCACTGGGGAAAGGCAGGCAGAGAATTCCCTGCTAGCACCTCCTCTGTGCCTGGGAAGCAGAAGTGTTCACATTGCTTCACAGAATCGCTTTTGTGCAGAAAACAGTAACACTTGTTCAGAACGAAAGAAAGCACAGAGCCCCAGATTTTATGCTGTCCTGGAGAGCTTGCAGAGCACTGGGGAAAGGCAGGCAGAGAATTCCCTGCTAGCACCTTCTCTGTGCCTGGGAAGCAGAAGTGTTCACATTGCTTCGCAGAATCACTTTTGTGCAGAAAACAGTAACACTTGTTCAGAACGAAAGAAAGCACAGAGCCCCAGATTTTATGCTGTCCTGGAGAGCTTGCAGAGCACTGGGGAAAGGCAGGCAGAGAATTCCCTGCTAGCACCTTCTCTGTGCCTGGGAAGCAGAAGTGTTCACATTGCTTCGCAGAATCGCTTTTGTGCAGAAAACAGTAACACTTGTTCAGAACGAAAGAAAGCACAGAGCCCCAGATTTTATGCTGTCCTGGAGAGCTTGCAGAGCACTGGGGAAAGGCAGGCAGAGAATTCCCTGCTAGCACCTTCTCTGTGCCTGTTCACATTGCTTCGCAGAATCGCTTTTGTGCAGAAAACACTAACATTTGTTCAGAACAAAAGAAAGCAAAGAGTCCCAGATTTTATGCTGTACTGGAGAGCTTGCAGAGCACTGGGGAAAGGCAGGCAGAGAATTCCCTGCTAGCACCTTCTCTGTGCCTGGGAAGCAGAAGTGTTCACATTGCTTCGCAGAATCGCTTTTGTGCAGAAAACAGTAACACTTGTTCAGAACGAAAGAAAGCACAGAGCCCCAGATTTTATGTTGTCCTGGAGAGCTTGCAGAGCACTGGGGAAAGGCAGGCAGAGAATTCCCTGCTAGCACCTTCTCTGTGCCTGGGAAGCAGAAGTGTTCACATTGCTTCGCAGAATCGCTTTTGTGCAGAAAACAGTAACACTTGTTCAGAACGAAAGAAAGCACAGAGCCCCAGATTTTATGCTGTCCTGGAGAGCTTGCAGAGCACTGGGGAAAGGCAGGCAGAGAATTCCCTGCTAGCACCTTCTCTGTGCCTGTTCACATTGCTTCGCAGAATCGCTTTTGTGCAGAAAACAGTAACACTTGTTCAGAACAAAAGAAAGCACAGAACCGCAGATTTTATGCTGTACTGGAGAGCTTGCAGAGCACTGGGGAAAGGCAGGCAGAGAATTCCCTGCTAGCACCTTCTCTGTGCCTGGGAAGCATAAGTGTTCACATTGCTTCGCAGAATCGCTTTTGTGCAGAAAACAGTAACACTTTTTCAGAACAAAAGAAAGCACAGAGCCCCAGATTTTATGTTGTCCTGGAGAGCTTGCAGAGCACTGGGGAAAGGCAGGCAGAGAATTCCCTGCTAGCACCTTCTCTGTGCCTGGGAAGCAAAAGTGTTCACATTGCTTCGCAGAATTGCTTTTGTGCAGAAAACAGTAACACTTGTTCAGAACAAAAGAAAGCACAGAGCCCCAGATTTTATGTTGTCCTCTAGAGCTTGCAGAGCACTGGGGAAAGGCAGGCAGAGAATTCCCTGCTAGCACCTTCTCTGTGCCTGGGAAGCAGAAGTGTTCACATTGCTTCGCAGAATCGCTTTTGTGCAGAAAACAGTAACTCTTGTTAGGAACGAAAGAAAACACAGAGCCCCAGATTTTATGTTGTCCTGGAGAGCTTGCAGAGCACTGGGGAAAGGCAGGCAGAGAATTCCCTGCTAGCACCTTCTCTGTGCCTGGGAAGCAGAAGTGTTCACATTGCTTCGCAGAATCACTTTTGTGCAGAAAACAGTAACACTTGTTCAGAACGAAAGAAAGCACAGAGCCCCAGATTTTATGCTGTCCTGGAGAGCTTGCAGAGCACTGGGGAAAGGCAGGCAGAGAATTCCCTGCTAGCACCTTCTCTGTGCCTGTTCACATTGCTTCGCAGAATCGCTTTTGTGCAGAAAACACTAACATTTGTTCAGAACGAAAGAAAGCACAGAGCCCCAGATTTTATGCTGTACTGGAGAGCTTGCAGAGCACTGGGGAAAGGCAGGCAGAGAATTCCCTGCTAGCACCTTCTCTGTGCCTGTTCACATTGCTTCGCAGAATCGCTTTTGTGCAGAAAACAGTAACACTTGTTCAGAACGAAAGAAAGCACAGAGCCCCAGATTTTATGTTGTCCTGGAGAGCTTGCAGAGCACTGGGGAAAGGCAGGCAGAGAATTCCCTTCTAGCACCTTCTCTGTGCCTGGGAAGCACAAGTGTTCACATTGCTTCGCAGAATCGCTTTTGTGCAGAAAACAGTAACACTTGTTCAGAACGAAAGAAAGCACAGAGCCCCAGATTTTATGTTGTCCTGGAGAGCTTGCAGAGCACTGGGGAAAGGCAGGCAGAGAATTCCCTGCTAGCACCTTCTGTGTGCCTGGGAAGCAGAAGTGTTCACATTGCTTCGCAGAATCGCTTTTGTGCAGAAAACAGTAACACTTGTTCAGAACGAAAGAAAGCACAGAGCCCCAGATTTTATGTTGTCCTGGAGAGCTTGCAGAGCACTGGGGAAAGGCAGGCAGAGAATTCCCTGCTAGCACCTTCTCTGTGCCTGGGAAGCACAAGTGTTCACATTGCTTCGCAGAATCGCTTTTGTGCAGAAAACAGTAACACTTGTTCAGAATGAAAGAAAGCACAGAGCCCCAGATTTTATGTTGTCCTGGAGAGCTTGCAGAGCACTGGGGAAAGGCAGGCAGAGAATTCCCTGCTAGCACCTTCTCTGTGCCTGGGAAGCAGAAGTGTTCACATTGCTTCGCAGAATCGCTTTTGTGCAGAAAACAGTAACACTTGTTCAGAACGAAAGAAAGCACAGAGCCCCAGATTTTATGCTGTCCTGGAGAGCTTGCAGAGCACTGGGGAAAGGCAGGCAGAGAATTCCCTGCTAGCACCTTCTCTGTGCCTGTTCACATTGCTTCGCAGAATCGCTTTTGTGCAGAAAACAGTAACACTTGTTCAGAACAAAAGAAAGCACAGAGCCGCAGATTTTATGCTGTACTGGAGAGCTTGCAGAGCACTGGGGAAAGGCAGGCAGAGAATTCCCTGCTAGCACCTTCTCTGTGCCTGGGAAGCACAAGTGTTCACATTGCTTGGCAGAATCGCTTTTGTGCAGAAAACAGTAACACTTGTTCAGAATGAAAGAAAGCACAGAGCCCCAGATTTTATGTTGTCCTGGAGAGCTTGCAGAGCACTGGGGAAAGGCAGGCAGAGAATTCCCTGCTAGCACCTTCTCTGTGCCTGGGAAGCACAAGTGTTCACATTGCTTCGCAGAATCGCTTTTGTGCAGAAAACAGTAACACCTGTTCAGAACGAAAGAAAGCACAGAGCCCCAGATTTTATGTTGTCCTGGAGAGCTTGCAGAGCACTGGGGAAAGGCAGGCAGAGAATTCCCTGCTAGCACCTTCTCTGTGCCTGGGAAGCAGAAGTGTTCACATTGCTTCTCAGAATCGCTTTTGTGCAGAAAACAGTAACACTTGTTCAGAACGAAAGAAAGCACAGAGCCCCAGATTTTATGTTGTCCTGGAGAGCTTGCAGAGCACTGGGGAAAGGCAGGCAGAGAATTCCCTGCTAGCACCTTCTCTGTGCCTGGGAAGCACAAGTGTTCACATCGCTTCGCAGAATCGCTTTTGTGCAGAAAACAGTAACACTTGTTCAGAACGAAAGAAAGCACAGAGCCCCAGATTTTATGTTGTCCTGGAGAGCTTGCAGAGCACTGGGGAAAGGCAGGCAGAGAATTCCCTGCTAGCACCTTCTCTGTGCCTGGGAAGCACAAGTGTTCACATTGCTTCGCAGAATCGCTTTTGTGCAGAAAACAGTAACACTTGTTCAGAACGAAAGAAAGCACAGAGCCCCAGATTTTATGTTGTCCTGGAGAGCTTGCAGAGCACTGGGGAAAGGCAGGCAGAGAATTCCCTGCTAGCACCTTCTCTGTGCCTGTTCACATTGCTTCGCAGAATCGCTTTTGTGCAGAAAACAGTAACACTTGTTCAGAACGAAAGAAAGCACAGAGCCCCAGATTTTATGTTGTCCTGGAGAGCTTGCAGAGCACTGGGGAAAGGCAGGCAGAGAATTCCCTGCTAGCACCTTCTCAGTGCCTGGGAAGCAGAAGTGTTCACATTGCTTCGCAGAATCGCTTTTGTGCAGAAAACAGTAACACTTGTTCAGAACGAAAGAAAGCACAGAGCCCCAGATTTTATGTTGTCCTGGAGAGCTTGCAGAGCACTGGGGAAAGGCAGGCAGAGAATTCCCTGCTAGCACCTTCTCTGTGCCTGTTCACATTGCTTCGCAGAATCGCTTTTGTGCAGAAAACAGTAACACTTGTTCAGAACGAAAGAAAGCACAGAGCCCCAGATTTTATGTTGTCCTGGAGAGCTTGCAGAGCACTGGGGAAAGGCAGGCAGAGAATTCCCTGCTAGCACCTTCTCTGTGCCTGTTCACATTGCTTCGCAGAATCGCTTTTGTGCAGAAAACAGTAAC
Source organism: Strix uralensis (assembly GCF_047716275.1). Taxonomy (NCBI): domain Eukaryota; kingdom Metazoa; phylum Chordata; class Aves; order Strigiformes; family Strigidae; genus Strix; species Strix uralensis. The sequence goes on along the minus strand of NC_134005.1, from coordinate 145,723 downwards.
ACTTGTTCAGAACGAAAGAAAGCACAGAGCCCCAGATTTTATGTTGTCCTGGAGAGCTTGCAGAGCACTGGGGAAAGGCAGGCAGAGAATTCCCTGCTAGCACCTTCTCTGTGCCTGGGAAGCACAAGTGTTCACATTGCTTCGCAGAATCGCTTTTGTGCAGAAAACAGTAACACTTGTTCAGAACGAAAGAAAGCACAGAGCCCCAGATTTTATGTTGTCCTGGAGAGCTTGCAGAGCACTGGGGAAAGGCAGGCAGAGAATTCCCTGCTAGCACCTTCTCTGTGCCTGGGAAGCACAAGTGTTCACATTGCTTCGCAGAATCGCTTTTGTGCAGAAAACAGTAACACTTGTTCAGAACGAAAGAAAGCACAGAGCCCCAGATTTTATGTTGTCCTGGAGAGCTTGCAGAGCACTGGGGAAAGGCAGGCAGAGAATTCCCTGCTAGCACCTTCTCTGTGCCTGGGAAGCACAAGTGTTCACATTGCTTGGCAGAATCGCTTTTGTGCAGAAAACAGTAACACTTGTTCAGAATGAAAGAAAGCACAGAGCCCCAGATTTTATGTTGTCCTGGAGAGCTTGCAGAGCACTGGGGAAAGGCAGGCAGAGAATTCCCTGCTAGCACCTTCTCTGTGCCTGGGAAGCACAAGTGTTCACATTGCTTCGCAGAATCGCTTTTGTGCAGAAAACAGTAACACTTGTTCAGAACGAAAGAAAGCACAGAGCCCCAGATTTTATGTTGTCCTGGAGAGCTTGCAGAGCACTGGGGAAAGGCAGGCAGAGAATTCCCTGCTAGCACCTTCTGTGTGCCTGGGAAGCAGAAGTGTTCACATTGCTTCGCAGAATCGCTTTTGTGCAGAAAACAGTAACACTTGTTCAGAACGAAAGAAAGCACAGAGCCCCAGATTTTATGTTGTCCTGGAGAGCTTGCAGAGCACTGGGGAAAGGCAGGCAGAGAATTCCCTGCTAGCACCTTCTCTGTGCCTGGGAAGCACAAGTGTTCACATTGCTTCGCAGAATCGCTTTTGTGCAGAAAACAGTAACACTTGTTCAGAACGAAAGAAAGCACAGAGCCCCAGATTTTATGTTGTCCTGGAGAGCTTGCAGAGCACTGGGGAAAGGCAGGCAGAGAATTCCCTGCTAGCACCTTCTCTGTGCCTGGGAAGCACAAGTGTTCACATTGCTTCGCAGAATCGCTTTTGTGCAGAAAACAGTAACACTTGTTCAGAACGAAAGAAAGCACAGAGCACCAGATTTTATGTTGTCCTGGAGAGCTTGCAGAGCACTGGGGAAAGGCAGGCAGAGAATTCCCTGCTAGCACCTTCTCTGTGCCTGTTCACATTGCTTCGCAGAATCGCTTTTGTGCAGAAAACAGTAACACTTGTTCAGAACGAAAGAAAGCACAGAGCCCCAGATTTTATGTTGTCCTGGAGAGCTTGCAGAGCACTGGGGAAAGGCAGGCAGAGAATTCCCTTCTAGCACCTTCTCTGTGCCTGGGAAGCACAAGTGTTCACATTGCTTCGCAGAATCGCTTTTGTGCAGAAAACAGTAACACTTGTTCAGAACGAAAGAAAGCACAGAGCCCCAGATTTTATGTTGTCCTGGAGAGCTTGCAGAGCACTGGGGAAAGGCAGGCAGAGAATTCCCTGCTAGCACCTTCTGTGTGCCTGGGAAGCAGAAGTGTTCACATTGCTTCGCAGAATCGCTTTTGTGCAGAAAACAGTAACACTTGTTCAGAACGAAAGAAAGCACAGAGCCCCAGATTTTATGTTGTCCTGGAGAGCTTGCAGAGCACTGGGGAAAGGCAGGCAGAGAATTCCCTGCTAGCACCTTCTCTGTGCCTGGGAAGCACAAGTGTTCACATTGCTTCGCAGAATCGCTTTTGTGCAGAAAACAGTAACACTTGTTCAGAATGAAAGAAAGCACAGAGCCCCAGATTTTATGTTGTCCTGGAGAGCTTGCAGAGCACTGGGGAAAGGCAGGCAGAGAATTCCCTTCTAGCACCTTCTCTGTGCCTGGGAAGCACAAGTGTTCACATTGCTTCGCAGAATCGCTTTTGTGCAGAAAACAGTAACACTTGTTCAGAATGAAAGAAAGCACAGAGCCCCAGATTTTATGTTGTCCTGGAGAGCTTGCAGAGCACTGGGGAAAGGCAGGCAGAGAATTCCCTGCTAGCACCTTCTCTGTGCCTGGGAAGCAGAAGTGTTCACATTGCTTCGCAGAATCGCTTTTGTGCAGAAAACAGTAACACTTGTTCAGAACGAAAGAAAGCACAGAGCCCCAGATTTTATGCTGTCCTGGAGAGCTTGCAGAGCACTGGGGAAAGGCAGGCAGAGAATTCCCTGCTAGCACCTTCTCTGTGCCTGTTCACATTGCTTCGCAGAATCGCTTTTGTGCAGAAAACAGTAACACTTGTTCAGAACAAAAGAAAGCACAGAGCCGCAGATTTTATGCTGTACTGGAGAGCTTGCAGAGCACTGGGGAAAGGCAGGCAGAGAATTCCCTGCTAGCACCTTCTCTGTGCCTGGGAAGCACAAGTGTTCACATTGCTTGGCAGAATCGCTTTTGTGCAGAAAACAGTAACACTTGTTCAGAATGAAAGAAAGCACAGAGCCCCAGATTTTATGTTGTCCTGGAGAGCTTGCAGAGCACTGGGGAAAGGCAGGCAGAGAATTCCCTGCTAGCACCTTCTCTGTGCCTGGGAAGCACAAGTGTTCACATTGCTTCGCAGAATCGCTTTTGTGCAGAAAACAGTAACACCTGTTCAGAACGAAAGAAAGCACAGAGCCCCAGATTTTATGTTGTCCTGGAGAGCTTGCAGAGCACTGGGGAAAGGCAGGCAGAGAATTCCCTGCTAGCACCTTCTCTGTGCCTGGGAAGCAGAAGTGTTCACATTGCTTCTCAGAATCGCTTTTGTGCAGAAAACAGTAACACTTGTTCAGAACGAAAGAAAGCACAGAGCCCCAGATTTTATGTTGTCCTGGAGAGCTTGCAGAGCACTGGGGAAAGGCAGGCAGAGAATTCCCTGCTAGCACCTTCTCTGTGCCTGGGAAGCACAAGTGTTCACATTGCTTCGCAGAATCGCTTTTGTGCAGAAAACAGTAACACTTGTTCAGAACGAAAGAAAGCACAGAGCCCCAGATTTTATGCTGTCCTGGAGAGCTTGCAGAGCACTGGGGAAAGGCAGGCAGAGAATTCCCTGCTAGCACCTTCTCTGTGCCTGGGAAGCACAAGTGTTCACATTGCTTCGCAGAATCGCTTTTGTGCAGAAAACAGTAACACTTGTTCAGAACGAAAGAAAGCACAGAGCCCCAGATTTTATGTTGTCCTGGAGAGCTTGCAGAGCACTGGGGAAAGGCAGGCAGAGAATTCCCTGCTAGCACCTTCTCTGTGCCTGGGAAGCACAAGTGTTCACATTGCTTCGCAGAATCGCTTTTGTGCAGAAAACAGTAACACTTGTTCAGAACGAAAGAAAGCACAGAGCCCCAGATTTTATGTTGTCCTGGAGAGCTTGCAGAGCACTGGGGAAAGGCAGGCAGAGAATTCCCTGCTAGCACCTTCTCAGTGCCTGGGAAACACAAGTGTTCACATTGCTTCGCAGAATCGCTTTTGTGCAGAAAACAGTAACACTTGTTCAGAACGAAAGAAAGCACAGAGCCCCAGATTTTATGTTGTCCTGGAGAGCTTGCAGAGCACTGGGGAAAGGCAGGCAGAGAATTCCCTGCTAGCACCTTCTCTGTGCCTGTTCACATTGCTTCGCAGAATCGCTTTTGTGCAGAAAACAGTAACACTTGTTCAGAACGAAAGAAAGCACAGAGCCCCAGATTTTATGTTGTCCTGGAGAGCTTGCAGAGCACTGGGGAAAGGCAGGCAGAGAATTCCCTGCTAGCACCTTCTCTGTGCCTGGGAAGCACAAGTGTTCACATTGCTTGGCAGAATCGCTTTTGTGCAGAAAACAGTAACACTTGTTCAGAATGAAAGAAAGCACAGAGCCCCAGATTTTATGTTGTCCTGGAGAGCTTGCAGAGCACTGGGGAAAGGCAGGCAGAGAATTCCCTGCTAGCACCTTCTCTGTGCCTGGGAAGCACAAGTGTTCACATTGCTTCGCAGAATCGCTTTTGTGCAGAAAACAGTAACACTTGTTCAGAACGAAAGAAAGCACAGAGCCCCAGATTTTATGTTGTCCTGGAGAGCTTGCAGAGCACTGGGGAAAGGCAGGCAGAGAATTCCCTGCTAGCACCTTCTGTGTGCCTGGGAAGCAGAAGTGTTCACATTGCTTCGCAGAATCGCTTTTGTGCAGAAAACAGTAACACTTGTTCAGAACGAAAGAAAGCACAGAGCCCCAGATTTTATGTTGTCCTGGAGAGCTTGCAGAGCACTGGGGAAAGGCAGGCAGAGAATTCCCTGCTAGCACCTTCTCTGTGCCTGGGAAGCACAAGTGTTCACATTGCTTCGCAGAATCGCTTTTGTGCAGAAAACAGTAACACTTGTTCAGAATGAAAGAAAGCACAGAGCCCCAGATTTTATGTTGTCCTGGAGAGCTTGCAGAGCACTGGGGAAAGGCAGGCAGAGAATTCCCTGCTAGCACCTTCTCTGTGCCTGGGAAGCAGAAGTGTTCACATTGCTTCGCAGAATCGCTTTTGTGCAGAAAACAGTAACACTTGTTCAGAACGAAAGAAAGCACAGAGCCCCAGATTTTATGCTGTCCTGGAGAGCTTGCAGAGCACTGGGGAAAGGCAGGCAGAGAATTCCCTGCTAGCACCTTCTCTGTGCCTGTTCACATTGCTTCGCAGAATCGCTTTTGTGCAGAAAACAGTAACACTTGTTCAGAACAAAAGAAAGCACAGAGCCGCAGATTTTATGCTGTACTGGAGAGCTTGCAGAGCACTGGGGAAAGGCAGGCAGAGAATTCCCTGCTAGCACCTTCTCTGTGCCTGGGAAGCACAAGTGTTCACATTGCTTGGCAGAATCGCTTTTGTGCAGAAAACAGTAACACTTGTTCAGAATGAAAGAAAGCACAGAGCCCCAGATTTTATGTTGTCCTGGAGAGCTTGCAGAGCACTGGGGAAAGGCAGGCAGAGAATTCCCTGCTAGCACCTTCTCTGTGCCTGGGAAGCACAAGTGTTCACATTGCTTCGCAGAATCGCTTTTGTGCAGAAAACAGTAACACCTGTTCAGAACGAAAGAAAGCACAGAGCCCCAGATTTTATGTTGTCCTGGAGAGCTTGCAGAGCACTGGGGAAAGGCAGGCAGAGAATTCCCTGCTAGCACCTTCTGTGTGCCTGGGAAGCAGAAGTGTTCACATTGCTTCTCAGAATCGCTTTTGTGCAGAAAACAGTAACACTTGTTCAGAACGAAAGAAAGCACAGAGCCCCAGATTTTATGTTGTCCTGGAGAGCTTGCAGAGCACTGGGGAAAGGCAGGCAGAGAATTCCCTGCTAGCACCTTCTCTGTGCCTGGGAAGCACAAGTGTTCACATTGCTTCGCAGAATCGCTTTTGTGCAGAAAACAGTAACACTTGTTCAGAACGAAAGAAAGCACAGAGCCCCAGATTTTATGTTGTCCTGGAGAGCTTGCAGAGCACTGGGGAAAGGCAGGCAGAGAATTCCCTGCTAGCACCTTCTCTGTGCCTGGGAAGCACAAGTGTTCACATTGCTTCGCAGAATCGCTTTTGTGCAGAAAACAGTAACACTTGTTCAGAACGAAAGAAAGCACAGAGCCCCAGATTTTATGTTGTCCTGGAGAGCTTGCAGAGCACTGGGGAAAGGCAGGCAGAGAATTCCCTGCTAGCACCTTCTCTGTGCCTGGGAAGCACAAGTGTTCACATTGCTTCGCAGAATCGCTTTTGTGCAGAAAACAGTAACACTTGTTCAGAACGAAAGAAAGCACAGAGCCCCAGATTTTATGTTGTCCTGGAGAGCTTGCAGAGCACTGGGGAAAGGCAGGCAGAGAATTCCCTGCTAGCACCTTCTCTGTGCCTGTTCACATTGCTTCGCAGAATCGCTTTTGTGCAGAAAACAGTAACACTTGTTCAGAACGAAAGAAAGCACAGAGCCCCAGATTTTATGTTGTCCTGGAGAGCTTGCAGAGCACTGGGGAAAGGCAGGCAGAGAATTCCCTGCTAGCACCTTCTCAGTGCCTGGGAAACACAAGTGTTCACATTGCTTCGCAGAATCGCTTTTGTGCAGAAAACAGTAACACTTGTTCAGAACGAAAGAAAGCACAGAGCCCCAGATTTTATGTTGTCCTGGAGAGCTTGCAGAGCACTGGGGAAAGGCAGGCAGAGAATTCCCTGCTAGCACCTTCTCTGTGCCTGTTCACATTGCTTCGCAGAATCGCTTTTGTGCAGAAAACAGTAACACTTGTTCAGAACGAAAGAAAGCACAGAGCCCCAGATTTTATGTTGTCCTGGAGAGCTTGCAGAGCACTGGGGAAAGGCAGGCAGAGAATTCCCTGCTAGCACCTTCTCTGTGCCTGGGAAGCACAAGTGTTCACATTGCTTGGCAGAATCGCTTTTGTGCAGAAAACAGTAACACTTGTTCAGAATGAAAGAAAGCACAGAGCCCCAGATTTTATGTTGTCCTGGAGAGCTTGCAGAGCACTGGGGAAAGGCAGGCAGAGAATTCCCTGCTAGCACCTTCTCTGTGCCTGGGAAGCACAAGTGTTCACATTGCTTCGCAGAATCGCTTTTGTGCAGAAAACAGTAACACTTGTTCAGAACGAAAGAAAGCACAGAGCCCCAGATTTTATGTTGTCCTGGAGAGCTTGCAGAGCACTGGGGAAAGGCAGGCAGAGAATTCCCTGCTAGCACCTTCTGTGTGCCTGGGAAGCAGAAGTGTTCACATTGCTTCGCAGAATCGCTTTTGTGCAGAAAACAGTAACACTTGTTCAGAACGAAAGAAAGCACAGAGCCCCAGATTTTATGTTGTCCTGGAGAGCTTGCAGAGCACTGGGGAAAGGCAGGCAGAGAATTCCCTGCTAGCACCTTCTCTGTGCCTGGGAAGCACAAGTGTTCACATTGCTTCGCAGAATCGCTTTTGTGCAGAAAACAGTAACACTTGTTCAGAACGAAAGAAAGCACAGAGCCCCAGATTTTATGTTGTCCTGGAGAGCTTGCAGAGCACTGGGGAAAGGCAGGCAGAGAATTCCCTGCTAGCACCTTCTCTGTGCCTGGGAAGCAGAAGTGTTCACATTGCTTCGCAGAATCGCTTTTGTGCAGAAAACAGTAACACTTGTTCAGAACGAAAGAAAGCACAGAGCCCCAGATTTTATGTTGTCCTGGAGAGCTTGCAGAGCACTGGGGAAAGGCAGGCAGAGAATTCCCTGCTAGCACCTTCTCTGTGCCTGGGAAGCACAAGTGTTCACATTGCTTCGCAGAATCGCTTTTGTGCAGAAAACAGTAACACTTGTTCAGAACGAAAGAAAGCACAGAGCACCAGATTTTATGTTGTCCTGGAGAGCTTGCAGAGCACTGGGGAAAGGCAGGCAGAGAATTCCCTGCTAGCACCTTCTCTGTGCCTGTTCACATTGCTTCGCAGAATCGCTTTTGTGCAGAAAACAGTAACACTTGTTCAGAACGAAAGAAAGCACAGAGCCCCAGATTTTATGTTGTCCTGGAGAGCTTGCAGAGCACTGGGGAAAGGCAGGCAGAGAATTCCCTTCTAGCACCTTCTCTGTGCCTGGGAAGCACAAGTGTTCACATTGCTTCGCAGAATCGCTTTTGTGCAGAAAACAGTAACACTTGTTCAGAACGAAAGAAAGCACAGAGCCCCAGATTTTATGTTGTCCTGGAGAGCTTGCAGAGCACTGGGGAAAGGCAGGCAGAGAATTCCCTGCTAGCACCTTCTGTGTGCCTGGGAAGCAGAAGTGTTCACATTGCTTCGCAGAATCGCTTTTGTGCAGAAAACAGTAACACTTGTTCAGAACGAAAGAAAGCACAGAGCCCCAGATTTTATGTTGTCCTGGAGAGCTTGCAGAGCACTGGGGAAAGGCAGGCAGAGAATTCCCTGCTAGCACCTTCTCTGTGCCTGGGAAGCACAAGTGTTCACATTGCTTCGCAGAATCGCTTTTGTGCAGAAAACAGTAACACTTGTTCAGAATGAAAGAAAGCACAGAGCCCCAGATTTTATGTTGTCCTGGAGAGCTTGCAGAGCACTGGGGAAAGGCAGGCAGAGAATTCCCTTCTAGCACCTTCTCTGTGCCTGGGAAGCACAAGTGTTCACATTGCTTCGCAGAATCGCTTTTGTGCAGAAAACAGTAACACTTGTTCAGAACGAAAGAAAGCACAGAGCCCCAGATTTTATGTTGTCCTGGAGAGCTTGCAGAGCACTGGGGAAAGGCAGGCAGAGAATTCCCTGCTAGCACCTTCTGTGTGCCTGGGAAACACAAGTGTTCACATTGCTTCGCAGAATCCCTTTTCTGCAGAAAACAGTAACACTTGTTCAGAACGAAAGAAAGCACAGAGCCCCAGATTTGCTGTTGTCCTGGAGAGCTTGCAGAGCACTGGGGAAAGGCAGGCAGAGAATTCCCTGCTAGCACCTTCTCAGTGCCTGGGAAACACAAGTGTTCACATTGCTTCGCAGAATCGCTTTTGTGCAGAAAACAGTAACACTTGTTCAGAACGAAAGAAAGCACAGAGCCCCAGATTTGCTGTTGTCCTCTAGAGCTTGCAGAGCACTGGGGAAAGGCAGGCAGAGAATTCCCTGCTAGCACCTTCTCTGTGCCTGGGAAGCAAAAGTGTTCACATTGCTTCGCAGAATCGCTTTTGTGCAGAAAACACTAACACTTGTTCAGAACGAAAGAAAGCACAGAGCCCCAGATTTTATGCTGTCCTGGAGAGCTTGCAGAGCACTGGGGAAAAGCAGGAAGAGAATTCCCTGCTAGCACCTTCTCTGTGCCTGGGAAGCAGAAGTGTTCACATTGCTTCGCAGAATCGCTTTTGTGCAGAAAACAGTAACACTTGTTCAGAACGAAAGAAAGCAGAGAGCCCCAGATTTTATGCTGTCCTGGAGAGCTTGCAGAGCACTGGGGAAAGGCAGGCAGAGAATTCCCTGCTAGCACCTTCTCTGTGCCTGGGAAGCAGAAGTGTTCACATTGCTTCGCAGAATCGCTTTTGTGCAGAAAACAGTAACACTTGTTCAGAACAAAAGAAAGCACAGAGCCCCAGATTTTATGCTGTCCTGGAGAGCTTGCAGAGCACTGGGGAAAGGCAGGCAGAGAATTCCCTGCTAGCACCTTCTCTGTGCCTGGGAAGCAGAAGTGTTCACATTGCTTCGCAGAATCGCTTTTGTGCAGAAAACAGTAACTGTTGTTAGGAACGAAAGAAAACACAGAGCCCCAGATTTTATGTTGTCCTGGAGAGCTTGCAGAGCACTGGGGAAAGGCAGGCAGAGAATTCCCTGCTAGCACCTTCTCTGTGCCTGGGAAGCAGAAGTGTTCACATTGCTTCGCAGAATAGCTTTTGTGCAGAAAACAGTAACACTTGTTCAGAACGAAAGAAAACACAGAGCCCCAGATTTTATGTTGTCCTGGAGAGCTTGCAGAGCACTGGGGAAAGGCAGGCAGAGAATTCCCTGCTAGCACCTCCTCTGTGCCTGGGAAGCAGAAGTGTTCACATTGCTTCGCAGAATCGCTTTTGTGCAGAAAACACTAACACTTGTTCAGAACGAAAGAAAGCACAGAGCCCCAGATTTTATGCTGTCCTGGAGAGCTTGCAGAGCACTGGGGAAAGGCAGGCAGAGAATTCCCTGCTAGCACCTTCTCTGTGCCTGGGAAGCACAAGTGTTCACATTGCTTCGCAGAATCACTTTTGTGCAGAAAACAGTAACACTTGTTCAGAACGAAAGAAAGCACAGAGCCCCAGATTTTATGCTGTCCTGGAGAGCTTGCAGAGCACTGGGGAAAGGCAGGCAGAGAATTCCCTGCTAGCACCTTCTCTGTGCCTGGGAAGCAGAAGTGTTCACATTGCTTCGCAGAATCGCTTTTATGCAGAAAACAGTAACACTTGTTCAGAACGAAAGAAAGCACAGAGCCCCAGATTTTATGCTGTCCTGGAGAGCTTGCAGAGCACTGGGGAAAGGCAGGCAGAGAATTCCCTGCTAGCACCTTCTCTGTGCCTGTTCACATTGCTTCGCAGAATCGCTTTTGTGCAGAAAACACTAACATTTGTTCAGAACAAAAGAAAGCAAAGAGTCCCAGATTTTATGCTGTACTGGAGAGCTTGCAGAGCACTGGGGAAAGGCAGGCAGAGAATTCCCTGCTAGCACCTTCTCTGTGCCTGGGAAGCAGAAGTGTTCACATTGCTTCGCAGAATCGCTTTTGTGCAGAAAACAGTAACACTTGTTCAGAACGAAAGAAAGCACAGAGCCCCAGATTTTATGTTGTCCTGGAGAGCTTGCAGAGCACTGGGGAAAGGCAGGCAGAGAATTCCCTGCTAGCACCTTCTCTGTGCCTGGGAAGCAGAAGTGTTCACATTGCTTCGCAGAATCGCTTTTGTGCAGAAAACAGTAACACTTGTTCAGAACGAAAGAAAGCACAGAGCCCCAGATTTTATGCTGTCCTGGAGAGCTTGCAGAGCACTGGGGAAAGGCAGGCAGAGAATTCCCTGCTAGCACCTTCTCTGTGCCTGTTCACATTGCTTCGCAGAATCGCTTTTGTGCAGAAAACAGTAACACTTGTTCAGAACAAAAGAAAGCACAGAGCCGCAGATTTTATGCTGTACTGGAGAGCTTGCAGAGCACTGGGGAAAGGCAGGCAGAGAATTCCCTGCTAGCACCTTCTCTGTGCCTGGGAAGCAGAAGTGTTCACATTGCTTCGCAGAATCGCTTTTGTGCAGAAAACAGTAACTCTTGTTAGGAACGAAAGAAAACACAGAGCCCCAGATTTTATGTTGTCCTGGAGAGCTTGCAGAGCACTGGGGAAAGGCAGGCAGAGAATTCCCTGCTAGCACCTTCTCTGTGCCTGGGAAGCAGAAGTGTTCACATTGCTTCGCAGAATCGCTTTTGTGCAGAAAACAGTAACACTTGTTCAGAACGAAAGAAAGCACAGAGCCCCAGATTTTATGCTGTCCTGGAGAGCTTGCAGAGCACTGGGGAAAGGCAGGCAGAGAATTCCCTGCTAGCACCTTCTCTGTGCCTGTTCACATTGCTTCGCAGAATCGCTTTTGTGCAGAAAACACTAACATTTGTTCAGAACAAAAGAAAGCAAAGAGTCCCAGATTTTATGCTGTACTGGAGAGCTTGCAGAGCACTGGGGAAAGGCAGGCAGAGAATTCCCTGCTAGCACCTTCTCTGTGCCTGGGAAGCAAAAGTGTTCACATTGCTTCGCAGAATCGCTTTTGTGCAGAAAACAGTAACACTTGTTCAGAACAAAAGAAAGCACAGAGCCCCAGATTTTATGCTGTCCTGGAGAGCTTGCAGAGCACTGGGGAAAGGCAGGCAGAGAATTCCCTGCTAGCACCTTCTCTGTGCCTGGGAAGCAGAAGTGTTCACATTGCTTCGCAGAATCGCTTTTGTGCAGAAAACAGTAACACTTGTTCAGAACGAAAGAAAGCACAGAGCCCCAGATTTGCTGTTGTCCTGGAGAGCTTGCAGAGCACTGGGGAAAGGCAGGCAGAGAATTCCCTGCTAGCACCTTCTCTGTGCCTGGGAAGCAGAAGTGTTCACATTGCTTCGCAGAATAGCTTTTGTGCAGAAAACAGTAACACTTGTTCAGAACGAAAGAAAACACAGAGCCCCAGATTTTATGTTGTCCTGGAGAGCTTGCAGAGCACTGGGGAAAGGCAGGCAGAGAATTCCCTGCTAGCACCTCCTCTGTGCCTGGGAAGCAGAAGTGTTCACATTGCTTCGCAGAATCGCTTTTGTGCAGAAAACACTAACACTTGTTCAGAACGAAAGAAAGCACAGAGCCCCAGATTTTATGCTGTCCTGGAGAGCTTGCAGAGCACTGGGGAAAGGCAGGCAGAGAATTCCCTGCTAGCACCTTCTCTGTGCCTGGGAAGCACAAGTGTTCACATTGCTTCGCAGAATCACTTTTGTGCAGAAAACAGTAACACTTGTTCAGAACGAAAGAAAGCACAGAGCCCCAGATTTTATGCTGTCCTGGAGAGCTTGCAGAGCACTGGGGAAAGGCAGGCAGAGAATTCCCTGCTAGCACCTTCTCTGTGCCTGTTCACATTGCTTCGCAGAATCGCTTTTGTGCAGAAAACACTAACATTTGTTCAGAACAAAAGAAAGCAAAGAGTCCCAGATTTTATGCTGTACTGGAGAGCTTGCAGAGCACTGGGGAAAGGCAGGCAGAGAATTCCCTGCTAGCACCTTCTCTGTGCCTGGGAAGCAGAAGTGTTCACATTGCTTCGCAGAATCGCTTTTGTGCAGAAAACAGTAACACTTGTTCAGAACGAAAGAAAGCACAGAGCCCCAGATTTTATGTTGTCCTGGAGAGCTTGCAGAGCACTGGGGAAAGGCAGGCAGAGAATTCCCTGCTAGCACCTTCTCTGTGCCTGGGAAGCAGAAGTGTTCACATTGCTTCGCAGAATCGCTTTTGTGCAGAAAACAGTAACACTTGTTCAGAACGAAAGAAAGCACAGAGCCCCAGATTTTATGCTGTCCTGGAGAGCTTGCAGAGCACTGGGGAAAGGCAGGCAGAGAATTCCCTGCTAGCACCTTCTCTGTGCCTGTTCACATTGCTTCGCAGAATCGCTTTTGTGCAGAAAACAGTAACACTTGTTCAGAACAAAAGAAAGCACAGAGCCGCAGATTTTATGCTGTACTGGAGAGCTTGCAGAGCACTGGGGAAAGGCAGGCAGAGAATTCCCTGCTAGCACCTTCTCTGTGCCTGGGAAGCAGAAGTGTTCACATTGCTTCGCAGAATCGCTTTTGTGCAGAAAACAGTAACTCTTGTTAGGAACGAAAGAAAACACAGAGCCCCAGATTTTATGTTGTCCTGGAGAGCTTGCAGAGCACTGGGGAAAGGCAGGCAGAGAATTCCCTGCTAGCACCTTCTCTGTGCCTGGGAAGCAGAAGTGTTCACATTGCTTCGCAGAATCGCTTTTGTGCAGAAAACAGTAACACTTGTTCAGAACGAAAGAAAGCACAGAGCCCCAGATTTTATGCTGTCCTGGAGAGCTTGCAGAGCACTGGGGAAAGGCAGGCAGAGAATTCCCTGCTAGCACCTTCTCTGTGCCTGTTCACATTGCTTCGCAGAATCGCTTTTGTGCAGAAAACACTAACATTTGTTCAGAACAAAAGAAAGCAAAGAGTCCCAGATTTTATGCTGTACTGGAGAGCTTGCAGAGCACTGGGGAAAGGCAGGCAGAGAATTCCCTGCTAGCACCTTCTCTGTGCCTGGGAAGCAAAAGTGTTCACATTGCTTCGCAGAATCGCTTTTGTGCAGAAAACAGTAACACTTGTTCAGAACAAAAGAAAGCACAGAGCCCCAGATTTTATGCTGTCCTGGAGAGCTTGCAGAGCACTGGGGAAAGGCAGGCAGAGAATTCCCTGCTAGCACCTTCTCTGTGCCTGGGAAGCAGAAGTGTTCACATTGCTTCGCAGAATCGCTTTTGTGCAGAAAACAGTAACACTTGTTCAGAACGAAAGAAAGCACAGAGCCCCAGATTTGCTGTTGTCCTGGAGAGCTTGCAGAGCACTGGGGAAAGGCAGGCAGAGAATTCCCTGCTAGCACCTTCTCTGTGCCTGGGAAGCAGAAGTGTTCACATTGCTTCGCAGAATCGCTTTTGTGCAGAAAACAGTAACACTTGTTCAGAACAAAAGAAAGCAGAGAGCCCCAGATTTTATGCTGTCCTGGAGAGCTTGCAGAGCACTGGGGAAAGGCAGGCAGAGAATTCCCTGCTAGCACCTTCTCTGTGCCTGGGAAGCAGAAGTGTTCACATTGCTTCGCAGAATCGCTTTTGTGCAGAAAACAGTAACACTTGTTCAGAACAAAAGAAAGCACAGAGCCCCAGATTTTATGTTGTCCTCTAGAGCTTGCAGAGCACTGGGGAAAGGCAGGCAGAGAATTCCCTGCTAGCACCTTCTCTGTGCCTGGGAAGCAAAAGTGTTCACATTGCTTCGCAGAATCGCTTTTGTGCAGAAAACAGTAACACTTGTTCAGAACGAAAGAAAGCACAGAGCCCCAGATTTTATGTTGTCCTGGAGAGCTTGCAGAGCACTGGGGAAAGGCAGGCAGAGAATTCCCTGCTAGCACCTTCTGTGTGCCTGGGAAGCAGAAGTGTTCACATTGCTTCGCAGAATCGCTTTTGTGCAGAAAACAGTAACACTTGTTCAGAACGAAAGAAAGCACAGAGCCCCAGATTTTATGTTGTCCTGGAGAGCTTGCAGAGCACTGGGGAAAGGCAGGCAGAGAATTCCCTGCTAGCACCTTCTCTGTGCCTGGGAAGCACAAGTGTTCACATTGCTTCGCAGAATCGCTTTTGTGCAGAAAACAGTAACACTTGTTCAGAATGAAAGAAAGCACAGAGCCCCAGATTTTATGTTGTCCTGGAGAGCTTGCAGAGCACTGGGGAAAGGCAGGCAGAGAATTCCCTGCTAGCACCTTCTCTGTGCCTGGGAAGCACAAGTGTTCACATTGCTTCGCAGAATCGCTTTTGTGCAGAAAACAGTAACACTTGTTCAGAACGAAAGAAAGCACAGAGCCCCAGATTTTATGCTGTCCTGGAGAGCTTGCAGAGCACTGGGGAAAGGCAGGCAGAGAATTCCCTGCTAGCACCTTCTCTGTGCCTGTTCACATTGCTTCGCAGAATCGCTTTTGTGCAGAAAACAGTAACACTTGTTCAGAACAAAAGAAAGCACAGAGCCGCAGATTTTATGCTGTACTGGAGAGCTTGCAGAGCACTGGGGAAAGGCAGGCAGAGAATTCCCTGCTAGCACCTTCTCTGTGCCTGGGAAGCATAAGTGTTCACATTGCTTCGCAGAATCGCTTTTGTGCAGAAAACAGTAACACTTTTTCAGAACAAAAGAAAGCACAGAGCCCCAGATTTTATGTTGTCCTGGAGAGCTTGCAGAGCACTGGGGAAAGGCAGGCAGAGAATTCCCTGCTAGCACCTTCTCTGTGCCTGGGAAGCAAAAGAGTTCACATTGCTTCGCAGAATTGCTTTTGTGCAGAAAACAGTAACACTTGTTCAGAACAAAAGAAAGCACAGAGCCCCAGATTTTATGTTGTCCTCTAGAGCTTGCAGAGCACTGGGGAAAGGCAGGCAGAGAATTCCCTGCTAGCACCTTCTCTGTGCCTGGGAAGCAGAAGTGTTCACATTGCTTCGCAGAATCGCTTTTGTGCAGAAAACAGTAACTCTTGTTAGGAACGAAAGAAAGCACAGAGCCCCAGATTTTATGTTGTCCTGGAGAGCTTGCAGAGCACTGGGGAAAGGCAGGCAGAGAATTCCCTGCTAGCACCTTCTCTGTGCCTGGGAAGCAGAAGTGTTCACATTGCTTCGCAGAATCGCTTTTGTGCAGAAAACAGTAACTCTTGTTAGGAACGAAAGAAAACACAGAGCCCCAGATTTTATGTTGTCCTGGAGAGCTTGCAGAGCACTGGGGAAAGGCAGGCAGAGAATTCCCTGCTAGCACCTCCTCTGTGCCTGGGAAGCAGAAGTGTTCACATTGCTTCGCAGAATCGCTTTTGTGCAGAAAACACTAACACTTGTTCAGAACGAAAGAAAGCACAGAGCCGCAGATTTTATGCTGTCCTGGAGAGCTTGCAGAGCACTGGGGAAAGGCAGGCAGAGAATTCCCTGCTAGCACCTTCTCTGTGCCTGGGAAGCAGAAGTGTTCACATTGCTTCGCAGAATCACTTTTGTGCAGAAAACAGTAACACTTGTTCAGAACGAAAGAAAGCACAGAGCCCCAGATTTGCTGTTGTCCTGGAGAGCTTGCAGAGCACTGGGGAAAGGCAGGCAGAGAATTCCCTGCTAGCACCTTCTCTGTGCCTGGGAAGCAAAAGTGTTCACATTGCTTCGCAGAATCGCTTTTGTGCAGAAAACACTAACACTTGTTCAGAACGAAAGAAAGCACAGAGCCCCAGATTTTATGCTGTCCTGGAGAGCTTGCAGAGCACTGGGGAAAAGCAGGAAGAGAATTCCCTGCTAGCACCTTCTCTGTGCCTGGGAAGCAGAAGTGTTCACATTGCTTCGCAGAATCGCTTTTGTGCAGAAAACAGTAACACTTGTTCAGAACGAAAGAAAGCAGAGAGCCCCAGATTTTATGCTGTCCTGGAGAGCTTGCAGAGCACTGGGGAAAGGCAGGCAGAGAATTCCCTGCTAGCACCTTCTCTGTGCCTGGGAAGCAGAAGTGTTCACATTGCTTCGCAGAATCGCTTTTGTGCAGAAAACAGTAACACTTGTTCAGAACAAAAGAAAGCACAGAGCCCCAGATTTTATGTTGTCCTCTAGAGCTTGCAGAGCACTGGGGAAAGGCAGGCAGAGAATTCCCTGCTAGCACCTTCTCTGTGCCTGGGAAGCAGAAGTGTTCACATTGCTTCGCAGAATCGCTTTTGTGCAGAAAACAGTAACTGTTGTTAGGAACGAAAGAAAACACAGAGCCCCAGATTTTATGTTGTCCTGGAGAGCTTGCAGAGCACTGGGGAAAGGCAGGCAGAGAATTCCCTGCTAGCACCTTCTCTGTGCCTGGGAAGCAGAAGTGTTCACATTGCTTCGCAGAATAGCTTTTGTGCAGAAAACAGTAACTCTTGTTAGGAACGAAAGAAAACACAGAGCCCCAGATTTTATGTTGTCCTGGAGAGCTTGCAGAGCACTGGGGAAAGGCAGGCAGAGAATTCCCTGCTAGCACCTCCTCTGTGCCTGGGAAGCAGAAGTGTTCACATTGCTTCGCAGAATCGCTTTTGTGCAGAAAACACTAACACTTGTTCAGAACGAAAGAAAGCACAGAGCCCCAGATTTTATGCTGTCCTGGAGAGCTTGCAGAGCACTGGGGAAAGGCAGGCAGAGAATTCCCTGCTAGCACCTTCTCTGTGCCTGGGAAGCAGAAGTGTTCACATTGCTTCGCAGAATCACTTTTGTGCAGAAAACAGTAACACTTGTTCAGAACGAAAGAAAGCACAGAGCCCCAGATTTTATGCTGTCCTGGAGAGCTTGCAGAGCACTGGGGAAAGGCAGGCAGAGAATTCCCTGCTAGCACCTTCTCTGTGCCTGGGAAGCAGAAGTGTTCACATTGCTTCGCAGAATCGCTTTTGTGCAGAAAACAGTAACACTTGTTCAGAACGAAAGAAAGCACAGAGCCCCAGATTTTATGCTGTCCTGGAGAGCTTGCAGAGCACTGGGGAAAGGCAGGCAGAGAATTCCCTGCTAGCACCTTCTCTGTGCCTGTTCACATTGCTTCGCAGAATCGCTTTTGTGCAGAAAACACTAACATTTGTTCAGAACAAAAGAAAGCAAAGAGTCCCAGATTTTATGCTGTACTGGAGAGCTTGCAGAGCACTGGGGAAAGGCAGGCAGAGAATTCCCTGCTAGCACCTTCTCTGTGCCTGGGAAGCAGAAGTGTTCACATTGCTTCGCAGAATCGCTTTTGTGCAGAAAACAGTAACACTTGTTCAGAACGAAAGAAAGCACAGAGCCCCAGATTTTATGTTGTCCTGGAGAGCTTGCAGAGCACTGGGGAAAGGCAGGCAGAGAATTCCCTGCTAGCACCTTCTCTGTGCCTGGGAAGCAGAAGTGTTCACATTGCTTCGCAGAATCGCTTTTGTGCAGAAAACAGTAACACTTGTTCAGAACGAAAGAAAGCACAGAGCCCCAGATTTTATGCTGTCCTGGAGAGCTTGCAGAGCACTGGGGAAAGGCAGGCAGAGAATTCCCTGCTAGCACCTTCTCTGTGCCTGTTCACATTGCTTCGCAGAATCGCTTTTGTGCAGAAAACAGTAACACTTGTTCAGAACGAAAGAAAGCACAGAGCCCCAGATTTTATGCTGTACTGGAGAGCTTGCAGAGCACTGGGGAAAGGCAGGCAGACAATTCCCTGCTAGCACCTTCTCTGTGCCTGGGAAGCATAAGTGTTCACATTGCTTCGCAGAATCGCTTTTGTGCAGAAAACAGTAACACTTTTTCAGAACAAAAGAAAGCACAGAGCCCCAGATTTTATGTTGTCCTCTAGAGCTTGCAGAGCACTGGGGAAAGGCAGGCAGAGAATTCCCTGCTAGCACCTTCTCTGTGCCTGGGAAGCAGAAGTGTTCACATTGCTTCGCAGAATCGCTTTTGTGCAGAAAACAGTAACTCTTGTTAGGAACGAAAGAAAACACAGAGCCCCAGATTTTATGTTGTCCTGGAGAGCTTGCAGAGCACTGGGGAAAGGCAGGCAGAGAATTCCCTGCTAGCACCTTCTCTGTGCCTGGGAAGCAGAAGTGTTCACATTGCTTCGCAGAATCACTTTTGTGCAGAAAACAGTAACACTTGTTCAGAACGAAAGAAAGCACAGAGCCCCAGATTTTATGCTGTCCTGGAGAGCTTGCAGAGCACTGGGGAAAGGCAGGCAGAGAATTCCCTGCTAGCACCTTCTCTGTGCCTGGGAAGCAGAAGTGTTCACATTGCTTCGCAGAATCGCTTTTGTGCAGAAAACAGTAACACTTGTTCAGAACGAAAGAAAGCACAGAGCCCCAGATTTTATGCTGTCCTGGAGAGCTTGCAGAGCACTGGGGAAAGGCAGGCAGAGAATTCCCTGCTAGCACCTTCTCTGTGCCTGTTCACATTGCTTCGCAGAATCGCTTTTGTGCAGAAAACACTAACATTTGTTCAGAACAAAAGAAAGCAAAGAGTCCCAGATTTTATGCTGTACTGGAGAGCTTGCAGAGCACTGGGGAAAGGCAGGCAGAGAATTCCCTGCTAGCACCTTCTCTGTGCCTGGGAAGCAAAAGTGTTCACATTGCTTCGCAGAATCGCTTTTGTGCAGAAAACAGTAACACTTGTTCAGAACAAAAGAAAGCACAGAGCCCCAGATTTTATGCTGTCCTGGAGAGCTTGCAGAGCACTGGGGAAAGGCAGGCAGAGAATTCCCTGCTAGCACCTTCTCTGTGCCTGGGAAGCAGAAGTGTTCACATTGCTTCGCAGAATCACTTTTGTGCAGAAAACAGTAACACTTGTTCAGAACGAAAGAAAGCACAGAGCCCCAGATTTGCTGTTGTCCTGGAGAGCTTGCAGAGCACTGGGGAAAGGCAGGCAGAGAATTCCCTGCTAGCACCTTCTCTGTGCCTGGGAAGCAGAAGTGTTCACATTGCTTCGCAGAATCGCTTTTGTGCAGAAAACAGTAACACTTGTTCAGAACAAAAGAAAGCAGAGAGCCCCAGATTTTATGCTGTCCTGGAGAGCTTGCAGAGCACTGGGGAAAGGCAGGCAGAGAATTCCCTGCTAGCACCTTCTCTGTGCCTGGGAAGCAGAAGTGTTCACATTGCTTCGCAGAATCGCTTTTGTGCAGAAAACAGTAACACTTGTTCAGAACAAAAGAAAGCACAGAGCCCCAGATTTTATGTTGTCCTCTAGAGCTTGCAGAGCACTGGGGAAAGGCAGGCAGAGAATTCCCTGCTAGCACCTTCTCTGTGCCTGGGAAGCAAAAGTGTTCACATTGCTTCGCAGAATCGCTTTTGTGCAGAAAACAGTAACACTTGTTCAGAACGAAAGAAAGCACAGAGCCCCAGATTTTATGCTGTCCTGGAGAGCTTGCAGAGCACTGGGGAAAGGCAGGCAGAGAATTCCCTGCTAGCACCTTCTCTGTGCCTGGGAAGCAGAAGTGTTCACATTGCTTCGCAGAATCACTTTTGTGCAGAAAACAGTAACACTTGTTCAGAACGAAAGAAAACACAGAGCCCCAGATTTTATGCTGTCCTGGAGAGCTTGCAGAGCACTGGGGAAAGGCAGGCAGAGAATTCCCTGCTAGCACCTTCTCTGTGCCTGGGAAGCAGAAGTGTTCACATCGCTTCGCAGAATCGCTTTTGTGCAGAAAACAGTAACACTTGTTCAGAACGAAAGAAAGCACAGAGCCCCAGATTTTATGCTGTCCTGGAGAGCTTGCAGAGCACTGGGGAAAGGCAGGCAGAGAATTCCCTGCTAGCACCTTCTCTGTGCCTGGGAAGCAGAAGTGTTCACATTGCTTCGCAGAATCACTTTTGTGCAGAAAACAGTAACACTTGTTCAGAACGAAAGAAAGCACAGAGCCCCAGATTTGCTGTTGTCCTGGAGAGCTTGCAGAGCACTGGGGAAAGGCAGGCAGAGAATTCCCTGCTAGCACCTTCTCTGTGCCTGGGAAGCAGAAGTGTTCACATTGCTTCGCAGAATCGCTTTTGTGCAGAAAACAGTAACACTTGTTCAGAACAAAAGAAAGCAGAGAGCCCCAGATTTTATGTTGTCCTGGAGAGCTTGCAGAGCACTGGGGAAAGGCAGGCAGAGAATTCCCTGCTAGCACCTTCTCTGTGCCTGGGAAGCAGAAGTGTTCACATTGCTTCGCAGAATCGCTTTTGTGCAGAAAACAGTAACACTTGTTCAGAACAAAAGAAAGCACAGAGCCCCAGATTTTATGTTGTCCTCTAGAGCTTGCAGAGCACTGGGGAAAGGCAGGCAGAGAATTCCCTGCTAGCACCTTCTCTGTGCCTGGGAAGCAAAAGTGTTCACATTGCTTCGCAGAATCGCTTTTGTGCAGAAAACAGTAACTCTTGTTAGGAACGAAAGAAAACACAGAGCCCCAGATTTTATGTTGTCCTGGAGAGCTTGCAGAGCACTGGGGAAAGGCAGGCAGAGAATTCCCTGCTAGCACCTTCTCTGTGCCTGGGAAGCAGAAGTGTTCACATTGCTTCGCAGAATAGCTTTTGTGCAGAAAACAGTAACTCTTGTTAGGAACGAAAGAAAACACAGAGCCCCAGATTTTATGTTGTCCTGGAGAGCTTGCAGAGCACTGGGGAAAGGCAGGCAGAGAATTCCCTGCTAGCACCTCCTCTGTGCCTGGGAAGCAGAAGTGTTCACATTGCTTCGCAGAATCGCTTTTGTGCAGAAAACAGTAACACTTGTTCAGAACGAAAGAAAGCACAGAGCCCCAGATTTTATGCTGTCCTGGAGAGCTTGCAGAGCACTGGGGAAAGGCAGGCAGAGAATTCCCTGCTAGCACCTTCTCTGTGCCTGGGAAGCAGAAGTGTTCACATTGCTTCGCAGAATCACTTTTGTGCAGAAAACAGTAACACTTGTTCAGAACGAAAGAAAGCACAGAGCCCCAGATTTTATGCTGTCCTGGAGAGCTTGCAGAGCACTGGGGAAAGGCAGGCAGAGAATTCCCTGCTAGCACCTTCTCTGTGCCTGGGAAGCAGAAGTGTTCACATTGCTTCGCAGAATCGCTTTTGTGCAGAAAACAGTAACACTTGTTCAGAACGAAAGAAAGCACAGAGCCCCAGATTTTATGCTGTCCTGGAGAGCTTGCAGAGCACTGGGGAAAGGCAGGCAGAGAATTCCCTGCTAGCACCTTCTCTGTGCCTGTTCACATTGCTTCGCAGAATCGCTTTTGTGCAGAAAACACTAACACTTGTTCAGAACAAAAGAAAGCAAAGAGTCCCAGATTTTATGCTGTACTGGAGAGCTTGCAGAGCACTGGGGAAAGGCAGGCAGAGAATTCCCTGCTAGCACCTTCTCTGTGCCTGGGAAGCAGAAGTGTTCACATTGCTTCGCAGAATCGCTTTTGTGCAGAAAACAGTAACACTTGTTCAGAACAAAAGAAAGCACAGAGCCCCAGATTTTATGCTGTCCTGGAGAGCTTGCAGAGCACTGGGGAAAGGCAGGCAGAGAATTCCCTGCTAGCACCTTCTCTGTGCCTGGGAAGCAGAAGTGTTCACATTGCTTCGCAGAATCGCTTTTGTGCAGAAAACACTAACACTTGTTCAGAACGAAAGAAAGCACAGAGCCCCAGATTTTATGCTGTCCTGGAGAGCTTGCAGAGCACTGGGGAAAGGCAGGCAGAGAATTCCCTGCTAGCACCTTCTCTGTGCCTGTTCACATTGCTTCGCAGAATCGCTTTTGTGCAGAAAACAGTAACACTTGTTCAGAACAAAAGAAAGCACAGAGCCGCAGATTTTATGCTGTACTGGAGAGCTTGCAGAGCACTGGGGAAAGGCAGGCAGAGAATTCCCTGCTAGCACCTTCTCTGTGCCTGGGAAGCATAAGTGTTCACATTGCTTCGCAGAATCGCTTTTGTGCAGAAAACAGTAACACTTTTTCAGAACAAAAGAAAGCACAGAGCCCCAGATTTTATGTTGTCCTGGAGAGCTTGCAGAGCACTGGGGAAAGGCAGGCAGAGAATTCCCTGCTAGCACCTTCTCTGTGCCTGGGAAGCAAAAGTGTTCACATTGCTTCGCAGAATCGCTTTTGTGCAGAAAACACTAACACTTGTTCAGAACGAAAGAAAGCACAGAGCCCCAGATTTTATGTTGTCCTCTAGAGCTTGCAGAGCACTGGGGAAAGGCAGGCAGAGAATTCCCTGCTAGCACCTTCTCTGTGCCTGGGAAGCAGAAGTGTTCACATTGCTTCGCAGAATCGCTTTTGTGCAGAAAACAGTAACACTTTTTCAGAACAAAAGAAAGCACAGAGCCCCAGATTTTATGTTGTCCTGGAGAGCTTGCAGAGCACTGGGGAAAGGCAGGCAGAGAATTCCCTGCTAGCACCTTCTCTGTGCCTGGGAAGCAAAAGTGTTCACATTGCTTCGCAGAATTGCTTTTGTGCAGAAAACAGTAACACTTGTTCAGAACAAAAGAAAGCACAGAGCCCCAGATTTTATGTTGTCCTCTAGAGCTTGCAGAGCACTGGGGAAAGGCAGGCAGAGAATTCCCTGCTAGCACCTTCTCTGTGCCTGGGAAGCAGAAGTGTTCACATTGCTTCGCAGAATCGCTTTTGTGCAGAAAACAGTAACTCTTGTTAGGAACGAAAGAAAACACAGAGCCCCAGATTTTATGTTGTCCTGGAGAGCTTGCAGAGCACTGGGGAAAGGCAGGCAGAGAATTCCCTGCTAGCACCTTCTCTGTGCCTGGGAAGCAAAAGTGTTCACATTGCTTCGCAGAATCACTTTTGTGCAGAAAACAGTAACACTTGTTCAGAACGAAAGAAAGCACAGAGCCCCAGATTTGCTGTTGTCCTGGAGAGCTTGCAGAGCACTGGGGAAAGGCAGGCAGAGAATTCCCTGCTAGCACCTTCTCTGTGCCTGGGAAGCAGAAGTGTTCACATTGCTTCGCAGAATCGCTTTTGTGCAGAAAACAGTAACACTTGTTCAGAACAAAAGAAAGCACAGAGCCCCAGATTTTATGCTGTCCTGGAGAGCTTGCAGAGCACTGGGGAAAGGCAGGCAGAGAATTCCCTGCTAGCACCTTCTCTGTGCCTGGGAAGCAGAAGTGTTCACATTGCTTCGCAGAATCGCTTTTGTGCAGAAAACAGTAACACTTGTTCAGAACAAAAGAAAGCACAGAGCCCCAGATTTTATGTTGTCCTCTAGAGCTTGCAGAGCACTGGGGAAAGGCAGGCAGAGAATTCCCTGCTAGCACCTTCTCTGTGCCTGGGAAGCAAAAGTGTTCACATTGCTTCGCAGAATCGCTTTTGTGCAGAAAACAGTAACACTTGTTCAGAACAAAAGAAAGCACAGAGCCCCAGATTTTATGTTGTCCTCTAGAGCTTGCAGAGCACTGGGGAAAGGCAGGCAGAGAATTCCCTGCTAGCACCTTCTCTGTGCCTGGGAAGCAAAAGTGTTCACATTGCTTCGCAGAATCGCTTTTGTGCAGAAAACAGTAACACTTGTTCAGAACGAAAGAAAGCACAGAGCCCCAGATTTTATGCTGTCCTGGAGAGCTTGCAGAGCACTGGGGAAAGGCAGGCAGAGAATTCCCTGCTAGCACCTTCTCTGTGCCTGGGAAGCAGAAGTGTTCACATTGCTTCGCAGAATCACTTTTGTGCAGAAAACAGTAACACTTGTTCAGAACGAAAGAAAACACAGAGCCCCAGATTTTATGCTGTCCTGGAGAGCTTGCAGAGCACTGGGGAAAGGCAGGCAGAGAATTCCCTGCTAGCACCTTCTCTGTGCCTGGGAAGCAGAAGTGTTCACATTGCTTCGCAGAATCGCTTTTGTGCAGAAAACAGTAACACTTGTTCAGAACAAAAGAAAGCACAGAGCCCCAGATTTTATGCTGTCCTGGAGAGCTTGCAGAGCACTGGGGAAAGGCAGGCAGAGAATTCCCTGCTAGCACCTTCTCTGTGCCTGGGAAGCAGAAGTGTTCACATTGCTTCGCAGAATCACTTTTGTGCAGAAAACAGTAACACTTGTTCAGAACGAAAGAAAGCACAGAGCCCCAGATTTGCTGTTGTCCTGGAGAGCTTGCAGAGCACTGGGGAAAGGCAGGCAGAGAATTCCCTGCTAGCACCTTCTCTGTGCCTGGGAAGCAGAAGTGTTCACATTGCTTCGCAGAATCGCTTTTGTGCAGAAAACAGTAACTCTTGTTAGGAACGAAAGAAAACACAGAGCCCCAGATTTTATGTTGTCCTGGAGAGCTTGCAGAGCACTGGGGAAAGGCAGGCAGAGAATTCCCTGCTAGCACCTTCTCTGTGCCTGGGAAGCAGAAGTGTTCACATTGCTTCGCAGAATCGCTTTTGTGCAGAAAACAGTAACTCTTGTTAGGAACGAAAGAAAACACAGAGCCCCAGATTTTATGTTGTCCTGGAGAGCTTGCAGAGCACTGGGGAAAGGCAGGCAGAGAATTCCCTGCTAGCACCTTCTCTGTGCCTGGGAAGCAGAAGTGTTCACATTGCTTCGCAGAATCACTTTTGTGCAGAAAACAGTAACACTTGTTCAGAACAAAAGAAAGCACAGAGCCCCAGATTTTATGCTGTCCTGGAGAGCTTGCAGAGCACTGGGGAAAGGCAGGCAGAGAATTCCCTGCTAGCACCTTCTCTGTGCCTGGGAAGCAGAAGTGTTCACATTGCTTCGCAGAATCGCTTTTGTGCAGAAAACAGTAACACTTGTTCAGAACAAAAGAAAGCACAGAGCCCCAGATTTTATGTTGTCCTCTAGAGCTTGCAGAGCACTGGGGAAAGGCAGGCAGAGAATTCCCTGCTAGCACCTTCTCTGTGCCTGGGAAGCAAAAGTGTTCACATTGCTTCGCAGAATCGCTTTTGTGCAGAAAACAGTAACACTTGTTCAGAACGAAAGAAAGCACAGAGCCCCAGATTTTATGCTGTCCTGGAGAGCTTGCAGAGCACTGGGGAAAGGCAGGCAGAGAATTCCCTGCTAGCACCTTCTCTGTGCCTGGGAAGCAGAAGTGTTCACATTGCTTCGCAGAATCACTTTTGTGCAGAAAACAGTAACACTTGTTCAGAACGAAAGAAAACACAGAGCCCCAGATTTTATGCTGTCCTGGAGAGCTTGCAGAGCACTGGGGAAAGGCAGGCAGAGGATTCCCTGCTAGCACCTTCTCTGTGCCTGGGAAGCAGAAGTGTTCACATCGCTTCGCAGAATCGCTTTTGTGCAGAAAACAGTAACACTTGTTCAGAACAAAAGAAAGCACAGAGCCCCAGATTTTATGCTGTCCTGGAGAGCTTGCAGAGCACTGGGGAAAGGCAGGCAGAGAATTCCCTGCTAGCACCTTCTCTGTGCCTGGGAAGCAGAAGTGTTCACATTGCTTCGCAGAATCACTTTTGTGCAGAAAACAGTAACACTTGTTCAGAACGAAAGAAAGCACAGAGCCCCAGATTTGCTGTTGTCCTGGAGAGCTTGCAGAGCACTGGGGAAAGGCAGGCAGAGAATTCCCTGCTAGCACCTTCTCTGTGCCTGGGAAGCAGAAGTGTTCACATTGCTTCGCAGAATCGCTTTTGTGCAGAAAACAGTAACACTTGTTCAGAACAAAAGAAAGCAGAGAGCCCCAGATTTTATGCTGTCCTGGAGAGCTTGCAGAGCACTGGGGAAAGGCAGGCAGAGAATTCCCTGCTAGCACCTTCTCTGTGCCTGGGAAGCAGAAGTGTTCACATTGCTTCGCAGAATCGCTTTTGTGCAGAAAACAGTAACTCTTGTTAGGAACGAAAGAAAACACAGAGCCCCAGATTTTATGTTGTCCTGGAGAGCTTGCAGAGCACTGGGGAAAGGCAGGCAGAGAATTCCCTGCTAGCACCTTCTCTGTGCCTGGGAAGCAGAAGTGTTCACATTGCTTCGCAGAATAGCTTTTGTGCAGAAAACAGTAACTCTTGTTAGGAACGAAAGAAAACACAGAGCCCCAGATTTTATGTTGTCCTGGAGAGCTTGCAGAGCACTGGGGAAAGGCAGGCAGAGAATTCCCTGCTAGCACCTCCTCTGTGCCTGGGAAGCAGAAGTGTTCACATTGCTTCGCAGAATCGCTTTTGTGCAGAAAACAGTAACACTTGTTCAGAACGAAAGAAAGCACAGAGCCCCAGATTTTATGCTGTCCTGGAGAGCTTGCAGAGCACTGGGGAAAGGCAGGCAGAGAATTCCCTGCTAGCACCTTCTCTGTGCCTGGGAAGCAGAAGTGTTCACATTGCTTCGCAGAATCACTTTTGTGCAGAAAACAGTAACACTTGTTCAGAACGAAAGAAAGCACAGAGCCCCAGATTTTATGCTGTCCTGGAGAGCTTGCAGAGCACTGGGGAAAGGCAGGCAGAGAATTCCCTGCTAGCACCTTCTCTGTGCCTGGGAAGCAGAAGTGTTCACATTGCTTCGCAGAATCGCTTTTGTGCAGAAAACAGTAACACTTGTTCAGAACGAAAGAAAGCACAGAGCCCCAGATTTTATGCTGTCCTGGAGAGCTTGCAGAGCACTGGGGAAAGGCAGGCAGAGAATTCCCTGCTAGCACCTTCTCTGTGCCTGTTCACATTGCTTCGCAGAATCGCTTTTGTGCAGAAAACACTAACACTTGTTCAGAACAAAAGAAAGCAAAGAGTCCCAGATTTTATGCTGTACTGGAGAGCTTGCAGAGCACTGGGGAAAGGCAGGCAGAGAATTCCCTGCTAGCACCTTCTCTGTGCCTGGGAAGCAAAAGTGTTCACATTGCTTCGCAGAATCGCTTTTGTGCAGAAAACACTAACACTTGTTCAGAACGAAAGAAAGCACAGAGCCCCAGATTTTATGTTGTCCTCTAGAGCTTGCAGAGCACTGGGGAAAGGCAGGCAGAGAATTCCCTGCTAGCACCTTCTCTGTGCCTGGGAAGCAAAAGTGTTCACATTGCTTCGCAGAATCGCTTTTGTGCAGAAAACAGTAACACTTGTTCAGAACGAAAGAAAGCACAGAGCCCCAGATTTTATGCTGTCCTGGAGAGCTTGCAGAGCACTGGGGAAAGGCAGGCAGAGAATTCCCTGCTAGCACCTTCTCTGTGCCTGGGAAGCAGAAGTGTTCACATTGCTTCGCAGAATCACTTTTGTGCAGAAAACAGTAACACTTGTTCAGAACGAAAGAAAACACAGAGCCCCAGATTTTATGCTGTCCTGGAGAGCTTGCAGAGCACTGGGGAAAGGCAGGCAGAGAATTCCCTGCTAGCACCTTCTCTGTGCCTGGGAAGCAGAAGTGTTCACATTGCTTCGCAGAATCGCTTTTGTGCAGAAAACAGTAACACTTGTTCAGAACAAAAGAAAGCACAGAGCCCCAGATTTTATGCTGTCCTGGAGAGCTTGCAGAGCACTGGGGAAAGGCAGGCAGAGAATTCCCTGCTAGCACCTTCTCTGTGCCTGGGAAGCAGAAGTGTTCACATTGCTTCGCAGAATCACTTTTGTGCAGAAAACAGTAACACTTGTTCAGAACGAAAGAAAGCACAGAGCCCCAGATTTGCTGTTGTCCTGGAGAGCTTGCAGAGCACTGGGGAAAGGCAGGCAGAGAATTCCCTGCTAGCACCTCCTCTGTGCCTGGGAAGCAGAAGTGTTCACATTGCTTCGCAGAATCGCTTTTGTGCAGAAAACAGTAACTCTTGTTAGGAACGAAAGAAAACACAGAGCCCCAGATTTTATGTTGTCCTGGAGAGCTTGCAGAGCACTGGGGAAAGGCAGGCAGAGAATTCCCTGCTAGCACCTTCTCTGTGCCTGGGAAGCAGAAGTGTTCACATTGCTTCGCAGAATCGCTTTTGTGCAGAAAACAGTAACTCTTGTTAGGAACGAAAGAAAACACAGAGCCCCAGATTTTATGTTGTCCTGGAGAGCTTGCAGAGCACTGGGGAAAGGCAGGCAGAGAATTCCCTGCTAGCACCTTCTCTGTGCCTGGGAAGCAGAAGTGTTCACATTGCTTCGCAGAATCGCTTTTGTGCAGAAAACAGTAACTCTTGTTAGGAACGAAAGAAAACACAGAGCCCCAGATTTTATGTTGTCCTGGAGAGCTTGCAGAGCACTGGGGAAAGGCAGGCAGAGAATTCCCTGCTAGCACCTTCTCTGTGCCTGGGAAGCAAAAGTGTTCACATTGCTTCGCAGAATCACTTTTGTGCAGAAAACAGTAACACTTGTTCAGAACGAAAGAAAGCACAGAGCCCCAGATTTGCTGTTGTCCTGGAGAGCTTGCAGAGCACTGGGGAAAGGCAGGCAGAGAATTCCCTGCTAGCACCTTCTCTGTGCCTGGGAAGCAGAAGTGTTCACATTGCTTCGCAGAATCGCTTTTGTGCAGAAAACAGTAACACTTGTTCAGAACAAAAGAAAGCACAGAGCCCCAGATTTTATGCTGTCCTGGAGAGCTTGCAGAGCACTGGGGAAAGGCAGGCAGAGAATTCCCTGCTAGCACCTTCTCTGTGCCTGGGAAGCAGAAGTGTTCACATTGCTTCGCAGAATCGCTTTTGTGCAGAAAACAGTAACACTTGTTCAGAACAAAAGAAAGCACAGAGCCCCAGATTTTATGTTGTCCTCTAGAGCTTGCAGAGCACTGGGGAAAGGCAGGCAGAGAATTCCCTGCTAGCACCTTCTCTGTGCCTGGGAAGCAAAAGTGTTCACATTGCTTCGCAGAATCGCTTTTGTGCAGAAAACAGTAACACTTGTTCAGAACAAAAGAAAGCACAGAGCCCCAGATTTTATGTTGTCCTCTAGAGCTTGCAGAGCACTGGGGAAAGGCAGGCAGAGAATTCCCTGCTAGCACCTTCTCTGTGCCTGGGAAGCAAAAGTGTTCACATTGCTTCGCAGAATCGCTTTTGTGCAGAAAACAGTAACACTTGTTCAGAACGAAAGAAAGCACAGAGCCCCAGATTTTATGCTGTCCTGGAGAGCTTGCAGAGCACTGGGGAAAGGCAGGCAGAGAATTCCCTGCTAGCACCTTCTCTGTGCCTGGGAAGCAGAAGTGTTCACATTGCTTCGCAGAATCACTTTTGTGCAGAAAACAGTAACACTTGTTCAGAACGAAAGAAAACACAGAGCCCCAGATTTTATGCTGTCCTGGAGAGCTTGCAGAGCACTGGGGAAAGGCAGGCAGAGAATTCCCTGCTAGCACCTTCTCTGTGCCTGGGAAGCAGAAGTGTTCACATTGCTTCGCAGAATCGCTTTTGTGCAGAAAACAGTAACACTTGTTCAGAACAAAAGAAAGCACAGAGCCCCAGATTTTATGCTGTCCTGGAGAGCTTGCAGAGCACTGGGGAAAGGCAGGCAGAGAATTCCCTGCTAGCACCTTCTCTGTGCCTGGGAAGCAGAAGTGTTCACATTGCTTCGCAGAATCACTTTTGTGCAGAAAACAGTAACACTTGTTCAGAACGAAAGAAAGCACAGAGCCCCAGATTTGCTGTTGTCCTGGAGAGCTTGCAGAGCACTGGGGAAAGGCAGGCAGAGAATTCCCTGCTAGCACCTTCTCTGTGCCTGGGAAGCAGAAGTGTTCACATTGCTTCGCAGAATCGCTTTTGTGCAGAAAACAGTAACTCTTGTTAGGAACGAAAGAAAACACAGAGCCCCAGATTTTATGTTGTCCTGGAGAGCTTGCAGAGCACTGGGGAAAGGCAGGCAGAGAATTCCCTGCTAGCACCTTCTCTGTGCCTGGGAAGCAGAAGTGTTCACATTGCTTCGCAGAATCGCTTTTGTGCAGAAAACAGTAACTCTTGTTAGGAACGAAAGAAAACACAGAGCCCCAGATTTTATGTTGTCCTGGAGAGCTTGCAGAGCACTGGGGAAAGGCAGGCAGAGAATTCCCTGCTAGCACCTTCTCTGTGCCTGGGAAGCAGAAGTGTTCACATTGCTTCGCAGAATCACTTTTGTGCAGAAAACAGTAACACTTGTTCAGAACAAAAGAAAGCACAGAGCCCCAGATTTTATGCTGTCCTGGAGAGCTTGCAGAGCACTGGGGAAAGGCAGGCAGAGAATTCCCTGCTAGCACCTTCTCTGTGCCTGGGAAGCAGAAGTGTTCACATTGCTTCGCAGAATCGCTTTTGTGCAGAAAACAGTAACACTTGTTCAGAACAAAAGAAAGCACAGAGCCCCAGATTTTATGTTGTCCTCTAGAGCTTGCAGAGCACTGGGGAAAGGCAGGCAGAGAATTCCCTGCTAGCACCTTCTCTGTGCCTGGGAAGCAAAAGTGTTCACATTGCTTCGCAGAATCGCTTTTGTGCAGAAAACAGTAACACTTGTTCAGAACGAAAGAAAGCACAGAGCCCCAGATTTTATGCTGTCCTGGAGAGCTTGCAGAGCACTGGGGAAAGGCAGGCAGAGAATTCCCTGCTAGCACCTTCTCTGTGCCTGGGAAGCAGAAGTGTTCACATTGCTTCGCAGAATCACTTTTGTGCAGAAAACAGTAACACTTGTTCAGAACGAAAGAAAACACAGAGCCCCAGATTTTATGCTGTCCTGGAGAGCTTGCAGAGCACTGGGGAAAGGCAGGCAGAGAATTCCCTGCTAGCACCTTCTCTGTGCCTGGGAAGCAGAAGTGTTCACATTGCTTCGCAGAATCACTTTTGTGCAGAAAACAGTAACACTTGTTCAGAACGAAAGAAAGCACAGAGCCCCAGATTTGCTGTTGTCCTGGAGAGCTTGCAGAGCACTGGGGAAAGGCAGGCAGAGAATTCCCTGCTAGCACCTTCTCTGTGCCTGGGAAGCAGAAGTGTTCACATTGCTTCGCAGAATCGCTTTTGTGCAGAAAACAGTAACACTTGTTCAGAACAAAAGAAAGCAGAGAGCCCCAGATTTTATGCTGTCCTGGAGAGCTTGCAGAGCACTGGGGAAAGGCAGGCAGAGAATTCCCTGCTAGCACCTTCTCTGTGCCTGGGAAGCAGAAGTGTTCACATTGCTTCGCAGAATCGCTTTTGTGCAGAAAACAGTAACTCTTGTTAGGAACGAAAGAAAACACAGAGCCCCAGATTTTATGTTGTCCTGGAGAGCTTGCAGAGCACTGGGGAAAGGCAGGCAGAGAATTCCCTGCTAGCACCTTCTCTGTGCCTGGGAAGCAGAAGTGTTCACATTGCTTCGCAGAATAGCTTTTGTGCAGAAAACAGTAACTCTTGTTAGGAACGAAAGAAAACACAGAGCCCCAGATTTTATGTTGTCCTGGAGAGCTTGCAGAGCACTGGGGAAAGGCAGGCAGAGAATTCCCTGCTAGCACCTCCTCTGTGCCTGGGAAGCAGAAGTGTTCACATTGCTTCGCAGAATCGCTTTTGTGCAGAAAACAGTAACACTTGTTCAGAACGAAAGAAAGCACAGAGCCCCAGATTTTATGCTGTCCTGGAGAGCTTGCAGAGCACTGGGGAAAGGCAGGCAGAGAATTCCCTGCTAGCACCTTCTCTGTGCCTGGGAAGCAGAAGTGTTCACATTGCTTCGCAGAATCACTTTTGTGCAGAAAACAGTAACACTTGTTCAGAACGAAAGAAAGCACAGAGCCCCAGATTTTATGCTGTCCTGGAGAGCTTGCAGAGCACTGGGGAAAGGCAGGCAGAGAATTCCCTGCTAGCACCTTCTCTGTGCCTGGGAAGCAGAAGTGTTCACATTGCTTCGCAGAATCGCTTTTGTGCAGAAAACAGTAACACTTGTTCAGAACGAAAGAAAGCACAGAGCCCCAGATTTTATGCTGTCCTGGAGAGCTTGCAGAGCACTGGGGAAAGGCAGGCAGAGAATTCCCTGCTAGCACCTTCTCTGTGCCTGTTCACATTGCTTCGCAGAATCGCTTTTGTGCAGAAAACACTAACACTTGTTCAGAACAAAAGAAAGCAAAGAGTCCCAGATTTTATGCTGTACTGGAGAGCTTGCAGAGCACTGGGGAAAGGCAGGCAGAGAATTCCCTGCTAGCACCTTCTCTGTGCCTGGGAAGCAAAAGTGTTCACATTGCTTCGCAGAATCGCTTTTGTGCAGAAAACACTAACACTTGTTCAGAACGAAAGAAAGCACAGAGCCCCAGATTTTATGTTGTCCTCTAGAGCTTGCAGAGCACTGGGGAAAGGCAGGCAGAGAATTCCCTGCTAGCACCTTCTCTGTGCCTGGGAAGCAAAAGTGTTCACATTGCTTCGCAGAATCGCTTTTGTGCAGAAAACAGTAACACTTGTTCAGAACGAAAGAAAGCACAGAGCCCCAGATTTTATGCTGTCCTGGAGAGCTTGCAGAGCACTGGGGAAAGGCAGGCAGAGAATTCCCTGCTAGCACCTTCTCTGTGCCTGGGAAGCAGAAGTGTTCACATTGCTTCGCAGAATCACTTTTGTGCAGAAAACAGTAACACTTGTTCAGAACGAAAGAAAACACAGAGCCCCAGATTTTATGCTGTCCTGGAGAGCTTGCAGAGCACTGGGGAAAGGCAGGCAGAGAATTCCCTGCTAGCACCTTCTCTGTGCCTGGGAAGCAGAAGTGTTCACATTGCTTCGCAGAATCGCTTTTGTGCAGAAAACAGTAACACTTGTTCAGAACAAAAGAAAGCACAGAGCCCCAGATTTTATGCTGTCCTGGAGAGCTTGCAGAGCACTGGGGAAAGGCAGGCAGAGAATTCCCTGCTAGCACCTTCTCTGTGCCTGGGAAGCAGAAGTGTTCACATTGCTTCGCAGAATCACTTTTGTGCAGAAAACAGTAACACTTGTTCAGAACGAAAGAAAGCACAGAGCCCCAGATTTGCTGTTGTCCTGGAGAGCTTGCAGAGCACTGGGGAAAGGCAGGCAGAGAATTCCCTGCTAGCACCTCCTCTGTGCCTGGGAAGCAGAAGTGTTCACATTGCTTCGCAGAATCGCTTTTGTGCAGAAAACAGTAACTCTTGTTAGGAACGAAAGAAAACACAGAGCCCCAGATTTTATGTTGTCCTGGAGAGCTTGCAGAGCACTGGGGAAAGGCAGGCAGAGAATTCCCTGCTAGCACCTTCTCTGTGCCTGGGAAGCAGAAGTGTTCACATTGCTTCGCAGAATCGCTTTTGTGCAGAAAACAGTAACTCTTGTTAGGAACGAAAGAAAACACAGAGCCCCAGATTTTATGTTGTCCTGGAGAGCTTGCAGAGCACTGGGGAAAGGCAGGCAGAGAATTCCCTGCTAGCACCTTCTCTGTGCCTGGGAAGCAGAAGTGTTCACATTGCTTCGCAGAATCACTTTTGTGCAGAAAACAGTAACACTTGTTCAGAACGAAAGAAAGCACAGAGCCCCAGATTTGCTGTTGTCCTGGAGAGCTTGCAGAGCACTGGGGAAAGGCAGGCAGAGAATTCCCTGCTAGCACCTTCTCTGTGCCTGGGAAGCAGAAGTGTTCACATTGCTTCGCAGAATCGCTTTTGTGCAGAAAACAGTAACACTTGTTCAGAACAAAAGAAAGCACAGAGCCCCAGATTTTATGCTGTCCTGGAGAGCTTGCAGAGCACTGGGGAAAGGCAGGCAGAGAATTCCCTGCTAGCACCTTCTCTGTGCCTGGGAAGCAGAAGTGTTCACATTGCTTCGCAGAATCGCTTTTGTGCAGAAAACAGTAACACTTGTTCAGAACAAAAGAAAGCACAGAGCCCCAGATTTTATGTTGTCCTCTAGAGCTTGCAGAGCACTGGGGAAAGGCAGGCAGAGAATTCCCTGCTAGCACCTTCTCTGTGCCTGGGAAGCAAAAGTGTTCACATTGCTTCGCAGAATCGCTTTTGTGCAGAAAACAGTAACACTTGTTCAGAACGAAAGAAAGCACAGAGCCCCAGATTTTATGCTGTCCTGGAGAGCTTGCAGAGCACTGGGGAAAGGCAGGCAGAGAATTCCCTGCTAGCACCTTCTCTGTGCCTGGGAAGCAGAAGTGTTCACATTGCTTCGCAGAATCACTTTTGTGCAGAAAACAGTAACACTTGTTCAGAACGAAAGAAAACACAGAGCCCCAGATTTTATGCTGTCCTGGAGAGCTTGCAGAGCACTGGGGAAAGGCAGGCAGAGAATTCCCTGCTAGCACCTTCTCTGTGCCTGGGAAGCAGAAGTGTTCACATCGCTTCGCAGAATCGCTTTTGTGCAGAAAACAGTAACACTTGTTCAGAACAAAAGAAAGCACAGAGCCCCAGATTTTATGCTGTCCTGGAGAGCTTGCAGAGCACTGGGGAAAGGCAGGCAGAGAATTCCCTGCTAGCACCTTCTCTGTGCCTGGGAAGCAGAAGTGTTCACATTGCTTCGCAGAATCACTTTTGTGCAGAAAACAGTAACACTTGTTCAGAACGAAAGAAAGCACAGAGCCCCAGATTTGCTGTTGTCCTGGAGAGCTTGCAGAGCACTGGGGAAAGGCAGGCAGAGAATTCCCTGCTAGCACCTTCTCTGTGCCTGGGAAGCAGAAGTGTTCACATTGCTTCGCAGAATCGCTTTTGTGCAGAAAACAGTAACACTTGTTAGGAACGAAAGAAAACACAGAGCCCCAGATTTTATGTTGTCCTGGAGAGCTTGCAGAGCACTGGGGAAAGGCAGGCAGAGAATTCCCTGCTAGCACCTTCTCTGTGCCTGGGAAGCAAAAGTGTTCACATTGCTTCGCAGAATCACTTTTGTGCAGAAAACAGTAACACTTGTTCAGAACGAAAGAAAGCACAGAGCCCCAGATTTGCTGTTGTGCTGGAGAGCTTGCAGAGCACTGGGGAAAGGCAGGCAGAGAATTCCCTGCTAGCACCTTCTCTGTGCCTGGGAAGCAGAAGTGTTCACATTGCTTCGCAGAATCGCTTTTGTGCAGAAAACAGTAACACTTGTTCAGAACAAAAGAAAGCACAGAGCCCCAGATTTTATGCTGTCCTGGAGAGCTTGCAGAGCACTGGGGAAAGGCAGGCAGAGAATTCCCTGCTAGCACCTTCTCTGTGCCTGGGAAGCAGAAGTGTTCACATTGCTTCGCAGAATCACTTTTGTGCAGAAAACAGTAACTCTTGTTAGGAACGAAAGAAAACACAGAGCCCCAGATTTTATGTTGTCCTCTAGAGCTTGCAGAGCACTGGGGAAAGGCAGGCAGAGAATTCCCTGCTAGCACCTTCTCTGTGCCTGGGAAGCAGAAGTGTTCACATTGCTTCGCAGAATCGCTTTTGTGCAGAAAACAGTAACACTTGTTCAGAACAAAAGAAAGCACAGAGCCCCAGATTTTATGCTGTCCTGGAGAGCTTGCAGAGCACTGGGGAAAGGCAGGCAGAGAATTCCCTGCTAGCACCTTCTCTGTGCCTGTTCACATTGCTTCGCAGAATCGCTTTTGTGCAGAAAACAGTAACACTTGTTCAGAACAAAAGAAAGCACAGAGCCGCAGATTTTATGCTGTACTGGAGAGCTTGCAGAGCACTGGGGAAAGGCAGGCAGAGAATTCCCTGCTAGCACCTTCTCTGTGCCTGGGAAGCAAAAGTGTTCACATTGCTTCGCAGAATCGCTTTTGTGCAGAAAACAGTAACACTTGTTCAGAACAAAAGAAAGCACAGAGCCCCAGATTTTATGTTGTCCTGGAGAGCTTGCAGAGCACTGGGGAAAGGCAGGCAGAGAATTCCCTGCTAGCACCTTCTCTGTGCCTGGGAAGCAGAAGTGTTCACATTGCTTCGCAGAATCGCTTTTGTGCAGAAAACAGTAACACTTGTTCAGAACAAAAGAAAGCACAGAGCCCCAGATTTTATGTTGTCCTGGAGAGCTTGCAGAGCACTGGGGAAAGGCAGGCAGAGAATTCCCTGCTAGCGCCTTCTCTGTGCCTGGGAAGCAGAAGTGTTCACATTGCTTCGCAGAATCACTTTTGTGCAGAAAACACTAACACTTGTTCAGAACGAAAGAAAGCACAGAGCCCCAGATTTTATGCTGTCCTGGAGAGCTTGCAGAGCACTGGGGAAAAGCAGGAAGAGAATTCCCTGCTAGCACCTTCTCTGTGCCTGGGAAGCAGAAGTGTTCACATTGCTTCGCAGAATCGCTTTTGTGCAGAAAACAGTAACACTTGTTCAGAACAAAAGAAAGCACAGAGCCCCAGATTTTATGCTGTCCTGGAGAGCTTGCAGAGCACTGGGGAAAGGCAGGCAGAGAATTCCCTGCTAGCACCTTCTCTGTGCCTGTTCACATTGCTTCGCAGAATCGCTTTTGTGCAGAAAACAGTAACACTTGTTCAGAACGAAAGAAAGCACAGAGCCCCAGATTTTTTCTTGTCCTGGAGAGCTTGCAGAGCACTGGGGAAAGGCAGGCAGAGAATTCCCTGCTAGCACCTTCTCTGTGCCTGGGAAGCAAAAGTGTTCACATTGCTTCGCAGAATCGCTTTTGTGCAGGAAACAGTAACACTTGTTCAGAACAAAAGAAAGCACAGAGCCCCAGATTTTATGCTGTCCTGGAGAGCTTGCAGAGCACTGGGGAAAGGCAGGCAGAGAATTCCCTGCTAGCACCTTCTCTGTGCCTGTTCACATTGCTTCGCAGAATCGCTTTTCTGCAGAAAACACTAACACTTGTTCAGAACGAAAGAAAGCACAGAGTCCCAGATTTTATGCTGTACTGGAGAGCTTGCAGAGCACTGGGGAAAGGCAGGCAGAGAATTCCCTGCTAGCACCTTCTCTGTGCCTGGGAAGCAGAAGTGTTCACATTGCTTCGCAGAATCGCTTTTGTGCAGAAAACAGTAACACTTGTTCAGAACAAAAGAAAGCACAGAGCCCCAGATTTTATGTTGTCCTCTAGAGCTTGCAGAGCACTGGGGAAAGGCAGGCAGAGAATTCCCTGCTAGCACCTTCTCTGTGCCTGGGAAGCAAAAGTGTTCACATTGCTTCGCAGAATCGCTTTTGTGCAGAAAACAGTAACACTTGTTCAGAACAAAAGAAAGCACAGAGCCCCAGATTTTATGCTGTCCTGGAGAGCTTGCAGAGCACTGGGGAAAGGCAGGCAGAGAATTCCCTGCTAGCGCCTTCTCTGTGCCTGGGAAGCAGAAGTGTTCACATTGCTTCGCAGAATCGCTTTTGTGCAGAAAACAGTAACACTTGTTCAGAACAAAAGAAAGCACAGAGCCCCAGATTTTATGCTGTCCTGGAGAGCTTGCAGAGCACTGGGGAAAGGCAGGCAGAGAATTCCCTGCTAGCACCTTCTCTGTGCCTGGGAAGCAGAAGTGTTCACATTGCTTCGCAGAATCGCTTTTGTGCAGAAAACAGTAACACTT
Organism: Strix uralensis; assembly: GCF_047716275.1. NCBI lineage: Eukaryota > Metazoa > Chordata > Aves > Strigiformes > Strigidae > Strix > Strix uralensis. Next base: position 108,273 of record NC_134005.1, on the reverse strand, counting down.
GTTCAGAACGAAAGAAAGCACAGAGCCCCAGATTTTATGTTGTCCTCTAGAGCTTGCAGAGCACTGGGGAAAGGCAGGCAGAGAATTCCCTGCTAGCACCTTCTCTGTGCCTGGGAAGCAGAAGTGTTCACATTGCTTCGCAGAATCGCTTTTGTGCAGAAAACAGTAACACTTGTTCAGAACAAAAGAAAGCACAGAGCCCCAGATTTTATGCTGTCCTGGAGAGCTTGCAGAGCACTGGGGAAAGGCAGGCAGAGAATTCCCTGCTAGCACCTTCTCTGTGCCTGTTCACATTGCTTCGCAGAATCGCTTTTGTGCAGAAAACAGTAACACTTGTTCAGAACAAAAGAAAGCACAGAGCCGCAGATTTTATGCTGTCCTCTAGAGCTTGCAGAGCACTGGGGAAAGGCAGGCAGAGAATTCCCTGCTAGCACCTTCTCTGTGCCTGGGAAGCAAAAGTGTTCACATTGCTTCGCAGAATCGCTTTTGTGCAGAAAACAGTAACACTTGTTCAGAACAAAAGAAAGCACAGAGCCCCAGATTTTATGTTGTCCTGGAGAGCTTGCAGAGCACTGGGGAAAGGCAGGCAGAGAATTCCCTGCTAGCACCTTCTCTGTGCCTGGGAAGCAGAAGTGTTCACATTGCTTCGCAGAATCGCTTTTGTGCAGAAAACAGTAACACTTGTTCAGAACAAAAGAAAGCACAGAGCCCCAGATTTTATGTTGTCCTCTAGAGCTTGCAGAGCACTGGGGAAAGGCAGGCAGAGAATTCCCTGCTAGCGCCTTCTCTGTGCCTGGGAAGCAGAAGTGTTCACATTGCTTCGCAGAATCGCTTTTGTGCAGAAAACAGTAACTCTTGTTAGGAACGAAAGAAAACACAGAGCCCCAGATTTTATGTTGTCCTGGAGAGCTTGCAGAGCACTGGGGAAAGGCAGGCAGAGAATTCCCTGCTAGCACCTTCTCTGTGCCTGGGAAGCAGAAGTGTTCACATTGCTTCGCAGAATCGCTTTTGTGCAGAAAACAGTAACTCTTGTTAGGAACGAAAGAAAACACAGAGCCCCAGATTTTATGTTGTCCTGGAGAGCTTGCAGAGCACTGGGGAAAGGCAGGCAGAGAATTCCCTGCTAGCACCTTCTCTGTGCCTGGGAAGCAAAAGTGTTCACATTGCTTCGCAGAATCGCTTTTGTGCAGAAAACAGTAACACTTGTTCAGAACAAAAGAAAGCACAGAGCCCCAGATTTTATGCTGTTGTCCTGGAGAGCTTGCAGAGCACTGGGGAAAGGCAGGCAGAGAATTCCCTGCTAGCACCTTCTCTGTGCCTGGGAAGCAGAAGTGTTCACATTGCTTCGCAGAATCGCTTTTGTGCAGAAAACAGTAACACTTGTTCAGAACGAAAGAAAGCACAGAGCCCCAGATTTTATGCTGTCCTGGAGAGCTTGCAGAGCACTGGGGAAAGGCAGGCAGAGAATTCCCTGCTAGCGCCTTCTCTGTGCCTGGGAAGCAGAAGTGTTCACATTGCTTCGCAGAATCGCTTTTGTGCAGAAAACAGTAACTCTTGTTAGGAACGAAAGAAAACACAGAGCCCCAGATTTTATGTTGTCCTGGAGAGCTTGCAGAGCACTGGGGAAAGGCAGGCAGAGAATTCCCTGCTAGCACCTTCTCTGTGCCTGGGAAGCAGAAGTGTTCACATTGCTTCGCAGAATCGCTTTTGTGCAGAAAACAGTAACTCTTGTTAGGAACGAAAGAAAACACAGAGCCCCAGATTTTATGTTGTCCTGGAGAGCTTGCAGAGCACTGGGGAAAGGCAGGCAGAGAATTCCCTGCTAGCACCTTCTCTGTGCCTGGGAAGCAAAAGTGTTCACATTGCTTCGCAGAATCGCTTTTGTGCAGAAAACAGTAACACTTGTTCAGAACAAAAGAAAGCACAGAGCCCCAGATTTTATGCTGTTGTCCTGGAGAGCTTGCAGAGCACTGGGGAAAGGCAGGCAGAGAATTCCCTGCTAGCACCTTCTCTGTGCCTGGGAAGCAGAAGTGTTCACATTGCTTCGCAGAATCGCTTTTGTGCAGAAAACAGTAACACTTGTTCAGAACGAAAGAAAGCACAGAGCCCCAGATTTTATGCTGTCCTGGAGAGCTTGCAGAGCACTGGGGAAAGGCAGGCAGAGAATTCCCTGCTAGCACCTTCTCTGTGCCTGGGAAGCAAAAGTGTTCACATTGCTTCGCAGAATCGCTTTTGTGAAGAAAACACTAACACTTGTTCAGAACGAAAGAAAGCACAGAGCCCCAGATTTTATGTTGTCCTCTAGAGCTTGCAGAGCACTGGGGAAAGGCAGGCAGAGAATTCCCTGCTAGCACCTTCTCTGTGCCTGGGAAGCAGAAGTGTTCACATTGCTTCGCAGAATCGCTTTTGTGCAGAAAACAGTAACACTTGTTCAGAACAAAAGAAAGCACAGAGCCCCAGATTTTATGTTGTCCTCTAGAGCTTGCAGAGCACTGGGGAAAGGCAGGCAGAGAATTCCCTGCTAGCACCTTCTCTGTGCCTGGGAAGCAAAAGTGTTCACATTGCTTCGCAGAATCGCTTTTGTGCAGGAAACAGTAACACTTGTTCAGAACAAAAGAAAGCACAGAGCCCCAGATTTTATGCTGTCCTGGAGAGCTTGCAGAGCACTGGGGAAAGGCAGGCAGAGAATTCCCTGCTAGCACCTTCTCTGTGCCTGGGAAGCAGAAGTGTTCACATTGCTTCGCAGAATCACTTTTGTGCAGAAAACAGTAACACTTGTTAGGAACGAAAGAAAACACAGAGCCCCAGATTTTATGTTGTCCTGGAGAGCTTGCAGAGCACTGGGGAAAGGCAGGCAGAGAATTCCCTGCTAGCACCTTCTCTGTGCCTGGGAAGCAGAAGTGTTCACACTGCTTCGCAGAATCGCTTTTGTGCAGAAAACAGTAACACTTGTTCAGAACAAAAGAAAGCACAGAGCCCCAGATTTTATGCTGTCCTGGAGAGCTTGCAGAGCACTGGGGAAAGGCAGGCAGAGAATTCCCTGCTAGCACCTTCTCTGTGCCTGGGAAGCAGAAGTGTTCACATTGCTTCGCAGAATCACTTTTGTGCAGAAAACAGTAACACTTGTTAGGAACGAAAGAAAGCACAGAGCCCCAGGTTTGCTCTTGTCCTGGAGAGCTTGCAGAGCACTGGGGAAAGGCAGGCAGAGAATTCCCTGCTAGCACCTTCTCTGTGCCTGGGAAGCAAAAGTGTTCACATTGCTTCGCAGAATCGCTTTTGTGCAGAAAACAGTAACACTTGTTCAGAACGAAAGAAAGCACAGAGCCCCAGATTTTATGCTGTCCTGGAGAGCTTGCAGAGCACTGGGGAAAGGCAGGCAGAGAATTCCCTGCTAGCACCTTCTCTGTGCCTGTTCACATTGCTTCGCAGAATCGCTTTTGTGCAGAAAACAGTAACACTTGTTCAGAACAAAAGAAAGCACAGAGCCGCAGATTTTATGCTGTCCTGGAGAGCTTGCAGAGCACTGGGGAAAGGCAGGCAGAGAATTCCCTGCTAGCACCTTCTCTGTGCCTGGGAAGCAAAAGTGTTCACATTGCTTCGCAGAATCGCTTTTGTGCAGAAAACAGTAACACTTGTTCAGAACGAAAGAAAGCACAGAGCCCCAGATTTTATGCTGTCCTGGAGAGCTTGCAGAGCACTGGGGAAAGGCAGGCAGAGAATTCCCTGCTAGCACCTTCTCTGTGCCTGGGAAGCAGAAGTGTTCACATTGCTTCGCAGAATCACTTTTGTGCAGAAAACAGTAACTCTTGTTAGGAACGAAAGAAAACACAGAGCCCCAGATTTTATGTTGTCCTGGAGAGCTTGCAGAGCACTGGGGAAAGGCAGGCAGAGAATTCCCTGCTAGCACCTTCTCTGTGCCTGGGAAGCAGAAGTGTTCACATTGCTTCGCAGAATAGCTTTTGTGCAGAAAACAGTAACACTTGTTCAGAACGAAAGAAAGCACAGAGCCCCAGATTTTATGCTGTCCTGGAGAGCTTGCAGAGCACTGGGGAAAAGCAGGAAGAGAATTCCCTGCTAGCACCTTCTCTGTGCCTGGGAAGCAGAAGTGTTCACATTGCTTCGCAGAATCGCTTTTGTGCAGAAAACAGTAACACTTGTTCAGAACAAAAGAAAGCACAGAGCCCCAGATTTTATGCTGTCCTGGAGAGCTTGCAGAGCACTGGGGAAAGGCAGGCAGAGAATTCCCTGCTAGCACCTTCTCTGTGCCTGGGAAGCAAAAGTGTTCACATTGCTTCGCAGAATCGCTTTTGTGCAGAAAACAGTAACACTTGTTCAGAACAAAAGAAAGCACAGAGCCCCAGATTTTATGCTGTCCTGGAGAGCTTGCAGAGCACTGGGGAAAGGCAGGCAGAGAATTCCCTGCTAGCACCTTCTCTGTGCCTGGGAAGCAAAAGTGTTCACATTGCTTCGCAGAATCGCTTTTGTGCAGAAAACAGTAACTCTTGTTAGGAACGAAAGAAAACACAGAGCCCCAGATTTTATGTTGTCCTGGAGAGCTTGCAGAGCACTGGGGAAAGGCAGGCAGAGAATTCCCTGCTAGCACCTCCTCTGTGCCTGGGAAGCAGAAGTGTTCACATTGCTTCGCAGAATCGCTTTTGTGCAGAAAACAGTAACACTTGTTCAGAAAGAAAGAAAGCACAGAGCCCCAGATTTTATGCTGTACTGGAGAGCTTGCAGAGCACTGGGGAAAGGCAGGCAGAGAATTCCCTGCTAGCACCTTCTCTGTGCCTGTTCACATTGCTTCGCAGAATCGCTTTTCTGCAGAAAACACTAACACTTGTTCAGAACAAAAGAAAGCAAAGAGTCCCAGATTTTATGCTGTACTGGAGAGCTTGCAGAGCACTGGGGAAAGGCAGGCAGAGAATTCCCTGCTAGCACCTTCTCTGTGCCTGGGAAGCAGAAGTGTTCACATTGCTTCGCAGAATCACTTTTGTGCAGAAAACAGTAACTCTTGTTAGGAACGAAAGAAAACACAGAGCCCCAGATTTTATGTTGTCCTCTAGAGCTTGCAGAGCACTGGGGAAAGGCAGGCAGAGAATTCCCTGCTAGCACCTTCTCTGTGCCTGGGAAGCAGAAGTGTTCACATTGCTTCGCAGAATCGCTTTTGTGCAGAAAACAGTAACACTTGTTCAGAACAAAAGAAAGCACAGAGCCCCAGATTTTATGTTGTCCTGGAGAGCTTGCAGAGCACTGGGGAAAGGCAGGCAGAGAATTCCCTGCTAGCACCTTCTCTGTGCCTGGGAAGCAGAAGTGTTCACATTGCTTCGCAGAATCGCTTTTGTGCAGAAAACAGTAACTCTTGTTAGGAACGAAAGAAAACACAGAGCCCCAGATTTTATGTTGTCCTGGAGAGCTTGCAGAGCACTGGGGAAAGGCAGGCAGAGAATTCCCTGCTAGCACCTTCTCTGTGCCTGTTCACATTGCTTCGCAGAATCGCTTTTCTGCAGAAAACACTAACACTTGTTCAGAACGAAAGAAAGCACAGAGTCCCAGATTTTATGCTGTCCTGGAGAGCTTGCAGAGCACTGGGGAAAGGCAGGCAGAGAATTCCCTGCTAGCACCTTCTCTGTGCCTGGGAAGCAAAAGTGTTCACATTGCTTCGCAGAATCGCTTTTGTGCAGAAAACAGTAACACTTGTTCAGAACAAAAGAAAGCACAGAGCCCCAGATTTTATGCTGTCCTGGAGAGCTTGCAGAGCACTGGGGAAAGGCAGGCAGAGAATTCCCTGCTAGCACCTTCTCTGTGCCTGGGAAGCAGAAGTGTTCACATTGCTTCGCAGAATCGCTTTTGTGCAGAAAACAGTAACTCTTGTTAGGAACGAAAGAAAACACAGAGCCCCCAGATTTTATGTTGTCCTGGAGAGCTTGCAGAGCACTGGGGAAAGGCAGGCAGAGAATTCCCTGCTAGCACCTTCTCTGTGCCTGGGAAGCAGAAGTGTTCACATTGCTTCGCAGAATCGCTTTTGTGCAGAAAACAGTAACTCTTGTTAGGAACGAAAGAAAACACAGAGCCCCAGATTTTATGTTGTCCTGGAGAGCTTGCAGAGCACTGGGGAAAGGCAGGCAGAGAATTCCCTGCTAGCACCTTCTCTGTGCCTGGGAAGCAAAAGTGTTCACATTGCTTCGCAGAATCGCTTTTGTGCAGAAAACAGTAACACTTGTTCAGAACAAAAGAAAGCACAGAGCCCCAGATTTTATGCTGTTGTCCTGGAGAGCTTGCAGAGCACTGGGGAAAGGCAGGCAGAGAATTCCCTGCTAGCACCTTCTCTGTGCCTGGGAAGCAGAAGTGTTCACATTGCTTCGCAGAATCGCTTTTGTGCAGAAAACAGTAACACTTGTTCAGAACGAAAGAAAGCACAGAGCCCCAGATTTTATGCTGTCCTGGAGAGCTTGCAGAGCACTGGGGAAAGGCAGGCAGAGAATTCCCTGCTAGCACCTTCTCTGTGCCTGGGAAGCAGAAGTGTTCACATTGCTTCGCAGAATCACTTTTGTGCAGAAAACAGTAACACTTGTTCAGAACAAAAGAAAGCACAGAGCCCCAGATTTTATGCTGTCCTGGAGAGCTTGCAGAGCACTGGGGAAAGGCAGGCAGAGAATTCCCTGCTAGCACCTTCTCTGTGCCTGTTCACATTGCTTCGCAGAATCGCTTTTGTGCAGAAAACAGTAACACTTGTTCAGAACAAAAGAAAGCAAAGAGTCCCAGATTTTATGCTGTACTGGAGAGCTTGCAGAGCACTGGGGAAAGGCAGGCAGAGAATTCCCTGCTAGCACCTTCTCTGTGCCTGGGAAGCAAAAGTGTTCACATTGCTTCGCAGAATCGCTTTTGTGCAGAAAACACTAACACTTGTTCAGAACGAAAGAAAGCACAGAGCCCCAGATTTTATGTTGTCCTCTAGAGCTTGCAGAGCACTGGGGAAAGGCAGGCAGAGAATTCCCTGCTAGCACCTTCTCTGTGCCTGGGAAGCAAAAGTGTTCACATTGCTTCGCAGAATCGCTTTTGTGCAGAAAACAGTAACACTTGTTCAGAACAAAAGAAAGCACAGAGCCCCAGATTTTATGCTGTCCTGGAGAGCTTGCAGAGCACTGGGGAAAGGCAGGCAGAGAATTCCCTGCTAGCACCTTCTCTGTGCCTGGGAAGCAGAAGTGTTCACATTGCTTCGCAGAATCACTTTTGTGCAGAAAACAGTAACATTTGTTAGGAACGAAAGAAAACACAGAGCCCCAGATTTTATGCTGTCCTGGAGAGCTTGCAGAGCACTGGGGAAAGGCAGGCAGAGAATTCCCTGCTAGCACCTTCTCTGTGCCTGGGAAGCAGAAGTGTTCACATTGCTTCGCAGAATCGCTTTTGTGCAGAAAACAGTAACACTTGTTCAGAACAAAAGAAAGCACAGAGCCCCAGATTTTATGCTGTCCTGGAGAGCTTGCAGAACACTGGGGAAAGGCAGGCAGAGAATTCCCTGCTAGCACCTTCTCTGTGCCTGGGAAGCAGAAGTGTTCACATTGCTTCGCAGAATCACTTTTGTGCAGAAAACAGTAACACTTGTTCAGAACGAAAGAAAGCACAGAGCCCCAGATTTGCTGTTGTCCTGGAGAGCTTGCAGAGCACTGGGGAAAGGCAGGCAGAGAATTCCCTGCTAGCACCTTCTCTGTGCCTGGGAAGCAAAAGTGTTCACATTGCTTCGCAGAATCGCTTTTGTGCAGAAAACACTAACACTTGTTCAGAACGAAAGAAAGCACAGAGCCCCAGATTTTATGCTGTCCTGGAGAGCTTGCAGAGCACTGGGGAAAAGCAGGAAGAGAATTCCCTGCTAGCGCCTTCTCTGTGCCTGGGAAGCAGAAGTGTTCACATTGCTTCGCAGAATCGCTTTTGTGCAGAAAACAGTAACTCTTGTTAGGAACGAAAGAAAACACAGAGCCCCAGATTTTATGTTGTCCTGGAGAGCTTGCAGAGCACTGGGGAAAGGCAGGCAGAGAATTCCCTGCTAGCACCTTCTCTGTGCCTGGGAAGCAGAAGTGTTCACATTGCTTCGCAGAATCGCTTTTGTGCAGAAAACAGTAACTCTTGTTAGGAACGAAAGAAAACACAGAGCCCCAGATTTTATGTTGTCCTGGAGAGCTTGCAGAGCACTGGGGAAAGGCAGGCAGAGAATTCCCTGCTAGCACCTTCTCTGTGCCTGGGAAGCAAAAGTGTTCACATTGCTTCGCAGAATCGCTTTTGTGCAGAAAACAGTAACTCTTGTTAGGAACGAAAGAAAACACAGAGCCCCAGATTTTATGTTGTCCTGGAGAGCTTGCAGAGCACTGGGGAAAGGCAGGCAGAGAATTCCCTGCTAGCACCTCCTCTGTGCCTGGGAAGCAGAAGTGTTCACATTGCTTCGCAGAATCGCTTTTGTGCAGAAAACAGTAACACTTGTTCAGAAAGAAAGAAAGCACAGAGCCCCAGATTTTATGCTGTACTGGAGAGCTTGCAGAGCACTGGGGAAAGGCAGGCAGAGAATTCCCTGCTAGCACCTTCTCTGTGCCTGTTCACATTGCTTCGCAGAATCGCTTTTCTGCAGAAAACACTAACACTTGTTCAGAACAAAAGAAAGCAAAGAGTCCCAGATTTTATGCTGTACTGGAGAGCTTGCAGAGCACTGGGGAAAGGCAGGCAGAGAATTCCCTGCTAGCACCTTCTCTGTGCCTGGGAAGCAGAAGTGTTCACATTGCTTCGCAGAATCACTTTTGTGCAGAAAACAGTAACTCTTGTTAGGAACGAAAGAAAACACAGAGCCCCAGATTTTATGTTGTCCTCTAGAGCTTGCAGAGCACTGGGGAAAGGCAGGCAGAGAATTCCCTGCTAGCACCTTCTCTGTGCCTGGGAAGCAGAAGTGTTCACATTGCTTCGCAGAATCGCTTTTGTGCAGAAAACAGTAACACTTGTTCAGAACAAAAGAAAGCACAGAGCCCCAGATTTTATGTTGTCCTGGAGAGCTTGCAGAGCACTGGGGAAAGGCAGGCAGAGAATTCCCTGCTAGCACCTTCTCTGTGCCTGGGAAGCAGAAGTGTTCACATTGCTTCGCAGAATCGCTTTTGTGCAGAAAACAGTAACTCTTGTTAGGAACGAAAGAAAACACAGAGCCCCAGATTTTATGTTGTCCTGGAGAGCTTGCAGAGCACTGGGGAAAGGCAGGCAGAGAATTCCCTGCTAGCACCTTCTCTGTGCCTGGGAAGCAGAAGTGTTCACATTGCTTCGCAGAATCGCTTTTGTGCAGAAAACAGTAACTCTTGTTAGGAACGAAAGAAAACACAGAGCCCCAGATTTTATGTTGTCCTGGAGAGCTTGCAGAGCACTGGGGAAAGGCAGGCAGAGAATTCCCTGCTAGCACCTTCTCTGTGCCTGTTCACATTGCTTCGCAGAATCGCTTTTCTGCAGAAAACACTAACACTTGTTCAGAACGAAAGAAAGCACAGAGTCCCAGATTTTATGCTGTCCTGGAGAGCTTGCAGAGCACTGGGGAAAGGCAGGCAGAGAATTCCCTGCTAGCACCTTCTCTGTGCCTGGGAAGCAAAAGTGTTCACATTGCTTCGCAGAATCGCTTTTGTGCAGAAAACAGTAACACTTGTTCAGAACAAAAGAAAGCACAGAGCCCCAGATTTTATGCTGTCCTGGAGAGCTTGCAGAGCACTGGGGAAAGGCAGGCAGAGAATTCCCTGCTAGCACCTTCTCTGTGCCTGGGAAGCAGAAGTGTTCACATTGCTTCGCAGAATCGCTTTTGTGCAGAAAACAGTAACTCTTGTTAGGAACGAAAGAAAACACAGAGCCCCCAGATTTTATGTTGTCCTGGAGAGCTTGCAGAGCACTGGGGAAAGGCAGGCAGAGAATTCCCTGCTAGCACCTTCTCTGTGCCTGGGAAGCAGAAGTGTTCACATTGCTTCGCAGAATCGCTTTTGTGCAGAAAACAGTAACTCTTGTTAGGAACGAAAGAAAACACAGAGCCCCAGATTTTATGTTGTCCTGGAGAGCTTGCAGAGCACTGGGGAAAGGCAGGCAGAGAATTCCCTGCTAGCACCTTCTCTGTGCCTGGGAAGCAAAAGTGTTCACATTGCTTCGCAGAATCGCTTTTGTGCAGAAAACAGTAACACTTGTTCAGAACAAAAGAAAGCACAGAGCCCCAGATTTTATGCTGTTGTCCTGGAGAGCTTGCAGAGCACTGGGGAAAGGCAGGCAGAGAATTCCCTGCTAGCACCTTCTCTGTGCCTGGGAAGCAGAAGTGTTCACATTGCTTCGCAGAATCGCTTTTGTGCAGAAAACAGTAACACTTGTTCAGAACGAAAGAAAGCACAGAGCCCCAGATTTTATGCTGTCCTGGAGAGCTTGCAGAGCACTGGGGAAAGGCAGGCAGAGAATTCCCTGCTAGCACCTTCTCTGTGCCTGGGAAGCAGAAGTGTTCACATTGCTTCGCAGAATCACTTTTGTGCAGAAAACAGTAACACTTGTTCAGAACAAAAGAAAGCACAGAGCCCCAGATTTTATGCTGTCCTGGAGAGCTTGCAGAGCACTGGGGAAAGGCAGGCAGAGAATTCCCTGCTAGCACCTTCTCTGTGCCTGTTCACATTGCTTCGCAGAATCGCTTTTGTGCAGAAAACAGTAACACTTGTTCAGAACAAAAGAAAGCAAAGAGTCCCAGATTTTATGCTGTACTGGAGAGCTTGCAGAGCACTGGGGAAAGGCAGGCAGAGAATTCCCTGCTAGCACCTTCTCTGTGCCTGGGAAGCAAAAGTGTTCACATTGCTTCGCAGAATCGCTTTTGTGCAGAAAACACTAACACTTGTTCAGAACGAAAGAAAGCACAGAGCCCCAGATTTTATGTTGTCCTCTAGAGCTTGCAGAGCACTGGGGAAAGGCAGGCAGAGAATTCCCTGCTAGCACCTTCTCTGTGCCTGGGAAGCAAAAGTGTTCACATTGCTTCGCAGAATCGCTTTTGTGCAGAAAACAGTAACACTTGTTCAGAACAAAAGAAAGCACAGAGCCCCAGATTTTATGCTGTCCTGGAGAGCTTGCAGAGCACTGGGGAAAGGCAGGCAGAGAATTCCCTGCTAGCACCTTCTCTGTGCCTGGGAAGCAGAAGTGTTCACATTGCTTCGCAGAATCACTTTTGTGCAGAAAACAGTAACATTTGTTAGGAACGAAAGAAAACACAGAGCCCCAGATTTTATGCTGTCCTGGAGAGCTTGCAGAGCACTGGGGAAAGGCAGGCAGAGAATTCCCTGCTAGCACCTTCTCTGTGCCTGGGAAGCAGAAGTGTTCACATTGCTTCGCAGAATCGCTTTTGTGCAGAAAACAGTAACACTTGTTCAGAACAAAAGAAAGCACAGAGCCCCAGATTTTATGCTGTCCTGGAGAGCTTGCAGAACACTGGGGAAAGGCAGGCAGAGAATTCCCTGCTAGCACCTTCTCTGTGCCTGGGAAGCAGAAGTGTTCACATTGCTTCGCAGAATCACTTTTGTGCAGAAAACAGTAACACTTGTTCAGAACGAAAGAAAGCACAGAGCCCCAGATTTTATGCTGTCCTGGAGAGCTTGCAGAGCACTGGGGAAAGGCAGGCAGAGAATTCCCTGCTAGCACCTTCTCTGTGCCTGGGAAGCAAAAGTGTTCACATTGCTTCGCAGAATCGCTTTTGTGCAGAAAACACTAACACTTGTTCAGAACGAAAGAAAGCACAGAGCCCCAGATTTTATGCTGTCCTGGAGACCTTGCAGAGCACTGGGGAAAAGCAGGAAGAGAATTCCCTGCTAGCGCCTTCTCTGTGCCTGGGAAGCAGAAGTGTTCACATTGCTTCGCAGAATCGCTTTTGTGCAGAAAACAGTAACTCTTGTTAGGAACGAAAGAAAACACAGAGCCCCAGATTTTATGTTGTCCTGGAGAGCTTGCAGAGCACTGGGGAAAGGCAGGCAGAGAATTCCCTGCTAGCACCTTCTCTGTGCCTGGGAAGCAGAAGTGTTCACATTGCTTCGCAGAATCGCTTTTGTGCAGAAAACAGTAACTCTTGTTAGGAACGAAAGAAAACACAGAGCCCCAGATTTTATGTTGTCCTGGAGAGCTTGCAGAGCACTGGGGAAAGGCAGGCAGAGAATTCCCTGCTAGCACCTTCTCTGTGCCTGGGAAGCAGAAGTGTTCACATTGCTTCGCAGAATCGCTTTTGTGCAGAAAACAGTAACACTTGTTCAGAACGAAAGAAAGCACAGAGCCCCAGATTTTATGCTGTCCTGGAGAGCTTGCAGAGCACTGGGGAAAGGCAGGCAGAGAATTCCCTGCTAGCACCTTCTCTGTGCCTGGGAAGCAGAAGTGTTCACATTGCTTCGCAGAATCACTTTTGTGCAGAAAACAGTAACACTTGTTCAGAACAAAAGAAAGCACAGAGCCCCAGATTTTATGCTGTCCTGGAGAGCTTGCAGAGCACTGGGGAAAGGCAGGCAGAGAATTCCCTGCTAGCACCTTCTCTGTGCCTGTTCACATTGCTTCGCAGAATCGCTTTTCTGCAGAAAACACTAACACTTGTTCAGAACAAAAGAAAGCAAAGAGTCCCAGATTTTATGCTGTACTGGAGAGCTTGCAGAGCACTGGGGAAAGGCAGGCAGAGAATTCCCTGCTAGCACCTTCTCTGTGCCTGGGAAGCAAAAGTGTTCACATTGCTTCGCAGAATCGCTTTTGTGCAGAAAACACTAACACTTGTTCAGAACGAAAGAAAGCACAGAGCCCCAGATTTTATGTTGTCCTCTAGAGCTTGCAGAGCACTGGGGAAAGGCAGGCAGAGAATTCCCTGCTAGCACCTTCTCTGTGCCTGGGAAGCAGAAGTGTTCACATTGCTTCGCAGAATCGCTTTTGTGCAGAAAACAGTAACACTTGTTCAGAACAAAAGAAAGCACAGAGCCCCAGATTTTATGTTGTCCTCTAGAGCTTGCAGAGCACTGGGGAAAGGCAGGCAGAGAATTCCCTGCTAGCACCTTCTCTGTGCCTGGGAAGCAAAAGTGTTCACATTGCTTCGCAGAATCGCTTTTGTGCAGAAAACAGTAACACTTGTTCAGAACAAAAGAAAGCACAGAGCCCCAGATTTTATGCTGTCCTGGAGAGCTTGCAGAGCACTGGGGAAAGGCAGGCAGAGAATTCCCTGCTAGCACCTTCTCTGTGCCTGGGAAGCAGAAGTGTTCACATTGCTTCGCAGAATCACTTTTGTGCAGAAAACAGTAACACTTGTTAGGAACGAAAGAAAACACAGAGCCCCAGATTTTATGCTGTCCTGGAGAGCTTGCAGAGCACTGGGGAAAGGCAGGCAGAGAATTCCCTGCTAGCACCTTCTCTGTGCCTGGGAAGCAGAAGTGTTCACATTGCTTCGCAGAATCGCTTTTGTGCAGAAAACAGTAACACTTGTTCAGAACAAAAGAAAGCACAGAGCCCCAGATTTTATGCTGTCCTGGAGAGCTTGCAGAGCACTGGGGAAAGGCAGGCAGAGAATTCCCTGCTAGCACCTTCTCTGTGCCTGGGAAGCAGAAGTGTTCACATTGCTTCGCAGAATCGCTTTTGTGCAGAAAACAGTAACACTTGTTCAGAACGAAAGAAAGCACAGAGCCCCAGATTTGCTGTTGTCCTGGAGAGCTTGCAGAGCACTGGGGAAAGGCAGGCAGAGAATTCCCTGCTAGCACCTTCTCTGTGCCTGGGAAGCAGAAGTGTTCACATTGCTTCGCAGAATCACTTTTGTGCAGAAAACAGTAACACTTGTTCAGAACAAAAGAAAGCACAGAGCCCTAGATTTTATGCTGTCCTGGAGAGCTTGCAGAGCACTGGGGAAAGGCAGGCAGAGAATTCCCTGCTAGCACCTTCTCTGTGCCTGTTCACATTGCTTCGCAGAATCGCTTTTGTGCAGAAAACAGTAACACTTGTTCAGAACAAAAGAAAGCACAGAGCCGCAGATTTTATGCTGTCCTGGAGAGCTTGCAGAGCACTGGGGAAAGGCAGGCAGAGAATTCCCTGCTAGCACCTTCTCTGTGCCTGGGAAGCAAAAGTGTTCACATTGCTTCGCAGAATCGCTTTTGTGCAGAAAACAGTAACTCTTGTTAGGAACGAAAGAAAACACAGAGCCCCAGATTTTATGTTGTCCTGGAGAGCTTGCAGAGCACTGGGGAAAGGCAGGCAGAGAATTCCCTGCTAGCACCTCCTCTGTGCCTGGGAAGCAGAAGTGTTCACATTGCTTCGCAGAATCGCTTTTGTGCAGAAAACACTAACACTTGTTCAGAACGAAAGAAAGCACAGAGCCCCAGATTTTATGCTGTCCTGGAGAGCTTGCAGAGCACTGGGGAAAGGCAGGCAGAGAATTCCCTGCTAGCACCTTCTCTGTGCCTGGGAAGCAGAAGTGTTCACATTGCTTCGCAGAATCACTTTTGTGCAGAAAACAGTAACACTTGTTCAGAACGAAAGAAAGCACAGAGCCCCAGATTTGCTGTTGTCCTGGAGAGCTTGCAGAGCACTGGGGAAAGGCAGGCAGAGAATTCCCTGCTAGCACCTTCTCTGTGCCTGTTCACATTGCTTCGCAGAATCGCTTTTGTGCAGAAAACACTAACACTTGTTCAGAACAAAAGAAAGCAAAGAGTCCCAGATTTTATGCTGTACTGGAGAGCTTGCAGAGCACTGGGGAAAGGCAGGCAGAGAATTCCCTGCTAGCACCTTCTCTGTGCCTGGGAAGCAGAAGTGTTCACATTGCTTCGCAGAATCACTTTTGTGCAGAAAACAGTAACTCTTGTTAGGAACGAAAGAAAACACAGAGCCCCAGATTTTATGCTGTCCTCTAGAGCTTGCAGAGCACTGGGGAAAGGCAGGCAGAGAATTCCCTGCTAGCACCTTCTCTGTGCCTGGGAAGCAGAAGTGTTCACATTGCTTCGCAGAATCGCTTTTGTGCAGAAAACAGTAACACTTGTTCAGAACAAAAGAAAGCACAGAGCCCCAGATTTTATGCTGTCCTGGAGAGCTTGCAGAGCACTGGGGAAAGGCAGGCAGAGAATTCCCTGCTAGCACCTTCTCTGTGCCTGGGAAGCAGAAGTGTTCACATTGCTTCGCAGAATAGCTTTTGTGCAGAAAACAGTAACACTTGTTCAGAACGAAAGAAAGCACAGAGCCCCAGATTTTATGCTGTCCTGGAGAGCTTGCAGAGCACTGGGGAAAAGCAGGAAGAGAATTCCCTGCTAGCACCTTCTCTGTGCCTGGGAAGCAGAAGTGTTCACATTGCTTCGCAGAATCGCTTTTGTGCAGAAAACAGTAACACTTGTTCAGAACAAAAGAAAGCACAGAGCCCCAGATTTTATGTTGTCCTGGAGAGCTTGCAGAGCACTGGGGAAAGGCAGGCAGAGAATTCCCTGCTAGCACCTTCTCTGTGCCTGGGAAGCAGAAGTGTTCACATTGCTTCGCAGAATCGCTTTTGTGCAGAAAACAGTAACTCTTGTTAGGAACGAAAGAAAACACAGAGCCCCAGATTTTATGTTGTCCTGGAGAGCTTGCAGAGCACTGGGGAAAGGCAGGCAGAGAATTCCCTGCTAGCACCTCCTCTGTGCCTGGGAAGCAGAAGTGTTCACATTGCTTCGCAGAATCGCTTTTGTGCAGAAAACAGTAACACTTGTTCAGAACGAAAGAAAGCACAGAGCCCCAGATTTTATGCTGTACTGGAGAGCTTGCAGAGCACTGGGGAAAGGCAGGCAGAGAATTCCCTGCTAGCACCTTCTCTGTGCCTGTTCACATTGCTTCGCAGAATCGCTTTTCTGCAGAAAACACTAACACTTGTTCAGAACAAAAGAAAGCAAAGAGTCCCAGATTTTATGCTGTACTGGAGAGCTTGCAGAGCACTGGGGAAAGGCAGGCAGAGAATTCCCTGCTAGCACCTTCTCTGTGCCTGGGAAGCAGAAGTGTTCACATTGCTTCGCAGAATCACTTTTGTGCAGAAAACAGTAACTCTTGTTAGGAACGAAAGAAAACACAGAGCCCCAGATTTTATGTTGTCCTCTAGAGCTTGCAGAGCACTGGGGAAAGGCAGGCAGAGAATTCCCTGCTAGCACCTTCTCTGTGCCTGGGAAGCAGAAGTGTTCACATTGCTTCGCAGAATCGCTTTTGTGCAGAAAACAGTAACACTTGTTCAGAACAAAAGAAAGCACAGAGCCCCAGATTTTATGTTGTCCTGGAGAGCTTGCAGAGCACTGGGGAAAGGCAGGCAGAGAATTCCCTGCTAGCACCTTCTCTGTGCCTGGGAAGCAGAAGTGTTCACATTGCTTCGCAGAATCGCTTTTGTGCAGAAAACAGTAACTCTTGTTAGGAACGAAAGAAAACACAGAGCCCCAGATTTTATGTTGTCCTGGAGAGCTTGCAGAGCACTGGGGAAAGGCAGGCAGAGAATTCCCTGCTAGCACCTTCTCTGTGCCTGGGAAGCAGAAGTGTTCACATTGCTTCGCAGAATCGCTTTTGTGCAGAAAACAGTAACTCTTGTTAGGAACGAAAGAAAACACAGAGCCCCAGATTTTATGTTGTCCTGGAGAGCTTGCAGAGCACTGGGGAAAGGCAGGCAGAGAATTCCCTGCTAGCACCTTCTCTGTGCCTGGGAAGCAAAAGTGTTCACATTGCTTCGCAGAATCGCTTTTGTGCAGAAAACAGTAACACTTGTTCAGAACAAAAGAAAGCACAGAGCCCCAGATTTTATACTGTCCTGGAGAGCTTGCAGAGCACTGGGGAAAGGCAGGCAGAGAATTCCCTGCTAGCACCTTCTCTGTGCCTGGGAAGCAGAAGTGTTCACATTGCTTCGAAGAATCACTTTTGTGCAGAAAACAGTAACACTTGTTCAGAACGAAAGAAAACACAGAGCCCCAGATTTTATGCTGTCCTGGAGAGCTTGCAGAGCACTGGGGAAAGGCAGGCAGAGAATTCCCTGCTAGCACCTTCTCTGTGCCTGGGAAGCAGAAGTGTTCACATTGCTTCGCAGAATCGCTTTTGTGCAGAAAACAGTAACACTTGTTCAGAACAAAAGAAAGCACAGAGCCCCAGATTTTATGCTGTCCTGGAGAGCTTGCAGAGCACTGGGGAAAGGCAGGCAGAGAATTCCCTGCTAGCACCTCCTCTGTGCCTGGGAAGCAAAAGTGTTCACATTGCTTCGCAGAATCGCTTTTGTGCAGAAAACAGTAACACTTGTTCAGAACAAAAGAAAGCACAGAGCCCCAGATTTTTTGTTGTCCTGGAGAGCTTGCAGAGCACTGGGGAAAGGCAGGCAGAGAATTCCCTGCTAGCACCTTCTCTGTGCCTGGGAAGCAGAAGTGTTCACATTGCTTCGCAGAATCGCTTTTGTGCAGAAAACAGTAACTCTTGTTAGGAACGAAAGAAAACACAGAGCCCCCAGATTTTATGTTGTCCTGGAGAGCTTGCAGAGCACTGGGGAAAGGCAGGCAGAGAATTCCCTGCTAGCACCTTCTCTGTGCCTGGGAAGCAGAAGTGTTCACATTGCTTCGCAGAATCGCTTTTGTGCAGAAAACAGTAACTCTTGTTAGGAACGAAAGAAAACACAGAGCCCCAGATTTTATGTTGTCCTGGAGAGCTTGCAGAGCACTGGGGAAAGGCAGGCAGAGAATTCCCTGCTAGCACCTTCTCTGTGCCTGGGAAGCAAAAGTGTTCACATTGCTTCGCAGAATCGCTTTTGTGCAGAAAACAGTAACACTTGTTCAGAACAAAAGAAAGCACAGAGCCCCAGATTTTATGCTGTTGTCCTGGAGAGCTTGCAGAGCACTGGGGAAAGGCAGGCAGAGAATTCCCTGCTAGCACCTTCTCTGTGCCTGGGAAGCAGAAGTGTTCACATTGCTTCGCAGAATCGCTTTTGTGCAGAAAACAGTAACACTTGTTCAGAACGAAAGAAAGCACAGAGCCCCAGATTTTATGCTGTCCTGGAGAGCTTGCAGAGCACTGGGGAAAGGCAGGCAGAGAATTCCCTGCTAGCACCTTCTCTGTGCCTGGGAAGCAGAAGTGTTCACATTGCTTCGCAGAATCGCTTTTGTGCAGAAAACAGTAACACTTGTTCAGAACGAAAGAAAGCACAGAGCCCCAGATTTTATGCTGTACTGGAGAGCTTGCAGAGCACTGGGGAAAGGCAGGCAGAGAATTCCCTGCTAGCACCTTCTCTGTGCCTGTTCACATTGCTTCGCAGAATCGCTTTTCTGCAGAAAACACTAACACTTGTTCAGAACAAAAGAAAGCAAAGAGTCCCAGATTTTATGCTGTACTGGAGAGCTTGCAGAGCACTGGGGAAAGGCAGGCAGAGAATTCCCTGCTAGCACCTTCTCTGTGCCTGGGAAGCAGAAGTGTTCACATTGCTTCGCAGAATCACTTTTGTGCAGAAAACAGTAACTCTTGTTAGGAACGAAAGAAAACACAGAGCCCCAGATTTTATGTTGTCCTCTAGAGCTTGCAGAGCACTGGGGAAAGGCAGGCAGAGAATTCCCTGCTAGCACCTTCTCTGTGCCTGGGAAGCAGAAGTGTTCACATTGCTTCGCAGAATCGCTTTTGTGCAGAAAACAGTAACACTTGTTCAGAACAAAAGAAAGCACAGAGCCCCAGATTTTATGTTGTCCTGGAGAGCTTGCAGAGCACTGGGGAAAGGCAGGCAGAGAATTCCCTGCTAGCACCTTCTCTGTGCCTGGGAAGCAGAAGTGTTCACATTGCTTCGCAGAATCGCTTTTGTGCAGAAAACAGTAACTCTTGTTAGGAACGAAAGAAAACACAGAGCCCCAGATTTTATGTTGTCCTGGAGAGCTTGCAGAGCACTGGGGAAAGGCAGGCAGAGAATTCCCTGCTAGCACCTTCTCTGTGCCTGGGAAGCAGAAGTGTTCACATTGCTTCGCAGAATCGCTTTTGTGCAGAAAACAGTAACTCTTGTTAGGAACGAAAGAAAACACAGAGCCCCAGATTTTATGTTGTCCTGGAGAGCTTGCAGAGCACTGGGGAAAGGCAGGCAGAGAATTCCCTGCTAGCACCTTCTCTGTGCCTGGGAAGCAAAAGTGTTCACATTGCTTCGCAGAATCGCTTTTGTGCAGAAAACAGTAACACTTGTTCAGAACAAAAGAAAGCACAGAGCCCCAGATTTTATACTGTCCTGGAGAGCTTGCAGAGCACTGGGGAAAGGCAGGCAGAGAATTCCCTGCTAGCACCTTCTCTGTGCCTGGGAAGCAGAAGTGTTCACATTGCTTCGAAGAATCACTTTTGTGCAGAAAACAGTAACACTTGTTCAGAACGAAAGAAAACACAGAGCCCCAGATTTTATGCTGTCCTGGAGAGCTTGCAGAGCACTGGGGAAAGGCAGGCAGAGAATTCCCTGCTAGCACCTTCTCTGTGCCTGGGAAGCAGAAGTGTTCACATTGCTTCGCAGAATCGCTTTTGTGCAGAAAACAGTAACACTTGTTCAGAACAAAAGAAAGCACAGAGCCCCAGATTTTATGCTGTCCTGGAGAGCTTGCAGAGCACTGGGGAAAGGCAGGCAGAGAATTCCCTGCTAGCACCTCCTCTGTGCCTGGGAAGCAAAAGTGTTCACATTGCTTCGCAGAATCGCTTTTGTGCAGAAAACAGTAACACTTGTTCAGAACAAAAGAAAGCACAGAGCCCCAGATTTTTTGTTGTCCTGGAGAGCTTGCAGAGCACTGGGGAAAGGCAGGCAGAGAATTCCCTGCTAGCACCTTCTCTGTGCCTGGGAAGCAGAAGTGTTCACATTGCTTCGCAGAATCGCTTTTGTGCAGAAAACAGTAACTCTTGTTAGGAACGAAAGAAAACACAGAGCCCCCAGATTTTATGTTGTCCTGGAGAGCTTGCAGAGCACTGGGGAAAGGCAGGCAGAGAATTCCCTGCTAGCACCTTCTCTGTGCCTGGGAAGCAGAAGTGTTCACATTGCTTCGCAGAATCGCTTTTGTGCAGAAAACAGTAACTCTTGTTAGGAACGAAAGAAAACACAGAGCCCCAGATTTTATGTTGTCCTGGAGAGCTTGCAGAGCACTGGGGAAAGGCAGGCAGAGAATTCCCTGCTAGCACCTTCTCTGTGCCTGGGAAGCAAAAGTGTTCACATTGCTTCGCAGAATCGCTTTTGTGCAGAAAACAGTAACACTTGTTCAGAACAAAAGAAAGCACAGAGCCCCAGATTTTATGCTGTTGTCCTGGAGAGCTTGCAGAGCACTGGGGAAAGGCAGGCAGAGAATTCCCTGCTAGCACCTTCTCTGTGCCTGGGAAGCAGAAGTGTTCACATTGCTTCGCAGAATCGCTTTTGTGCAGAAAACAGTAACACTTGTTCAGAACGAAAGAAAGCACAGAGCCCCAGATTTTATGCTGTCCTGGAGAGCTTGCAGAGCACTGGGGAAAGGCAGGCAGAGAATTCCCTGCTAGCACCTTCTCTGTGCCTGGGAAGCAGAAGTGTTCACATTGCTTCGCAGAATCACTTTTGTGCAGAAAACAGTAACACTTGTTCAGAACAAAAGAAAGCACAGAGCCCCAGATTTTATGCTGTCCTGGAGAGCTTGCAGAGCACTGGGGAAAGGCAGGCAGAGAATTCCCTGCTAGCACCTTCTCTGTGCCTGTTCACATTGCTTCGCAGAATCGCTTTTGTGCAGAAAACAGTAACACTTGTTCAGAACAAAAGAAAGCAAAGAGTCCCAGATTTTATGCTGTACTGGAGAGCTTGCAGAGCACTGGGGAAAGGCAGGCAGAGAATTCCCTGCTAGCACCTTCTCTGTGCCTGGGAAGCAAAAGTGTTCACATTGCTTCGCAGAATCGCTTTTGTGCAGAAAACACTAACACTTGTTCAGAACGAAAGAAAGCGCAGAGCCCCAGATTTTATGTTGTCCTCTAGAGCTTGCAGAGCACTGGGGAAAGGCAGGCAGAGAATTCCCTGCTAGCACCTTCTCTGTGCCTGGGAAGCAGAAGTGTTCACATTGCTTCGCAGAATCGCTTTTGTGCAGAAAACAGTAACACTTGTTCAGAACAAAAGAAAGCACAGAGCCCCAGATTTTATGTTGTCCTCTAGAGCTTGCAGAGCACTGGGGAAAGGCAGGCAGAGAATTCCCTGCTAGCACCTTCTCTGTGCCTGGGAAGCAAAAGTGTTCACATTGCTTCGCAGAATCGCTTTTGTGCAGAAAACAGTAACACTTGTTCAGAACAAAAGAAAGCACAGAGCCCCAGATTTTATGCTGTCCTGGAGAGCTTGCAGAGCACTGGGGAAAGGCAGGCAGAGAATTCCCTGCTAGCACCTTCTCTGTGCCTGGGAAGCAGAAGTGTTCACATTGCTTCGCAGAATCACTTTTGTGCAGAAAACAGTAACACTTGTTAGGAACGAAAGAAAACACAGAGCCCCAGATTTTATGCTGTCCTGGAGAGCTTGCAGAGCACTGGGGAAAGGCAGGCAGAGAATTCCCTGCTAGCACCTTCTCTGTGCCTGGGAAGCAGAAGTGTTCACATTGCTTCGCAGAATCGCTTTTGTGCAGAAAACAGTAACACTTGTTCAGAACAAAAGAAAGCACAGAGCCCCAGATTTTATGCTGTCCTGGAGAGCTTGCAGAGCACTGGGGAAAGGCAGGCAGAGAATTCCCTGCTAGCACCTTCTCTGTGCCTGGGAAGCAGAAGTGTTCACATTGCTTCTCAGAATCGCTTTTGTGCAGAAAACAGTAACACTTGTTCAGAACGAAAGAAAGCACAGAGCCCCAGATTTGCTGTTGTCCTGGAGAGCTTGCAGAGCACTGGGGAAAGGCAGGCAGAGAATTCCCTGCTAGCACCTTCTCTGTGCCTGGGAAGCAGAAGTGTTCACATTGCTTCGCAGAATCACTTTTGTGCAGAAAACAGTAACACTTGTTCAGAACAAAAGAAAGCACAGAGCCCTAGATTTTATGCTGTCCTGGAGAGCTTGCAGAGCACTGGGGAAAGGCAGGCAGAGAATTCCCTGCTAGCACCTTCTCTGTGCCTGTTCACATTGCTTCGCAGAATCGCTTTTGTGCAGAAAACAGTAACACTTGTTCAGAACAAAAGAAAGCACAGAGCCCCAGATTTTATGCTGTCCTGGAGAGCTTGCAGAGCACTGGGGAAAGGCAGGCAGAGAATTCCCTGCTAGCACCTTCTCTGTGCCTGGGAAGCAAAAGTGTTCACATTGCTTCGCAGAATCGCTTTTGTGCAGAAAACAGTAACTCTTGTTAGGAACGAAAGAAAACACAGAGCCCCAGATTTTATGTTGTCCTCTAGAGCTTGCAGAGCACTGGGGAAAGGCAGGCAGAGAATTCCCTGCTAGCACCTTCTCTGTGCCTGGGAAGCAAAAGTGTTCACATTGCTTCGCAGAATCGCTTTTGTGCAGAAAACAGTAACACTTGTTCAGAACAAAAGAAAGCACAGAGCCCCAGATTTTATGCTGTCCTGGAGAGCTTGCAGAGCACTGGGGAAAGGCAGGCAGAGAATTCCCTGCTAGCACCTTCTCTGTGCCTGGGAAGCAGAAGTGTTCACATTGCTTCGCAGAATCACTTTTGTGCAGAAAACAGTAACACTTGTTAGGAACGAAAGAAAACACAGAGCCCCAGATTTTATGCTGTCCTGGAGAGCTTGCAGAGCACTGGGGAAAGGCAGGCAGAGAATTCCCTGCTAGCACCTTCTCTGTGCCTGGGAAGCAGAAGTGTTCACATTGCTTCGCAGAATCGCTTTTGTGCAGAAAACAGTAACACTTGTTCAGAACAAAAGAAAGCACAGAGCCCCAGATTTTATGCTGTCCTGGAGAGCTTGCAGAGCACTGGGGAAAGGCAGGCAGAGAATTCCCTGCTAGCACCTTCTCTGTGCCTGGGAAGCAGAAGTGTTCACATTGCTTCGCAGAATCGCTTTTGTGCAGAAAACAGTAACACTTGTTCAGAACGAAAGAAAGCACAGAGCCCCAGATTTGCTGTTGTCCTGGAGAGCTTGCAGAGCACTGGGGAAAGGCAGGCAGAGAATTCCCTGCTAGCACCTTCTCTGTGCCTGGGAAGCAGAAGTGTTCACATTGCTTCGCAGAATCACTTTTGTGCAGAAAACAGTAACACTTGTTCAGAACAAAAGAAAGCACAGAGCCCTAGATTTTATGCTGTCCTGGAGAGCTTGCAGAGCACTGGGGAAAGGCAGGCAGAGAATTCCCTGCTAGCACCTTCTCTGTGCCTGTTCACATTGCTTCGCAGAATCGCTTTTGTGCAGAAAACAGTAACACTTGTTCAGAACAAAAGAAAGCACAGAGCCGCAGATTTTATGCTGTCCTGGAGAGCTTGCAGAGCACTGGGGAAAGGCAGGCAGAGAATTCCCTGCTAGCACCTTCTCTGTGCCTGGGAAGCAAAAGTGTTCACATTGCTTCGCAGAATCGCTTTTGTGCAGAAAACAGTAACTCTTGTTAGGAACGAAAGAAAACACAGAGCCCCAGATTTTATGTTGTCCTGGAGAGCTTGCAGAGCACTGGGGAAAGGCAGGCAGAGAATTCCCTGCTAGCACCTCCTCTGTGCCTGGGAAGCAGAAGTGTTCACATTGCTTCGCAGAATCGCTTTTGTGCAGAAAACACTAACACTTGTTCAGAACGAAAGAAAGCACAGAGCCCCAGATTTGCTGTTGTCCTGGAGAGCTTGCAGAGCACTGGGGAAAGGCAGGCAGAGAATTCCCTGCTAGCACCTTCTCTGTGCCTGTTCACATTGCTTCGCAGAATCGCTTTTGTGCAGAAAACACTAACACTTGTTCAGAACAAAAGAAAGCAAAGAGTCCCAGATTTTATGCTGTACTGGAGAGCTTGCAGAGCACTGGGGAAAGGCAGGCAGAGAATTCCCTGCTAGCACCTTCTCTGTGCCTGGGAAGCAGAAGTGTTCACATTGCTTCGCAGAATCACTTTTGTGCAGAAAACAGTAACTCTTGTTAGGAACGAAAGAAAACACAGAGCCCCAGATTTTATGCTGTCCTCTAGAGCTTGCAGAGCACTGGGGAAAGGCAGGCAGAGAATTCCCTGCTAGCACCTTCTCTGTGCCTGGGAAGCAGAAGTGTTCACATTGCTTCGCAGAATCGCTTTTGTGCAGAAAACAGTAACACTTGTTCAGAACAAAAGAAAGCACAGAGCCCCAGATTTTATGTTGTCCTGGAGAGCTTGCAGAGCACTGGGGAAAGGCAGGCAGAGAATTCCCTGCTAGCACCTTCTCTGTGCCTGTTCACATTGCTTCGCAGAATCGCTTTTCTGCAGAAAACACTAACACTTGTTCAGAACGAAAGAAAGCACAGAGTCCCAGATTTTATGCTGTCCTGGAGAGCTTGCAGAGCACTGGGGAAAGGCAGGCAGAGAATTCCCTGCTAGCACCTTCTCTGTGCCTGGGAAGCAAAAGTGTTCACATTGCTTCGCAGAATCGCTTTTGTGCAGAAAACAGTAACACTTGTTCAGAACGAAAGAAAGCACAGAGCCCCAGATTTTATGCTGTCCTGGAGAGCTTGCAGAGCACTGGGGAAAGGCAGGCAGAGAATTCCCTGCTAGCACCTTCTCTGTGCCTGGGAAGCAGAAGTGTTCACATTGCTTCGAAGAATCACTTTTGTGCAGAAAACAGTAACACTTGTTCAGAACGAAAGAAAACACAGAGCCCCAGATTTTATGCTGTCCTGGAGAGCTTGCAGAGCACTGGGGAAAGGCAGGCAGAGAATTCCCTGCTAGCACCTTCTCTGTGCCTGGGAAGCAGAAGTGTTCACATTGCTTCGCAGAATCGCTTTTGTGCAGAAAACAGTAACACTTGTTCAGAACAAAAGAAAGCACAGAGCCCCAGATTTTATGCTGTCCTGGAGAGCTTGCAGAGCACTGGGGAAAGGCAGGCAGAGAATTCCCTGCTAGCACCTCCTCTGTGCCTGGGAAGCAAAAGTGTTCACATTGCTTCGCAGAATCGCTTTTGTGCAGAAAACAGTAACTCTTGTTAGGAACGAAACAAAACACAGAGCCCCAGATTTTATGTTGTCCTGGAGAGCTTGCAGAGCACTGGGGAAAGGCAGGCAGAGAATTCCCTGCTAGCACCTTCTCTGTGCCTGGGAAGCAAAAGTGTTCACATTGCTTCGCAGAATCGCTTTTGTGCAGAAAACACTAACACTTGTTCAGAACGAAAGAAAGCACAGAGCCCCAGATTTTATGTTGTCCTCTAGAGCTTGCAGAGCACTGGGGAAAGGCAGGCAGAGAATTCCCTGCTAGCACCTTCTCTGTGCCTGGGAAGCAGAAGTGTTCACATTGCTTCGCAGAATCGCTTTTGTGCAGAAAACAGTAACACTTGTTCAGAACAAAAGAAAGCACAGAGCCCCAGATTTTATGTTGTCCTCTAGAGCTTGCAGAGCACTGGGGAAAGGCAGGCAGAGAATTCCCTGCTAGCACCTTCTCTGTGCCTGGGAAGCAGAAGTGTTCACATTGCTTCGCAGAATCACTTTTGTGCAGAAAACAGTAACACTTGTTCAGAACGAAAGAAAGCACAGAGCCCCAGATTTTATGCTGTACTGGAGAGCTTGCAGAGCACTGGGGAAAGGCAGGCAGAGAATTCCCTGCTAGCACCTTCTCTGTGCCTGTTCACATTGCTTCGCAGAATCGCTTTTCTGCAGAAAACACTAACACTTGTTCAGAACAAAAGAAAGCAAAGAGTCCCAGATTTTATGCTGTACTGGAGAGCTTGCAGAGCACTGGGGAAAGGCAGGCAGAGAATTCCCTGCTAGCACCTTCTCTGTGCCTGGGAAGCAGAAGTGTTCACATTGCTTCGCAGAATCACTTTTGTGCAGAAAACAGTAACTCTTGTTAGGAACGAAAGAAAACACAGAGCCCCAGATTTTATGTTGTCCTCTAGAGCTTGCAGAGCACTGGGGAAAGGCAGGCAGAGAATTCCCTGCTAGCACCTTCTCTGTGCCTGGGAAGCAGAAGTGTTCACATTGCTTCGCAGAATCGCTTTTGTGCAGAAAACAGTAACACTTGTTCAGAACAAAAGAAAGCACAGAGCCCCAGATTTTATGTTGTCCTGGAGAGCTTGCAGAGCACTGGGGAAAGGCAGGCAGAGAATTCCCTGCTAGCACCTTCTCTGTGCCTGGGAAGCAGAAGTGTTCACATTGCTTCGCAGAATCGCTTTTGTGCAGAAAACAGTAACTCTTGTTAGGAACGAAAGAAAACACAGAGCCCCAGATTTTATGTTGTCCTGGAGAGCTTGCAGAGCACTGGGGAAAGGCAGGCAGAGAATTCCCTGCTAGCACCTTCTCTGTGCCTGGGAAGCAGAAGTGTTCACATTGCTTCGCAGAATCGCTTTTGTGCAGAAAACAGTAACTCTTGTTAGGAACGAAAGAAAACACAGAGCCCCAGATTTTATGTTGTCCTGGAGAGCTTGCAGAGCACTGGGGAAAGGCAGGCAGAGAATTCCCTGCTAGCACCTTCTCTGTGCCTGTTCACATTGCTTCGCAGAATCGCTTTTCTGCAGAAAACACTAACACTTGTTCAGAACGAAAGAAAGCACAGAGTCCCAGATTTTATGCTGTCCTGGAGAGCTTGCAGAGCACTGGGGAAAGGCAGGCAGAGAATTCCCTGCTAGCACCTTCTCTGTGCCTGGGAAGCAAAAGTGTTCACATTGCTTCGCAGAATCGCTTTTGTGCAGAAAACAGTAACACTTGTTCAGAACGAAAGAAAGCACAGAGCCCCAGATTTTATGCTGTCCTGGAGAGCTTGCAGAGCACTGGGGAAAGGCAGGCAGAGAATTCCCTGCTAGCACCTTCTCTGTGCCTGGGAAGCAGAAGTGTTCACATTGCTTCGAAGAATCACTTTTGTGCAGAAAACAGTAACACTTGTTCAGAACGAAAGAAAACACAGAGCCCCAGATTTTATGCTGTCCTGGAGAGCTTGCAGAGCACTGGGGAAAGGCAGGCAGAGAATTCCCTGCTAGCACCTTCTCTGTGCCTGGGAAGCAGAAGTGTTCACATTGCTTCGCAGAATCGCTTTTGTGCAGAAAACAGTAACACTTGTTCAGAACAAAAGAAAGCACAGAGCCCCAGATTTTATGCTGTCCTGGAGAGCTTGCAGAGCACTGGGGAAAGGCAGGCAGAGAATTCCCTGCTAGCACCTCCTCTGTGCCTGGGAAGCAAAAGTGTTCACATTGCTTCGCAGAATCGCTTTTGTGCAGAAAACAGTAACACTTTTTCAGAACAAAAGAAAGCACAGAGCCCCAGATTTTTTGTTGTCCTGGAGAGCTTGCAGAGCACTGGGGAAAGGCAGGCAGAGAATTCCCTGCTAGCACCTTCTCTGTGCCTGGGAAGCAGAAGTGTTCACATTGCTTCGCAGAATCGCTTTTGTGCAGAAAACAGTAACTCTTGTTAGGAACGAAAGAAAACACAGAGCCCCCAGATTTTATGTTGTCCTGGAGAGCTTGCAGAGCACTGGGGAAAGGCAGGCAGAGAATTCCCTGCTAGCACCTTCTCTGTGCCTGGGAAGCAGAAGTGTTCACATTGCTTCGCAGAATCGCTTTTGTGCAGAAAACAGTAACTCTTGTTAGGAACGAAACAAAACACAGAGCCCCAGATTTTATGTTGTCCTGGAGAGCTTGCAGAGCACTGGGGAAAGGCAGGCAGAGAATTCCCTGCTAGCACCTTCTCTGTGCCTGGGAAGCAAAAGTGTTCACATTGCTTCGCAGAATCGCTTTTGTGCAGAAAACAGTAACACTTGTTCAGAACAAAAGAAAGCACAGAGCCCCAGATTTTATGCTGTTGTCCTGGAGAGCTTGCAGAGCACTGGGGAAAGGCAGGCAGAGAATTCCCTGCTAGCACCTTCTCTGTGCCTGGGAAGCAGAAGTGTTCACATTGCTTCGCAGAATCACTTTTGTGCAGAAAACAGTAACACTTGTTCAGAACAAAAGAAAGCACAGAGCCCCAGATTTTATGCTGTCCTGGAGAGCTTGCAGAGCACTGGGGAAAGGCAGGCAGAGAATTCCCTGCTAGCACCTTCTCTGTGCCTGTTCACATTGCTTCGCAGAATCGCTTTTGTGCAGAAAACAGTAACACTTGTTCAGAACAAAAGAAAGCAAAGAGTCCCAGATTTTATGCTGTACTGGAGAGCTTGCAGAGCACTGGGGAAAGGCAGGCAGAGAATTCCCTGCTAGCACCTTCTCTGTGCCTGGGAAGCAAAAGTGTTCACATTGCTTCGCAGAATCGCTTTTGTGCAGAAAACACTAACACTTGTTCAGAACGAAAGAAAGCACAGAGCCCCAGATTTTATGTTGTCCTCTAGAGCTTGCAGAGCACTGGGGAAAGGCAGGCAGAGAATTCCCTGCTAGCACCTTCTCTGTGCCTGGGAAGCAGAAGTGTTCACATTGCTTCGCAGAATCGCTTTTGTGCAGAAAACAGTAACACTTGTTCAGAACAAAAGAAAGCACAGAGCCCCAGATTTTATGTTGTCCTCTAGAGCTTGCAGAGCACTGGGGAAAGGCAGGCAGAGAATTCCCTGCTAGCACCTTCTCTGTGCCTGGGAAGCAAAAGTGTTCACATTGCTTCGCAGAATCGCTTTTGTGCAGAAAACAGTAACACTTGTTCAGAACAAAAGAAAGCACAGAGCCCCAGATTTTATGCTGTCCTGGAGAGCTTGCAGAGCACTGGGGAAAGGCAGGCAGAGAATTCCCTGCTAGCACCTTCTCTGTGCCTGGGAAGCAGAAGTGTTCACATTGCTTCGCAGAATCACTTTTGTGCAGAAAACAGTAACATTTGTTAGGAACGAAAGAAAACACAGAGCCCCAGATTTTATGCTGTCCTGGAGAGCTTGCAGAGCACTGGGGAAAGGCAGGCAGAGAATTCCCTGCTAGCACCTTCTCTGTGCCTGGGAAGCAGAAGTGTTCACATTGCTTCGCAGAATCGCTTTTGTGCAGAAAACAGTAACACTTGTTCAGAACAAAAGAAAGCACAGAGCCCCAGATTTTATGCTGTCCTGGAGAGCTTGCAGAACACTGGGGAAAGGCAGGCAGAGAATTCCCTGCTAGCACCTTCTCTGTGCCTGGGAAGCAGAAGTGTTCACATTGCTTCGCAGAATCACTTTTGTGCAGAAAACAGTAACACTTGTTCAGAACGAAAGAAAGCACAGAGCCCCAGATTTGCTGTTGTCCTGGAGAGCTTGCAGAGCACTGGGGAAAGGCAGGCAGAGAATTCCCTGCTAGCACCTTCTCTGTGCCTGGGAAGCAAAAGTGTTCACATTGCTTCGCAGAATCGCTTTTGTGCAGAAAACAGTAACACTTGTTCAGAACAAAAGAAAGCACAGAGCCCCAGATTTTATGTTGTCCTGGAGAGCTTGCAGAGCACTGGGGAAAGGCAGGCAGAGAATTCCCTGCTAGCACCTTCTCTGTGCCTGGGAAGCAGAAGTGTTCACATTGCTTCGCAGAATCGCTTTTGTGCAGAAAACAGTAACACTTGTTCAGAACGAAAGAAAGCACAGAGCCCCAGATTTTATGCTGTACTGGAGAGCTTGCAGAGCACTGGGGAAAGGCAGGCAGAGAATTCCCTGCTAGCACCTTCTCTGTGCCTGTTCACATTGCTTCGCAGAATCGCTTTTCTGCAGAAAACACTAACACTTGTTCAGAACAAAAGAAAGCAAAGAGTCCCAGATTTTATGCTGTACTGGAGAGCTTGCAGAGCACTGGGGAAAGGCAGGCAGAGAATTCCCTGCTAGCACCTTCTCTGTGCCTGGGAAGCACAAGTGTTCACATTGCTTCGCAGAATCACTTTTGTGCAGAAAACAGTAACTCTTGTTAGGAACGAAAGAAAACACAGAGCCCCAGATTTTATGTTGTCCTCTAGAGCTTGCAGAGCACTGGGGAAAGGCAGGCAGAGAATTCCCTGCTAGCACCTTCTCTGTGCCTGGGAAGCAGAAGTGTTCACATTGCTTCGCAGAATCGCTTTTGTGCAGAAAACAGTAACACTTGTTCAGAACAAAAGAAAGCACAGAGCCCCAGATTTTATGTTGTCCTGGAGAGCTTGCAGAGCACTGGGGAAAGGCAGGCAGAGAATTCCCTGCTAGCACCTTCTCTGTGCCTGGGAAGCAGAAGTGTTCACATTGCTTCACAGAATCGCTTTTGTGCAGAAAACAGTAACTCTTGTTAGGAACGAAAGAAAACACAGAGCCCCAGATTTTATGTTGTCCTGGAGAGCTTGCAGAGCACTGGGGAAAGGCAGGCAGAGAATTCCCTGCTAGCACCTTCTCTGTGCCTGGGAAGCAGAAGTGTTCACATTGCTTCGCAGAATCGCTTTTGTGCAGAAAACAGTAACTCTTGTTAGGAACGAAAGAAAACACAGAGCCCCAGATTTTATGTTGTCCTGGAGAGCTTGCAGAGCACTGGGGAAAGGCAGGCAGAGAATTCCCTGCTAGCACCTTCTCTGTGCCTGTTCACATTGCTTCGCAGAATCGCTTTTCTGCAGAAAACACTAACACTTGTTCAGAACGAAAGAAAGCACAGAGTCCCAGATTTTATGCTGTCCTGGAGAGCTTGCAGAGCACTGGGGAAAGGCAGGCAGAGAATTCCCTGCTAGCACCTTCTCTGTGCCTGGGAAGCAAAAGTGTTCACATTGCTTCGCAGAATCGCTTTTGTGCAGAAAACAGTAACACTTGTTCAGAACGAAAGAAAGCACAGAGCCCCAGATTTTATGCTGTCCTGGAGAGCTTGCAGAGCACTGGGGAAAGGCAGGCAGAGAATTCCCTGCTAGCACCTTCTCTGTGCCTGGGAAGCAGAAGTGTTCACATTGCTTCGAAGAATCACTTTTGTGCAGAAAACAGTAACACTTGTTCAGAACGAAAGAAAACACAGAGCCCCAGATTTTATGCTGTCCTGGAGAGCTTGCAGAGCACTGGGGAAAGGCAGGCAGAGAATTCCCTGCTAGCACCTTCTCTGTGCCTGGGAAGCAGAAGTGTTCACATTGCTTCGCAGAATCGCTTTTGTGCAGAAAACAGTAACACTTGTTCAGAACAAAAGAAAGCACAGAGCCCCAGATTTTATGCTGTCCTGGAGAGCTTGCAGAGCACTGGGGAAAGGCAGGCAGAGAATTCCCTGCTAGCACCTCCTCTGTGCCTGGGAAGCAAAAGTGTTCACATTGCTTCGCAGAATCGCTTTTGTGCAGAAAACAGTAACACTTTTTCAGAACAAAAGAAAGCACAGAGCCCCAGATTTTTTGTTGTCCTGGAGAGCTTGCAGAGCACTGGGGAAAGGCAGGCAGAGAATTCCCTGCTAGCACCTTCTCTGTGCCTGGGAAGCAGAAGTGTTCACATTGCTTCGCAGAATCGCTTTTGTGCAGAAAACAGTAACTCTTGTTAGGAACGAAAGAAAACACAGAGCCCCCAGATTTTATGTTGTCCTGGAGAGCTTGCAGAGCACTGGGGAAAGGCAGGCAGAGAATTCCCTGCTAGCACCTTCTCTGTGCCTGGGAAGCAGAAGTGTTCACATTGCTTCGCAGAATCGCTTTTGTGCAGAAAACAGTAACTCTTGTTAGGAACGAAACAAAACACAGAGCCCCAGATTTTATGTTGTCCTGGAGAGCTTGCAGAGCACTGGGGAAAGGCAGGCAGAGAATTCCCTGCTAGCACCTTCTCTGTGCCTGGGAAGCAAAAGTGTTCACATTGCTTCGCAGAATCGCTTTTGTGCAGAAAACACTAACACTTGTTCAGAACGAAAGAAAGCACAGAGCCCCAGATTTTATGTTGTCCTCTAGAGCTTGCAGAGCACTGGGGAAAGGCAGGCAGAGAATTCCCTGCTAGCACCTTCTCTGTGCCTGGGAAGCAGAAGTGTTCACATTGCTTCGCAGAATCGCTTTTGTGCAGAAAACAGTAACACTTGTTCAGAACAAAAGAAAGCACAGAGCCCCAGATTTTATGTTGTCCTCTAGAGCTTGCAGAGCACTGGGGAAAGGCAGGCAGAGAATTCCCTGCTAGCACCTTCTCTGTGCCTGGGAAGCAAAAGTGTTCACATTGCTTCGCAGAATCGCTTTTGTGCAGAAAACAGTAACACTTGTTCAGAACAAAAGAAAGCACAGAGCCCCAGATTTTATGCTGTCCTGGAGAGCTTGCAGAGCACTGGGGAAAGGCAGGCAGAGAATTCCCTGCTAGCACCTTCTCTGTGCCTGGGAAGCAGAAGTGTTCACATTGCTTCGCAGAATCACTTTTGTGCAGAAAACAGTAACACTTGTTCAGAACGAAAGAAAGCACAGAGCCCCAGATTTTATGCTGTACTGGAGAGCTTGCAGAGCACTGGGGAAAGGCAGGCAGAGAATTCCCTGCTAGCACCTTCTCTGTGCCTGTTCACATTGCTTCGCAGAATCGCTTTTCTGCAGAAAACACTAACACTTGTTCAGAACAAAAGAAAGCAAAGAGTCCCAGATTTTATGCTGTACTGGAGAGCTTGCAGAGCACTGGGGAAAGGCAGGCAGAGAATTCCCTGCTAGCACCTTCTCTGTGCCTGGGAAGCAGAAGTGTTCACATTGCTTCGCAGAATCACTTTTGTGCAGAAAACAGTAACTCTTGTTAGGAACGAAAGAAAACACAGAGCCCCAGATTTTATGTTGTCCTCTAGAGCTTGCAGAGCACTGGGGAAAGGCAGGCAGAGAATTCCCTGCTAGCACCTTCTCTGTGCCTGGGAAGCAGAAGTGTTCACATTGCTTCGCAGAATCGCTTTTGTGCAGAAAACAGTAACACTTGTTCAGAACAAAAGAAAGCACAGAGCCCCAGATTTTATGTTGTCCTGGAGAG
This sequence comes from Strix uralensis, assembly GCF_047716275.1. NCBI lineage: Eukaryota > Metazoa > Chordata > Aves > Strigiformes > Strigidae > Strix > Strix uralensis. Next base: position 75,446 of record NC_134005.1, on the reverse strand, counting down.
CTTGCAGAGCACTGGGGAAAGGCAGGCAGAGAATTCCCTGCTAGCACCTTCTCTGTGCCTGTTCACATTGCTTCGCAGAATCGCTTTTCTGCAGAAAACACTAACACTTGTTCAGAACGAAAGAAAGCACAGAGTCCCAGATTTTATGCTGTCCTGGAGAGCTTGCAGAGCACTGGGGAAAGGCAGGCAGAGAATTCCCTGCTAGCACCTTCTCTGTGCCTGGGAAGCAAAAGTGTTCACATTGCTTCGCAGAATCGCTTTTGTGCAGAAAACAGTAACACTTGTTCAGAACGAAAGAAAGCACAGAGCCCCAGATTTTATGCTGTCCTGGAGAGCTTGCAGAGCACTGGGGAAAGGCAGGCAGAGAATTCCCTGCTAGCACCTTCTCTGTGCCTGGGAAGCAGAAGTGTTCACATTGCTTCGAAGAATCACTTTTGTGCAGAAAACAGTAACACTTGTTCAGAACGAAAGAAAACACAGAGCCCCAGATTTTATGCTGTCCTGGAGAGCTTGCAGAGCACTGGGGAAAGGCAGGCAGAGAATTCCCTGCTAGCACCTTCTCTGTGCCTGGGAAGCAGAAGTGTTCACATTGCTTCGCAGAATCGCTTTTGTGCAGAAAACAGTAACACTTGTTCAGAACAAAAGAAAGCACAGAGCCCCAGATTTTATGCTGTCCTGGAGAGCTTGCAGAGCACTGGGGAAAGGCAGGCAGAGAATTCCCTGCTAGCACCTCCTCTGTGCCTGGGAAGCAAAAGTGTTCACATTGCTTCGCAGAATCGCTTTTGTGCAGAAAACAGTAACACTTTTTCAGAACAAAAGAAAGCACAGAGCCCCAGATTTTTTGTTGTCCTGGAGAGCTTGCAGAGCACTGGGGAAAGGCAGGCAGAGAATTCCCTGCTAGCACCTTCTCTGTGCCTGGGAAGCAGAAGTGTTCACATTGCTTCGCAGAATCGCTTTTGTGCAGAAAACAGTAACTCTTGTTAGGAACGAAAGAAAACACAGAGCCCCCAGATTTTATGTTGTCCTGGAGAGCTTGCAGAGCACTGGGGAAAGGCAGGCAGAGAATTCCCTGCTAGCACCTTCTCTGTGCCTGGGAAGCAGAAGTGTTCACATTGCTTCGCAGAATCGCTTTTGTGCAGAAAACAGTAACTCTTGTTAGGAACGAAACAAAACACAGAGCCCCAGATTTTATGTTGTCCTGGAGAGCTTGCAGAGCACTGGGGAAAGGCAGGCAGAGAATTCCCTGCTAGCACCTTCTCTGTGCCTGGGAAGCAAAAGTGTTCACATTGCTTCGCAGAATCGCTTTTGTGCAGAAAACAGTAACACTTGTTCAGAACAAAAGAAAGCACAGAGTCCCAGATTTTATGCTGTTGTCCTGGAGAGCTTGCAGAGCACTGGGGAAAGGCAGGCAGAGAATTCCCTGCTAGCACCTTCTCTGTGCCTGGGAAGCAGAAGTGTTCACATTGCTTCGCAGAATCACTTTTGTGCAGAAAACAGTAACACTTGTTCAGAACAAAAGAAAGCACAGAGCCCCAGATTTTATGCTGTCCTGGAGAGCTTGCAGAGCACTGGGGAAAGGCAGGCAGAGAATTCCCTGCTAGCACCTTCTCTGTGCCTGTTCACATTGCTTCGCAGAATCGCTTTTGTGCAGAAAACAGTAACACTTGTTCAGAACAAAAGAAAGCAAAGAGTCCCAGATTTTATGCTGTACTGGAGAGCTTGCAGAGCACTGGGGAAAGGCAGGCAGAGAATTCCCTGCTAGCACCTTCTCTGTGCCTGGGAAGCAAAAGTGTTCACATTGCTTCGCAGAATCGCTTTTGTGCAGAAAACACTAACACTTGTTCAGAACGAAAGAAAGCACAGAGCCCCAGATTTTATGTTGTCCTCTAGAGCTTGCAGAGCACTGGGGAAAGGCAGGCAGAGAATTCCCTGCTAGCACCTTCTCTGTGCCTGGGAAGCAGAAGTGTTCACATTGCTTCGCAGAATCGCTTTTGTGCAGAAAACAGTAACACTTGTTCAGAACAAAAGAAAGCACAGAGCCCCAGATTTTATGTTGTCCTCTAGAGCTTGCAGAGCACTGGGGAAAGGCAGGCAGAGAATTCCCTGCTAGCACCTTCTCTGTGCCTGGGAAGCAGAAGTGTTCACATTGCTTCGCAGAATCGCTTTTGTGCAGAAAACAGTAACACTTGTTCAGAACAAAAGAAAGCACAGAGCCCCAGATTTTATGCTGTCCTGGAGAGCTTGCAGAGCACTGGGGAAAGGCAGGCAGAGAATTCCCTGCTAGCACCTTCTCTGTGCCTGGGAAGCAGAAGTGTTCACATTGCTTCGCAGAATCACTTTTGTGCAGAAAACAGTAACATTTGTTAGGAACGAAAGAAAACACAGAGCCCCAGATTTTATGCTGTCCTGGAGAGCTTGCAGAGCACTGGGGAAAGGCAGGCAGAGAATTCCCTGCTAGCACCTTCTCTGTGCCTGGGAAGCAGAAGTGTTCACATTGCTTCGCAGAATCGCTTTTGTGCAGAAAACAGTAACACTTGTTCAGAACAAAAGAAAGCACAGAGCCCCAGATTTTATGCTGTCCTGGAGAGCTTGCAGAACACTGGGGAAAGGCAGGCAGAGAATTCCCTGCTAGCACCTTCTCTGTGCCTGGGAAGCAGAAGTGTTCACATTGCTTCGCAGAATCACTTTTGTGCAGAAAACAGTAACACTTGTTCAGAACGAAAGAAAGCACAGAGCCCCAGATTTGCTGTTGTCCTGGAGAGCTTGCAGAGCACTGGGGAAAGGCAGGCAGAGAATTCCCTGCTAGCACCTTCTCTGTGCCTGGGAAGCAAAAGTGTTCACATTGCTTCGCAGAATCGCTTTTGTGCAGAAAACACTAACACTTGTTCAGAACGAAAGAAAGCACAGAGCCCCAGATTTTATGCTGTCCTGGAGAGCTTGCAGAGCACTGGGGAAAAGCAGGAAGAGAATTCCCTGCTAGCGCCTTCTCTGTGCCTGGGAAGCAGAAGTGTTCACATTGCTTCGCAGAATCGCTTTTGTGCAGAAAACAGTAACTCTTGTTAGGAACGAAAGAAAACACAGAGCCCCAGATTTTATGTTGTCCTGGAGAGCTTGCAGAGCACTGGGGAAAGGCAGGCAGAGAATTCCCTGCTAGCACCTTCTCTGTGCCTGGGAAGCAGAAGTGTTCACATTGCTTCGCAGAATCGCTTTTGTGCAGAAAACAGTAACTCTTGTTAGGAACGAAAGAAAACACAGAGCCCCAGATTTTATGTTGTCCTGGAGAGCTTGCAGAGCACTGGGGAAAGGCAGGCAGAGAATTCCCTGCTAGCACCTTCTCTGTGCCTGGGAAGCAGAAGTGTTCACATTGCTTCGCAGAATCACTTTTGTGCAGAAAACAGTAACACTTGTTCAGAACGAAAGAAAGCACAGAGCCCCAGATTTTATGCTTTCCTGGAGAGCTTGCAGAGCACTGGGGAAAGGCAGGCAGAGAATTCCCTGCTAGCACCTTCTCTGTGCCTGGGAAGCAGAAGTGTTCACATTGCTTCGCAGAATCACTTTTGTGCAGAAAACAGTAACACTTGTTCAGAACGAAAGAAAGCACAGAGCCCCAGATTTTATGCTGTCCTGGAGAGCTTGCAGAGCACTGGGGAAAGGCAGGCAGAGAATTCCCTGCTAGCACCTTCTCTGTGCCTGTTCACATTGCTTCGCAGAATCGCTTTTCTGCAGAAAACACTAACACTTGTTCAGAACAAAAGAAAGCAAAGAGTCGCAGATTTTATGCTGTACTGGAGAGCTTGCAGAGCACTGGGGAAAGGCAGGCAGAGAATTCCCTGCTAGCACCTTCTCTGTGCCTGGGAAGCAAAAGTGTTCACATTGCTTCGCATAATCGCTTTTGTGCAGAAAACAGTAACACTTGTTCAGACAAAAGAAAGCACAGAGCCCCAGATTTTATGTTGTCCTCTAGAGCTTGCAGAGCACTGGGGAAAGGCAGGCAGAGAATTCCCTGCTAGCACCTTCTCTGTGCCTGGGAAGCAGAAGTGTTCACATTGCTTCGCAGAATCGCTTTTGTGCAGAAAACAGTAACACTTGTTCAGAACAAAAGAAAGCACAGAGCCCCAGATTTTATGCTGTCCTGGAGAGCTTGCAGAGCACTGGGGAAAGGCAGGCAGAGAATTCCCTGCTAGCACCTCCTCTGTGCCTGGGAAGCAAAAGTGTTCACATTGCTTCGCAGAATCGCTTTTGTGCAGAAAACAGTAACACTTTTTCAGAACAAAAGAAAGCACAGAGCCCCAGATTTTTTGTTGTCCTGGAGAGCTTGCAGAGCACTGGGGAAAGGCAGGCAGAGAATTCCCTGCTAGCACCTTCTCTGTGCCTGGGAAGCAGAAGTGTTCACATTGCTTCGCAGAATCGCTTTTGTGCAGAAAACAGTAACTCTTGTTAGGAACGAAAGAAAACACAGAGCCCCCAGATTTTATGTTGTCCTGGAGAGCTTGCAGAGCACTGGGGAAAGGCAGGCAGAGAATTCCCTGCTAGCACCTTCTCTGTGCCTGGGAAGCAGAAGTGTTCACATTGCTTCGCAGAATCGCTTTTGTGCAGAAAACAGTAACTCTTGTTAGGAACGAAACAAAACACAGAGCCCCAGATTTTATGTTGTCCTGGAGAGCTTGCAGAGCACTGGGGAAAGGCAGGCAGAGAATTCCCTGCTAGCACCTTCTCTGTGCCTGGGAAGCAAAAGTGTTCACATTGCTTCGCAGAATCGCTTTTGTGCAGAAAACAGTAACACTTGTTCAGAACAAAAGAAAGCACAGAGTCCCAGATTTTATGCTGTTGTCCTGGAGAGCTTGCAGAGCACTGGGGAAAGGCAGGCAGAGAATTCCCTGCTAGCACCTTCTCTGTGCCTGGGAAGCAGAAGTGTTCACATTGCTTCGCAGAATCACTTTTGTGCAGAAAACAGTAACACTTGTTCAGAACAAAAGAAAGCACAGAGCCCCAGATTTTATGCTGTCCTGGAGAGCTTGCAGAGCACTGGGGAAAGGCAGGCAGAGAATTCCCTGCTAGCACCTTCTCTGTGCCTGTTCACATTGCTTCGCAGAATCGCTTTTGTGCAGAAAACAGTAACACTTGTTCAGAACAAAAGAAAGCAAAGAGTCCCAGATTTTATGCTGTACTGGAGAGCTTGCAGAGCACTGGGGAAAGGCAGGCAGAGAATTCCCTGCTAGCACCTTCTCTGTGCCTGGGAAGCAAAAGTGTTCACATTGCTTCGCAGAATCGCTTTTGTGCAGAAAACACTAACACTTGTTCAGAACGAAAGAAAGCACAGAGCCCCAGATTTTATGTTGTCCTCTAGAGCTTGCAGAGCACTGGGGAAAGGCAGGCAGAGAATTCCCTGCTAGCACCTTCTCTGTGCCTGGGAAGCAGAAGTGTTCACATTGCTTCGCAGAATCGCTTTTGTGCAGAAAACAGTAACACTTGTTCAGAACAAAAGAAAGCACAGAGCCCCAGATTTTATGTTGTCCTCTAGAGCTTGCAGAGCACTGGGGAAAGGCAGGCAGAGAATTCCCTGCTAGCACCTTCTCTGTGCCTGGGAAGCAGAAGTGTTCACATTGCTTCGCAGAATCGCTTTTGTGCAGAAAACAGTAACACTTGTTCAGAACAAAAGAAAGCACAGAGCCCCAGATTTTATGCTGTCCTGGAGAGCTTGCAGAGCACTGGGGAAAGGCAGGCAGAGAATTCCCTGCTAGCACCTTCTCTGTGCCTGGGAAGCAGAAGTGTTCACATTGCTTCGCAGAATCACTTTTGTGCAGAAAACAGTAACATTTGTTAGGAACGAAAGAAAACACAGAGCCCCAGATTTTATGCTGTCCTGGAGAGCTTGCAGAGCACTGGGGAAAGGCAGGCAGAGAATTCCCTGCTAGCACCTTCTCTGTGCCTGGGAAGCAGAAGTGTTCACATTGCTTCGCAGAATCGCTTTTGTGCAGAAAACAGTAACACTTGTTCAGAACAAAAGAAAGCACAGAGCCCCAGATTTTATGCTGTCCTGGAGAGCTTGCAGAACACTGGGGAAAGGCAGGCAGAGAATTCCCTGCTAGCACCTTCTCTGTGCCTGGGAAGCAGAAGTGTTCACATTGCTTCGCAGAATCACTTTTGTGCAGAAAACAGTAACACTTGTTCAGAACGAAAGAAAGCACAGAGCCCCAGATTTGCTGTTGTCCTGGAGAGCTTGCAGAGCACTGGGGAAAGGCAGGCAGAGAATTCCCTGCTAGCACCTTCTCTGTGCCTGGGAAGCAAAAGTGTTCACATTGCTTCGCAGAATCGCTTTTGTGCAGAAAACACTAACACTTGTTCAGAACGAAAGAAAGCACAGAGCCCCAGATTTTATGCTGTCCTGGAGAGCTTGCAGAGCACTGGGGAAAAGCAGGAAGAGAATTCCCTGCTAGCGCCTTCTCTGTGCCTGGGAAGCAGAAGTGTTCACATTGCTTCGCAGAATCGCTTTTGTGCAGAAAACAGTAACTCTTGTTAGGAACGAAAGAAAACACAGAGCCCCAGATTTTATGTTGTCCTGGAGAGCTTGCAGAGCACTGGGGAAAGGCAGGCAGAGAATTCCCTGCTAGCACCTTCTCTGTGCCTGGGAAGCAGAAGTGTTCACATTGCTTCGCAGAATCGCTTTTGTGCAGAAAACAGTAACTCTTGTTAGGAACGAAAGAAAACACAGAGCCCCAGATTTTATGTTGTCCTGGAGAGCTTGCAGAGCACTGGGGAAAGGCAGGCAGAGAATTCCCTGCTAGCACCTTCTCTGTGCCTGGGAAGCAGAAGTGTTCACATTGCTTCGCAGAATCACTTTTGTGCAGAAAACAGTAACACTTGTTCAGAACGAAAGAAAGCACAGAGCCCCAGATTTTATGCTTTCCTGGAGAGCTTGCAGAGCACTGGGGAAAGGCAGGCAGAGAATTCCCTGCTAGCACCTTCTCTGTGCCTGGGAAGCAGAAGTGTTCACATTGCTTCGCAGAATCACTTTTGTGCAGAAAACAGTAACACTTGTTCAGAACGAAAGAAAGCACAGAGCCCCAGATTTTATGCTGTCCTGGAGAGCTTGCAGAGCACTGGGGAAAGGCAGGCAGAGAATTCCCTGCTAGCACCTTCTCTGTGCCTGTTCACATTGCTTCGCAGAATCGCTTTTCTGCAGAAAACACTAACACTTGTTCAGAACAAAAGAAAGCAAAGAGTCGCAGATTTTATGCTGTACTGGAGAGCTTGCAGAGCACTGGGGAAAGGCAGGCAGAGAATTCCCTGCTAGCACCTTCTCTGTGCCTGGGAAGCAAAAGTGTTCACATTGCTTCGCATAATCGCTTTTGTGCAGAAAACAGTAACACTTGTTCAGACAAAAGAAAGCACAGAGCCCCAGATTTTATGTTGTCCTCTAGAGCTTGCAGAGCACTGGGGAAAGGCAGGCAGAGAATTCCCTGCTAGCACCTTCTCTGTGCCTGGGAAGCAGAAGTGTTCACATTGCTTCGCAGAATCGCTTTTGTGCAGAAAACAGTAACACTTGTTCAGAACAAAAGAAAGCACAGAGCCCCAGATTTTATGTTGTCCTCTAGAGCTTGCAGAGCACTGGGGAAAGGCAGGCAGAGAATTCCCTGCTAGCACCTTCTCTGTGCCTGGGAAGCAAAAGTGTTCACATTGCTTCGCAGAATCGCTTTTGTGCAGAAAACAGTAACACTTGTTCAGAACAAAAGAAAGCACAGAGCCCCAGATTTTATGCTGTCCTGGAGAGCTTGCAGAGCACTGGGGAAAGGCAGGCAGAGAATTCCCTGCTAGCACCTTCTCTGTGCCTGGGAAGCAGAAGTGTTCACATTGCTTCGCAGAATCACTTTTGTGCAGAAAACAGTAACACTTGTTAGGAACGAAAGAAAACACAGAGCCCCAGATTTTATGTTGTCCTGGAGAGCTTGCAGAGCACTGGGGAAAGGCAGGCAGAGAATTCCCTGCTAGCACCTTCTCTGTGCCTGGGAAGCAGAAGTGTTCACATTGCTTCGCAGAATCGCTTTTGTGCAGAAAACAGTAACACTTGTTCAGAACAAAAGAAAGCACAGAGCCCCAGATTTTATGCTGTCCTGGAGAGCTTGCAGAGCACTGGGGAAAGGCAGGCAGAGAATTCCCTGCTAGCACCTTCTCTGTGCCTGGGAAGCAGAAGTGTTCACATTGCTTCGCAGAATCGCTTTTGTGCAGAAAACAGTAACACTTGTTCAGAACGAAAGAAAGCACAGAGCCCCAGATTTGCTGTTGTCCTGGAGAGCTTGCAGAGCACTGGGGAAAGGCAGGCAGAGAATTCCCTGCTAGCACCTTCTCTGTGCCTGGGAAGCAGAAGTGTTCACATTGCTTCGCAGAATCACTTTTGTGCAGAAAACAGTAACACTTGTTCAGAACAAAAGAAAGCACAGAGCCCTAGATTTTATGCTGTCCTGGAGAGCTTGCAGAGCACTGGGGAAAGGCAGGCAGAGAATTCCCTGCTAGCACCTTCTCTGTGCCTGTTCACATTGCTTCGCAGAATCGCTTTTGTGCAGAAAACAGTAACACTTGTTCAGAACAAAAGAAAGCACAGAGCCGCAGATTTTATGCTGTCCTGGAGAGCTTGCAGAGCACTGGGGAAAGGCAGGCAGAGAATTCCCTGCTAGCACCTTCTCTGTGCCTGGGAAGCAAAAGTGTTCACATTGCTTCGCAGAATCGCTTTTGTGCAGAAAACAGTAACTCTTGTTAGGAACGAAAGAAAACACAGAGCCCCAGATTTTATGTTGTCCTGGAGAGCTTGCAGAGCACTGGGGAAAGGCAGGCAGAGAATTCCCTGCTAGCACCTCCTCTGTGCCTGGGAAGCAGAAGTGTTCACATTGCTTCGCAGAATCGCTTTTGTGCAGAAAACACTAACACTTGTTCAGAACGAAAGAAAGCACAGAGCCCCAGATTTTATGCTGTCCTGGAGAGCTTGCAGAGCACTGGGGAAAGGCAGGCAGAGAATTCCCTGCTAGCACCTTCTCTGTGCCTGGGAAGCAGAAGTGTTCACATTGCTTCGCAGAATCACTTTTGTGCAGAAAACAGTAACACTTGTTCAGAACGAAAGAAAGCACAGAGCCCCAGATTTGCTGTTGTCCTGGAGAGCTTGCAGAGCACTGGGGAAAGGCAGGCAGAGAATTCCCTGCTAGCACCTTCTCTGTGCCTGTTCACATTGCTTCGCAGAATCGCTTTTGTGCAGAAAACACTAACACTTGTTCAGAACAAAAGAAAGCAAAGAGTCCCAGATTTTATGCTGTACTGGAGAGCTTGCAGAGCACTGGGGAAAGGCAGGCAGAGAATTCCCTGCTAGCACCTTCTCTGTGCCTGGGAAGCAGAAGTGTTCACATTGCTTCGCAGAATCACTTTTGTGCAGAAAACAGTAACTCTTGTTAGGAACGAAAGAAAACACAGAGCCCCAGATTTTATGCTGTCCTCTAGAGCTTGCAGAGCACTGGGGAAAGGCAGGCAGAGAATTCCCTGCTAGCACCTTCTCTGTGCCTGGGAAGCAGAAGTGTTCACATTGCTTCGCAGAATCGCTTTTGTGCAGAAAACAGTAACACTTGTTCAGAACAAAAGAAAGCACAGAGCCCCAGATTTTATGCTGTCCTGGAGAGCTTGCAGAGCACTGGGGAAAGGCAGGCAGAGAATTCCCTGCTAGCACCTTCTCTGTGCCTGGGAAGCAGAAGTGTTCACATTGCTTGGCAGAATCGCTTTTGTGCAGAAAACACTAACACTTGTTCAGAACGAAAGAAAGCACAGAGCCCCAGATTTTATGCTGTCCTGGAGAGCTTGCAGAGCACTGGGGAAAGGCAGGCAGAGAATTCCCTGCTAGCACCTTCTCTGTGCCTGGGAAGCAGAAGTGTTCACATTGCTTCGCAGAATCGCTTTTGTGCAGAAAACAGTAACACTTGTTCAGAACAAAAGAAAACACAGAGCCCCAGATTTTATGCTGTCCTGGAGAGCTTGCAGAGCACTGGGGAAAGGCAGGCAGAGAATTCCCTGCTAGCACCTTCTCTGTGCCTGTTCACATTGCTTCGCAGAATCGCTTTTGTGCAGAAAACAGTAACACTTGTTCAGAACGAAAGAAAGCACAGAGCCCCAGATTTTATGTTGTCCTCTAGAGCTTGCAGAGCACTGGGGAAAGGCAGGCAGAGAATTCCCTGCTAGCACCTTCTCTGTGCCTGGGAAGCAGAAGTGTTCACATTGCTTCGCAGAATCGCTTTTGTGCAGAAAACAGTAACACTTGTTCAGAACAAAAGAAAGCACAGAGCCCCAGATTTTATGTTGTCCTCTAGAGCTTGCAGAGCACTGGGGAAAGGCAGGCAGAGAATTCCCTGCTAGCACCTTCTCTGTGCCTGGGAAGCAAAAGTGTTCACATTGCTTCGCAGAATCGCTTTTGTGCAGAAAACAGTAACACTTGTTCAGAACAAAAGAAAGCACAGAGCCGCAGATTTTATGCTGTACTGGAGAGCTTGCAGAGCACTGGGGAAAGGCAGGCAGAGAATTCCCTGCTAGCACCTTCTCTGTGCCTGGGAAGCAAAAGTGTTCACATTGCTTCGCAGAATCGCTTTTGTGCAGAAAACAGTAACACTTGTTCAGAACAAAAGAAAGCACAGAGCCCCAGATTTTATGTTGTCCTGGAGAGCTTGCAGAGCACTGGGGAAAGGCAGGCAGAGAATTCCCTGCTAGCACCTTCTCTGTGCCTGGGAAGCAGAAGTGTTCACATTGCTTCGCAGAATCGCTTTTGTGCAGAAAACAGTAACACTTGTTCAGAACAAAAGAAAGCACAGAGCCCCAGATTTTATGTTGTCCTGGAGAGCTTGCAGAGCACTGGGGAAAGGCAGGCAGAGAATTCCCTGCTAGCGCCTTCTCTGTGCCTGGGAAGCAGAAGTGTTCACATTGCTTCGCAGAATCGCTTTTGTGCAGAAAACAGTAACTCTTGTTAGGAACGAAAGAAAACACAGAGCCCCAGATTTTATGCTGTCCTGGAGAGCTTGCAGAGCACTGGGGAAAGGCAGGCAGAGAATTCCCTGCTAGCACCTTCTCTGTGCCTGGGAAGCAGAAGTGTTCACATTGCTTCGCAGAATCGCTTTTGTGCAGAAAACAGTAACACTTGTTCAGAACAAAAGAAAGCACAGAGCCCCAGATTTTATGCTGTCCTGGAGAGCTTGCAGAGCACTGGGGAAAGGCAGGCAGAGAATTCCCTGCTAGCACCTTCTCTGTGCCTTTGAAGCAGAAGTGTTCACATTGCTTCGCAGTATCACTTTTGTGCAGAAAACAGTAACACTTGTTCAGAACGAAAGAAAACACAGAGCCCCAGATTTTATGCTGTCCTGGAGAGCTTGCAGAGCACTGGGGAAAGGCAGGCAGAGAATTCCCTGCTAGCACCTTCTCTGTGCCTGGGAAGCAGAAGTGTTCACATTGCTTCGCAGAATCGCTTTTGTGCAGAAAACAGTAACACTTGTTCAGAACAAAAGAAAGCACAGAGCCCCAGATTTTATGCTGTCCTGGAGAGCTTGCAGAGCACTGGGGAAAGGCAGGCAGAGAATTCCCTGCTAGCACCTTCTCTGTGCCTGGGAAGCAGAAGTGTTCACATTGCTTCGCAGAATCACTTTTGTGCAGAAAACACTAACACTTGTTCAGAACGAAAGAAAGCACAGAGCCCCAGATTTTATGCTGTCCTGGAGAGCTTGCAGAGCACTGGGGAAAAGCAGGAAGAGAATTCCCTGCTAGCACCTTCTCTGTGCCTGGGAAGCAGAAGTGTTCACATTGCTTCGCAGAATCGCTTTTGTGCAGAAAACAGTAACACTTGTTCAGAACAAAAGAAAGCACAGAGCCCCAGATTTTATGCTGTCCTGGAGAGCTTGCAGAGCACTGGGGAAAGGCAGGCAGAGAATTCCCTGCTAGCACCTTCTCTGTGCCTGTTCACATTGCTTCGCAGAATCGCTTTTGTGCAGAAAACAGTAACACTTGTTCAGAACAAAAGAAAGCACAGAGCCGCAGATTTTATGCTGTCCTGGAGAGCTTGCAGAGCACTGGGGAAAGGCAGGCAGAGAATTCCCTGCTAGCACCTTCTCTGTGCCTGGGAAGCAGAAGTGTTCACATTGCTTCGCAGAATCGCTTTTGTGCAGAAAACAGTAACACTTGTTCAGAACGAAAGAAAGCACAGAGCCCCAGATTTTTTCTTGTCCTGGAGAGCTTGCAGAGCACTGGGGAAAGGCAGGCAGAGAATTCCCTGCTAGCACCTTCTCTGTGCCTGGGAAGCAAAAGTGTTCACATTGCTTCGCAGAATCGCTTTTGTGCAGGAAACAGTAACACTTGTTCAGAACAAAAGAAAGCACAGAGCCCCAGATTTTATGCTGTCCTGGAGAGCTTGCAGAGCACTGGGGAAAGGCAGGCAGAGAATTCCCTGCTAGCACCTTCTCTGTGCCTGTTCACATTGCTTCGCAGAATCGCTTTTGTGCAGAAAACAGTAACACTTGTTCAGAACAAAAGAAAGCACAGAGCCCCAGATTTTATGCTGTACTGGAGAGCTTGCAGAGCACTGGGGAAAGGCAGGCAGAGAATTCCCTGCTAGCACCTTCTCTGTGCCTGGGAAGCAGAAGTGTTCACATTGCTTCGCAGAATCGCTTTTGTGCAGAAAACAGTAACACTTGTTCAGAACAAAAGAAAGCACAGAGCCCCAGATTTTATGTTGTCCTCTAGAGCTTGCAGAGCACTGGGGAAAGGCAGGCAGAGAATTCCCTGCTAGCACCTTCTCTGTGCCTGGGAAGCAAAAGTGTTCACATTGCTTCGCAGAATCGCTTTTGTGCAGAAAACAGTAACACTTGTTCAGAACAAAAGAAAGCACAGAGCCCCAGATTTTATGCTGTCCTGGAGAGCTTGCAGAGCACTGGGGAAAGGCAGGCAGAGAATTCCCTGCTAGCGCCTTCTCTGTGCCTGGGAAGCAGAAGTGTTCACATTGCTTCGCAGAATCGCTTTTGTGCAGAAAACAGTAACACTTGTTCAGAACAAAAGAAAGCACAGAGCCCCAGATTTTATGCTGTCCTGGAGAGCTTGCAGAGCACTGGGGAAAGGCAGGCAGAGAATTCCCTGCTAGCACCTTCTCTGTGCCTGGGAAGCAGAAGTGTTCACATTGCTTCGCAGAATCACTTTTGTGCAGAAAACAGTAACACTTGTTCAGAACGAAAGAAAGCACAGAGCCCCAGATTTTATGTTGTCCTCTAGAGCTTGCAGAGCACTGGGGAAAGGCAGGCAGAGAATTCCCTGCTAGCACCTTCTCTGTGCCTGGGAAGCAGAAGTGTTCACATTGCTTCGCAGAATCGCTTTTGTGCAGAAAACAGTAACACTTGTTCAGAACAAAAGAAAGCACAGAGCCCCAGATTTTATGCTGTCCTGGAGAGCTTGCAGAGCACTGGGGAAAGGCAGGCAGAGAATTCCCTGCTAGCACCTTCTCTGTGCCTGTTCACATTGCTTCGCAGAATCGCTTTTGTGCAGAAAACAGTAACACTTGTTCAGAACAAAAGAAAGCACAGAGCCGCAGATTTTATGCTGTACTGGAGAGCTTGCAGAGCACTGGGGAAAGGCAGGCAGAGAATTCCCTGCTAGCACCTTCTCTGTGCCTGGGAAGCAAAAGTGTTCACATTGCTTCGCAGAATCGCTTTTGTGCAGAAAACAGTAACACTTGTTCAGAACAAAAGAAAGCACAGAGCCCCAGATTTTATGTTGTCCTGGAGAGCTTGCAGAGCACTGGGGAAAGGCAGGCAGAGAATTCCCTGCTAGCACCTTCTCTGTGCCTGGGAAGCAGAAGTGTTCACATTGCTTCGCAGAATCGCTTTTGTGCAGAAAACAGTAACACTTGTTCAGAACAAAAGAAAGCACAGAGCCCCAGATTTTATGCTGTCCTGGAGAGCTTGCAGAGCACTGGGGAAAGGCAGGCAGAGAATTCCCTGCTAGCACCTTCTCTGTGCCTGTTCACATTGCTTCGCAGAATCGCTTTTGTGCAGAAAACAGTAACACTTGTTCAGAACAAAAGAAAGCACAGAGCCGCAGATTTTATGCTGTACTGGAGAGCTTGCAGAGCACTGGGGAAAGGCAGGCAGAGAATTCCCTGCTAGCACCTTCTCTGTGCCTGGGAAGCAAAAGTGTTCACATTGCTTCGCAGAATCGCTTTTGTGCAGAAAACAGTAACACTTGTTCAGAACAAAAGAAAGCACAGAGCCCCAGATTTTATGTTGTCCTGGAGAGCTTGCAGAGCACTGGGGAAAGGCAGGCAGAGAATTCCCTGCTAGCACCTTCTCTGTGCCTGGGAAGCAGAAGTGTTCACATTGCTTCGCAGAATCGCTTTTGTGCAGAAAACAGTAACACTTGTTCAGAACAAAAGAAAGCACAGAGCCCCAGATTTTATGTTGTCCTGGAGAGCTTGCAGAGCACTGGGGAAAGGCAGGCAGAGAATTCCCTGCTAGCACCTTCTCTGTGCCTGGGAAGCAAAAGTGTTCACATTGCTTCGCAGAATCGCTTTTGTGCAGAAAACAGTAACACTTGTTCAGAACAAAAGAAAGCACAGAGCCCCAGATTTTATGCTGTTGTCCTGGAGAGCTTGCAGAGCACTGGGGAAAGGCAGGCAGAGAATTCCCTGCTAGCACCTTCTCTGTGCCTGGGAAGCAGAAGTGTTCACATTGCTTCGCAGAATCGCTTTTGTGCAGAAAACAGTAACTCTTGTTAGGAACGAAAGAAAACACAGAGCCCCAGATTTTATGTTGTCCTGGAGAGCTTGCAGAGCACTGGGGAAAGGCAGGCAGAGAATTCCCTGCTAGCACCTTCTCTGTGCCTGGGAAGCAGAAGTGTTCACATTGCTTCGCAGAATCGCTTTTGTGCAGAAAACAGTAACTCTTGTTAGGAACGAAAGAAAACACAGAGCCCCAGATTTTATGTTGTCCTGGAGAGCTTGCAGAGCACTGGGGAAAGGCAGGCAGAGAATTCCCTGCTAGCGCCTTCTCTGTGCCTGGGAAGCAGAAGTGTTCACATTGCTTCGCAGAATCGCTTTTGTGCAGAAAACAGTAACTCTTGTTAGGAACGAAAGAAAACACAGAGCCCCAGATTTTATGTTGTCCTGGAGAGCTTGCAGAGCACTGGGGAAAGGCAGGCAGAGAATTCCCTGCTAGCACCTTCTCTGTGCCTGGGAAGCAGAAGTGTTCACATTGCTTCGCAGAATTGCTTTTGTGCAGAAAACAGTAACTCTTGTTAGGAACGAAAGAAAACACAGAGCCCCAGATTTTATGTTGTCCTGGAGAGCTTGCAGAGCACTGGGGAAAGGCAGGCAGAGAATTCCCTGCTAGCACCTTCTCTGTGCCTGGGAAGCAAAAGTGTTCACATTGCTTCGCAGAATCGCTTTTGTGCAGAAAACAGTAACACTTGTTCAGAACAAAAGAAAGCACAGAGCCCCAGATTTTATGCTGTTGTCCTGGAGAGCTTGCAGAGCACTGGGGAAAGGCAGGCAGAGAATTCCCTGCTAGCACCTTCTCTGTGCCTGGGAAGCAGAAGTGTTCACATTGCTTCGCAGAATCGCTTTTGTGCAGAAAACAGTAACTCTTGTTAGGAACGAAAGAAAACACAGAGCCCCAGATTTTATGTTGTCCTGGAGAGCTTGCAGAGCACTGGGGAAAGGCAGGCAGAGAATTCCCTGCTAGCACCTTCTCTGTGCCTGGGAAGCAGAAGTGTTCACATTGCTTCGCAGAATCGCTTTTGTGCAGAAAACAGTAACTCTTGTTAGGAACGAAAGAAAACACAGAGCCCCAGATTTTATGTTGTCCTGGAGAGCTTGCAGAGCACTGGGGAAAGGCAGGCAGAGAATTCCCTGCTAGCACCTTCTCTGTGCCTGTTCACATTGCTTCGCAGAATCGCTTTTCTGCAGAAAACACTAACACTTTTTCAGAACAAAAGAAAGCAAAGAGTCCCAGATTTTATGCTGTACTGGAGAGCTTGCAGAGCACTGGGGAAAGGCAGGCAGAGAATTCCCTGCTAGCACCTTCTCTGTGCCTGGGAAGCAGAAGTGTTCACATTGCTTCGCAGAATCACTTTTGTGCAGAAAACAGTAACTCTTGTTAGGAACGAAAGAAAACACAGAGCCCCAGATTTTATGTTGTCCTCTAGAGCTTGCAGAGCACTGGGGAAAGGCAGGCAGAGAATTCCCTGCTAGCACCTTCTCTGTGCCTGGGAAGCAGAAGTGTTCACATTGCTTCGCAGAATCGCTTTTGTGCAGAAAACAGTAACACTTGTTCAGAACAAAAGAAAGCACAGAGCCCCAGATTTTATGTTGTCCTGGAGAGCTTGCAGAGCACTGGGGAAAGGCAGGCAGAGAATTCCCTGCTAGCACCTTCTCTGTGCCTGGGAAGCAGAAGTGTTCACATTGCTTCGCAGAATCGCTTTTGTGCAGAAAACAGTAACACTTGTTCAGAACAAAAGAAAGCACAGAGCCGCAGATTTTATGTTGTCCTGGAGAGCTTGCAGAGCACTGGGGAAAGGCAGGCAGAGAATTCCCTGCTAGCGCCTTCTCTGTGCCTGGGAAGCAGAAGTGTTCACATTGCTTCGCAGAATCGCTTTTGTGCAGAAAACAGTAACACTTGTTAGGAACGAAAGAAAACACAGAGCCCCAGATTTTATGTTGTCCTGGAGAGCTTGCAGAGCACTGGGGAAAGGCAGGCAGAGAATTCCCTGCTAGCACCTTCTCTGTGCCTGGGAAGCAAAAGTGTTCACATTGCTTCGAAGAATCACTTTTGTGCAGAAAACAGTAACACTTGTTCAGAACGAAAGAAAACACAGAGCCCCAGATTTTATGCTGTCCTGGAGAGCTTGCAGAGCACTGGGGAAAGGCAGGCAGAGAATTCCCTGCTAGCACCTTCTCTGTGCCTGGGAAGCAGAAGTGTTCACATTGCTTCGCAGAATCGCTTTTGTGCAGAAAACAGTAACACTTGTTCAGAACGAAAGAAAGCAAAGAGTCCCAGATTTTATGCTGTACTGGAGAGCTTGCAGAGCACTGGGGAAAGGCAGGCAGAGAATTCCCTGCTAGCACCTTCTCTGTGCCTGGGAAGCAAAAGTGTTCACATTGCTTCGCAGAATCGCTTTTGTGCAGAAAACACTAACACTTGTTCAGAACGAAAGAAAGCACAGAGCCCCAGATTTTATGTTGTCCTCTAGAGCTTGCAGAGCACTGGGGAAAGGCAGGCAGAGAATTCCCTGCTAGCACCTTCTCTGTGCCTGGGAAGCAGAAGTGTTCACATTGCTTCGCAGAATCGCTTTTGTGCAGAAAACAGTAACACTTGTTCAGAACAAAAGAAAGCACAGAGTCCCAGATTTTATGCTGTCCTGGAGAGCTTGCAGAGCACTGGGGAAAGGCAGGCAGAGAATTCCCTGCTAGCACCTTCTCTGTGCCTGGGAAGCAGAAGTGTTCACATTGCTTCGCAGAATCACTTTTGTGCAGAAAACAGTAACACTTGTTAGGAACGAAAGAAAACACAGAGCCCCAGATTTTATGCTGTCCTGGAGAGCTTGCAGAGCACTGGGGAAAGGCAGGCAGAGAATTCCCTGCTAGCACCTTCTCTGTGCCTGGGAAGCAGAAGTGTTCACATTGCTTCGCAGAATCGCTTTTGTGCAGAAAACAGTAACACTTGTTCAGAACAAAAGAAAGCACAGAGCCCCAGATTTTATGCTGTCCTGGAGAGCTTGCAGAACACTGGGGAAAGGCAGGCAGAGAATTCCCTGCTAGCACCTTCTCTGTGCCTGGGAAGCAGAAGTGTTCACATTGCTTCGCAGAATCACTTTTGTGCAGAAAACAGTAACACTTGTTCAGAACGAAAGAAAGCACAGAGCCCCAGATTTGCTGTTGTCCTGGAGAGCTTGCAGAGCACTGGGGAAAGGCAGGCAGAGAATTCCCTGCTAGCACCTTCTCTGTGCCTGGGAAGCAAAAGTGTTCACATTGCTTCGCAGAATCGCTTTTGTGCAGAAAACACTAACACTTGTTCAGAACGAAAGAAAGCACAGAGCCCCAGATTTTATGCTGTCCTGGAGAGCTTGCAGAGCACTGGGGAAAAGCAGGAAGAGAATTCCCTGCTAGCACCTTCTCTGTGCCTGGGAAGCAGAAGTGTTCACATTGCTTCGCAGAATCGCTTTTGTGCAGAAAACAGTAACACTTGTTCAGAACAAAAGAAAGCACAGAGCCCTAGATTTTATGCTGTCTTGGAGAGCTTGCAGAGCACTGGGGAAAGGCAGGCAGAGAATTCCCTGCTAGCACCTTCTCTGTGCCTGGGAAGCAGAAGTGTTCACATTGCTTCGCAGAATCGCTTTTGTGCAGAAAACAGTAACACTTGTTCAGAACAAAAGAAAGCACAGAGCCCCAGATTTTATGCTGTCCTGGAGAGCTTGCAGAGCACTGGGGAAAGGCAGGCAGAGAATTCCCTGCTAGCACCTTCTCTGTGCCTGGGAAGCAAAAGTGTTCACATTGCTTCGCAGAATCGCTTTTGTGCAGAAAACAGTAACACTTGTTCAGAACAAAAGAAAGCACAGAGCCGCAGATTTTATGTTGTCCTGGAGAGCTTGCAGAGCACTGGGGAAAGGCAGGCAGAGAATTCCCTGCTAGCACCTTCTCTGTGCCTGGGAAGCAGAAGTGTTCACATTGCTTCGAAGAATCACTTTTGTGCAGAAAACAGTAACACTTGTTCAGAACGAAAGAAAACACAGAGCCCCAGATTTTATGCTGTCCTGGAGAGCTTGCAGAGCACTGGGGAAAGGCAGGCAGAGAATTCCCTGCTAGCACCTTCTCTGTGCCTGGGAAGCAGAAGTGTTCACATTGCTTCGCAGAATCGCTTTTGTGCAGAAAACAGTAACACTTGTTCAGAACAAAAGAAAGCACAGAGCCCCAGATTTTATGCTGTCCTGGAGAGCTTGCAGAGCACTGGGGAAAGGCAGGCAGAGAATTCCCTGCTAGCACCTTCTCTGTGCCTGGGAAGCAAAAGTGTTCACATTGCTTCGCAGAATCGCTTTTGTGCAGAAAACAGTAACACTTTTTCAGAACAAAAGAAAGCACAGAGCCCCAGATTTTTTGTTGTCCTGGAGAGCTTGCAGAGCACTGGGGAAAGGCAGGCAGAGAATTCCCTGCTAGCACCTTCTCTGTGCCTGGGAAGCAGAAGTGTTCACATTGCTTCGCAGAATCGCTTTTGTGCAGAAAACAGTAACACTTGTTCAGAACAAAAGAAAGCACAGAGCCCCAGATTTTATGTTGTCCTGGAGAGCTTGCAGAGCACTGGGGAAAGGCAGGCAGAGAATTCCCTGCTAGCGCCTTCTCTGTGCCTGGGAAGCAGAAGTGTTCACATTGCTTCGCAGAATTGCTTTTGTGCAGAAAACAGTAACTCTTGTTAGGAACGAAAGAAAACACAGAGCCCCAGATTTTATGTTGTCCTGGAGAGCTTGCAGAGCACTGGGGAAAGGCAGGCAGAGAATTCCCTGCTAGCACCTTCTCTGTGCCTGGGAAGCAGAAGTGTTCACATTGCTTCGCAGAATCGCTTTTGTGCAGAAAACAGTAACTCTTGTTAGGAACGAAAGAAAACACAGAGCCCCAGATTTTATGTTGTCCTGGAGAGCTTGCAGAGCACTGGGGAAAGGCAGGCAGAGAATTCCCTGCTAGCACCTTCTCTGTGCCTGGGAAGCAGAAGTGTTCACATTGCTTCGCAGAATCGCTTTTGTGCAGAAAACAGTAACACTTGTTCAGAACGAAAGAAAGCACAGAGCCCCAGATTTTATGCTGTCCTGGAGAGCTTGCAGAGCACTGGGGAAAGGCAGGCAGAGAATTCCCTGCTAGCACCTTCTCTGTGCCTGGGAAGCAGAAGTGTTCACATTGCTTCGCAGAATCACTTTTGTGCAGAAAACAGTAACACTTGTTCAGAACAAAAGAAAGCACAGAGCCCCAGATTTTATGCTGTCCTGGAGAGCTTGCAGAGCACTGGGGAAAGGCAGGCAGAGAATTCCCTGCTAGCACCTTCTCTGTGCCGGGAAGCAGAAGTGTTCACATTGCTTCGCAGAATCGCTTTTCTGCAGAAAACACTAACACTTGTTCAGAACAAAAGAAAGCAAAGAGTCCCAGATTTTATGCTGTCCTGGAGAGCTTGCAGAGCACTGGGGAAAGGCAGGCAGAGAATTCCCTGCTAGCACCTTCTCTGTGCCTGGGAAGCAAAAGTGTTCACATTGCTTCGCAGAATCGCTTTTGTGCAGAAAACACTAACACTTGTTCAGAACGAAAGAAAGCACAGAGCCCCAGATTTTATGTTGTCCTCTAGAGCTTGCAGAGCACTGGGGAAAGGCAGGCAGAGAATTCCCTGCTAGCACCTTCTCTGTGCCTGGGAAGCAGAAGTGTTCACATTGCTTCGCAGAATCGCTTTTGTGCAGAAAACAGTAACACTTGTTCAGAACAAAAGAAAGCACAGAGCCCCAGATTTTATGTTGTCCTGGAGAGCTTGCAGAGCACTGGGGAAAGGCAGGCAGAGAATTCCCTGCTAGCACCTTCTCTGTGCCTGGGAAGCAGAAGTGTTCACATTGCTTCGCAGAATCACTTTTGTGCAGAAAACAGTAACACTTGTTAGGAACGAAAGAAAACACAGAGCCCCAGATTTTATGCTGTCCTGGAGAGCTTGCAGAGCACTGGGGAAAGGCAGGCAGAGAATTCCCTGCTAGCACCTTCTCTGTGCCTGGGAAGCAGAAGTGTTCACATTGCTTCGCAGAATCGCTTTTGTGCAGAAAACAGTAACACTTGTTCAGAACAAAAGAAAGCACAGAGCCCCAGATTTTATGCTGTCCTGGAGAGCTTGCAGAGCACTGGGGAAAGGCAGGCAGAGAATTCCCTGCTAGCACCTTCTCTGTGCCTGGGAAGCAAAAGTGTTCACATTGCTTCGCAGAATCGCTTTTGTGCAGAAAACACTAACACTTGTTCAGAACGAAAGAAAGCACAGAGCCCCAGATTTTATGCTGTCCTGGAGAGCTTGCAGAGCACTGGGGAAAAGCAGGCAGAGAATTCCCTGCTAGCACCTTCTCTGTGCCTGGGAAGCAGAAGTGTTCACATTGCTTCGCAGAATCGCTTTTGTGCAGAAAACAGTAACACTTGTTCAGAACAAAAGAAAGCACAGAGCCCTAGATTTTATGCTGTCTTGGAGAGCTTGCAGAGCACTGGGGAAAGGCAGGCAGAGAATTCCCTGCTAGCACCTTCTCTGTGCCTGGGAAGCAGAAGTGTTCACATTGCTTCGCAGAATCGCTTTTGTGCAGAAAACAGTAACACTTGTTCAGAACAAAAGAAAGCACAGAGCCCCAGATTTTATGCTGTCCTGGAGAGCTTGCAGAGCACTGGGGAAAGGCAGGCAGAGAATTCCCTGCTAGCACCTTCTCTGTGCCTGGGAAGCAAAAGTGTTCACATTGCTTCGCAGAATCGCTTTTGTGCAGAAAACAGTAACACTTGTTCAGAACAAAAGAAAGCACAGAGCCGCAGATTTTATGTTGTCCTGGAGAGCTTGCAGAGCACTGGGGAAAGGCAGGCAGAGAATTCCCTGCTAGCACCTTCTCTGTGCCTGGGAAGCAGAAGTGTTCACATTGCTTCGAAGAATCACTTTTGTGCAGAAAACAGTAACACTTGTTCAGAACGAAAGAAAACACAGAGCCCCAGATTTTATGCTGTCCTGGAGAGCTTGCAGAGCACTGGGGAAAGGCAGGCAGAGAATTCCCTGCTAGCACCTTCTCTGTGCCTGGGAAGCAGAAGTGTTCACATTGCTTCGCAGAATCGCTTTTGTGCAGAAAACAGTAACACTTGTTCAGAACAAAAGAAAGCACAGAGCCACAGATTTTATGCTGTCCTGGAGAGCTTGCAGAGCACTGGGGAAAGGCAGGCAGAGAATTCCCTGCTAGCACCTTCTCTGTGCCTGGGAAGCAAAAGTGTTCACATTGCTTCGCAGAATCGCTTTTGTGCAGAAAACAGTAACACTTTTTCAGAACAAAAGAAAGCACAGAGCCCCAGATTTTTTGTTGTCCTGGAGAGCTTGCAGAGCACTGGGGAAAGGCAGGCAGAGAATTCCCTGCTAGCACCTTCTCTGTGCCTGGGAAGCAGAAGTGTTCACATTGCTTCGCAGAATCGCTTTTGTGCAGAAAACAGTAACACTTGTTCAGAACAAAAGAAAGCACAGAGCCCCAGATTTTATGTTGTCCTGGAGAGCTTGCAGAGCACTGGGGAAAGGCAGGCAGAGAATTCCCTGCTAGCGCCTTCTCTGTGCCTGGGAAGCAGAAGTGTTCACATTGCTTCGCAGAATCGCTTTTGTGCAGAAAACAGTAACTCTTGTTAGGAACGAAAGAAAACACAGAGCCCCAGATTTTATGTTGTCCTGGAGAGCTTGCAGAGCACTGGGGAAAGGCAGGCAGAGAATTCCCTGCTAGCACCTTCTCTGTGCCTGGGAAGCAGAAGTGTTCACATTGCTTCGCAGAATCGCTTTTGTGCAGAAAACAGTAACTCTTGTTAGGAACGAAAGAAAACACAGAGCCCCAGATTTTATGTTGTCCTGGAGAGCTTGCAGAGCACTGGGGAAAGGCAGGCAGAGAATTCCCTGCTAGCACCTTCTCTGTGCCTGGGAAGCAGAAGTGTTCACATTGCTTCGCAGAATCGCTTTTGTGCAGAAAACAGTAACACTTGTTCAGAACAAAAGAAAGCACAGAGCCCCAGATTTTATGCTGTCCTGGAGAGCTTGCAGAGCACTGGGGAAAGGCAGGCAGAGAATTCCCTGCTAGCACCTTCTCTGTGCCTGTTCACATTGCTTCGCAGAATCGCTTTTCTGCAGAAAACACTAACACTTGTTCAGAACAAAAGAAAGCAAAGAGTCCCAGATTTTATGCTGTACTGGAGAGCTTGCAGAGCACTGGGGAAAGGCAGGCAGAGAATTCCCTGCTAGCACCTTCTCTGTGCCTGGGAAGCAAAAGTGTTCACATTGCTTCGCAGAATCGCTTTTGTGCAGAAAACACTAACACTTGTTCAGAACGAAAGAAAGCACAGAGCCCCAGATTTTATGTTGTCCTCTAGAGCTTGCAGAGCACTGGGGAAAGGCAGGCAGAGAATTCCCTGCTAGCACCTTCTCTGTGCCTGGGAAGCAGAAGTGTTCACATTGCTTCGCAGAATCGCTTTTGTGCAGAAAACAGTAACACTTGTTCAGAACAAAAGAAAGCACAGAGCCCCAGATTTTATGTTGTCCTCTAGAGCTTGCAGAGCACTGGGGAAAGGCAGGCAGAGAATTCCCTGCTAGCACCTTCTCTGTGCCTGGGAAGCAGAAGTGTTCACATTGCTTCGCAGAATCACTTTTGTGCAGAAAACAGTAACACTTGTTCAGAACGAAAGAAAGCACAGAGCCCCAGATTTGCTGTTGTCCTGGAGAGCTTGCAGAGCACTGGGGAAAGGCAGGCAGAGAATTCCCTGCTAGCACCTTCTCTGTGCCTGGGAAGCAGAAGTGTTCACATTGCTTCGCAGAATCGCTTTTGTGCAGAAAACACTAACACTTGTTCAGAACGAAAGAAAGCACAGAGCCCCAGATTTTATGCTGTCCTGGAGAGCTTGCAGAGCACTGGGGAAAGGCAGGCAGAGAATTCCCTGCTAGCACCTTCTCTGTGCCTGGGAAGCAAAAGTGTTCACATTGCTTCGCAGAATCGCTTTTGTGCAGAAAACAGTAACACTTGTTCAGAACAAAAGAAAGCACAGAGCCGCAGATTTTATGTTGTCCTGGAGAGCTTGCAGAGCACTGGGGAAAGGCAGGCAGAGAATTCCCTGCTAGCACCTTCTCTGTGCCTGGGAAGCAGAAGTGTTCACATTGCTTCGAAGAATCACTTTTGTGCAGAAAACAGTAACACTTGTTCAGAACGAAAGAAAACACAGAGCCCCAGATTTTATGCTGTCCTGGAGAGCTTGCAGAGCACTGGGGAAAGGCAGGCAGAGAATTCCCTGCTAGCACCTTCTCTGTGCCTGGGAAGCAGAAGTGTTCACATTGCTTCGCAGAATCGCTTTTGTGCAGAAAACAGTAACACTTGTTCAGAACAAAAGAAAGCACAGAGCCGCAGATTTTATGCTGTCCTGGAGAGCTTGCAGAGCACTGGGGAAAGGCAGGCAGAGAATTCCCTGCTAGCACCTTCTCTGTGCCTGGGAAGCAAAAGTGTTCACATTGCTTCGCAGAATCGCTTTTGTGCAGAAAACAGTAACACTTTTTCAGAACAAAAGAAAGCACAGAGCCCCAGATTTTTTGTTGTCCTGGAGAGCTTGCAGAGCACTGGGGAAAGGCAGGCAGAGAATTCCCTGCTAGCACCTTCTCTGTGCCTGGGAAGCAGAAGTGTTCACATTGCTTCGCAGAATCGCTTTTGTGCAGAAAACAGTAACACTTGTTCAGAACAAAAGAAAGCACAGAGCCCCAGATTTTATGTTGTCCTGGAGAGCTTGCAGAGCACTGGGGAAAGGCAGGCAGAGAATTCCCTGCTAGCGCCTTCTCTGTGCCTGGGAAGCAGAAGTGTTCACATTGCTTCGCAGAATCGCTTTTGTGCAGAAAACAGTAACTCTTGTTAGGAACGAAAGAAAACACAGAGCCCCAGATTTTATGTTGTCCTGGAGAGCTTGCAGAGCACTGGGGAAAGGCAGGCAGAGAATTCCCTGCTAGCACCTTCTCTGTGCCTGGGAAGCAGAAGTGTTCACATTGCTTCGCAGAATCGCTTTTGTGCAGAAAACAGTAACTCTTGTTAGGAACGAAAGAAAACACAGAGCCCCAGATTTTATGTTGTCCTGGAGAGCTTGCAGAGCACTGGGGAAAGGCAGGCAGAGAATTCCCTGCTAGCACCTTCTCTGTGCCTGGGAAGCAGAAGTGTTCACATTGCTTCGCAGAATCGCTTTTGTGCAGAAAACAGTAACACTTGTTCAGAACGAAAGAAAGCACAGAGCCCCAGATTTTATGCTGTCCTGGAGAGCTTGCAGAGCACTGGGGAAAGGCAGGCAGAGAATTCCCTGCTAGCACCTTCTCTGTGCCTGGGAAGCAGAAGTGTTCACATTGCTTCGCAGAATCACTTTTGTGCAGAAAACAGTAACACTTGTTCAGAACAAAAGAAAGCACAGAGCCCCAGATTTTATGCTGTCCTGGAGAGCTTGCAGAGCACTGGGGAAAGGCAGGCAGAGAATTCCCTGCTAGCACCTTCTCTGTGCCTGTTCACATTGCTTCGCAGAATCGCTTTTCTGCAGAAAACACTAACACTTGTTCAGAACAAAAGAAAGCAAAGAGTCCCAGATTTTATGCTGTACTGGAGAGCTTGCAGAGCACTGGGGAAAGGCAGGCAGAGAATTCCCTGCTAGCACCTTCTCTGTGCCTGGGAAGCAAAAGTGTTCACATTGCTTCGCAGAATCGCTTTTGTGCAGAAAACACTAACACTTGTTCAGAACGAAAGAAAGCACAGAGCCCCAGATTTTATGTTGTCCTCTAGAGCTTGCAGAGCACTGGGGAAAGGCAGGCAGAGAATTCCCTGCTAGCACCTTCTCTGTGCCTGGGAAGCAAAAGTGTTCACATTGCTTCGCAGAATCGCTTTTGTGCAGAAAACAGTAACACTTGTTCAGAACAAAAGAAAGCACAGAGCCCCAGATTTTATGCTGTCCTGGAGAGCTTGCAGAGCACTGGGGAAAGGCAGGCAGAGAATTCCCTGCTAGCACCTTCTCTGTGCCTGGGAAGCAGAAGTGTTCACATTGCTTCGCAGAATCACTTTTGTGCAGAAAACAGTAACACTTGTTAGGAACGAAAGAAAACACAGAGCCCCAGATTTTATGCTGTCCTGGAGAGCTTGCAGAGCACTGGGGAAAGGCAGGCAGAGAATTCCCTGCTAGCACCTTCTCTGTGCCTGGGAAGCAGAAGTGTTCACATTGCTTCGCAGAATCGCTTTTGTGCAGAAAACAGTAACACTTGTTCAGAACAAAAGAAAGCACAGAGCCGCAGATTTTATGCTGTCCTGGAGAGCTTGCAGAGCACTGGGGAAAGGCAGGCAGAGAATTCCCTGCTAGCACCTTCTCTGTGCCTGGGAAGCAAAAGTGTTCACATTGCTTCGCAGAATCGCTTTTGTGCAGAAAACAGTAACTCTTGTTAGGAACGAAAGAAAACACAGAGCCCCAGATTTTATGTTGTCCTGGAGAGCTTGCAGAGCACTGGGGAAAGGCAGGCAGAGA
This sequence comes from Strix uralensis, assembly GCF_047716275.1. Lineage (NCBI taxonomy): Eukaryota > Metazoa > Chordata > Aves > Strigiformes > Strigidae > Strix > Strix uralensis. The sequence goes on along the minus strand of NC_134005.1, from coordinate 49,150 downwards.
ATTCCCTGCTAGCACCTCCTCTGTGCCTGGGAAGCAGAAGTGTTCACATTGCTTCGCAGAATCGCTTTTGTGCAGAAAACACTAACACTTGTTCAGAACGAAAGAAAGCACAGAGCCCCAGATTTTATGCTGTCCTGGAGAGCTTGCAGAGCACTGGGGAAAGGCAGGCAGAGAATTCCCTGCTAGCACCTTCTCTGTGCCTGGGAAGCAGAAGTGTTCACATTGCTTCGCAGAATCCCTTTTCTGCAGAAAACAGTAACACTTGTTCAGAACGAAAGAAAGCACAGAGCCCCAGATTTTATGTTGTCCTGGAGAGCTTGCAGAGCACTGGGGAAAGGCAGGCAGAGAATTCCCTGCTAGCACCTTCTCTGTGCCTGTTCACATTGCTTCGCAGAATCGCTTTTGTGCAGAAAACACTAACACTTGTTCAGAACAAAAGAAAGCAAAGAGTCCCAGATTTTATGCTGTACTGGAGAGCTTGCAGAGCACTGGGGAAAGGCAGGCAGAGAATTCCCTGCTAGCACCTTCTCTGTGCCTGGGAAGCAGAAGTGTTCACATTGCTTCGCAGAATCACTTTTGTGCAGAAAACAGTAACTCTTGTTAGGAACGAAAGAAAACACAGAGCCCCAGATTTTATGCTGTCCTGGAGAGCTTGCAGAGCACTGGGGAAAGGCAGGCAGAGAATTCCCTGCTAGCACCTTCTCTGTGCCTGGGAAGCAGAAGTGTTCACATTGCTTCGCAGAATCGCTTTTGTGCAGAAAACACTAACACTTGTTCAGAACGAAAGAAAGCACAGAGCCGCAGATTTTATGCTGTCCTGGAGAGCTTGCAGAGCACTGGGGAAAGGCAGGCAGAGAATTCCCTGCTAGCACCTTCTCTGTGCCTGGGAAGCAGAAGTGTTCACATTGCTTCGCAGAATCGCTTTTGTGCAGAAAACAGTAACACTTGTTCAGAACAAAAGAAAACACAGAGCCCCAGATTTTATGCTGTCCTGGAGAGCTTGCAGAGCACTGGGGAAAGGCAGGCAGAGAATTCCCTGCTAGCACCTTCTCTGTGCCTGTTCACATTGCTTCGCAGAATCGCTTTTGTGCAGAAAACAGTAACACTTGTTCAGAACGAAAGAAAGCACAGAGCCCCAGATTTTATGTTGTCCTCTAGAGCTTGCAGAGCACTGGGGAAAGGCAGGCAGAGAATTCCCTGCTAGCACCTTCTCTGTGCCTGGGAAGCAGAAGTGTTCACATTGCTTCGCAGAATCGCTTTTGTGCAGAAAACAGTAACACTTGTTCAGAACAAAAGAAAGCACAGAGCCCCAGATTTTATGCTGTCCTGGAGAGCTTGCAGAGCACTGGGGAAAGGCAGGCAGAGAATTCCCTGCTAGCACCTTCTCTGTGCCTGTTCACATTGCTTCGCAGAATCGCTTTTGTGCAGAAAACAGTAACACTTGTTCAGAACAAAAAAAAGCACAGAGCCCCAGATTTTATGCTGTACTGGAGAGCTTGCAGAGCACTGGGGAAAGGCAGGCAGAGAATTCCCTGCTAGCACCTTCTCTGTGCCTGGGAAGCAAAAGTGTTCACATTGCTTCGCAGAATCGCTTTTGTGCAGAAAACAGTAACACTTGTTCAGAACAAAAGAAAGCACAGAGCCCCAGATTTTATGTTGTCCTGGAGAGCTTGCAGAGCACTGGGGAAAGGCAGGCAGAGAATTCCCTGCTAGCACCTTCTCTGTGCCTGGGAAGCAGAAGTGTTCACATTGCTTCGCAGAATCGCTTTTGTGCAGAAAACAGTAACTCTTGTTAGGAACGAAAGAAAACACAGAGCCCCAGATTTTATGTTGTCCTGGAGAGCTTGCAGAGCACTGGGGAAAGGCAGGCAGAGAATTCCCTGCTAGCACCTTCTCTGTGCCTGGGAAGCAGAAGTGTTCACATTGCTTCGCAGAATCGCTTTTGTGCAGAAAACAGTAACTCTTGTTAGGAACGAAAGAAAACACAGAGCCCCAGATTTTATGTTGTCCTGGAGAGCTTGCAGAGCACTGGGGAAAGGCAGGCAGAGAATTCCCTGCTAGCACCTTCTCTGTGCCTGGGAAGCAGAAGTGTTCACATTGCTTCGCAGAATCACTTTTGTGCAGAAAACAGTAACACTTGTTCAGAACGAAAGAAAGCACAGAGCCCCAGATTTGCTGTTGTCCTGGAGAGCTTGCAGAGCACTGGGGAAAGGCAGGCAGAGAATTCCCTGCTAGCACCTTCTCTGTGCCTGGGAAGCAAAAGTGTTCACATTGCTTCGCAGAATCGCTTTTGTGCAGAAAACACTAACACTTGTTCAGAACGAAAGAAAGCACAGAGCCCCAGATTTTATGCTGTCCTGGAGAGCTTGCAGAGCACTGGGGAAAGGCAGGCAGAGAATTCCCTGCTAGCACCTTCTCTGTGCCTGGGAAGCAGAAGTGTTCACATTGCTTCGCAGAATCGCTTTTGTGCAGAAAACAGTAACACTTGTTCAGAACAAAAGAAAGCACAGAGCCCTAGATTTTATGCTGTCCTGGAGAGCTTGCAGAGCACTGGGGAAAGGCAGGCAGAGAATTCCCTGCTAGCACCTTCTCTGTGCCTGTTCACATTGCTTCGCAGAATCGCTTTTGTGCAGAAAACAGTAACACTTGTTCAGAACAAAAGAAAGCACAGAGCCGCAGATTTTATGCTGTCCTGGAGAGCTTGCAGAGCACTGGGGAAAGGCAGGCAGAGAATTCCCTGCTAGCACCTTCTCTGTGCCTGGGAAGCAAAAGTGTTCACATTGCTTCGCAGAATCGCTTTTGTGCAGAAAACAGTAACTCTTGTTAGGAACGAAAGAAAACACAGAGCCCCAGATTTTATGTTGTCCTGGAGAGCTTGCAGAGCACTGGGGAAAGGCAGGCAGAGAATTCCCTGCTAGCACCTCCTCTGTGCCTGGGAAGCAGAAGTGTTCACATTGCTTCGCAGAATCGCTTTTGTGCAGAAAACACTAACACTTGTTCAGAACGAAAGAAAGCACAGAGCCCCAGATTTTATGCTGTCCTGGAGAGCTTGCAGAGCACTGGGGAAAGGCAGGCAGAGAATTCCCTGCTAGCACCTTCTCTGTGCCTGGGAAGCAGAAGTGTTCACATTGCTTCGCAGAATCACTTTTGTGCAGAAAACAGTAACTCTTGTTAGGAACGAAAGAAAACACAGAGCCCCAGATTTTATGCTGTCCTCTAGAGCTTGCAGAGCACTGGGGAAAGGCAGGCAGAGAATTCCCTGCTAGCACCTTCTCTGTGCCTGGGAAGCAAAAGTGTTCACATTGCTTCGCAGAATCGCTTTTGTGCAGAAAACAGTAACACTTGTTCAGAACAAAAGAAAGCACAGAGCCCCAGATTTTATGCTGTCCTGGAGAGCTTGCAGAGCACTGGGGAAAGGCAGGCAGAGAATTCCCTGCTAGCACCTTCTCTGTGCCTGGGAAGCAGAAGTGTTCACATTGCTTCGCAGAATCGCTTTTGTGCAGAAAACAGTAACACTTGTTCAGAACAAAAGAAAACACAGAGCCCCAGATTTTATGCTGTCCTGGAGAGCTTGCAGAGCACTGGGGAAAGGCAGGCAGAGAATTCCCTGCTAGCACCTTCTCTGTGCCTGTTCACATTGCTTCGCAGAATCGCTTTTGTGCAGAAAACAGTAACACTTGTTCAGAACAAAAGAAAGCACAGAGCCCCAGATTTTTTGTTGTCCTGGAGAGCTTGCAGAGCACTGGGGAAAGGCAGGCAGAGAATTCCCTGCTAGCACCTTCTCTGTGCCTGGGAAGCAGAAGTGTTCACATTGCTTCGCAGAATCGCTTTTGTGCAGAAAACAGTAACACTTGTTCAGAACGAAAGAAAGCACAGAGCCCCAGATTTGCTGTTGTCCTGGAGAGCTTGCAGAGCACTGGGGAAAGGCAGGCAGAGAATTCCCTGCTAGCACCTTCTCTGTGCCTGTTCACATTGCTTCGCAGAATCGCTTTTGTGCAGAAAACACTAACACTTGTTCAGAACAAAAGAAAGCAAAGAGTCCCAGATTTTATGCTGTACTGGAGAGCTTGCAGAGCACTGGGGAAAGGCAGGCAGAGAATTCCCTGCTAGCACCTTCTCTGTGCCTGGGAAGCAAAAGTGTTCACATTGCTTCGCAGAATCACTTTTGTGCAGAAAACAGTAACTCTTGTTAGGAACGAAAGAAAACACAGAGCCCCAGATTTTATGCTGTCCTCTAGAGCTTGCAGAGCACTGGGGAAAGGCAGGCAGAGAATTCCCTGCTAGCACCTTCTCTGTGCCTGGGAAGCAGAAGTGTTCACATTGCTTCGCAGAATCGCTTTTGTGCAGAAAACAGTAACACTTGTTCAGAACAAAAGAAAGCACAGAGCCCCAGATTTTATGCTGTCCTGGAGAGCTTGCAGAGCACTGGGGAAAGGCAGGCAGAGAATTCCCTGCTAGCACCTTCTCTGTGCCTGGGAAGCAGAAGTGTTCACATTGCTTCGCAGAATCGCTTTTGTGCAGAAAACAGTAACACTTGTTCAGAACGAAAGAAAGCACAGAGCCCCAGATTTTATGCTGTCCTGGAGAGCTTGCAGAGCACTGGGGAAAGGCAGGCAGAGAATTCCCTGCTAGCACCTTCTCTGTGCCTGGGAAGCAGAAGTGTTCACATTGCTTCGCAGAATCGCTTTTGTGCAGAAAACAGTAACACTTGTTCAGAACAAAAGAAAACACAGAGCCCCAGATTTTATGCTGTCCTGGAGAGCTTGCAGAGCACTGGGGAAAGGCAGGCAGAGAATTCCCTGCTAGCACCTTCTCTGTGCCTGTTCACATTGCTTCGCAGAATCGCTTTTGTGCAGAAAACAGTAACACTTGTTCAGAACGAAAGAAAGCACAGAGCCCCAGATTTTATGTTGTCCTCTAGAGCTTGCAGAGCACTGGGGAAAGGCAGGCAGAGAATTCCCTGCTAGCACCTTCTCTGTGCCTGGGAAGCAGAAGTGTTCACATTGCTTCGCAGAATCACTTTTGTGCAGAAAACAGTAACACTTGTTCAGAACGAAAGAAAGCACAGAGCCCCAGATTTGCTGTTGTCCTGGAGAGCTTGCAGAGCACTGGGGAAAGGCAGGCAGAGAATTCCCTGCTAGCACCTTCTCTGTGCCTGGGAAGCAAAAGTGTTCACATTGCTTCGCAGAATCGCTTTTGTGCAGAAAACACTAACACTTGTTCAGAACGAAAGAAAGCACAGAGCCCCAGATTTTATGCTGTCCTGGAGAGCTTGCAGAGCACTGGGGAAAGGCAGGCAGAGAATTCCCTGCTAGCACCTTCTCTGTGCCTGGGAAGCAGAAGTGTTCACATTGCTTCGCAGAATCGCTTTTGTGCAGAAAACAGTAACACTTGTTCAGAACAAAAGAAAGCACAGAGCCCTAGATTTTATGCTGTCCTGGAGAGCTTGCAGAGCACTGGGGAAAGGCAGGCAGAGAATTCCCTGCTAGCACCTTCTCTGTGCCTGTTCACATTGCTTCGCAGAATCGCTTTTGTGCAGAAAACAGTAACACTTGTTCAGAACAAAAGAAAGCACAGAGCCGCAGATTTTATGCTGTCCTGGAGAGCTTGCAGAGCACTGGGGAAAGGCAGGCAGAGAATTCCCTGCTAGCACCTTCTCTGTGCCTGGGAAGCAAAAGTGTTCACATTGCTTCGCAGAATCGCTTTTGTGCAGAAAACAGTAACTCTTGTTAGGAACGAAAGAAAACACAGAGCCCCAGATTTTATGTTGTCCTGGAGAGCTTGCAGAGCACTGGGGAAAGGCAGGCAGAGAATTCCCTGCTAGCACCTCCTCTGTGCCTGGGAAGCAGAAGTGTTCACATTGCTTCGCAGAATCGCTTTTGTGCAGAAAACACTAACACTTGTTCAGAACGAAAGAAAGCACAGAGCCCCAGATTTTATGCTGTCCTGGAGAGCTTGCAGAGCACTGGGGAAAGGCAGGCAGAGAATTCCCTGCTAGCACCTTCTCTGTGCCTGGGAAGCAGAAGTGTTCACATTGCTTCGCAGAATCACTTTTGTGCAGAAAACAGTAACACTTGTTCAGAACGAAAGAAAGCACAGAGCCCCAGATTTGCTGTTGTCCTGGAGAGCTTGCAGAGCACTGGGGAAAGGCAGGCAGAGAATTCCCTGCTAGCACCTTCTCTGTGCCTGTTCACATTGCTTCGCAGAATCGCTTTTGTGCAGAAAACACTAACAATTGTTCAGAACAAAAGAAAGCAAAGAGTCCCAGATTTTATGCTGTACTGGAGAGCTTGCAGAGCACTGGGGAAAGGCAGGCAGAGAATTCCCTGCTAGCACCTTCTCTGTGCCTGGGAAGCAGAAGTGTTCACATTGCTTCGCAGAATCACTTTTGTGCAGAAAACAGTAACTCTTGTTAGGAACGAAAGAAAACACAGAGCCCCAGATTCTATGCTGTCCTCTAGAGCTTGCAGAGCACTGGGGAAAGGCAGGCAGAGAATTCCCTGCTAGCACCTTCTCTGTGCCTGGGAAGCAGAAGTGTTCACATTGCTTCGCAGAATCGCTTTTGTGCAGAAAACAGTAACACTTGTTCAGAACAAAAGAAAGCACAGAGCCCCAGATTTTATGCTGTCCTGGAGAGCTTGCAGAGCACTGGGGAAAGGCAGGCAGAGAATTCCCTGCTAGCACCTTCTCTGTGCCTGGGAAGCAGAAGTGTTCACATTGCTTCGCAGAATCGCTTTTGTGCAGAAAACAGTAACACTTGTTCAGAACAAAAGAAAACACAGAGCCCCAGATTTTATGCTGTCCTGGAGAGCTTGCAGAGCACTGGGGAAAGGCAGGCAGAGAATTCCCTGCTAGCACCTTCTCTGTGCCTGTTCACATTGCTTCGCAGAATCGCTTTTGTGCAGAAAACAGTAACACTTGTTCAGAACAAAAGAAAGCACAGAGCCCCAGATTTTTTGTTGTCCTGGAGAGCTTGCAGAGCACTGGGGAAAGGCAGGCAGAGAATTCCCTGCTAGCACCTTCTCTGTGCCTGGGAAGCAGAAGTGTTCACATTGCTTCGCAGAATCGCTTTTGTGCAGAAAACAGTAACTCTTGTTAGGAACGAAAGAAAACACAGAGCCCCAGATTTTATGTTGTCCTGGAGAGCTTGCAGAGCACTGGGGAAAGGCAGGCAGAGAATTCCCTGCTAGCACCTTCTCTGTGCCTGGGAAGCAGAAGTGTTCACATTGCTTCGCAGAATCGCTTTTGTGCAGAAAACAGTAACACTTGTTCAGAACGAAAGAAAGCACAGAGCCCCAGATTTTATGCTGTCCTCTAGAGCTTGCAGAGCACTGGGGAAAGGCAGGCAGAGAATTCCCTGCTAGCACCTTCTCTGTGCCTGGGAAGCAGAAGTGTTCACATTGCTTCGCAGAATCGCTTTTGTGCAGAAAACAGTAACACTTGTTCAGAACAAAAGAAAGCACAGAGCCCCAGATTTTATGCTGTCCTGGAGAGCTTGCAGAGCACTGGGGAAAGGCAGGCAGAGAATTCCCTGCTAGCACCTTCTCTGTGCCTGTTCACATTGCTTCGCAGAATCGCTTTTGTGCAGAAAACAGTAACACTTGTTCAGAACAAAAGAAAGCACAGAGCCCCAGATTTTATGCTGTACTGGAGAGCTTGCAGAGCACTGGGGAAAGGCAGGCAGAGAATTCCCTGCTAGCACCTTCTCTGTGCCTGGGAAGCAAAAGTGTTCACATTGCTTCGCAGAATCGCTTTTGTGCAGAAAACAGTAACACTTTTTCAGAACAAAAGAAAGCACAGAGCCCCAGATTTTATGTTGTCCTGGAGAGCTTGCAGAGCACTGGGGAAAGGCAGGCAGAGAATTCCCTGCTAGCACCTTCTCTGTGCCTGGGAAGCAGAAGTGTTCACATTGCTTCGCAGAATCGCTTTTGTGCAGAAAACAGTAACTCTTGTTAGGAACGAAAGAAAACACAGAGCCCCAGATTTTATGTTGTCCTGGAGAGCTTGCAGAGCACTGGGGAAAGGCAGGCAGAGAATTCCCTGCTAGCACCTTCTCTGTGCCTGGGAAGCAGAAGTGTTCACATTGCTTCGCAGAATCGCTTTTGTGCAGAAAACAGTAACACTTGTTAGGAACGAAAGAAAACACAGAGCCCCAGATTTTATGTTGTCCTGGAGAGCTTGCAGAGCACTGGGGAAAGGCAGGCAGAGAATTCCCTGCTAGCACCTTCTCTGTGCCTGGGAAGCAAAAGTGTTCACATTGCTTCGCAGAATCGCTTTTGTGCAGAAAACAGTAACACTTGTTCAGAACAAAAGAAAGCACAGAGCCCCAGATTTGCTGTTGTCCTGGAGAGCTTGCAAAGCACTGGGGAAAGGCAGGCAGAGAATTCCCTGCTAGCACCTTCTCTGTGCCTGGGAAGCAGAAGTGTTCACATTGCTTCGCAGAACCGCTTTTGTGCAGAAAACAGTAACTCTTGTTAGGAACGAAAGAAAACACAGAGCCCCAGATTTTATGTTGTCCTCTAGAGCTTGCAGAGCACTGGGGAAAGGCAGGCAGAGAATTCCCTGCTAGCACCTTCTCTGTGCCTGGGAAGCAAAAGTGTTCACATTGCTTCGCAGAATCGCTTTTGTGCAGAAAACAGTAACACTTGTTCAGAACAAAAGAAAGCACAGAGCCCCAGATTTTATGCTGTCCTGGAGAGCTTGCAGAGCACTGGGGAAAGGCAGGCAGAGAATTCCCTGCTAGCACCTTCTCTGTGCCTGGGAAGCAGAAGTGTTCACATTGCTTCGCAGAATCACTTTTGTGCAGAAAACAGTAACACTTGTTCAGAACGAAAGAAAACACAGAGCCCCAGATTTTATGCTGTCCTGGAGAGCTTGCAGAGCACTGGGGAAAGGCAGGCAGAGAATTCCCTGCTAGCACCTTCTCTGTGCCTGGGAAGCAGAAGTGTTCACATTGCTTCGCAGAATCGCTTTTGTGCAGAAAACAGTAACACTTGTTCAGAACGAAAGAAAGCACAGAGCCCCAGATTTTTTGTTGTCCTGGAGAGCTTGCAGAGCACTGGGGAAAGGCAGGCAGAGAATTCCCTTCTAGCACCTTCTCTGTGCCTGGGAAGCAGAAGTGTTCACATTGCTTCGCAGAATCACTTTTGTGCAGAAAACAGTAACACTTGTTCAGAACGAAAGAAAACACAGAGCCCCAGATTTTATGCTGTCCTGGAGAGCTTGCAGAGCACTGGGGAAAGGCAGGCAGAGAATTCCCTGCTAGCACCTTCTCTGTGCCTGAGAAGCAGAAGTGTTCACATTGCTTCGCAGAATCGCTTTTGTGCAGAAAACAGTAACACTTGTTCAGAACGAAAGAAAGCACAGAGCCCCAGATTTTTTGTTGTCCTGGAGAGCTTGCAGAGCACTGGGGAAAGGCAGGCAGAGAATTCCCTGCTAGCACCTTCTCTGTGCCTGGGAAGCAGAAGTGTTCACATTGCTTCGCAGAATCGCTTTTGTGCAGAAAACAGTAACACTTGTTCAGAACGAAAGAAAGCACAGAGCCCCAGATTTTATGTTGTCCTCTAGAGCTTGCAGAGCACTGGGGAAAGGCAGGCAGAGAATTCCCTGCTAGCACCTTCTCTGTGCCTGAGAAGCAGAAGTGTTCACATTGCTTCGCAGAATCGCTTTTGTGCAGAAAACAGTAACACTTGTTCAGAACAAAAGAAAGCACAGAGCCCCAGATTTTATGCTGTCCTGGAGAGCTTGCAGAGCACTGGGGAAAGGCAGGCAGAGAATTCCCTGCTAGCACCTTCTCTGTGCCTGTTCACATTGCTTCGCAGAATCGCTTTTGTGCAGAAAACAGTAACACTTGTTCAGAACAAAAGAAAGCACAGAGCCGCAGATTTTATGCTGTACTGGAGAGCTTGCAGAGCACTGGGGAAAGGCAGGCAGAGAATTCCCTGCTAGCACCTTCTCTGTGCCTGGGAAGCAGAAGTGTTCACATTGCTTCGCAGAATCGCTTTTGTGCAGAAAACAGTAACACTTGTTAGGAACGAAAGAAAACACAGAGCCCCAGATTTTATGTTGTCCTCTAGAGCTTGCAGAGCACTGGGGAAAGGCAGGCAGAGAATTCCCTGCTAGCACCTTCTCTGTGCCTGGGAAGCAGAAGTGTTCACATTGCTTCGCAGAATCGCTTTTGTGCAGAAAACAGTAACACTTGTTCAGAACAAAAGAAAACACAGAGCCCCAGATTTTATGCTGTCCTGGAGAGCTTGCAGAGCACTGGGGAAAGGCAGGCAGAGAATTCCCTGCTAGCACCTTCTCTGTGCCTGTTCACATTGCTTCGCAGAATCGCTTTTGTGCAGAAAACAGTAACACTTGTTCAGAACAAAAGAAAGCACAGAGCCCCAGATTTTTTGTTGTCCTGGAGAGCTTGCAGAGCACTGGGGAAAGGCAGGCAGAGAATTCCCTGCTAGCACCTTCTCTGTGCCTGGGAAGCAGAAGTGTTCACATTGCTTCGCAGAATCGCTTTTGTGCAGAAAACAGTAACACTTGTTCAGAACAAAAGAAAACACAGAGCCCCAGATTTTATGCTGTCCTGGAGAGCTTGCAGAGCACTGGGGAAAGGCAGGCAGAGAATTCCCTGCTAGCACCTTCTCTGTGCCTGTTCACATTGCTTCGCAGAATCGCTTTTGTGCAGAAAACAGTAACACTTGTTCAGAACAAAAGAAAGCACAGAGCCCCAGATTTTTTGTTGTCCTGGAGAGCTTGCAGAGCACTGGGGAAAGGCAGGCAGAGAATTCCCTGCTAGCACCTTCTCTGTGCCTGGGAAGCAGAAGTGTTCACATTGCTTCGCAGAATCGCTTTTGTGCAGAAAACAGTAACACTTGTTCAGAACGAAAGAAAGCACAGAGCCCCAGATTTTATGTTGTCCTCTAGAGCTTGCAGAGCACTGGGGAAAGGCAGGCAGAGAATTCCCTGCTAGCACCTTCTCTGTGCCTGGGAAGCAGAAGTGTTCACATTGCTTCGCAGAATCGCTTTTGTGCAGAAAACAGTAACACTTGTTCAGAACAAAAGAAAGCACAGAGCCCCAGATTTTATGCTGTCCTGGAGAGCTTGCAGAGCACTGGGGAAAGGCAGGCAGAGAATTCCCTGCTAGCACCTTCTCTGTGCCTGTTCACATTGCTTCGCAGAATCGCTTTTGTGCAGAAAACAGTAACACTTGTTCAGAACAAAAGAAAGCACAGAGCCCCAGATTTTATGTTGTCCTGGAGAGCTTGCAGAGCACTGGGGAAAGGCAGGCAGAGAATTCCCTGCTAGCACCTTCTCTGTGCCTGGGAAGCAGAAGTGTTCACATTGCTTCGCAGAATCGCTTTTGTGCAGAAAACAGTAACTCTTGTTAGGAACGAAAGAAAACACAGAGCCCCAGATTTTATGTTGTCCTGGAGAGCTTGCAGAGCACTGGGGAAAGGCAGGCAGAGAATTCCCTGCTAGCACCTTCTCTGTGCCTGGGAAGCAGAAGTGTTCACATTGCTTCGCAGAATCGCTTTTGTGCAGAAAACAGTAACTCTTGTTAGGAACGAAAGAAAACACAGAGCCCCAGATTTTATGTTGTCCTGGAGAGCTTGCAGAGCACTGGGGAAAGGCAGGCAGAGAATTCCCTGCTAGCACCTTCTCTGTGCCTGGGAAGCAGAAGTGTTCACATTGCTTCGCAGAATCGCTTTTGTGCAGAAAACAGTAACACTTGTTCAGAACAAAAGAAAGCACAGAGCCCCAGATTTTATGCTGTCCTGGAGAGCTTGCAGAGCACTGGGGAAAGGCAGGCAGAGAATTCCCTGCTAGCACCTTCTCTGTGCCTGGGAAGCAGAAGTGTTCACATTGCTTCGCAGAACCGCTTTTGTGCAGAAAACAGTAACTCTTGTTAGGAACGAAAGAAAACACAGAGCCCCAGATTTTATGTTGTCCTCTAGAGCTTGCAGAGCACTGGGGAAAGGCAGGCAGAGAATTCCCTGCTAGCACCTTCTCTGTGCCTGGGAAGCAAAAGTGTTCACATTGCTTCGCAGAATCGCTTTTGTGCAGAAAACAGTAACACTTGTTCAGAACAAAAGAAAGCACAGAGCCCCAGATTTTATGCTGTCCTGGAGAGCTTGCAGAGCACTGGGGAAAGGCAGGCAGAGAATTCCCTGCTAGCACCTTCTCTGTGCCTGGGAAGCAGAAGTGTTCACATTGCTTCGCAGAATCACTTTTGTGCAGAAAACAGTAACACTTGTTCAGAACGAAAGAAAACACAGAGCCCCAGATTTTATGCTGTCCTGGAGAGCTTGCAGAGCACTGGGGAAAGGCAGGCAGAGAATTCCCTGCTAGCACCTTCTCTGTGCCTGGGAAGCAGAAGTGTTCACATTGCTTCGCAGAATCGCTTTTGTGCAGAAAACAGTAACACTTGTTCAGAACGAAAGAAAGCACAGAGCCCCAGATTTTTTGTTGTCCTGGAGAGCTTGCAGAGCACTGGGGAAAGGCAGGCAGAGAATTCCCTTCTAGCACCTTCTCTGTGCCTGGGAAGCAGAAGTGTTCACATTGCTTCGCAGAATCACTTTTGTGCAGAAAACAGTAACACTTGTTCAGAACGAAAGAAAACACAGAGCCCCAGATTTTATGCTGTCCTGGAGAGCTTGCAGAGCACTGGGGAAAGGCAGGCAGAGAATTCCCTGCTAGCACCTTCTCTGTGCCTGGGAAGCAAAAGTGTTCACATTGCTTCGCAGAATCGCTTTTGTGCAGAAAACAGTAACACTTGTTCAGAACGAAAGAAAGCACAGAGCCCCAGATTTGCTGTTGTCCTGGAGAGCTTGCAGAGCACTGGGGAAAGGCAGGCAGAGAATTCCCTGCTAGCACCTTCTCTGTGCCTGAGAAGCAGAAGTGTTCACATTGCTTCGCAGAATCGCTTTTGTGCAGAAAACAGTAACACTTGTTCAGAACAAAAGAAAGCACAGAGCCGCAGATTTTATGCTGTCCTGGAGAGCTTGCAGAGCACTGGGGAAAGGCAGGCAGAGAATTCCCTGCTAGCACCTTCTCTGTGCCTGTTCACATTGCTTCGCAGAATCGCTTTTGTGCAGAAAACACTAACACTTGTTCAGAACAAAAGAAAGCAAAGAGTCCCAGATTTTATGCTGTACTGGAGAGCTTGCAGAGCACTGGGGAAAGGCAGGCAGAGAATTCCCTGCTAGCACCTTCTCTGTGCCTGGGAAGCAGAAGTGTTCACATTGCTTCGCAGAATCGCTTTTGTGCAGAAAACAGTAACTCTTGTTAGGAACGAAAGAAAACACAGAGCCCCAGATTTTATGTTGTCCTGGAGAGCTTGCAGAGCACTGGGGAAAGGCAGGCAGAGAATTCCCTGCTAGCACCTTCTCTGTGCCTGGGAAGCAAAAGTGTTCACATTGCTTCGCAGAATCGCTTTTGTGCAGAAAACAGTAACACTTGTTCAGAACAAAAGAAAGCACAGAGCCCCAGATTTGCTGTTGTCCTGGAGAGCTTGCAAAGCACTGGGGAAAGGCAGGCAGAGAATTCCCTGCTAGCACCTTCTCTGTGCCTGGGAAGCAGAAGTGTTCACATTGCTTCGCAGAACCGCTTTTGTGCAGAAAACAGTAACTCTTGTTAGGAACGAAAGAAAACACAGAGCCCCAGATTTTATGTTGTCCTCTAGAGCTTGCAGAGCACTGGGGAAAGGCAGGCAGAGAATTCCCTGCTAGCACCTTCTCTGTGCCTGGGAAGCAAAAGTGTTCACATTGCTTCGCAGAATCGCTTTTGTGCAGAAAACAGTAACACTTGTTCAGAACAAAAGAAAGCACAGAGCCCCAGATTTTATGCTGTCCTGGAGAGCTTGCAGAGCACTGGGGAAAGGCAGGCAGAGAATTCCCTGCTAGCACCTTCTCTGTGCCTGGGAAGCAGAAGTGTTCACATTGCTTCGCAGAATCACTTTTGTGCAGAAAACAGTAACACTTGTTCAGAACGAAAGAAAACACAGAGCCCCAGATTTTATGCTGTCCTGGAGAGCTTGCAGAGCACTGGGGAAAGGCAGGCAGAGAATTCCCTGCTAGCACCTTCTCTGTGCCTGGGAAGCAGAAGTGTTCACATTGCTTCGCAGAATCGCTTTTGTGCAGAAAACAGTAACACTTGTTCAGAACGAAAGAAAGCACAGAGCCCCAGATTTTTTGTTGTCCTGGAGAGCTTGCAGAGCACTGGGGAAAGGCAGGCAGAGAATTCCCTTCTAGCACCTTCTCTGTGCCTGGGAAGCAGAAGTGTTCACATTGCTTCGCAGAATCACTTTTGTGCAGAAAACAGTAACACTTGTTCAGAACGAAAGAAAACACAGAGCCCCAGATTTTATGCTGTCCTGGAGAGCTTGCAGAGCACTGGGGAAAGGCAGGCAGAGAATTCCCTGCTAGCACCTTCTCTGTGCCTGGGAAGCAGAAGTGTTCACATTGCTTCGCAGAATCGCTTTTGTGCAGAAAACAGTAACACTTGTTCAGAACGAAAGAAAGCACAGAGCCCCAGATTTTTTGTTGTCCTGGAGAGCTTGCAGAGCACTGGGGAAAGGCAGGCAGAGAATTCCCTGCTAGCACCTTCTCTGTGCCTGGGAAGCAGAAGTGTTCACATTGCTTCGCAGAATCGCTTTTGTGCAGAAAACAGTAACACTTGTTCAGAACGAAAGAAAGCACAGAGCCCCAGATTTTATGTTGTCCTCTAGAGCTTGCAGAGCACTGGGGAAAGGCAGGCAGAGAATTCCCTGCTAGCACCTTCTCTGTGCCTGAGAAGCAGAAGTGTTCACATTGCTTCGCAGAATCGCTTTTGTGCAGAAAACAGTAACACTTGTTCAGAACAAAAGAAAGCACAGAGCCCCAGATTTTATGCTGTCCTGGAGAGCTTGCAGAGCACTGGGGAAAGGCAGGCAGAGAATTCCCTGCTAGCACCTTCTCTGTGCCTGTTCACATTGCTTCGCAGAATCGCTTTTGTGCAGAAAACAGTAACACTTGTTCAGAACAAAAGAAAGCACAGAGCCGCAGATTTTATGCTGTACTGGAGAGCTTGCAGAGCACTGGGGAAAGGCAGGCAGAGAATTCCCTGCTAGCACCTTCTCTGTGCCTGGGAAGCAGAAGTGTTCACATTGCTTCGCAGAATCGCTTTTGTGCAGAAAACAGTAACACTTGTTCAGAACGAAAGAAAGCACAGAGCCCCAGATTTTATGCTGTACTGGAGAGCTTGCAGAGCACTGGGGAAAGGCAGGCAGAGAATTCCCTGCTAGCACCTTCTCTGTGCCTGGGAAGCAGAAGTGTTCACATTGCTTCGCAGAATCACTTTTGTGCAGAAAACAGTAACTCTTGTTAGGAACGAAAGAAAACACAGAGCCCCAGATTTTATGTTGTCCTCTAGAGCTTGCAGAGCACTGGGGAAAGGCAGGCAGAGAATTCCCTGCTAGCACCTTCTCTGTGCCTGGGAAGCAGAAGTGTTCACATTGCTTCGCAGAATCGCTTTTGTGCAGAAAACAGTAACACTTGTTCAGAACAAAAGAAAGCACAGAGCCCCAGATTTTATGTTGTCCTGGAGAGCTTGCAGAGCACTGGGGAAAGGCAGGCAGAGAATTCCCTGCTAGCACCTTCTCTGTGCCTGTTCACATTGCTTCGCAGAATCGCTTTTGTGCAGAAAACACTAACACTTGTTCAGAACAAAAGAAAGCAAAGAGTCCCAGATTTTATGCTGTACTGGAGAGCTTGCAGAGCACTGGGGAAAGGCAGGCAGAGAATTCCCTGCTAGCACCTTCTCTGTGCCTGGGAAGCAGAAGTGTTCACATTGCTTCGCAGAATCACTTTTGTGCAGAAAACAGTAACTCTTGTTAGGAACGAAAGAAAACACAGAGCCCCAGATTTTATGTTGTCCTCTAGAGCTTGCAGAGCACTGGGGAAAGGCAGGCAGAGAATTCCCTGCTAGCACCTTCTCTGTGCCTGGGAAGCAGAAGTGTTCACATTGCTTCGCAGAATCGCTTTTGTGCAGAAAACAGTAACACTTGTTCAGAACAAAAGAAAGCACAGAGCCCCAGATTTTATGTTGTCCTGGAGAGCTTGCAGAGCACTGGGGAAAGGCAGGCAGAGAATTCCCTGCTAGCACCTTCTCTGTGCCTGGGAAGCAGAAGTGTTCACATTGCTTCGCAGAATCGCTTTTGTGCAGAAAACAGTAACACTTGTTCAGAACGAAAGAAAACACAGAGCCGCAGATTTTATGTTGTCCTGGAGAGCTTGCAGAGCACTGGGGAAAGGCAGGCAGAGAATTCCCTGCTAGCACCTTCTCTGTGCCTGTTCACATTGCTTCGCAGAATCGCTTTTCTGCAGAAAACACTAACACTTGTTCAGAACGAAAGAAAGCACAGAGTCCCAGATTTTATGCTGTCCTGGAGAGCTTGCAGAGCACTGGGGAAAGGCAGGCAGAGAATTCCCTGCTAGCACCTTCTCTGTGCCTGGGAAGCAAAAGTGTTCACATTGCTTCGCAGAATCGCTTTTGTGCAGAAAACAGTAACACTTGTTCAGAACGAAAGAAAGCACAGAGCCCCAGATTTTATGTTGTCCTCTAGAGCTTGCAGAGCACTGGGGAAAGGCAGGCAGAGAATTCCCTGCTAGCACCTTCTCTGTGCCTGGGAAGCAAAAGTGTTCACATTGCTTCGAAGAATCACTTTTGTGCAGAAAACAGTAACACTTGTTCAGAACGAAAGAAAACACAGAGCCCCAGATTTTATGCTGTCCTGGAGAGCTTGCAGAGCACTGGGGAAAGGCAGGCAGAGAATTCCCTGCTAGCACCTTCTCTGTGCCTGGGAAGCAGAAGTGTTCACATTGCTTCGCAGAATCGCTTTTGTGCAGAAAACAGTAACACTTGTTCAGAACGAAAGAAAGCACAGAGCCCCAGATTTTATGTTGTCCTCTAGAGCTTGCAGAGCACTGGGGAAAGGCAGGCAGAGAATTCCCTGCTAGCACCTTCTCTGTGCCTGAGAAGCAGAAGTGTTCACATTGCTTCGCAGAATCGCTTTTGTGCAGAAAACAGTAACACTTGTTCAGAACAAAAGAAAGCACAGAGCCCCAGATTTTATGCTGTCCTGGAGAGCTTGCAGAGCACTGGGGAAAGGCAGGCAGAGAATTCCCTGCTAGCACCTTCTCTGTGCCTGTTCACATTGCTTCGCAGAATCGCTTTTGTGCAGAAAACAGTAACACTTGTTCAGAACAAAAGAAAGCACAGAGCCCCAGATTTTATGTTGTCCTGGAGAGCTTGCAGAGCACTGGGGAAAGGCAGGCAGAGAATTCCCTGCTAGCACCTTCTCTGTGCCTGGGAAGCAGAAGTGTTCACATTGCTTCGCAGAATCACTTTTGTGCAGAAAACAGTAACTCTTGTTAGGAACGAAAGAAAACACAGAGCCCCAGATTTTATGTTGTCCTCTAGAGCTTGCAGAGCACTGGGGAAAGGCAGGCAGAGAATTCCCTGCTAGCACCTTCTCTGTGCCTGGGAAGCAGAAGTGTTCACATTGCTTCGCAGAACCGCTTTTGTGCAGAAAACAGTAACACTTGTTCAGAACAAAAGAAAGCACAGAGCCCCAGATTTTATGTTGTCCTGGAGAGCTTGCAGAGCACTGGGGAAAGGCAGGCAGAGAATTCCCTGCTAGCACCTTCTCTGTGCCTGGGAAGCAGAAGTGTTCACATTGCTTCGCAGAATCGCTTTTGTGCAGAAAACAGTAACACTTGTTCAGAACAAAAGAAAGCACAGAGCCGCAGATTTTATGCTGTACTGGAGAGCTTGCAGAGCACTGGGGAAAGGCAGGCAGAGAATTCCCTGCTAGCACCTTCTCTGTGCCTGGGAAGCAGAAGTGTTCACATTGCTTCGCAGAATCACTTTTGTGCAGAAAACACTAACTCTTGTTAGGAACGAAAGAAAACACAGAGCCCCAGATTTTATGTTGTCCTCTAGAGCTTGCAGAGCACTGGGGAAAGGCAGGCAGAGAATTCCCTGCTAGCACCTTCTCTGTGCCTGGGAAGCAGAAGTGTTCACATTGCTTCGCAGAATCGCTTTTGTGCAGAAAACAGTAACACTTGTTCAGAACAAAAGAAAGCACAGAGCCCCAGATTTTATGTTGTCCTGGAGAGCTTGCAGAGCACTGGGGAAAGGCAGGCAGAGAATTCCCTGCTAGCACCTTCTCTGTGCCTGGGAAGCAGAAGTGTTCACATTGCTTCGCAGAATCGCTTTTGTGCAGAAAACAGTAACACTTGTTCAGAACAAAAGAAAGCACAGAGCCGCAGATTTTATGTTGCCCTGGAGAGCTTGCAGAGCACTGGGGAAAGGCAGGCAGAGAATTCCCTGCTAGCGCCTTCTCTGTGCCTGGGAAGCAGAAGTGTTCACATTGCTTCGCAGAATCGCTTTTGTGCAGAAAACAGTAACTCTTGTTAGGAACGAAAGAAAACACAGAGCCCCAGATTTTATGTTGTCCTGGAGAGCTTGCAGAGCACTGGGGAAAGGCAGGCAGAGAATTCCCTGCTAGCACCTTCTCTGTGCCTGGGAAGCAGAAGTGTTCACATTGCTTCGCAGAATCGCTTTTGTGCAGAAAACAGTAACTCTTGTTAGGAACGAAAGAAAACACAGAGCCCCAGATTTTATGCTGTCCTGGAGAGCTTGCAGAGCACTGGGGAAAGGCAGGCAGAGAATTCCCTGCTAGCACCTTCTCTGTGCCTGTTCACATTGCTTCGCAGAATCGCTTTTCTGCAGAAAACACTAACACTTGTTCAGAACGAAAGAAAGCACAGAGTCCCAGATTTTATGCTGTCCTGGAGAGCTTGCAGAGCACTGGGGAAAGGCAGGCAGAGAATTCCCTGCTAGCACCTTCTCTGTGCCTGGGAAGCAAAAGTGTTCACATTGCTTCGAAGAATCACTTTTGTGCAGAAAACAGTAACACTTGTTCAGAACGAAAGAAAACACAGAGCCCCAGATTTTATGCTGTCCTGGAGAGCTTGCAGAGCACTGGGGAAAGGCAGGCAGAGAATTCCCTGCTAGCACCTTCTCTGTGCCTGGGAAGCAGAAGTGTTCACATTGCTTCGCAGAATCGCTTTTGTGCAGAAAACAGTAACACTTGTTCAGAACAAAAGAAAGCACAGAGCCCCAGATTTTATGCTGTCCTGGAGAGCTTGCAGAGCACTGGGGAAAGGCAGGCAGAGAATTCCCTGCTAGCACCTTCTCTGTGCCTGGGAAGCAAAAGTGTTCACATTGCTTCGCAGAATCGCTTTTGTGCAGAAAACAGTAACACTTGTTCAGAACAAAAGAAAGCACAGAGCCCCAGATTTTATGCTGTCCTGGAGAGCTTGCAGAGCACTGGGGAAAGGCAGGCAGAGAATTCCCTGCTAGCACCTTCTCTGTGCCTGGGAAGCAGAAGTGTTCACATTGCTTCGAAGAATCACTTTTGTGCAGAAAACAGTAACACTTGTTCAGAACGAAAGAAAACACAGAGCCCCAGATTTTATGCTGTCCTGGAGAGCTTGCAGAGCACTGGGGAAAGGCAGGCAGAGAATTCCCTGCTAGCACCTTCTCTGTGCCTGGGAAGCAGAAGTGTTCACATTGCTTCGCAGAATCGCTTTTGTGCAGAAAACAGTAACACTTGTTCAGAACAAAAGAAAGCACAGAGCCCCAGATTTTATGCTGTCCTGGAGAGCTTGCAGAGCACTGGGGAAAGGCAGGCAGAGAATTCCCTGCTAGCACCTTCTCTGTGCCTGGGAAGCAAAAGTGTTCACATTGCTTCGCAGAATCGCTTTTGTGCAGAAAACAGTAACGCTTGTTCAGAACAAAAGAAAGCACAGAGCCCCAGATTTTTTGTTGTCCTGGAGAGCTTGCAGAGCACTGGGGAAAGGCAGGCAGAGAATTCCCTGCTAGCACCTTCTCTGTGCCTGGGAAGCAGAAGTGTTCACATTGCTTCGCAGAATCGCTTTTGTGCAGAAAACAGTAACTCTTGTTAGGAACGAAAGAAAACACAGAGCCCCAGATTTTATGTTGTCCTGGAGAGCTTGCAGAGCACTGGGGAAAGGCAGGCAGAGAATTCCCTGCTAGCACCTTCTCTGTGCCTGGGAAGCAGAAGTGTTCACATTGCTTCGCAGAATCGCTTTTGTGCAGAAAACAGTAACACTTGTTCAGAACAAAAGAAAGCACAGAGCCCCAGATTTTATGCTGTTGTCCTGGAGAGCTTGCAGAGCACTGGGGAAAGGCAGGCAGAGAATTCCCTGCTAGCACCTTCTCTGTGCCTGGGAAGCAGAAGTGTTCACATTGCTTCGCAGAATCGCTTTTGTGCAGAAAACAGTAACACTTGTTCAGAACGAAAGAAAGCACAGAGCCCCAGATTTTATGCTGTCCTGGAGAGCTTGCAGAGCACTGGGGAAAGGCAGGCAGAGAATTCCCTGCTAGCACCTTCTCTGTGCCTGGGAAGCAGAAGTGTTCACATTGCTTCGCAGAATCACTTTTGTGCAGAAAACAGTAACACTTGTTCAGAATAAAAGAAAGCACAGAGCCCCAGATTTTATGCTGTCCTGGAGAGCTTGCAGAGCACTGGGGAAAGGCAGGCAGAGAATTCCCTGCTAGCACCTTCTCTGTGCCTGTTCACATTGCTTCGCAGAATCGCTTTTCTGCAGAAAACACTAACACTTGTTCAGAACAAAAGAAAGCAAAGAGTCCCAGATTTTATGCTGTACTGGAGAGCTTGCAGAGCACTGGGGAAAGGCAGGCAGAGAATTCCCTGCTAGCACCTTCTCTGTGCCTGGGAAGCAAAAGTGTTCACATTGCTTCGCAGAATCGCTTTTGTGCAGAAAACACTAACACTTGTTCAGAACGAAAGAAAGCACAGAGCCCCAGATTTTATGTTGTCCTCTAGAGCTTGCAGAGCACTGGGGAAAGGCAGGCAGAGAATTCCCTGCTAGCACCTTCTCTGTGCCTGGGAAGCAGAAGTGTTCACATTGCTTCGCAGAATCGCTTTTGTGCAGAAAACAGTAACACTTGTTCAGAACAAAAGAAAGCACAGAGCCCCAGATTTTATGTTGTCCTCTAGAGCTTGCAGAGCACTGGGGAAAGGCAGGCAGAGAATTCCCTGCTAGCACCTTCTCTGTGCCTGGGAAGCAAAAGTGTTCACATTGCTTCGCAGAATCGCTTTTGTGCAGAAAACAGTAACACTTGTTCAGAACAAAAGAAAGCACAGAGCCCCAGATTTTATGCTGTCCTGGAGAGCTTGCAGAGCACTGGGGAAAGGCAGGCAGAGAATTCCCTGCTAGCACCTTCTCTGTGCCTGGGAAGCAGAAGTGTTCACATTGCTTCGCAGAATCACTTTTGTGCAGAAAACAGTAACACTTGTTAGGAACGAAAGAAAACACAGAGCCCCAGATTTTATGCTGTCCTGGAGAGCTTGCAGAGCACTGGGGAAAGGCAGGCAGAGAATTCCCTGCTAGCACCTTCTCTGTGCCTGGGAAGCAGAAGTGTTCACATTGCTTCGCAGAATCGCTTTTGTGCAGAAAACAGTAACACTTGTTCAGAACAAAAGAAAGCACAGAGCCCCAGATTTTATGCTGTCCTGGAGAGCTTGCAGAACACTGGGGAAAGGCAGGCAGAGAATTCCCTGCTAGCACCTTCTCTGTGCCTGGGAAGCAGAAGTGTTCACATTGCTTCGCAGAATCACTTTTGTGCAGAAAACAGTAACACTTGTTCAGAACGAAAGAAAGCACAGAGCCCCAGATTTGCTGTTGTCCTGGAGAGCTTGCAGAGCACTGGGGAAAGGCAGGCAGAGAATTCCCTGCTAGCACCTTCTCTGTGCCTGGGAAGCAAAAGTGTTCACATTGCTTCGCAGAATCGCTTTTGTGCAGAAAACACTAACACTTGTTCAGAACGAAAGAAAGCACAGAGCCCCAGATTTTATGCTGTCCTGGAGAGCTTGCAGAGCACTGGGGAAAAGCAGGAAGAGAATTCCCTGCTAGCACCTTCTCTGTGCCTGGGAAGCAGAAGTGTTCACATTGCTTCGCAGAATCGCTTTTGTGCAGAAAACAGTAACACTTGTTCAGAACAAAAGAAAGCACAGAGCCCTAGATTTTATGCTGTCCTGGAGAGCTTGCAGAGCACTGGGGAAAGGCAGGCAGAGAATTCCCTGCTAGCACCTTCTCTGTGCCTGGGAAGCAGAAGTGTTCACATTGCTTCGCAGAATCGCTTTTGTGCAGAAAACAGTAACACTTGTTCAGAACAAAAGAAAGCACAGAGCCCCAGATTTTATGCTGTCCTGGAGAGCTTGCAGAGCACTGGGGAAAGGCAGGCAGAGAATTCCCTGCTAGCACCTTCTCTGTGCCTGGGAAGCAAAAGTGTTCACATTGCTTCGCAGAATCGCTTTTGTGCAGAAAACAGTAACACTTGTTCAGAACAAAAGAAAGCACAGAGCGCCAGATTTTATGCTGTCCTGGAGAGCTTGCAGAGCACTGGGGAAAGGCAGGCAGAGAATTCCCTGCTAGCACCTTCTCTGTGCCTGGGAAGCAGAAGTGTTCACATTGCTTCGAAGAATCACTTTTGTGCAGAAAACAGTAACACTTGTTCAGAACGAAAGAAAACACAGAGCCCCAGATTTTATGCTGTCCTGGAGAGCTTGCAGAGCACTGGGGAAAGGCAGGCAGAGAATTCCCTGCTAGCACCTTCTCTGTGCCTGGGAAGCAGAAGTGTTCACATTGCTTCGCAGAATCGCTTTTGTGCAGAAAACAGTAACACTTGTTCAGAACAAAAGAAAGCACAGAGCCCCAGATTTTATGCTGTCCTGGAGAGCTTGCAGAGCACTGGGGAAAGGCAGGCAGAGAATTCCCTGCTAGCACCTTCTCTGTGCCTGGGAAGCAAAAGTGTTCACATTGCTTCGCAGAATCGCTTTTGTGCAGAAAACAGTAACACTTTTTCAGAACAAAAGAAAGCACAGAGCCCCAGATTTTTTGTTGTCCTGGAGAGCTTGCAGAGCACTGGGGAAAGGCAGGCAGAGAATTCCCTGCTAGCACCTTCTCTGTGCCTGGGAAGCAGAAGTGTTCACATTGCTTCGCAGAATCGCTTTTGTGCAGAAAACAGTAACTCTTGTTCAGAACAAAAGAAAGCACAGAGCCCCAGATTTTATGTTGTCCTGGAGAGCTTGCAGAGCACTGGGGAAAGGCAGGCAGAGAATTCCCTGCTAGCGCCTTCTCTGTGCCTGGGAAGCAGAAGTGTTCACATTGCTTCGCAGAATCGCTTTTGTGCAGAAAACAGTAACTCTTGTTAGGAACGAAAGAAAACACAGAGCCCCAGATTTTATGTTGTCCTGGAGAGCTTGCAGAGCACTGGGGAAAGGCAGGCAGAGAATTCCCTGCTAGCACCTTCTCTGTGCCTGGGAAGCAGAAGTGTTCACATTGCTTCGCAGAATCGCTTTTGTGCAGAAAACACTAACACTTGTTAGGAACGAAAGAAAACACAGAGCCCCAGATTTTATGTTGTCCTGGAGAGCTTGCAGAGCACTGGGGAAAGGCAGGCAGAGAATTCCCTGCTAGCACCTTCTCTGTGCCTGGGAAGCAGAAGTGTTCACATTGCTTCGCAGAATCACTTTTGTGCAGAAAACAGTAACACTTGTTCAGAACAAAAGAAAGCACAGAGCCCCAGATTTTATGCTGTCCTGGAGAGCTTGCAGAGCACTGGGGAAAGGCAGGCAGAGAATTCCCTGCTAGCACCTTCTCTGTGCCTGTTCACATTGCTTCGCAGAATCGCTTTTCTGCAGAAAACAGTAACACTTGTTCAGAACAAAAGAAAGCAAAGAGTCCCAGATTTTATGCTGTACTGGAGAGCTTGCAGAGCACTGGGGAAAGGCAGGCAGAGAATTCCCTGCTAGCACCTTCTCTGTGCCTGGGAAGCAAAAGTGTTCACATTGCTTCGCAGAATCGCTTTTGTGCAGAAAACACTAACACTTGTTCAGAACGAAAGAAAGCACAGAGCCCCAGATTTTATGTTGTCCTCTAGAGCTTGCAGAGCACTGGGGAAAGGCAGGCAGAGAATTCCCTGCTAGCACCTTCTCTGTGCCTGGGAAGCAGAAGTGTTCACATTGCTTCGCAGAATCGCTTTTGTGCAGAAAACAGTAACACTTGTTCAGAACAAAAGAAAGCACAGAGCCCCAGATTTTATGTTGTCCTCTAGAGCTTGCAGAGCACTGGGGAAAGGCAGGCAGAGAATTCCCTGCTAGCACCTTCTCTGTGCCTGGGAAGCAAAAGTGTTCACATTGCTTCGCAGAATCGCTTTTGTGCAGAAAACAGTAACACTTGTTCAGAACAAAAGAAAGCACAGAGCCCCAGATTTTATGATGTCCTGGAGAGCTTGCAGAGCACTGGGGAAAGGCAGGCAGAGAATTCCCTGCTAGCACCTTCTCTGTGCCTGGGAAGCAGAAGTGTTCACATTGCTTCGCAGAATCACTTTTGTGCAGAAAACAGTAACACTTGTTAGGAACGAAAGAAAACACAGAGCCCCAGATTTTATGCTGTCCTGGAGAGCTTGCAGAGCACTGGGGAAAGGCAGGCAGAGAATTCCCTGCTAGCACCTTCTCTGTGCCTGGGAAGCAGAAGTGTTCACATTGCTTCGCAGAATCGCTTTTGTGCAGAAAACACTAACACTTGTTCAGAACAAAAGAAAGCACAGAGCCCCAGATTTTATGCTGTCCTGGAGAGCTTGCAGAGCACTGGGGAAAGGCAGGCAGAGAATTCCCTGCTAGCACCTTCTCTGTGCCTGGGAAGCAGAAGTGTTCACATTGCTTCGCAGAATCACTTTTGTGCAGAAAACAGTAACACTTGTTCAGAACGAAAGAAAGCACAGAGCCCCAGATTTGCTGTTGTCCTGGAGAGCTTGCAGAGCACTGGGGAAAGGCAGGCAGAGAATTCCCTGCTAGCACCTTCTCTGTGCCTGGGAAGCAAAAGTGTTCACATTGCTTCGCAGAATCGCTTTTGTGCAGAAAACACTAACACTTGTTCAGAACGAAAGAAAGCACAGAGCCCCAGATTTTATGCTGTCCTGGAGAGCTTGCAGAGCACTGGGGAAAAGCAGGAAGAGAATTCCCTGCTAGCACCTTCTCTGTGCCTGGGAAGCAGAAGTGTTCACATTGCTTCGCAGAATCGCTTTTGTGCAGAAAACAGTAACACTTGTTCAGAACAAAAGAAAGCACAGAGCCCTAGATTTTATGCTGTCCTGGAGAGCTTGCAGAGCACTGGGGAAAGGCAGGCAGAGAATTCCCTGCTAGCACCTTCTCTGTGCCTGTTCACATTGCTTCGCAGAATCGCTTTTGTGCAGAAAACAGTAACACTTGTTCAGAACAAAAGAAAGCACAGAGCCGCAGATTTTATGCTGTCCTGGAGAGCTTGCAGAGCACTGGGGAAAGGCAGGCAGAGAATTCCCTGCTAGCACCTTCTCTGTGCCTGGGAAGCAGAAGTGTTCACATTGCTTCGCAGAATCGCTTTTGTGCAGAAAACAGTAACACTTGTTCAGAACGAAAGAAAGCACAGAGCCCCAGATTTTATGCTGTCCTCTAGAGCTTGCAGAGCACTGGGGAAAGGCAGGCAGAGAATTCCCTGCTAGCACCTTCTCTGTGCCTGGGAAGCAGAAGTGTTCACATTGCTTCGCAGAATCGCTTTTGTGCAGAAAACAGTAACACTTGTTCAGAACAAAAGAAAGCACAGAGCCCCAGATTTTATGCTGTCCTGGAGAGCTTGCAGAGCACTGGGGAAAGGCAGGCAGAGAATTCCCTGCTAGCACCTTCTCTGTGCCTGGGAAGCAAAAGTGTTCACATTGCTTCGCAGAATCGCTTTTGTGCAGAAAACAGTAACACTTGTTCAGAACAAAAGAAAGCACAGAGCCCCAGATTTTATGCTGTCCTGGAGAGCTTGCAGAGCACTGGGGAAAGGCAGGCAGAGAATTCCCTGCTAGCACCTTCTCTGTGCCTGGGAAGCAGAAGTGTTCACATTGCTTCGCAGAATCGCTTTTGTGCAGAAAACAGTAACTCTTGTTAGGAACGAAAGAAAACACAGAGCCCCAGATTTTATGTTGTCCTGGAGAGCTTGCAGAGCACTGGGGAAAGGCAGGCAGAGAATTCCCTGCTAGCACCTTCTCTGTGCCTGGGAAGCAGAAGTGTTCACATTGCTTCGCAGAACCGCTTTTGTGCAGAAAACAGTAACTCTTGTTAGGAACGAAAGAAAACACAGAGCCCCAGATTTTATGTTGTCCTCTAGAGCTTGCAGAGCACTGGGGAAAGGCAGGCAGAGAATTCCCTGCTAGCACCTTCTCTGTGCCTGGGAAGCAAAAGTGTTCACATTGCTTCGCAGAATCGCTTTTGTGCAGAAAACAGTAACACTTGTTCAGAACAAAAGAAAGCACAGAGCCCCAGATTTTATGCTGTCCTGGAGAGCTTGCAGAGCACTGGGGAAAGGCAGGCAGAGAATTCCCTGCTAGCACCTTCTCTGTGCCTGGGAAGCAGAAGTGTTCACATTGCTTCGCAGAATCGCTTTTGTGCAGAAAACAGTAACACATGTTCAGAACGAAAGAAAGCACAGAGCCCCAGATTTTTTGTTGTCCTGGAGAGCTTGCAGAGCACTGGGGAAAGGCAGGCAGAGAATTCCCTGCTAGCACCTTCTCTGTGCCTGGGAAGCAGAAGTGTTCACATTGCTTCGCAGAATCGCTTTTGTGCAGAAAACAGTAACACTTGTTCAGAACGAAAGAAAGCACAGAGCCCCAGATTTTATGTTGTCCTCTAGAGCTTGCAGAGCACTGGGGAAAGGCAGGCAGAGAATTCCCTGCTAGCACCTTCTCTGTGCCTGAGAAGCAGAAGTGTTCACATTGCTTCGCAGAATCGCTTTTGTGCAGAAAACAGTAACACTTGTTCAGAACAAAAGAAAGCACAGAGCCCCAGATTTTATGCTGTCCTGGAGAGCTTGCAGAGCACTGGGGAAAGGCAGGCAGAGAATTCCCTGCTAGCACCTTCTCTGTGCCTGTTCACATTGCTTCGCAGAATCGCTTTTGTGCAGAAAACAGTAACACTTGTTCAGAACAAAAGAAAGCACAGAGCCGCAGATTTTATGCTGTACTGGAGAGCTTGCAGAGCACTGGGGAAAGGCAGGCAGAGAATTCCCTGCTAGCACCTTCTCTGTGCCTGGGAAGCAAAAGTGTTCACATTGCTTCGCAGAATCGCTTTTGTGCAGAAAACAGTAACACTTGTTCAGAACAAAAGAAAGCACAGAGCCCCAGATTTTATGTTGTCCTGGAGAGCTTGCAGAGCACTGGGGAAAGGCAGGCAGAGAATTCCCTGCTAGCACCTTCTCTGTGCCTGGGAAGCAGAAGTGTTCACATTGCTTCGCAGAATCGCTTTTGTGCAGAAAACAGTAACACTTGTTCAGAACAAAAGAAAGCACAGAGCCCCAGATTTTATGTTGTCCTGGAGAGCTTGCAGAGCACTGGGGAAAGGCAGGCAGAGAATTCCCTGCTAGCACCTTCTCTGTGCCTGGGAAGCAGAAGTGTTCACATTGCTTCGCAGAATCGCTTTTGTGCAGAAAACAGTAACTCTTGTTAGGAACGAAAGAAAACACAGAGCCCCAGATTTTATGTTGTCCTGGAGAGCTTGCAGAGCACTGGGGAAAGGCAGGCAGAGAATTCCCTGCTAGCACCTTCTCTGTGCCTGGGAAGCAAAAGTGTTCACATTGCTTCGCAGAATCGCTTTTGTGCAGAAAACAGTAACACTTGTTCAGAACAAAAGAAAGCACAGAGCCCCAGATTTTATGCTGTCCTGGAGAGCTTGCAGAGCACTGGGGAAAAGCAGGAAGAGAATTCCCTGCTAGCACCTTCTCTGTGCCTGGGAAGCAGAAGTGTTCACATTGCTTCGCAGAATCGCTTTTGTGCAGAAAACAGTAACACTTGTTCAGAACAAAAGAAAGCACAGAGCCCCAGATTTTATGCTGTCCTGGAGAGCTTGCAGAGCACTGGGGAAAAGCAGGAAGAGAATTCCCTGCTAGCACCTTCTCTGTGCCTGGGAAGCAGAAGTGTTCACATTGCTTCGCAGAATCGCTTTTGTGCAGAAAACAGTAACACTTGTTCAGAACGAAAGAAAGCACAGAGCCCCAGATTTTATGCTGTCCTGGAGAGCTTGCAGAGCACTGGGGAAAGGCAGGCAGAGAATTCCCTGCTAGCACCTTCTCTGTGCCTGGGAAGCAAAAGTGTTCACATTGCTTCGCAGAATCGCTTTTGTGCAGAAAACACTAACACTTGTTCAGAACGAAAGAAAGCACAGAGCCCCAGATTTTATGTTGTCCTCTAGAGCTTGCAGAGCACTGGGGAAAGGCAGGCAGAGAATTCCCTGCTAGCACCTTCTCTGTGCCTGGGAAGCAGAAGTGTTCACATTGCTTCGCAGAATCGCTTTTGTGCAGAAAACGGTAACACTTGTTCAGAACAAAAGAAAGCAAAGAGTCCCAGATTTTATGCTGTACTGGAGAGCTTGCAGAGCACTGGGGAAAGGCAGGCAGAGAATTCCCTGCTAGCACCTTCTCTGTGCCTGGGAAGCAAAAGTGTTCACATTGCTTCGCAGAATCGCTTTTGTGCAGAAAACACTAACACTTGTTCAGAACGAAAGAAAGCACAGAGCCCCAGATTTTATGTTGTCCTCTAGAGCTTGCAGAGCACTGGGGAAAGGCAGGCAGAGAATTCCCTGCTAGCACCTTCTCTGTGCCTGGGAAGCAGAAGTGTTCACATTGCTTCGCAGAATCGCTTTTGTGCAGAAAACAGTAACACTTGTTCAGAACAAAAGAAAGCAAAGAGTCCCAGATTTTATGCTGTACTGGAGAGCTTGCAGAGCACTGGGGAAAGGCAGGCAGAGAATTCCCTGCTAGCACCTTCTCTGTGCCTGGGAAGCAAAAGTGTTCACATTGCTTCGCAGAATCGCTTTTGTGCAGAAAACACTAACACTTGTTCAGAACGAAAGAAAGCACAGAGCCCCAGATTTTATGCTGTCCTCTAGAGCTTGCAGAGCAGTGGCGAAAGGCAGGCAGAGAATTCCCTGCTAGCACCTTCTCTGTGCCTGGGAAGCAGAAGTGTTCACATTGCTTCGCAGAATCGCTTTTGTGCAGAAAACAGTAACACTTGTTCAGAACAAAAGAAAGCAAAGAGTCCCAGATTTTATGCTGTACTGGAGAGCTTGCAGAGCACTGGGGAAAGGCAGGCAGAGAATTCCCTGCTAGCACCTTCTCTGTGCCTGGGAAGCAAAAGTGTTCACATTGCTTCGCAGAATCGCTTTTGTGCAGAAAACACTAACACTTGTTCAGAACGAAAGAAAGCACAGAGCCCCAGATTTTATGTTGTCCTCTAGAGCTTGCAGAGCACTGGGGAAAGGCAGGCAGAGAATTCCCTGCTAGCACCTTCTCTGTGCCTGGGAAGCAGAAGTGTTCACATTGCTTCGCAGAATCGCTTTTGTGCAGAAAACAGTAACACTTGTTCAGAACAAAAGAAAGCACAGAGCCCCAGATTTTATGCTGTACTGGAGAGCTTGCAGAGCACTGGGGAAAGGCAGGCAGAGAATTCCCTGCTAGCACCTTCTCTGTGCCTGGGAAGCAAAAGTGTTCACATTGCTTCGCAGAATCGCTTTTGTGCAGAAAACACTAACACTTGTTCAGAACGAAAGAAAGCACAGAGCCCCAGATTTTATGTTGTCCTCTAGAGCTTGCAGAGCACTGGGGAAAGGCAGGCAGAGAATTCCCTGCTAGCACCTTCTCTGTGCCTGGGAAGCAGAAGTGTTCACATTGCTTCGCAGAATCACTTTTGTGCAGAAAACAGTAACACTTGTTCAGAACGAAAGAAAACACAGAGCCCCAGATTTTATGCTGTCCTGGAGAGCTTGCAGAGCACTGGGGAAAGGCAGGCAGAGAATTCCCTGCTAGCACCTTCTCTGTGCCTGGGAAGCAAAAGTGTTCACATTGCTTCGCAGAATCGCTTTTGTGCAGAAAACAGTAACACTTGTTCAGAACAAAAGAAAGCACAGAGCCCCAGATTTTATGCTGTCCTGGAGAGCTTGCAGAGCACTGGGGAAAGGCAGGCAGAGAATTCCCTGCTAGCACCTTCTCTGTGCCTGGGAAGCAGAAGTGTTCACATTGCTTCGCAGAATCGCTTTTGTGCAGAAAACAGTAACTCTTGTTAGGAACGAAAGAAAACACAGAGCCCCAGATTTTATGTTGTCCTGGAGAGCTTGCAGAGCACTGGGGAAAGGCAGGCAGAGAATTCCCTGCTAGCACCTTCTCTGTGCCTGGGAAGCAGAAGTGTTCACATTGCTTCGCAGAACCGCTTTTGTGCAGAAAACAGTAACTCTTGTTAGGAACGAAAGAAAACACAGAGCCCCAGATTTTATGTTGTCCTCTAGAGCTTGCAGAGCACTGGGGAAAGGCAGGCAGAGAATTCCCTGCTAGCACCTTCTCTGTGCCTGGGAAGCAAAAGTGTTCACATTGCTTCGCAGAATCGCTTTTGTGCAGAAAACAGTAACACTTGTTCAGAACAAAAGAAAGCACAGAGCCCCAGATTTTATGCTGTCCTGGAGAGCTTGCAGAGCACTGGGGAAAGGCAGGCAGAGAATTCCCTGCTAGCACCTTCTCTGTGCCTGGGAAGCAGAAGTGTTCACATTGCTTCGCAGAATCGCTTTTGTGCAGAAAACAGTAACACATGTTCAGAACGAAAGAAAGCACAGAGCCCCAGATTTTTTGTTGTCCTGGAGAGCTTGCAGAGCACTGGGGAAAGGCAGGCAGAGAATTCCCTGCTAGCACCTTCTCTGTGCCTGGGAAGCAGAAGTGTTCACATTGCTTCGCAGAATCGCTTTTGTGCAGAAAACAGTAACACTTGTTCAGAACGAAAGAAAGCACAGAGCCCCAGATTTTATGTTGTCCTCTAGAGCTTGCAGAGCACTGGGGAAAGGCAGGCAGAGAATTCCCTGCTAGCACCTTCTCTGTGCCTGAGAAGCAGAAGTGTTCACATTGCTTCGCAGAATCGCTTTTGTGCAGAAAACAGTAACACTTGTTCAGAACAAAAGAAAGCACAGAGCCCCAGATTTTATGCTGTCCTGGAGAGCTTGCAGAGCACTGGGGAAAGGCAGGCAGAGAATTCCCTGCTAGCACCTTCTCTGTGCCTGTTCACATTGCTTCGCAGAATCGCTTTTGTGCAGAAAACAGTAACACTTGTTCAGAACAAAAGAAAGCACAGAGCCGCAGATTTTATGCTGTACTGGAGAGCTTGCAGAGCACTGGGGAAAGGCAGGCAGAGAATTCCCTGCTAGCACCTTCTCTGTGCCTGGGAAGCAAAAGTGTTCACATTGCTTCGCAGAATCGCTTTTGTGCAGAAAACAGTAACACTTGTTCAGAACAAAAGAAAGCACAGAGCCCCAGATTTTATGTTGTCCTGGAGAGCTTGCAGAGCACTGGGGAAAGGCAGGCAGAGAATTCCCTGCTAGCACCTTCTCTGTGCCTGGGAAGCAGAAGTGTTCACATTGCTTCGCAGAATCGCTTTTGTGCAGAAAACAGTAACACTTGTTCAGAACAAAAGAAAGCACAGAGCCCCAGATTTTATGTTGTCCTGGAGAGCTTGCAGAGCACTGGGGAAAGGCAGGCAGAGAATTCCCTGCTAGCACCTTCTCTGTGCCTGGGAAGCAGAAGTGTTCACATTGCTTCGCAGAATCGCTTTTGTGCAGAAAACAGTAACTCTTGTTAGGAACGAAAGAAAACACAGAGCCCCAGATTTTATGTTGTCCTGGAGAGCTTGCAGAGCACTGGGGAAAGGCAGGCAGAGAATTCCCTGCTAGCACCTTCTCTGTGCCTGGGAAGCAGAAGTGTTCACATTGCTTCGCAGAATCGCTTTTGTGCAGAAAACAGTAACTCTTGTTAGGAACGAAAGAAAACACAGAGCCCCAGATTTTATGTTGTCCTGGAGAGCTTGCAGAGCACTGGGGAAAGACAGGCAGAGAATTCCCTGCTAGCACCTTCTCTGTGCCTGGGAAGCAGAAGTGTTCACATTGCTTCGCAGAATCACTTTTGTGCAGAAAACAGTAACACTTGTTCAGAACAAAAGAAAGCAAAGAGTCCCAGATTTTATGCTGTACTGGAGAGCTTGCAGAGCACTGGGGAAAGGCAGGCAGAGAATTCCCTGCTAGCACCTTCTCTGTGCCTGGGAAGCAAAAGTGTTCACATTGCTTCGCAGAATCGCTTTTGTGCAGAAAACACTAACACTTGTTCAGAACGAAAGAAAGCACAGAGCCCCAGATTTTATGTTGTCCTCTAGAGCTTGCAGAGCACTGGGGAAAGGCAGGCAGAGAATTCCCTGCTAGCACCTTCTCTGTGCCTGGGAAGCAGAAGTGTTCACATTGCTTCGCAGAATCGCTTTTGTGCAGAAAACAGTAACACTTGTTCAGAACAAAAGAAAGCAAAGAGTCCCAGATTTTATGCTGTACTGGAGAGCTTGCAGAGCACTGGGGAAAGGCAGGCAGAGAATTCCCTGCTAGCACCTTCTCTGTGCCTGGGAAGCAAAAGTGTTCACATTGCTTCGCAGAATCGCTTTTGTGCAGAAAACACTAACACTTGTTCAGAACGAAAGAAAGCACAGAGCCCCAGATTTTATGTTGTCCTCTAGAGCTTGCAGAGCACTGGGGAAAGGCAGGCAGAGAATTCCCTGCTAGCACCTTCTCTGTGCCTGGGAAGCAGAAGTGTTCACATTGCTTCGCAGAATCGCTTTTGTGCAGAAAACAGTAACACTTGTTCAGAACAAAAGAAAGCAAAGAGTCCCAGATTTTATGCTGTACTGGAGAGCTTGCAGAGCACTGGGGAAAGGCAGGCAGAGAATTCCCTGCTAGCACCTTCTCTGTGCCTGGGAAGCAAAAGTGTTCACATTGCTTCGCAGAATCGCTTTTGTGCAGAAAACACTAACACTTGTTCAGAACGAAAGAAAGCACAGAGCCCCAGATTTTATGCTGTCCTCTAGAGCTTGCAGAGCAGTGGCGAAAGGCAGGCAGAGAATTCCCTGCTAGCACCTTCTCTGTGCCTGGGAAGCAGAAGTGTTCACATTGCTTCGCAGAATCGCTTTTGTGCAGAAAACAGTAACACTTGTTCAGAACAAAAGAAAGCAAAGAGTCCCAGATTTTATGCTGTACTGGAGAGCTTGCAGAGCACTGGGGAAAGGCAGGCAGAGAATTCCCTGCTAGCACCTTCTCTGTGCCTGGGAAGCAAAAGTGTTCACATTGCTTCGCAGAATCGCTTTTGTGCAGAAAACACTAACACTTGTTCAGAACGAAAGAAAGCACAGAGCCCCAGATTTTATGTTGTCCTGGAGAGCTTGCAGAGCACTGGGGAAAGGCAGGCAGAGAATTCCCTGCTAGCACCTTCTCTGTGCCTGGGAAGCAGAAGTGTTCACATTGCTTCGCAGAATCGCTTTTGTGCAGAAAACAGTAACACTTGTTCAGAACAAAAGAAAGCACAGAGCCCCAGATTTTATGCTGTACTGGAGAGCTTGCAGAGCACTGGGGAAAGGCAGGCAGAGAATTCCCTGCTAGCACCTTCTCTGTGCCTGGGAAGCAAAAGTGTTCACATTGCTTCGCAGAATCGCTTTTGTGCAGAAAACACTAACACTTGTTCAGAACGAAAGAAAGCACAGAGCCCCAGATTTTATGTTGTCCTCTAGAGCTTGCAGAGCACTGGGGAAAGGCAGGCAGAGAATTCCCTGCTAGCACCTTCTCTGTGCCTGGGAAGCAGAAGTGTTCACATTGCTTCGCAGAACCGCTTTTGTGCAGAAAACAGTAACACTTGTTCAGAACAAAAGAAAGCACAGAGCCCCAGATTTTATGCTGTCCTGGAGAGCTTGCAGAGCACTGGGGAAAGGCAGGCAGAGAATTCCCTGCTAGCACCTTCTCTGTGCTTGGGAAGCAGAAGTGTTCACATTGCTTCGCAGAATCACTTTTGTGCAGAAAACAGTAACACTTGTTCAGAACGAAAGAAAACACAGAGCCCCAGATTTTATGCTGTCCTGGAGAGCTTGCAGAGCACTGGGGAAAGGCAGGCAGAGAATTCCCTGCTAGCACCTTCTCTGTGCCGGGAAGCAGAAGTGTTCACATTGCTTCGCAGAATCGCTTTTGTGCAGAAAACAGTAACACTTGTTCAGAACAAAAGAAAGCACAGAGCCCCAGATTTTATGCTGTCCTGGAGAGCTTGCAGAGCACTGGGGAAAGGCAAGCAGAGAATTCCCTGCTAGCACCTTCTCTGTGCCTGGGAAGCAGAAGTGTTCACATTGCTTCGCAGAATCACTTTTGTGCAGAAAACAGTAACACTTGTTCAGAACGAAAGAAAGCACAGAGCCCCAGATTTTATGCTGTCCTGGAGAGCTTGCAGAGCACTGGGGAAAGGCAGGCAGAGAATTCCCTGCTAGCACCTTCTCTGTGCCTGGGAAGCAGAAGTGTTCACATTGCTTCGCAGAATCGCTTTTGTGCAGAAAACAGTAACACTTGTTCAGAACAAAAGAAAACACAGAGCCCCAGATTTTATGCTGTCCTGGAGAGCTTGCAGAGCACTGGGGAAAGGCAGGCAGAGAATTCCCTGCTAGCACCTTCTCTGTGCCTGTTCACATTGCTTCGCAGAATCGCTTTTGTGCAGAAAACAGTAACACTTGTTCAGAACAAAAGAAAGCACAGAGCCCCAGATTTTATGCTGTCCTGGAGAGCTTGCAGAGCACTGGGGAAAGGCAGGCAGAGAATTCCCTGCTAGCACCTTCTCTGTGCCTGGGAAGCAAAAGTGTTCACATTGCTTCGCAGAATCACTTTTGTGCAGAAAACAGTAACTCTTGTTAGGAACGAAAGAAAACACAGAGCCCCAGATTTTATGCTGTCCTCTAGAGCTTGCAGAGCACTGGGGAAAGGCAGGCAGAGAATTCCCTGCTAGCACCTTCTCTGTGCCTGGGAAGCAGAAGTGTTCACATTGCTTCGCAGAATCGCTTTTGTGCAGAAAACAGTAACACTTGTTCAGAACAAAAGAAAGCACAGAGCCCCAGATTTTATGCTGTCCTGGAGAGCTTGCAGAGCACTGGGGAAAGGCAGGCAGAGAATTCCCTGCTAGCACCTTCTCTGTGCCTGGGAAGCAAAAGTGTTCACATTGCTTCGCAGAATCGCTTTTGTGCAGAAAACAGTAACACTTGTTCAGAACGAAAGAAAGCACAGAGCCCCAGATTTTATGTTGTCCTCTAGAGCTTGCAGAGCACTGGGGAAAGGCAGGCAGAGAATTCCCTGCTAGCACCTTCTCTGTGCCTGAGAAGCAGAAGTGTTCACATTGCTTCGCAGAATCGCTTTTGTGCAGAAAACAGTAACACTTGTTCAGAACAAAAGAAAGCACAGAGCCCCAGATTTTATGCTGTCCTGGAGAGCTTGCAGAGCACTGGGGAAAGGCAGGCAGAGAATTCCCTGCTAGCACCTTCTCTGTGCCTGTTCACATTGCTTCGCAGAATCGCTTTTGTGCAGAAAACAGTAACACTTGTTCAGAACAAAAGAAAGCACAGAGCCGCAGATTTTATGCTGTACTGGAGAGCTTGCAGAGCACTGGGGAAAGGCAGGCAGAGAATTCCCTGCTAGCACCTTCTCTGTGCCTGGGAAGCAAAAGTGTTCACATTGCTTCGCAGAATCGCTTTTGTGCAGAAAACAGTAACACTTGTTCAGAACAAAAGAAAGCACAGAGCCCCAGATTTTATGTTGTCCTGGAGAGCTTGCAGAGCACTGGGGAAAGGCAGGCAGAGAATTCCCTGCTAGCACCTTCTCTGTGCCTGGGAAGCAGAAGTGTTCACATTGCTTCGCAGAATCGCTTTTGTGCAGAAAACAGTAACACTTGTTCAGAACAAAAGAAAGCACAGAGCCCCAGATTTTATGTTGTCCTGGAGAGCTTGCAGAGCACTGGGGAAAGGCAGGCAGAGAATTCCCTGCTAGCACCTTCTCTGTGCCTGGGAAGCAGAAGTGTTCACATTGCTTCGCAGAATCGCTTTTGTGCAGAAAACAGTAACTCTTGTTAGGAACGAAAGAAAACACAGAGCCCCAGATTTTATGTTGTCCTGGAGAGCTTGCAGAGCACTGGGGAAAGGCAGGCAGAGAATTCCCTGCTAGCACCTTCTCTGTGCCTGGGAAGCAGAAGTGTTCACATTGCTTCGCAGAATCGCTTTTGTGCAGAAAACAGTAACTCTTGTTAGGAACGAAAGAAAACACAGAGCCCCAGATTTTATGTTGTCCTGGAGAGCTTGCAGAGCACTGGGGAAAGACAGGCAGAGAATTCCCTGCTAGCACCTTCTCTGTGCCTGGGAAGCAGAAGTGTTCACATTGCTTCGCAGAATCACTTTTGTGCAGAAAACAGTAACACTTGTTCAGAACAAAAGAAAGCAAAGAGTCCCAGATTTTATGCTGTACTGGAGAGCTTGCAGAGCACTGGGGAAAGGCAGGCAGAGAATTCCCTGCTAGCACCTTCTCTGTGCCTGGGAAGCAAAAGTGTTCACATTGCTTCGCAGAATCGCTTTTGTGCAGAAAACACTAACACTTGTTCAGAACGAAAGAAAGCACAGAGCCCCAGATTTTATGTTGTCCTCTAGAGCTTGCAGAGCACTGGGGAAAGGCAGGCAGAGAATTCCCTGCTAGCACCTTCTCTGTGCCTGGGAAGCAGAAGTGTTCACATTGCTTCGCAGAATCGCTTTTGTGCAGAAAACAGTAACACTTGTTCAGAACAAAAGAAAGCAAAGAGTCCCAGATTTTATGCTGTACTGGAGAGCTTGCAGAGCACTGGGGAAAGGCAGGCAGAGAATTCCCTGCTAGCACCTTCTCTGTGCCTGGGAAGCAAAAGTGTTCACATTGCTTCGCAGAATCGCTTTTGTGCAGAAAACACTAACACTTGTTCAGAACGAAAGAAAGCACAGAGCCCCAGATTTTATGTTGTCCTCTAGAGCTTGCAGAGCACTGGGGAAAGGCAGGCAGAGAATTCCCTGCTAGCACCTTCTCTGTGCCTGGGAAGCAGAAGTGTTCACATTGCTTCGCAGAATCGCTTTTGTGCAGAAAACAGTAACACTTGTTCAGAACAAAAGAAAGCAAAGAGTCCCAGATTTTATGCTGTACTGGAGAGCTTGCAGAGCACTGGGGAAAGGCAGGCAGAGAATTCCCTGCTAGCACCTTCTCTGTGCCTGGGAAGCAAAAGTGTTCACATTGCTTCGCAGAATCGCTTTTGTGCAGAAAACACTAACACTTGTTCAGAACGAAAGAAAGCACAGAGCCCCAGATTTTATGCTGTCCTCTAGAGCTTGCAGAGCAGTGGCGAAAGGCAGGCAGAGAATTCCCTGCTAGCACCTTCTCTGTGCCTGGGAAGCAGAAGTGTTCACATTGCTTCGCAGAATCGCTTTTGTGCAGAAAACAGTAACACTTGTTCAGAACAAAAGAAAGCAAAGAGTCCCAGATTTTATGCTGTACTGGAGAGCTTGCAGAGCACTGGGGAAAGGCAGGCAGAGAATTCCCTGCTAGCACCTTCTCTGTGCCTGGGAAGCAAAAGTGTTCACATTGCTTCGCAGAATCGCTTTTGTGCAGAAAACACTAACACTTGTTCAGAACGAAAGAAAGCACAGAGCCCCAGATTTTATGTTGTCCTCTAGAGCTTGCAGAGCACTGGGGAAAGGCAGGCAGAGAATTCCCTGCTAGCACCTTCTCTGTGCCTGGGAAGCAGAAGTGTTCACATTGCTTCGCAGAACCGCTTTTGTGCAGAAAACAGTAACACTTGTTCAGAACAAAAGAAAGCACAGAGCCCCAGATTTTATGCTGTCCTGGAGAGCTTGCAGAGCACTGGGGAAAGGCAGGCAGAGAATTCCCTGCTAGCACCTTCTCTGTGCTTGGGAAGCAGAAGTGTTCACATTGCTTCGCAGAATCACTTTTGTGCAGAAAACAGTAACACTTGTTCAGAACGAAAGAAAACACAGAGCCCCAGATTTTATGCTGTCCTGGAGAGCTTGCAGAGCACTGGGGAAAGGCAGGCAGAGAATTCCCTGCTAGCACCTTCTCTGTGCCGGGAAGCAGAAGTGTTCACATTGCTTCGCAGAATCGCTTTTGTGCAGAAAACAGTAACACTTGTTCAGAACAAAAGAAAGCACAGAGCCCCAGATTTTATGCTGTCCTGGAGAGCTTGCAGAGCACTGGGGAAAGGCAAGCAGAGAATTCCCTGCTAGCACCTTCTCTGTGCCTGGGAAGCAGAAGTGTTCACATTGCTTCGCAGAATCACTTTTGTGCAGAAAACAGTAACACTTGTTCAGAACGAAAGAAAGCACAGAGCCCCAGATTTTATGCTGTCCTGGAGAGCTTGCAGAGCACTGGGGAAAGGCAGGCAGAGAATTCCCTGCTAGCACCTTCTCTGTGCCTGGGAAGCAGAAGTGTTCACATTGCTTCGCAGAATCGCTTTTGTGCAGAAAACAGTAACACTTGTTCAGAACAAAAGAAAACACAGAGCCCCAGATTTTATGCTGTCCTGGAGAGCTTGCAGAGCACTGGGGAAAGGCAGGCAGAGAATTCCCTGCTAGCACCTTCTCTGTGCCTGTTCACATTGCTTCGCAGAATCGCTTTTGTGCAGAAAACAGTAACACTTGTTCAGAACAAAAGAAAGCACAGAGCCCCAGATTTTATGCTGTCCTGGAGAGCTTGCAGAGCACTGGGGAAAGGCAGGCAGAGAATTCCCTGCTAGCACCTTCTCTGTGCCTGGGAAGCAAAAGTGTTCACATTGCTTCGCAGAATCACTTTTGTGCAGAAAACAGTAACTCTTGTTAGGAACGAAAGAAAACACAGAGCCCCAGATTTTATGCTGTCCTCTAGAGCTTGCAGAGCACTGGGGAAAGGCAGGCAGAGAATTCCCTGCTAGCACCTTCTCTGTGCCTGGGAAGCAGAAGTGTTCACATTGCTTCGCAGAATCGCTTTTGTGCAGAAAACAGTAACACTTGTTCAGAACAAAAGAAAGCACAGAGCCCCAGATTTTATGCTGTCCTGGAGAGCTTGCAGAGCACTGGGGAAAGGCAGGCAGAGAATTCCCTGCTAGCACCTTCTCTGTGCCTGGGAAGCAAAAGTGTTCACATTGCTTCGCAGAATCGCTTTTGTGCAGAAAACAGTAACACTTGTTCAGAACGAAAGAAAGCACAGAGCCCCAGATTTTATGTTGTCCTCTAGAGCTTGCAGAGCACTGGGGAAAGGCAGGCAGAGAATTCCCTGCTAGCACCTTCTCTGTGCCTGAGAAGCAGAAGTGTTCACATTGCTTCGCAGAATCGCTTTTGTGCAGAAAACAGTAACACTTGTTCAGAACAAAAGAAAGCACAGAGCCCCAGATTTTATGCTGTCCTGGAGAGCTTGCAGAGCACTGGGGAAAGGCAGGCAGAGAATTCCCTGCTAGCACCTTCTCTGTGCCTGTTCACATTGCTTCGCAGAATCGCTTTTGTGCAGAAAACAGTAACACTTGTTCAGAACAAAAGAAAGCACAGAGCCGCAGATTTTATGCTGTACTGGAGAGCTTGCAGAGCACTGGGGAAAGGCAGGCAGAGAATTCCCTGCTAGCACCTTCTCTGTGCCTGGGAAGCAAAAGTGTTCACATTGCTTCGCAGAATCGCTTTTGTGCAGAAAACAGTAACACTTGTTCAGAACAAAAGAAAGCACAGAGCCCCAGATTTTATGTTGTCCTGGAGAGCTTGCAGAGCACTGGGGAAAGGCAGGCAGAGAATTCCCTGCTAGCACCTTCTCTGTGCCTGGGAAGCAGAAGTGTTCACATTGCTTCGCAGAATCGCTTTTGTGCAGAAAACAGTAACACTTGTTCAGAACAAAAGAAAGCACAGAGCCCCAGATTTTATGTTGTCCTGGAGAGCTTGCAGAGCACTGGGGAAAGGCAGGCAGAGAATTCCCTGCTAGCACCTTCTCTGTGCCTGGGAAGCAGAAGTGTTCACATTGCTTCGCAGAATCGCTTTTGTGCAGAAAACAGTAACTCTTGTTAGGAACGAAAGAAAACACAGAGCCCCAGATTTTATGTTGTCCTGGAGAGCTTGCAGAGCACTGGGGAAAGGCAGGCAGAGAATTCCCTGCTAGCACCTTCTCTGTGCCTGGGAAGCAGAAGTGTTCACATTGCTTCGCAGAATCGCTTTTGTGCAGAAAACAGTAACTCTTGTTAGGAACGAAAGAAAACACAGAGCCCCAGATTTTATGTTGTCCTGGAGAGCTTGCAGAGCACTGGGGAAAGACAGGCAGAGAATTCCCTGCTAGCACCTTCTCTGTGCCTGGGAAGCAGAAGTGTTCACATTGCTTCGCAGAATCACTTTTGTGCAGAAAACAGTAACACTTGTTCAGAACAAAAGAAAGCAAAGAGTCCCAGATTTTATGCTGTACTGGAGAGCTTGCAGAGCACTGGGGAAAGGCAGGCAGAGAATTCCCTGCTAGCACCTTCTCTGTGCCTGGGAAGCAAAAGTGTTCACATTGCTTCGCAGAATCGCTTTTGTGCAGAAAACACTAACACTTGTTCAGAACGAAAGAAAGCACAGAGCCCCAGATTTTATGTTGTCCTCTAGAGCTTGCAGAGCACTGGGGAAAGGCAGGCAGAGAATTCCCTGCTAGCACCTTCTCTGTGCCTGGGAAGCAGAAGTGTTCACATTGCTTCGCAGAATCGCTTTTGTGCAGAAAACAGTAACACTTGTTCAGAACAAAAGAAAGCAAAGAGTCCCAGATTTTATGCTGTACTGGAGAGCTTGCAGAGCACTGGGGAAAGGCAGGCAGAGAATTCCCTGCTAGCACCTTCTCTGTGCCTGGGAAGCAAAAGTGTTCACATTGCTTCGCAGAATCGCTTTTGTGCAGAAAACACTAACACTTGTTCAGAACGAAAGAAAGCACAGAGCCCCAGATTTTATGTTGTCCTCTAGAGCTTGCAGAGCACTGGGGAAAGGCAGGCAGAGAATTCCCTGCTAGCACCTTCTCTGTGCCTGGGAAGCAGAAGTGTTCACATTGCTTCGCAGAATCGCTTTTGTGCAGAAAACAGTAACACTTGTTCAGAACAAAAGAAAGCAAAGAGTCCCAGATTTTATGCTGTACTGGAGAGCTTGCAGAGCACTGGGGAAAGGCAGGCAGAGAATTCCCTGCTAGCACCTTCTCTGTGCCTGGGAAGCAAAAGTGTTCACATTGCTTCGCAGAATCGCTTTTGTGCAGAAAACACTAACACTTGTTCAGAACGAAAGAAAGCACAGAGCCCCAGATTTTATGCTGTCCTCTAGAGCTTGCAGAGCAGTGGCGAAAGGCAGGCAGAGAATTCCCTGCTAGCACCTTCTCTGTGCCTGGGAAGCAGAAGTGTTCACATTGCTTCGCAGAATCGCTTTTGTGCAGAAAACAGTAACACTTGTTCAGAACAAAAGAAAGCAAAGAGTCCCAGATTTTATGCTGTACTGGAGAGCTTGCAGAGCACTGGGGAAAGGCAGGCAGAGAATTCCCTGCTAGCACCTTCTCTGTGCCTGGGAAGCAAAAGTGTTCACATTGCTTCGCAGAATCGCTTTTGTGCAGAAAACACTAACACTTGTTCAGAACGAAAGAAAGCACAGAGCCCCAGATTTTATGTTGTCCTCTAGAGCTTGCAGAGCACTGGGGAAAGGCAGGCAGAGAATTCCCTGCTAGCACCTTCTCTGTGCCTGGGAAGCAGAAGTGTTCACATTGCTTCGCAGAATCGCTTTTGTGCAGAAAACAGTAACACTTGTTCAGAACAAAAGAAAGCACAGAGCCCCAGATTTTATGCTGTACTGGAGAGCTTGCAGAGCACTGGGGAAAGGCAGGCAGAGAATTCCCTGCTAGCACCTTCTCTGTGCCTGGGAAGCAAAAGTGTTCACATTGCTTCGCAGAATCGCTTTTGTGCAGAAAACACTAACACTTGTTCAGAACGAAAGAAAGCACAGAGCCCCAGATTTTATGTTGTCCTCTAGAGCTTGCAGAGCACTGGGGAAAGGCAGGCAGAGAATTCCCTGCTAGCACCTTCTCTGTGCCTGGGAAGCAGAAGTGTTCACATTGCTTCGCAGAATCGCTTTTGTGCAGAAAACAGTAACACTTGTTCAGAACAAAAGAAAGCACAGAGCCCCAGATTTTATGCTGTCCTGGAGAGCTTGCAGAGCACTGGGGAAAGGCAGGCAGAGAATTCCCTGCTAGCACCTTCTCTGTGCCTGGGAAGCAAAAGTGTTCACATTGCTTCGCAGAATCGCTTTTGTGCAGAAAACAGTAACACTTGTTCAGAACAA
This sequence comes from Strix uralensis, assembly GCF_047716275.1. Taxonomy (NCBI): domain Eukaryota; kingdom Metazoa; phylum Chordata; class Aves; order Strigiformes; family Strigidae; genus Strix; species Strix uralensis. The sequence goes on along the minus strand of NC_134005.1, from coordinate 6,808 downwards.
AAGAAAGCACAGAGCCCCAGATTTTATGCTGTCCTGGAGAGCTTGCAGAGCACTGGGGAAAGGCAGGCAGAGAATTCCCTGCTAGCACCTTCTCTGTGCTTGGGAAGCAGAAGTGTTCACATTGCTTCGCAGAATCACTTTTGTGCAGAAAACAGTAACACTTGTTCAGAACGAAAGAAAACACAGAGCCCCAGATTTTATGCTGTCCTGGAGAGCTTGCAGAGCACTGGGGAAAGGCAGGCAGAGAATTCCCTGCTAGCACCTTCTCTGTGCCGGGAAGCAGAAGTGTTCACATTGCTTCGCAGAATCGCTTTTGTGCAGAAAACAGTAACACTTGTTCAGAACAAAAGAAAGCACAGAGCCCCAGATTTTATGCTGTCCTGGAGAGCTTGCAGAGCACTGGGGAAAGGCAAGCAGAGAATTCCCTGCTAGCACCTTCTCTGTGCCTGGGAAGCAGAAGTGTTCACATTGCTTCGCAGAATCACTTTTGTGCAGAAAACAGTAACACTTGTTCAGAACGAAAGAAAGCACAGAGCCCCAGATTTGCTGTTGTCCTGGAGAGCTTGCAGAGCACTGGGGAAAGGCAGGCAGAGAATTCCCTGCTAGCACCTTCTCTGTGCCTGGGAAGCAAAAGTGTTCACATTGCTTCGCAGAATCGCTTTTGTGCAGAAAACAGTAACACTTGTTCAGAACGAAAGAAAGCACAGAGCCCCAGATTTTATGCTGTCCTGGAGAGCTTGCAGAGCACTGGGGAAAAGCAGGAAGAGAATTCCCTGCTAGCACCTTCTCTGTGCCTGGGAAGCAGAAGTGTTCACATTGCTTCGCAGAATCGCTTTTGTGCAGAAAACAGTAACACTTGTTCAGAACAAAAGAAAACACAGAGCCCCAGATTTTATGCTGTCCTGGAGAGCTTGCAGAGCACTGGGGAAAGGCAGGCAGAGAATTCCCTGCTAGCACCTTCTCTGTGCCTGTTCACATTGCTTCGCAGAATCGCTTTTGTGCAGAAAACAGTAACACTTGTTCAGAACAAAAGAAAGCACAGAGCCCCAGATTTTATGCTGTCCTGGAGAGCTTGCAGAGCACTGGGGAAAGGCAGGCAGAGAATTCCCTGCTAGCACCTTCTCTGTGCCTGGGAAGCAAAAGTGTTCACATTGCTTCGCAGAATCGCTTTTGTGCAGAAAACAGTAACACTTTTTCAGAACAAAAGAAAGCACAGAGCCCCAGATTTTTTGTTGTCCTGGAGAGCTTGCAGAGCACTGGGGAAAGGCAGGCAGAGAATTCCCTGCTAGCACCTTCTCTGTGCCTGGGAAGCAGAAGTGTTCACATTGCTTCGCAGAATCGCTTTTGTGCAGAAAACAGTAACTCTTGTTAGGAACGAAAGAAAACACAGAGCCCCAGATTTTATGTTGTCCTGGAGAGCTTGCAGAGCACTGGGGAAAGGCAGGCAGAGAATTCCCTGCTAGCACCTTCTCTGTGCCTGGGAAGCAGAAGTGTTCACATTGCTTCGCAGAATCGCTTTTGTGCAGAAAACAGTAACTCTTGTTAGGAACGAAAGAAAACACAGAGCCCCAGATTTTATGTTGTCCTGGAGAGCTTGCAGAGCACTGGGGAAAGGCAGGCAGAGAATTCCCTGCTAGCACCTTCTCTGTGCCTGGGAAGCAGAAGTGTTCACATTGCTTTGCAGAATCGCTTTTGTGCAGAAAACAGTAACACTTGTTCAGAACGAAAGAAAGCACAGAGCCCCAGATTTTATGCTGTCCTGGAGAGCTTGCAGAGCACTGGGGAAAGGCAGGCAGAGAATTCCCTGCTAGCACCTTCTCTGTGCCTGGGAAGCAGAAGTGTTCACATTGCTTCGCAGAATCACTTTTGTGCAGAAAACAGTAACACTTGTTCAGAACAAAAGAAAGCACAGAGCCCCAGATTTTATGCTGTCCTGGAGAGCTTGCAGAGCACTGGGGAAAGGCAGGCAGAGAATTCCCTGCTAGCACCTTCTCTGTGCCTGTTCACATTGCTTCGCAGAATCGCTTTTCTGCAGAAAACACTAACACTTGTTCAGAACAAAAGAAAGCAAAGAGTCCCAGATTTTATGCTGTACTGGAGAGCTTGCAGAGCACTGGGGAAAGGCAGGCAGAGAATTCCCTGCTAGCACCTTCTCTGTGCCTGGGAAGCAAAAGTGTTCACATTGCTTCGCAGAATCGCTTTTGTGCAGAAAACACTAACACTTGTTCAGAACGAAAGAAAGCACAGAGCCCCAGATTTTATGTTGTCCTCTAGAGCTTGCAGAGCACTGGGGAAAGGCAGGCAGAGAATTCCCTGCTAGCACCTTCTCTGTGCCTGGGAAGCAGAAGTGTTCACATTGCTTCGCAGAATCGCTTTTGTGCAGAAAACAGTAACACTTGTTCAGAACAAAAGAAAGCACAGAGCCCCAGATTTTATGCTGTCCTGGAGAGCTTGCAGAGCACTGGGGAAAGGCAGGCAGAGAATTCCCTGCTAGCACCTTCTCTGTGCCTGGGAAGCAGAAGTGTTCACATTGCTTCACAGAATCGCTTTTGTGCAGAAAACAGTAACACTTGTTCAGAACAAAAGAAAGCACAGAGCCCCAGATTTTATGCTGTCCTGGAGAGCTTGCAGAGCACTGGGGAAAGGCAGGCAGAGAATTCCCTGCTAGCACCTTCTCTGTGCCTGGGAAGCAGAAGTGTTCACATTGCTTCGCAGAATCACTTTTGTGCAGAAAACAGTAACACTTGTTCAGAACGAAAGAAAGCACAGAGCCCCAGATTTGCTGTTGTCCTGGAGAGCTTGCAGAGCACTGGGGAAAGGCAGGCAGAGAATTCCCTGCTAGCACCTTCTCTGTGCCTGGGAAGCAGAAGTGTTCACATTGCTTCGCAGAATCGCTTTTGTGCAGAAAACACTAACACTTGTTCAGAACGAAAGAAAGCACAGAGCCCCAGATTTTATGCTGTCCTGGAGAGCTTGCAGAGCACTGGGGAAAGGCAGGCAGAGAATTCCCTGCTAGCACCTTCTCTGTGCCTGTTCACATTGCTTCGCAGAATCGCTTTTGTGCAGAAAACACTAACACTTGTTCAGAACAAAAGAAAGCAAAGAGTCCCAGATTTTATGCTGTACTGGAGAGCTTGCAGAGCACTGGGGAAAGGCAGGCAGAGAATTCCCTGCTAGCACCTTCTCTGTGCCTGGGAAGCAGAAGTGTTCACATTGCTTCGCAGAATCACTTTTGTGCAGAAAACAGTAACTCTTGTTAGGAACGAAAGAAAACACAGAGCCCCAGATTTTATGCTGTCCTCTAGAGCTTGCAGAGCACTGGGGAAAGGCAGGCAGAGAATTCCCTGCTAGCACCTTCTCTGTGCCTGGGAAGCAGAAGTGTTCACATTGCTTCGCAGAATCGCTTTTGTGCAGAAAACAGTAACACTTGTTCAGAACAAAAGAAAGCACAGAGCCCCAGATTTTATGCTGTCCTGGAGAGCTTGCAGAGCACTGGGGAAAGGCAGGCAGAGAATTCCCTGCTAGCACCTTCTCTGTGCCTGGGAAGCAAAAGTGTTCACATTGCTTCGCAGAATCGCTTTTGTGCAGAAAACAGTAACACTTGTTCAGAACAAAAGAAAGCACAGAGCCCCAGATTTTATGCTGTCCTGGAGAGCTTGCAGAGCACTGGGGAAAGGCAGGCAGAGAATTCCCTGCTAGCACCTTCTCTGTGCCTGGGAAGCAGAAGTGTTCACATTGCTTCGCAGAATCGCTTTTGTGCAGAAAACACTAACACTTGTTCAGAACGAAAGAAAGCACAGAGCCCCAGATTTTATGCTGTCCTGGAGAGCTTGCAGAGCACTGGGGAAAGGCAGGCAGAGAATTCCCTGCTAGCACCTTCTCTGTGCCTGGGAAGCAGAAGTGTTCACATTGCTTCGCAGAATCGCTTTTGTGCAGAAAACAGTAACACTTGTTCAGAACGAAAGAAAGCACAGAGCCCCAGATTTTATGCTGTCCTGGTAAGCTTGCAGAGCACTGGGGAAAGGCAGGCAGAGAATTCCCTGCTAGCACCTTCTCTGTGCCTGGGAAGCAGAAGTGTTCACATTGCTTCGCAGAATCGCTTTTGTGCAGAAAACAGTAACACTTGTTCAGAACGAAAGAAAGCACAGAGCCCCAGATTTTATGCTGTCCTGGAGAGCTTGCAGAGCACTGGGGAAAGGCAGGCAGAGAATTCCCTGCTAGCACCTTCTCTGTGCCTGGGAAGCAGAAGTGTTCACATTGCTTCGCAGAATCGCTTTTGTGCAGAAAACAGTAACACTTGTTCAGAACAAAAGAAAGCACAGAGCCGCAGATTTTATGTTGTCCTGGAGAGCTTGCAGAGCACTGGGGAAAGGCAGGCAGAGAATTCCCTGCTAGCGCCTTCTCTGTGCCTGGGAAGCAGAAGTGTTCACATTGCTTCGCAGAATCGCTTTTGTGCAGAAAACAGTAACTCTTGTTAGGAACGAAAGAAAACACAGAGCCCCAGATTTTATGTTGTCCTGGAGAGCTTGCAGAGCACTGGGGAAAGGCAGGCAGAGAATTCCCTGCTAGCACCTTCTCTGTGCCTGGGAAGCAGAAGTGTTCACATTGCTTCGCAGAATCGCTTTTGTGCAGAAAACAGTAACACTTGTTCAGAACAAAAGAAAGCACAGAGCCGCAGATTTTATGTTGTCCTGGAGAGCTTGCAGAGCACTGGGGAAAGGCAGGCAGAGAATTCCCTGCTAGCGCCTTCTCTGTGCCTGGGAAGCAGAAGTGTTCACATTGCTTCGCAGAATCGCTTTTGTGCAGAAAACAGTAACTCTTGTTAGGAACGAAAGAAAACACAGAGCCCCAGATTTTATGTTGTCCTGGAGAGCTTGCAGAGCACTGGGGAAAGGCAGGCAGAGAATTCCCTGCTAGCACCTTCTCTGTGCCTGGGAAGCAGAAGTGTTCACATTGCTTCGCAGAATCGCTTTTGTGCAGAAAACAGTAACTCCTGTTAGGAACGAAAGAAAACACAGAGCCCCAGATTTTATGTTGTCCTGGAGAGCTTGCAGAGCACTGGGGAAAGGCAGGCAGAGAATTCCCTGCTAGCACCTTCTCTGTGCCTGGGAAGCAAAAGTGTTCACATTGCTTCGCAGAATCGCTTTTGTGCAGAAAACAGTAACACTTGTTCAGAACAAAAGAAAGCACAGAGCCCCAGATTTTATGCTGTTGTCCTGGAGAGCTTGCAGAGCACTGGGGAAAGGCAGGCAGAGAATTCCCTGCTAGCACCTTCTCTGTGCCTGGGAAGCAGAAGTGTTCACATTGCTTCGCAGAATCGCTTTTGTGCAGAAAACAGTAACACTTGTTCAGAACGAAAGAAAGCACAGAGCCCCAGATTTTATGCTGTCCTGGAGAGCTTGCAGAGCACTGGGGAAAGGCAGGCAGAGAATTCCCTGCTAGCACCTTCTCTGTGCCTGGGAAGCAGAAGTGTTCACATTGCTTCGCAGAATCACTTTTGTGCAGAAAACAGTAACACTTGTTCAGAACAAAAGAAAGCACAGAGCCCCAGATTTTATGCTGTCCTGGAGAGCTTGCAGAGCACTGGGGAAAGGCAGGCAGAGAATTCCCTGCTAGCACCTTCTCTGTGCCTGGGAAGCAAAAGTGTTCACATTGCTTCGCAGAATCGCTTTTGTGCAGAAAACAGTAACTCTTGTTAGGAACGAAAGAAAATACAGAGCCCCAGATTTTATGTTGTCCTGGAGAGCTTGCAGAGCACTGGGGAAAGGCAGGCAGAGAATTCCCTGCTAGCACCTTCTCTGTGCCTGGGAAGCAGAAGTGTTCACATTGCTTCGCAGAATCGCTTTTGTGCAGAAAACACTAACACTTGTTCAGAACGAAAGAAAGCACAGAGCCCCAGATTTTATGCTGTCCTGGAGAGCTTGCAGAGCACTGGGGAAAGGCAGGCAGAGAATTCCCTGCTAGCACCTTCTCTGTGCCTGTTCACATTGCTTCGCAGAATCGCTTTTGTGCAGAAAACACTAACACTTGTTCAGAACAAAAGAAAGCAAAGAGTCCCAGATTTTATGCTGTACTGGAGAGCTTGCAGAGCACTGGGGAAAGGCAGGCAGAGAATTCCCTGCTAGCACCTTCTCTGTGCCTGGGAAGCAGAAGTGTTCACATTGCTTCGCAGAATCACTTTTGTGCAGAAAACAGTAACTCTTGTTAGGAACGAAAGAAAACACAGAGCCCCAGATTTTATGCTGTCCTCTAGAGCTTGCAGAGCACTGGGGAAAGGCAGGCAGAGAATTCCCTGCTAGCACCTTCTCTGTGCCTGGGAAGCAGAAGTGTTCACATTGCTTCGCAGAATCGCTTTTGTGCAGAAAACAGTAACACTTGTTCAGAACAAAAGAAAGCACAGAGCCCCAGATTTTATGTTGTCCTCTAGAGCTTGCAGAGCACTGGGGAAAGGCAGGCAGAGAATTCCCTGCTAGCACCTTCTCTGTGCCTGGGAAGCAAAAGTGTTCACATTGCTTCGCAGATCGCTTTTGTGCAGAAAACAGTAACACTTGTTCAGAACAAAAGAAAGCACAGAGCCCCAGATTTTATGCTGTCCTGGAGAGCTTGCAGAGCACTGGGGAAAGGCAGGCAGAGAATTCCCTGCTAGCACCTTCTCTGTGCCTGGGAAGCAGAAGTGTTCACATTGCTTCGCAGAATCGCTTTTGTGCAGAAAACACTAACACTTGTTCAGAACGAAAGAAAGCACAGAGCCCCAGATTTTATGCTGTCCTGGAGAGCTTGCAGAGCACTGGGGAAAGGCAGGCAGAGA